>NC_136061.1:698685121-701085121 GCF_964261635.1 Lissotriton helveticus
AGGTGGGGAGGGAGACATGATGCAGGCAGCAGAGTGAGATGACCACGCAAAGAGAGAGATGACGCTGGTGGAGAGAGACATGATGCAGGCAGAGGGTGAGATGGCGCAAGCAGAAATTGAGATCACACACGCAAAGAGAGAGATGACGCAGGTGGAGGGAGACATGATGCAGGCAGAGGGTGAGATGATGCAGGCAGAGTGAGATGACACACGCAAAGAGAGAGATGGTGCAGGCAGAGAGTGAGATGTCACACGCAAAGAGAGAGATGACACACGCAAAGAAAGAGATGGTGCAGGCAGAGAGTGAGATGGTACACGGAAAGAGAGAGATGACACACGCAAAGAGAGACATGGTGCAGGCAGAGAGTGAGATGACACACGCAAAGAGAGAAATGACGCAGGTAGAGAGTGAGATGACACATGCAAAGAGAGAGATGTCGCTGGTGGAGGGAGACATGATGCACGCAGAGCGTGCAATGGCGCAGGCAGAGAGTGAGATGATACACGCAAAGAGAGACATGGTGCAGGCAGAGAATGAGATGTCACAAGCAAAGAGAGAGATGATAAATGCAAAGAGAGAGATGGTGCAGGCAGAGAGTGAGATGACACATGCAAAGAGAGAGATGGTGCAGGCATAGAGTGAGATGATACACGCAAAGACAGAGATGACGCAGGTAGAGAGTGAGATGATATACGCAAAGAGAGAGATGGTGCAGGCAGAGAGTGACATGATACACGAAAAGAGAGAGATGGTGCAGGCAGAGAGTGAGATGATATACGCAAACAGAGAGATGGTGGAGGCAGAGAGTGAGATGACACACGTAAAGAGAGAGATGATGCTGGTGGAGAGAGACATGATGCAGACAGAGGGTGAGATGGCCCAGGCAGAGAGTGAGATGAAACACGTAAAGAGAGAGATGATGCTGGTGGAGAGAGACGTGATGCAGGCAGAGGGTGAGATGGTAATAAACACGTGAAGGAACAGACCAGGTCTGGGGGTGGTGTGTACCTATGCAAGTGACTGCGAAACAGTTGGATGCATGTGTGAAAAAATGCGACTGAGGAACATCGGCTAGAACCATTCCCATCAGCCCACCATTTCGGTGGAGTATTTCGTCATGTGGGGGTTATCTGGTTATTCAACACCCCATCCGACCTGGTGGTGTCGGTGCGGGAATGAATGTCAGTACTTTAGCCATGGTGTTCATCGTAAAGTGGTGTTACTAAAGTGCAGTGCCACAGTGATGGTGATGCATAAAAATGACTACTTAGACTCGGCCTAAATGTACAACTCAAAATCTATGTGTCAGGAATTAAAAAGACGCCAAAATAGGAGGACTGCCTAATGGCGCTTTGCAGAACGGTCGACATGTTTCAGCCTGTGGGGATATTACCCCTGCTTTCTTCAGGACCATAGAAATGGAAAACATACTGCAACTACAAAGTGTATTGAGTGAAAACTAAAAGGAAGTAAAAGTACTAAAAGAAGTTACATATCTGCCGGGAACTTTAGTGATTCAATGTCCACCGGAGGGAAAGAAGCATGTCTTCTTCCTATCGAGAGACAAAAGATTTCTTTCAGCAACACTAAAACCCACATGCAACCGCATGCATACACAAAAAACTGCATAGATAGACACACCTGCATGAACAATTTACATTCTGCATTAGAAAAAAGGGGGCATAATAGCTTAATCACACAGAGGCATTTCCTCAGAGTGATACTCACCCAGCTTTTTGTGGGTGAAGACCTCACCTCACCCGGCAACCGCTCGGGAGTATGAGGCCCCGCTCTATAGTGTAGAAAAAAGGGGCACAATTAGTACACAAATCTAATGTGCCCAAGCCAATAACTCTACAAAAGTAACCCAACAAACGTGTGATCGCTGCCATCTACCCAACCTGGGACTCGCCCAAATCTAATTTATCATAGAACACTATAGAAAGTGCACATGTGACAATATCTATCACATCTCTTGACTATCAAGGAATGTGAGCAAGACAAAATCCCGAATGGAATCCGCGGGATTGAAGAGCACTCTATGCTCCTTTTTCTCAATTCCCCTTAAAAACTGAGCAAAATAAAACAAAAAACAGAAAAACAGACAGGCAACTCACCTGTCCGTCGGTACCTCCGTATTTGAACCGAGCGGAAGGGGAGGAACTCGTAATGACGTCCTTTACCCTTTTGTATTGGCCGGTACTGGGAACATGAGCCAACCGGGGCATTCGAGAACAGAATGCGAAAGAGGGCGCGGTAAAAGCCACTGCACCTTCGTGCATGTGTAATGGGTAAAAGAGCTTTTAGTCTCTTCACATGGTAACCCCCGCGACTTAGAGCAAGGAGCTTGCCACCTCGGGTCGAGAAAGCAGCCCGAAGAGAGGGAAGTCAAACTAACTAAAGATGCGCACGCATGCATTTCCCACTTTGCTCTATCTGACAACCATTCGGCAGTCGCGCGCATGACCGAACGGGAAACAATAATCCCTCTGTGTATGTACAGATGACATCACTGTAAAACAGGCTATACAGTTCGGGAATGGATAGCTACCCTAACGTATCGACAGGGCGCTTCAGTTTGTAAACCAATGTGCAATGAAGTTAATGGATAAGTGCAACACTAATGTAAAGCGTGGAGGATGCGTCTTATCATCCTATTATAATCGCGTGTAGTCCATCCTAACCGTTCAATGGGATAATATATGTCTTGAGATCATGCATCCATATAAACTATTTATACAGAGGACACCCGGAATTACGGCTATCGCTGTACCCAGTCTCAACCTTATGGATGAACCCATACTGTTAACCAAAAAGTACAAATCAAAAAGATAAGTCCAAGTGTGATGGACCAAAACTACCTAAAAATTAACACGCTAATTGTCATGGAATGTCTATTCGTATTAGTAGAGAGTCAATTTATTGGCATCAAATGTAATACGATGTCAAAAATAAAATATAATAATGAAGAAAAGGGGTCAGAACGAGGAGGGCAGAAGGGCAGCATACACAATTGTGTTGGGTGAGCTGAGAGGGTGCAAATAAAAATGTTTTTGCATCCACGAAAGACCCGCAACTGAAAGTTGCTCTCAATACTAATATAACAAAAATGTGTGTGGAGGGTCTAGGGGAATATTTAACGACCTGTCTGTTCATACCCCTACTGTCAAGATACTAAACACGTGAAGGAACAGACCAGGTCTGGGGGTGGTGTGTACCTATGCAAGTGACTGCGAAACAGTTGGATGCATGTGTGAAAAAATGCGACTGAGGAACATCGGCTAGAACCATTCCCATCAGCCCACCATTTCGGTGGAGTATTTCGTCATGTGGGGGTTATCTGGTTATTCAACACCCCATCCGACCTGGTGGTGTCGGTGCGGGAATGAATGTCAGTACTTTAGCCATGGTGTTCATCGTAAAGTGGTGTTACTAAAGTGCAGTGCCACAGTGATGGTGATGCATAAAAATGACTACTTAGACTCGGCCTAAATGTACAACTCAAAATCTATGTGTCAGGAATTAAAAAGACGCCAAAATAGGAGGACTGCCTAATGGCGCTTTGCAGAACGGTCGACATGTTTCAGCCTGTGGGGATATTACCCCGGCTTTCTTCAGGACCATAGAAATGGAAAACATACTGCAACTACAAAGTGTATTGAGTGAAAAATAAAAGGAAGTAAAAGTACTAAAAGAAGTGACATATCTGCCGGGAACTTTAGTGATTCAATGTCCACCGGAGGGAAAGAAGCATGTCTTCTTCCTATCGAGAGACAAAAGATTTCTTTCAGCAACACTAAAACCCACATGCAACCGCATGCATACACAAAAAACTGCATAGATAGACACACCTGCATGAACAATTTACATTCTGCATTAGAAAAAAGGGGGCATAATAGCTTAATCACACAGAGGCATTTCCTCAGAGTGATACTCACCCAGCTTTTTGTGGGTGAAGACCTCACCTCACCCGGCAACCGCTCGGGAGTATGAGGCCCCACTCTATAGTGTAGAAAAAAGGGGCACAATTAGTACACAAATCTAATGTGCCCAAGCCAATAACTCTACACAAGTAACCCAACAAACGTGTGATCGCTGCCATCTACCCAACCTGGGACTCGCCCAAATCTAATTTATCATAGAACACTATAGAAAGTGCACATGTGACAATATCTATCACATCTCTTGACTATCAAGGAATGTGAGCAAGACAAAATCCCGAATGGAATCCGCGGGATTGAAGAGCACTCTGTGCTCCTTTTTCTCAATTCCCCTTAAAAACTGAGCAAAATAAAACAAAAAACAGAAAACCAGACAGGCAACTCACCTGTCCGTCGGTACCTCCGTATTTGAACCGAGCGGAAGGGGAGGAACTCGTAATGACGTCCTTTACCCTTTTGTATTGGCCGGTACTGGGAACATGAGCCAACCGGGGCATTCGAGAACAGAATGCGGAAGAGGGCGCGGTAAAAGCCATTGCACCTTCGCGCATGTGTAATGGGTAAAAGAGCTTTTAGTCTCTTCACATGGTAACCCCCGCGACTTAGAGCAAGGAGCTTGCCACCTCGGGTCGAGAAAGCAGCCCGAAGAGAGGGAAGTCAAACTAACTAAAGATGCGCACGCAAGCATTTCCCACTTTGCTCTATCTGACAACCATTCGGCAGTCGCGCACATGACCGAACGGGAAACAATAATCCCTCTGTGTATGTACAGATGACATCACTGTAAAACAGGCTATACAGTTCGGGAATGGATAGCTACCCTAACGTATCGACAGGGCGCTTCAGTTTGTAAACCAATGTGCAATGAAGTTAATGGATAAGTGCAACACTAATGTAAAGCGTGGAGGATGCGTCTTATCATCCTATTATAATCGCGTGTAGTCCATCCTAACCGTTCAATGGGATAATATATGTCTTGAGATCATGCATCCATATAAACTATTTATACAGAGGACACCCGGAATTACGGCTATCGCTGTACCCAGTCTCAACCTTATGGACGAACCCATACTGTTAACCAAAAAGTACAAATCAAAAAGATAAGTCCAAGTGTGATGGACCAAAACTACCTAAAAATTAACACGCTAATTGTCATGGAATGTCGTCCATAAGGTTGAGACTGGGTACAGCGATAGCCGTAATTCCGGGTGTCCTCTGTATAAATAGTTTATATGGATGCATGATCTCAAGACATATATTATCCCATTGAACGGTTAGGATGGACTACACGCGATTATAATAGGATGATAAGACGCATCCTCCACGCTTTACATTAGTGTTGCACTTATCCATTAACTTCATTGCACATTGGTTTACAAACTGAAGCGCCCTGTCGATACGTTAGGGTAGCTATCCATTCCCGAACTGTATAGCCTGTTTTACAGTGATGTCATCTGTACATACACAGAGGGATTATTGTTTCCCGTTCGGTCATGCGCGCGACTGCCGAATGGTTGTCAGATAGAGCAAAGTGGGAAATGCTTGCGTGCGCATCTTTAGTTAGTTTGACTTCCCTCTCTTCGGGCTGCTTTCTCGACCCGAGGTGGCAAGCTCCTTGCTCTAAGTCGCGGGGTTACCATGTGAAGAGACTAAAAGCTCTTTTACCCATTACACATGCGCGAAGGTGCAGTGGCTTTTACCGCGCCCTCTTCCGCATTCTGTTCTCGAATGCCTCGGTTGGCTCATGTTCCCAGTACCGGCCAATACAAAAGGGTAAAGGACGTCATTACGAGTTCCTCCCCTTCCGCTCGGTTCAAATACGGAGGTACCGACGGACAGGTGAGTTGCCTGTCTGGTTTTCTGTTTTTGTTTTATTTTGCTCAGTTTTTAAGGGGAATTGAGAAAAAGGAGCATAGAGTGCTCTTCAATCCCGCGGATTCCATTCGGGATTTTGTCTTGCTCACATTCCTTGATAGTCAAGAGATGTGATAGATATTGTCACATGTGCACTTTCTATAGTGTTCTGTGATAAATTAGATTTGGGCGAGTCCCAGGTTGGGTAGATGGCAGCGATCACACGTTTGTTGGGTTACTTGTGTAGAGTTATTGGCTTGGGCACATTAGATTTGTGTACTAATTGTGCCCCTTTTTTCTACACTATAGAGCGGGGCCTCATACTCCCGAGCGGTTGCCGGGTGAGGTGAGGTCTTCACCCACAAAAAGCTGGGTGAGTATCACTCTGAGGAAATGCCTCTGTGTGATTAAGCTATTATGCCCCCTTTTTTCTAATGCAGAATGTAAATTGTTCATGCAGGTGTGTCTATCTATGCAGTTTTTTGTGTATGCATGCGGTTGCATGTGGGTTTTAGTGTTGCTGAAAGAAATCTTTTGTCTCTCGATAGGAAGAAGACATGCTTCTTTCCCTCCGGTGGACATTGAATCACTAAAGTTCCCGGCAGATATGTAACTTCTTTTAGTACTTTTACTTCCTTTTATTTTTCACTCAATACACTTTGTTGTTGCAGTATGTTTTCCATTTCTATGGTCCTGAAGAAAGCCGGGGTAATATCCCCACAGGCTGAAACATGTTGACCGTTCTGCAAAGCGCCATTAGGCAGTCCTCCTATTTTGGCGTCTTTTTAATTCCTGACACATAGATTTTGAGTTGTACATTTAGGCCGAGTCTAAGTAGTCATTTTTATGCATCACCATCACTGTGGCACTGCACTTTAGTAACACCACTTTACGATGAACACCATGGCTAAAGTACTGACATTCATTCCCGCACCGACACCACCAGGTCGGATGGGGTGTTGAATAACCAGATAACCCCCACATGACGAAATACTCCACCGAAATGGTGGGCTGATGGGAATGGTTCTAGTCGATGTTCCTCAGTCGCATTTTTTCACACATGCATCCAACTGTTTCGCAGTCAGTTGCATAGGTACACACCACCCCCAGACCTGGTCTGTTCCTTCACGTGTTTATTATCTTGACAGTAGGGGTATGAACAGACAGGTCGTTAAATATTCCCCTAGACCCTCCACACACATTTTTGTTATATTAGTATTGAGAGCAACTTTCAGTTGCGGGTCTTTCGTGGATGCAAAAACATTTTTATTTGCACCCTCTCAGCTCACCCAACACAATTGTGTATGCTGCCCTTCTGCCCTCCTCGTTCTGACCCCTTTTCTTCATTATTATATTTTATTTTTGACATCGTATTACATTTGATGCCAATAAATTGACTCTCTACTAATATGTAGAGACATTCCATGACAATTAGCGTGTTAATTTTTAGGTAGTTTTGGTCCATCACACTTGGACTTATCTTTTTGATTTGTACTTTTTGGTTAACAGTATGGGTTCGTCCATAAGGTTGAGACTGGGTACAGCGATAGCCGTAATTCCGGGTGTCCTCTGTATAAATAGTTTATATGGATGCATGATCTCAAGACATATATTATCCCATTGAACGGTTAGGATGGATTACACGCGATTATAATAGGATGATAAGACGCATCCTCCACGCTTTACATTAGTGTTGCACTTATCCATTAACTTCATTGCACATTGGTTTACAAACTGAAGCGCCCTGTCGATACGTTAGGGTAGCTATCCATTCCCGAACTGTATAGCCTGTTTTACAGTGATGTCATCTGTACATACACAGAGGATTATTGTTTCCCGTTCGGTCATGCGCGCGACTGCCGAATGGTTGTCAGATAGAGCAAAGTGGGAAATGCTTGCGTGCGCATCTTTAGTTAGTTTGACTTCCCTCTCTTCGGGCTGCTTTCTCGACCCGAGGTGGCAAGCTCCTTGCTCTAAGTCGCGGGGGTTACCAAGTGAAGAGACTAAAAGCTCTTTTAACCATTACACATGCGCGAAGGTGCAGTGGCTCTTACCGCGCCCTCTTCCGCATTCTGTTCTCGAATGCCCCGGTTGGCTCATTTTCCCACTACCGGCCAATACAAAAGGGTAAAGGACGTCATTACGAGTTCCTCCCCTTCCGCTCGGTTCAAATACTGAGGTACCGACGGACAGGTGAGTTGCCTGTCTGGTTTTCTGTTTTTTGTTTTATTTTGCTCAGTTTTTAAGGGGAATTGAGAAAAAGGAGCATAGAGTGCTCTTCAATCCCGCGGATTCCATTCGGGATTTTGTCTTGCTCACATTCCTTGATAGTCAAGAGATGTGATAGATATTGTCACATGTGCACTTTCTATAGTGTTCTATGATAAATTAGATTTGGGCGCGTCCCAGGTTGGGTAGATGGCAGCGATCACACGTTTGTTGGGTTACTTGTGTAGAGTTATTGGCTTGGGCACATTAGATTTGTGTACTAATTGTGCCCCTTTTTTCTACACTATAGAGCGGGGCCTCATACTCCCGAGCGGTTGCCGGGTGAGGTGAGGTCTTCACCCACAAAAAGCTGGGTGAGTATCACTCTGAGGAAATGCCTCTGTGTGATTAAGCTATTATGCCCCCTTTTTTCTAATGCAGAATGTAAATTGTTCATGCAGGTGTGTCTATCTATGCAGTTTTTTGTGTATGCATGCGGTTGCATGTGGGTTTTAGTGTTGCTGAAAGAAATCTTTTGTCTCTCGATAGGAAGAAGACATGCTTCTTTCCCTCCGGTGGACATTGAATCACTAAAGTTCCCGGCAGATATGTAACTTCTTTTAGTACTTTTACTTCCTTTTATTTTTCACTCAATACACTTTGTAGTTGCAGTATGTTTTCCATTTCTATGGTCCTGAAGAAAGCCGGGGTAATATCCCCACAGGCTGAAACATGTCGACCGTTCTGCAAAGCGCCATTAGGCAGTCCTCCTATTTTGGCGTCTTTTTAATTCCTGACACATAGATTTTGAGTTGTACATTTAGGCCGAGTCTAAGTAGTCATTTTTATGCATCACCATCACTGTGGCACTGCACTTTAGTAACACCACTTTACGATGAACACCATGGCTAAAGTACTGACATTCATTCCCGCACCGACACCACCAGGTCGGATGGGGTGTTGAATAACCAGATAACCCCCACATGACGAAATACTCCACCGAAATGGTGGGCTGATGGGAATGGTTCTAGCCGATGTTCCTCAGTCGCATTTTTTCACACATGCATCCAACTGTTTCGCAGTCACTTGCATAGGTACACACCCCCCCCAGACCTGGTCTGTTCCTTCACGTGTTTAGTATCTTGACAGTAGGGGTATGAACAGACAGGTCGTTAAATATTCCCCTAGACCCTCCACACACATTTTTGTTATATTAGAGGGTGAGATGGCCCAGGCAGAGAGTGAGATTACACACGCAAAGAGAGAGATGACGCAGGCAGAGAGTGAGATGACGCAAGTGCAGGGAGACACGATGCAGGTAGAGGGTGAGATGGCGCAGGCAGAGAGTGAGATGACACGCGCAGGCAGAGAGTGAAATTAATGTTGAAGCTGTTCTGCACTGCCATAAAGTGAGAAACAGCACTCACTGCATCATTTCCTACTCTGGTGAGACACAGTTGCTGTGCTATAAACTTACTTATGTTGTAAACTAGTGTTTATATCGTTTAGGTATTGTAATTGCTATGTAGTATGTTAGTAGTGGTCTATAATATGTTCTTTTTTCTTTACAACAGATTGTAATTATCTAATTACAAGATGTATGTAAAAAACAAAATACGGAGAAAAAGAAGAATGCTCCTGGTAAGGCAACAAAGCATTTTATACGGAAATGAACTCAATGTAAAAAAAGTCAAGATAATGCACAAAAGAAAAAAAAAATTCTGCAACTACAAAGAAAAAGCAAAATCCCAGCAAAAGTGTAGAAAAAGTTTATGGAGATGATATTGTCTATATTAATAGACGTAAAAATCAGTTCATTGACATTCGTAGGCGAATGTTTTATAACAGAATTGTTTTAAATTTATTAACAAATGTTAAGAATTGTAAAAGAAAAACAGATTTTTACAAGAAAATGAAAAGTATAGAGAGGATAGTTGATCAGGCTTTTGAAATGAAAAAAATATATATATTTTAGTAATCAATAGAATTCGTACACTAGACAAGGTAATCAATGTTTTGAAATCAAAAAGTAAGTGGAAAAGAGTAATTAATCGGACTAATTTTTGTCATGTTTTTTATGGAGAATGGAAGCATAGTTCAAGTTGTGAGCCATTTTTTAATGAAGAGAGTTATTTTCAGGATAATGATTTGGTGCATGCAGTTGACACCAGTGGTCGAGGATATGAGGTGAAGGACGGTTGTCCGATTGAAAAAGAAAAAAATGTGCCTAGAAATGCAGTAGAGGTGTTAGCTGATGAAGTTTTAGGGCTCCAGTGTTCACTTGGAATTGTAGTAGTATTTATAGTGTGCGACAGGATTCAATTGATTTGTTTCACAATTTCTTACGTACATATCCTAAGACAAGTCTAAAACCAAAAATTAAAATGTTGCAAGAGTTAGATCCTTGCAGAGTGAGAGAAAAAACAGGTTTGCATGGGCATTCACAGGCTTGTCTTTCTAGAAAAGTATGTCAGAGTGTTTTTCATCATTTTAGGATGTTAGCAGTACATCATACTAAAGTGAGGAAATTAGTGTGAAGGATGTATTATGCAAAAAGTCCAGCACTTAAGCTAAAACAGTTAAACAGTGCTCTTTTGCATGGATCTGTATTAGATGTGAACAACATTTGTGAAGAAATTGTGTTTAGTTACTTTGGTGAAAAAGAGGGCAGTGCAGAAACTGATACAGTAATAGAAGGTAATGTGGAAGACAATGTACAGAATTTAAGTACAGAAATTTTATACCATGAAATTACAAAGTTTAAGGACGAACTCATTATAAGAATCAGGCTAGGTTAGTTGATTTATATGTAAAAAGTGAAAAGAAAAATAATAATGAGTGGAAGGATTTTGCAACTTATTTGTTGGTAGAGAATTGTTTTGATTTGGGTTCTGATCTGCGTATTTGTAAATATTTTTATAATAAATTAAATGAAAACAAAATGCCGGCTAGAGCTGTACATAATAATCTTGAGTTGGTAAACATTCCTTCTGAATTGATGGATTTAAATACTTATGAGTATATTCTGATTCAATGTGTGCATCCATTTCAGGCTATTGTTCTCATGGAGCCCAAGACAGGGAAATTGCCTCCTTCAGATTTACAGAGATGATTAAAGGGAAGAGTTGTTTATTTGCCTCCAGATTTAAAGAAAAATATTGATACAATTGGTGTTGAAAAAGTGAAAGAGGAACCTCTGGGTATTCTAGTTAATGGCGTTCCTACAAAGAGTAAGAAAATCTGGCAAGAATTAGTGGATGTTAGGAAAGTCAAAAAGGAAACGTTGTATTTGGTAAAAAACAATAAGTACTACAAAAATGAATATGTAGGGGAAGAGGAAACACCTGTAGAAGAGGGCAGTGATTTCTCAGCTGGGCAAATTGAAAAAAGTAGATGTGTCTAGAAGTGAAGAAATTTATGAACATTATAGTGTTTATCCTCTGCATTCCAAAGAAGTAATGGGGAATGCTATTGAGTTGTTCCAAATGAAAGAAGTAAAAGGAAGTCCCATTAGTGTATGGGAAGAAAGCTTGGAAGCTCGTTGTTTTCCTCAGTCATTTCCAACAGGTTAAGGTGGTCGATATGATGACCGATCTGTTCAAATGCCTGCATCTGAATACCGGACTTTAAGATTATATGCAGAAGATCCAAGGTTTCGCCAATGTATTCCATATTTGTTTCATCTTCTGTTTGAGAGTTACTTTTTCTGGACTTTCTTATGCAGTGAACCATATACTGAAAAGTGGAGTACATCTGCAAAATGTTTCGGCAAGGGACTTTATGGATAAAGTCCAACAGCAAGACACTATTTTGGAGTCTCAGCTAATTAATCTCATGGCATGTCAGCGTAATACCAACGAGTATTGGTACCGTCGTCATGGGGTACTGAAATGTATGCTAAGAAACGTAGGAACTCCTACATGGTTCCTTACTCTTAGCTGTGCTGAGTATGCTTGGGAAGACTTACTTCGATTTCTTCGAGAGGCAAATGCAAACATAGAAAATATAGAATAAGAGACACCTGGAGAACTGTGCTCTTTGGATCCAGTTAATGTATGCAGGTATTTCAATCATAGATTTGAAGCTATGATGTCTTTTATCACAAACAAAAAAAAACCTCCTCTTGGAGAGGTTTGGGATTTCTTTTGGAGAAAGGAGTATCAAGCAAGAGGTGCTCCTCACATACATATGCTGCTATGGATCAAAGATGCTCCCTAATTTGGAACAGATTCGGATGACACAGTGATGAGTTTTATTGAACAGTATTCTACATGTGTTGTTCCGAAAAGTACAGAAGAAAACAATTTAAGACATCAAGTCTTACGGTTTCAAACCCATTGTTGAAAATACTGTTGTCGAAAGTTCAAATCCAAGGACAAGTACTACACAAAATGTTGTTTTGGATTTCCACGACCAGTAATATCTAAAGGAAGAGTAAACAATTTTATGTCTTCTTTGCGACATACTGTGACAAGAACATCACCAAAAAATACATACAACTTAAAAAGAAAAGAAGAGTCAAAATACATAAATGACTATACCCCAGTCATTTTGTCCATGTGGAATGCTAACATGGATATTCAATATGTTGCTGACAACTCTATTGCTGTGGCTCGATATGTAACGTCTTACATAACAAAATCAGAAAAGACAGAACTAAAGGAAATGTGGGAAGAAATTTCTCATGAAAAGAGCCTAAGTAAGAAATTGTACAGTTACAGTCTGAAGATGTTGTTGCATCAAGAAATTGGAGCATGCAAATGTTCAGATCGGTTATCATCAGCAAGTCTATATGCCAAATCTAGAACAATCATTTGGGTGAGTCTAGGTCTTGCTGCAACACAAAACCGAGTTTTGAAATCTGTACAAAAAATTGAGTATTTGGCAGAGAAAGAACCAAACAGTACAGATATTGTGAAGACAAACATGTTGGATACATACTATCCAAATAGAAGTAGTCATCTTGAGAATGTCTCTATGAAGTACTGCAAAGCTATACTTTTAAGAGGAATATTACAGAAGATATCAATAAAGGAGTATATGCTGTAATTGGATGTGAAGGATGTCTGGTGAAACAAAGAAAAGGACATTTGATTAATCATCGAAAATTGAGTTGCGAATCTCCTGACAAAAGGGAATTTTACTATTTAGCTCTTTTGCAACTCTTTAAGTCATGACGTACAGAAGAGGAACTACTTGGAGATTTTCTCAGTTATGAAGATTCTTTCAATGTAAGCAAAAATACTATAGAATGTCCTGCTTTTACTAATTATTTCCAAATGTTGAACGATGAAATACAGCAAGAAGCTACACTTGCAGCAGAGATTGCTAGAGACAGTTCTCAAGACAGTCAGAGTTCTGCTTTGTTGAGTCAGGATCCACTCGGAGGACCAATTATCCAAAATGAAGCTGCCACTGCCATGGATGACGTGGAAAGAGCAATGGAACAAGCTCAAGAGGATGTAGTAAACTTAGAAGAATTGGAAAAACAACTAAACGTTAAGCAGAAACAAATATATGACGAAGTCATAGAACAGATTGAGCATGGTTTATGTCATGAGAAAAAAGAGTGCTCATGTACGTCATTTAAACCTGTCCAACTGTACGTGAGTGGAGAAGCAGGAACTGGAAAAAGTTTTCTAATTAAAGGAATTGCAACTTATCTACAGAAACTAACTGAGTCATCGCTCTCTTGTGTTGTTACCGCTCAAACTGGGTTGGCAGCACATAACATTAAAAGGATTACTTTACATCGTTTATTGATGCTGCCAGTAGAGCATGATAATAAATTACAATACCACAAGCTATCTGGAGAAGCTTGTTGGGAAGTTTCCAGAGTCCTGAAGAAAATGAAACTTCTTATCATTGATGAGGTAAGCATGGTATCAAATGTAATGCTTGCTTTTGTGCATTTAAGAATGCAACAAATTCTTAAAACAGAGTATGATGTGTTATTTGGAGGCAAACACATCATTGTTTTTGGAGATCTACTGCAGCTAACTCCTGTGAAAGGACAACCAGTGTTTAAAATGCTTAAGCATGAAGATACCAAAAAGTGCCTAGGAAGCATTGGAAATGTTAATATATGGTTATATTTTAAATATGCAGAACTGCTTCAAAATATGCGACAGGCAAAGGATGAAGATTATAAAAATATTCTTCAAGATATAAGAATTGGAAAAGTAAGTGAACATGGCAAAGAAGCTTTACAGGCACGATTACTTTCAAATTTGTTTCCAAACGAAAATATTCTCCCAGAGAATATTTATAGGAAAATTGCTGAAAACAAATCTGTGATATGCTTGATGCCAACTCTGCAAGAATGTTTAATCTTCAACAACAAAATGTTAAAGTTAGAAAATCAAGAGATTGTAAAACTGGAAGGTATTGATAAAATAGAGCATGAAGGAGCTACTATTATTTTGTCAGAAAAGTTGAAATCAAAATTGGATTCTTTAGAGAAGACAATATCTAAAACTGCTGGTTTTGAAAAGAGTCTATATGCATATTTAAATTGTCGTATAATTTTTACGACGGAATTTACATGTGGAAAGAGGTTTAGTAAATGGAGCAATGGGTCATGTTGTTGATTTTGTGAATTACCGAAATAGAGATGAAATGGAATTTTTGAAAATTAAATTTGATGGAATTCAAGAAGTATAACAATTGCGTCGTTGTTCTGCTCGATTTTTGCTTGTGAAAGATTTATATGTCCGCAGAAAACAGTTTCCTGTTTGTTTGGCATATGCGGTGACAATTCATAAATCTCAAGGTTTAAGTGTAGATAGTGCTTTGGTGAATATTGGAAGTTCTGTGTTCAAGGAGGGTATGGCATATGTTGCTTTATCTCGAGTCAGAACTTTATCTGGATTATACTTGATTGATTTTGATGAGACAAAGATTAGTGCAGATCTAAATTGTGTAAAAGAATATAATAGGTTAAGAAGAGAATATGCTCTAAATTTACCTCAATATCCTTTATTTGAAAAGCGTGTGGTAGGCCGAAAAAGAAGAAATGAGAAAAATTGTAGCGAGGTGTAGCAAAAAGAAAAAAACTAGATGAACCAGTAATTGTAAGCAGAAAGGAAAAGGATTCTGTTGAAGATGTTGTTGGATTTCAGTTTGAAAACAGTTCTGGTGTCAACTGCTATGCTAATGTAGTGGTTAATGTTGTTTTTTTTCTCCAAACTTTACAAGAGCAGATTGTTGAAAATCGGGATCAAAGATTTTGTTGTTTGTTGAATATTGTGTTTGAGAAATGTAGCAGTGATAAAACAAAAATAGAAAGTGTTTCTGATATTCGAAATGTTTTAGACATATGTTCTGGTCTAAATACATTTTCACAGAATATTCAGCAAGATTGTCAGGAATTTCCTAATGTATATGCTTATTGTATTGCAAGATGAATGTATAGATGTTGAAAATCTTTTTGGCCTTTCTTATAAATGGCAGCATTATTGCGACAATTGTTCCTTTTCAAGTAGAACTACAATAGACACTGAAAGATTTATATATTTGACTTTACCAGACTGCAAATCAGTGTCTTTTAATAATCTCGTTAGAGAAGCAAATCAAAACATGGTCTGTACCCAATGTACCTCTGCAATGCTATCAACATTATTTATACAAAAATATGGACAGTATGTAATTTTAATGTTCCAACGATGTAGACCTGATGGAACTAAATTGACAACTTTAATTAGCATTGTTGTGGCTTCTCAATTATCAATTTCAGGAAGAACCTTTGTAACTGCAGCAATTATTTTCCATGATTGTCCTTCTATAACATCAGGACATTACACAGCTTATTTAAAACGTCAAAAAGGCTGGACTTATTGTAACGATACTCAATTGACTTTCAAACAACGTTTGCCTTTTGACTTACAAAATTCTTACCTAGTGTTCTTACAACCCAAATTTTAGGAAAAGTAATTGGCCTAGGAAGATTAGAGCAGTTAATAAAAGTTAGTCTGCTGTTCAAAATTACTTTGTGAGTGAGAGTGATCAAGATAAAAAAAAACTTGTAGTTCTCATAGAGGTAGTGTAAGTGTATCACATAGTGAGTGATATCAGTATTATAGGAAATGTTGATCATGAGTGAGCCAGAGGTGGAAATATAACTATTGTTAGATGATCGAATAGATGTTGGAGCTTTTCATTCAGAAAGTTGGGTAAATGGAAGTTTAAAAGTACTATTAAGTAATTTCCAAAAAAAGGACTTTTCATATACTATTTGGCCTTGTGGAAAAGTAAGTGAATCAAAAATGAGTATTTCGGGTAAATGTTGTTAATATATGTTTTTATATTACTTTACTTTGAGAGTATAATAATGACATACTAATGTTTTATTAGTTTGTGATTGTTGAAATGTACGTAACTAATTGTTGTTTGGAAAAAAACATTTAAGATATGGTTTTTTCTAAGTTTTACATTATTTATTGAAACGTTGTATGGGTTTTTTAAACACAATCTTTTTGATTGTGTTTTTTTTTGCCCGCTGTCATATGATGAGTAGTATTGAACTCACTGTTTTTAGTGAAATTCAATATATTCTGAGAACAGCAAAATAAATCATATAACATATTGTACCAGTTATTTTGTATTTTGTATTGTGAAATATATATTATACTCTCCTTGTCTCATGCTCACTCGCCTATATCCACCCTCTATCACCTCTCTTTACCTCCCCTCACTGCCCTTCTCTCACCCTCCTTCACCCCGTTCCCTTACTCCGCTTCCCTCACTACCCCTCATTCCCCATTCCTTCACTCCCCTTCCCCTCTCTACCCTCCCCCACTTTCCTGCTCTCAGTCCCTCTCCTTCACTCCCCTTCCCCTCTCTTTTCTTCCTTTGCTCCCTCACTCATTCCCCTTCTCTAACTCACCTTACCCCACTTCACTTACTCCTTCTCTCACTCCCTCTGTCCTCTCACATCTTCATTCCCCTTCCTTCACTCCCTCTCTCTTACCCTCACTCCCTCCATCTACTCACTTTGTCACTCCCCCTTCCTCACGCTCACTCCCTTTAACTCACCAACACTCCCTCACATACCTTTCTTTGCTCCCTCTCTCAGTGCCCTTCTCTCACTACTTCCTTCACTCCCTCTATCTCCTCACTCCCTCACTCCCCTTGTCTTACGCTCACTCACCTTTATCCACCCTATATCACCCCTCTTTCCTCAACCTCACTGCCCTTCTCTTACCCTCCCTCACCCCCGTTCCCTTACTTCACTTCCCTCACTTATCCTCATTCCCCATCCTTAACTCCCCTTCCCCTCACTCTCCTCCCCCACTCACCTTTTCCCAGTCCCTCTGCTTCACTCCCCTTCCCCTTCTTTCCTTCCTTTGCTCCCTCAGTAATTCTCCTTCCCTCACTCACCTTACTCCACTTCACTCACTCCTTCTCTCGCTCCCTCTGTCTTCTCACTTCCTCACTCCTCTTCCCTCACTCCCTCTGTTACCCTCACTCCCTCTGTCCCCTCACTCTCTCACTCCCCTTCACTCACCCTCACTCACCTTCCATCCCTCACTGTTGTGAACGCACCCTCACTCACCCCCTTTCCTCTCCCTCACTACCCTTCCTTTACTCCCCTTTCCTCATTTAGTTTTGCTAACTCACATTCCTTTAGTCCCTTACTCACCTTCAGTTCATTTATCTCTCCCTCTCTTTCTCTCTGTCACTGAATCTAACCGCCTCATTATCCTCTTAGTAATTTGCTCTCCCTCTATTTCTCTTTCCCTCTCTCTGTCCTTCACCATTCCTTTGTTTCCCTTTCTGTTTACTTCACTCCTAGTTTATCTCTTAGTACCCTTTTGTGACTTTTAATCTCCTGCCTTGTCTCTTGTATTTTGAAATATATATTATAAATATTACAACTTATTTTTTTCCCTCTTCCACAGATATTATGTTTAGTAAAAATATGTAATGAAGTTTACATTACTTATAAGGTAAGTTTCACCATCAAAATATAGTTTCTCATCACTCTTTTCCTCAACCTCACTGCTCTTCTCTCACCCTACCTCACCCCGTTCCCTTACTCCGCTTCCTTCACTTATTCTCATTCTCCATGTTCACTCCCCTTCCCCTCACTCCCCTCCCACACTCCGCTTCTTTGAGTCCCCCTTCTTCACTTCCCTTCCCCTCTCTTCCCTTCCTTCACTCCCTCACTCATTCTCCTTTCCTCACTCACTGTACTCCACTTCACTCACTGCTTCTCACACTCCCTCTGTCCTCTCACTTCCTCACTCCTCTTCCCTCACTCCCTCTGTCTTACCCTCACTCCCTCGTCCCCTCACTCTCTCACTTCCCTTCACTCACCCTCACTCATCTTCCATCCCTCACTGTCATCAACTCACCCTCACTCACTCCCCCTTCCTTCTCCCACACTTCCCTTGCCTTACTCTCACTCCCATTACTTTATCCTCCCTCACCCTCTTTCCCTCAATATCAATCCCCTTTTTTCACCTTTACTCATTCCCTTCACTCACTCCCTGTCACTCTCCTTTGTTCACTCCACTTCGACTCACTCCCGTTCACAACTCACCTTCCCTCACTCCCCTTCTGTCACTTGTTCCCTCCGTCACTTTCTCCCCTTCATTCACTCATTTGATTCATTCATTTATTCAGTACACATTCTTTGAAAAAAAGAATGACACAAAATATGTAAGGAATATAGCTCTTTTTGGAGAATTGGAGGTAGTTCTGAAAATAACTTTTTTTGTCTTCTTTTTAAAAAAAAAAATTCTACTTTTTAAGAACGATTTTATATTTTTGGGGGATTTTTTTCAGGAGAAAAACAAAACCAGGGAATCCAAAACTGCTCAACAGGAGCAAAAAAAAGGGGAAAAATTAGGGCTGGGAAGAGCAGTGGTGGTCCTCCTTCTTATGGACAACTAGTTCAATGCTCTGCTCCCCGTAGCAGAGCAGTTGATTACACTGTTTGCAGACGATTTTCAAATCTGCAAACACCGGCTGGATGTTGGGGATTAAAGTTGTTGTTCCTCTCCCATATGATGTAGATGCTCCGGTAGAGGTGGTGGCGCCATCTCTAGGGGGATTGCGTGCCAGGTCCCTGGTGCTCTCCCTGGCAAAGTTGTTAGGATGCCTCCTCTCCACATGCTGGATCAAGGTGGCATTCCCAAAGCTGTATTTTTGGGTGGGATCCCCACGTGACAGAGTTGTGTCACATATCCAGCACGTTACCTTTGCAGCATTACATTTCTTTTCCCCCTCTGGGAAAGTAAAGAACTTCCAAATGAAATGCTCTTTAATTTTTTTTGGGGGAGGGGGCTCCTCAGGCAGGAATTCCACATCAGAATCTGAGGAGGGGTCCTGGGAAGCAGACATCCTTCAAAAATGATTTTGGGAAACAGGCAAGAGGTGTTCTCTCAGCAATTGCAAAGACGTAGTGAGGGAAATGGGTGGGGACTTTCCATAGTTGTGAAAAAAACTGCTATGAATCAATCAAAAGTGTTGTTATAAGGTCACATGGCTTGACGCGCGCTTACGCTGTGCGCTCCAGGGCGCTTACGGGTGCGCTTCCGCAGCACGTACGTAGGCACTTACGGAGGCGCATACGGGGGCGCTTATGCGGCGCATATGAATTACGTTTTACTCGATTTTCGGAAATGCGTTTAAAGTTAAAATACGGTTCTTAAAAATCAAAAATACTACTTTTATGAGTATGCCACTAACTGTCTTGCATTATTATTTACTTTAAATACATAAATATATATTTTTTTGCTCACGGGAATTGCGCTATCGCTGCGAGTACGGGTGCGCACACCCTGAGCGCACCGGAGTTTAAATATTTAAAAAAATATACAGGAAAAAACATCCCAAAAATAATATTATAAAACTATAAAAATTAGCTATTAAAAAAACTTAATAATTCACTTAAAAAAACGTAGTTTTCAAACTCGTTATAGTTAGAAATTAGCTTTTAAAAAACCTTTGAAATTCACTGAAAAAACCATAGGTTTAACACTTGTTATAGTTAGGAATTAGCATTTAAAAAAACCTTAGAAATTCACTGGAAAAACCATAGGTTTAACACCAGTTATAGTTAGTTGGACATTTTACTCATACAAAACAATTGAAATTCCCACGTTATAGTTAGTTGGACTCACTATAACTGGCGCGCCCGCAATGCACTGCTAATGACGTCACATATTACTTCACTCATGACATAGTCAGTGACATCACTCATGACATCACTGATGACATCACTGATGACATCATCCTTGGGAAAGAGTGGCAGACCCTCTCTCAGTGTAATATACGTTTTGATACACACATTGAAATATAGAAACAAAAAATTTCAAAACAATGGAGAAACTAATTCCAGCGACAACAACCTATTCAGAAATTGCATAATCTACATACACATTCACTCATTCACCAACATTTCTATATAGTTACTCATACACATACTCAATCATCATATGTACTCATTCACCTATACATTTTGTTACACACGGACACTCATCCTTAGAGTTACTCACACATGCAAATAAATTATAAAACAACCATTCACTTTCTTATACAGCTATACATACACCACTACTCTTACTTCTACAGAAACGTACACATACTTTTTTTCTAAAACAATCACTTATAGGAACAAAAACGTATTTATTCAGGAACTCTTACACTCTCTCACTCTCACACATACTTACCTATATGCATCAATTCTCACATATACTAATTTAAAACATATGTAGTTACTCATAAAGATATGATTGAGACAGTCATTCACTCACTAACACACCCATACACACACTCATCCACCCATACAGTCCTGCACACATGCTGTCTTCAAAACATATACAAACAGTAAGCCACTCATTCATTCATCTATGCACGAAGTAATACCCCCACCAAACCATACAGACACTCATACTAATACTCAAAAAACTAAATAATAACCCATAGAGACACTCATGTAGCTACTCACCAACCCAAGCAGCCATCTATAGATAAAGGGAGACAGTGATACAGATATTTACAAATTTAAACAATAGTTGCTAATACATGTATTTAGTAAGATACACTTAATAAGCCAGTTATACAATCAATTAAAAAAAACATCCATTTAGACACTTATTTAACCGTTTGTTCTTCCGTCGACATTTAGGTACACATATATAAAACAATTTTTTTTTCAGAAAGACACACATTCACTGGATGATGTCATCAGTGATGTCATCAGTGATGTCATTTGAGATGTCATCAGTGATGTCATGAGTGATGTCACTGACTGTGTCATGAGTGATGTAATATGTGACGTCATTAGCAGTGCATTGCGGGCACGCCAGTTATAGTGAGTCTAACTAACTATAACATGGGAATTTCAATGGTTTTGTATGAGTAAAATGTCCAGCTAACTATAACTGGTGTTAAACCTATGTTTTTTTCAGTGAATATATATATATATATATATATATATATATATATATATATATTGCAAAACAAATCGCTCAAGAGCAGCGAGAGGGCACACCACGGCACTTGCCATTTCCAGCCTCGCTGCAGCTCGTCCTTTGTTCCCCAGAATATATGGATCTGCCTCTGCCGACGCGTTTCGAGGCTAAGTACGCCTCTTCATCATGGGCTAGCAGCAAAAAGAACGCTGATCACGCACCTCCTTTACAACTTGCCATTTTATTCACAGTAGCTCCCACAGTGGGCGTGGCACAATTCATTAGCAAAGAAGTGTTTGTGGGAAATGTAGTCCCCTTTGGAGGTGCCTCTTTTTTCCTGTAGTAGGTTCAGCGTAATTTCACCAGTGTCTCAGGCTATTTGTACCCTTGGTAGGGAGGGAATTCAGAAAAACGAGCTTAATTTTGCAAAGAAATACCGTGCTGCGTCGGGTAGGAAGGGTTCCATCCTGCAGTCTTTAAATCAAATCAAAGCGGAGCTCCTCTCCACGGCATGAGCAGCCGTGAGTAATTTTGCAAAACAAATCGCTCAAGAGCAGCGAGAGGGCACACCACGGCACTTGCCATTTCCAGCCTCGCTGCAGCTCGTCCTTTGTTTCCCAGAATATATGGATCTGCCTCTGCCGACGCGTTTCGAGGCTAAGTACGCCTCTTCATCATGGGCTAGCAGCAAAAAGAACGCTGATCACGCACCTCCTTTACAACTTGCCATTTTATTCACAGTAGCTCCCACAGTGGGCGTGGCACAATTCATTAGCAAAGAAGTGTTTGTGGGAAATGTAGTCCCCTTTGGAGGTGCCTCTTTTTTCCTGTAGTAGGTTCAGCGTAATTTCACCAGTGTCTCAGGCTATTTGTACCCTTGGTAGGGAGGGAATTCAGAAAAACGAGCTTAATTTTGCAAAGAAGTACCGTGCTGCGTCGGGTAGGAAGGGTTCCATCCTGCAGTCTTTAAATCAAATCAAAGCGGAGCTCCTCTCCACGGCATGAGCAGCCGTGAGTAATTTTGCAAAACAAATCGCTCAAGAGCAGCGAGAGGGCACACCACGGCACTTGCCATTTCCAGCCTCGCTGCAGCTCGTCCTTTGTTCCCCAGAATATATGGATCTGCCTCTGCCGACGCGTTTCGAGGCTAAGTACGCCTCTTCATCATGGGCTAGCAGCAAAAAGAACGCTGATCACGCACCTCCTTTACAACTTGCCATTTTATTCACAGTAGCTCCCACAGTGGGCGTGGCACAATTCATTAGCAAAGAAGTGTTTGTGGGAAATGTAGTCCCCTTTGGAGGTGCCTCTTTTTTCCTGTAGTAGGTTCAGCGTAATTTCACCAGTGTCTCAGGCTATTTGTACCCTTGGTAGGGAGGGAATTCAGAAAAACGAGCTTAATTTTGCAAAGAAGTACCGTGCTGCGTCGGGTAGGAAGGGTTCCATCCTGCAGTCTTTAAATCAAATCAAAGCGGAGTTCCTCTCCACGGCATGAGCAGCCGTGAGTAATTTTGCAAAACAAATCGCTCAAGAGCAGCGAGAGGGCACACCACGGCACTTGCCATTTCCAGCCTCGCTGCAGCTCGTCCTTTGTTCCCCAGAATATATGGATCTGCCTCTGCCGACGCGTTTCGAGGCTAAGTACGCCTCTTCATCATGGGCTAGCAGCAAAAAGAACGCTGATCACGCACCTCCTTTACAACTTGCCATTTTATTCACAGTAGCTCCCACAGTGGGCGTGGCACAATTCATTAGCAAAGAAGTGTTTGTGGGAAATGTAGTCCCCTTTGGAGGTGCCTCTTTTTTCCTGTAGTAGGTTCAGCGTAATTTCACCAGTGTCTCAGGCTATTTGTACCCTTGGTAGGGAGGGAATTCAGAAAAACGAGCTTAATTTTGCAAAGAAGTACCGTGCTGCGTCGGGTAGGAAGGGTTCCATCCTGCAGTCTTTAAATCAAATCAAAGCGGAGCTCCTCTCCACGGCATGAGCAGCCGTGAGTAATTTTGCAAAACAAATCGCTCAAGAGCAGCGAGAGGGCACACCACGGCACTTGCCATTTCCAGCCTCGCTGCAGCTCGTCCTTTGTTCCCCAGAATATATGGATCTGCCTCTGCCGACGCGTTTCGAGGCTAAGTACGCCTCTTCAAGTTGTAAAGGAGGTGCGTGATCAGCGTTCTTTTTGCTGCTAGCCCATGATGAAGAGGCGTACTTAGCCTCGAAACGCGTCGGCAGAGGCAGATCCATATATTCTGGGGAACAAAGGACGAGCTGCAGCGAGGCTGGAAATGGCAAGTGCCGTGGTGTGCCCTCTCGCTGCTCTTGAGCGATTTGTTTTGCAATATATATATATATATATATATATATATATATATATATGATAGCTCCATACTTGCCTCGTAATGAAGAAAGAGAAGGCACTCTCCAGGGGCGAGTTCAAGATTTTTATTATGAACTCACAGTGGCCAGACACGTTTCGGCATTCGCCTTTGTCGATGGTAAATTGGCGTGCCCGAAACGGACATTTTTATGTCATTTTGATTCCGACAAAACACATGCATAGTAAGAGGACTACACGTCCAAGTACATGATCGCCATATTCAAACATGTTTTTACGATGTTAAACATATCATATACTTTTTCATAAGCACATTCAACCCATAGATGGGTAAATCTGTGTTCAATTTGCAATTATGCTTCCATGAATTCTGCAAATTACATCGTACATGGCGAAAACTTCCATAAAGCCCTGGATGGGCAAATCCTCCCAAACTATACATGTGTATTCCAAAACATAAAGAATAAATACATTTCATGCTGATCATAGTTCAATACATTTCACTGTTCTCTCAATTCCCCAAATGTACTGCCAGTTCCTCATGAGTATTGAGACCTTCGGGGTGTTTTGTTTGTAGGTCGATGATATACCTAGACTCTAGTCTCCTTAGTGTCATCACCCTGTCTCCTCCTCTGGGGTGTAATGGGACATGGTCTAGTGCAAAGAAAGACAAAAGGTTCCTGTCACTATTGTGTTCTTTCTGGAAGTGACGGGCTACCGGATAATTCATATCACAGTTCTTTATAGCCCTAGTGTGTTCTAGAACCCTCTTTTTTGTTTTGTGGATGGTACTCCCGATATATTGGGGTCCGCAGGGGCAGACCAAGCAGTAGACAGTATATGGTGTACTGCACTTTAGAAATTTCTTTATTTTCCTGGTTTTATCTGAACCTGGAATCTTGTATGCCAGGACCCTTTTGCTTGCAGCGCAGGCCTTGCATTTCCCGCAAGGATAAAATCTCTGCAACCTATTAGCAAACGGGTTCGGCACCTCCTTGCTTTGGTAGCTGCTGGTAAGGGAGTCTCTTAGTGACCTAGCTTTTCTAAAAGTGAGTAGCGGTTGCCTAGGTATATCCATGCCTATGACTGGATCCAATTTCAAAACATTCCAGTTTTTTTTTTTAAATTTGTCTCAAGATCCCCACATCCTCTTAGAATGTGGTGATCATACGGAACTTATTCTGATCAGCTACTCTGGTCTTTTCTTTCAACAATTGACTCCTGGGGATTTTGTTCACTCAACTCAATGCGTTCTGGAGTGTAGATTCCTCATACCCCCGTGCTCTGAATCTATTCATACATTACAATGCATGTCCTTCAAAGTCCACTCCCCTGGTGTCATTCCTTTTGATACGTAAGAGCTCCCCATAGGGGATGCTCTGTATCAATTTCACAGGATGACTGCTCCGCGCATGTAATATTGAATTAGCGGCGGTTAGTTTCCGAAACAATTTGGTGTGCAAAGTACCATCTATTACACACACCTCTAGGTCCAGAAAATGTACTGAAGATGAGCTTATGTCTGCACTGAATTTAAGATTTAAATCATTTGTGTTTAATTTCACGATGTACTCCCCAGCACTCTCTGGAGATCCTCCCCAAATAATGGAGAGGTCATCTATGTACCTATGCCATGCTATTATCCTCTGTGTCCAATCGCTGTTTTCCACCGCCCAGGCCACCTGCTCCTCCCACCAGCCTACGAATAAATTTGCATAGCTGAGGGAAAAGCAGGTGCCCATCGCGGTCCCAGAGGTTTGGTGGTAATATTGACCTTGGTACAGAAAAATGTTATGATTTAGACAAAAGTCTAAAAATTCCAACACCATATCATTATGATGTGTGAATTTGGCTGGCCTGTTCTGCAAAAAATATTTCACAGCCTTCATACCATTGTGATGTGCAATGCATGTATATAAGCTGGTTATATCTAGGACAATCATTTGGTCGCCATCCTGCCAATGTACATTCTCTATGATATTCAAAAAATCCTTGGTGTCTTTCACATATGACCTCAATAGCAGCACACATTCAAACAGAAAATGATCAATATAAATGGAGATATGCTCCAGGAGACTCGATTGTGAAGAAACAATCGGCCTGCCTGGCGGTGTGACTATGTCCTTATGGACTTTGGGCAGATGATAAAAACATAGTGTGATGGGGTTGGGCGTTCTTAAAAACAAGTACTCCTCTGTGACAATCATACCCCTTTCATACCAACTTTTCAACATTGCATGACACTTGTTGATGCTTTCAAGGTACACAATTTTATTTGATTTCTCCTAAAAGGACTCATCGGACAGTTGTCTCAGGGCTTCCTTATTGTATGCTTCATACGTCTGAAGCACTACATTACCGCCCTTATCAGAAGGCTTACACACAATCGATTTGTCGCTTCTGATACTCTCTATAGCTTGGGATTGTGCGTAATTAAAATGTCTCTTTTTGCCTCGTCCCTGTTCCTTACATCTCATTTTCATAAGTTCCTTAGTGATAACATCCGAGAAAGTGTCAATAATGTCATTTGGCATTTGTGGCAAAAAAGTTGATGCAGGTTTAAATGGAGTCACTACATTACGTTGAACTATGCCAACCACCCCTCCAATTGCCTGCTGGGTATTCGATATCTCACCTTCTTGTAGAAGGTCTTCCATTATCTGCATACCAGGTAAGTCCTGTTCCACTAGAATATCTGTTGCCAAATGCTGCTCTCTCGTTTTCCTGCTCTCTTGTTTGGGCTTCAATTTTAAGAACTTGTGGAGTTTAAGTTTCCTAGTAAACTTAAAAAGATCTATCTGAGTCTGTGTGTATTCTAGATTCTCTTGGGGACAAAAAGTGAAGCCCAGTTTCAAAACTTCCTCCTCGGCAGTTGTTAATACACGTGGGGTCAAATTAATTATAGTTAGGGTCTCACCTTCTAGTCTCGTTCTTCTTTATCTGCGTTTGAAGAATTTCTTTTTGCTTCTGGTGACAGGTGGTGACTGCCGCCCTTTTGCACCGGTGTAATCAAAGGAGCTTTCATATATATATATATATACTTACCTCCAAAATATTTTTATTCTCGATAATTATGCTCATACTTCAACCCCAAGCTATTTTTTCTTTGATATACTGGTGGAATACCACAAAAAGTGAAGTTCATGAACTCGCTATTTTGCTTTCCCCATTACATCCCAGTGGTAGCAGATCACCGCCTTAGACCATGGAGTAGCGCACCACCAAATGCTGCAGGAGAAAGCCTTTTGCCTAACTAAGTACCTAGGGGGCATATTTGCAAGCCCCTATCGCCACAGGAACGTCACTCTTACCAGCGTTCCTATGGTGATAGGGGCTTCGACATATTCACAAGGAGTGTTAAGCCGTTTAATGTGGTTAACGCCACCTTGTAAATAAGGCACCCTTTCACTGTATACTTTGCGCGAAAGGGATGGGAAATGAGTGTTGCAGTGGGCGTTCCACCGCACTCCCATTGGTTTTGACACTTCCCCAAATTTACAACGGTGGTGTAAATATGGGGCAGTACCAAAAACAGGCGAAACAAGGAGAAATTTTTTAATTCTCCTAGTTTTTGTTGTTTCTCCGTGTGCTGCATCGCAACACACATAGAAACACCAAAACGCCACATATGATTGTTTAAGTGCAGGATGGTGTCCCTTCCCGCACACAATCATTAAAAAAATTACGAATTGCAACTTCTATGTGTGCTGCACAAGCAGCACACATAGAAGTTACAAATCGCCATTTATGATTGTTTATGTGCAGGAAGGATTGTCAGTGTGCATGCAACGTTGAGGTCTTGAGGCGGAAGCCGGGAACTGGTGCGAATGAGCTATTTGATGTGAGGTTAAACTGATTTTAAAACTGCAATACAGATCGCTTTTAAAAGAAATACGTTTTAAAAGTATAATTGCTGTGAACGCTTACGTTTTTAAAACTGCAATACAGATCGCTTTTAAAAGATGTACGTTTTAAAAGTACAATTGCTGTGAACGCTTACGTTTTTAAAACTGCAATACAGATCGCTTTTAAAAAGATTTACGTTTTTAAAGTATATATGCTGTGAACGCTTACGCCTCTGTTGGGCTTCACCCTCTTTCCTCTGTTCCCGCCTACTGCAGCCGATCAGGCGCTGCCGGGGACTCTAGCGGTAAGCACCTTCAGGTGAGGAGCAGGCGAGCGGCACAGTGCTCGGCCCCTCCCACCCCTACGGCTACAAATGAATTATCCCCCCAGGAAGCGCAGCGGACGAGCGCAGCGGGCGCGCCGACGGCGCGCCGAAGACGCGCCTAAGACAAGCCCGTCTGCGCCCGTCCGCGACCGGCTGGGACCAGGGCCAGACCATGCTGCCTGTCCCAGCGCCTACTCGAGGTCCGTCCTCATGAGCTATAGAACCAAAGGACAGGGCTTGTTATCAAGGGACACCCTTAGTCGCCTCTACACCTATGGCATCCTGTCCCAGGGCTGTCATTTAACTACCCCGTCGCTACAACACATGCAGAGAGACCTACTCCCGCCACCGCTCACCATCTTCTACCTAAACACTCGCTCCCTGGTTAAACACCAGCTGGACATCTTTCTCCTATTAGATACAGATAAACCAGACATTCTCCTGCTCACAGAGACATGGTTAAACCCCAACTCTGCCCCTGACATCATCGCGGCACTCCCACCTAACTACTACATCATCCACGCTGACCGTACCAGCGGGAAAGGGGGAGGAGTCGCAGCTATCATCCGTTCCAACCTGATCGTCACTTCCCTCGCTGGCCTCTCGCTGGAGGAGTCAGACAATCTTGTACTGAAAATTACCACTCCTGACTCGACAATTGCATGTGTTCTTCTCTACAGACCCCGACCCCAATGCCTACATTTCCTATGAACCTGGCCGACCAACTTGCTAACTTAGCACTCGAACACTCCAAAATCTTTCTGATTGGAGACCTAAATTACTGGTACAAAGACCCCCTAGAAGGCCCCCACTCAGCCGAACTATCGGACCTTCCTCTCTAACTTAAATCTCACCCAACTAGTCTCCTCCGCCACCCACTGTAAGGGCCACATCCTCGACCAGTTGTGGTCTAACACCACCTGTACCACTGCCCCAACCATACTGCCATGCATCTGGTCTGATCACGCTCTCCTTCAATTTAACCTTTGCATCTCCCCTACGACCACTGCCGCACCAGCCGGAAGCGTGTCAGCCAGGAATTGGAACTCAGTCAACAAACCTGCTTTTTTAGAGTCACTAGCCAACACCATCCCACCTATTCAAGACGAGATCAATTCCCCGGTCTCCTCGCTCACCAACTGGCTCAACACGGCCAGGGATTCTCACGCCCCTCTTAAAAAAATCAAACGGGCGAGACGTGCTGACGCCAACCGGTGGTTTTCCACTGACTTAAAAGCAAGGAAACTGGCCTTACGACAACTAGAACGCCAATGGCGTCGGAAATACGACCCTGACTTTAAAAAATCCTTTACGAAAGCTAGGAAAGAATACATGACGGCCATCCTGATGACGAAAGCGTCCTATTTTTCCTCTAAAATTCTGGAATCCACAAATAAGTCTAAGGATATCTTTTCCATCCTCAATGAACTTACAAACCTTGAAACGGTCCGACCCAAGATCACCCCCACCCAGCCTTTATGTGATTCACTGAACGTCTACTTCATTGACAAAATACTGGACATCAAAGCCAGCATCCCTCGACCAGTGTCCCCCCTTACTAGTGGCATGTCAATTAAGCCGAATCACTACATCTTGAGTAGTTTCCCACCCATCACCCAGGATCAACTTCGGGAATTACTACTTAGAGTAAAATCCGGTGCCCCTTCAGATAGCTGCCCGCCCCACATCCTAAAAGAGTGCTTCCTGACCCACCCAGCCCCGGCCCTTACACTCTTGAACAAATCCTTGACTCTTGGTCTAGTCCCCACAACTTTTAAAGAAGCCATTGTCATTCCGCTTCTAAAAAAAACGGGGGCAGACCCAGCCTGCAAAGTCAACTTTCGGCCGATCTCGCTGCTGCCCTATTTGGCAAAAGTCCTTGAGGCACACGTGGCCAAATGCCTATCTAATTTCCTCGAGGAATCCTCCTGCTTCGACCCCCATCAGGCAGGCTTTCGGCCTGCTCATTCAACCGAAGCAGTAGTCAGGACAGTTCTGGACACCCTGCGCGACTGTGCTGACAGACGCTCTCCACAAGCCCTGGTGCTCCTAGACCTCTCGGCCGCTTTTGACACGGTCGACCACAACATCTTGATCGACCGTGTCAAACAAGCCGGCGTCAGGGACCTAGCAGCCGGCTGGCTGAGATCCTTTTTGACTGACCGTAACCAAACTCTGCGCCTTGGTGACTTAATGGGCACCAAACCGGCCGTCACCTGTGGAGTGCCACAGGGCTCCTCCCTGTCTCCTCACCTGTTTAATCTGTATATACTCCCCCTGATCCAGACCTTAAGAGATAAACAGGTGAGAGTCTTCAACTATGCAGACGACTTACAGCTGCTGTTCACCATCGATAACACCCAAGACTCCATACGGCACTTCCAGGCCACCATGAGCTTCATCAAAACTTGGATGGACCAGAACCAGCTCAAATTGAATCCGGGTAAAACGGAACTAGTCCTGACCGGTGAAAGCAGCAAGTACTGGGGCCCGCATTATTGGCCTTCTGAACTAGGTCAAGCTCCAACACCTTCCCTGTCAGCCAAAACGCTTGGAGTCACTGTGGACAGTGACTTATCTCTTAAAACCCAAGTTGGTCAAGTGGTCTCCAAGTGCTTTTTCCAACTGAAGAAAATACAGAAGGTACGCCGCCTGCTCACACCTGAGGCACTCACCCAGGTGGTGATTTCTACTGTATTGCCCCATCTGGACTACGCAAATGCCATCTACCTAGGTCTTCCCAACTACCTAGTTAAGCGACTCCAGATGGCACAGAACCACGTCGCAAGACTAATTCTGAACCAACCCAGGCGTCAGGCAGCCACCCCCCTCCTTAGGAAACTACACTGGCTCCCGGTGGCCCAGCGATGTGCCTTCAAAACTGGTTGCATAATTTTCAAGTCCCTTTACTGTAAAAGCCCATTATTCATCAACAACCTGATTTCCAAGTACACCCCGTCCCGCAACCTACGCTCACTCCATCAGAACCTCCTGCAGTCGCCTTCCTTCAACTTAAAACGTGCAGGAGGTCGTAGGTTTGCCACCCTCGCTTCCTGCTTGTGGAACTCTCTCCCGATGGAGACCCGGAATTGTCAAGATCTCCTCTCCTTCCGGAAAGCCTTGAAGACCTGGCTATTCAGACAAGCATTTTCATAATTCTCTTCCCTCTATGTTCATGTTATTGCTGATCATAGCGCCAAGCAACCAATCGGTGACAGTGCGCTCTAGAAATATTTTAATAAGAATAAGATAAGAAGGGACACCTTACTGCACATACACGATCCTTCCCACAATGCAGACACCCTTGCACTCACCCTTGCACTATGGTGCAAGGGTGCCTGTGTTGGTGCTAGGCAGCTAAATTTAGCACCAGCCCAGGGAGAAACGCAAGGCTGCACCGTATTGTTGTAAATATGGTGTAGTGTTTCTAAAGTGGCGGAGCGCAGCATTAGACTTCTTGGCTTAACGAGGTGCTCCTCCACTTTAGTTGTAAATATGCCCCCTAATCCTTGTTACTTGACGCCAAGTATTTTTAAATGTGGATACCCCAGTTGTGCTGAGTCTACAAAGGTTGCCTGAAAACCTTGATCTAAGTCCTCGCAATAACCCACTTGGAGCAAATTGATGTTGATCCTCCCTGTCCCTTCCAGTCAAAAGCTCCAGACGTAGCCCCCTCACCAGCTTCAACCACGGTTTCATAAATTGTTATCTATCTTCGATTTTAAGGTGGTTTTGGAGGCCATTCAAATTCTGTGGCACTGAAATCATCTGAGATAGATGCAAGCCCTAAAAGACTGATACCCACAAAATAATTGTGTAAATAGGTCAAAGCACCGTAGCTTGCACATCATGTCAAAGTCTAACAGCAAGAGGGCACTTGTAGGGTGCATTAAAGATATATTTAATACACCATTTAATATACCCGAACATATTTTCATAGACTATGTAATTTCACTTTGCACAATTGGCTTAGCGTACCTGTATAGTTTATTTTTGCAAAGAGAGGAATAAGGGGAGTAGGTACTCAGATTTATTTAAAAATATAGACATGATCATAATATTTGGGGGCATGAAGAAATGTTTTTTCTTCTGCTTTCATAAGAATAGTTGCAAAAATACAACTTGTTTTAAATAACTTTTCTAAGGTTAACCAGCAGATAATTTAAAAGCATTTGATAAATGTTAAACTTGATGGAGCATATTTATTCTATCCATATTTTTTCTATCCACTATATGAGATTCTATACCTTGTGAAAAGTTGAAGTCCCCATTCAGAGGAATAGAGGCTTCACAATAGAGTGCAACATGGTTTATATCTTGCAGTATATTTGTCTTATAGTTTTGCAAAAAGAGTAAGGCAAAAATTGTCCTCCTATAACATTTTGTGAAGGCCACCCAACATATAATAAAGTATTCATCCCAGACAATTATAAAAGTGTTTTAATGTTAGCATGTGCTATCGATGTGCTCGCGGCTCAATGATCCATGAGGGCCTCTGTTTCACTCCTTTTCTGTAGCGTTTCTATAATCAGATCTTTAAGGGAAATAATAAACAAACATCTGTAAATGTTTCAATGCCCATCTTAGGGGCCTATTAGGATGGCGGACGGACCTGCGTCCGTCTGCCACCCCGAGGTGGAGGGAACGTCCGCAGGGGCTGTGGCGTTCCCTCCATGCAGATTAGGATGTGACCGCCACCCTGGTGGTCACATACCCTATCTTTAACATTGCGGCGGGTGCTGCTTGAAGCAGCGCCCGCCGCAGGGTTAAAAGTGCCGCCGGCCCGAAGGACGCGGATTCACCGCGATCCTAATCGGCCCCTAAGCATTAAACAGCTACTTTTAAGGCAAATCAGAAATCAGAAATAAATGTCTAGGATAATTTAGCTTGCTAGCTGGGAAATAAAACCTTTTGACAGGATTTTCTAATTCCAAATCTAGTGCCAACACTACCACTGCAGAATTCATTCCTATCAAAGACTACCTACCATCTGCGAGATCTTCAATTTTGTCTCCACTCATGTCATACAGCCATCTTGCTGGTGAACTCAATCCCATTTTGGTGGTACAGTCATCTAAAAACTTAAGCACAGAAAACTGTCATCAATTAATGGAATTACCTCACATTTACGATTAAAGAAAATTAATAATATCAGGCATAGAATAACATATCAAAACGTACTATTGTTTTGTCCAAAACCTAATCTCTGACCCTTCGTTTTTAGCAAATAACACACCTAAAACTTGTTTTTAAAATAAAACGTTTTTTAAGTGGCTGTTGTATCTTTTCGAAGTGAAGAACTTGTTAGTACAGAACAATACTTTAGTATAATTGCAATATCCAGTAGGTGTGGGGGACATATGGATAGTTGGGATAATGTTAGTAACAATACCATGAACTCTAAAAAACACCTTGAGAGTAATTTCTTCGTCCAGTGAATATGTCAATACGTATTGAGATTATAGAGCCAGATATCTATATTTTGTGATCACAATTTGCCACCAGCATTTTTGGTGAACCACTTTGGTATGGATAGGTTAGTTTGCGAAAAAAGTGTTTCAGTCTGACCTACCTCATTACTATTCATAAGGTAGGTCGCAAACTGCAATTAACTCGATTGAAGCCCATCACAGGGATAGTGATCTGCTAGGGTCAGCAGACCACCATGTCTGGAACTGCCTCTCTAAAAAAGAACACATGCCTTTTCAATGCAGCCCATTTTCCTTAAAGGAAAGCCTCTAACAAAAAGTTTTCTTTTTTAAAGTTTGTTTAAGAATTGCCAGCAGCCCCAGGTCTAAGGAGGCAACTTCCCTTTAGTGAATGCATTATCACCCCAACTCAGGAATCTGTAATTTTTCAATGTTTTGCCATCAGAAATCGGTTGCATACCAGTGATACATCGCATACCAAACCAATTCACAATTTGTAAGGGAAGCCTACAACAAGTCACTTCTAAATTGCGAATCGGTATCCATTTGCAACCATATTAGGAGTCGATAAAAGTTTGCAGGATTCTTTAAAAAAAAAAAAGCAACAGTCAAACAGAGTGTTTGCAACTGTTAATATGCTTAACCCTTCCAAATACCACGCCTCAGGTGTTAGACTAACGCATTTCAGTGTGGTGGTCTGCATCACTGTCACACATTTATAACACCTCCTGAACCTGTCAAGCCTGAGCACTATAATTATCATTGAGCAAAGCAGCACATGGTCCGTGCTGCTCTGGCAGCCACAGAGTGTCACTGACAGGGACTCTGACTGCTGCATGACTGAGGGCTGGCTCAGTTGCGCTTCCGTGCTTTATTCGGCATTCATGTGACATGACGGCATTAGGGAGAGTGCAGCATTGTGTCCCAATGCTGAGACAGGGATTATTATATAGGGCGGGCCACCCGTGGCATGACGCAAGCAGGTGGCGGTTATCAGATAGTTTCTTAAAGTTTGGCTGGATTGAAGCTCGCTGATGCTCTCACTGCCGGTCAATATGGTGCGTGCAGTCTGCAGCCTCTCATTAAGGTGCCGCTCAAGTCCAGACCAGAGTTGAATCATGGCCACTGCAGTGCCAGAGAGAGGGTTCCTGCAGCCTCCCCTCATGATGCTGTGTGAGTCTGTGCGAGTCCACGGAAGTCCAAACCAGACTGCACTGCGGCTGTGGCTGCCAAAGTCGAGTGTGGTGCCTTCAGCCTCTCATGACAATGGCCTGTGGTACTGTAGGTCACTCTGCCAGAGTGCCACTATCTAGTTTCAAGTAATGTAAATCCTAATTATATTTAATTTTAGAATGTCCTGATTATCACACTGCTAAGAGCTCTTCTCTGCTCACTGCTTGGCTTTTTCTGTTGTTGGATGCACCTGACTGGACCCTGCCTCACAGTGTCTGGTGCCCCTCTGCCAACAGTTCGGGACTGTGTGCTCGCCTGCCTAGACAAGGCGGCCACTATTGACTGGCACCAGGGTGCGTTTAATTTTGATTCAAAATCCTGCCTGCCTGGCACCCAGGAAGTCATCGCTGCCGCCCAGGTTGGCCTGCTGGAATGAATCAAAAGAAAATGGCTACTCGAGTCATGTCGACACCTGCTGCCCTCAAGATGTTTTTAATTTTGGAACATCCTGCCAACTCGGGTCCCCTGTGTAGTGCAAGAGAAGTGTGCAGCAGCCAGGCAATTGCAGCCTGAGAGTTAGTGTGAGACATCATGGGCACCCAGCAGAAGCGATATAAATCTTCAGCACTCGTGGCAGCATTTGATGGCATAAAACGTTTCATTCTAAAGACCAGCACAATGCAATATTACTATTTGACACTCTAAATGGCAAATAGGCTGTATCCCTCGTCAGTTTACAAAAAACAGATAAAGGAAGAATGACTGAATTATATAGTAATGCTGATAGGGGCAAGAAATTCCATGGTGAGGCCATGCTTCTACTTGATGGAGTAAGACAGGGGAAATATACTATGAGGCAAGTTGTTTCATATTGAAAATAAATGATAAGCACCAAAACTGAGACAGTGAGCTGCAGCCATTTATAGACTACTGGAGCACAGCCGGCAGGCTTTCTTGGTCTCCTGTCCAAGAACACAGGCCAAAGAAGCTCTCTGACTCAGCAAGGCACATGGAGGACTTCTGATAGCAAATGTGAGTCCAGCAAGATAGCATTTACTGATCTGTGCAATGGGGGCATTGTCTATGAGAGTGTGGGAGCGGGGCTAAGATCATTTCAGAACTTCTAATTTCTCAAAAGGGTCTAGTTTCCAATATTTATGTATTTTCATGTGCTTCATTGTTTGGTTTTACTCATGAGAGAGTGTAACTGTAGGTGTCCCACATTTGGCAGTTAACCGCATGCGTGCGGCGGCTATTTTTGCGCTGCGCTGCTTTTTTCAAAAAGCCGCGTTACATGACGCGCTGAGCTCGTCATGAGTGTGCCAGCGGCACAACTCATGACGAGCTCAGCTCGTCATGAGCGCAGAGGGGGTTAAATGTATACAGAAACTATTGAAATGTCACACATAAGCATCTGAAAACTTGGCAGCTATGGGCATTGTGGAACATGAGACTCATGTGCAGGCAGTATTGCCTCTCACAGCCTTTTAGGTTCTGTCGGGTCTCACAGTGCCCTCCCATTTTTGGAGATTTGAAGCATTTTAAAGATTTTCTTAGAGTTTCTCGTTGCTCAAATCGGTATAATTTCAGAAATGTATATATTTCCCTCGTCCTCATTGCCTGATTTTGCTCAGGAGAAAGTGTCACTCATAGTTTTTGTATGATTCATAAACTTGACCCACTGTCTTTCCATGATTGCCAAAATGATTAGCTTTCCTAAATGTACACATTTACAGTATTCAACCCCTTTGTTTTGCATAGTAAAGTAGAAGTCAGAAAAGTATTATGCTGTCAAGTCACGCCACTAGAGAAAAGTGTGGTAGGTTTCAACCAAATCATTTACCATGGGTGGGTTTGCATTCCCTGATTGGATTTTTAGGTTTCGTAACCTGGCGAGGGGCGAAGCCACTCCCAGATCGAAATCTGTTGTTTCTAATAGTGAGGTTAGGACAGCCTCTGTTTCCAATTGGCTAGCTCCATAAATGGAGGCTAGCCATTGGGAGGCAGAGGCTGTCAATCGCGCTTTCTCTCGAAAACGCGATTCGGGGGCGTTTCTGGTGCTTTTTTTAAGCCCCGCCCCTTTGTCCCGGGCCGCGCTGCGATTGGCTGCCGGCCCGGGACACCCCCGTGACGTCATTCCCGGGCTGCGCTGTGATTGGCTGGCCGGCCGGGACCGGACTTGTTTTGTTGCTGCCTCCTATCTGGGTATCTTGAAGTCGACTGCCCATCGTGTTATCTGACATTCCTCTGCTTTTTCTGCCCGTTCTGTTTTTGATGGCATATCCAAAAATGTAGCAGCTCCAATGTCTAAAGCCTTAATAGTATATAGCAGTTTAAAATGGGGTCACAGAATGCCTAATCATAACGTTTTGAATATCAGTCTCAGTATCAATCCTTGAGGAAAATGCGGCATTTAGCGTCATTCAGTATTCAGCGCTCAATGAAGTTATAGCAAATCAGTGTGTCATATCAACATGTCACCCTTTTAAGCACAGCCCTCAGCAATGGAGTAGCAAGAAAACCAGTTACCCACCGCATGGCTCTTTGTGGCGCTCTTTACAATTCCAATGCCTCGCTATGCCTGTTGTATCTTCTGTTATCGGATCCCGTACACCCTCCGTCAGTCTCACTCCTGCTATACGCCTAAGGATGCTCCCGGTGCCGTGGCTTCGTCACACTGTGAAGTAGGGCGTCAGAACAGCTCACCGCAGTATCCTCCGTTATCGTACCCTTGGCTCACTCCAGATATCACGCCAGCGATTCTAGTCCAGCGCCTCCATGGGACCACAATGCATCAGAATGCATCAGTGGAGTCTGTCATGACACTCCGTCGGCTCCAACGGTTCAGTCAGCACTCAATCCAGCTCTTTCAGCATCTGCCTCAAACAAGAATAGACGTACGGTAAGGATCCAGTATCTTTCATTATAGGCTTCTCAATACGGCATCTTCTGATTTTGATATTTTTTTGTCGAGCAGAGAGGAGTCGCAGCAGAGCTAACCTCTCACACGTCCATCACGCTGTTCACTTATTTGCTGCAATGATTTAATAATGAATGTTTTTTAATCTACTTGGCAAGATTGAGTGGCTAGGGCTGCGGGCTGCAACTTCCGACTCTCCCCTTTCTGGGCCTAGTGTGACGCAGGAGGCGCAGCCTACACGAGTAAGGGCGCAGGGGGCTTGGACAGAGCCCCAGCGGTGCAGAAGGGCCCCTAAACCCTTCAAGGGTGGGGGGGGGCTTGCCCTTCAGAGGGACCCTCCCCATTCAGCCGAGGGCCAATGAATATCTGTGAAATAAGTGAGACACGGGCCCCTCATCCAATTCTGGAGAACCATGGACACGGTGGAAGGCATAGTGTTTCTCGAAAGTATCTGTTGGGGCTAGAACTGGGACTCCTCGTGTATAAACTAACACCGAACCCACCTTTGCCCGTTTAAAATAGCCTGATGCCGGGTCATAGAAGGGCACCTAGAGTGAAGGATGTTTCCTGTAAGTTCTGTGTCTCGATTGCATATACCAGGGTCAACGAAATGATGCGATTTCTGTGGGTGCGGAGTTTGCTGCATAATAATGGATTTACTGCCCTTGCCACAGGATCCATCCATCACCGGCCGCATAATTTGCAGTTTTTACCCCGAAAAATTGTTTCTTGCGGAAACGGATCAAAAAATTACAAAAACGTGGAGACACGAGTTGCAGCGCAGTGGAAAACCATTTGCAAAAGTTGATGGGTCAGTTTCCAATTGCCTGTTGCTGTTTTTGAACCTTAAACTGTTATCAATGTGATGGATCCTTTGTCCAGACAGAGTTAACATATGTAAAAAAAAAAAAAAGACCAAATAATGAAGTAATAATGTCACAAAATGTACTGCACCACAAAATGTACCTTTGCTTGCCACATTATTCCAGTATACCTACAAATACCTTAGCAGAGATGGATATTAGTGTGTGTGTGGAGTAAGCTATCTGGAGATGAAGGTTTTTGTATTTTAAATGTGTTTGTATAATGAATGATTGTACTTTTATTTTGTTAGCCATTGACCCCTCAACACTTCAATTGCAAAATGATTTCTGAAGCTCTGGGGAACTGGACAAAACATTTCTAATCTATTAGCTATGTATGAACTGCACATCAGACTCTGAAATGCCTGTCCCAGCTGTCGCCCAAGGTACTCAAGCTAACAGTATCAACCTAGGAAAGATAAATGGCTGAGATGCCTTTTCTGGCAGATACTGTGATATCTGTAGCAGGATATCATCTCGCTAAGTTTTCTCACCCATTTCAAGGCCCGCCTCGTAGACTAGTATTTACGAATGTGGGATATTACAACAGCAAAGTCCTCTACTCATTGGGTTTTATACTTCGTTTTTGTCACCTCTAAAAATTCGTCCTATTTTATTGACCCCTGGTGAAAAGTGAGACGTAAACGAAGTGCCTGCATACATTTATTGTGAAGTTTGAGAAGGGGTCCATAATGGGGCCCAGCGGGCCAGCGATCTCTAGCACAGTCGGCTTCGTGACACCGCCTCCCAGGGGTCAGAAGGAAGCAGTGCACTACAGTTGTACTGACAGGGCTCGAGTCGGGGTACTATGCGGGTGGACGGCGTCCCCCCACTTATTTTACCGGGGGTACGCCGTTGCCCCTGCCAAACAGCTGGACTTCACTCTTTGGCCTCGAGGAGCTCGGCACCTTTCATGACGTCACTTCCTGTTGTGACGTTACTTTCGGTGACAGCGTCCCCCCACTTCTTTTTTTTTTTTACGACTTGTGCCCTTCTTTTTTTACGACTTGTGCCCTGGTTGTACATGCCTTGTACTGGCCAGCCACCTGGCATGGACCCGTTTTCCTTACTTAGCCGTCAGCCCACGAGCTCTCGTTGCCCTCTTGTGGCTAGTTGTCTGCTTCTCACCCATGGAAGGAAATGGGATGGTGTGGACAGGATTAGCACTAGCTTCCGCTTCCTGGGGTCATACTCTGGATGCATGGGCTGCTCAGTGCCCCACCTCACCACCCTCATTCGTCGTCACGCCTGTCTAATATATTTTCCAGAGAGAGAGTGGAGAGGATGTGGCCTAACGGCTAGAGCGGCCGACCTCGAAGCTGCGGAACCGCGTTCGAGTTAGGTCAGGGACGCTCAGCATTCTGTGATTCTGGGCAAATGTGGGCAAATCACTTAAGCTCCCCGTGCCTAAAAAATTTATGTGTCCATCTGTAACGCAACTGGTGCTCATGTAAAGCGCTCTGATAACTTCGGGTCTAGTTGGCGCTATATAAAATACCCCCACCCCACAAAGTAATGCCTTAATGCCGCCCAAATTTGAATCTCATATTAATCGAATTCCACGGAAGTAGTACTCTATATTTCTCTACGGTTTTATCATTGAGACTAACAGGTGCAACTTTCATATGGGGTTTTATGTCGTGAATCATACCGCACTTCTGTTGCCATTACCAGATTACACTAATTTTACAGACCATAGAAAGATGAGAGGCTGAGTTGGCCCTGCGAGGATTTAAACTTGTTAACTCATTGAGCCATCATGCAGGTTATTATATGTCCTGTTCCGCAGCCCTCTAGAGCTGTATCTTTCCAAAAGTATTGCATAAAATTTTTATTTCTGTGCCTCAAAATACCTCCCTTCTCCCAAACAGCCCGAAGGCATTCTAAAAGCTTTACATCCTATTCCAAACTGCTGTGAGTTTAGTCCAAACGAGTCGTCTGGTCTGGTTCTGTACAAACTGCTCTAAAATCAGGGTTGGAAATCAAATCTTGTACAAAATGGAAGCAAGCCAAAAAATGCATGTACGGCAGCAACATCTGGCCCCAGATGGATGGATGGATGAATGTCCAGCCCGAAACACGGTGACTTGCATACTGGTAGGAAAGCTTGGAGCCTTTCACTCAGTAGTGTATCTACCGCCCTGCCGCTCCTGCTCTGCCGCCTCTTCCAATGGCCCGACCTCAGGCATTCCTGCGAGCTGAAGCGGCTTAGCGGCTGCGAGAGCCACGGCAAGGCTGAGCCCGAGCTGGTGTGCTGCAACCCGCACCACCTCAGCCGGCTCTGCGAGCTAGGTAAGGAAGGGGCTGCGCCGCCTGCATACTCGCCTCCTGCACACCTCAGCCGCCCCTGCACATTGCCACAAGTCCTGCGAGCTCGGTAAGGTGCTGCGCCGCCTGCATACTCGCCTCCTGCACACTGCACACCTCAGCCGCCCCTGCACATTGCCACAAGTCCTGCGAGCTAGGTGAGGAAGGGACTGCGCCGCCTGCATACTCGCCTCCTGCACACCTCAGCCGCCCCTGCACATTGCCACAAGTCCTGCGAGCTAGGTGAGGAAGGGACTGCGCCGCCTGCATACTCGCCTCCTGCACACTGCACACCTCAGCCGCCCCTGCACATTGCCACAAGTCCTGCGAGCTAGGTGAGGAAGGGACTGCGCCGCCTGCATACTCGCCTCCTGCACACTGCACACCTCAGCCGCCCCTGCACATTGCCACAAGTCCTGCGAGCTCGGTAAGGTGCTGCGCCGCCTGCATACTCGCCTCCTGCACACTGCACACCTCAGCCGCCCCTGCACATTGCCACAAGTCCTGCGAGCTCGGTAAGGTGCTGCGCCGCCTGCATACTCGCCTCCTGCACACTGCACACCTCAGCCGCCCCTGCACATTGCCACAAGTCCTGCGAGCTAGGTGAGGAAGGGACTGCGCCGCCTGCATACTCGCCTCCTGCACACCTCAGCCGCCCCTGCACATTGCCACAAGTCCTGCGAGCTCGGTAAGGTGCTGCGCCGCCTGCATACTCGCCTCCTGCACACTGCACACCTCAGCCGCCCCTGCACATTGCCACAAGTCCTGCGAGCTAGGTGAGGAAGGGACTGCGCCGCCTGCATACTCGCCTCCTGCACACCTCAGCCGCCCCTGCACATTGCCACAAGTCCTGCGAGCTAGGTGAGGAAGGGACTGCGCCGCCTGCATACTCGCCTCCTGCACACTGCACACCTCAGCCGCCCCTGCACATTGCCACAAGTCCTGCGAGCTAGGTGAGGAAGGGACTGCGCCGCCTGCATACTCGCCTCCTGCACACTGCACACCTCAGCCGCCCCTGCACATTGCCACAAGTCCTGCGAGCTCGGTAAGGTGCTGCGCCGCCTGCATACTCGCCTCCTGCACACTGCACACCTCAGCCGCCCCTGCACATTGCCACAAGTCCTGCGAGCTAGGTGAGGAAGGGACTGCGCCGCCTGCATACTCGCCTCCTGCACACTGCACACCTCAGCCGCCCCTGCACATTGCCACAAGTCCTGCGAGCTCGGTAAGGTGCTGCGCCGCCTGCATACTCGCCTCCTGCACACTGCACACCTCAGCCGCCCCTGCACATTGCCACAAGTCCTGCGAGCTAGGTGAGGAAGGGACTGCGCCGCCTGCATACTCGCCTCCTGCACACCTCAGCCGCCCCTGCACATTGCCACAAGTCCTGCGAGCTAGGTGAGGAAGGGACTGCGCCGCCTGCATACTCGCCTCCTGCACACTGCACACCTCAGCCGCCCCTGCACATTGCCACAAGTCCTGCGAGCTAGGTGAGGAAGGGACTGCGCCGCCTGCATACTCGCCTCCTGCACACTGCACACCTCAGCCGCCCCTGCACATTGCCACAAGTCCTGCGAGCTCGGTAAGGTGCTGCGCCGCCTGCATACTCGCCTCCTGCACACTGCACACCTCAGCCGCCCCTGCACATTGCCACAAGTCCTGCGAGCTAGGTGAGGAAGGGACTGCGCCGCCTGCATACTCGCCTCCTGCACACCTCAGCCGCCCCTGCACATTGCCACAAGTCCTGCGAGCTAGGTGAGGAAGGGACTGCGCCGCCTGCATACTCGCCTCCTGCACACTGCACACCTCAGCCGCCCCTGCACATTGCCACAAGTCCTGCGAGCTAGGTGAGGAAGGGACTGCGCCGCCTGCATACTCGCCTCCTGCACACTGCACACCTCAGCCGCCCCTGCACATTGCCACAAGTCCTGCGAGCTCGGTAAGGTGCTGCGCCGCCTGCATACTCGCCTCCTGCACACTGCACACCTCAGCCGCCCCTGCACATTGCCACAAGTCCTGCGAGCTAGGTGAGGAAGGGACTGCGCCGCCTGCATACTCGCCTCCTGCACACTGCACACCTCAGCCGCCCCTGCACATTGCCACAAGTCCTGCGAGCTAGGTGAGGAAGGGACTGCGCCGCCTGCATACTCGCCTCCTGCACACTGCACACCTCAGCCGCCCCTGCACATTGCCACAAGTCCTGCGAGCTCGGTAAGGTGCTGCGCCGCCTGCATACTCGCCTCCTGCACACTGCACACCTCAGCCGCCCCTGCACATTGCCACAAGTCCTGCGAGCTCGGTAAGGTGCTGCGCCGCCTGCATACTCGCCTCCTGCACACTGGGTACAAACACCAGTTGCGTGCACCACTCCAGCCGCCCCTGCACACACTACACCCCTGCCACAAATCGTGCGAACTAGGCATGGGGCTGCTGTCTGCACACAGGGCACTACCACCTTACTTGTCCATTGCATACACTGCACATTGCCACTAGTCCTTCGACCTAGGTATGGGACAGCGCGCGGCGCATGCAACACACTCGGCTTCTGCACACTGGGTTTCTCTCAGCAATTTCTCTCAGCTCTGTTCAGAGGGTGCAGCTGACTGTACGTTCAGTACTGTGCCTGTTGTTGTGTGAGTATATATATGTTTGAATATGTGTGCCTCTGTGTTGTATACATGCTTAGCTCTGCTCGTGAAAAAGTGGGTCAGTGCCTGTGTGTTTGTGGTGTACTGTCTGTGTGTCAGTGCCTGCATACCTGCAAGGGTTTTTATATGTCTCTGTGTGTTTACATGCATATCAGTATTCACATGTTCATTTAATGTGATATTTATGTAACATGTTGTGTGTTCTTAGGATGGAATCAGATCGGACTCTACAACTAAGCACAAGTGAGTGTATGTGCTAGGCTGGTGTGTCTTGCCTTCCTCTCTGTGGACTCTGCTTTTTTGTGAGGGCTGCTTCTCCTGGCGGGAAGCAAACCTCCTGGGTTCCCGTAATGACCTGCTACAGAGAGAGGCCTCACAAACGAGCGTCCAGCTTTTACTGACCTCTGAGCAAGCGGCTCGGGTACATCCATATTGAGCGGGAACTGCAGAGGCCCAATAAAAATACCTTCTAAGGTGGAAGGAAATGAAAGTTCAGACTTGTGTCCAGCAGATGCTGTTGTCCATCATGTTGCTCTCATGCTGCTAAAACTATTACCCAGCATTAGAACAGTGCCCGGATTGGCTTTAGCAGGCTAAGTTTGCTCTCCAACACGGACTGGGAGCCTGTGCCTACTGTTCTCCAGCCCTGGCATATCAGCTCGGGTTGGGGAGATGTCAATGCCAATAGCTCGAACTTTTCAAAAGGCGAAACCATTGCATTGTAAATGCTTGTTTAATTAGGGTCCACATGTACAAAGGCCCGATTTGGAGAATCGTGTTGTTCATACATCAAAAAAAGCATTTTTGCGGTCCCAAACTCCAAACTGCGATTCTGCAGAATCACAGTTGGGGTCTGCGAATCGGTATTTAAAAGGTGCATGTTTAGGGCATTAAGTCCAAATACTGATTCACAGTAAATATGAATTCTTGTTTTGCGGTCAGATTATGGTCACATTACTTTATTTTTTTTTACAGATTACTGAAATGTAATGGGAACCATTTCCAAATGGGAAGGGGTCCCATGGGAATGTTTTAAAAATAGTTTTTTTTAAAGAGCAGTCAGTGGTCACACGGACTACTGCCTGCTCTTTAAAATTAAATTTAGAATTTTCCTTTTTTTTTTTTAAACGCAGCCCGTTTTCCTTCAAGGAAAACAGACTGTGTTTGAAAGAAAAATGATTGCTTCATGTAAAAGCAATTACAGACTTGGTGCTCTGCTGACACCAGCACGTCACCAACGCTGTGATGGCTAGAATTCCTACTGGCCCACAAACTGCAACCTACCTCATTAATATTCATGAGGTAGGTCGATTTGTTACCACTTGGAATCACTATTTCAAAAATAAAAGATTCATACACTAGGAACAGTGATTTCCTAATAGCAATTAGCGGAAACTCACAATTAGGAAATTTCTATTCCTTATGCTAGTAGGTCTGACCTATTTCCCACTGGTTAAGCTGCATAAAAGAGTTTTGAAAGCACCATGTTAAACACTGCATTGCTCCATATCTCTTATGCTCTCGATAAAGAGTGTGCAATCCTACTTGGGGGCTGGAGGGGGATGGCACTGGTAGAATTTTGTATTTCATTTAGTGTTCTACTCAATTCTCTCTTGGTGTTTGGTAAAATTAGTATAGAGACATTCTGCATAGGTGTTTAGGGTTTTCAGATTCATTCAAATATGTATGTAGATTATTTATCCTCTATTCCTCTTTGTTAGTTTTTACATACTGGACAATCTTTTTCAGGTCAAGCCTCAAAGGCTTTGAACCAACTATTAAGTGCCCTCCGAAATTTATAGATTACAAAGCCTTTATCAAGAAATACAAAATATATATTTTTGTCTCATCAGTTGTGAGCCACCTATTAAGATCACTTCGGAATAGTTTGCAAGATACTACCAATATATTGTGTCTTCTTTCCTGCTTGCACTTAGCACCAGGATGCCTTGGTGGCGTCTGTTTGTGCTCAATAAGTTTATTCATTAATCCATTCCTTGCATGATTACCACAAAGTGTCACTTTGTTTAGATAGCCATTCAAATTAAGTTTTGATAATGCAATCCCATTGCAAGTGAAATGGTTTTCTTTAGTAGGACATTGTTAGAAATGGGGTCTCTAGTTGGCAATGGTTTGCACCTTTGTCCAAGTAGGGACCCTTGCTTCTGGACAGGGTAAGGGAGTTACACCCTCAGACAACCCCTGCTCACCCCTTGTTAGCTAGGCACGAGCAGGTAGGCTTATCTCAGAGGCAGTGTGTAAGGCATTTGTGCACACATACAGTAATACTGTAAAAACAATATTAATCAACACCACACCATTTTAGAAAAATAAGTAATCTTTATCTAAACCAAGCAAGACCAAAATTACAAAAATCCACAATTCATATAACAAGATATCCAAAAAAATAGGCTAATCACACAAATAAAACTTGTACCAACAAATAGCTTCACCTGGAGCTAATATGAGGTCATGACAGTTGAAAATCCAAAGTACCACGCTGACCGCAAGGTGCACGTCGTCGGTCGTGGAGTCACACGGACCCCAAAAGAACAATACTTTGGCAAAAGATGAAAGCAAAGACACTGCACGGCGTTGTGGAGGTGGTGCTTTGTTGGTGCAAGGTGGTGTTGGTTCCTTACAACCACAGGGCAGATGATGCGTCGGTTCCTTAAGTCCCATGAGAGGTAAGGCCTAGTTTCCTTACTGCGATGCAGGGGAGGTGAGGCGTCGGTTCCTTACTGTTGCCGGGGAGGTGATTCCGCAGTGGTGGCGAGATGGCGGCTCCTCATGACGGGGCGGTGTTGACAAATTAAGGAAGTCACTCATGTCAGGTATCGGCTCCTCGATGATGAATCACCAGCGTAGGTGAAGTCAGGGCTGCGGTATTTGTTGAGCATCACGAGCGGTGCCTTCAGATCCGGTGCAGGCAGCGGCCTCTGTGACAGCTTCAGACTTGATAATGTGCAGGGGCGGCAGGCATCAGGACTGCGGTACAAGTTGGGGCAGTGAGTCATGCACCTCATGAGTACTGCCAATGGCTTTGTGGCAGATCGTGGCGTCGCTGGCCTGCGTCTGGGTTGCAATTTCCCTCTCTGGCAGTTGAAACAGCAGATCCAGATGCATTAGGACAGAGGAGATTAAGTCTGTGTGTCCCTGAGACTTCAGAACCCGATGCAAGCTCTACACCAAGCCCTTGGAGATCTTCTTCAAGCAGGTTACACAGCACACAGCAAAGTCTTGGTCCTCTCCTTGGCAGAAACAGCCACTGCAGGTCAACCCCAGACAGCACCCAGCAAAGGGGCAGTATTCCCAGCTCTTCTCCTTGGCAGAGGTTCCTCTTGAGTCCAAAAGTATTCTAAAGTTCTGGGGTCTGAGGCCCAATATTTATACAGCCTTTTCCTTTGTTCTGGTGGCAGAGAGTCCCTGTGCATAGTCCTAACCAGTTCTGTCACCCCTAGCCTAGCTTCCCAGCAGGAGGTGGAGACATCATTGTTTAAGGCAGACCAGGCCCATTCAGGTGCAATAGAATCTCCTCCCACTACCCTAAATGCCTCCCAGATTTATTCAGCCCAGCCCTAACTCATCCGGGAAAGGCAGGACATACCACACCCCTCACCGCCCAATAGCTGTCTGAAGAGAATGCACATACCTAGCTTTTGTCACTCCAAAGCCAGACAGTCAATACACAAACTAGCAGAGGTCCATGGAATGGCTAAGCAAAAAAATACCCACCTTCTAAAAGTGGTACTTTAAAACACACAATATAAAAATCATCTTTACTAAAAGATGAATTTTTATATTCTGATGTCAGGCATTCTAAACTGCATCTTACTTTATATTTATAAGATGCTATAAATAAACACCCATTCTATGCTATGCGACAGATAGCCTTTCAATAGTGAAAAACGAAAAACACTATATTTCACTATCAGGACATGTCACACACTTCAGTACATGTCCTACCTCTCATATACACTGCACCCTGCCTCCAGGGGTACCTTGGGCTTACCTTAGGGGTGATTCACATGTAATAAAAGGGAAGGTTATGGGCCTGGTTAGTGGGTGCACTTTCAACGTCGACATGGCAGTAGAGACTGCACACAGACATGCAGTGGCAGGTCTGAGAACCCTTGGAAAGGCTGCTTGTGTGGAAGGCACAATCAGTGCTGCAGCCCCACTAGCAGCAATTGACTTACAGGCTTGGGCACACACAGTGCACTGTAGTAGGGACTTAGTAGTAAGTCAAACAAGCCAATAATGGAACACCATTCCATATTTACAATTTACAGAGGGAGTGCTTGCACTTTGGCACTGGTCTGCAGTGTCAAAGTTCCCAAAGCATCTAGATCAGCAAAAATTAAATCCAGCATACACCAAAAATACATGTGGCTGATGCAAAAAGACAAGGGAAAACGGCACCAAGGATGCCAGGTCTCACAGACATAAACATGCTTCCCATCTTCCAAACTACACCAACCTGATTTTCACTCCATCACAAAACTTTGTCAAAGTTTGGAACTGTATTGTTTATCAGCGCTTCATGATCTCCCTTGGTTAAATAATGTTCATGGTCATTATCAGCTTTAGGGATGCAGCTCTGTTTTATATATATGAAAATTGTGGTTGACACCATCCCACTCTCCATAACCTCAAAGAACCTTCACTTATGCACTACAAATTCATAGAACTTGTGAGCTGCAAGATAGATGAACAGGAACCCTCTAAGAATATGATATTAATGTTTCTACTTCTCATCACTTTTTATGTTATGTTATGTTATTGCAATTTATATAGCGCACTTATACCCTTCGTGTCTTGGCACTTACCGGTTCACATACTATGCCAGGAAGCTAGTTTCTAAAAAGCCACATCTGGAGTTGTTTTCTAAAGTCGAGAAGGGTGGGAGACATCCTAGGATGTGATAGAAGGGAGTTCCACTGCTTGATGTATGTATGTATGTATGTATGTGTCTTGTAAAGCACACTGCTGCCCTGAGGCGTTGTGGCGCTGTAGACCGCTGGGGAACCCGTCCTGGCTATCCCTGTGAGATGGTCCCTAATGGGTATCTCCAAGGTGAAACCAGGCATCCCCGGCGAATGTGGGGGGGCTGTTGTAGAGATGAGGCAAGCTAATGCCCAGAGTTGCCGAGTGTGATCCCTGGTTAGAGTAGGGCCCGAGGCGAGAATTATCGAGTCCGCTGACCCTGGTCCACGACCCTGCCGCGTTGGGAATTGAACCCTGGTCCCGGGCTGTTCTCTGCTCCCGGGTCTACCGCCTCTAACCAGTGAGCCACACCACTCCACACTAGATGGTATTGTATCTGAAACTCCTGCCACCCCAGGTTGTTTTCTTAATTCTAGCGGTGGTCATCGGACTAGCGTTAGCCAATTGCGGAGGTCTATTTGGAGAATACCAGCTAAAAGTATTCCAGAGAAATTTCCAGCTAAACCAGCTAAAAGTATTTCAGAGAAATTTCAGGCCTTCTCTATGCAATACAGAGAGCTTTAACCCCTTGGCCGTGGGGGTAATTCCTCCGCTGTGCTGGGGTGGTCGTGTGCTCATGAAGAGCTGAGCTTGTCATGGCCACACCCATTTCTTTAGAACCCTCAGCACAGCGGGGGAATTAGTCCCGGGTGCGCGCATTGCGGCCGTTATGACGAGCTCAGCTCGTCATGAGCACACGGCCACCGAGCATGGGAGGGGTTACATTTAACACATTGGCAGATAGGAAGCAAATGCAGATCCTGGATACCTGTCCCGATTGACTGATATTTAGGAATATCCGTGTTTAATCTAGTGGCGGCATTTTTTATCGCCTGCAGCCTCCTGAGTAGGCTGGCTTGAAGGTTGATGTATAGACCATTGCAATAGTCTATTCGGATAAACCAGCGAGGTCCCAACCGTCTTTCTGGTATTTTTAGGAATAAATGGTAGAATTTTTCTTAAGGTTTTGATGGTGAGATACGAGGAAGACACAACCTTGGAAACAATGGACTTAAAGTTAAGTTGTTCATCTATAATAACGCCAAGATTCTTGGCTTTGGCTACTGGTGTGGGAGGAGGAACCAGGGTGTCTGGCACTGAGCCAGAGACCAAGATGGAAAGCGGTTACCAATCAAAACCACTTCAGTTTTGCTTGATTTCAGCTTCAAGCAGTGCCTACTCATCCAGCTGCTCAGTGCAATCATACAATCATGTAGTTTAAGGGAGTGATTAACATCCTTGTCTACTGTCAAAGTTACCAACTGGGTATCGTCGGCATAGGAAGTAGGAGTTAAATTAAAACTTCTGATCAGCGGGGCAAGTTCGGAAACATATATGTTAAAGAGCGTCAGGCTCAACAAGGAGCCCTGCGGAACTCCAGAGGGCAGTACAAAGGGTGCTGAGTTAAATTTGCCTCTGTGTCATTTTTGGGTTCTGCCTGATAAATTGATGTTAGAAGTGAAAGGGCCTTTCCTCCTATCCCTATGGTTTTTAGATGTTGGACCAAAAGAGCATGGTCCACCGTATCAAACGCTGCGAATAGGTCAAGCAGAATGAGAGCTGCTGACCCTCCGCCATCCAGTGTAGTGCGAATTTCTTCAGTACTTTTTATGGTATGTTCTTATGTCATAGAAGGAACAACAAGGCCTGCAAAACAATTACAACCAGTGCTTTAAATGGGCCAGAACTATCTGATACTATTATATTTTCCTAAAGTGGCTTAACGTTATGGACATCTCCTGTGAAGCCACATACAAGGGACTGTGTCTAGTTCTGAAAATCAAGTAACCAGAAGGGTAAATAAAGAGATTGTATGTATCACTGGGATGGGCTCCCAAAAGCATGCTAGCTTTAAACCACGAGCATTCTGTTACAATGCAAGACACTTGTTGCACACATCTCAGTGGCAGCCGGCACAGGTAAGTGTGGTGCGGCAGGGTTGGGGAAAAGTTGGAGGGGGGACATCCAAAGACGGAATAGGTAAAATTAAATAAATAAATAAAACATATTCCGTCTTCTATCGACCCCGCCCTTTTCCGACGCGCTTACCTGCACCGCCGCTACTGACACATCTCCTCAAGAAAAAGGTCAATACTTTCATAGATTAATAAAAGTAAATTATTCTGGGAGTATCCCATTTTTATGGTCAAACACATTCAAAGCATAGCATATCAACCCTTCAGAAATACAGCGTATTGCCTGGTCAGTCACATGTATTATGGAAACCTTTTAAAGCAAGTATGTTAGCAAAGTAGATTTCTATGGGAAAAACATTATCTAAAATTTGAAAATGCTGATTATTTCCATGTATTCCTTTTGAGTGCATGTGAAATTGCAATAAATGCATAACTTTATATGAAATGTGTATGTTCCTTTATTTACCATTTGTAAGTTGCACACAGGTTTTTGTTACATCAATGGGCTCAATAGCGCCCTGCTTGGATTTGTAACTAGGCACAAACAATGCAGTAACTCCGCTTGGCCCTCGGGGCGTGGCTTAGCAAGCCACGATGGCGGCTGTGTCCTGCTGAGGCTCCGCGATCGGGCTAGCATCTTGCCCATTTCCGATGATCGCCTGGAGCCTCAGCCTACCAGCGACTACCCCATAGCAGCTTACCTGCAGTGGGGCACCCTCTGGCTGCACTGTGGGAGCAGCGGATGACCGCCGGACACTGACCGGTCCCTCTACGCATCTGGAGCCGAGTGTCGAGCGCCGGAGGTGGCGGGTGCGGCTCCTCCTACATCTAGTGGCGCTGCCGGACTCCTGCCCCCGGGAGGGCGACCCCGCGCCGAAGCGGACTAAGGACGGCGCCGGTGCCCTGGTGAGGTACGCAGCGACTGACAGCAGACGTCCACTACGGAGCAGACGACTTGCGAAGGCGGCCTGGCGCGCAAAATGGCGGCCGCTCGGAGGTAGTAACGTTGTACCGGCGCTTCCTCACGACTGAGAGCCCGGCCCCGAGGCTGTCCAGCTCACCGCCGCGGCCCGGAGGACACCAGCGGAGGTGCCGCCTGTGTAGTGCTGGACCCCTCGGGCGATCACGACCCCTGGAGGCGGTAGGTGTCGGCCCTTCCCTCTCCCCCCCCCTTCTCCTCCCGTGTACCGGAGGCTTTTGCCTATTATATATATAGAGGCTATTGCCCCCTCTGGTGCTTGCTGAGGGATCGCGGACTGCACCGACCCCTGCACCCAGGGGGGGGGGGAGCCAGAACGCCTCAATCTGTACGTGTGGTCCGGAGGACCTGGGTGCCTGACCCTAAGATGGCGCCCGAGGAGGCGCCGTGATCAACGTGGAACCTACCTCGGAGGCGCGGTGCTCTTCTGTCCCGGAGGCGGTGGCACGCCATATCGTGAACACTTCTCGGCCTGGGGGGACCTCCCTGGACCCTACCCCCTGACCCCCCCCGCCCCCCGGCCTGGGAGACAGCGCTGCGCACCGGGGAAGTGGGGACGCAAGATCCAGTCTCACTGAGGGCATCCAATGGTGGTGGTGCCCCCCGGTTGTACATCTCCTACTACCTGGATTGACGCCCCCTGCAGTCACAAGTTACTGAGAAGCGCCCTGACCTGGCGGAGATCCTCTAGACGTGGAGCAGTGACTGCCCCGGGATTGCATGGGTCTGGTCATTTTACCTGCGTTGAGCTGCTGCCTACCTGAACGCGACAAAGGGAGGTGACCCGTTGAACGCAAAGTGCACAGGGACCTGGGAGTCCCCTCTCCATCTTTGACAGCACTCATGGGGAAACCTAATTCCTCGAAAGGGACGACTGTCCCCGAGACGGCCCCCGAGAGGATGCCGCAAACAAGAACTTGGACGCAAGCCCACGCGTCGCAAACCGACCCTACACTGTCGGCAAAGCTGGACCAGGTGCTGGCAGCAATCGAATTGTCCCGCCTTTCGATGGAGGAACGATTAGGCGCCCTAACAACGGACATCAGTCTAATCCGTGACGACCATCGCAAGCTGGCGGACAGAGTGAAGGAGGGAGAACGAGTCGTGTCCGAGCTGCAACCTGCGATGAAAACACAGGACGCGGAGCTGAAGGAGATCCTACACCGCGTGGCGGCCCTCGAGGAACGCACAGTGGACTTGGAAGGGCGCTCCAGAAGATGTAACATCCGCGTCCTCGGTCTGCCGGAAGGGATCGAGAACTCGGACCCTCTGACGTATATGGAGTCCTGGACCAAATCTTTCACACCGGAGGCAGACAGATCGCCATACTTCTCCATTGAAAGGGCCCACAGGGTCCCGGCCCGGGCGCCCAAGCCGGGCCTTCCTCCGCGACCCATGTTGGCTAAATTCCTGCATTTCCGAGACCGCGACGCGGTGCTCCGTGCGGCCCGGACAGCGGGCCCCCTACAAGTGGAGGACCAACATGTAATGGTGTTTCCGGACTATGCTCGAGAAGTCCAGCTCCAGCGCTCCACCTACCTAGATGTCAAGAGACGCCTCCGCGCAAATGATCTGCAATACTCCCTGCTGTTCCCGGCCCGCCTGAAAGTGCTGCACAAAGGGAAAGCCCTCTTCTTCAACACGGCGGAGGAAGCACAGGATTGGGCCGAGTTTCACTGCCCAATAATCCCTAACCCTGGACCCCAAAGAGCTCGCAACAACGACTTTAGACGATCCAGACGACGAGGGGCAAGCCGGGCCCGATCGGACCGCCCCAGGGACCGGGAGTCACCCCCCACGGGCTCACCCGACCTCACACAAATTATGCAGGAGCGACGAGAGGCCTTGAAAGCGGTGACCGGACTGCGCACGTCGCCCGCGACGTCGGATCTGGAGGGTCAACCACACCTGTTCACTCCTGAGAAGGACCGGGACAGTGATGGAACAATGTCAGGGATCGGGCCGATCTCCTCCCCCCTTGTTGCGGGGCACACCTTGGACGCTACCCTGGCCAACCGACCTGGCGCCTCATGATGTCAGAACTTTCCACTGTTATATCCTTTTCATGGTGACCTATTGTATTGCGCGACGTCTAGGAGCCTAGACTGCTTTGTTTAATAATTGTGAGCGCTTGCGAGCGATAGACGTTTATCCTACCGGAGCCCGACCCGCGCACAGGCCCAGCAGCGACACATGCTGCCACCCCCGCAGATACCCGTTGTATTTCTCCCCTAGTGGGACACTTGTTTGGATATGCCACCTCCGGTGAGATATCCTCAGTATTGGGACTGTTTCCCACCCAAGGTTCTGTTTACTGTTAATTCCCCAAGTCCCTCCCCCATGATTGTGGAAGCATGGCGCACTAGACATACACGCGACACATACACACTGGCGACCGTCGGGGGCTTCAAGGGGGTCCCTCTCCCACTCATGACACCGTACGAATGGCGGACTCACGCTCAGACATAAATGTCCTTACACTGAATGTGCGGGGCCTGCACACGCCCAGCAAACGCTACTCTGTTTATTCATACATTAAACGTATGTCAGCCAGTATTGCGTTCCTGCAAGAGACGCATATGAACACCACCGAACTCTCTCGCTTGCAGGTCAAATGGCGAGGGACCTTCTGTGCCACTCACTATTCAGCGTTTGCGCGCGGCGCGTTAATTTGGGTCAGGCCAGGTACTCCCTTCCGAGAGCTCCGACGAGTGATAGATAGAGAGGGCAGGTATGCGCTCCTAGAGGGAATACTTGATGGTCAGGGTGTACTCCTTGGCAGCATTTACGCCCCCAATACAGATCAGGACAAATTTTGGGACCACCTCACGGGCGTTCTAGCCCAGTTCACTACAGTTCCGTGGGTGTTGGGAGGTGACTTTAACTGCACGCTGGACCCCACCCTGGACCGCTAGCATCCTCCCCCCGCACATTCCCCGGCTCCCCGACAGGCAGAACTCTTCAGGGCATGGACCACGCACTGGGCACTCACTGACGCATGGCGACACCTACACCCACTGACACGCATTTACTCCTTCCACTCGATTCCACACAACCTCAGGGTCCGCCTGGACCGTTTCCTCTGCTCTACACCGATCCTCCCCAAGATCACTTCCACAGATTACCTGGGTCGGATCCTCTCGGATCATGATGCACATATCATTCGCCTAACTTGGCGCCCCCCGCACCCACCGGTCCCCACCTGGCGCCTCCCTAGGGACTGCCTTTCAGATCCAGTATTCAGAGACACACACGAATCCAGTATCCGCGACTATTTTACGCACAACACTAACACGGCATCGTCGGTACTAGTGGAATGGGACGCGTTTAAGGTGGTAGCGCGGGGAGAATGCATCAAACAGGTGGTGGGAGTGTGTCGCACCTTGGAACGGGCGCTCCAAGCCTCGGAACAATCTTTGGCCGCACTCACTAAACGGCCTGACGACTCGGAGGAGCACGCCGTGTTCGTGGCCAAGACTAAGACGGAGTATCAGACTGCCTGCGCTGACCTCCGCAGATACAATTTTAGGGCTTACGCCTCTAGGGTGCATAAGGACAGAGATAAAACTGGAGCGCTACTAGCCTGGATGGCAAGGCAGGATACAGAAATCAAGCCAATCACGGATATTGTCGATCCGGACGGTGTATTGGTACACTCGCAGGCCGAGATCCTCCTAGCGTTCCAGCGCCACTATACGCAAGTGTACGGGACCCCGGCCCAATCCTCCCCATTCTCTGTGGATCGTTTTTTGAACCCACTGACATTGCCCGCGATCTCGGATATAGACAAGCGCACCCTCGACGCCAAGATAAAACCCTCTGACATCACCCAGGCAATACGTGCCATGTCCAGGAATAAAGCGCCGGGACTGGACGGTTTCCCGCTGGAGTACTACTCGACTTTCTCGCCACTAATAGTCCCCCATTTAACACGGGTGTTTGAGACGTCTCTTCATCTAGGGAGGTTACCCCAGTCACTGCGGGAATCTGTGATTGTCACCTTTCCCAAACCCCACAGAGACCCACTCCACATGGGGTCGTATCGCCCCATCACGCTCCTGTCGGCCGACTGTAAAATCCTGGGGAAAATTCTGGCTGACCGTTATGTGCAGATTATACGCCCGCTGGTCCACCCAGATCAATGCGGCTTTGTCCCGGGAAGGAACACCTCCCAGAACCTCCGCCGGATCTTCCACGTTCAAGACCAGATACGTGGCAGATTTCCCCGCGCCGCCTGCCTCATTATGGACCTGGAGAAGGCGTTTGATACCCTCACCTGGCCCTATCTCTTCTCAATCTTGCAGCGCCTAAATATTGGCCCAACGCTCATAGCGTATACACGCCTCCTGTATACCGACTTGATCACGCGGGTACGTATCGGGAAACGCATATCACCAGCATTCGCAGTTCGGCGAGGTACGAGACAAGGGTGCCCCCTGTCGCCTCTCTTGTTTGCGCTCGCAGTCGAACCGCTGGCGATTCGGCTTCGTCAGGAAGGTAGGGAATGGGGCATTCCACTTGCAGACAACACGCACTGCGTGTCCATGTACGCGGATGATCTTCTCATATACGTCCGTGACATCGAAACGGACATAACCCCTATAGGGACGACGCTGGCGGACTTCGCAGAAGCCTCGGGACTACAGGTGAACTGGGACAAGTCCACGGTTTACCCCTTACACCCGAACCTATCCCCCCGGGTAGTCAGGCTCGGAGCACATACCCTCTCATGGTCCGCGGAAGCCCCCCGTTACCTTGGTGTCCGCTTGTATCACTCCCCGGCTGACCTTTTCGAGGGGAATCACCGCACAGCACTTGCCAATCTGCGCCCGACGGTCGCTTTTTGGAATAAGCTCCCACTGGCCCCGATAGGAAGAATAGCTCTAGCCAAAATGATAATGCTCCCCCGACTCCTTTACCACTTCACGAATTTGCCGGTAATACCACCCAGATCCTTCTTCCGCGACGTAGACTCCCTCTTGGGGACCCTTATCTGGGGCGAGGGCCGCCATAGGGTCGCCCTGAAAACCCTTCAACTTCCTACGACGCTGGGAGGACTCGGAGCTCCGTCCTTCGAGTCATATTTCCTTGCGGCACAACTCCAATGGCTATCATACTGGACGGCGGACCGTTATCCCCAGGAGACTGTCACCTCGACTGGCAGAATCGCAACCCCGGAACTCACCCGTCTTCTTCTCCCGGGCACCAAGCCACGGCGTACGTACCCCCTCCAAGTGGCGATAGCGCGCCGGTGCATGATGCGGATCCACCGAATGTCCCCTAATAGGCCTCCGTATTCCCCGTTGTTACCACTGGTAGGCAGCCCCAGGCAAGACTCCTATTACACAGCTCCGTTCTTCTCCGAATGGTCGCACTGCGGCATCACGGATCTGGAATCGCTATTTGAGGAAGGCCAGTTAAAATCCCTTGACCGCTTGACCGCTGAATACGGGCTCCCTCCGGGCCAATTCCTCAGATATCGACAGCTGATTGACGGATACCGGCCCCACTTTAATCTCTGTACTGGCGAGCCAGACACGCATCCAGTAATACACGCTGTCCTGCGTATGGGGGTGGGACGCCACTTAGTTACCTGGCTGTATAAATCCATCCGGGAACTCTTACACGCACCTCTGACAACATTGCGGGCTACATGGGAGGGGGATATAGGTCGCGCACTGCATGACTCGGAGTGGACTAGAGCGCTCGAGGCCCCTAAACGCGTATCTAGGAACGCCCGCTTCAAGAACATCCAATACTATATCCTACACAGGGCGTACCTCACCCCAGCGCGATTACAGAAGTTCTATCCCTCCACACCATTCTTATGCCCCAGATGCTGCTCCCCTGCTGCAGACTTTCGCCACATGTTCTGGAGCTGTCCGGACCTTCACCCCTTTTGGCAAGCGGTACACAACACACTGTCTGACCTGACAGGTCTCACTACACTATCCACCTGGGAATCTAGCGCATTAGGCATCTTCCATGTCCCTAAGCTAGCCCCAGTGCATAGGCGCTTCGTGTCCTTAGCGCTCCTGCTGGCGAACAGATGCATAGCCATGCGCTGGCGATCCCCGGAGGGCCCCCCTATAGCAGCATGGACGGGAGCAGTCAGTAAATGGGCGGCGGCGGAGGAGGATGCTCTTAGAGAGGAAGAAGCCAGGGGTGCGCGTAAATTTCCCATATCCATGGAATGGGCCATGCTCCTCTACAGTTTTCGACAGTCCACGCAAGTGGGTGACCCACCTACCCCTTCCCCTCCCTCGACCCGGGGAGACCGTTTACGTCTGTCTGTTGTCCCCCTCCCTGAGGTAGGGTCCGGATACCCCCTGCATCCTGATTGACTTCCCGCCCTTCTGGAGTGCAGGCTGAACAGTTCCTTGGGCCCGTTTATTCCCCTCCCCCCCCCCCCGGCGCCCATCGCCGATACTTCCATCGCGCTAGCGCCCACATGCTTCCCCCCCACGGTTTTGTCCCCCCCGTTTTCTGGTAACACCATTACACAGACTGAACAGGCCCTGATCCCCCGCCCTTTGAGACGCGACTTTATATTCCTGTTCTCATGCACTGTCCTCCTAGCTATACAGGTTCATTGTCTTCTGACCTGCACACATGGCTGCATGGTATGTATTGTTCCTGGAGGAAATGAATATTTGTACCAGTTGGTTAAATAAAAAACATGTTGCACGCATGGCTGAATGTTGAGGCCACGTCAGCGGCTTATTCACACTGTACCGTATACTTTGATGCAACAATAAAACAAATTTCAAAAAAAAAAAAAAAAAAACTCCGCTTGGCCCTCAGTGTTTTCCCTGGACATACTCCCAAAAGGTATCACCTAGAGGAAGTTCAGTGGGGAAAATAGTTTGGATATTGAATAATGCGTTGGTTTTAAATTGGGTAACACTGAAGCTGCTAGATAATCCTCATTCGGACCTGTTAAACTTGCAAACGATATGTAAATTGCCCAGTGGTAAAGCTGTTACCATGAGCTAACAGTATTTCTACTGGCAACAGTTACCATTTTTATACTACTATAGGCAACTTTGATCACCCTTGTAGGATGTGACCTGGACGAGTTCTAGTGACTTCCGATTTTTGCCTAGAGCTAGTACCTGTCGTATTACACCACCACGTCTGATTTTAGCCCCATATGCTCAGCCTTGAATACTAGCCTTACCTCCTCCTTAGGATTAGTTCCTTTGTTGTATTGTCTATAGTTCCTATCATAATTTTTGTTTCTAGGCACAACCATAATTCTGGTATGTCCAGCATGATTTGCATTTCATGGTTCAATAACAGAACATTAATGCGCAGGACCTGTTGTGGAATGAGCAAATGTTAACACACTTAGTTGCTCCATATTTGTATTGTATTGCAACATGCCGACATGAAGACCGTGTTTAATAATAAGTCAAAGAAAAAATAACAAAACAAAACTGTCACCTCCTAGATGTTGGGAGGATTGCCTTTAATCCACTGAGTATTGACTAAAGGTGCTCAGAAGATATATCACACTCATCCCTTTCGAATAACAGGTACTAATATTTGTAGCTTATTTTTTAAACAGCTGTTAATTATATTTTGCTTCTTCCTTAAGTAAATGTTAAAAGCCACACCTTTGTCAAATACTATTGTTGGCTTACTGTTCTTTTACATACATTTCAATCAGCTGTCATCAAGCACAAAAATGGAAAAATAATAAACCATTTTAGTTGTTCTAGATGTGGTTTCATCACTGATAGTAACCCTGAAGGTAGGTAGCGTAAAAATGAAACCAAAACCAAGAACATGGCTAATATTTGCTTTAGTATATCCTCACACAAAAAGCGATGATACTTTTTCAGCATCATGGAGCGTGTCCTAATCAGCCTGCCTTTGCCTTCGAATTTTCTTTCTTTCTTGTTATCTATACATGGAAAATGTCATGTTTTGCCATAGTTTTTATAACAAATAATCGCTTAACAAAGATTTACAAATCATTTTCAGTCTGGCAAACGTATTACAGAAATGTTTTTATAATGTAAAAGGTATTATTAATTGTATTACTTGTACGGTGTTATTTTGATAAATTTTAAAATATACTTAGGACTTCTGAACAATGTTGACTATTTGAAATGTTTCCATTGTCTACTAATGCAAAAAGAAATGTTCATCAGTGTTAATGTTAACATAGAAATCTATTTGGATTTTAGCTTGTGCTATAGATATATAAATCTGCTGGCTCTGCTGAATGTATCAATACGCAAAATGCCTATTTATCTGGATGCTGAATAAAACGAACAGAAAATGTATACATTCTAATAAGATTTGAGCTTAAAAACGGCTTAATGACATATTCTTTTCCACAATGTAAGAGGCCAAAAGTAACTTTAATGGACACCCGTCTTTTCTTCCCTTTTTTGTGTGGTTTAGTCGAACAAGCACACATTTTTGGTTTGACATAATGTGAACACTTGGACAAACAGTCTATGTTCTCCTCCTGAGTTTGGAACTCTGCCTGGCTACTGAACTAGAGACACTGAAGGAAGTGAAAAAGGAAACAGCAATGAACAACATGCGCCGTACATGTGAGATATGCTAATTATGAATCGTTTTTGCACACCACTTCATATAAAGTGGTTGGCATCTTTTAATGTTGTGAGCAACAAGATCCTCAAACTACGGCCTTGGAAAGGAGCGATATCTGACCCTGCCCAATGTATTCAAACTTGGGACCTACCAGTCACACACAGATGTCAGCGCCGATGTTTACCTCATTGAGGTACATCCAGGCATATATAGATATATTTTAGTAAGTAGTGTGGTTTACTCCTATTATCAAAAGAAGAGTTGTATCCATTTCATCAATTTCTGAAAATGGCACTGATTTAATAAAACATCTTTTTAATCTCTTCGACATTGTTGTAGGCATCCCTGAGACGTCTGTTCTGAAAAATGTCCCATATCCTAAAGATGTATTTATCCACTTAAAAAGTGGAATGTTCTTGACTTTTCTTCACTTCACTACAAAAACCTATCCAAGCGAGCATTAATTTTTGAGAGTTTTGTGACCTTTAAACAAAGAATTTAAGGCACTCAGTGGACTCACAATCTTAATCATTTCTTTATTTGTCACGCCTTCGATAGCAAAATCTTTTATTTTTAAACCCAACATGTTGACATCGATTACAACTCTCATGAGAGTGTCCTTAGAATCTGGTGCCAACAGAGCACATCCTCCAATTGATGTAAGACTACATTGCTCAAAGGAACCACCCTTTCACCTCAGCAGTTGGTTATATGATGCAAAGAAGGTAGCTAATGATGCAAAGAAGGTAGCTATCTACACCATATGTTTCCTACAGAACATGGCCTTCAGTTGATGTAAGATTGCACTGCCCGCAATATTATACAATACTGGCAAACAATACCACAGGAAATAGGTGAAGTACTTGACTATGAACTCTCAATGCTTCCCCAAATTTGTGATTCCAGGGATTCAAAATGTTAAAAATGTACCCAAACAGAAGCTGATGTTCTGCCTGTTAGCTCTAGTAGTTGCTAAAATTGGCGGCCACTCAATACTCCAGTGGGGGAGTGAGGGGGCAGGTAGGAGGTAAAGGAGATAAAAAAACGTACCTGTCCTGCTGCCGGCAGGTCAGGCCTCCTATTCGCTCCTGATGGTGTCCCAACAGTCGCTGGGACACCAGTACAGGCTCACAGCTAATCCAGACGCTGCTCTCATAGCATGAGAGCAGCGCCAGGATTGGTCTTAGTGGCCTAAAAGGCATATGGCAAAAGCCACGGGGGGAACTAGAGTTACACAAATAAAAGAGTGGCAGGATGGGATGAACATGTGCATGCGGACAGAGAAAATGGTCTACGAAGAGAGAGGCTGTCTGAAAAGGTTTACCAGAATCTGGGGATGGTGGAGGGAGTTTTAAGGATTCAAACACATTCTTCAGGATGGACTTTTACAAAATGGGAAGTTTAAATAGGGATAGCCCAGGAGAAGAAGAAGCTACTGTTTAAAAAGTGTCTGGACTCAAGAATGACATTGCACATTAAGACTTAGGTTGGAGGCTATGGGAAAATGTATGCAAAATAAGTGCCCTTGGGGACTCACTAAAAGCCTCTCTATTGCTGTGAAGTAGATGCTCTGTGGAATAAAACTGTGTATTTGTGTGTACTGTTAACATTTAACAATATGTATATTGTAAATGCACTGCCCAAGAGTAAGACCCAGTCGTGCAATATGCATAACAAAAAAACTATTTCCATACAGGTCATTATGCACTTACACACTTTGTATCCTTCCATGCTAAAGCATCCAATCTCTCTCACATTCCCTAAAGTGCACAGAAAGTGTAGCAACAAAATAAGATACCAGCATACCTATGAGGTCGATGAGTATGACATGAAAATACAACAAACAAAGACAACCTGGCAAACACACACACACTTCCAACCAAAAAACTTCTACGGAATAGCACTCTACCCATCCATAAATGCACTTCGGCACCTCATCAGAACTATATAAATGCAACTACAACACAATATAAGCAACAAATATGCCCCATTTGTCTTGCTGCTATTCTTCAAGCAAAAGAGCAGGAGCTAATTTGTGTTTAAAGGTTTCAATTTGGAAAAGCGTAAATAATGTCGAAATCAGAAGTTAGGAAGTAGAAGCAACCTAGATGCACTCGGTTTGAACAATTAGTCAATAGTGGTGATAGCTTAGAGTCAAATTCTTAACTTGATGCTCAATTGCGTGCAAAAGGAAAAAGGTCCTGCAAACCTTTTGTCATTTAATGTAAGAGTGCACTAGACATGTGTCTAAGTGACCTAATGCACTGCGCAAATCACTCCTGGGAGTGTGAATCAGAAATCTTTAGTGTTAGATAGGTTTTTTAACAATATTTGAAAAAGAGTACACTCAGTATTCAAACGTAAATAGAATGAAATAAAGCATTTGGTTCATTTTCTTTTGATTAGGTTTCTTTTATGTTGAAACAGGCAATTTATCCATGGAAAATGTTCAAGTTCACATAATCCAGGTTTTGATGTATAATTCTTCAAGTACAGTTCAGTAATAAATCCCAATGCATTTCGGGCTAAAACAGTGGCCCTTCATCAGGGGATTCTAGGGAAACAATATCACATTTTTAGTAGTGAAAGTTTAAGCTGCAGGCTTTAATTCAACACGAACGCGGAGGTGAGGAAGAGCTGTCTGAACGTAGGGTGAATGATGAGACTCAGAAGACCAGAGTGGAAATGAATCCAAAAGTAGTGAAATTCGTGATTAGAGGCATTATTCAGTGATGTTAATGAAATTTCAACATGCCTGAGGTGAAAGAGTCTGAGGTGAAAGAGTCAAAAGAGAGTGAGCTAATGAATTTAATTGAGACGAGTGTGCATTGTGCTAAGTGTAGTGTGCCCAAACGTAAACATAAGAGGGCTATCCTGAGTGAAATGAGAGATAACCACGGTAATACAAAGCCGATGTTGGTAAACGTGCAAATATAGTGTACATGCAGTATCGGTCACTTACGAAGCTGAAAAATTATTTTGAGGTTTAGACCATCCCGTAAATCACATGGGTCTGAGCTGTTAAAGAAATGTGACGTGAATCACAGTGAGTAATCACTCTTCTCTGTGACATAATCATAAATGTAAAGGCAATTATATGTGGCTTACCGATGTGGTGTTTAAAATGCCATTTTCGTCGGAGAAACGAAAGCTGTAAAAAATATATATATATGGGCGATCGGTTCGTGAGCATACAAAGTAAATAATGTAACTAATTTAGTGCAAATGTGTTACGTTATAATCTTCTTACCAGTGTGTAAACGTGAAAACGGCGTGCCGAGAACCCGGTGTGGACCAAACAAGAAACGCTAACGTCATGAGCGCGCCGAGTTTAAGTTTGTGGGCGATAGGCTACGGAATACTAAAGATGAAAATAGGACTAGCGTTAGAGCAAAGGGAGTGTCGGCCATGTTGGAGTGGGGGAATTCCGTGCATAAGAGTAGGAGAATGACTTGAAACACAGGGTATGAAGATCCAATTAACAACAGATGAGTGTCAAATATATGAACAGAAATTTCAATAGTTATCATATTCAGTTCAATATGAGAGCTTAAGGGTATTATCACACATACATGGTGTGTAAAGCAGAAAAGAAATTCAAATAATTATCATGATGTTCCATTTCCAGTGAAATTTAGAAAAAGCAATTAATGTTTTCAACAAGTAATGCATGTCAATTATATATAAGAATCTACAGTTTAAAGGAAGCATGCTAGTTCGAATTTGTCATTAAGGCCTAATGGGGTCAATGTCTGCATAAACCAAATCCAGTATGTTTCACGCAGGGACAAGTATTTGTTGTTGTCTCTGTCCAGTTGTAGATCTATTGTTTCAAGTACCCCACATTTCAGTTGAGCTATGTTTTGTTTCATATTGCGCCAATGTTCTGCAATAGGAGAACTCGTAGTTTGAGTCCTAATTCGACTTTTATGTTCGGTGATCCGGATTCTTAGTGGTCTTTCAGTTTTACCTATATAGATAGAATAAGCCACATGGGCATTTTATAAAGTACACCAGATGATGACTGTTGCACGTTGCATTGATCTTGAGATGAATAGGTTTTCCTGATCTTGGGTGGTTGATAGTGTTGCCTTTTATCATGTTCCCACAGTTCGAACAGTTCATGCAAATTAGCATTCCTTTATATGTGACTTGCGGGGTTGTTGACAAGTCTTTAAAATCTACTTCTGATCTCAATAAGGACCATCTGTCTGTTATGATGGTTTTCAACATTTTTGATTGAGTGGAATAGGTAGAAACAAAAACTTCTCTTTTGGCGGTGTCTGCCTTTGTGGATTTAGTCAGTAGTTGTTCTCTTTTAAGAGTATGAGTTCTGATTTCTGCTTGTTGAATGATTGAGGGTGGGTACCCTCTTGCTTTGTACTTCTCTTTGAATTTCTCAATGGTCTGCATGCCAGTCCATTCATCAGAGTGTATCCGCTTAATGCGTAGAAATTGACTGTATGGTAGGTGGCGTTTAAGTGACCAAGGGTAGAAGCTCTGGTAGGCCAGAGCGTTGTTTCGATCAGTCTTTTTGGTGAACAGTGAAGTGATGATTTGCTGTTCTTGAAGCGTGATTAGCACATCTAGAAACGGAATACTCTTGGATTCAATTTGGAAAGTAAACTGAATACAGAAAACATTTTGTCAAAAGTTGAATGGTCAGAACATCTATTATTGTTTAAACGATACATAGATAACATTCTAATCATATGGCGAGGTTCGCGCGTTACACTTGAAAACAACATTCTAAAATTGAATAACATTCATCCACGTATTCAGTTTACTTTCCAAATTGAATCCAAGAGTATTCCGTTTCTAGATGTGCTAATCAGGCTTCAAGGCAACACTATCGACCACCCAAGATCAGGAAAACCTATTCATCTTAAGATCAATGCAACGTGCAACAGTCATCATCTGGTGTACTTTATAAAATGCCCATGTGGCTTATTCTATATAGGTAAAACTGAAAGACCACTAAGAATCCGGATCACCGAACATAAAAGTCGAATTAGGACTCAAACTACGAGTTCTCCTATTGCAGAACATTGGCGCAATATGAAACACAACATAGCGCAACTGAAATGTGGGGTACTTGAAACAATAGATCTACGACCGGACAGAGACAACAACAAATACTTGTCCCAGCGTGAAACATACTGGATTTGGTTTATGCAGACATTGACCCCATTAGGCCTCAATGACAAATTCGAACTAGCATGCTTCCTTTAAACTGTGGATTCTTATATATAATTGACATGCATTACTTTTGAAAACATTCATTGCTTTTTCTAAATTTCACTGGAAATGGAACATCATGATAATTATTTGAATTTCTTTTCTGCTTTACACACCATGTATGTGTGATAATACCCTTAAGCTCTCATATTGAACTGAATATGATGATAACTATTGAAATTTCTGTTCATATATTTGACACTCATCTGTTGTTAATTGGATCTTCATAACCTGTGTTTCAATTCATTCTCCTACTCTTATGCACGGAATTCCCCCACTCCAACATGGCCGACACTCCCTTTGCTCTAACGCTAGTCCTATTTTCATCTTTAGTATTCCTTAGCCTATCGCCCACAAACTTAAACTCGGCGCGCTCACGACGTTAGCGTTTCTTGTTTGGTCCACACCGGGTTCTCGGCACGCCGTTTTCACGTTTACACACTGATAAGAAGATTCTAACGTAACACATTTGCACTAAATTAGTTACATTATTTACTTTGTATGCTCACGAACCGATCGCCCATTATATATATTTTTTTTACAGCTTTCGTTTCTCCGACGGAAATGGCATTTTAAACACCACATCGGTAAGCCACATATAATTGCCTTTACATTTATGATTATGTCACAGAGAAGAGTTATTACTCACTGTGATTCACGTCACATTTCTTTAACAGCTCAGACCCATGTGATTTACGGGATGGTCTAAACCTTAAAATAATTTTTCAGCTTCGTAAGTGACCAATACTGCATGTACACTATATTTGCACGTTTACCAACATCGGCTTTGTATTATCGTGGTTATCTCTCATTTCACTCAGGATAGCCCTCTGATGTTTACGTTTGGGCACACTACACTTAGCACAATGCACGCTCGACTCAATTAAATTCATTAGCTCACTCTCTTTTGACTCTTTCACCTCAGACTCTTTCACCTCAGGCACGTTGAAATTTCATTAACATCACTGAATAATGCCTCTAATCACTAATTTCACTACTTTTGGATTCATTTCCACTCTGGTCTTCTGAGTCTCATCATTCACCCTACGTTCAGACAGCTCTTCCTCACCTCCGCGTTCGTGTTGAATTAAAGCCTGCAGCTTAAACTTTCACTACTAAAAATGTGATATTGTTTCCGTAGAATCCCCTGATGAAGGGCCACTGTTTTAGCCCGAAATGCATTGGGATTTATTACTGAACTGTACTTGAAGAATTATACATCGAAACCTGGATTTTGTGAACTTGAACATTTTCCATGGATAAATTGCCTGTTTCAACATAAAAGAAACATAATCAAAAGAAAATGAACTAAATGCTTTATTTCATTCTATTTACGTTTGTAATCAGAAGTTAAACATATCCCTTATTTTTGGTGGAGTGTGAGTTACCGAGCAAACATCTCGTTGTTTTTTTCTTTTTCATGGATTGTAGTTTCTGTATGGGAACACCATGACAACCATAATGATTTCAAATGTGTCCTGCTTTCAGGATGCTCCCCAGAGTCTCTGTTAGTTCAGATTCTCAGAAGTAGCTTCTCAATTTGGCTCTTCACCTCATCCCCTTGTAAGCTGCCCCACAGGAACTAGTTTGTCACCATCACCTCCTTTACCCAGGTGGCTGTGTTCACTTCGGTTCAGTGAACCTGGTGGGTATTTATCTTTGGCTGTAGAACAGCATCTACTCTCTAAAATTCATTACCAAGCCCTGCTAAGGTCTTACCATCACACGTGTGTAGGTAGGACTCACCCTTTCCCCTCAAGGCATCATGAGTCCCAATGGTCCCGCATCACAGCTTTAGGTGCCCCCCTCTGCTGAAACTCTACCTCTGGTGAGTTTGATTCTTGCAAGCTAGTAACAAGCTCAGTCAGGGAAGTTCTTCACACTGGGGAAGATGGGATCTGTCAAACGAAATTCCATAATTATGTCTGTCAGTTCTCATAGAGAGGCAGAAGAAGCATTACTTCTTTAATTTTTCCAGTTCATTAAAAATCTGTAGCTGGATGTTTCCATATTCATCTACAGGTTCTCCCTCATGTAGGGAGATGTTTCCCTTTTTATAGTTCTAAAGCATACAAGAATTGAAAGAAAAGAGTAGCACATCAGATAAGGACCCATTTCTCAAAAGCAGAAAGTGTCCAGTAAAACAGCAGTGACAGGCAGAGACCAGCGAGATGTGGCTGAGTCCTTTAGTTTCCTACAGATATTAGCCACCAAAATTTCAATTTCAGAGACTGAAAAAAACTGTTCTTGTGTGTTTTGGGTAGGAAATGTCAGGCTCAGCCCAGCATTTGCTAAAGGCAGCTTTCAGGGGAGTTCAAAATAAAAGTACAATGATAATTCTAATTAAATTGTAATTTATTGACAGCATAAGTAATGACAACATGGGTACTAGTGAGAATGTGCTGGGTGCTTTAAGTGTGTTACACATGCGAAAAAAGTGTTCAGTGTGAACATTATATAATCAAGTAAAGCTTGGCCCATTTATTTATTCACAACACACAATTTCTTACGGGTTTCAATCCCTTTAAGAGGCCTGGGATCATCATTAGGACTCTGAGAATGAGAAGCCCGAAAAGGAGCAAGAAAATTCAAACAAAGGATAAGGAAATGAAAATTAATATTACAATTAAAATTCAGGGCACAGTTGTATACAAGCTTGTGAGCTGGTTGCTGCACTTAACTTACTTTCATCAAGCCAGAATAAAAGACACTAGAAAAATAAATAATATAGAGAAGGAAGAACAGTTAATATGAGGACCCAAGGAGGTTCAGCAAGTGAGGAATGTGAGCAAGGAAGGCTCACTCAAGTGGGTAGCACAAAGGTCTTTTAAAATGGAGCTGGGAACATGGAGCGGAAGTGACATGGATTAATGCCTGTAAATATCAATGAAAAGGATTAGGGGCCTTGATGAAAGAATCTTGTTGTGGGCAAATTGGAGCAGTTGGTATTGGAGATACCTGCAAGGAGACGAGCATGGGACAAATTGAAGTTTCTGTGGGGTCAGCAGCTCTGACAGGCGCTGCAGAGCATTAAAACACACTATGTGTCCCAGCAAAACCACCTGGGAGCTACCACAATGCAGATTCGGGGTAGCCAACTGGGTTAGAGCTGTGGAGATAATGCCAAAAAAGCGTGTATCCTGCAGTCAGTATGGAGCAGCTTAATCAGAAGAAGATTGTCCATGTATCGTTTCCAGAACCAGGAAGTTTGCACAATAATGGGATGCGAAATAGGCCTAGTAGTGTTTCTTACGGTGGCAACTATGCTGGAATGAATCCTGGTACAATATGAAAAGGCAGGGGAAACCAAGGGTCAATGAGGAGAGTGGAAGCAAATCTGGAACGCCAAGGAGAATATGGGGACAAATAAAAATACTCTCTCTCTCTCTCTCTCCCTCTCCCTCTCCCTCTCTCTTTGAATCCTGATTTCATAGTGTCCAGTCACAAAAACTAGTTCAGTTCTGCTTGGTTGTAAAGTTGTTCAATATAGATAAGAAATAATCTGGCATCTTAAGCCTTCTCTAATGTGTGGGTAGTGAGGACCTTACAACTGAAATGGCCCCAGTATTGGCAGTTTCAAATCTTTATTTTTGGAGTAATTTGGTCAATATAAAATAATTTGCAGGTGCATGATATGGCATACATAACATTCCTGGCATTGCAATTAAAACCTCTTAAGTCACATTTAGGTGGTCCCATAGGTGAATACCGTGGTCTCAATTCTGAACAGACAGATGCTGCAGAATTCCACAATTGTTGTGTTCAATGACAGGTGCAATACCTCAGTGGCTAACGAAAGTATGTGGAATATTGTGAAAGGAGGTTGATGAGCAGGCCAAGGGTTATTTTTAAAACATTTTTGCTTTTTTTTAAAGCAAACATTGGAGGTTCCAAAGTAAGGTCCGAGGCTGACCACCACTTTCCAAAGCTTTACATTTAGTTACAAGATTGAATGCTGTTGAAAAAGTAGTCACACATATGAATCTTTGTGATTTATCTTTTGTATTTGGTGTCAAAAACTTGTGGTTTGGACAGTAACATATCCTCTTCATTGAGTGATTCTCTAGGCCTTTGGGGTAGCCTCTGGAGATTAACTTAGTGGTTATATTTCCACCCATCTCAATAAATCTATTTTGTATTTACAATTATGCTTAATTTTTAAGAATTAGCTGTATGCAATGAGTCGCTTATGGAATGATGATGATAACTTCAGTATACCAGTAAGGTATTTCTCACAGTTGTGTTGCAAAAGAAAATGATGTAAACATTGTCATTTTCTACCTTCGCAATTGAATCCAGGAAAGAGATCTTAGTATTGTGACTATGCATATTAAAGTTGAGGCCCTAATTGTTCTAATTCAGCCTATTCTGAAATCGGACAAGGAGTGACTGGGAACCTTGAAAATGCCATTGATATATCTTTTCCAAATTAACATACAGTTTATTAAAGGGTTCCTGGGCGACAGAATGATGGTAGATTCAAAATTATTCATGTACAGAATTGCAAAGTTGGGAGCAAAAAACCTCATTTAGGTATCCTTGATTTGGAGGAAGAAGTTTTTGCCAAAAAGGAAAAATTCCATCTTAGTGCAAGGTTGAGTAGGGAAATTATCAAAAGGTCAGTACTTGGTGTAGTCTCTACCGGGTATTGAGAATTTTAAATAAGATCTTTACACCCTTGACTTGCAGGCTGTTGCTTTACTGCAATTCAATGTCGAAAGTTGCAAGGTTTAATGAAAAAGTCAACTCATTGTCATATTCATTCCAATAAGGACCCACAACCATAAACTATTGGATTCCCCAGAGTGGTGACCAGGTCATTATTGATTTTTTAGGGATGGTGCATATGAAGGGACTTTAGCATTTTCTTACGTTATGGTATAGACATTTGCTGGTGCTCAAACAAACATGCGTCCCTGGCATTTGTGGTCTGTTTAGGGATTTTGGCTTGGATATATTTGGTTGGATTCTTGCTGAGCTTAGTGTAATGATCAAGGTTGGAAATTTGTTGATATATTTCATATTTGTAGTTATCTATATTTTGCCAGGCTATACGTCCTCCGTTGTCTGCAGGTTTGATGATTAGAGACATAGCTTCTTTCAGTGTATTCAATACTGAATGTTCTTCTAAAGAGATACTATATGATGCATAAATGTTATATTGTTGAAGGTGAGAAATTTCTTTGAGAACTAATTTTTCAAAAGTAAGCATTTATGCTGGAAAGCTACTGGTGCTGGGAGAGAACATTGATGGTGGTCTTAGACCAGTGAATTCTGATTTCCAGCTGGAAGGACTACCATCAAAAAAGGCCCTTATTTGATTTTTTTTAAACATTTAAGAGTCCCATTTGTAAATCTAAAAAAATCAATTATTTCAGTGCAGATAGCAAGTGTGAGGAGAGATTAAAGATGGGGATTGTCTGGTAGTCGATTACTCCTGTGGGAGTCCCCATTGATAATATTTTTGGAATGTTTGCCTGTCCCCTGGTGTTCTGCTGAACCATCTCTGTCCTTTCCCTCTCCCCTTCCTTTTCTGGGTGGATGTAATTGGCCTTGTTCTAACGAAACTGCATTTTCCTTCCACAATAGAGGTCCCACTTATCCCTTCTGCCGGGTCAGTGCTGTTACTCGAGTCTTCAGACTTTTCAGAAAAAGTGACAAATTTTTTTGCTTTCTTGTAAAGCGACCACAGGGGAAGCTGTTCTTTGTGTTTGAGTAGTGACTGTTGGTATAATAATAGTTACTCTAATAAGGCAGGGATTTATCAATTTTGTTATTTAGGCCTGATTTAGCTTTGGTGAATGGGTTACTCTGTCACAACAGTGATGGATATTGCATCCACCGAAATATAAATTCCATTATATTCTACAGGATTTATATTTCGGCGAACGGAATATCCGCCCAGGTCAGAGCCCTGCTGAAAAAATCTAACCTGGACACTTCTAACATGGCCAATTATCGCCCCATCTCCCTCCTTCCCGGGCTGAGCATGCTGATTGAGAGACACATTAATTCCACCCTAGTTTACTACCTAGAGTCCAACAATTTACTCCACAACTTCCAGACAGGATTCCGTCCCAAGCTTGGGACAGAGACGGCTCTCTTGGCAGTGACAGAAGAAGCACGTAGACTCTTAGATCAGGGCGGCTCAGCAGCAATCATTTTGCTAGACCTCAGTGCCGCTTTCGAAACTGTGGATCACAACATCCTGCTTATGCGACTAAAACACCTGGGTGTGACAGACCTGGCTATCACCTGGCTTCAGTTCTTTCTAAAGGCCCGATTGGCCACCTCAAACCGATGGCCTCTCAGCTGTGGGGTTCCTCAGGGATCATCCTTGAGCCACACGCTTTTTAACACCTATATGGCGCCGTTGGCTGAGTTAGTGCTTCAGTTCGGCATAAAAATCATTACCTACTGAGATGACACCCAATTGGTGGTGGCACTAAACCACCCTGAAGGGTCATCGTGCTCTCTTGGCATCTGCCTAGAAGCGTTAGCCGAATGGATGGCACTATCTCACCTGAAGTTAAATGGGGACAAGACAGAACTAATGTTTCTGGGCGAGTCTCCCTCACCCTCCTCGGCTTTTATTGTGGCCGACCTGTCTTGGCACTATGCCGGCTCCAAAGCACCAGATCAAGAGCCTAGGTATATGGCTTGACAGTTCCCTCTGTTTTAATCACCAAGCCACCAAACTCTCTGCTATCTGCTTTGGCCTGATGAGGATGTTGATGAAAATTCTCTCTCTACTCCCCTTTCAGGCGCGAAGGATTATGGTGCAAGCCCTCATCCAGTCCCGCCTAGACTACGGGAACGCCTTGTATCTGGGCACCCCGTTGGCCACCATAAAAAAACTGCAAGTGATCCAGAATTGTGCGGCCCGCTTACTCTTTGAGATCCTTCGGAGACAATCAGCGACTCCCGCACTGAAGAAACTTCACTGGTTGTCAATTCAGTCCAGAATACGATTTAAGGCCATGTGCCTGGCCCATAGAGCCATTTGGAAAACTGGACCTGCCATTATCCATCCTCTGGTCATCCCCTACCAACCCTCTAGAAGTCTGAGTTCCATCGCGGCCTTCCTCGCTACTACGAGGAAAGTACGGAGATCCAGATGGGTTGGACGCTCCTTTTCTTGGAATGCCTCCATCTTCTGGAACTCCCTGCCCCCTACTCTTCGTAGGGAATCCAATCTACAGATCTTTCGTAGACTCCTTAAAACTTATCTTTTCACTACCTTCCATTAACATGCCATGCCCTCTATTTGTCTGGTCCTAGCGCTACAAGGCCTCAGGGTAGAAGTGCGCTATATAAAACCAAATTCATTCATTCATATATATTTCAAGATGGAAGGCATTTTTATTCTTTGACATTTTCTCCACAAATGACCTTGAGTGTGAAAAAGAATATGAAGCACACTTAACTGTTCAGACATTTCCACAAAGACAACTGAGGATGGATGTGGTTCCAATGGAGAGATGAGCGTTGGCAATTCAATCAGCTTACCTTTGACCTCTCTTTGGCTGGATGGAGCTTTACCAGTATTAATATGGTCACGGGTGTGAGATCTCCAACTTATATTACACCTAAACTTAAGTGAATTATTTCTAATGATTCAGTAGAAGATATATTTGTTGGCATACAGCAACACTGCTTTGAATCTCTTGCACGCTTTAGGCTTTATTATAAATTGCTACAAGCCTATTCTTGAGCCCACTCATACACTTGTTTTTTTCTAGGCCTCAAAAATACTGCACTTTCAGCCTCTGCAGGTCAAGTAAACCTTCACATAGGAGAAGCTACAGGGTTTACTGACTGCTTAGAGCATTTGACATATGGTCACTGCCCTAGTTTCAAGAACCTTTCAGCCAATCTTTTTTTACTTCTTTTTTATTCGTCGAAAAAGGTGGGATCCATGAGGAGCAACATGTGCATGAACCCAGATGCCATTATAAAGATAGTTTTGTACCCTTAACCAACAGAGACAACCTTAAGCAATTTTCATTTTGATGTTTTGCTTTCCAAATTAAACACAAGGATGTATTGGACACTTCAGCTGGGGACCTCATGCCTACATAGTTGTGCCTACAGGTAGACACCGCTAGAGAAAAGTGTCCACATGAATGCTTTCAAACTATTGATTGTGCCTTTTGCAATCTAATAAAATCTGAAGTTCACAACACCTCCTAAAATGGATAGCATGTACAGAGCATAAAGATGATAGCTCATATTCTGTTATCCCAGAAATTTTGCAAGTTAACTCTCAGTTGGAAAATGTTGCTCCAAGAGGTTTGTATTCTGGGCAAGTCTAAAGTGACAGTGGTGTGGTATTTCAGGAATTCCAAAGGCTCCAGAAATTGATGGCTGTGTCCAGGAGCATTTGGTCTCATTTGCGCAGTATGGAGTCTTTGTTTAGTGAACATGTATATGGGCACACTGAAACGTCTTTTGGTTGAATTCTGTTTGGCATAATGGAACTTCAGGGGCCCCCCTGCAAAGTAGATGGAGGAGGCCCCTAATGCTAAGGACCCATTCAGGAGCTCTGAGGCCTGGAGACCGCCACCTGTGCATAGTACTAGAGGGGGCTCCTTGGAGCTCCAGGGTCCCCCTGCACCACATGGGCTGCGCGGGCTACTGCTAAGCCACTGTACAGTCAGTACATCTCAAAACAATTTGCAATGATTGCTAGAATGCTGTTGCAGGCAGTATGCAAAACATTGTTGCAGCGTTAATTATCCCACTCTAGTCATTCCAATATTTTCTACCTTTTCTGCAGAGGCTCTGTGGATCTACCACTTCTTTTTTCAACGAAGGCAGGTGTTCTAACAAATATGTTGAGTCTGCAAAAGGCTCTTTCCTGTTAGACAAGCAGGTTTAGGTTATCATGATAGCGTTCTTGTTTTTTCGAGAATTTGGTTTTATTTCACAAAAATGTTGGCATATAGGAACTTGATCGTTGATAGTATTGCCTTATCACATAGATCTGTAGAAAGGTGATGTATTGTTTTAATCTTTTTATCTCAGAAAGGCCTTACTTAAATTAGCTATCACTGCAATGCACTGTCTCATATCGTACGTTTTAATGTCACAACAACCATAATTAGTAATGTTTTCATTTACATTTAATTTAAGCCATGGCTTAACATAGTTACAACCTTTAAAATTAGAAATAAATTGCAGAGATTAATCATAATACACAATGCACATTAACATGTGCGAATGGTAGGTAGTATAGATGAGTTGTGTTGCATAGAAGAATAAAGAGATGGAAATGGAGAAGTAGTGAATAATAGAGGGTAGGGGTACAGTACTCTAATAGAGGAGTATAATGGGCGGTATAAGCCGGTAGGGGTGAAACAGAAACGTGGTACAAGGAGGAATGACGAGATGGAGTTGGGAAAGTGGTGGATAATTGAGGGAGGGGCATTAGAAGTCATGACAACAGTACCATGGAAAAGACAGATAGGAAGTGTGAAAACCACAGGCCTGCCAACTCATACAGTGGCACTGTGTGTGACACGATATAGGCTTACATCAAACGGTCTTCTGGAGAAGAGCTGATCTCACAGTGTAGAATTCAGAAATCACAGCAAGCTGGAAAACCCTGCATGTAGTGGGTTTTCGGCTAGTCTGTAAAGTTGATAAAGATATGAAATCCATGCCAGGTGTTTTAAATCATCAAGGCATGGAAAGGAACTCTTTCTCCTAGCTCTAGCTGGGAAGCCGGGGCATGGCTAGCATCTCGACTGAGTGCTAAAGTGCTAGTTTGAACCAGTTTATCCCTTACCCAGCCCTGCAATTGCTGCCATTTCCTGACCCCTCAGGTGTTAAAAAGGGCCTATTGGGTTGTATGTCAGTCTGGGTATGGGTAGAGATAGGAGATTGTACCTTAAATCACCTGGTTTCTCAGGTGCAATCCCATCCACGCTCCGAAGACTTCTGTGTTTCCAAGGCTTTTGTATAGAGTGTACTGTGCTCTGAGGCACTTTTATGTGCCTGGGTGAGTTCAGGGTTTGGACAGAGTTCATGGCAGGGAGTGCAGTTGCATGAGTAAGAACGCTGAAGCTGAGGCTAAAGGCAGCACAAGCTTATTATGGAGCCTGACAATGGATAACAGAGGCGTTACTGCTCATCTAATCCTTGGAATCTCTGCAAATCGGCTATCCTGTTTTAGGTTTAAACCTATAATAACTGATAAAAACCCCTGAAAGGGAAATAGCCCTCAACAGTGTAAAATATAAACACTGATAACCACCTGCACAACCACAAACTAAATGCTAATCAGAGAAAGGAAAAGGAAAGTGAAAGAGTAATTTTTATTTCTTCCTGAAGAGGCCAATACCTTGTAACTTTGTTATACAAGGTAGCAGCAAGAAAGACTGGGCTAACATTCTTCTTCTTGAGTATTGTTGTTTAGGGTTGTCGCTAAAAGAAAATGGATTCTTATTCTGTTTGCTTTTTCCAGAGTTGTGGTCTATGGTCTAAAGATGCATGGTTTCGAAGCATGTTTTGGGCCTTTTTTAATTGTTTTATTATTTGTAGAGAATCAAAATCATATTTGATATTTTGGCTATCTTTGAATCTTTCACTGATAGGTAAAATGACTGGTTTCATAAGAATCTTTCCCAATATGTACCATCACATTTACCCACAGAATGAGTGAAACCCTTTGATACATCAGCCCCCAATTCTAGCAAGTCAGTATTGATAGTAGGTGAATTGCCAAAGAACCCCAGGTTCTAAACTTTCAAAGCAAGGTGTAGTGACAGGTATATGTGAAAGGAGTGCTTTCACCAAGCACCTGGGATAGTGATGAAAACATGACACCAGACATTTGGAAAACATGAAATGCAGTGTCACTTGGAATGCTGCTGCAAAAAGTTCTTACCAAGTTCTTACCAAGTTTAACAAAAAGTGGAGTGATATTGTTTGTATTTGCAGTGATTCAGCTACGTATATGAAAAAGTTGGGTAGTGACCTGTCAAAATCGATACCTGAGTGTTAGTGCTTCCCTGTAAGAGATCCTTGCCACTTGCTAGAAGGTATGCTGAAAGCATCTTTACAATGAAGAATGGTATTGACTTTGTAGACCAGTCTGGTGCACTGTTTCATTATGCGCGGCAACTACAAAGTAGATATTTCTAATTTTGTGCTTTGTGTGGCATCAAAAAAAGAGCCATCCCAACTGTGTCATTTAGCCAGGTTGTGAATGCTATATTATGTATGTAGCGACTGTTTTACAGAATGTTTGCTTAGTGATGATTTCAAAGGTAAGAAATACGATAATCTTGATAGTGATATGAAAAAAGGTACACTCTACTGCATTCTTAGATTTTTTACAGGCAAACATGACTGCTGTAGTGGATAAAATCAAAAACCTAGATTCTGAAAATACCCTTGTCTACCAAGTGTTCAGTGTAATTGGTGTAGATGTGAAACACCTCCTGGAGAGTAGGCTGGGCAACTTTTAGTTTCTTTGGCACTGCAACAAGTTCCATGCTAGAATGCTTGCCACTTGGTAAGCAAAAAAATGTTGTGAAGAAATTCAGGAATTTTTATTTGACAATGAATGATAAATGGCTTGCAATGTTGCATAGAAATGTTCCTTAACCACCCATGACGTTTGAAGTCAATAAATCCTCACTGTTGTACTCTGACCAAGTTCTAGATCTATGGACTTTGTAAAGTATTGCTTCATTTTTGACCGCTTCAATAACTCTAAGGGCATATGCTCCCAGTTCAAGCATATGTTGCAGAACCTACCCCAGAGAATTGCAATCTTCAGGTGCACCAATATTGGCATGGAAAGAGGATCTTTTCACAGATAAAAGTTCGGATGGGAAGGAAAGAGCGAGTGTGTATGACCAAAGACTCACTACAGACAGACGTATTGTATGGTGTTCTACAATAAGTTTGATTTGAAAAAATGTATTTAGCCCTTGTTCACACTGTATTTACACTTTCTATATACCATGCACTAAGCAAGCAACAATAAAAGCAAAATGTTCCATAAACACTGGGAAAACACTGCTTCTGTTGTTTTTATTGGCACGAAAACATGTACAAAAACAAAGTTTTTGTAAGGTTTTGAAATCACTGGAAAACACTGAATCAATCACACCAGAATTTACTATAATACAATTTGAAAACAAGAAAGGCAAAATCTAATTATCATTTTCTCTGAAATTGTGTGATAAGGTATGCACAGGCACTAAAATATTTAAAGTGCCAAAGGAAATGAAAATGCTATGGTAATAGGTTAGAAAAGGTGTAGTGTAGTTCCTATATTCCCAATAGGCTCTGCGCATTGGAATAATATAAACAGCAGTTTAGACGTAGGACTGAGGTCGACTAGGTCTCTACTGACTATATTAGACTTAATTAGTTTTGCGAGCTAGCTCAGAGGTCACTAGAAACTTTCTCGAATGTTCAGGAAAGAGTTAACTCTCCGGATTTAGACAAGAAGGGATTAGCTTCTGACAACCGCATAAACATGACAACTTTGCTCCCTCAGAATAAAGAGTGTATCTCTAGAGTTGTGTGAAAACAATAGACAGTTATTTCACTCAGTCAATTGTGCATACTTAGTTTCACCAGAGTGCAGAGAAATAGAGAGACGGGCGTTTTCAATAAAAGGTGTTATTTATTGAGCAGTCTTCTTTCTCATGCAAGAGAAATGAATTGCCACAGTCGCAATACTTATCATGAAGTAATGTGCATACAGTAAAAGGAGTATTATGAAATAATACTGCAAAAGCATTGATATGGTTTCTTAGCCATATGATACTTTAAAATGGTACACAGACAAAATATCGAGTTTTAAATTTCAATATACAATTATATCGAAGTTTAAATATCGAAGGGACATAATATAGAAGGTAAGTAATATCGACACTCTTAATATCGATATTAGTAATATCGAAGTTTTAAGTATCGATGTCAGTAATATCGAAGTAAATAATTTCGATGTTACTAATATCGATTTTTAAATAAATTTTGTGTATATTATATTGTATTTATTATGTTTAATAATTTATTTTTAATGTAATTTAATTAAATGTTGTATTTTAGTACTGTAGCGGGTTGTGGGTTTATAGGGGAATAGGGTGGGAAGTAATTTAATTATGTTAAATTAATTATTAATTAGTAGGAATTATAAATTAATTAATTGAGAATAATTTTTAAATAATTATAATTAATTGAATAATTGATAAATATGTTCTGTAGCGGGTTATGGGTTTATAGGGGAATAGGGTGGGAAGTAATTTAATTATGTTAAATTAATTATTAATTAGTAGGAATTTTTAATTAATTAATTGAGAATTATTTGTAATTATTATTAATTAATTGATTAATTGATAAATATGTTCTGTAGCGGGTTATGGGTTTATAGGGGAATAGGGTGGGAAGTAATTTAATTATGTTAAATTAATTATTAATTAGTAGGAATTATTAATTAATTAATTGAGAATTCTTTTTAATTAATTTTAATTACTTGATTAATTGATAAATATGTTCTGTAGCAGGTTATGGGTTTATAGGGGAATAGGGTGGGAAGTAATTTAATTATGTTAAATTCATTATTAATTAGTAGGAATTATTTATTAATTAATTGAGAAATCTTTTTAATTAATTTTAATTAATTGATTAATTGATAAATATGTTCTTTAGCGGGTTATGGGTTTATAGGGGAATAGGGTGGGAAGTAATTTAATGATGTAGAATTAATTATTAATTAGTAGGAAGCATACATTAATTGTTATTAATTGGTAAATAATTATAATTAATTGGTAATTAATTTTAAATAATTCATTAATTGATAAATGTGTTCTGTTGTGGGTTGTGTGTTTATAGGGGAATATGGTGGGAACTAATTTTAATGTAATTAAGTAATAATGAATTATTTTTTATAAGTATGTTATTTCAACCCCTACGCTATCGAACACTTTCCCTACTGTTGCACTCTCTGGAGTGGGAATAGTAATTTTTACCCCTACGCTATCCAACACTTTCCCTACTGTTGCACTCTCTGGAGTTGGAATAGTAATTGTTACCCCTACGCAATCCGACACTTTCCCTACTGTTGCACTCTCTGGAGTTGGAATAGTATTTGTTACCCCTACGCTATCCAACACTTTCCCTACTGTTGCACTCTCTGGAGTTGGAATAGTAATTGTTACCCCTACGCTATCCAACACTTTCCCTACTGTTGCACTCTCTGGAGTTGGGATTGTAATTTTTAATCCTACGCTATCCAACAATTTCACTACTGTTGCACTCTCTGGAGTTGGAATAGTAATTGTTACTCCTATGCTATCCAACACTTTCCCTACTGTTGCACTCTCTGGAGTTGGAATAGTAATTGTTACCCCTACGCTATCCAACACTTTCCCTACTGTTGCACTCTCTGGAGTTGGAATAGTAATTGTTACCCCTACGTGATCCAACACTTTCCCTACTGTTGCACTCTCTGGAGTTGGAATAGTATTTGTTACCCCTACGCTATCCAACACTTTCCCTACTGTTGCACTCTCTGGAGTTGGAATAGTAATTGTTACCCCTACGCTATCCAACACTTTCCCTACTGTTGCACTCTCTGGAGTTGGAATAGTAATTTTTAATCCTACGCTATCCAACACTTTCCCTACTGTTGCACTCTCTGGAGTTGGAATAGTAATTGTTACCCCTACGCTATCCAACACTTTCCCTACTGTTGCACTCTCTGGAGTTGGAATAGTAATTGTTACCCCTACGCTATCCAACACTTTCCCTACTGTTGCACTCTCTGGAGTGGGAATAGTAATTGTTACCCCCACGCTATCCAACACTTTCCCTACTGTTGCACTCTCTGGAGTTGGAATAGTAATTTGTAATCCTACGCTATCCAACACTTTCCCTACTGTTGCACTCTCTGGAGTGGGAATAGTATTTGTTACCCCTACGCTATCCAACACTTTCCCTACTGTTGCACTCTCTGGAGTTGGAATAGTAATTGTTACCACTACGCTATCCAACACTTTCCCTACTGTTGCACTCTCTGGAGTGGGAATAGTAATTTTTACTCATACACTATCTAAAATGTATTTAGCTTTTTTATTAGTATTATGTTGTTATTAATTGTTATTTATGTGATTATTTTATGTATATAAATGTATTAGTAATTTATTATATTTTTATTTTTTTATAAGTTATGAAAATAATTAATTTAGAGTTACTATTAATGAAAAATATATTATGTATTATATATTTATTAATATTAATTTGTATTACATTATGTATTAATTTTAAATATTATAGTACATTTTTAAATATGTTTATTACATTTATAAGTATTATTTTGTTAATATTAGATTTTTATTTAATAAAAAAAACGATATTTTACAAAAAACAATATTTTTGTCATTCTATATTTTTTTTTTCGATATATTTGTACTTACCTTGTTAGGGATAGGATTCCTGTATTTTTGACTTCGATATTTTTGTTCCGATATTTTTGTATATCGATATTTGTGTTATCGATATTTTGTCAGACATTCCTTTAAAATGGATAAAATATATACATACATAAAAACATTGACTAACGTACTCAACTGGTGCTTCTAATCTACGCCTACCCCGGTGTACCTGACCTAAGCCTAATACGTGGGAAGGAGTAAGTAAGTAGCAGTTTAAGTTAAGTTGTTTTTTTGCCAAGGAATCTGAATCAAGAATTCTCTTAAGGGTTTAGTCAACTCCGTACCTTGGTAATAGAATGTAGGAGGTTTTGTATCTCTTTCTCAGGACTCGATCTCCGAGCAACCCGCAAGGGTGACTGGAAACACTGGAGCTGGAATTTCTCAGCTGGAGAAAAAGACAGCGTCTTTCTCAGTGCGTCAAAAGGGAGGGGCGGCTTCCTTCGGCTCTCGCATCAGCTGGGCTTTGGGTAAGTAGATAGCCGCTCTGCTCCAAACCACCGTGTGTTTGCTTAAGGCAACGTTGGTATATTTATACCTGGAAGGTGCCGGGTTTGACGTAAGGTTGGACATAAGACGTCACTAAGAACTAACAGTTCTTTTGTAGTGTAGTTCCTATAGTCCCAATAGGCTCTGCGCATTGGAATAATATCTTCCTTAGTGTAGACGTAGGACTGAGGTTAACTAGGTCTCTACTGACTATATTAGACTTAAGTTTTTTGCCAGCTAGCTTAGAGTTCACTAGAAACTTTCTCGAATAAGCGAGGAGGAGTTTAACCTCCCTGGATAGACAAGAAGGGATTTAGTTTCTGACAACCATAAAACATGACAACTTTGCTCTCCCTGAATAAGAGTATATCTCTAGAGTCGTGTGAAAACAAAAGACAGCTATTTCACTCAGTCAATAAGTGCGTACTTAGTTTCACCAGATTGCAGAGAAAAAGAGAGACGGGCATTTTCAATAAAAGGTGTTATTTATTGAGCAGTCTCTTTCCTCATACAAGAGAAATGAATTGCTACAATTGCAATACTTATAGTTAAGTATAGTGCATACAGTAAAAGCAGGATTATGAAATAATACTGTAAAAGCATTGATATGGTTTCTTAGCCATATGATACTTTAAAATGGATAAAATAGATACATACATATATACATTGACTAATCGTACTCAACTGGTGCTTCTAACTACGCCTACCCCGGTGTACCTGACCTAAGCCTAATACGTGGGAGGGAGTAAGTAAGTAGCAGTTTAAGTTAAGTTTGTTTTGCCAAGAATCTGACTCAAGAATTCTCTGTAAGGGTTTAGTCAGTTCAGTACCTGGGTATTAGAAGGCAGGAGGGCTGGTATCTCTCTCTCAGGACTCGGTATCCCAGTCACCCGCAAGGGTAAGCTGGAAACGCCGGAGGCTGGATTTCTCGGCAAGAGAAAAGACAGCGTCTTTCTCATCGCGTCAAAAGGGAGGGGCAGCGTCCGTGGGCTCTCGCAGCAGCTGGCCTCTCGGGCAAGTAGTAGCTGCTCCAGATTCATCACCACCGTGTGTTTGCTTAAGGCAACGTTGGTATATTTATACCTGAAAGGTGCCGGGTTTGACGTAAGGCTGGACATAAGACGTCAATAAAGATGTCACTAAGAACTGGTCATTCTTACAGTGCTTTACAGGAGTTCTCGGACGAAATCAAAACAAAGCAGCGGGGATTTCCCAGGTTGCTGGAGGCTTGGATTTGTTTAAGAACTCGGTGTGCTTTCTAGGGGGCTGGAGGAGTAGGCTTGCTTAATGTGACAGCATGCGCTATGACTGAATTATGAAAAGGGTTTCTATGCCGTTGTAGGGATATTATTGATTTATAAACGGACAAGGGCAAAGAATAGGAATATCGATTCAGGTACCTAGATAAACACACTACACCCACTCCACGAATTCATGTCCATAATTACTAAACTAAGCAATAGTAAACATATCTAACGGTGCATGTCTATGCCGATCCACCCCAAAATACATTTTTTGCATCTGAAATGGCGTATGCGAAATACACGAAAAATGAGTATAGGTACAGTATTTCAAGCAGTGTAATCATTCATTAAAAAGGATGCATATATATCAGCGGAATGATTTTGCGAAAATTACACATGAAATGGCTCTTAATACAAAAAAGAAAAGTGCGAGACCATTCCATCACTTATAAATACAGTTATTTGTAAATATGCTAGAGGCTGAGGTAATATATTGTCTCTAGAGTTCCTAAAAATAGAAGCTCTGTTCTCTAAGAATAGTTCTACTTTAAGCAGAGGATGAGTGCCAAACAAAGGTAAATATTTTGGAATCGGAGAAAAAAATAATTTCGTTTTTCAAGGGAAGAAGTCAAAACAGTTCCAAATATTTCCAGAAGCTTTTGTTTTTCAAAGCTGAAGGCCAAATTCAGAGTTCAGGGAACGCTGAGTGCTCGTTTGCTTAAAAGTTATTCTTTTTGTTCAGGGGAGAACATCATTTCAGACAGACTTTCAAAAAAGCAGTTTACCGCTTCAGGTGAAAGTTCGACCAAGTTGGAAAATGCCGCAACTGTGCAGTCGTGAGAGTGATTGCTATCATCGATTCATTGATCAGCATTGCTCACAGAAGGTGTACCTGGTTGATGCTGCTCTCATCTTGCACTTCACTACCCTTTAATCGCAGTGGTGAAGTTTCAATGAATGCCGTCATCAGGATGGGTAACCGCTGGGGACAACACGATGCATGAGCCGTTACAGGACTTAGCAAAGTATCTGTATCCAATGGTACTTCTGATTGTAGTGTGAGACAGACGTCTAACACGCATTCTTCTCCGCACAGCATACATCTTAACACAGGTAAGATACAATTCTGCCAGATGGGTCTGAATGAAAGAAACCAGGTCATATTCAGATCTCTTAGCCGGGCTAATCCAAGGACTTTAGTTATGCGGTCCCGATAGCGTATAGCTAGGATCGTTTCTTCCATTGTTGCTGGAGTCTTGTCTGTGACATGGCTTGCCATAACGAAGCAGGAGTATCAAAAATAAAATGCCTGCTACGAGTCCCAGCAGGAGTGGAAGGTCGCCAAAGATCGAATGGACAAAATTAGGAAAGATGCCCAGGACTGCTTTAAAAGGTGACAACAGTCCCGAAAAAATTGTCTTAAATACACTCTGGATACCATTCGTATCAGAAATGTTTAAGATTTGGTTTAGCATTACTGCGAAGTGTAAGGGGCAGTTTGTTGATAAAAGGTTATGTATCTCTGCCGTTGTCCTTACAACTTGGAGATCATACGTTTCTTTTGATGACGTCAAGGGCACAGGCGTCTGTAGAAGAACAGACTTCATTCTGCTTAAAGTATCAATTCGAATAGAAGAGATTTTCAAACTGGGGCAAATTTTTCCCTCCCTGTCTGGAGTGTCGTTTGGATACAATACTTGCATACAGCAAGTGACCATGGAAGAAACGCTTACTAGATAAGCTTTTCCTGGCACCAAGCCACAACATCTGTGGTCCACTATTAGAATGTAGCTCCCGTTCGAAAGCCGTCTAAAGAATGGCTCTATTCGAGTTGTAGGTGTGCCAAGCTAGTGACATGAAAGGTTATTTGAAGTCCCCTCACAGGCCCCATGTAGATTTATACCCTGACACAGAAGTATACCACTTAGTGATTTTTCACAATTATCACCACTAAGAAATACATTCTGTCCTTTTTCACTATAACATGTGTGTGTGTAAGGTAATTTCCATGATGACTTAATGAATTCTTTACCCAACCTTTCATACTGGCCTGCCTGTATATACTTTTGGCAGTATCGAAATTGGGAAGTTGTTATCGGAATAGTTATGATTCCCTGTATTATCCATTCGATGACAGGTCATTCTGACATTGTCAATGGTAATCTCTCAGGTTTTTCAATGCTCAGAATTGTATATTTTTCAATGCTCCTTTTTGTGCCAAGCTGATTTGTATATCAGTAAGGTTAAAGATAGAGAACAGTGACGTTGTGTTGATTAAACGCCAAGGCACGTAGCCTGAACGCAGATTTTGTAACGTCCAGCCAAGCTGTACAATAGAACGCAATTGGGACTGACCATGTTGTAACATTAGTAAGTCCTGCTCCATTATATCGATTGCAGATGATACAATACTGTCCAGTGAATATATTCTGGAGGACAGAGACATTAACCCATTGTCCACAACAGAAAGTGATTTTTCCAAATTAATACGGTCAATTTCCCGTATTTTCTCTGCTGTTTCAATTTGAGTTTCTTTCCAAGCTTCGTTATAAGCTGCATATATAGAGGCCGCTATGAAACGTTTTTGACGCTGTTTGCGTGGTCCCATAATGAAATCACGCAAGTCAGCACCTTCTTTAAGTAAAGTTAAGTGTTGCTTAATTTCTGCCAGTGTGGATATCTGTAGCCATTCGAGGCAGAGTTTTCCTACACTGTATGTTGTTACTACCCCTGGATGTTGTCTCTGGGAGTATCTAGGGTCTGGCCTGGTCAATTTGAACCCCTGTATTTTGTTCAGGAATCTATCTTGACAGTTATTTGTGTCTGTGGGCCAGATCAACCATTTTTTCCAATCAGGATGTGTTCTGTTTTGGTTTAAAAATATGGGATACGTCTATCTCAACATCTGTAGTGCTATTACTGTCAGGTGTTGGCTTTGGAATAGACGGTTTGTTTAAGTCTTTAATTTTGGCTAGGCCAAGACAGGTTGTTTGTTGAATTGTGTCATTCAAAAATATAATTTGTTCTGGGATCATGCAGGCTCTGAATAATGATTCTATTCCTTGGACTTGCCAATCTTTGGTACTCCAGATGCTTTTTGTTTCAATGTTATTTCTCCAAAAATCAAAACCAAATGTATTCATTTTTTCAAAAAATGTTTCTGAATAGATTAATTTTGTATTTGTCAGCATGGTTTTCATTTCTGTCTTATTTAACAGTTTGAAATAAAATGTTTCTGCTTCACTTGTGTTAAACCCTGAGAAGTATGGGAATTTCTCATAAAATGTTTTTGAACTACCTTTTGGTGGAGTTGCACAATGTTCCCATTGATTATAATTTAAAACATTTCTAGGTTGAGCAGATTTATGCAAATAATGGTTAGCATAATGGTTGTAGCAGTACATCTGTTGATAATTTGACGAACCTTGTAAATAATCATGGTCTTTAAATTTTGCTGACATAACTAAGTCTGACATCATATCATTAATACTTTCAAAGTCCCAATCATCAGAGAATGTGCTCGGTTTTACAAAGTCACTTAATGAAACCTTAAATTGATGAGGATACTTAAAGAGCTCGACCGGGCCATATATTTCGTAATCTGTTTTGTCCCATGCTACCCCACCGGGTATCAGATTGGCTGTGAAGTTTACTGAAGAAAGTTCTCTTTTCTCGATGTGTGAAGACTTGTGTGGCTTTAGGACCAGGTTGATATTCTGGCTTGCTGTGTCCATTGTCATATATTTTCCCTCAATGAAGTGTCCCAAGCATAGCACCATGATGAGCCAAAGCAGGAGGAAAAGTACACCTAGCACCACCCAAAATTCAATCCATGGGGAAATCAGATAGGTTTCTTGTAGTTGATGAAGGAGTTCTTTAGTTTTGTCTTTAAAGGTTTTTGTTGTTGTTGGCTGTTCCTCAGGTTCGCTCGGATCCTCAGAAAAGTCATCGAAATTGATGAAGTAGCCTGATGCAGTTCTGTCAATTATTGGAATTGCGTCTCGATTTTTCTTTGTTTCCTTAGCATAGTCTGTGGCTACATCGTTGTAGACAGGTGTTTCTTGACGAATTGTTGCAATTTGGGTTTCAAGAGGTATAAGTTCCATGGCTTTGTTCCATAGTCCTTGTTGATTCACTGTAGGTTTATCAAATGTGATTAGTCTCTCAGTTTGAACCTCTTGATTTGTAGCAAACTTTGGTGTTCTGCTATTTCTTGGGATTCCACTTGGCCTACTACTTATTATTGGCCACATGATTGAGGTTTAACCAGGTCGCTGGATACAACTCGGTTCTCCTTTTTACCAGCAAGGGACGGTAGTACAACTCATCTTGTTCCGTTGACAGCTAAGACAGGTACTGCTTTTTTGTAAGAAGGCCCAAATTCATTCTTCACCGCGATTTTCTCTCTGACCAGATCCCCAATCTTTGGAATCCAGACAGGCCTTGCTGGGACAGGTGGTTTCTCTTCAGTGGCTGTTGGCTGTTGTTTCAACTTTATGTTCCTCAGGTCTTTTCTGGTTTCATTTAAGTCCTGTAAAATAGCCAAACGATCTATGATATCAAAGCATTTTCTTTCTACCACTGAAGTCTGACTATCGAGATCCTGGATATGCATTCTAGTCCCGAACAATAGTTCGTACGGACTGAAACCTTTTAGAGAATTTCTTGGCAGATTGTTAAGACTACGTTGGACACTTATTAAATGTTTGACCCACCCAACCCCCGAACCTAATACCTTTGCCGTTATAGATTGCTATATGTCTCGGTTTTTTCTTTCCACCATCCCATTTCCCTCAGGAAGGAAGTGATAAGATTACCGCAATGCAATGCCCATGCTGGTCATGGCCTCCTTATAAGCTCGAGAGCTAAAAGCAGGATCCTGGTCAGAGTGTAGCATGCCAATTGCGTCTATGCCGCTATAGACTCGCAAATCTTTTATAACAGTTCAGACGTCAGCCGAGAGCTGGGGTCTACATTTTAAGTGAAACTAGTCTCAAATAATATTAATGGGACGCATTTTTTCTGGGTTTTTTGTATTGATATTCTTGTGATATCTAAAAGAAGGGCAATGGTAATACTCCGGGCAGTTCGCCACTGCGATCTCTGTTGCAGTTTTGACAGTAAAATGCAAATTTGTAGTTTTGCAGGCTCATTCCCGGCCACCAGTATATTGATTGTAGTTCTTTCAGAGATTCCTTAATCTTAAGGTGTCTTAGACCCTCACCCATATGTGCGTCTGCTATTAATACGTTTCTCCTGTTCATGTTTGGAATTACCCTATCCCCCACTCCAGGGATTTGAGCAAAAGGAACGGAGTTTGCATCGATTATGTATGTATAATTGAGTGGATAGTTGACGGGTAGTGCTGCAAAGTCGCCTTTTGATGACGTTTTTACCGCCAGCATCGTTTCCCCGTCTACGTATTTTCCTGAACGCTTTTTTGTAGCTACGGAAGCCGGCTTAGTTGCTTCCGCTGTGGCTGTCTCAGCCAATGAATTCCCTGAAACGTGAACGCCATCACGTTCATGACTCAGTGTATGTATCACGTGAGTCTTTGGTAGTTCTTTCTGTAAAAGAACTACTTGTTCCCAAAGCGATTTTTGCTTTATTGTGGCACCTGTGTCATCTTTGTAACCATTTTGAACCCATTTCTGCAAGTCGTTATTGTATGATTTGACGCAGTAATATGAATCGCACACTATTAGTGTCGGGAATTCGCGATCTGCATTATCTAGCGCCATTTTTAACGCTATTACTTCAGTTTGTTGTTCTGAATTGTTCTCTACAGAGTGTGATATTGTTACCAGAGGTCTCAATTTACCTCCGCGCCACACATATTTAACAATCTCGCATGTGGCGTTATAGGCTTGTTTTCCCCAAACTGAGGGTTGTGCATATCCGTCTGTATATATTACACAGGCGTACTGTTGTATGGACAGAATGTCGATTGGCAGAGGATATTCTCTTTCATATTCTAGATTTTTTAATCTTTTCATGTTTGGGCCAAAATAGTATTTCAAATTGTCTGTAGCAAGAGAATTTTCCCATTGTATCCATTTTGGATTTAATGCCACGGTAGTTAAATTACATGGGCTTGTTAATGCCTCAAAGGCTGATTCTGCTGTTATAACAGTAATCCGTCTGCCTTCGGCTTGGTCTCTTTCTTTTGCTACAGCTGTTTGAACCACATGTACAATGTTTTCCTTAATACTGAATGTTTTTTCAGCTTCTGTGTACAAATGTGATTTGTATGCTATTGGTACCGTTTCCGTTTAGAGGTTAGGTATGTGAATCCGCATCTTCCTGGGATGACCCGGATAACAAGGTTGCGTGTGTTATCGCGTGTTTGCAATTTTGTTTTAGCTAACATGTCTGTTTGCAATGATCTCAAAATTTCTGTGTGTTTTTGAGTCCAATTGATTGTTTTAAAATCTGGTTTTATTAGTTCATAGAGAGGTTTAACCCTCTCTGCATAATTTAGAATGTAAGGTCTTCCGAAATTCAGGAAACCTAGAATTGATTGTAAGTTTTTCAGCGTTCTTGGTGCTTGGATTACAGCACATTTCTCTAAGAAATTGTCTGCCAGGCTTTTGCCTTCACTTGATAATTCATATCCTAAAAACAGGACAGTTAGATGGGCAATTCGTGACTTTTTAAAGTTGAATTTGTAACCCTCTGCTGCGAACCCAAGTATTATGGTGTTCACTCTTTTCAAGTGAGTATCCAAGTCATCATCTGTTAGATAGATGTCATCGACATAAGATAAGGCCTCATCATCATACATTTGTAGTAACTCTGTTACTCTTGCTGAGAATAATCCTGGGCTGTTCTTGAACCGCTGTGGGAGTCGACAGAATTTTTTCTGCGAGCCCATTATTGAGAAAGCGGTCAAATACCTTCTTTCAGGTGCTATATTTTGACAAAAGAATCCATTAGAGATGTCTAATGTTGTTTTGTATTTTTTGCGCACGATGTTATTCATTAGTGCTGCACTGTGTGAGTTTTGTACTGCAAATGTCTTGCAAAATGAGTTAAGGTGTCTGTAGTCCAAAACTAGACGATATGAATCGTCTGGCTTGGAGACAGGAAACAAAGGATTGTTCATTTGTGAGGTGCAGGTTTCAATCACCCCCTGGTATTCAAGTTGATCTAAGATCTCCCTGACCTGTTTTTTAGCTTCTTGCTTAATTGGGTACTGCCTCTGTGCAGTTGGTTGGCATTTTAACTGGATTTTGTGAGGAGGAGAGTCCTCATCCCATCCAACATGGTTTTTATATAATGCAGGAGCTTGGGCTACTGCCCACTTTCTTGCAAGTGTATATTTTTTATGAATTGGAATGTGATTTGAGAAGGCAGGCATAATCATTTCTTCGCCATGAGGGCACTCTCTGACAAACTCCGGTGGCCAGTCTTTTTCAGCTAAAAGGATGTCATAGCCTTTTGAGAGGTTATCCCAAAATAGACCCCTTATTTTCCTAGTCTTATCTCCCTCTATACGTAATGTTATTTCATATATTTTAGGAGGTTTGCTAACTCTGGTATCTGCAGTTTCCACCTGAATGTATTCATTCGTGTCCACTGTCTCCAGATGATTCATCAGGATCTTGCGAGCTATGCTCACTTCTGCTGCGCTGTCTAGCATTGTCTGAGCCCACTCTCCGTTTTTCAGCTGTGTCCTCAGGATCCTCGGCATGTTTGACTATTTTAATGCTGGCTACCTTCTTTTTTGGAAATTGTAATTTTTTACTTTGATGAGCAGGTTCCTTGTCTTTGGACTTGACGTGCTCTTCCCTGTGTTCTGACCGTCCTCTTCTTTCCAATTTCTGTGAGGAAGTCTGAAAAGATCGAGAGGGACGTGTATCAATATCTTGATATCTATCAGGTTTTCTCAATTTATCCCTATCTCTAAGGTTGTATCTTTTCTCAGAGGGCTCCCTCTGGAGAGACTTGCCACCTCGTTCTGGAGATCTATCTCTCCGTTGAGGAGACCTTCCTCTGGACTGGAATCGTTTTTCTCTGGGAGTGGATTGTTTATTACCATCCCAACTCTTTTTTGGAGTGTTTAGATTATTTTTAATAAATGTTTTTTCAGGATTTTCAAGTGGTTGGGGTTTTACTGGTTTCCCACCCAAACTATTTCTACCTAGTTATTCATAGGATTTTTCTATGATTCTGGCAAGTTCAAAAGGTTGTTCTGCTATATCTGTTTCTTTCAATTTCTGGCGGATCGCCACAGATGCTGCTTCTCCTTTTATGTTGGCTAATAATATAGCCGAGACCTGCTTGAAGTCTTTCAGTAATTTCATACCCAGAGTTAAAGCAGGTTCTGGACCGTGTTCATTTTGAATCTGTCTTAGCACATCTGGTATAACCGCCATGGACGGAACACCATGTGTTTTTGTGTATATCAAAGCAAAGACTGTGCCCCAAGTGTCACAGTCCTCCACATGTGGTGCGATCCCCATTGGAAGACAGATAGTCAGAATTCTGTGTTTCTCAGTAGGCGTAGTATCAGGAAATACTGCCTCTATTTGAGTGATTTTTTGTGCTAACCAGAATGGAATTTGTTCCCGTTTTGCGGGTATTTTGCCAATGGATGATTGTATATTCTGTAGTGTGATTTTATTTCTGTTCCCCTGGTGAGGGGTGTTCTGTGGAATTATTATTGCTGGTTGGACTGTTGAAGTCCGCATTACATATTGGACCAATTGTCTATGTATTTTAATGAGTTGTTTTAGTTGAGCTAAAAGTTCTCCGTTTGACATTTTTTCAATGTCAGGATGTGGTGTGTAGCTGGCTAGAACCGGCCACGTTGCTCCTGGTCTACCTAGTGGACCGAGCCTGGTGATGTGATTTTGATGTTTTAGGGTGCCTTTAAACCAGAGCAGGTGCTCTTGGTAAGTTAGTGGGATTTCAACGTCCTCGAAAGGAGTGTATTCATCCAGAGGTTCCTCTATTTTGTAATAGTGGAAGTCCTGTGTTACAGCGTTTGCTGCTGGAAAGTGTATCCATGAATAGAATACCTCTGTCTGCCGATATTCATGGGCCTCTATCACGAATATGACTGTACCACCTCGTGATGATAGTCCATTTGCTATAAGCTTAAGAGTTATAGTTCTTCCTACATTGATCGGAATCAGTGTAACATTCGGGTCATTCTGCTGGATAGTTGTGTCATCCGCTAAGAGCTGAGCTGCTATTCTAGCTCTCTCTGTTTCATCGTCACTTTCCACCATTTCTACTGACAGAAAGTTATTTTTTGTTGCAGATCAAGTTTCAAGGGAAACAAAGATTGGGTGCACAATATTTTGGAACTCTGTATCCTTCAACGTTGACTAAACCAAAAACTAATACATAGGAATCTCTTCCTACTAAGTTCCGGCGGATATTAACCTTTTACCCACTCCAGACGTCTTTTGGAGTTTTTACGGGAAAAGGGGTCTGTGGGAAAAAGCACGACTGAGTTACTCTAATGTCTTGTGTTAGATTTTCGCCTTACCAAACGTTGGGCGCCATGTAGTGTAGTTCCTATATTCCCAATAGGCTCTGCGCATTGGAATAATATAAACAGCAGTGTAGACGTAGGACTGAGGCCGACAAGGTCTCTACTGACTATATTAGACTTAATTAGTTTTGCGAGCTAGCTCAGAGGTCACTAGAAACTTTCTCGAATGTTTAGGAAAGAGTTAACTCTCCGGATTTAGACAAGAAGGGATTAGCTTCTGACAACCGCATACACATGACAACTTTGCTCCCTCAGAATAAAGAGTGTATCTCTAGAGTCGTGTGAAAACAATAGACAGTTATTTCACTCAGTCAATCGTGCATACTTAGTTTCACCAGAGTGCAGAGAAATTGAGAGACGGGCGTTTTCAATAAAAGGTGTTATTTATTGAGCAGTCTTCTTTCTCATGCAAGAGAAATGAATTGCCACAGTTGCAATACTTATCATGAAGTAAAGTGCGTACAGTAAAAGGAGTATTATGAAATAATACTGTAAAAGCATTGATATGGTTTCTTAGCCATATGATACTTTAAAATGGATAAAATATATACATACATAAAAACATTGACTAACATACTCAACTGGTGCTTCTAATCTACGCCTACCCCGGTGTACCTGACCTAAGCCTAATACGTGGGGAGTAAGTAAGTAGCAGTTTAAGTTAAGTTGTTTTTTTGCCAAGGAATCTGAATCAAGAATTCTCTTAAGGGTTTAGTCAACTCCGTATCTTGGTAATAGAATGTAGGAGGTCTCGTATCTCTTTCTCAGGACTCGATCTCCCAGCAACCCGCAAGGGTGACTGGAAACACTGGCGCTGGAATTTCTCGGCTGGAGAAAAAGACAGCGTCTTTCTCAGTGCGTAAAAAGGGAGGGGCGGCTTCCTTCGGCTCTCGCATCAGCTGGGCTTTGGGTAAGTAGATAGCCGCTCTGCTCCAAACCACCGTGTGTTTGCTTAAGGCAAAGTTGGTATATTTATACCTGAAAGGTGCCGGGTTTGACATAAGGTTGGACATAAGACGTCACTAAGAACTAACAGTTCTTTCTGACTCTAGGAGTTCTTGTGCAAATCAAAACAAGAGCAGGGGGATTTCCCGGGCTGCTGGAGGCTTGGTTTGTTTAAAGAACGCGTTGTACTTTCTAGGAGTCTAGGGGAGTCGCCTTGCCGTATTTGGACTGCATGGGCTATTACTTAATATGGACATGATTCGTATGCCTTTATAAGGATATTATTTGTTATAACCAGATAAGGGCATAAATCGGGAATATCGAATTAGGGTCCTAGATAGAAACACAACAAAGGGAGAGTGTGAGATAGAGGGAATGATGAAGAGGAGGTAACGCAAAAAAGCACATGCAGAAGAATATAGTAAAAACCAGTGATGAAAAGGTGGTGGCAAGATGATTTCAGAAATGTGGGAGCTACTGAACAGGTTAAGAAGAACCATACTTGCATGCTGCAAGACTAACCTAAAGCTTTCTTTTTAACTTTTTGAAACATGGGGAATACGTTTGTTTTTATGAATTGATGGAATCTCTTACAGCCTGATCCTATTAATCATTTTTCTAAGATTTTAACAACTGCTCACTTGGCACTGTAACACACTTTGCACTCAGCAGCGACCTGGTAGGGTCAAGCAACCCTTGACCCTACCAGGTAGGTCGCTCCCCCTCCGCACAGCACCGCCTGTGTCTCCCTGCCCCAGCTGCCGCTGCTGAGGAAGTTTGAGGCCCTCCACCACCTGCAGGCTACTACCTGCGCCTCATCCCTGGTGGCCAGTGGTAGGCCGTAGGTAGGTTTGTTCATCCTCCGCTTTACTGCTTTTATTGTATTGCCTGTATTTTCATTGTTGTATCTGTGACTGCTGTTGTCTGTCTTCCCCCGCTGCCTTTACGTGGTCCGTGCCCCTTTTCTTCCCTCTGTTTCCCTCGCTGTCCCTGTGCTCTCTCTGCCGGGTCTTTCCTTCTGTACCCCTCGCTGCCCCCATGTCCCTGCCTGGTTTTCCCTTCTGTTCCCATTGCTGCCCCCGTGCCTCTTTGCCCGTTCTGCCTTCAGTTCTTAGCTGCCCCTGAATTTCTGTATTCTGTATTTTGCTTCGGTGCCACTCGTTTTTCTGGTATTTCTGTGCCCTTTTTGCCTTCTGTGCCACTCGTTTTCCCCTTGTTTTTTTGTGCCCTTCTGCCCTTTGTTCCCCTCGTTTTTTTGTGCCCTTCTGCCCTCTGTGCCACTCGTTTTTCCCTTGTATTTGTGCCCCTTTTGCCTTCTGTTCCACTCCTTTCTTGGTGGCCTTCTGCCCTCTGTTCCACTCGTTTTTGTGCCCTTCTGCCCTCTGTGCCACTCGTTTTTCCCTCGTTTTTTGTGACCTTCTGCCTTCTGTTCCACTTGTTTTTTGTTTCCTTCTGCCCTCTCTTCCACTTGTTTTTTGTGCCCTTCTGCCCTCTGTGCCACTCGTTTTTCCCTCGTTTTTTGTGACCTTCTGCCTTCTGTTCCACTTGTTTTTTGTTTCCTTCTGCCCTCTCTTCCACTTGTTTTTTGTGCCCTTCTGCCCTCTGTGCCACTCGTTATTCCCTCGTTTCTGTGCCCCTTTTTCCTTCTGTTACCTTTGTTGTCCTTCACCGCCCTCGTCGCTGCGTCCCCTGCGGCCCAGCACCCCTGACTGCCCACTGCCCATTCGCTGCCCCCGCCACCCACCTCCTAGCTGCTCCTCCCTCCCACCTCCCCTTATATGCCGGCTGCTGCGCTGCCGCGCCGCTGGCGTGCCTAACGCGCGCCTAAGGCAAGCCCGTCTGCAGCCGTATGCGCCTGGGCCGCACCCAGCGCCAGAACCCCTAGCCCCGGCACCCGCCATGACGACCACCGCCACTACGACGCCAGCACTCTGCACGCTTTCAACTCCGGACGGAGGTACACCTGCTTCAAGGCCGCTGCGAAACGCACACACGGCCCCTTCACCTGCCGGAACTGCAGCTACACCAGCCTCAGAGCCGGCAAACCACCCGCCAAGAAAGACCCAACCACCTCCGACGCATACTACTGAACACCCGCTCCGCACGCAAGCATGCCGTCGAGCTCTGGGACCTGCTCGACACAACATCCCCGGACCTCGCATTCCTGACAGAGACCTGGTTTAACGACTCCTCCGCACCCGACATCGCCACAGCCATCCCAGACGGCTACAAGATCACCCGCAGAGACCGCACGAACGGAGTCGGAGGAAGAATCGCCATCATCCACAAGAACAGCATCAGGGTCTCGACTAGCACCGACGACCCGCTCAGCACCGCTGAACACATGCATTTCCAGATTCACACAGACCCTAACTCCACCCTCAGAGGCACCCTCGTCTACCGACCCCCCGGACCCAGCCTCCAGTGCAGGGACTCCATCGCCGACTTGATCAGCACGCACGCCCTGACCTCCACCGACTACATCCTCTGGGGAGACCTGAACTTTCACCTTGAGAACAACAACGATAACACCTCCACAACCCTGATCGATAACTTCGCCAACCTCGGACTGAAACAACTCGTCAAAACGCCCACCCACTCCACCGGGCACACGCTCGACCCTGTCTTCTCCTCAACCCTGCACGTCTCCGTCAGCTAGACCACCGAACTCCTCTGAATCGACCACCGCTGCATCCACTTCACCTTCCAAAAACCCACCACACACAACAGATCCCCCGCCTCTGCTGGAGCAAAATCCCCGAAGACCAACTACACGCAAACCTTGCTCTCAGCCCACCCACCAAACCCTCCAACACCGACGACGTGCCCACAGCCTCAGACGCTGGATCGAGGACTGCGCCAACACCCTCGCCCCGCTTAAGAAACCCCCCACAGAGACACCAGCAAGAGGGCCAGCTGGTTCACCCCAGAACTCCTAGCCCCCAAGCAAGCCTGCCGGGAACTAGAGAAGAAATGACACAGTGAACAAACTCCGGACAGCCACACAGCACACAAGGACGCCATCCGCAACCACCACCACCTCATCAGGGTGGCCAAGAGGACCTCCTTCAAGACCGCCTCGACAACAACGCACAAAATAGCAAGGAGGCCTTCAACATTGTGAAGGAACTCTCCAACCCCAGCTCCAACACCAACGACATCCTGCCGTCGCAAGCCCAGTGCGACTCCCTCGCCACCTTCTTCCACCACAAGGTACCAGACATCCACGACAACTTCAACGCCCAGACAGCCCCAACAGACAGCAACACAACAGACCCTCCGCACACCATCGACCAAAATCCCCTGCTAGCCTGGGTCAGCATGAGCATCGAGTACACCATCAAGACCATGCGCACAATCCACACCGGCTCTTCCCGCACCATGTCTTCAACAGAGCAAGCAGCTCCATCGCACCCCACCTGCGCAACGTCATCAATCTCTCCCTCGCGACCGCCCCCTTCCCACCTTCCCAGAGATCTGGAAACACACCGAGATCAACGCCCTACTCAAAAAACCTAAGGCAGACCCAATAGACCTCAAGAACTTCTGGCCCATCTCTCTGCTCCCCTTCCTGGCCAAGGTCATCGAGAAAACCGTCAACAGACAGCTAACCAGATACCTCGAAGAAAACAGAATCCTGGACCCTTCCCAGTCAGGGTTCGCAGCAACCACAGCACAGAGACTGCCCTCATCGCCGCCACCGACAACATCAGGACCCTGCTGGACAACGGCGACACTGCAGCACTCATCCTCCTAGACTCTCTGTTGCCACTGTACACTACGTGCACACCTCCACGCCGCAGGGATCTGAGACTAGGCTCTGGATTGACCACCTCCTTCCTCTCCGGCAGAACCCAGAGTGTTCGCCTCCCCCATTCCGTTCCAAAGCCTCCGAGATCATCTGCGGCGTACCCCAGGGATCCTCCCTCAGCCCGACGCTGTTTAACATTTACATGGCGCCGCTCGCACACGTAGCCCGACAGCACGACCTCAACATAATCTCCTATGCTGATGACACTCAGCTGATCCTCTCCCTCCTACCAAGGACCCCATCACCGCCAAAGCCAACCTCTACGAAGGAATGAAGGTCGTCGCTGACTGGATGAAGACCAGCCGTCTGAAGCTGAACTCGGACAAGACGGAGGTCCTCATCCTCGGCTCTAACCCTTCAGACTGTGACGATTCCTGGTGGCCGACGGCACTGGGTGCAGCCCCGACACCCACCGACCACGCACGCAACCTAAGAATCATCCTCGACTCAACGCTCTCAATGACCAAGCAAGTCAACGCCGTCTCCTCTTGCTGCATCAACACCCTCGGCATGCTCTGCAAGATCTACAGATGGATCCGGACAGATACAAGAAAGACAGTCACCCAGGCCCTCTTCAGCAGCAGACTCGACTACGGAAACGCCCCCCCCCCCCAGTGCCTTGAGACCCTCGCGGGTATGTAGTGCGCTTTACAAATGATTGATTGATTGATTAATTGAAGGAGAAGGGGTGAGGCTGTGTACTTTTTCCTTCTGCTAGAGATCTCTCGGTCCAACCCAGCCATTAACGGGCTGATTGAGTGGAGGGAGATCATGGGGGGGACTCACTTCCGTCAGGCCACACTGTACCATTAATCTTGGAAAAGGGACGGTCTAGTGTTTCCGTACCCTTCAAGTTTGGCACAGATACAAAAGGAGGCTGTGGCGCTGGCGCGCAGCTGAACAGGTTAAGCAGAACCATACCTGCAAGCTGCGAGACTAACCTAAAGCTTTTTTTTTAACTTTTTAAAACGTGGGGAAGACGTTTTAAAGTTTGTTTTTATTAATTGATGGAATCTCTTATAACCTGATCCTATTAATCATTTTTCTAAGATTTTAACAACTGCGCACTTTGCACTGTAATGCACTTTGCACTAACCTTTAAAATCGGCAGCAGCCAGTTCATTAAGGAGAAGGGGTGAGGTTGTGTACTTTTTCCTTCCTTCCTCGAGATCTCCCCGGTCCACCACAGCCATTAGCGGGCTGATTGAGTGGAGGGAGATCCCGGGGGACTCACTTTCGTTGGGCCACATTGTACCAGCCATCTTGGAAAAGGGACAGTCTAGTGTTTCCGTACCCTTTAAGTTTGGCACAGATACAAAAGGAAGCTGTGGCGCTGGCAAGCCCGTCTGCGCCCGTCCGCGCCTGGATCGCGCCAAGTGCTGGGCCTCCTGGCCCTTTTACTCAGGAACAGGCAAACACGATTAGGTACTCCGGTGAAGCGCTACTAGCACTAAGATATACCAATACCGCCATCAAGACACCCCCTTCAAATCATGAAAATCACAATGAGCAACCCAGGCATTCTTCCAGCAATTATGCTGTCCCGTTTGCAAAATCGGGACATACTCTAAAGGAGAAGCATGGCCCAAAAAACAGTAACTTTTATTGTATGTTACTAAACTCAAGATCGTTGGTGAAACATCAGTTAGAATTTAATTACCTTGTTCAGACGAAAAATGCTGGTGTGGCTTTTGTCACAGAAACTTGGGCAGACAATAGCTCTGGCCCCGATATTGTTGCTGTCACACCTCCCGGATTCGCAGTCTTTAGAATAGACATGTGTTTGTGTGTGTGTGTGTGTGTGTGTGCGTGTGTGTGTGTGTGTGGTTGTGTCGTGCATGTGTGTGTGCGTTATGCCTGGATGCAATATCAGAAAACTCACAGACATCTAGCTACAGCTCATGCTGCATGCTGTGTGAAGCACAAGATGCTAGGTCCCATGTTTTAGGCCATTCCCAAATATGCATATTTGGATGAGGTTCACAGATTGTCTTCTATAACTGTAGCGAATGCCCACAGGTATATGTCCCTCCTCATTAAACCATCTGCTTATTGCTTTGCACTTATGAAACCATTGTTGTAACCTGAGCCCATATTACATATATGTTTACACATGCATGCAGCTATTTTGGCTGTACTTTTGAGGTATAGTATTTTACTCCACATGTGTTATCCTTTCAGCTTCTTACCTCAAGCCCTTTCATCAGGCACCAGGGATGGAAATGTCATTCGTGCACTTCCACTGTTGGGGTGGGAAGGGGGCAGGGTTGCTGTTACATATTTGATCTCATTTATGTGAAGAATGTTGCTGTGACTTTTACTTGCCCAGTGAGTTCTGATATACCACTAGCTCTTCCGACATTAAGGGTCAGAAAGAGGGGATGACCATGGGAGTAAGACCAATGTCTTTTCAACTATATTTCAGTTCGGCAGAGTATGCTGGTAGTAGAGTGTACTACAGGATGATATTTGTGGGTTCTGAGACCTTGAGGAATGATGAAGATAGGTATCCGGCGTCAAAAAAGAGAAAGAGTAGGAAGGAAGGCAGTGGTCAGGCTATTAAATGAGGAGTTTGGATGGAGTAGTAAAGTAACAAAACAAAGTTTCAGCCAGCCTGGGGTAAAGAGTACCCTGTCTGTGGAGTGAATAATGATTCGCTTGCATAAAAGTGTCTTACTTGCTTAAAAATAATAAAATGTGAACATCAAGAAATCAAAGACATACGAGTGTACTGTAGTACAGAGGGACACAGAAAGTGAGTAAATCAATTAAATCAATTCGAGAACTGCAACTTGGTGTTAGTGCTGCTGTCAGTTACATGGATAAAAATTACTGCGAGCTAAAGTAAAAGTTGCACAGCTTTTGGTGCAGCATAATTTACAGCTTCTACTACAGACCTTATTGGCCCTTTATTCAAATTAATCTTTCCAGATTCAGCATTTGCAAAAAGTATACATTAGCATGAACAAAAACAAACTGTATTTTGAATGGTGCCATGGGACCAGAGGGCACAAATTATTTGATAGCTTTGTATTATAATGAAACCTTTAGCATGGGATATGATGGCTCCAATGACACCAAGGTAGAGAAAATGAATGTTGTTGTTTTAAATGTATTTGATGTGGAAAGAGCACATGTCATCACAAACCGTTTATGCGATGCATGCCTTACATCTGGAGAATACGAAGCAATTCTCCATATTTGCTGCTTTGAAAGCCAAGTTTCAGCATGATCAGATACCATTCAAAAACTCTGTCTCCGTGGGTATTGATAACATAGCCATTAACATTGATTGTAAAAATGCACTGGCTGCTAGGCTTGCGAAGGAGTCCAGTAGTGTATTCATGTCCGGATGACCCTATCACTTTTCCCATGTCCATCAATCAATTAATCAATATATTTCTAAAGCGCATGGATACTCCAAAATAGTTTCCCAGAACTATCCATAAAGACAGAGACAAAGAAAACTTAAAGCAACCAGATTTTCAGCAATTTTCAAAACTCCAACACCAAAGAACGGCTAGAAATTCTACAGGGAAGAGAGCTCCACAAGGTAGGACGCAGAACAGAAAAAAACGTACCACCTGCTAGTGGTAGCAAGTTGCAAGATACTGGTATCCCAAGTGGAGGATATGCCCAGAGGAGTAGCGATGCACCAACCCTTTAAGATATAGTGAGCCGTTCCTGTATGAGGCCTTATGCATAAAGCATAGTGTTGTAAAGTATAGGCCCTTTCCCACCACCAACGAATGAATGGATCAGAGGTGACAGGCACATTTTGTGCCATGTGCAAAGATTGTGTAGGCACATGGCAAAGAAAATGTGCTGCAGAGTTTTGCGCCAACTGAAGCTTTTTCAACTTTTTTTAGGTGTGCCCAAATAGAGCACATACTGCCATAGTCCAGCCTAGATACAATCAAGGCTTTGACCACAATAAATAGTGCCGACAATGGAAGGAGTGAGAGAATTTTCTTGAGGGACTTGAGTAGCCAGAAACACTAGGTAGTAGTTTTGGAAAGCTCAATAGCCAAAGAAGGCTTATGATCCAGCCACATACCCAAATCTTCGCAGCCTTACCAAGTGGACCAAGATCAACAGGCCACTACTGAAAACTCCAAAGCTGTGGTTTATTTCCAACCATCAGTACCTCAGCTTTATCTCCATTTAGCTTGAGAGAATTAAGCCTGATGCAACCAATCAGACAAACAGAGCTGAAGAATGGTAGGCCTATCTCCTTTATCATCGCTGAGCATGACAATCATCTGTGTATCGTCAGCGCACGTTAAGAAATGTAACTCATAGATCTCAACTAGATTGGAAAAGGGGCCTGACATAGATATTGAACAATGTTGGGCTCAATGAAAAGCCTTGCAGAACCTCGCAAGGCAGATGGGAAAGGGAAGACTCATTTGGTTTACAAGAAACCTGGAAAGTGCGGTCCTGTCGAAAAGAGGAGAACTGGGAAAAATCTGAATTGTGCAGCCCAATGTCTCTCAGTCTCTGACACAGAACTACATGAGATACTGTATAAAATGCTGTGCTAAGACTTAGAAGAATAAGAGCCACTATTCCCCCCAAGATTCTATTGTTTTATAAGACGCTCTACTATACCTAAACAAGCAGTATCTGCTAAAGGGTGCAGCAGTCCAGAAGTTTCCAAAAACATAGAGAGCTGGCTGTTCATATGCTTTTTCAATTCAATTCAATTCACTGCATTTCTAGAGCACACAGCTGCCCCCGGAGAGCCGTCCTGGCACTAGCAGAGAGTTCATGGTAGAAAAAGCCTAAAAAGAGATCAGGACCAATTGGCCTACTGGGCAGGAGTCAAAGAGCAGGGTCTTCAGACTCAGTCTTAAGCAGGGTTCAGAAGGGCTGCACCACAAACTAAGAGGCAGTGCAGTCCAAGTTCTGGGAGCCAGATATGAGAAAGAACTCCCACCTCTTCTTACTTTGTAAATGCTTGGAGCAGTTTCAGCTTATTCGATCTTAAGGATCTGTTTTGTGAATAGGGCTTACATTTTGACCTGAGATAAAGAGGACCTTTACAAGCTTTTCTACTATCTTGCCACAGATCGAGAAAAGCAAAAGGGGTTGAAGATTTGCCCAGACTTTGGAATCTAGAGCAGGTTTTTTAAATAAAGGGTTCACCCTGGTGTGTTTCCAGCTTAATGAAACTCTACCTTCTTCCGGGGATGTATTAAAAGACTGTAATGAGTTGGAGAGCGCACATTGATGGTGGGGCTGGTCTCATAGAACCTAATAATGACTCCAGTATATTGTAATCTATGGGACTGTAGTTTGATAGGGTATGGTTGCAAGAAGAGCCTGTACCAACTATTGTCCCGTACCTCCATCGGCCGCCAAGGAAAAGTAGATATCAGTATTCTTGGTATACATTTTTTTAATAATGTCAATCAATCAATCAATCAAGAAATTTGTATAGCGCGCTACTCACCCAGAGGGTCTCAAGGCGCTTGGGGGAGGGGGGTCGCTACTGTTCGAACAGCCAGGTCTTGAGTTGCTTCCTGAAGGAGAGGTGGTCTTGGGTACGACGGAGGTGGATGGGGAGGGAGTTCCAAGTCTTGGCTGCCAGGTAGGAGAAGGATCTTCCTCCCATGGTGGCTCTTCGGATGCGTGGAACTACGGCGAGGGCGTGGTTGGTCGATCGTAGCTGGCGGGTGGGAGTGTAGAAGGTCAGGCGGTTGTTGGGGTACCTGGGGCCCAGGTCGTGGAGGGCCTTGTGTGCATGGGTAAGGAGACGGAACGTGATTCTCTTGCTGACGGGGAGCCAGTGCAGGTCTCTCAGGTGTCCGGAGATGTGGCTGTGTTGGGGAATGTCCAGGATGAGTCGTGCGGAGGCGTTCTGGATGCGTTGGAGTCTTTTCTGCAGTTTGGTTGTGGTTCCGGTGTAGAGGGTGTTTCCGTAGTCCAGTCTACTGGTGACGAGTGCTTGGGTGACCGTCTTCCTGGTTTCGGTGGGGATCCATCGGAAAATCTTTCGGAGCATGCGTAGGATGTTGAAGCACGATGATGAGATGATGAGACGGCGTTGACTTGTCTGGTCATCGAGAGGGAGGAGTCCAGGATGAAGCCCAGGTTGTGTGTATGGTCCGTTGGTTTGGGTGCGCTGCCTAGGGCCGGGGGCCACCAGGAGTCGTCCCAGGCAGAGGGTGATGAACCAAGGATGAGGACTTCCGTCTTGTCTGAGTTCAGTTTCTTGCGGTTGTTCTTCATCCACTCGGCTACTTCTTTCATCCCTTCGTGTAGGTTGGTTCTGGCGGTGGCAGGGTCGTTGGTGAGGGAGAGGATCAGCTGGGTGTCGTCGGCATAGGAGATGATGTTGAGGTTGTGTTGGCGTGCGATGGCTGCGAGGGGGCTCATGTAGACGTTGAAGAGGGTGGGGCTGAGTGATGATCCTTGTGGTACGCCGCAGATGACTTCGGTGGCCTTGGATCTGAACGGGGTTCTTCCGGCGAGGAACGAGATGATCCACTCCAGTGCCTTCTCTTGGATTCCGATGTTGCTGAGGCGTTGTACTAGGGTGCAGTGGCAGACAGTATCGAACGCTGCGGAGAGGTCCAGGAGGATGAGGGCCGCTGTTTCCCCGTTGTCGAGCAGGGTTCGGATGTCGTCAGTGGCTGCGATAAGGGCGGTCTCGGTGCTGTGGTTGGCTCGGAAGCCGGACTGTGAGTGGTCGAGGGATCCGTTCGTCTCGAGGAAGGTGGCAAGCTGACTGTTGACGGTCTTCTCGATGACTTTGGCGGGGAACGGGAGGAGCGAGATGGGGCGGTAGTTCTTGAGTTCGGTGGGGTCTGCTGAGGGTTTCTTCAAGAGGGCGCTGAGTTCGGCATGCTACCAGCTTTCCGGGAAGGTGGGGGTGTTGAAGGAGCAGTTGATGATGTCCTGGAGTTGGGTTGCGATGACGGAGTCGGCCTTGTTGAAGACGTAGTCGGGGCATGGGTCGGTTGGCGATCCGGAGTGGATGGTGTTCATCGTGCGGATGGTGTCTTCGGTGTTGACAGGGGTCCAGGCGCGGAGGGTGGTGGTGGGGGGCGTTGGTTCTGTGGTTGGGTGCGTGGTCTGTTCGCCGAAGCTGTTGTGTATGTCGGCGATCTTGCTGTGGAAGAACGAGGCGAGAGAGTCGCAGAGGTCTTGTGAGGGAGTGATGTCGTTGTTACCGGCGCTGGGGTTGGAGAGCACTTTGACGATGCTGAAGAGTTCCTTGCTGTTGTGTGCGTTGTTGTCAAGTTGGTCCTTGAATGCTGACTTCTTGGTGGTGTGGATCCGCTGGTGGTGTTTGCGGGTGGCGTGCTTGAGGGCGGTCATGTTGTCTGTAGTCGGGTTTTTTCACCAGGCTTTCTCGAGGGTATGGCAGTTCTTCTTGGAGTTCTTGAGGTCGTTGTTGAACCAGGGGGCTTTCTTGTTTCCGGGCCTGCTGGGATGGTTTTTCAGGGGTGCGAGGTCGTCAGCGCAGTTGGTGATCCACTGTGTGAGGTTGTTGGCTGCTTGGTTGGGGTCCGTTGATCTGGTGGGAGGGTTCTGGTTCAGTGATGTGGTGAGCTGGTGGGTGGTGATCTTGTTCCAGCTCCTGTGGGGAACCTATTGTGGGTGGTGGTGAGTCGTGGTCTTTCTGAAGCTGAAGTGGACGCAGCTGTGGTCTGTCCAGTGTAGTCCGGTGGAGTGGCTGAAGGATATGTACTTGCTGGAGGAGAAGATTGGGTTGAGCGTGTGTCCGGCGTAGTGGTTGGGGGTGTTCACCAGTTGCTTGAGTCCAAGGTTGTCGAGGTTGTCCAGCAGGGTGGTGGTGTTGTTGTCGTTGTTGTTCTCCAGGTGGAAGTTGAGGTCCCCTAGGAGAATGGAGTCAGCGGAGGGAAGGGCGTGTGGGCTGATGAAGTCTGCGATGTCTTCGCTGAATTGTGTGCGGGGTCCTGGGGGTCGGTAGATGAGGGTGCCTCTGAGTGTGGTCTTGGGGTCGGTGTGTATCTGGAAGTGTAGGTGTTCGGCGGTTGTGAGGGTGTCGTCGGAGCTGGTCGTGATGCGGATGGTGTTCTTGTGGACGAAGGCGATGCCTCCTCCTGTCTGGTTGACGCGGTCCCTTCAGGTGATCTTGTATCCGTTGGGGATGGCTATGGCGATGTCCGGCGCTGAGGAGGCGTTCATCCAGGTTTCCGTGAGGAAGGTGACATCCGGAGATGTGGTGTCGAGCAGGTTCCATAGTTCCACGGCGTGTCTGTAGACGGAGCGGGTGTTGAGCAGGATGCACTTCAGGTGGTTGTTGTTGGTGCTCGGCTTTGCGGGGGCGGGAGCAGTGCAGGTCTGGATGCAGGAGAACTCACAGGATCGGCAGGTGAAGGGTCCGTGGGTGCGTCCTGGGGCGGTTCGGTGGCAGCCGGTGTTGAGTGCGCTGAGGGTGGCGGCGGCGTACGTCCGGCGGGTGCGATGGCATCTGCGGGGGCCAGGGGGTCTGGCGCTGGGTGCGGTCCAGGCGCAGACGGGCTTGCCTTTGGCACGACCGCTGCGTGTACGTGCGGACTTTGCCATAAATGGAGAGTGGGGGGGCAGAGCGAGGGAGGAGCAGCTGGGAGGCGGGAGTGGGGTGGCGAGTGGGGAGGGGAGCAGTGATGCTGGAGGGAGCGGGGGTGGGGCCGTGGGGGAGCAGCGGCAGAAAACAGTGGTGGAGGCACAGAACGATCAGGGGCACAACGATGCAAACGATAACAAAACAAATACAGGCACAATACTGAGGTCAGGGGGCAGGGGGCAGAAACAATACTGGCGCAACACTGGGAGCGAGAGCAGGGGCACAGGGGAACAGGGGTACAACAGTTGACGATGAAAATGAACAATTACAGGCACAATTCAGGGGGCGATGTAAATGAACAATTACAGGCACAATTCAGGGGGCAGATACAAACTTGGCAGCGGCGGTGGCAAGCGGGTCCCGGGCACACTCGGGGTGGGCCACGCGGCGGGAGGAGCGACCGGCTCTGACCAGGTCAGGTCAGGTCACAGCTCCCCGCCTCGCGGACACCACCTTTTGTGTTCAGTGGGAGGGAGGAGCAGCTGGGAGGCGGGAGCGGGGTGGCGAGTGGGGAGGGGAGCGGTGATGTTGGAGGGAGCGAGGGTGGGGCCGCGGGGGAGCAGCGGCAGAAAACCGCGGTGGAGGCACAGAACGATCAGGGGCACAACGATGCAAACGATAACAAAACAAATACAGGCACAATACTGAGGTCAGGAGGCAGGGGGAAGAAACAATACTGGCGCAACACTGGGAGCGAGAGCAGGGGCACAGGGGAACAGGGGTACAACAGTTGACGATGAAAATGAACAATTACAGGCACAATTCAGGGGGCGATGTAAATGAACAATTACAGGCACAATTCAGGGGCAGATACAAACTTGGCAGCGGCAGCGGCGGCGGCAAGCGGGTCCCGGGCACACACGGGGTGGGCCACGCGGCGGGAGAAGCGACCGGCTCTGACCAGGTCAGGTCAGGTCGCTTGCAGTTAGTCTGAGAGAGCGTAATAGGTGAGGAAGGTTACACACGGTCTAGCAAGGATTGAATAATCCCAAAGTGCTGCTTTAAAGAGTTAAGAGCATTAGAAGTGTTGTTGGAGTAGTAATCTGCCTGTGCTCGGCAGCAGGCTTTTGCATACTCTTTTCCAGTTGCCTTCAATATAAGTTTGCCCTCTTCACCATATGATTTACACCAGGCTCACTCCAATTGCTTATATGTTTTTTTAAGTTATAATGAGTCATTAAACCATGGAGTAGGTGCACAATGATGTTTGATATTTCCTACCTTGCATGGTAACATGCTATTCAGGAGGAACTAATTATCAATGGCATCAACATCTTTATCTAGTTTACCTGTGGTAACTGGACTTTCCTTTCACAGGTTAGTACTAAACAGTTCCACATTCAACTTTGGTGATGGATGGTAACTCCTGGCCAAATCAGATGCAGGCTGTCTAGATTCTAGACACATAGATCTGAAGTGAAAAAGCAACTGCATAATGGTCCGTGCAGTATAAGGGTAGAGGACTGGCTACCAACAGCCCACACTGGAAAAGGCTACATCAAAAGTATGCTCTGCTATGTGAGTTGAGGAATGTATAGGGGGCAATAAACCAATGGATTGAAAGTTATCAGGCAGATCAACAGCTAAACCAATATTGAGATCATCAAACTGAATATTAAAATCTCCTAAAATGGTAGAATTAGCTAACTTCAAGCGGCACGATCCTATCCGCAATTGTAGAGCACCACCTACTAGCTGGGCCGAAGGGGGTGATATATTAAAGCACCTAACATGGTTTACAGTTAGTTTAAGTAAGAATATTAGGCCTTCACAGCCAGGGGCATATAGATAGTCTGTGCTACTATTGAAGCTAGCTTTCGAAATAATAGCGATCCCACCTCCACGCCCTCCACTACGATCTTGCCTTGTAATTCTGTAATGTCCAGGAATAGCTTGAGCAATATCAGGTGAGGGTGAATTGTTACGCCAGGTTTCAGTGAGAAACAGATCATCAATGTTAATGTTTACTTATGAAATCAAACATTTCCAGGACGTGTTCGGTCAAGGAATGACAGTTCACAGAAACAAGTTGAAAATTCATGAACCTGTTGCCAGGGTTTGCAGAAGTCCTGGACTCATGCATGTTCATATTTGCATCTTGAATGAGATTAAGGCACTAGCCAGAATGGGGGCAAGGGTATGATCTCCCTCCTAGTACTAAATTGTGATAACAAAGAGGGAGAGTCCTGGGACACAGTGAACACAAGATCTCAAATGAGCACCTATACATTTCTGGGGTCAAAGATGCAGAATTCCTGGCCCCTAGCCCATTTGGGCATGGATGGGAGCAGACGGGCTTGCCTTTGGTGCACCTTCAGTGCTCCAGTGGCACATTTGGTGCGCACACCCGCTGCATGTCCGACACCGCCCTTGTTTAAATAGGAGCAGGACTGCACAAAGGCTATCAGGAGCACTTTGAAACTAGAGCACAGATGAATCAAGATTGCTGTCAAATACAAGGCTCAGGTAAAAATTGCTGAGTCTGATACAGAATGTAGCATAATAACCCTGCTCGCTCCTAATGCATATAACAGTTTTAGAAGGCAATAATGGCCATACATCTGTTACCTGGTACAATGTAAAGGATATGATGAAAGACCTCTTTTATTGGACTGAAAAAAGCTCGCAAACATAAGGTGCATTAGTAGACTTCATGGAATTCTGCAGTCTGGAGGATTCAAAAGTCCTACAACATTTAACAACTAGATGGCGGTCACTGGCACACAGTGTTGAAAGGGAACTGATGTAAGATTCCACCATCTTCAGAAATTGTATGAAGATCCTTTAACAGAGGTCCATCTACTGTTCCATTCATCAGGACAACTAATTTTCAGGTTTGACACTCTTCTGCAATGTCAATAAGCATGCATCCATAGTTTACATGAAGCCAAGCTGGCTCCTAGCAAGATGCTGGTACAGAGTGTCATGCTACCAACGATCCTGAAGCCAAATCTTCAATGAGAAATTGACTTAAATTATGAAAACATCTACAAGTCTCCAGAAGATGTTTTCCTAGGGTTGCCCACAAAAACTGTGACTTTTAAATGATGGAGATATCTCAGAAGCAAAGTACATGCAAGTTTTTATAGCAGCAAAAGAGTGCTTTAGTTGTAGCCTTCAGTATATTAAGAACACATTTTCACTTAATAATCCTCAAGTTATCAATGCAAAATAGGATAATGTTGCAAACTGTGTAAGTGTTACTTGGTCACTTGTTGAGTACTTTGTTATAAGATTTGATAGCTACCTCAGAATTTTAGAGGAAGTGATCCTGCAGCGTTGCGATGAGTTCTCAGATTGTCAGGGCATTGATGGTGAGGAAATAGGACAATCTGCATTCACGAGGCCTTTATAAATTATGAAGATGGTAATTGTCAATGTCGGATGAACATTTTATAAAAAACACTTGTAACGTATGATTGTATCTGGCACAAGTAATAAAAAGTGATTCAAACGAGGGTGGTTGGCAGCAACCAGACCCTATGGAATATTACTATTGCCAAGGATGGGCCATCTGGCAGACCGATGCTGGTTAAAAGCATACCACCAACAGAATTGGATGGGCGAGGGCTAACCACCTCAAAACTCCAAAAACATTCATCCACAAAGCCAAGCACAGGGAAACCCAAATGCACCTGAAATTCAGCCACACGGAGGTCAGTCAGCTGCCGCACCCCCCCCCCAGCAGGGGTTGGGTTGTTGGACAAACACATGGCATGAGCAGCCACATACAGAGGACTCAGCCCACCAAGGACTAGGGCAGCAGTCTCGACAGGGAGGGGTGACTGTCTGGGTAGGTAATACCTTCACACAATCACAGAGTCCAGATATGCAGTAAGATAAACCTTACCCATTCATCTACAACAAAAAAAAGGCATTGAACTAAAAGAATCACCAATGAGACAATGTTGGGAATACAAACTTTTGCTTGCGTATAGGGATTCAGGGCTGCTGGATGGGCTCTGACGACCGGGAAACCTTACTAAAGTTTGCCATCAAGGCACCTGCAGGAGCCAAGGTCCAGCAAGGGATTGACTGGCCACACCGTTGGGGAGGGTAGTCTGACAAGGGGCTGGTCGCCCTGCCAACCAGGTCGAAAGTCAATGGGACCTGTTCCAATTACCAAGTCAAAAGGTCCCCATTCGCTGGCTGGCCGGCCCAGGACCCATGTTTCCTTCATGGAGTGTAGCCCCAACAGCACCTTCAAAACCAGAATTCTCATCCCAACAGAGGCCCACCTTTTGGCCCAAAACCAAGCTATCCTATAGAGGCAGGAGCCAGGATTCCCATATACCTGGGATAGTGAAAACCCCATGGCCCCCACAGCAGACGCACAAGAGCCAATAAGCGGTGAGGCGTCCACATAATGTCGAAGCCAAGCCTTTAGGTGAGGGAGGTTCACCAGAGTAGCCAGGCATCCAAGAGATGCTGGGGCAGTCCCGGTTCATCATCAATAAGCAGATTTCAGGAAGAGTTTGTGGCCTTAGCCCCGGACTCTCTACGTTCTCATTATCCCAGTTTTCCTTTATCGTTCAAGTCCTCCAAATCTCCATAGTCTGGCCACCGTACCATACACCTCCAAACTATCGATAGAAGCATTCCTGCTCGTTAGGAGTCCTAGCCACAATCGCTGAAAGGATAAAGGATGTGGTTCAAGGGAGAGGGAGATGCTTGGGAGAAGGGGAATCCCTAATGTCCATCTCAGCTCTAGGCGAGAGTAGCACACTGAATGCACTCATCCCTGATCAGGTCTAGTAGCTAACCAACACACCAAGCCTCACATGTACCATCTGGAATAAATATTAGGCCCTGACCTCGGACACTACAAGACTGTATAATTAGGGATACATGGGGGCCATGAAACAACTTTTTCAACCCCCTCCGCCTCAGGATAAAAAAGGTTGCAGATTGTACGAGACCTAGGAGGACACCCAAAATTCCAATAAAAAAGCCCAAAGTTAGCGCAAAAGAAGTCTCTAGAGTAAGGGTGGAGTTGAGATACCTGGCGCAAAAAGGGAGGGTCGTGTTGAATACCACATGCCGAGAATTGACAGATACACACATGTACGCTTGGGGCACGTTGCAATCACCAGCACTTAATAGCGAGACGCCCCCCTCCTTGCACAGTCCTGCGTGCATGTAAGTTGGGAGAAGCAGCCCACACCCATGGCACCCCCATGCACATGCCAGGACAGATATGTTCCTGGAGAAACTGACAAAATCAATAAAACCCTAGCTGAAAACTGGTGCAATCCATCCCTATGATCACAAGACCACTCATTAAACATGTTTTGCCCTAAACCAAGCACCCAGTCAGGTACGAAGAAAAGAGGGTGGTAACCAACAACTCATAAAAGAAAATAATTCATCTGATCATCATTAAGCCAACTTTAAGTTTTTACTATCAAAAAGATACCACGACTGTGGCCACCTTCCAGTGCCCCAATAAATATTTCGTAAATGGAGTGTGGAGAATACACCCTTGAGGGAAATACCGGAACCCGAAGAAAATATCATTAACGATGGAGCACATGCAATGTTTTTCTGAATTAACAAATGAGTATCCAACAGGTCTGCAATTGAACCTCCACGTGCACCACCTTTCTGCTGCCACATCAACACCCCAACGTGGATCTAAATTGTGCAAATCAAAATTACAAACTGCACCATGAGCTCTTTTGAACTCCAACCCCCAGTCACCAGAGGAGCACAGACACCTCCTCTGGATCCATACCAAGACCCTGCAATGTTCAATAACAAGTTATGTATTATTGCACTTCTATGTACTCCCTGTTTTTGTTGGGAGCTGCCCCACCTATTCACTGTTAAAGAACCACCAGGCCAAATGGAGTCTTTTCAATAAAGTGTGTTGCATAGGGATCCCTCCCATGTCACTTACAATTTCACCAACCTCAACATTAGCATCCCACATGCACTACATAGCACCCTCTTGCGCAACACATGGTATCAGCATATGGCCTCTTTAAGCACTCGGGCATCAGCCAGGTCATGTTACGTCGGTTCAATGATACCACATGCAGTAGGCGCAGACTGACTTTACTTGTCCCAAGAGGAAGCCCCTGAAAAAGCAAAAATACTTTTCCACTTATATCTATGAGAAATTAGGGCCAAAATCCAACCCAACAAGGTAGAACCCCACAGAGTAGTAGTGAATCTAACCCGATACAGGACCAGCCCAATGGCTCTATACCTGTTCTCTGAACCTAACAATATTCAAACTGAATTAGACAGGATGTGCAGAAAGGGCACCATAGGGGAGGATACCGTTTGGCCCTGAGATTTCCCAGAGTAGAGATTCTTGGAAGTTGTGAAACCTCGAACTCAACGTACAAACACATCCGCTCCTGCCTCCATTTGTGGGCCTAGGGTGGTCCTTACCGTATCTGGGGTAGTCTTCTTTAACAACAAGTGGAACCCCAACGTGAAGGTGCTGTGTAGGGCTATCCAGCTCAACAATACAAAGGAAAATGAGTCACAGAGGGGAGGATTGAACAAAAGCATAGGCACCCCATGTCAAGAAATCTGGGATGCCGAGGTTGGTGAATACACTAGGATAGAAGTGAAGGGGCAACCCATAATTGTACAGAATGTAAATGTAAATGTAAATGTAAATGTACAGGAATTTATATAGTGCAAATCACCGAGCGGTTTCTAAGCGCTTGCTTAGGGTATCCGTCCTGGTATTCCCCTGTGAGATAACCCCAGCAGGGTATCCGCAAGGTGAAAGCCAGGCATCCTATCGCGAGGGGCCGTTGTGGAGATTAAGCAAGCTATTGCCCAGAGTCGCAGAGTGTGAACCCATGAATCGAGTAGGCACCGGAGCGAGAATTGTCGAGTCCATGGACATTTTAGGACTCAAGACCCCACCGAGCCGGAAATTGAACCCTGGTCCCGGGCTGACCTCTGCTTCCAGGTCTGCCTCCTCTAACCAGTGAGCCACACTTCTCCACAAGCTTACACTGTATTCCTTGTGTTTCAGAAGTAAAGGTACGCTTCCACTGAGCACCAATGAGAACTGTGGCATGATCTTGCACATTCCAGATATGCAATGGGGCCCCTCCACGCTGATAGATATCTACTGGCAGTGCTGCAAGTTTACCTACACTCAGCTAATCCCTGGATGACGCCGACTCTGTTTCCTGGTCACCATACGCACCCACCCCTGGTATTTCCCGGAGAAGAACTGTCAGACTTGTGCCAGAAACCTTGCTGCATTAGACTCATGTAAAAAGAACTGAAGATTATTTTGGATGGGCTCAGTACAAGGACATTCCAGAAGAATTCGGACTGTTCAGCGGGAGGGACCATACCTTTCCATACCATGAAGACAAAAGCTAATGCCAGCTGGCTCCAAACAACTCAGTAGGAAATGCTTAAAATGATGAACAGCACTGAGCTCGGCCTTAACTCAATCAAGGAAGAACTAAAAGCAATCCGCCTCATGGTGATACAACATCTGTATGTGTTAGACTTAATGACCGCGATGTAGGGAGAGGTGTGTGCAAAAGTTGGTGCATCCTGCTGCACGCTTATCCCAAGGAATGACATGGATAACGGGACATTGACTCTTGCCATCCAAGCACTGCACCACTTATAAAGAGATATGCGTGAGGAGGGAGGGGCCCCTGAGCAGGAGTGGTTCTCAAATTGGTTCTCCTGGCTCCTCCGGTGGATATCCGTATTGTGCTTGTCATTGTTGCCAGTTTTCATTGTGTTCATGTATTTGTGTGGACCGTGCAGTTGGGCATTTCCGGGTGTAAAAATGTAGTCCTTAAATTGGGCAGAACATAAATAACTAGGAAAATCGTAATTGTCAAAAGCAACCTTAAAGAACAGGCACCCAATAAAGTAACTATCACCAAGTATGAGTTTGATAGTGTAGTTGAAAATTCAACTAGAGGGGGGAAATGTTACCATGGAGAAAGTCAATGTCAAAATGTATAATGATACATTTATCTATAAAAACGAATTTGCCTCTTTACTAACAAATTTGTCTGTCATGAACTTCCCATCAACTCCGACTCAGAAATACGTAGTAAGGCAGGCTCTGAGACCCAGGCCTGAGGTCACTGATTGACAGGTCACAGATGGGGTGGCATGTAGTCGGCAGATAAATGCACAAACAGTAAATCCCAGATAAATCCCACAGATAGGAGCAGTGATACCACAATGGTCCAGGAAGATTGGCCCCAATATAGCACGCATGGCCGGAGGGGTACGCATGCTCCCAAAACTCCACTGAGTCAGATGTCGCACCAAGTTAGGAACTAACAGTCATTCAGGACACAGCACACACAGTACACACAGCGATCACGTCTTCCCCCATGCCAGGCAACTGGACACATTACCCACTGTCCGCACGGTAACCACGCAAGGCCGAGAGCCACCTGGATTTCCTATCAGATACATTAATTTATGATTCCACAGACAGCGGTTCACATTCCCTACCAAAAAAGAATCGGCATAACTGTTTATGACATTCAATTAATTGTATCAGAACTCATTTCAGACCGATTGTAAGTTGAAACATTCCTCAGACCGATGCCTGTGACTGTTCTCCCGGATGCACTGTTTAATTTAACATACTGTTCATATTTTGCCATATACCTCTGGTAAATCAAATCTTATGGAATTTGTACTTATCCATTAATATTCAAAATGTCTTCAAGCTTCATCGCTCACATCAGGCTTGGCTATGGCAGCCATAAGTGACAGCAAGAATATTAATTTTCCTACGCCTAATGTCCAGATGATTTTGAGGGATACATCCGATTACATAGTTTGGATTTAGGAAAGGGAAACTACGCCTCAGATGAATGTCACAGTAACTTCTATGATGTAGTGCTTCAGTTTTCTCATCCACACGCCTATGTTAAAAAAGGATAGATTCTCACGTGGATAATGAAGTTACTTTTCCTCCTCACAAGTGGCCTCAAATGCACATTATCCTGTAATTATTCTACTGCTGCACAATCGCTGTACAGATATATCTGTATTAAAAAGTTAATACCATTGCTTGAACAATAGCTTAAAATTTCAATTACACCCTTTCCTTTCTAGTCAGTTCCATTCACTTTGGTTCGGTTGGTAGTCTGCTGGGTCAGCAGAAATGTTTTTCATTTCTGAATTTGTTGACCCTCTCCATCTAAGGTGGCTAATTTAATGCAACCATCCCACCATCCCATTTAGTTCAGTACACTGAAAAATTATAGTTTCCAGCTGCCGTTCAACTACAAATAGGGAAGATGCAGTGCTTAATTTTTGCAGGTGGTTTCCGGTGCTTAGCACTGGCACCTATTTAACAGGGCCAGGGGTATTCAACTTTTCTCCCCTGTTCTATGGGCCAAATAATTACTGAAAATAAATGTACCTACCTGTTCTGTCCTCCTTTGGTCCGGAAGCATATCTGCCTGGTATGTCGGAGGAAGCCCCACCCAGGTCCAGGCCTGATGACTGCATCACATTAGTGATGTCAGTAGTGCACACCTGCCTGGGCATGTCATTCCCATTTGTTGATCACCTTTGAGGGCAGAGTGGGCTGACTGTTGCCGTGAGATGGGGTCAAAGAAGCTGGGTCCTTGAAAGGTCAGGTCCATCTCAGCCTCAAGACAAACAATGTGACGTCAGACGTTTTGAATTACTGTAGATATTGTACTAGACTCTATTTATAAATATAGCGCCCTTGGGTTTGAGGCTGGGTTTGCTCAAACAAAGTTTACACAAAAATACAAACGGAGTTGGCTACCAATAACCTTATGTAAGTTGTAATAGAGCACAATCTTCAGATCCTGGCTTGAAATTCTGATGGGGCTAGTTCACCTTTCATTCATTCAAGGCAGATGCATTCAGTTTAGCAATATTAACAAATGCTATTCAGAGAGTTATGACATTTGCAAACGTCTTTATATATGATATATTCTTATTTGCCGATGGAATGGCTTAGTTTTTCTCAGTCCCGGCTGCAGATCACAGGTTCTTGTGCGTAAAATCGGACAACTATTATGAGTGTTCAATAAATTGCGCTACGGTCAGAGGAATTAAAAGGTGCATAGCTTACTGTTTTAACAGGGTGTGCGATCCACTGAACTGAATCCAGCTAAAGCAAAACAAAAAAATATATATTTTAACTTTTGCATGCTAATCCTAGTGGCATGGGCCGGCCCGCCAAAATACAGGGCAGTCCCTGTCAGACCTCTTCTCAGTGTGCACAGCACTACAGCACTACACTGTGTAAAAACCTGCCAGCATGCACAGTAGAGGCCCTTGGTGGGAGTGCTGTCTGGCGCTGATGTGGGGTGGGGGAAGGGCAGGGTGGGGGGTAGTAAACTACGGATTACGGCCGATTAGAGGTAAGTAAACATATAAATAAATAAAATGAATTTCATTGCATGTGCTGCTTCGCCAAATGCTGATGTCAGGGTCCCAGGACCCTGAAATCAGCACCAGCACTAGTTGTACAAACCTGCAGAAGAGCAGGCACCGTGCGGTCAGCTGCCCTGTTGAAGCCCGAATCGGGACTTCCTAAGGTACTATTGACCTTTATTTCAGAGTATTTTACTCTGATGCCACTCCGAATTGGCAAACACCTGATTCACACAATATATATTTTTAAGGTCCTGAAGAAAGCCCTACGACCCATCAGGGGCAACGAAAGGGCTGAAACATGTCGACCGTAGATTTGGACATTTATAGCGCATCAGTCCTCCCTGCCCGAACCTCACTTTTAAACAATCTTCCTAATCACCATATAGAATAAAAATGTTACTTCTTAGGTAGTATGAGGATGACTTTTTAACACCACACCTCACTTGAGCACTTTTCACCCACCAAACGATCTCTGATCACTACTGTATAAACCAGTGGTTCCCTCCTGGCGGAGGAAGTATAAAAAGAGACCCAATGATGATGCTATCACGTATTTAACAAAGGCGGAGAATCAAGATAAACCGCCATACGATCTACCTACGTGAATGAGGGTTCTCTAAGTACCACTTTTGGGTACTGACGGATAGAACACAGAGGACCCTGGTTCCAGGTACAAGTGATCCATTCCCCATTGATTAAGAATTACTGACAGGAAGCTGAATGGATCACAGCTTCTTCTAGCTCCCTCCCTTCCCTGATTGAAACAAAATAGTCAATGCTCATGTTCCACAGCAAGCATCTCACGCTATTGTTTGTTACTATCCGGAAAACTAGAATGGTGCTATCTGGGGACAGGATTATCCTGCACAAGTATGGAACAAACTGCGCCTCAGACACATTCCCTCTCGTCTTTGCTGTTTTTTTTGTAAAAGCTTTAGTTTTTAATCTTTTAAGTATTTTTACACAGGTTTTTAGCATTAAGGCAGTTTGTTGTGATATTTTCTTTACAGTTCCATACATGCGTACTTTATAAATAAAATACTGCTTACATAATGTAACACAGATCCTGACTCAAGTTTGCATTTATTTTGTAAGTATTTTGTCAGCTAGTATCTGAGTTCAAAACTACAAACAACGGCTAGAGTAAGACTCCGAGAGTCAAGAGCTACATAGAGGGTAACTTGGTTATCCACTTGGAGTGCAATAGCACATGAGGCGTTAGCTGTTTGTGGTTGACGAAGGTACCCAACGCAAATAGTGCCCCAGAAGATGTAACAACACCAGATCAATGGCAGAATGAAGACCTCACGGTCTGAAACCACATTTCCTCTCTTATGGTTGGGCTTCCTAAGTTTAAGAAGATCCCTATAAACTTGGATATATGCCTCCTTCAAAGGTTTTTTGGGGGCGGGAGAAACCTCCTATCATAACTTTAGTTGAGGAAGACTCCCTTGCTGAAATTTAGTTTGGGTATTACATCTGGCCTTCAGCATTGCCAGTTGAGGATGTTAGCAGAGCCGGTGGAGTAAGTGTGTGGACCTGGGGAAGTGGGTGTGGGCTTCTAAAAAAATGTGAGCACCTGGACTTAATATTTTACAAATTAAGCGCAGGGAGGATGGAGATGGGTATGGTCTTCGATATAAGTTGGGTCAGTGATAGTGTATGTGGTTAGTCACTCTAAAATGTACGTTACTTCCTTTAATTCAGTCCAGCTATTTAACGTGTTACTCCTTGACATAAAAATCCTATATGACAATACAAAAATAAGTATTGCATGTATAAGCCTATCATGCGGTTGAGTTGTAGTTCTCTGGTATTTCTGTGCTTGCTGTACATTTTTCCCTTACCATGACCCTGCACACATCAAAGGCTTTTCTGCAATCATTTTGTCTGCAACCCTGCATCTTTTTTTTAAGATTTGTTGTCCATTCTCCTGGAGTCGGGTGTAAATAAACCAACATTAATACAAACACACACACACACTCTGAAATAGCTTCGAATGAAGTGGCCACATCAAAATAGCGACTTTTCCCTCGCATATATGAGCAAACATAAAGCACCCTCAATAAAGATTTAGTTAAACTGCAGCCAATAATATATTGATAACTGAAAAGCTATTATAATCTGTATGTTTTATGGCATGCATTACGCCTGCAGCAGTCTCTTAATTGCCACCTGTTTCTCCAATGGCCATGTCTTTAATAGTGGCGGTATTAGAATGGCAAATTATTGCACCGGCAAGTCGTTTCCAATACCATCCTTTCCATATTCCTTGGATTAATACATCTAAAATCCATCAGGGCCGTGGGGCAGAAACATTTACAAACATCTGCAGCATAGACTATTCAAGTCCGAAAGAATTATGCCAGTTGTCAAACATGGTTTGTCTGTGTTCTGTAAAATGTAACTTCATATTGAGGCGATTAAATATCTGTAACAAATTAGATGGTATGTTGTGCTATGTTACATTATTGTATGCCAGGCTGCTATATATATAGCGTGCATTCAGCTATTAATACGGCCTCGCAGCGCTAAGCCACCAGACAGAAAATTCTAGTTTAAGCAGTAGGTCATTATATCTTCTTCTGCTTAGGGTTTATTCGGTTTTGATTAGAACCAGTGGAAGGTATTTACCTTCGCCTTACACCCAAAGATCTGCCAAACCTATAGGCCAACGAAATGGCTGCCACAATAAAGGAATGCAAGCTTGAAAACAGAGGACATTTCAAACCTATACAAAGTTCAAAAGCAAGGGAAAGTGACTAAATGATTATCTTTAGACACCAACGCACGTATATTTCTACCTAATCTGCCTGTCCTCTTTAATTAAAAATAAAAGTAGGTCTTGTAATTACCTAAAACGAGCAGGAATAGTGAAAGCTCTTGATGCCCCCGACATTCAAAACAAATAAGGCATCTTCGCATCACAGTGAAATGTAAGACACACGTGTAGGGGGTCATGCTGGGAAGAACATCCGCTCGTCTATGGTTGGATTGCTTGATTGTCAGGATGTACTGGGATCTACTTTACATATGTATCATTTCACTAATGAGACCAATTAAGTTATACGAATTGTATAGCTTGAAAACGTGAATGTGATGCAGATTTAACACAAGCCATGACAGGAAAAGACTGTATACTTGATCTGTGTCAGCAGACTGTCCCAAGATTGTTAGGAAAAAAACGTGTTCCTACGAATTTATGTTATTATGCAAAGGAAACAAATTCTATGCAACTTCATTTAGCATCAATGCAGGTGATGTTTCTTGTCCGTCTCGTAAACCACTTAGACAAAAATAATTTCCCTAATACAATAGAATTACTATATTTTTAAAGCACTACACTATTTATGTGAGTCTATCTTTTACGTATTAGTTTCATTTGTGAAACAACATGAAATACAGATTTGAGTAATCCTTTATATTCTGTGCACAGCCGAATATATAGTGTTCCTCCAGTGGGCGAGAGGTGTTTCACATAAACGTTTCACGGTGGGGAATAAATGACATGCTCTGACAAAAGTGTTAACAAATGGATTTTATTCAAATTGGCGTTAATCCCTATTATTTAAGAAAGTAGATAAGCCTGTCCCAGTGCTAATCATATCTTGCAATGCTATCTCCAATCCCTTTCTTGTTTCATTGTGTGCATGTTCAATGAACAAAAGGAGTATCATTTTCATTGTTTTGTTTGCTTTTACTGCCCATGTGATGTATCGCTTTTATGCTTCATTAATTACATGCAAATAAACTATAACAGAGAGGTAACAATCTACATCTTTATAATCCTTATGTAAACTAGATATCTGATAGAGATACAGTACATCCTTGCAGCCAGACATCAGGAACTTAGCTGTAAACCTCCATTTGATTGGATATGCGCTCTGCAAAGTGTCTTTACAATAGGATGACACAATTACAGCACAGCTGCCTCGCATATATTTTTTCAGGGCGGTAAATCAAAAATGTAAATATATTAAGAAACCAAATGAATTTAAGCAGTAGTTTTTAAGCCGCATGAAAACGGTGAGGGGGTTCTAAAAGCGATGTGGCCTAAGAAGCTCATCTAAGAAACCTCCATAAGTAACTTCCACGTGTAAATTAGGGCAGAACCTAACTAGACCCATCTCCCAAGGATTTCACGATTTTGCCCTAAAAAAACCATTTAAAACATTGTTTTAAAAATCACTTGCTTTTCATAAAAGTCACAACAACATTGCAATTACTTTTTTTTAAATGTGATCGACCCTCTTTTATTGGTGCTGCCCTACCGCTGGGCCAACAAGAAGATGGTGAGCAGACTCTCTCCTCTGTGGCATGGTGATGCCATTAGGATAGTCCTGTGAGACCAGCACCCCTGTAGCCTGTAGTTGGCCTAACGGCTAGGGCGCACGACCTCGGACCTGGGGATCTGGGTTCGAGTCTCGGTAACGGCGCCAAACCTCCTGTGATTCTGGGCAAATCACTTAATCTCCCCGTGCCTAAAATGAATGTGTGTCCTCATGTAACGTAACTGGTGTTATGTAAAGCGCTCAGATTCCCGATTCGGGTCTAGTTCACGGTATATAAAACCCTGCAAATAAAAAAAACAGGAAATGACTGCCAGAGACCAATATCGGCAGGTAGGTGCAAATTCCTGACTCATTTGGCTGCGCCCTGTTCGCCCCCCCCACTGACTACCCCCTGTAGCTTCAGTCCCTCTCCCCAATTGCACTGTGGGCCTTTGTACTACCCTGTCATATCTGGTCTCCAACTTCTTTTCTAGACCTATGTCTACTGTAGCCCTCATAGCCCAGTGTCTCCATGGCCCCCTTCCCTCACTGCCCAGTGTCACCTCTGGCCATACTCCCCCAGTTTGTCCTTCCTCAGCTCTGTCACCTGCTGCCCAATCTTACCGCTAACCGAAATGCCCCCTAGCCCCCATGTATCACCTCTGGCCTTCTCCCCCCCCCGGAGACTGTGAGGCATATTTGTCATAGTGTTATGTCGCCCATGAGCCATGCAAAGAGCCGTACGGGCGACGCAACACTAACGTCAGATTTATCAAGCCATGCAAGGCCAACTTACATCGCTTTATAAATCCGGAGCAACGCAAAGCAGCGCAATTCGCTAGCTTGTGCTACTCTGCCCCTGGAAGGAGTTCCATTGGTGTAGCGTGGGAGTTCCCACACACCCACCCTTGGATTTTGTTGAATTCCCAGATTTACCATTAGTTGTAGACCTGGGAATGCGTCAAAATGCTACAAATCTCCAGGTGAGGTACAACGAGGAAAAATATCTTTATTCCTCCTCGCTTTTTATGATGCATTCTGCAGCACACATAGAAAGAGGACAATGCCTGTGTAGATTGATTTTGTGCAGGAAGGTGTCCCTTCCTCCACAAAAACAATCCTGGTTACAACTCAGGCACCTGTGTTGAGACTAGGCAGTCAGGTGGGCCTCCTATCTCCACTGCCTCATGTCAGCTCTGGCCACCATCCCTCATGCTGTCCTGCATCTCTTCTGGTCAACATTTTCCTCACTGTCCTGTGTTACTCTGGCCCTCTCCCATTGCCACTGCAGGACTGTGTCACAGTAGGGAAGTGGTATGTCTTGCGAGAGAGAGAGAGACAGCAGAGGTTTGACATTGAAATCCACACTTGCTCTAGCACTAATTTGTGGGGGGGGTTTTGCCAAAAAAATATGCCAGTCCAGGAGGATCGGTCTAATATCATAATAACCACTGTGTCATTTTGTACCTGTGTACCAATGCCCAGTTCTTGCGATGTTGCATCTTAACTGTGGCAGTTAACAGATAGGCAAGTGTTGTTATTTTGTATCTTCAGCTCGTGAAGGGACCTATTTGTTAAATATTTGTTTTTTAGCTTTATCAGGGCTCAGCTCTTGCTAGCCTTTGCCTTCTTCGAGAACCCATCAGCAATGTGCCAAGATGTGATGACTGAAACTGCATTGTGTATGTTACCACCCTTGGCCAACCTTCAGACAGTAACTCCAAGATGGTGATAAATGCTCTGATTACTTAAATATTTACTATTCCTTGACCTAGTCTCATCATCCTGGATGTCCAGACCCCGAGACACAGCTCCCCCACCAAGGCTCTCAAAGTATTGCTTTTTTAACTCCTCAATTCGCAGAACACATAAGAGGTCATCTCCCCTTAACATATCTGGATAAATATCAAGTAAAATGAGCTACCAATACCCATCACTCCCAACTAGGGATGGTGGGAAGGGAGAATGATATAAAGAAAAGTAGGACTCAGCATGATGAAGATTACAGGTAAGCAAACAGACCATTACAAGCAGTATAAGAGGGCATTGATTGGTATTCATAAACATTATGCAACAAGCATGAATATTCTAGTTATAAAAATAGTACACAATCAAAAATAACACTGCCTCAGTACCAAGACCAGCACAGCCAAAGGAAGCACCAGACCTCAAAACCTGTAGCATACACTGGATCATCAAAGGTCGTTAACGTATTTTATAGATCAATCAATCAATCAGGATTTATAAAGGGTGGCTAATCACCCAATAGGGTATCCAGGTGCATGCAGGCCCCGGAAGCTTATTCGAACAGTGAGAGACCTTGAGGGCCATTCAGAGTTCCGTAAGTTAGGTGAGGGTCTGTAGGAGCAAGGGGAAGCTGTTCCAGGGCTTTACTGCAATGTGGGAGAAGGTTTGTCCTCCACATCTGCTTCAGTAGATGCAGGGAGCATGGGCAAGTGAAAGGGAAGTGGAGCTTAGTCTTCTCAATGGTTGGTGGAAGTTCAGGAGGTGGTTAATGTAGGTGGGTCCTTGGTTGTGTAGAGCCTTGGGTGCGTGGGTCAGCAGATTGAATTGGCATCTCTTTTGTACGGGGAGCCAGTGGAGTTTCCTGAGGTGGCGTGTGATGTGATTCATCAGAGAAGGCCAAGGATGAGATTCATCAGAGAAGGCCAAGGATGAGTCGGGTTGCAGCGTTCTGTGTGGTCTGAAGTCTCTGTAGAAGGTGTGCATCAATTCCTACTTAGAGGGCATTGCCGTAGTCCAGTCATCTTGTGAAGAGGGCTTGTGTCACGTTGTGCCTCGTGTTTAGGGGTAGCCACTTGAATATCTTATGTAGCATGTGCAGAGTGAGAAAGCAGGCAGAGGAGATGGTGTTGATCTGTGATTTCATGGTGAGCTTGTTGTCAAAGATGATTCTGAGGTTTTTGGCATGGTTGGAGGGAGTGGGTGTGGGTCCTAGGTCTGTTGGCCACCAGGAGTCATTCCATGTGTTGCTGATATTGTTGCCAAAGATCAGTGCTTCCGTCTTGTCTGTGTTCAGCTGCAGGCAGTTCTTCATCCAGTCGGCAACGTTTGTCATGCATCTTAGCATGTTAGTTGTCTTTTCACTGCAGCAGGCTTTATTAAGTATTTTAGTCAGCACTTATAATGCAGGCGAAACCTATTTGCCACTTCCTGTTTGAGATGGCGCCTGTAAGAAATTGGGTTGTTGGTTGGCTGGGTGTAAGCTCTGTGTAAGCAGCAACCACAATCCTTGTCAGGGACAAAGCCAATCGTAAATGAACCTGTGCTCAACCATTTTGGTAGCTTGGCACAGAGCAATCAGGCTTAACTTAGAGGCAATGTGTAAAGTATTTGTGCAAAACTTCACAAACAGCAATAAATTGAGAAACACCACACAAAAATGGTCACACACCAAGTTAGAAAAACAGAGGTATTTTTGATAAATAAAACAAGACCAAAACAACAAAGGTCCAATCAATTGAACCGGGGATATACCATTTTAAAGATTTTTGTGTAAATAGCATCAAAGTGCAAAAAAGGGCAAACTGTGGATATCTGGTCTTGTGGGACTGTGACAAAGTCACAAATTCAGCTTGACCACGCTGGAGTGCAGGCCATCTAGAGGGACCCAGTTAGGGACACTGAACAAAGTACCTTAAATCCTGGTTTATGAAGCGGTGCAAAGGATTGCGATGAAGATGAGTTGCACAAAGGAAGAGATGCATCAGTTCCGAGGTGTGGCGAGGCTGTGATGCGAGGTCCTGCATTGTCGTTGAGTATCATGTGGACAAGGGCTTGCGATGAAAAGTCTTGTGTTGAGGATGTGTTGCGTAGTCAGGTAGGATGCATCAGTTCAGAGGAGCTACGAGGCTGCGATGCAGAGTCTGGCATACTCATCGAGGCTGCCATCAACGAGGGACTGCGTCACTCAGCGGCAGTTCCGAAAGAGGCTGCGGAGGCAGTGCGAGTCTTTGCGATTTGTTCTAATACAAGCAGCAGAGGCGATGCATTGGTTCTGCTCAGCGTAGCGCCGCACAGCGGAGGAGATACGTCGATTCCACTGAAAACACAGATGCTGGCAAGCACCTTAGGCCCACTTCCAATGGCCCACCCCTTCGGTGGCACCCCTTGGCAGGGTAGATCACAGATGGCAGAGTCCAGGTGCAGGTTTGTTAGAGGCCTGTTATTTCCCTGAGGCTTCATATCAGATAGCCAGTCAACTCGCCTTTGGAGTCACTCTCCGGTTCTGGGTTTAAGAGATTCAGGTCCAGTCCTTCTCACCCAGAAAAGAGGGTAGCAGGCAGGTTAGCACAGCAGGGAAGCAATCTCTTCAGGTCAACAGTCCAACAGAGTGGCAGTTCTTTCAGCAGCAAAGCAGTCCTTCTTCCTGGCAGAGTATCCACAGGCAGGTTAGCACAGCAGGGAAGCAGTCTCTTCAGGTCAACAGTCCAACAGAGTGGCAGTTCTTTCAGCAGCAAAGCAGTCCTTCTTCCTGGCAGAGTATCCACAGGTCCAGAAGTGTACTAAGGAGTTGGTGTCTGAGGTCCAGATTGTATACCCAGTTGTGCCTTTGAAGTGGCAAGAAGCTTCTAGTGGCAGGCTTTTGAAGTGCACAGGTGCCCTGCCTTCCTTGCTCCAGACTAACTACAGGGGGTATGCAGCCCTCTGTGTGAAGGCAGGACGCAGACTATTTAAGTGTAAATCGTGCAGGGCCCAGCTCTTCCACCTCCTGCCAGTGATAGCTCATCCAGGCACACCTAAGCTCCCTATTGTGTGAAGTTGTCTGGGAGGAATCCACAAAGCCCACCTATCAACTACATCCAGTCATGTGACCCAGAGACAGACTGCAGGCACTAAATGGCTATGGCAGGAAAATGGCAACTTTCTAAAAGAATTCATTCACGTACTAGACCACTTTGAGTATTCATTCCAGGCTGTGGATTTTGTACAGTTGGTTGGGGGACAGCATTATGTTTATTTAAGCATGGTTGTATAAGGGTGCGAGGTGGGATTGACGAGGGGTGAATTACTGGACGCTGTAGGATTATTCATATAACACAGATAGATTGTTTTGAGTAGTTGATTAAGACGTCTTTTTTGTTCATTTCAGTGACCCCCGACGAAGGGCCTTTGGGCCCAAAATGCATTGGGTGGAATTACATGAGCCTACTTGATATGAATGATTCATCCTCACGTGTCGCTGTCGAAAGCCCAGATGGGCATGCAGTAGGCATTTGAAAATGTTAAATAAAAAATCATGGTGAAATCACGCTGCCTCGGTAGTGATTTAGAATGTATGGATTAACTCTGGAATAAGGTTCTGACATAAAATATTGGTTTACTATTTGGTTCAAAATTGGAGTACTATATGAGGAGTAGCCTATTGTGAGGGAAAACTCCTGCACCACGCAATGCGACTGATGGGTGCGTAAGCCATGTGCTTTTTTGGAAACTTTCTAAAAGTAGCATTTTCGAAATGCTATTTACTTAGGGGTTTAAAAATGTGGAAGGGTAGCAGCAAAAGGTTTATCTATTGAATAGTATAAAAACATTTAAAGCTTAATTTGAATCAATGAGTTAAAAGGCCAGTAGCCAATTGGGGACAAACAATTCAACATACCTTTTATAGTTGGTCAGAACATTGGCAATGGGGTCTGGTTAGCAGGCCTCAGTGCACTCTCTGAGTCAAAAAACCAGCAGCTAATAGTCCAAATGGGGAAAAAAGTGGCGAGAAAAGGCCTGTTTCCTTGGAGCAGTAAAGAATGTATAAATCAGTGGAACACAAAGAACCTATATAATAATTTTAGGCATATGACTACAATCTTGCAGGAAGCATTTTATATTAATCATAGGCAATTGGATGTTTGTCAGTCAGAAGCTAATTTGAGCCTTGATGTGTAAAATTGTGATAAACAGCATTAAGTAGAGCAATCAGAGCTGACATATAATCTAAACTGACAGTGTTTCGAAACCCACTGACGTTAAAATGTATTAGCAAAGTAACACTGCAGTATGGGAAAACGTAAATGAAGATAAATGTATTTAGACTATGGGGGTGATTTGGAGTTTGGTGAACAGGGGACTCTGTCACAAACAGCGCTCCTTGTCCACCAAACTCATGGGCTGGCCACCTCATTTAGAGTCCTGTGTACCATCAGTAGAGTGCACATTGGCTCCAATGAAGGAAAGCTCCGCCATATGGCCCATAGAGTAGGGGCTGTAGGAGTAAAGCCATCACACTTTCCACTCTTTCTGTAGAGAATACTGGCGGTCAGGGACAGAAATAATAATGACCTCCACACCCTGGGAGTAAACTCCCAGGGTGTGCCGGTCATTAGTTCTATGTTTTTCCTTAGCAAACTCCCAATTAGAGATGTTTGTTTTTGGAAAACAAAGGTTTGGGGAGTGGCAGCTATTCACCAAACATTCTGTGCTTTGAAGGGAAGCACAATGACAGTGGTTCCTTTTAATGTAGTGAGCTGACTGCTGGGCCAGCCATCATCGCTAAATAGGATAGACTGCTGCTCATCGTGGCTGATGTTAAGTCCTCCACTATCCTCACAGATGGCACTCCCTCCTCCAAGGTCTAAATCAGACCCTAAGTCTAAAGGTGCCTTCTAAATATTAGACATTCAGTGCGTTGCATGAATCAAGCTCCTGCTGAGCTGCACGTTGTTCAGGCTTTACTTCAGAAATCCAATATAAATCTTGGACTGCAGAATCTTAAACCACAATAGCAAACTTGTATCATCTCCTTAAGGCCACAGTCCGAGATTGAACCCGAGAATCATTTTGTAATGGGTCAGAACACTGGCACTGGGGTCAGGTTAGCAGGTCTCAGTGCACTCTCAGAGTCGAAAAAACAGAAAATAATAATCCACATGTGGGTAAAAAGTGGGGGGAACCTGCAAAAATGCCTGTTTCCTTACAGCAGTAAAGATTTCATAAAGCCGTGGTGCAAGCACTGACACATAAGGTTATAGGAACACAAGGTATCTATATTATAATAACAGGCATATGACTACAATCTTACAGCAAGGACTTTGCATTAATCAAATAATTACAAAAAGGGGGTGGTGATGGACAGAGTATCTGAGTTAATCAGAACACTCCTGCCCAGTCAACAGATCAGGGCTTGATCCATCACTGTTTTTTAGCTCACTGCACCATCCCAGTTCAGAACCTGGCTATATGCAAATTAGTCTGTCCCTGGCCCAGTGCATCATGGGAACAGGGCAGACCAAACTACCAAGCCAATTCTTCACTGGAAAGGAAACAAGCTTCCGGGGACCGGTTTCTGGCATTACAGCCATCTTCGGCCCGGCTTGCTTGAATCCTGATGGTGCAATGAGCAAGGGACTCATGTCTGAGCATACCCTTCCACACTCATGGTGGCCAAAATAATTACAAAAAGGGGGTGGTGATGGACAGAGTATCTGAGTTAATCAGAACACTCCTACCCAGTCAACAGATCAGGGCTTGATCCATCACCGTTGTTTAGCTCACTGCACCATCCCAGTTCAGAACCTGGCTATATGCAAATTAGTCTGTCCCTGGCCCAGTGCATCATGGGAACAGGGCAGACCAAACTACCAAGCCAATTCTTCACTGGAAAGGAAACAAGCTTCCGGGGACCGGTTTCTGGCATTACAGCCGTCTTCGGCCCGGCTTGCTTGAATCCTGATGGTGCAATGAGCAAGGGACTCATGTCTGAGCATACCCTTCCACACTCATGGTGGCCAAAATAACTCCAGGAGTGGCAGGGTATGCTCAGATGTGAGTCCCTTGCTCACTGCACCATCAGGATTCAAGCAAGCCGGGCCGAAGACGGTTGTAATGCCAGAAACCGGTCCCCGGAAGCTTGTTTCCTTTCCAGTAAAGAATTGGCTTGGTAGTTTGGTCTGACCTGTTCCCATGATGCACTGGGCCAGGGTCAGACTAATTTGCATATAGCCAGGTTCTGAACTGGGATGGTGCAGTGAGCTAAAAAACGGTGATGGATCAAGCCCTGATCTTTTGACTGGGTATGAGTGTTCTGTTTAACTCAGATGCTCTGTCCATCACCACCCCCTTTCTGAATCATTTGCATTAATCAAAAGCACCCATAAAGGAAGCTGAGTTGCACTACTGGATATCTCTTGGCCATCTTCTGCTCTCCGCCAAAGCGTACATCAGTTTCATTAGTCCTAAATCAGTGGCTAAATAGGACCCTGTTGGTGATTTCCCAATATTCTGACCCAGAGCACAACAAGCTACAACGTTTTTACTGGTTGGAAAGTCTCGCGAACCAACAGCTCGAGTAACACACTATTCTGGTTTTGATGAAAACAGTATTTTCTGAAATTATAAATCAATCTAATTATCTTGAATCAACATTTATTAAAAGCCACTTATTAGGAACTGCTAATGTACTTAGCAGAAACATTTACCTTTTCCATTTCATCTTGTACAGCAACAATGTCACAGCTATCTTGCCCTGTTCCATTCTTGAAAACCAAAATTCTGACTGTGGGCTTTCTAGCCAATTTTTTCAAGCGTTTGGAAAGGGCGGGCTTTGTCTTTCCTCTCCGAGTATCGCTGGGAAGCATCAGGCCATTCATTCTCCAGGTTACTGTTTTCATTAATGACAGGTGCTCTGAAAATAAAGGACGGAAATCAGTGTTTTCCTTGAAAATACAAACTGCTGTCATCATGTTCATCTCCCCCTCGCCTGCTCTTATTAAAATGGCTTCTCTCCACATAGCCGCTTGAGCGTTCAAAAACAGTACTTCAGCATCCCACTATGAGCGGCATAAGCTGTAGCAAGCTGTCTGCTCTGATAGCCTACATAAATCATATTTCCTGATGGGAGCATCTGCTCAAGGTATCAGTAAGTAGTGCCACAATTTAGTTATAATTAAAATTCACCTTACCATGTCTCTATCACTGAGCAGAGAGGCATTTAACTTCTTACTTAAATGTAACAGCATCACTCCAGGTATGTTGACGATACGCCTACTTACCCTCAGCACAAGTGGATAGCATCTTTTACACAAATGTGCTGCTTTTAATGTTTATCTTAAGACTTTACATTCCCTCATGCTAACCTTATTTTTAGGTAACATTTAACTCATTTCCCAATAAATTCTTTTTATTGACAATCCCACATGATAACTTTTAGATCCAATGGTTTCGGACTGACTAAGACACCTCGAAGCCAGTCCGAACCCACAGTTCCAAATAAAATGAGTACGGTACACTTGTCCGATAACCTGTCCTCACCCTCTGCTAGTCTGGCACTGAGCAATCAGGCATATCCTCAGGGCTCGAGTGCAAAGCATTGCCACAACATCCCCTTCACAACACACTGCGTTTGCCACAATAAGACTCCCCACCGAATGTATTAAAACACTTGACTTTGTATTACACACACACACCCTGAAATCAAAACGAGATACACATTGTAAAGACGCTCTTCAGTTACATGCAACTGTCAAACTTCTCTATTGAAATCAAAATGAAACAACCATTGTATGTACACTTCACAGTTATATGCAATTGTTGGACTTTCCCTTTGCAGAAAAGTCAAACAGTCAATAGTCTCTGACTACACCTAGTGGCCCAGCCCCTCGGTCTTTCAACACAACCAGCCAACGATGCACGTTGTGCCTGCTGGTGCCCTGTTGACTAGACGGTCAGAACTACCTACCACGAAAAGAAACAGTTATTTAGTTTCATCCATCCGGATTAGACCTCCAGACGCCCGGCAGCACCTGCAGGAGGGAAAGATAAAAATCTCCCCCGTATACAAAAAAGTGCTGACACAGGAAGCTGGTGCACTCCCCATCTGGAGGTGTTTTTCCCTCAAGTGAAGGTGTGACCTGCTGTAGGCCCCCTTCAGTCAGCTGCAGATACCCACAGGGCCCAGGAAACCCTTCAGGTCTCGTCACAATGTTTTCTAAAACAAAGCACCCTCCAGCGTAAGTCCAGGGAGAAGGAGCCAATGACCTCTGAGAGGCCACAATGTCAGGCACTGTCGACCTCCCAATCTGGAGGCTGAAGACAGTCTCAGCTGCTGGCTCAGGTTGTCCCAACACCTCTCAGACAGCATACGTTCTGGAGAACAAGCAAGCGCCCTTGGTTCAAGCACAGGACCCTCAGACTGTAAGCTTCCCCCACACTCCTCGAACTTCTTATGTCTGGCACCTCAGATGCTGCTGATCTTTGCGCACACACTCCTCTTTCACAGCGAGATGATGGTGTATGTAAGGACGGTCCTTATCCCAATCACAATCACTTCTACCTGTCTTGATGATCTCATGGAGCCAGTCAGATCCTTTGTGTTCTAGGGATCTTGTGGCCAGGATGCCAAATTTCCACCCTTGAGAGAGTACTTCGAGACCCAGGCCACAACAGTTGGCACTAGCTGCTACAGGCCAGCAACATCCGGGCAAAATCTCCTTCTTGGAGCACGACAAGCTCTAAGCCACCATAAGTCTGCAAACAGTCCAGTTGCAGTCCCTCTAGCCCTAATGATTCCTCGTGTCCCAGTATCGAACCAGAAATAGCATGGGTTCAAATCCAAAAGTGTCTCTACTTTCAGAGGCCGAACTCCCGGTAGTTATTCTCCCCACTGCCTTTAAAGATATGATCAGTTCAATAGGCCACCTCTGAAATGCACAGGCCCTCTCTAAATGTTATCCTATCTGCCATCCTACCTTCTGAGGTTTAAACACAATCTTTAGTGGGGCAAAGGCGCTGCCCCATGGAATGCAGGTGCCAATTCCACCCCCATGTAACCATCCTAGAAAGGCCCTTCAGAGTCAGAGGTCTGCAGTTTCCTGTGAACCCCTAGTTCATGACCCTCTATGAGGAATACACAGATGTATCCCTAGCACCCAGTTGTGAATTAGGAGGCAGGCCACCAGGCATAAAGAACCATGCACATAGAAATGCACACTTCCCCAAAGTGACATTTCCAGGACTGTAATGTCAAATCCATTCCCACTACCGGAGAGGAATCGACATTATGAACTCACTGATACCAAACATCCTAATGTTACAATTCTGCCCATAGGAAACAATGCTAGACAGCCTTTCCCTACATTCCCTCATGCTAATCCAATGCGAGAAGCAGGGCCCATCGTACCAAACACACCTTCCAATCTCATTCACTACTCTTGCAGGAAACACATACACACCAGCCCAACCTCTTCCCAACACCACACCCTGTCACCAGGGATAACTCCGATACAGCAGGAGAAATGCAGAACCAAGAAACTTGGCTTTGTAAACACCAAATCAAGTAACAGCAACCCGTGCACACAGGTCCCCCCAGGGCAATCCTGTGGCACAATCGATTAGCTACCTTTGTGGATGTCACAACAAGTGCGGCAGGCCCATGGAGGCACATTTGAGAAACATGTCCCTGATATAGGCCTTACTCCATGACAAGGGACTTACAGCTACTCAAATCAGCCAATCATATATGCACCACTCCGCAGTATGTAAATGATGAGCTCAGCGTTTTGACACTGCACGGCAGTGCCAAACGTGCCCAAGTTCTAAGGCTAGCATCCAGAGCAACAGAAAACTGGGAAGGAGAAAAGCAAAAAACAAGGGAAAGCACCCTATAAAGAGCCGCTTCCACCAACACCTATCTTATCATGATCTGAAAATGTTTTAAGTCAAGGGTCAGGGATTGTGTGTTAAGACACAAGAATAAGCTATGATCTTCCACTTCTCATCTGCCGTTCCATCTTTATCCTGAAATGCAATTCATCAGACTCAGCATAATGGAAAAACAATTTCTCTGTGAAGTGTGCCACAAAGCAATAAATAAATAGGTCTCTGATATCATCTTTGGGAAGTTAAATCAGACTTTAGCTGATTTATCCAAACAAAATGATGTAAGAGCAAGCTAACACTGGATTCTCGAGACACAGAATGGGAGTGATGGATTAATACAGCCTGTTGATCACTTAACAAGTGAGTGAGCGATAATGGCTAAAGTTAAATAGAAAGCACATCCAACATTGTGGCGAGACCAACTACAAAAACAGTTGGAGCGTGATGCTTTGATTCTCAAAATTGATAGCTAACTATTTGGGGACAGATAAAAGGCCACAGAGGGAAAATTGTAGTACATCATTGAGCATCTTCAGTGATGTCATAATCAGAGCCCCAGTAAATGTGTTTGTGATGTGAAATGTGCCATCATATCTGAGGTTTTTAGTATAACGATGAGGATAAGTTATGATTGAAAAGCTTACCTTAATTAGCATATTTCACTGGCTTTGGATTCTAACAAGAACATCTATGGGAGTGACGTTTTTTAATATAATATGGTTGTTCATAATTGAACATATATTTTAAATGTTCTAATATGAGTAAAGAACCAAACATTTCATTATAGTTTTTCGCCTATTTGTTATAATTTTGCTATGATGCAGTTAGGCAAGTGACCAAAGTAAGAAAATGCTGAGCATGGGCACCTGCTCTTCTTCTACTAGAACTAGCTGCAACTGTCATCCTGAAAAGTGGCCCACTTCCCAGAAGGTGTACTTGCAGTATATTGCGGATAGTCTACATACTTTCAGACTACTGAACAGATGTACTCTAAATCCGACATAGAATCTATTTTTAATAAAGTTACTGATTCACGCTCGGTTGGGTGTGATATAGTGCAGCAGTTTTTTGCTTAAGTGTGGAGCAAACATTCATACATAACACCTTTTCGTAATACAGACATTTCATAAACAACTAACCAGATTTGCAACAAAACAAAAAAAGACCTATCAGATGTTAAATTCTATGTTCAGGTTAGGTTTGGTGTAATTCCCCTTAAGCCAATTATCTGTATGTAAAACCCCCCACACACAACATATACAAATAAGATGTTTATATAAAGCACTTTATACCACAGTGCCATCTCTAATGGCTGCAAATAACACTTGCCTCCATTACCCAACTTAATAGTCATCAATTTACCAACACTGGATGGATAAAAGATGGGGGTGGCTTTAGATAGATAGATAGATAGATAGATAGATAGATAGATAGATAGATAGATAGATAGATAGATAGATAGATAGATAGATAGATAGATAGATAGATAGATAGATAGATAGATAGATAGATAGATAGATAGACAGACAGACAGACAGACAGTCAGACAGACAGTCAGACAGACCAAACAACCCAGGATAAGTACTATTTTTGTAATATGTGGAATAATTGTATATCTTTTAAATTTCTGACTAAATGTGTACTATGTCCAGTTAACACACATAATACTAAAATAGGTTATTATAGATTGGTTTCAATGTCAGGCACAAAGTGATGATAAGTGTATTATCTAATGCCCCTGAATTGAAGATGGCAATCCAGATTACTGTAAGTATAGACTTTCTATTGTAGTTCTTATTTATTTGCTGAGGAATTATATAATGTCTTTCACCTTAGTTTCCTGATTCATTATACGCCTCTGCACCCTCTATTGCGGTCAAGATTATAAAGCAGAAATATTTATGCAAATAAAGCAAGAAACCGATGATTGGTTATAGGTTTGCGCTAAACTGTAATTAGTAATTCCAGAAAATATCAGACTGCTCCTAGGGATAAAGGTGACGTCCATCCATCCATCACCATTAATGTAGAGTACCTCCACATCAATGAAGTTAAGTCTGTTGTGTTGTATCCCGAGCAAAGACAAAAGTACAATTGTTTACAGGTGAATGTCCAACAAAGGGGTCAAGTCCACACGTCTACTTTTTCTTCTTCCTTTATTTTTTCATAGCCGCATCCATGTGGATCCTAGCCAACATGTGTTTCGTCTAGCTAGACGCCGGTTTCTCGTGTTAGTGATAACTTTCAGCAACGCTTACGATCTCAGGACCTTGAGACCTAAGCCCCTTACGTGGGGTTTTAAAATCTTTGCTTGCTTACATTGGAACTTCTATTTGGATTTGGATATAAACCTTTTGGAGATCCTTATTTTACTTTACATGACTATTTGTTATTCGATATGGATTTTTGATTGTGGTGTAAGAATATATTTGATTGGAATTGCCGTGAGCAAGTCTTTTGCGTATACCGCTGTTAGACAAAACACGTGTTGGCTAGGATCCACATGGTTGCTGCTATAAAAAAATAAAGGAAGAAAAAGTAGACGTGTGGACTTGAACCCTTTGTTGGACATTCACCTGTAAACAATAATACAGAAATGTTTATGTTCGATAACATGTCCAAACTGGCATTTATCTATAAAAAATGTAATTCAGCAGCCTTGACTTTTTCAGCATATGATATCAATTTATTGCACTTGCTACATAATCCCCCATTGTTGTGAAATTAGCAGATTAGAACGAAAAAAAGTTTAGAGGTCAAAAGTTCTTGAAATCAGCGCACATAAGGGCAACACAATGCATCAGAGAGTGCAAACATTAACATATGCCTCATGATCACTGGACTCAGACATTTAAAGATTTAAAGAGGTGACTATTTTGTCCATGGAGTGTGTGTGTGTGTGTGTGTGTGTGTGTGTGTGTGTGTGTGTGTGTGTGTGTGTGTATATATATATATATATATATATATATATATATATATATGTATACAATTGAATGTGTTCTAAAATGTGGCATGAAGGCGTGGAATAAAGGAGCACCTTTTTAATTACAAGAAGCATTATGTTTTACTCTGTAAAGTAGAAAGCAGTGTAAAAAAATTATGTTTATTTGCGTTCATGCAAACGCAAAAATGAATTGTTGGTGAGTAACATTTTCAATAGGATTATCATGTAGAAAGGTGAGGTATGCAAGGGCGTGAGATGGGTGTCAAGTAACGCGCGGTTTAAAAGTATTCAATATAATATTGAAAAAGCTTCCACTTAAAGCCCTGGTGACACAAGGACAATGCTGCTGCTCCTGAGTTTCAAAAAGAGTAGAGAAATCCAGAGAGAAAATGACTTTCTTTAAAGGATTTACCTTCCCCTACAACCCTCACCTGGCATGACGTCATGCCGTAACTTCTCCCCTAGTGAGAAGTGAGCAGTATGAGCAACGCACTTCCATGTGCCTACTGTCACTGCGGTCAGGGAAAAAACGAACCGCCTGTGCCAGGGCACGGTGAACAGTCAAAATATCGACTTCAAAATATCGACTGGACATAATATCGTGTTTTAAATATCGACTGGACAAAATATCGACAGGACAGAATATAGACAGCAAAAATATTGTTTTAAAGGTAAGTAAAGTAATATCGACTGTTAAAAATATAGACAGTTAAAATATCAAAGTATATAATATAGGTTATTAAAATTATCTAATTTTTAATAATATAGAATTGTTTATAGTGTTTTTTATGTTATTATATGTGTGAAAAGTGTGTATTTATGTTATAAATAAGAATAATTAATGAAAATTGTATTATTTAATTTTTGCATTATTTAATTCTGTAGCGGGTTGTGGGTTTATAGGGGAATAGGGTGGGAAGTAATGTAATATTAATTAATTAAATATGTAAATGTATTTATTGTTATTAATTTTTTATTATTTGTTAATTAATTTTTGGGGGTAATTAATTAAAATTTAATTGGCAATTAATTTAAATTAATTGATTAATAGTTAATTATGTTAAATTTTCTAATTTATTTTCTGTAGCGGGTTGTGGGTTTATAGGGGAATTGGGTGGGAAGTAATTTATTTATAATTAATTAAATATGCAAACATATTTATTGGTATTGTTGTAGAATTAATTGTTAATTAATTATTTCATGGGTTATTAATTAAATTAGAATTGCTAATTAATTTTATTTAATTGATTAATTGCTAATTATGTCAATTTAATAATTTATTTTCTGTAGTGGGTTGTGGGTTTATAGGGGAATAGGATGGAAAGTAATGTATTTATAATTAATTAAATAAATCAATTTCAATTTATTGATTTTAATTAGAATTAATTGTAAATTAATTTTTTTATGTTAAATTATTATTTGTTAATTTGTAATTAATTTGTATTAATAGTTAAATAATTATAATAATCAAATTTAATTTGATTAATTATTATACAATATTACATTTGTAATTACTTTTTATTAATTTTTGATACATATTAATTTATATTTATTGATATAATATATGAAGTATTTAATTTTGCTACTGTTGCACTCTCTGGAGTGAGAATAGTAATTTTCACCCCTACACTATCCAACGCTTTCCCTACTGTTGCACCCACTGGAGTGGGAATAGTACATTTTACCTCTACGCTATCCAACGCTTTCCCTACTGTTGCACCCACTGGAGTGGGAATAGTAATTTTTACCCCTACGCTATCCAACGCTTTCCCTACTGTTGCACCCACTGGAGTGGGAATAGTAATTTTTACCCCTACGCTATCCAACGCTTTCCCTACTGTTGCACCCACTGGAGTGGGAATAGTAATTTAAACCCCTACGCTATCCAACGCTTTCCCTACTTTTGCACTCTTTGGAGTGGGAATAGTAATTTTTACCCCTACGCTATCCAACACTTTCCCTACTGTTGCACTCACTGGAGTGGGAATAGTAATTTTTACCCCTACGCTATCCAACGCTTTCCCTATTGTTGCACCCACTGGAGTGGGAATAGTAATTTGTACCCCTACGCTATCCAACGCTTTCCCTACTGTTGCACCCACTGGAGTGGGAATAGTAATTTAAACCCCTACGCTATCCAACGCTTTCCCTACTGTTGCACCCACTGGAGTGGGAATAGTAATTTTTACCCCTAAGCTATCCAACACTTTCCCTACTATTGCACCCACTGGAGTGGGAATAGTAATTTTAACCCCTACGCTATCCAACGCTTTCCCTACTGTTGCACCCACTGGAGTGGGAATAGTAATTTTTACCCCTACGCTATCCAACGCTTTCCCTACTGGTGCACCCACTGGAGTGGGAATAGTAATTTAAACCCCTACGCTATCCAACGCTTTCCCTACTGTTGCACCCACTGGAGTGGGAATAGTAATTTTTACCCCTAAGCTATCCAACGCTTTCCCTACTGTTGCACCCACTGGAGTGGGAATAGTAATTTAACCCCTACGCTATCCAACGCTTTCCCTACTGTTGCACCCAGTGGAGTGGGAATAGTAATTTTTACCCCTAGGCTATCCAACGCTTTCCCTACTGTTGCACCCACTGGAGTGGGAATAGTAATTTTTACCCCTACGCTATCCAACGCTTTCCCTACTGTTGCACCCACTGGAGTGGGAATAGTAATTTAAACCCCTACGCTATCCAACGCTTTCCCTACTGTTGCACCCACTGGAGTGGGAATAGTAATTTAAACCCCTACGCTATCCAACGCTTTCCCTACTGTTGCACTCTTTGGAGTGGGAATAGTAATTTAAACCCCTACCCTATCCAACACTTTCCCTACTGTTGCACTATTTGGAGTGGGAATAGTAATTTTAACCCCTACGCTATCCAACGCTTTCCCTACTGTTGCACCCACTGGAGTGGGAATAGTAATTTTTACCCCTACGCTATCCAATGCTTTCCCTACTGTTGCACCCACTGGAGTGGGAATAGTATTTTTTACCCCTACGCTATCCAACGCTTTCCTCACTGTTGCACCCACTGGAGTGGGAATAGTATTTTTTACATTTTGCTATTGTACGTTAATAATATTGGATATTATTTAATTATATTATGTTAATATATATATATGTTTTAACAAATATGATTGTTTAATTTTTTTATAACTTTACTTAAATATTTAATTATTATAATTTAATTTAAGTATTTTTAAGTATATTTTAGTAATTAATTTTAAATTTTAATTTAATTTAACACTGTTTTTAATAAAGTCGATAATTTTTAAAACTATATTTTTGTAAACGATATTTTGTACTCGATATTTTTGTACTTACCTGTTTGTACATAGAAACTCGATATTTTCTGTAGATATTTTTCCCTCGATATTTTGGGTGGTCGATATTTTGTCAGTCGATATTATTTCAGTGATCCCCAGGGCACAAAACAGAATCCGAAAGAGACCCGTTTCGAGGCTACCCGTAAAAAACTGCTGGTGCTCAGCACCGGTGAGACCCAGCCCACTTAAAGCCCTGAGTACAGTGTACGACCAAACAGTGTATACTACGTCATCTGCCCAAGAAGCAAGATTGGAAGATGGATCGGAAATTTCTATTGCTGCGGGTGGTCATTGCGAAAGGGAGAAAAGTCATACTTTGGCTGGGAGTTTGGCCGCCAAAAGTGTATACATGGAAAAAAGGTATGCTAGAATTTGTGGGCCACGGACAAAAAATCACTGACAAAGCAAACCAAGGGAGATGAAAAATAAGTTGAGGACCTAATAACATGGGATGAAATGATTAGATTATTGAATGACTCTCTGGATAGCAAGCCACTGTGATCCCTGGCCCCTGTATCCTAGTAGATTATTGATAGTTATTGGTTGTATTGGACTGAGGTAAGGGGTCTATGTTGGGATGAGAAACTATGATGAAAAGAGCTGAAAAAACGCATATGTAGATTAGGATGTGTGGCTTTGCTTGGCTCCACAAGAGGCCAGATACACATCAGTTGAGCTCCTAGCTGGGACCCCTAATCCTGTTCAATCTGAGCTGCATCAAGCCATCCTGAAGTGGCAATGGGCCCCAGATGACGTGCGGCTGATGGGGACCTAAAACCTGGCCCAGGGGGGTGCCACAAAGAGGCCTAGGTAAAGCTGATTTAGGTGTGGTGTGAAGGGCGTGGCAGATGATCCTGGAGCAACAGCACCCAGGTGGAAGCCAGTGTTGCCAGAGGACTCAAATTCCCAAACCTCCCCACCCAAGCAGAGAGGGGTTATTCACAGGCTGCTTCTCAGGCATATACTCTGCGTCATGATGATGATACCCCTATTTTTAGCTGGGATCGAAACGTCGTCGACTTGCACATCTTGACTCCAAACTGACTCATTTGGATCTATATGGGGCACAAGATGATTTGTGTATTGTGGCTGTTCCTAATGTACATTTATTGTTGAAGTCACTATATGTGTTAATGCCTGAGGTTTGGAGAATTTTGACACAGGTCTTATTGCAGTTCTGTGTACCATTGTCCATAAACTTCTTGGAGGGACCACTGTCTCTTGCCATACATTACACTCCATGGGTCCTTCTCGACTCAAAGGTTTCCAATGTCTCTTTACAAATATCATATCCACGGGATGCACTAGAACTGAAGTATCAAACATTGAAGAGGATCACATCTTGATCTTGGATGAAGAAGTCCAGACAATTCAAATTAATCATGACCTCTAGGCAGCCTATGACACCGAAGCCTGATTTAGTTCTGATTAAAAGGGTGATAGAATTGCTACACATCACTTAAACTACCATGTAATGGATCCTCCACACACCCAATCAAAAAATCATGAAGCGCAAAACTAATCTTTCAAAAAAGGGTCAGACATGGTGTATGACTGGGGCCTCCATTTTACCCTCTTTTATTAAGATCTACATTCGACTCTGTTGAATTAATCAGACGCTGCCAGCTGCAGTTTGAGATGTTTGCAGGCATTACGTAAATACTTCTCCATCTGTAAATGAAACAGGTCATGCAGCCAAAATTACTTCGCATTTGGGCCACATATATTGTTGAATGAGAGAAATGTTCTATTCTTGATCAGTACAAAACACGCAATTTTGGTTCTGAACAGTTGAATGACAGCGTGCTGTTATTAGCCCAAGGCACCACTCAAAATCCAGCACAGAAGTGCAGGGACCTAGGCGTGACATTCATAGTTACCAAGCAGCCAAATATGTACAGTTAGGGTGTCTAGACGTAAGGTCTGACCCCTTTGCGAGGTGATAATCTCTCTTTATGCACAAATTCCCTTATCACCCATGAATTTGGAAATGGTAATCCAATCTAATCTAGTCCTCCATTCTGTCAATCCAAGGCCGACACACTTATAAAACTAGTCTGCTAACCGATTAACTCATTCCTTACTGAATTGAGGTCATTTAGTAAAGCTGAAATTGCTATGCAATTGTTTTTTACATCCAGTATGGAAGCAGTCCTTTTAGGCTGCATTGTAGTGAGTAAATTGTTGAACAGTTGGACAGTTATAGGTTTGCCAGGCATTGATGGAAACGGAGGTTTATGTCCATAAGTTACTTTGTGAATTAGGCCCAATACGTTTTTATATGTATGTAGCAGAGCAATATTGATACATACCATGTCCTAAAGAATACACTTTTATTGCATATATTGTTTGTACTGTTGCTTGTCACCATAATTTAGCAAATCTACAGTGTAAGCTCTACAACAACTTCAGAATGTGAGTTGAGAATTTAAAAGTGTGACAACGAACCTTATAATGATACAAAGCTAAATAGATATTGTGTTAGGAAATTATAAACAAAAAATGAAAAGTGAAAAGTTAAAAACATTAAACGGAGCCAATACAGATGTCTTAATTATTATGTATACTTGTGCTAAGAAGTTATCTTTGTCCTTTATGTTTATTTCCATACAGCCTTGAAATAAACAGAAGTCCACACCTTTTGGATTATTATGTCCTACACTGAAGAAAGAAATGTCTGTGATTCAATGCTACCCATCAACAAAATACCTTAATATGCCTATGTGTTCTGTTCTTTAGTGGTTCTACAAATGCTCTGTTGTGTTCATGAATATGCATCCCCAGTGGTAGGATGTGCAGTGAGAAAGCACTATGCAAAATGCCGGCCAATTACTGACCATTAACCTACTTTATTTCTGTTTGTGTATATTGGCAACCTATCATGCTGCTAATTTGCTAACATTCTCTTGCATTCGGAGCAAACATAATAACTGAGCACATAAAATACCTCATTTTAAAATGTTCTTCAAACTAACTAAAATGCTGCTAAATTGTCATTTGTGACTACAATATTTCTGACACAACTCCCTTTGCCTTTTGTTCAGTGTCTCACCGTGGCTTCTCCAGTCTCCTGTTGCATCCAGTTTCATACCCAAAATGTTTTTTTAGGCATCCAAGCAGTCACTTCCCCATGACGTAGACCACGGTTTTTCCAGCATAGCCTGTGCATCCTCTGAACCTGGTTTTCATTCCCTTTGGTGTACAAGATAGAGCAAATCTGAGGAGCAGGTGATACAAGAGGAGGAGTTTGTTTAAGGTCGGCACACTAGCCCTGATAGCACCCTGTTCCATAAAGAAACTTCCGTAAACAGTCTTACATTACCAAAGTGCGAATCCAACTTGCACTAAGCGAGTTATTCCATTAGGTGAACTTATAAGTATGCGCAGAAACTGCAGTGAAGATGGACAGTTTAAGGAACATGCATAAGACTCAAAGAGAGGGGCTATAAGGATGATCTTTTGAATCACACATTTCAGAGAACCTGTAAGATCAAACGTAGAGATACTTTGAGGGTTAAGGAGAAGAGAAAACAAGAACGCTTGTCCTTTATTACCACCTATTCAAAGTTAAATCAGGAGGTCATTAAGATAATGATTTGGCACTGGTCGCTTTTAAAGAATGTTCCGGGTGTAAATCACTTTTAAAGAATGTTCCGGGTGTAAATCACCTAATAAGAGACAAACCCAGTATCATGTACAGTAGGAGCCGGACTATCAAGGATATGATTTGTCTGAGCTACACACTGAAGAAAAAGAAACTGATCGACTCATGGCTTCAAAGACCTGTGGGCTTTGTCCCTTGCAACAATTGCAAAGTGTGCCATTTGGGATCTAAAACCAATGAGTTTCATTACAATACAAAAAACGTATAAAATCAGACAGTACATCAATTGTCAGACTACCGATGTCATTTATGTAATTATTTGCGTATGTGAAAAAATGTATGTGGGTAGTACCATTCGCCCACTAAAACTACGCATTATGGAACACCGCAGAGCATGCATTAATGGTGATCAGACATACTCACTGGTGTCCCATGATTGTATTTCTGGCAAAAATAGAGCAAATTTTAGGTTTCATGGGATTGATGTGGCCACGGTAGATCCGAGAAGAGGGGATAGGGAACATTTCTTACGCAAACTGGAGGCAAAATGGATTTATAATCTAAAATCAGTGTCTGACAGTCTAAATCAGGATTATGAATTACATCACTATCTTTGTTAAACTGAGTTTCCTTCTAATAAGTGATGCTGATTCCTGTAATATTTTTCAGTGGTTTATGTTTAATTTATTATCACGATGTTCCTTATGGCCCACTTCTGCTCCTTTATACAAAACAAATGAGAACCTTTATGGGGAGGACTGCATGGTCAGTATTTGACCTTTCACTATTGACGATTATTTCTCTCTTTTCTGTTCTCTGATGCCTCTTTTGCTGAACTCCATTTTTCTGCTCATGCAACATGGTCTGGACTGACTATTGCTTACAATATGTACCCTCCTGGGTCTTTATTATGCACCCTTCTGGGTCTTGGAGCTAATACTTAATGGCACAGACTTTAACGTACCTCCTTGGACTAAGTCCTTTGTATTCTTGAGAATTGGTCAGTAAGTTGGGTAATATGTTGGCTTTTCTTTAAGTGATAACTTTCTTGAAGGATAAATTCTTTTTTTGAAGCATGTAGAATAAAATCATTTTCCTATGTGCCCTGGTCTCGATATTTCTCAGTTTGGCACACTTAACTCGGGTTGTCTGAGAAGAAATCTATACTAGAAAATGGGCGATACTGGCTGTATTACCCTTCTACCATAAACATCTGAAATAAAAGAGAAATTACTCGAACACTTCCTCTCCTCTCATATGCATACGTCCAGCATCTGTGCTCTTTACACTTCAAAGTTTGTTTATTTTGCCTCTCAGAGCTTTCTGGATTCACACTAGGACCATGTCTAGAGATCACATCTGACCAGTAGTGAGATATGTTCTTAGTGGGAAATATAACAATATGATAGTTAGTGGTGTGAGATGGTGCAAGCTTTTCTACCAAACCTTTTAGGAGGTTTCTTGCAAAAACTTAACAAGAGGTCGTGAAATTAGAATGGTGTGAAAAAAATCTGTGTAGCATTGCAGCATGTATGTTATCAGCAACGGACTCTCATGAAATAATTATTCAAAAATAATGTTTCCAAGATGGTGTTCTGCAAGCAAAATTTGGTGAACTGTATAAAACTTGGCAATTTTCGTGAAGCAGAAAGTTTGAAAAGTTTTCACAGCTTTGAAGGAGAAATGTACATTTGCCGTACAGCTAGTGATAGTTCTTAGCTGTAAGAACATGTTTGTGCTCATTCATCACATTCATAACAAATATGGAGTTCGATTTTTACACTTTCTGGCACAATAAATATTTCAGACCAATTTCCATTGTCAATTTCTCTACTGTGTAGTGATTCTATTGGGATTGTGGAGCACTTCAGCAAACATTAGAATATAAATCGATAAAAACCGAATGTAATACTAAGTGAATTATTGAGGGAACAGGGACGCTTAAAAAGCGCCACTTGCTCCAAAGGCCAACTCTACCTTTAAGGTATATTTCCCTTCCATTACTTTAAGAGTGTCTAAACAGAATTTTACTGGCAAAAAAATAACCTTTCACATTAAAGTTTTTTGAAGTCCTAAAATGTTCCTCAGTTTTTTAAGATATTCTCGAGAAAATATCTGTTGTTCATTCTGAGGTTTTGCTTGTATTTTATTAGATATTTTGAATAATAACAATATTCACTAGGGAGCATTTCAAAGTTCAACATGTTGACGGGTAGCATTGACAAAAACAGCTTTTGGCAGCTCATAAAGAGCTCGCATACACTCTTTATTGGTTTCCAACGAGAAAACTATACTTTATATTTCGACCCTTAGTGGTGTTTACTAGCTGCACTCTTTTGATAAAAAGCAATCGTGTTCCCTGAAGAACAAGAGTGTTTGCCATGTAAGGGATTTGATAGTTAGAGTTCTCATACCTGTTTGACCGTCTGGCAATTTTTACATAACGATACTGTCAGATCAAATCAGCAAATCCTACGTGAAAGGCGGAAAGTCTGAAGTATATCAAACAGCAAATTAGCTGATGGTAAAGAAAACATAATATCATACTCCATTATGTCATCTGTCAAAAGTACAATTAAATCTGTCTTTGGTAAATACATGAAGCCCAGGTCAAATTCCTCTGTACTGTTGAGTTCACAGTCACTCCCTTTCTGAAAAAAACCCAGCTCTTTGCTGCTGCTTGTTCTAAAGTGTCAGCAGTTACTGCCCAGGGCACCAGAGCTGTATTTAAGTTATGATGACAGTGGCTGTCATTAGATTTTAAATTCAATAACACTGCGTGTCCATGTTATCTGAAGTACAGTATGTCTTCATTTTCAATCTGATTAAAATTACAAGCATCCCATATTTTAAGTCAATCAAAGTCGTCACTCCTTTCTTAACTTTTGCTGACCTCTTCATTTAAATAGGCCAAGGCATATGTACCTACTTAGCATAAAAGTTAAGAACTGACTACGGTTATATAAATGTTTCTGTTTTCTGCTCTTGCAACATGGGCTTTGCCTATTTCACAAACTGCGCCAATCCCTCCTAATTGTAGACTGGAACAACTAGAGCAAGTGTGATTGTTCAAAACAAGGGTGGGCTTCAATGGTTTCTGTATGTTGCTACACTTCACTGTCCGTATTCTGCTGATTCACAAAAGCATTTATGAGTATGGCAGGTAGTATTAAAGGAGTACTCTTTTACATCCTCGTACTTCCCTTTGTGGATCATCCCCCATGAGAAAGCCAGCTTATTAGTAGAAGTGCAAAGATGGCACAGTTCTTTCTGAATTGTAGTAATTGTTTATGTCTATTCCATGAATAGTGTCATTGTATTCCAATTTGTTTTAGGATTCAAAAAGGCATGCAATAATATGTAAAAGAGCGCTACAGGAGTTCAATTTTACCCAATTCAAAATGCCTTTGTGAAGAGGCCCATTTTATTTCCGTTTCCTGTGTCCATTACATTCTGGGCCACTTATATTTCAATTATTTACATGTTTTTATAGATTCACACCTGTTTTAGGGGCACTTAATTGAGCTTATGAATACAGTATGTGCAAGGCATATCATATATGTATTTATTTTCACAGCACTTGCACCTAAGCATCCTCCATAGAATTATTTGTCAAAGTATTTGTCAAACCGCCTCTTTAGCCATTGCACATATACAGTTTCAGTTGCTGCTGAAACTGCTGAAAGAGGCCGGAACTCGAAAACGTTCAGAAAGGAGTTGGACTGAGTCCGTTTTTGTGGACAGAGCTAGGTCTGGATAGTGTAGGGTCGTCAGAATCGCAAGTAAATGCTATAGGACAATGAGCTGTGATCTGTGCTTAATTTGAACTGGTTTGTTTCTGGTGCTCAGCACTGATATTTAATTGTAAACATCGGCACTTATGACAGCAGCCACATGGTGGCACTGTTTATTTAATTTAAAGAGGAGCAGAACAACAGTTGCTTATTAATTCTATATATATTAAAAAAACATCTCATACCTGCCGCACAAGCCATTCTTATAGCTTTGGAGGCCTTGAACAGTCTGAATTGTCACACTTGTAGCAGTGTGATAGTTAGTAGTTGTGTAGGTACTGTCATTGGCAGCGCTGGCAGGGGCAATGAGTGGTGCAAGCTGCAGTGGCCTCCAGATGACCTCCTGACGAGGGACCTGGCACTTATTGTTTTATAAATTAAGAACTGGCTGTGATGTGTTTGAGTGAAGGGTTCTATTCAGAGCACAATGAGTTGGCAGCTTGTCCTGGTACTCTCTTTATTATTTCGCACACCATATGCACGTTGCTAAGTCTATTGAATTAGATTGGGAAATCCAATGGAGTCATTTGAACTTATACTATACCTGGTTTCTATTTATAGTGCTAAGGCCATTGTGGCTGCACAACGATGTTCTCTCGATCACATCAATTACCTTTATTTGGAAAACGTGTATAAATGGCATCGCTATAAATCTAACCCGGCATCTATGTGATACATTCAGAGGAGTAATACACCATGGTGGAGCAGGGATAGCTGGAAACGGATTCATTTAACTACTACAATTATTATGGAGGGAGAAGTCTGGCATGAAAGATAAGTGGATGCATGGATTTTAGGGAGACATCTGTTGGGAACGAGAGTGACACAGGTTTCGACCTAACAGCCCAACTCCACTCACCTTTCCTCCATCTACCCTCATTATGATGACTATCATTCAGTTCATTCATTTTCAGTAACAGTCACGCCGATTACCATCAGTAAAACGTAATTCTCTTTAAACAGTTTGTAGTGCCCGGCTGGACACGTTCTAGTGTTTCACCCTGTGCAACACTTACACTAACATTCACCCATCACAGGCGTCACCAATCAGGTGACCCTGCAAATAAAAGGGGCTGGGTGCACGTATCCTGGGCTAGTTCTAGTAGCATACCCACTGTGTTTGCGTGATCACTTACCCGAGCATGTGGGCCCAAGGCCCACAACACCACATTGGCGACGAGGGGGTCTAACCCTGTGATGCCTGCTGCTGAAATGATCCTCGTAAAGGGGGAAAGAATCATCAGAATATGAGGAGCCCCGCACCTGCTGTGAGCATGATGGCCAGTGCATGCCCCCTTCAGCAGCCTGCCATACTGACCAGCCCTGAGGTGGGAAAGAGGCTGGTTGTCCCACTCAGCCTGGTGCTTCCGGGGCCACCCGACTGGCATGCCACGGCATGAGCAGGACAGTGTAATAAGGAGGCGTCCATACCAATGAGTGGACGAGGCTCGACTGCCCCTCGAGGTACGGCAAGGCCCCATGTACCAAGGCACACGCATGTTGGCCCTGCCTGCCCCCGTTCTGGCCAGTGGAGGAGGAAAGAGAATCGCGTTACTAATGAGGTGCATGCCAGGTGAGCCCAGCTTGCAATGAGTGGTGCTGCACAGGCACTTGATGCGCAGCACCACGCCGGAGGGGTGTACAACACTGTGCCCGTATCAGCCCCGCATCAGCGTTTCCTGCCCTGCTCTTCCATTGCACCCCAGAGAAGAGAGGGGAGCTGCAGACTGAGAGGGGCGTGCCCCTAATGCCTCCCTGCTGCCGCCGCGGCCCGTAACTGGAGACCACTCTCCCTTCGACCATGCCCCAAGGAGAGACGAGCTGAGAGTGCTGCGATCCCAACCAACACTGTATGGGCACTGACTACCTTGCATGCAAAGGCCCTGGCCGGGGCTAGCACTGAAGTGAATGTGACTCGCATACCAGTCTACAGTCTGGTCACCTCTCAGCAAGGCCATTTGTCCGGCAGATGAGCCAACACCCGCAAGCAAGCTGACCGGTATTTTCAAAGGAGCCACGCATTCCCCAGCAGTTGGCTGATACTGGTCTCCCAACCTGATGTTTGAGAGCCTCAATGGGTTCATGCTGCCGACCTCAGCTACCCTACTCTTCCCATCGTGCGAGCTCTGCAGCGGCCACTCAGAGGCGCCAGGACTGCCGGCATTACTGGAAAAAGAACGGAGAGTTCGCTGTGCCGGTCACCACAGCGCCAACTGGTGGTGTGTTTTTTTCCTGCATCGCGCCCAGCCCAGGGGACTGGAAGCTTAAGGCAAAACAACCCTGGTGCGCTGATTACACTGCCTACAGCGGCAGAAAACCAACAGCGAATGCCACCAAAGCCTCTCTGCACAGAGCTCACACGGGGTCATCCTGCATAACCACTAGAAGGATCATCCCGGAAGCTCTCAACTAATGCCTCTGCCCAGCTAAAACAAAAGAGTGTGGCCTAGAAAAAAAAAGCATACAACTACTTGACCCTGGCAGGAAGGGCATTGGACTTCTCTGTTGTTTTTGTAGCATCTGCAAAGCACTAGGAGCACCACGCTCCCTGATGGCCGTCTGGCCAAGGCCCGCACCTGCATTCCTGTTGTGTTCAGCCGTAGGGCCTAGAAATCAATGCGGACCACACGTGTTCTCTATAGTGGCCAGCTTAATGCCTGCTCACGCCCAGTGCTCTGGGCTTTTTATTTGGTTACTGGCATTCCTTCCGCGTGGACGTAGGGGGCATCCACTATGCACACGCAGAGGGGGAGGCTATACAAACATCTCCTGAGACCCTCGTAGCAATGGTCGGGCCCGGCTTAGGCAACACTACATTCCTCATTTACCCAGAAATGCAAAAACGACAAACATCAAACATAGCGGCAAAATATCTTAAAGTCTCAAACACAGTCTCTGTGAGTTTCAAGAAGGGGATGGCTTCGGACAAGGGCATAGATGGTACTTGCTTTGGCTGCGCCCGTCTGGAGGGGTTTGAAACATGTCGTCAGAGCAGTCTGTCTCAGTTACGCCGGGGCGGCTCTGTGTTCCTTGCGACACAAAATCTCCTTGGGCTTGCGTGGCTGAGTCGTTTCCTGTATTTTCTGTTCCGCGTGGGGTCTCTTCTTCTATGGCTTCTCGGGGACCTGAGGATGACACTGGGCGGTGTTCTCCTGGCTCGGGAAGTTCTTCCTCGACTCCATTTGGGACTCTCTTAAAAAATGATACATTCATGTGACCCCTTCTCTGTCCCTGGCCGCCGTGATCAGGGTACCGTTGATGTTCGTGACAGTCCAAGGGTCTAGCTCGAATGGCAGGCGGAACTTTCCACCTGGATGGCGGTCTTTCACTAGCACTTGGTCACCAATTTGGATTGGGCTGTCGGCGGCTCTCCTCTTCCGGGATGCTTCGCGATTGGTCTTTGTTCTCTGTTCCATGGATCGGTTAGGCGGGGTTGGTGATGACGCCCACGTGGGGTGATGTGGGATAGTGTCCGTGACTGCCCTGCCAAAACAAAGGCGGCTTGGAGGAACTCCTCTGGTGCAGTGGGGCGTCAGCCTATATTCGCGTAGGAATTGGTAGAGGGCTAGTTCCAGGCCCTGGCCGTCCGCTAGTGCGATCTGAATAGTCTTGTTCAGAGTCCTCATTAGCCTCTCAACTTCCCCGTTAGCTTGAGGCCATCTCGGGGTTTTGCGTCGGTGCTTGACACGGTGGGACTACAGGTACTCAGCCAGCTCGGCGCCGTTGAAAGGTGGACCATTGTATGTGCGCAGCTCCCCAATGAGGCCATGGGGGGCAATTATCTTTTCCAGCTTGGGGATTACCTTGGATGCGGCAGTCGAGGACAGGATCTCCACTTCGGGGTATCGTGAGAAGTCATCCATCACAACCAACATGTACTTTCCCCCGGGGAGACCGCCAAAATCCGCACTGGATCGCACCCATGGAGACGTCAGTCCTTCCTCGGTGATCACTGGCGCCGGAGGGTTGGGCAGGCTGGTCGCCAAACACACAGGACATCGCTGGACGATTGTTTTAACAACTTTATCAAGGCCTGGGAACCAGAGTTTGCTCCGAAGGCGTTTTTTTGACTTTACAATGCCTTGGTGCGCGCCATGCGCCAGGAGGGCTGCCTGTTGGGTGAGACAGTCAGGTAGCACCAGGCGGGGGCCTCTCAGGAGACATCCTTCCGGAGACACGGACAGTTCGTTCCGGACTTGGCGGAGCGCCTTCAGCGTTGCTTGGGCACCAGGCGTGCGGAAAGATGACGGGCTTTGGAGTGGCTTCCAGTTGCCCGACGTGATGGCCTGGATGGCGATCTGTAGGCAGTCGTCATCTTTGGTGGCTCGCGCCACTTCCTCCAGGGAGATTGGCAGAGGCCTTGACCTTTCTACGATCATACTGACATACTCCTCCGTGGCAGCGGCTTCTGCAGCTTCCGAGTCAGTGACCGGGCGGGCGTGTCTCGATAAGAAGTTGGCTGGATTTTGGGTGCCTGGTCAATACTCCACGGTGAGCTGGAATTCCTGGAGCTGGAGCACCCATTTTTCAATCCGAGGAGGAGGCCGTGAGGAGGATCCTTGGAATAGCGGAACGAGGGGTTTGTGATCTGTGATTACCACAAAAGGGTGCCCATACAAGTAGATGTGGAAATGCCGGCACCCCCACAGGATGGCGATGGCCTCCCTTTCGATCTGCGTGTACCGCTGTTCTGTTGGCGTGAGGGTTCTGCTTGCATATGCGACGGGGGCCCATTCTCCGCATGCTTGTTGCTGGGTTAGCACGGCCCCTAGGCCTGTCGGGCTGGCGTCCACCACGAGTTGTGATTCGTTTCGGGGGTCGAAGTAGGCTAGGGTCGTGTCACTTGAGAGCGCCACCTTGGTCTTCTGGAACGACTCTTGCTGTTCCGGACCCCACTCCCAGGTGGCAGTGGCTTTTGTGAGGGGGCCGGTGAGGTCGGACAGGTCCTTGAAGAATCTCCCGCAGTAGGTGACCATACCGAGAAAGCTGCGAACTGCTGTCACTGATGTTGGGGCGGGGGCTGCGTGGATGTCTTTGACTTTTTCTGGGTCTGGGCCTATTCCCTGGTCGGAGAACCTGTAGCCAAAAAAGCTAATGTCCTTACGTAGGAAGTCACACTTTTCCCTGTGGAGGGTCAAACCTCGCTCTTGAAGCCGGGTAAACACTGCCTGGAGGCGTCGGATGTGTTCGTCCAAGGTTGGTGCGTGGACCAAAATGTCGTCACTGACATTCAAGACGCCGTCTAGCCCTTGCAGGATGTTCTGGATAATGTTTTGAAACACCTCCGCTGCACTCGATATCCCAAAGTTGAGCTGGGTGTACTGCCAGAGGCCAGTGTGAGTGGAGAAAGTGGTAATCGGGCGTGAATCAGGGTGTAGGGGAATTTGGTGGTACCCAGACATCAGGTCCATCTTCGAGAACCTCTTTGAGCCAGACAACTCTCCAACTATGTCATCTATGGTTGGCGTCAGGTGGCGCTCACGCTTGATACCGAGGTTGGGGATGCGCATGTCTAACCTGATCCGCACGGCGTCTGGCTGTTTCGGTTTCTTGGCTACCACGATGGGCGACACCCATGGAGTGGGCCCGCTTACCCTTTCGATGATTCCAGCCCGCTCGAGTAGACGCAGTTCCGCTTCTACCTTGGGTCGTAGGGGGAACACGATGCGTCGGTGCCGGAGGGCCACTGGGGCGACCGATTTGTCTATGTGGAGATGGATGGCGGGTCCCTTCAAACAGCCGATCCCTTCAAATAGTGATGTGTGTTCTAGTACTAGATGGTCGAGGCTGTGGGCGTGGACTGTGAGTGCAAAATGGATCAGCCCGAGGTCTTGGGCTGTTCTGCAACCAAGCAGGAATCCCGATCCTTCTTGCGACACATAGATTTTGGTTTGCATGCGAGTGGCGTCGTGGGACAGGTCCGTCTGGAACATCCCGCATAGGCGTAGTGGGCGACTGGTGCCGTAGGCCTACACTTGCACCCTCGTGGGATGCAGTGCCGGTGCATTCTCTAGTGTCCGGTACATGCTGGCTGCCATCAGGTTGATCGGCGCGCCTGTGTCGATCAAAGCCGCTACTGCTTGGTCCTGCACGTTCACCGTGCACATGGGTCCTGCAGACGGTGTAGCTGCCAGGGTGTTAAGCATCCGCACGACATGGACGGAGGCCGCGTCCGCTTCATCGTCGTCCATGTCACTGCTGGTAGAGGTGCTGGGCGGCGGCTCCAGCTGTCTTATCCTTCTGGGTGGGCTACTCTGCTTCTTCTTCGGTGCCAACAGACATACACTTGCGAAGTGGTTGGCTTTTCCACATGCGCTGCAGATCTTGCCTTGTGCTGGGCATGCTCCGCTGTGGGGCGTCGCGCCTCAGCACCACGCACAGGCGCGGCCGTGGGAGGGCTGAGCCGGTCTTGGTTTTCCTCGCCGGGGTTGCTTCGTGCGGGTCTCGGTGGCATCGGTCTTGAGGGCGCACACCGGCTCTGTCTTGATTCCGACCGCTGGCTTTGGCTCCATGTGCGTGGCTCTGGCCTTTGTTAGCTCCTTTGATCGCCCTAGTGCAAGGATGTTGCGCATGGGCATGTTGTCCGCCTCCAATATCCTCTCGCGCAGCTTCGAAGATGTGCAGCCCTGGATGAATTGGGCGCGGATCTCGTCGTCAACATCTGGGAGAGTGCACGTGCTGACTAGCCTCTTCAATCTTGCGTAAAATACGTCTACAGACTCATCGGGGAGCTGGCGGGCCTGGCGGAGCAAGAATCTTTCATAGTCAGCGCTCGCGAAAGGTTCAAAATACGCCGTGATAGCATCGCGCATCGTGCCGTATGTTCTGGGCGGGCCACCCTCGGCTACGTCTTTCGATATATCGTGGATCGCTTCTCCTCCGAGGTGCAACAGCATGGCACGTCGCAGCTCATCCGTGACTTCCACCGCCACGAAGTAGTTCTCCAGGCGTTCCACCCACTTCTTCCACCGTGCGGCTTGCGACGGGGGAGTGCCGGTGACTGCGAACGGCTCCAGGGGTGGCACGTTGGCCATGGCCGCTGAGGGCGGGCGCAGGCAGCAGGGGCCTCACCTGCACACCTCGGGGGAGGTACACCAGCCTTCCAGGCGTTGTTCGCAGGCTCGCAGGGCTGCCTCGATGACCAGGGGCGCCTGGGAGAGCAGGAGGAGCGACCAGGGGCCTTCAAATGGACAAATCGGTATCTCACGCGAGATGCATGAGAAACGGCAGGTCCGATTGTCGCATTGCACGCGTGAAGCTTGAGGTATGGTAGGCCGGCCGCGTTGCTCCGCGGGTGCAGGCTCCGCAGAGACAGAAGGCTGCCGGGCAGGCAGGAGGCAGTCGCTGGGGGCCGGAGGGGCTGCTGTGAGCGCGGCCAGACGGGAGAGGCAGGCAAGTGGATAGGGCACGCCCCCGGGCGTGGCTATCTGACGCTCCCACAGGAGAGGATATTGTGCCTCACGCCTCCAGTGGTGAATGGAAACCACCACAACCTAGAAAACAACCACGCCAAGCACAGAAGTAGGCACCGTGAGGGACCAAGAATGCAATATCTGAGATGTGCCAACGCATGCACCCAGAAGTTTGACCAAATGGGCAGGCGCCCAGAGGAGAGAGACCTCTACACAGAGGAGAAGCAATGCTGAAGGCAGCAGGGAGATCCTTTACATCTCCACTACACCAGCGTTGCCCCACAGTCGGCCAAAGACAGCCTGATTGCCCTGCCACACACTGCCCCGAGACGGAGTCGCCAGTGGCCAAGAGAGGCAAGCAGAGAGTTACAACGTGTGCTCCTGACGACACGTGACACATGGCTGGATGCCACAGTCGCACAGCAAGCAAGGAGCACGTCACATGAACTGACTGACCCTACCAAGCACACCTGGTCAGAGGCAGGATCAAGCACCACGACAGTGCAGCCTCGAGGTGCAAGCACGACGCCCTTGAGTGAAGAGCAGAGGAGCACCGTGAAAATTTAGAGGAGAGCACAGGGACTGTAAGAGGTCCACAAGGAGAAGACCAATGTCCTAGCAACAGAACAGAGCTGCCACAGGTCCACAGCAAGTAAAGACAGTCCTAAGAATTGGACAATACCAGCGAGATACCCAAGTGGTGCAAACATGGGACATGTGGCAGAACGCTACATCCGAGTACCGAACCTGGTAGGGCAAATCACCATAGGTGCGCAAGAAGAAAAAAAAGAAGAGCGATAGAACAGCGGAATCATGCTGGCACTGGAGAAGGTGTTCATCAGCACAAGCTAGCTACCGTGGTGCAGCTACGTCACTGGAGACAGCTTTGTGGGACATCCACCGTAAACCGCCAGCAAGCGCGATCTGCGTCCAGGCCCTGCGCTTCCCAGTTCGACCGTCCTCTCACCTGTCACCATCTGCTTGGTATTGATAGCACCACGCCTAGCAAGTGCACCTGCTGGAAGAAAACTGCAAGTGGCCACAAAGTCCCTCTCGTCCTCCTCACTCCACAAGGTCACCCAAGGCAAGAGATCACCGTCTGTTGCCCAACTAAAGGAAAATCACTGTGTTTGTCATTGTCATCCAGGAGCATCATCACCAAGGACGTTAAAGGAGCATCGCACCACCAGTGTGGATCCCAACACTCCAGACAACCGGAGTTCAACGAGGCTAGCCATCCAGGAACCTTTTGTGTGCCCTTGTCAACCTGAAGCCTGCCCAATTAAAGCATACCCGACCATTGGAATATCCACCCTTGGGGTTGCAAGAGGTTTGGCTGTGGCCCTGTTGGGAGATCTGCAGCGACCCCACAGCACAACCGACGAAAAGGCCCACACAGCCCACGCGGTCAAGTGGCATTCCAGGGGCAAGGGCCTCGATGGAGTTCTGTGAGAATAGAATCCAAATAGGGGAGATGCGTTGGCAGCAGCTCCACGACAGGCACGGAAAGCATGGAGGTCACAGTCGAAGACTGGTCACACAAAGACCATCACAGAATCCGAGTCCTGGCGGCGAGAATATCTAGACCGAGACACCGCTCTCTGCGGCTACATTAGCGTCTTGTCTGTGGTCCTGTTGGCAGTTCCTCAGCGACACCTTTGTGCGGCCCAGACGAAGCCTACACAGTCCACACGGTCCCATGGCAGCCCGGCAGGAAGGTCCTCCTGGAGGCTCAATTGAGAGAGGAGTCCAGGCAAAAGAGGCAAGTCTGAAGTTACTCGGCTGTCAGGAGCTAGAAAGACCATCAAGCATGTTGCCTCCAAGGGAAGACCTCATACACCGAGATCATCCCCAACAGCTGCAGGTTTGTCATCCACCGGAACCCGAGCGCATGCGAGTTCTACAGAGTGGACTTCACCACCGCTCCAGATGCACTGAGACTTGAACTTTGTAAATAGACTCCAACACCGCGAGACCAGACCGGTCTGAAGTACATCGCCAAGGCGGACTAAAGCATCATGACCATGCGGTCCAAAGCGCAAGCACTGCCTGGCTGACGGCCTGAAGAGACTCACTTGCTACTATGTAGTGTTTATTTGTTTTCTTGCAGGTTGGACTTTTGTTTGTTTCTTTTCATTAAAGTTTGGGAGGGATGTAGTGTCCGGCTGGACACGTTCTAGTGTTTCACCCTTCGCAACACTTACACTAACACCCACCCATCACAGGCGTCATTAGTCAGGTGACCCTGCAAATAAAAGGGGCCGGGCGCCCGTGCCCTGGGCCAGTTCTAGTAGCATACCCACTGTGTTTGCGTGATCACTTGCCCAAGCATGTGGGCCCCGGGCCCACAACACCACACATTTCACTGTACAAATGTCTTTTCTTATCAGACCGCAATTTACTTTAGCAACGTCATCAAAGAATACCTATCAAGAGGGAAAAACCTTTTCAAAGAAGACTTACTGAGGTGGAAGAACGATCGAGCGGGAAAACATATATCATAAGATATCTGCTAAGAAGGAAACATTTTGTCATGGAATCTGTTATCAGAGGAAAGAAACTTAGGTGAGTTACAAGTCTTGAATATCATTTGAGCTCTCAGACTTTCCTTTCCTATCAATGAAGACATCAAATAAGGGAAGGGACCACTTAAAAATAAACTACGTTAGCGGACAATGTAATCTAAAAGCATTTTTGGCTTTTTAAAGAAAAATACATTTTTGTCCTAATATTTGTTTTCTTCAAAAAAAAAATTTTACGCTATTCCATGCAACACAGCCTAAATGCTTCTAATTAGGCTCATCCAAGAGCACATATTTGCCACCTAAGCCCCCCTCCACCTCCCCACCCTCCTCCCACCCGTTTAAAATATGCAAAGCTGACAATTGACGTGATCTCCCGGAGATGGATATGGAACAGCAGCAATATTTGACAATTATTACAAAAAAAACAAAATCCATTTTTGAGGCTGAAGATATTCAAGAATTAAACCAGGCAGGTGGGAGGCACGGACCCTGTATGTTCTGGCATCTGGAAATCGTCTCGCATCCTAGGAAAAGTGATAACAAATTACAAAATCCCTACGCAGTCAAAAGGTTATCAGAGAGTGGTACAGCTTCCCTCTCAATTAAAAGCAAAAGCATTTAAAGGCAACAAATAATTGCTTGAGCATATGCATTGGGCTTTACAATGTCAGCTTCATTAGGCTGCTGGATTCTTTTGAAATACAAAATATGACAGAACATTTAATTTCTGGTGTGCTTATGAAAGGAAGTGTTACACTGTTATTTGGTACCTTGCTAGGAATTTAAACATTTTCAAATTCAGTCAATAATTAGAATGATGCGAGTTAATCATTTCGCAGACACCTACGCCTACGAGGAGAGATGGTCTACATGATATGTTCTCGCGCGTACTCCTGTCAATCAGGAGCTGTCACAGCAAATTATATCATTCTGAAGATCACATAGCACTTCTGCAGAAACCTCTCAAAGAGAAAGGTACGTTTTAGGAGCTCTTGTCGTAAACCTTGGAGCGTGCAAGTGCCGTGGCATAAAAGTCTATGTAAAAGTACGAGGGGTCCTGAAGGAATCAAGCAGTTAATGGATAAGTTACAATAACCAAACTAACACTTTAATGCATCATTCATTCAAATAGTTGTATTCATAATTCATCTAAAAATAATGTAAGCATGACGTAGTTCAAGTACAAAATATGAACATGCGTATTTATTTGACAATACTCCAGATCTTTTTAGGGTCTAGAAAAAGCATCAGCCCACTGTCATAAAGGGTCACAGTAATATCTTTACGTCTCAATTGTGACCTTTGACAGTGTAGGACCACGGGGCATAAACCCAATGATTTCAAAAGATCTTCTTCCAATGTGTTTCTTTGTAGTAGGCTTATGAATCCATTCATAAGAGCATGTAGGGGTCAATGCGCCAACGTTTCGGTCTCCAGATGTCTAAGCAGTACTTGAGACCATCTTCAGGACAAAGTGTCAGACTCAATTCATATGAGAAACCCCGTAATGAAGCCCATCTTCTAACAGAAACGTCAGACGAGAAACAACCAAGATTGAATTCCCGTTGCACAGTACATCAATGTATCTCAAAGTGTCTTGAGACCTGAATCAGAGTGAGATATCGAATTTACATAATCCAGACTGATAAATGAATCTTTCGTAACGCTGTGCTGCCATCAAGTATAATTAACTGGAAACCTCTGTGCCAAAACAAAACGACGAGAGGGTAAAGGCTAACAACTTTACGAAAATCACCCATTGAGTGTTCCTCTTGCGTGTCAGGTGCAATAAATTCAGTAGGGAAACCATGTCTGTGTTTTGGATAAGAAACCTGCAAATGAGCTGCAGAGTCAGAATTAGTAAAATAGACAGCTAAAGAAATGGCCAATGTTTGCAAACTGCAGCAATATGACCTTGTAACGACACATTGTATAAGTGTTTTACAAGGTATGGGAGAATGCATGGATTTGAGCACCAGAACATAAGACAAGCCCACAAACAGCCAGAAAAACGGCCACACACTGACCTGCCAGACCAGCCCTTGGGGCACTGCCTCATTGCCCTCTAGACCAGCCCGACCTTGAGCTGTGCAGGACCCTGGCAACGAGAAATAATAGTGTTCTCATTTATAAAATTTGAAAAAAGAATACTTGATCAGTAAAATGAAAATGAATTCCCAAAAGGCACATGAATCTATTACTTAAGCTGTCAAGCAATAGTGAGAAATTCTAGCTTCCAGACACACGGTATACCCTTATAGAATGGGTGCTCCTCGTACTAAGGAAAGCAGAAAGGAGGCATTACCCTCTCAGTCATTCTGCAATAGAAGGAGTGTTCCAAAGATTACCCAATTGCATTGCTCCTGCATATCCATGATATGCCCCACATTTATTTACTTAACTCTGTTCGGTTGTATGCCGGAGTTTACTACCCCCCACCCTGTCCCACCCCCGCTCCACCCACCACATAGCAGCACTCCCTCAAGGAGCCGCCACTGGCCCACAGTAGTATAAGCTTGTCCACTCAAGGCAACTTGGTGTGCATCAGTGGGTTAAGTTGGTAAATTGGATCAACCCCACCACTATGTGCTCCACCTCCTTCTCTTATTTGTGGCTGTGTGCAGGTGGGCACTTGTAGGCCACTTGTGGCAAGGGTTGGGTATGGCTGTATCTGTGGTTCTCCAGTCTTTCCAATGGGGGAGAATCCGCACCTGCCTACAAACAATGACCTATGGCGTACCAAGAGCACTACTGCAGTATCATAGGAGTAAAACAGGCTCAAGCACACCAGTCACAGACTAAAGAATCCTTTTCGAAAGCTGAGTGTGAATATGGAGCACTGCAAAGCATAACAGGTGACAACAAACAACTCGAAAGAAAGGGTGAAATGGATGGAACCAGTGCTTACTTTGGGACAGTGTTTTCCGCTGCTCGGCACAGGCACTTATATGCCAACACCTGCATTTATGACAGCTGCCACATGGTGGCACTGCTTGTGTCATTTAGAGATGAGCAGAATAATAGTTGTTTATTAATTTAATATACATTTAAAAACTAATACCTGCTGCCCAATCCAATCTTTAAGTTTTGGGGGCCTTTAAGAGTCTGAATTGTTGCACTTGTAGGACGTGGGATGGATAGTAATTGTGCAGATACTGTCATTGGCAGCGCTGGCCCAGGCAGTGAGTGTTTCGAGATGCGGTGGCCTCCTGACACGTCCCTGAACCTATATTTTTTACAAATTAAGAGCTGGATGTACCCCGTGTGTGAAATGTGGCAGCAGCAGCAGGACACCCTGGCTTCCATTTAAGGAACACAAACCTATAGAATACTGCATTTAGCATCCCACTGTTTCCCAACACTCATTTGAGCCGAAAGTAAGGTTCGAGTCTTGGCTGATCTCAACTGGAGCAGTACAAACACAATAAGATGATGGACTGGAGGGCTGAAACTTTTCAGACACTCACCCCCAGTCACTATTAGATCAGGGTTAAATTCATCATCGTTATGTAGCTCACTTTGCCACCCCATGTCAGAGCCAGCCATATGCAAATCAGTCTTGACTGTTCCTCTTGGGAACACTCCAGCCCGAACTGCCAAGCCAGGTCTTCCTGGACCGGAAAAAAGCATCCTGGGAGAAGTACGCTCGCCCAACAGGAGAATTTAGACTCTCAAGAGCAAAAGAAGAACAACAAACAAATAAATAAAAATCACATAACAATAAACTGCTGAAACCGGTGTTGGCCTAGCATTTGTAATGAGAAATATTCCACACATTAGAACAAGAAATGTATTTTGCATACTGGACATTTTCATGCCACCTGAAAATAAATCTAAAACTTTAGATCGGCCATTTCCAGGCAGACCCTCTCTTAATCTGCATTTCCACTAGCAAGAGACCCGTGCCGAGAGGAAGGTTTGCAGGCACACCTACGAGATCCTGTCTCAGAAGGCACCGGCGCATCTGCCACCTGCTCCAGTGTGTGTCCCAGGAACAACTGTCGGGCAGCGGAAAGATTGATGATCAGTCAGAACCCGATGCACCACACCAGACTCTGGGAGGTGAGGCTTGCTGATCCAGCAAGAGATGGCGCGAACGTTTCAGCGCCGCGTGCCAGCATTGTGGTGCTCACAGAACAGCCGCGCGAGGCGCGGGGAAAGCCAGCCAAGGAAAGCAGACAGGGGTTGGGCTGGACTTGGCTCGAACCGACAGGAGAAGGGGTGCGGGGGGAGGGAGGGCTGGGCAGCGAGCCTCGCAGAGGCAAAACAGTAAATAAGAAAGGGATCTGTAGGTACAGAAGTCTATGACCTTGGGCACTCCTTTTAGAAAGCCCAGCTTTAGTAATAGCGAACAATACGTGTTAGTATGACTGTTTTATATATTGTGCTTCCTAGCGAAATCCTTTCTTTTTGTAGGCACTATGGACAACAGGTGTTAGTATTGCCCAGCATAATGGCAGAAATTGTACTTTGTGACAGGAATATTCTAAGACAACAAATTTTTTAATAAAGTTTCATATTTGTTGTAACATTGGTACCCCCCACATGGATACCAAGAATTGCACCATATACTATGTGGTTTGGCGTAATTTTTTTAGTCAGTTATATTTTGCACCTTGGTTGTACTGAATATATTCTTTAGGTAGTTTACTACTTTTCATCATTCATTCTGCAGCAGTTAGAACTACTTTTCAACTGCAAAATATTTGCTTGTATTTTGTCTAATCTAGCACTGCTTCAAGAAAAAGTATTACCTCGTTTAGCTTGTACGGACATATTTTGTTTTGTTGCGGCAGCATACTTAAACTGAAGCCCCCCAAAAACAGCACCTCAATTAGTTTAGATATTATGGTCCCTGGTAGATTAAACACAGTAAAGGAATTGGGGGTGTGGGGATAATGATAGGTAATGACGTCCATAAAAGTGTTTTTTAATTTAAGTTATAAAACAGTTGTAATTCTTGAATTTTTGCAAATATTCTGTACCAATATTTACTGTAAGAAACTCAGGTCAACCTATAAATGTCAAGGATATCTTATGCCTTTCTTAATGGAACCTCATAAAAACATAACAGGATCCTAAACTGTTCTAAGAAATGTAACTTGACTGACAGCAAGATCTGAAAAGCGACCCAAAACTGACAGGGACATTTTCTGATAAATACACGCATGCCTTTGTGATGGGATCAGAGACTGTCAGCAGTGACATCTTTCTGACCATGCTAAGGGCTGGGCTCCTCTCAATATTCGACTCGCCCAACTGCATGGCATAGAGCACTGCGTGTCCTGCAAAGCAGAACAAAGCGAAAGTGACACTTTGTTGGCTCAATCTCGCGCAGTCTGCGTGCCGAGTCTACTTTCCCACATCTTGTTTCCTGCCAAAGCTTATGAATATTTGGGGGGATTTAAGGTGTGCCCGTTTTCATCAGGACGTGTCTAGGGTATTTATACTCTGCTGAAGGCATGGTTTATGAATTCATGATGATTTTGTAAATTGTACACGGGATGTGAAAATTAAGATTTGCCACTGGAAATGGCCAGGCAGATGAATATAGCCTAGGCCATGTAACAACGCACTGGGCCACTCGGGAGGAGTTTTATCCATAGATGACAATGAAGATTGCAACTGCAGCCTCAGGCACATGGCCTTCCTCTACCACTCTGCAGCTAACAAAAGGCTTTTGAAGGTCTATGGATGGGACATGGGATCAACCTCGTGATGCCACAAGAGTTTAAAGAGTGTGATGTCACTTAGACTATTCCTGGAGCTTTAGTGAATTGATGAAGGTTTTCTTAATATATCAACTACCCTGATGAACTATCGCTTGCCAGATTCAGAGATGACTCAGCCCCCACGGCCATCGTATACATTGAAAAGAACTACTGTTAAACAGTTCCTTCAATGTACCAAAAGCTTGGTGGAAGTCTGCCATCAGTTTTGATGATCATTCTCCAAAACTTGTAACTTTTTTTGTTTTCTAAAAACGAACTCCCAAAGCAAGAGTTTGTTTAGGAAAAAAACAAAAACGATAACCTCATACCAAAGGAGTTTTTTTCCCAGCATGTGGGGACCATTTGTTTTTATCCCTGTGCCTCAACACCAGATTTGTCCTGGCTGTGACTAATAGGAACAAAAAGACATTGCTCTATACACCCTAAACATGGTATGTGGTGTGATATCCTTCATTCTACGCCCCCTGCGCTATTGGGCCATCGGAGAAAGAAGTCTGTTCACAAAGCCAAGGGGGCTTGGATTGGCAGGCAGTACCTAGTCCACCACACTCTAAATCTGGCCAATAGTTCTCCTTACTTTGTTTAATCTCCCTCACTCAATATCTTCTGTAACCCGTAACTGATAGGGGGAACGAGTATATCAAAGTGGGAGCTTGGACAGTTTATGGAGGTGCTACAACTCCAGCAGACATTTGACAGAGTGGGAGCATTGGACAATTTATGGAGGTGCTCCAACTCCAGCAGATAGACAATTGGGGCCTCACGTCACAAATACAACAATGATAAATGCAATAGCAAAACTCCATTAAGCTTCCCAAATAAAGAATATAATTTACAGAATCATAAGAAGTTGCAACACCATTACGAAAGTAAGCACACATAGTATACACATGATGGGTTGGATACAGGCTCAGGCAATTTTATAAGTCAATTTGTATAAAAAGTTTTTAAAAAGTCACCATGCATTGTTCTTCGAAAGTTGGTGAGAACCCCTGATGCTGCACTGTAGAGACTGTTGGCCTCCACAGTTTTATTTATATATTCAGAAAAGCAATATGCAGAGAAGAATTTGGAGAAATACAAGATCTAGGTTACCCCAGGACTCATTTGTCATAGAAATATAGGATAAATATCAAACCAATTAAAATAAACAATTTGTGTAAAATAATGTATCAACAAAACACTGGCCTCGCCTCTATATATGGAAGTATGGATTTCATAAACAAGATTAAGTGACACACATATACATGAAAACAGATAGGGAAATGGTTTAAAAACATGCATAACACCCCAGAGATCACACAGAAAAAGAAAACATAAAAGCAGAATACAGTTGGTGACAACAAACAGACTGAGTCCTTAGTCCTTGCACTCCGTTTTTGTCTCTAGCTGGGAATTGTCTCATTCTGTTTCACCCAGCTACATTGTCCAGTCAGGTTCGTTTAATTGAATATACACATATCCATCTGTACTTTTCAGTTGGCGTTTTTTTGTATGATAACTGAGGGCACCAAGCACTTTTTTGCAGCAATGAGTTATCATTAACACCTTGGACGCTCATGAAGAGGTGAGCTCGTCATGAGCCACGGCGCTCCGGTGCTCATGACGAGCTCAGCTCGTCATGGCCCGTGGAACGCTCAGGTGCGGGGAGAATTCCCCGCTGTGCTGAGCGTTCCACGGGAGGCAATACACCTGTGACGAGCTTAGCTCGTCATGAGCACAGGAGCGCCGTAGCTCATGACGAGCTGGGCTCGTCATGAGCGTGGGGGCGCTGTGCACGCCCCCCTCACCCCCAGCACAGCGGGGGAATAACCCCCGCAGCGAAGGGGTTAAAGGGTTCTCTTTCCTACAATAGACATACAAATGCGATCAAAAACAAGTTCTCATCCTGAGATGTTTATCATGTCACCTGGATCCAAGATTTGAACACATTTCCCACTCATTGAAAGTTACCACATTTACTATTCTGTGTTGAGTGCCCTCCCATGAACATCCCCAATAGGCTGAGCATCTGGATCTGTAGTCTAGAGAGAGAATTTTCAAAGGGGCTCTCACATAGGCTACCTAAACCTCTTCCCTCTCCATCAAAACTAATTCTTCTTATCTTCTGAAAATATAGGTCTAGTGTCCTGCCACCCTTTCACCAGCCCTCCTTCCTGAAATCCCATCTTCATTTATTTTGTATTTATTTTTTATCTATTTTGAAGGTTTTGTATAGCGTGAACAAGACCCTTGCTGGTATCAGAGAGCTTTAAAGGGCAAATATAGGATGACAAATACATATAAAACACAGAGTTATGAGAGTACAGTACTGGTCAAAAATGTAAAAGTAACAGTGCAAGTGAATTTAGACATGAGTATCGATATCACTTTGTTTTTGAAGGAGGCCACGGACGGAATTAGCCTTGTTTCCGGCGGTAAAGCGTTCCAGATCCTGGGAGCCATTCCTGAAAAGGTGCGATTATATGTTTTCTTCTTGGAAAAATGCTGTGGTATAAGTAGAAGATTATCCGAACTCCTGGTAGATCTGTTACCACCCAATAGTACTAGTTTCTCTGCTGGGTACCTCGGGGTTTTGTGATGCAATGCCTTATGAGTCATACAGGCAATTTTTAGGTGGATTCTAGCCTCAAAAGGTAACCAATTGAGGGCCTGCAGGTCAGGTGAGATGTGGCAACTTCTTTTTTTGCCAGTTACCAATCTAGCAACTGTATTGACTGCGGCCCTTAGCAGAGCGGGCGTTGATTTAGGAAGGCAGCAGAGAGCGACACTCCCATAGTCAATTCTGGAAATTACTAGAGTTTGGACTACCGGTTTAAAGTCATTTGCGGGTATGAAGGGTTTCAGTTTTCTCAGGGTATTTATCTGAACATTTGCTCCTTTTGTTGCAGCGCTGATATGCTTCTGCATATTTAGTTTATTGTCCAGGGTTATTCCAAGGGATTTGGCGGAATTGATGACGAGAGGTTGACCGTCAAGTGCAGTTAGGTGCTTCATCCAATCGCGGATGATGGTTGTTTGGTTGGGGGGAGCGATTAAGAGGAATTCTGTCTTTAGTGTGTTTAGTTGTAAATGGTTCCTAGCTAGCCAGTTTTGAGTCTTTTCGAGGGTAGGGTTGAGGGACTTGATGTCTTTGAGAGAGTGGACCTTGATGTAGAGCTGTGTGTCATCGGCATACATGTGGAAATTGATATTTGCGGAGTTAAGAAGCTCAGTGCGTGGTTCCATGAATAAATTGAAGAGTGTTGGGGAGAGGGAAGATCCCTGGGATTCTCCCAAGGTGACAGGGGTGGGGTTCGATAGGGATTGGTTAATCTTGAATCTTTGTGTTCTATTTTGGAGGAAGGAGGTGAACCAGTTTAACACCGGTCCAGATAGTCTCATTCTTTGCTTCAAGAGATCCAGTAGGTTGTTGTGTTTGACTGTATCGAAGGCCGAGGATAAATACAGTAAGATTATCAAGCTGGCTTTATTTTGATGTCCCCCAGTCTCCCCTGCCCAAACTATCTAGTGTCTGAAATTCTGCCACTCTCTTTCCACTTAACTCAGTAGCCCCTGGACTAAAGAAAGGCAGAAGAAGACGGTGCAGAGGGAACTTGATAGAGGCAGAGCAGCTGAGATCATACACCACTCTACTCCCTACTTAATTTCTGCATAGATCTGAGATCAATGGAGTAACGCAGTGGAGGAGGGTAGTCTATCATCTGCCATTTGACTGCTTTATGTGGGTTTCGGAAGACCTCATGAAGAGAAGCCTTCCTTACACTTACATGAGAGCAGTTAAAATGAGGTTCTGCGGTTTGTGAATGCTTAGCATGATTTATCATGACAACAAATTGTTTGTGCAGATTATTCTTTTGACTGACTAATCAGTCAAATGCACACGTTTTAATCAATCATAAGTGTAAGTGAAGGGTGGGTAACAGGTACATTGTGGATATTGACTAGCAATTGAAATTACGTATCCATACTTTTTTGCAGCAGTGAAGTGGTTCAATAATTGAGGCAAAGACCCCACACCTGTCACACCTCCCCCATTACAAGGGGATTTCTTGGTAGGGAAGACATATTTTACATGTCAAGGAAAAAGAAAAACATTGGAAATAGCAAAACTAAACGTTCTATTTATTATACAGATGATCTGCAGGCATAGGTTCAGGACGTACATGCTCATATCACAGAGATGGAAACAAAAACATAGATTTTCGTGGAGTGACTGGAATTCTTTGTCATACATATAAATGTTTAGATTTATGGGATTTTATTGGACCTAATAAAAAACATAGGAGCATGGAGGAGGATACACAAATCCATAAGTGTGTTCGAAAGGGTCTGAGGGTCAAATGATTTTCAGAATATCACTGTTGTGTGGCCTGATAATAGAATAGCCCTATGCTTTAGAGATCTGCTAATGGGCTATTGTCATTTCCCAACACCAAATAAACTAGTCAGATGGGTGTGAAGAGAAAATAAGTTTACTATGCAGAGAGAGAAAGATAAATTAAGAGAGTATTCAGGGACGTCTTGAATGTCCCTACTCTCCCACTAAAGTTATTTTGCGTTATTCTACTCAGTAAAAATTACCCACTAAAAATATTAATTGGGAAAGGCATTTTAAAAATAACTAAATTACTAAGTATCAATTAAATATTAAGAAACATAATTAGATTGTGTTACCCTAAAAAAACGAACAATTTTACAATTAACAAAGGAACAAATAACTAAATGTGCAATCCATACTTCAAATGTTTTAACTATACTCATGCGTGCACAGTTCTCCACACCAGCTACATAGTGTTCGCTAATGTAAGTATAGATTTTGATAGTAAATGTGGGAGGGAAACAGGGCGTAAGACCAAGTGAGACTATGTATTGGTGGGGCTCAATTTTATAGGTGGGTAACGGGAGCGTCTAGCCATAATACAACCAATAGCCTTCACTCTCCTCATGTAAAGGCACAGCCTTTCAGCACAAGAGCCAGTGCAGGTGAAAGGGAGGAGTCAGGAAAATGAGGCACGGGGGAAAGTTCTTATAGATAAGCAGGAGTTCTGTCTGTAGGAAAGAGGGCAATAGACCAGGACGATGTGCTGCTGCCATGCCCTCATTCTCTCCAGGCAAGTGAGAAGAAAGCAATAGTAATCACACAACAGTATGGGAAGGGAGGGGGAGCAAGGGTTGTTAAACATAATGGATTGGCAGGATGTGCTGCTGACTCAACTTTATATTTTCAATGGTGATTGGGTACCAATGGCAAGCAGTTCCCCACCTCAACCAGGCATTGTAACCACTCTTCATTATTCAGGAAAAGACTTAGACTTGGGAGACTAAACACTTACCTTATGTGCCTGAGGGATATATTTGTACAGTATCATAAAAGTACTAATACACATAACTGCTGTATGTTCCTGATTGAATAGGGCAAGTTCACAATGTAAACTATGTGATAAAATATGTCTAAAATGCTAGAAGAAACTTAAAAAGTTTCAATGGATTCTGAAGATCTGTTATATTTTAGGATTTGAATACATTGGCTTATATGTGATGTACGTATAGTGGGTGGCAAATGTAGCATTTTAAAAAAATCTATCTCCGTGTGATGTTGTTCTTTTTCTAGCAAAAACAACTTCAACCTAATGTAATTTGCATTAGAGATACAAAAGATTTTTCAATGTCTTCTCCCTCCTCTCCACTAGCAAGTACTCAACAAATGTCCATATGTTTACACTAGGCCATAATTTGACTCTCAGTTGTTGCAAATGTTGCCAGATCTATCAGTCAATATTCATTTGAGTGCCTCTCAGTGCAAATCCAACTGAAAGGAATTTGATGGCTGTTGATATATTTCTTATCTTTTAAAGTAATTAAAATCTCATGAGTTAGACATCCATCTTGCATGGTTTCAATGTCAAACTGCACTATGCTTCAGGCGTCCAGCTCTCTGCTCAGTCCCCTCGCAAGCCTCAACGGCCTCAGGTCACGTCATTCATTCATCTTGGATATTTGCCATAATGTTGGATAGGTCTTAAACGTTTTTCAGGGTCCAACTGATTCCCATAATCAACCTTTGGCCTAGAACAACCTCCCCTTGTACCAGAGGTCCTATGGCAGAAGATCTGATGCTTTATATCAGATGGAGTGCAGATAGTCCCTATTACCCCACATTAATATTCAGTTTAACTAAGTATAATAATAACGCAAATATTTTCAAAACAGTAGCTCCTGTCTCAGGGATGCAGGTTCAATGCACTATAAAAGCCACTCCGGTTGTTATCCAAACTCAGTTGCACGCCTTTCATTAACCTTAAAGGATGCAACACCGAGTGAAAATGTCAGCATTCAGCATTTTGTTTTAAGCATGTTTAACTATCTGAGCAGCAGCTTACAACCCAAGTACCTTTGATTTTGGTAATGTATAAATATACTAACAAATATATATATATATATATATATATATATATATATATATATATATATATATATATAACGAGTCATTTTGGTTCCGTAAAAAATGCATGCAAAAAAAACATTCTATCTGTTTTGAGAAATTAAATAGTGGTTTTAAAAACGCTAACCATTAACACCTATTTTCCAGCACTCCACGACAGCCCACACTCAATTTTACATAACATTTTCTGAACACTAAAAATAAATCAGGGGCTACTTGAAACACGCAGGAAATATTCTAAATTATGTAGGTAAAGGCCTGAAACTTTATTTTATGTTGTGTATGCAACAATATTATTACCTCCAAATTGTCACTCCCTGTAGCAATGCATTTTAACTCTTAACTGTTTTTGTTTCTGGTGTAACACGCCTAATGAATTGTGTCTGTTAGGTGTCACAGACACTAAGCAGTAAATTCAATAATCTCATATTAAGTTTATTACATTTTCATCATTTAACCTCCTGCAGGCTCCCTGACGTCTATTCAGATTTATATTAAATTGGGCACCAATGCTAATGAATGCAATAAACGTTCTTGTCAGTACATTTTTCATTCATTAAGCACATTATCCTCTTACTGAGCTGTAAATGAGTAAACATTAGTTTTGTCAAGACAGGATGAAAATCATTTTTAATTACAACCCTTAAGCAATTTTCAGCTTTTTTCATGTTTTACCTTTAATTTTTTTGAACGGATCCAAGAAAGGTTCTCCCATTGAAACGTAAACATCTGCGTCATGTGGAATGTCTTTCGGCTCCAGCGCCTCAGTACCGTCTTCAAGGAACACACGCCGAGCAGCCATGTTCAGATTTAGCTTTGAGGTGCACTCTTCCAGAAGCTAAAAGAGGCTCGCCAGGTAAGAACATTATAAGTAAATACAACTATTTGCAGTTTATTAACCTCACACCTGCAGTTATTTTGAGTTGTACATGTATTAATATGTTGAAATATTTATCAACAATGTTTGCTTTTACAATAATTGCCTGGTTTCCAGGCAGCAGTGCAAACGTTTGCGCCTTTAATACAATCATATGAAGGTGTTCATAAGAACATTGCATTCCTGTGCTAACTCAACGTTTCTGAACGGGACGTGAGATTTGCAGCTAAAAGTTGCTTTTGATTGTACAGAATCACGTGACTTTGCATAGAGGGGGTGTCAGCTTTCACTCTAGTGTAATAATATTTCAACGGAGTTAACTTGCCTGCATTACCCACCGTCGAAGAAGGAGTTGGACTTTTTAGTCACTTGGGTTTACACACATATGCAACACTCTATATTTAAATGTTAACATGATAAGAAAGTATTCATTTACAAAAAGACAGTTCATTTTATTAAAAACCTACCCTGTTTATTGTCGAGGCAGTAACTTTGGCCGACAAATTTCTTGTTCCGTTCTTATAAGCTTGCACACGGATCACCCACGGTTGTCGTTTAAATAATGGAGGCATTTCGGCCGCTTTGAGAGACTTTCGGTGCTGTTCTAATAAAAATCTGCCGAAAAGATAAAAGGATTTCATACACACAAAAATTAAAAATGTGCAATTTGTAGCGTGTTTTGAGTGAAGAATTATAGGTATGTTTAATATCTTTTAGATACATGTTGGTTTTCAATATGTTCATTCTCACAATGAAATATAACAATGTACAATTCACATGTTCATGTCTTTGGGTAAAATCAGGATCAGGGTGTTCAACTTAAGCTGTCGGGATGAATATTAGAAATTTAAACTATCCTTATAAAATAAATGTGCATGCAATTAAAATAATTGAACTAATTTCCATAGTGATCATCCTGAAAAATGAGTATGGATCCAGCACTTTGCAACAACCCTTCTTATCCGCATGGCCGCTGAGCACCATCTATAAGTCCCTACAAAAGAAGTCTCACCTGTCCCCTAAATAGATATTTTCATCAACACAAACCTGAAGCAACAATTGTTTTTAGTTCAGTTATTACATCAACGTGGGTATGTTTCACCCCTCAAAATTAATTTAGGCTCTTAGTAATACCTGCAGACAGGATTTGAAACAATGAAAGGACTTGACTACACCCAAAAACAAAAACAGTTTACCTAATCATGACTCCAGGAAGAATTGTATTTAAAATTACATAGGTCAGAAGAGGTCATAAATCAAAAACACCAGTTCAAGATACGCTCAAAACAAGTTTATATTTTCGTTATCAACATATTTAAAGAGATAATAAAAATATTTCATGAAAAACATCATCACATACTGCTATGGGCTTTAATTAAAAAAAATTGACAACAGCCAGCAAATGATTAACTTGTGGAGCAGTGCACGTCTTACATGCATCTAGAGCCCTAAAGAAAAAGTGGATCTTGACAAATTAGATCTGCAGAACTTTTTTGACAGTGAACGGCTACTTTTAAAAACTAAATATTTGATTAAAGCAAAAAAAGTCAGTTGAACAGGAGCTGATCAATGATTTTTGCTGTCTGTAATGTGAATGTTTCCACCTTCCGTCCATGAGCAATATCCTTTGCCTGCTCTGCTTCCTCACTATAAAAGAAGACTTTGTGGACAGTTAGAGGAGGAATAAGGGACTGTCCTGCTAAGAATATTAACAAAAAGTGAACCAGACGGACTATTTAATAAAGCATTCTGGTGCAAAACCAGAGGCATTTTAGAAAAATTACTTTTTTGTAAAAAAAAAAAAAGTGAGTAGTGCGTACTATAACGGCACACCTTCTGGCTAGCAACTAAGGTAAATGTCAATTGCACTGGGCTGGCCCGGAAGAGGTCTACTGGTTTCATGCCACAAATACGCTATGCTGAGCACATGCTGACAGACACTGATCTATGCCTGATTTTCAGCATAGTCAAACAAGATAACAATTACACTAGCTCGAACTAATTTCCATAATCAGTGTGTATCCCAAAAAATTGAAATAGAGCCCACTCTCCTGGACTAAGGTTGAAATCTGGCATTTTAACATCAAAAGGGCAGGAATACATGCTGGGCAGTTCTGTCACAATTACATTGAACCAGAGCAGGGGTAGGGATACGGCTAGTTGCAGCTCCGCCTTCTGTCGTGAGCAACGACATGCTCTGGTTAAAAGGTCCCGCCAACCTAGACCTACTTACTAAGGGGTCACAAAAACACTAGGTTAATCGGACTTGGTGTTACTTGCAAAATTGGTTACTACTTCATTGCATCACTGCCAGAACCAGCATTGCGGTAATGCTAGAGTTGGGAAAATTCCTCTATTCAGTTTTTGGTCCTGATGAATTGCCATTAGACCTGTTAGGGGCTGTCTAGGCAAGAAATATGTTGACCTCCCACACCACACATGCCCTCTGGGACCATTTCATCTAGGTAGGGCTAACTATTTTTAGCTAGGCTAGTGCAACCTGGAAATAAAAATTTAGACTATTGGGCTGCCAAGGACCTATTTAATCATCACCTCACACTCACTTTACTACCTAATCCACACGAATATGGCTCATTACTACGCGATGTATTACATTACGCGCCTTTATAACGTGGTTGTTACGACGCGTTTTTAGTACGCGATGCATTTACATCGCAAGTCATTACAATGACTTGCACTAGGGGGCGCGCTGGACTTCGGAATAGTATTAATTACTATTCCTACTCCAGTTTGCGCAACAGTAGGGAAGATGATGGAATTAATTTCCAATACCTCAGCACCCCGTAGTGTAAGTCGTTATAATGACTTGCGATGTAAATGCATTGCGTACTAACAACGCGGTCATTGTAACGACCGCGTTGCAATAGTAGCACACTGTATTGACAGCATTGTAAACGCTGTTCCCCAATCCACACACCCGCATGCACCTGACGGCTTCATCAACAAAAGAGCTCCGCTAAAGAGCCCCTTCGCGGGTGACCGTTAAGCATTGCAGCACCGGCCAGACGAGGAGCAGGCCCGATGATGAAACATGACATCCCTCGTGGGCGTGGGTGTTTGAGGGCACTTTATCACAGACCTCAACACTCCCACCTACATTTAGGAACTGCACACTAGTTTGCTATATCAGTTCACCTTTAGGAGTACGTGTACAGGACCTAAACAAAAAGCTCCTGATTCCCTTTTGTTTGGAGAATAAATACATTGTGCACATAAAATGATCTCTGGTGAGATTCACCTCGATTCAAACATGGACACACCCCCTATAGTTTGTCATGTGCCCTTCTAAAATGAGGCTACTTTGTTTTCTTATCTTTTTTCTTAAAGCATATATTTGGTTGTCCAGTGTCTTTTCATACACATTTTGCTTTACTGCTGTGAAAAAAGGTATTTGTTCTGTTCAGTTCAAAGTATTGACCTCCAAATATTACAAAAAAACAACATGTGAGCTCTTTTTGTACCTGAAATGCAAATGAGGATGAGAGGACCAATTTGAAGAAACACTGGACTTTTTAAAGAAAAATTGTAATATGTACTCATTCATCACAAAAAGCCATGGCCACCTGTATTTAGCAGGAGCTACCCTACCATTCCGTGTAGGCTACCATGTAACATATATAGGATATATAATGAAAATACACACAACCTCCATTTGCCACTTTTATATCTGGCTAACAGAAGTTTCTCTTTCTCAAACAGTCAATGATTATGTTAATACAAATGGACTCAAAAGAAGGGTAGTTATGCGCCTGACAGGAAGTACTTAAATACAACTTGTCTTGTAGTTGACCATTACGAAAAATACCGAATATGAAACAGCGCATATGACACTAATTGCACTTAAAACAAATACTGACAAGGCCATAACACAAATACAAAACCAGACTTGTTTGCTTAATCAGTGCTGTTTCTCAATATCATAGAGTATAAACTAATCAAGCATGAAATAATGCAATAGCTTTTGTCATTTTCTTGGGTACATGTAGTACACATCCTCCACCCAGGAGTACCATAGAACAGTGGTGTTAAACCTGTGATCTGGGGGTCCGTGAAGCCTTCTCAGTGGATCTGTGACGGTTTCGAAATAAAGTGTACATAAATAAAGAAGCCAAATGTAAAATATAAATTTTTTAAATGTTATAGAAATGTGAATAGATATGAAAGGAGGTAAAAAAATGAGGTTAGTATCTTCCTTGATTCGTGAAGGTTGTGCAGTGCATCAAACAGAATAAGTTATGTATGATGAGTGGCCTTAATTGAATTTAGAAGAGCTTCAACCTTCCCATTAAAATTAAAGTTTGTATTTTTTTGTATTTTTTGAGGCTTAAATAAAATATTTCATCAGTTGTGTATTTGTTTGATGGATGTTTGTTTCTATCCTTTTTGTGTATTGTTTTAGGGTTCAAATAAGTGAAAATGCTTAAGCCTTCCAATAATGACTCAGTGGGGGCGGGGGAGGTCGCCTGATTCCAGTAATGATCAAATGGCGGTTCGCAGTAAAAAAAAAAGGTGGAGAACCACTGCCATAGAGCAAGTCTTTTCAAAATGTTTTTCTAATGGTCAAAAAAGGCTCAAAACCAATACATATTTCGCCACATATTTCAAATATGCTCCAAACCAGGGAAAACTCAACCCTGTCAACATATTACTAGGGTGAGAGGCAAGTATGACCCTTCTTCACACCCAACAAAGCCCAGGTTGTTCATCCTAAATAACAATGTGTACAGAACAAGCCTCCAGTGACCCGCCTTACAGAGGTTTTCAGGTATTTAAGAAGAAACGGAACACCCCCAATGAAGCATTCGAAACCCGTCAGTCTGTTGTGCCAGACGGGCTAGTAAATGCATCCGTCAGACGCTCGCTGCAAGGGAGAGCACGTCTCCAGTCATAGTTAAAAGGAGCACGCGACAGCTTTGATTACCTGAGCTGACCCGGCGGAGCACTCGTAGGTCTGCTGTGCGCGAGAGATGACACGAGACAGGAAGTGTTTGCGCTCTTTGATTTGCAGCCATCGCAGTCTGATATTCCATCATGGCTCTGAACTGGTTTTGTTTGATGTGTGGAACAATCTTCGTAGCCTGACCTTTTTGCTATTACTGCAGATTGGGGACGGATACGAGCGCTGGGCTGCCTGGGTCTGCGGTGAGGCTTTTTTTCGGCGCCCTCGCCTGTCGTCTTTATGTAGGGGGATCTGTAGATGCTTCTGATGACAACACTGGAAAAAAAACAAATAAACGCGCTGTTTAATTCCAGTTCTTCATATAAATACGCATACTAAGCAATGTAATCACAGTACAGTGCCACAAAATGCTATAGAAATTCACATATCTCAAAAAGATAAAGTGGCAAAGGCCGAAGGCCCATCTTTGGAGAAGTGTCAGTGCGTGAAAAGGGTTGAGAAAGAGTTGTAATGGTTTTACATGCATTTTGTGAGCATCATTATACCAAGATAAACTTGAAGTCAAACATTTGTTTGTCATCTATTTGTCCTTCCAACAGTGTAAATGTGTTACTTAAGCTAGGTGGAACTTCTAATCGATTGTTAAAAATAATAAATCTTTACAATAATGATTTATTGGAAATTCTCCCAGTGCTTTGATCTCGCGCTTTCACCTGGGTACTGTGCTAAAACCAGTGATCAATTAGTAAAAGCTTGCATCGCTCATTGGGGCTATACAAATAGATGCATTCATTCATTCAAAAAGTGTTGTGTGACGTTTTGAATAGACACATTAAAATAAACTTAGCTCTGGTCTTGCATGAAAGGATTAAAACCTCGTCCGGATGAAGTACGTTAATTATTATTGCAAGGTGTGAAGGCAAGTCTAACAGAATCTGTCTGCACAAAGTTTTATTCAACATAAAGTAAATATAAATCCTATGTGCCAGGTTAATCTGTGTGGAATAAGGGACCACCCTTCACTAGCAGCAGTGACAGGCACAAAACACAAAGCTACTTTTCCATGTGTAAACCTAGAGACCAGCATTCACAGTGTACATTCATGAATAGGTAGGAAACTGGCAGCTTATATAGTCATATGAGTCTTATTTTTCACTAGAATATATATTTTTTAGACCTGTACTTACAAGAGATGGCAGAAATCAAACATCCTTATTTCAGATATGTTCTAACATTGGCTTATTTTTATAGTTTTTTTCATGCCAAATCTGCATTCCAGATTATTCCTGAGTGTCCCTGGGATGTAGTGCAGGGAGGTCAGTTGATATTCCCAAAATGTGGTGTATGGGTAGTGTCCTCTAAGTGGTACATTGTCAGGTAATGCCCCTAATATGGAGGGAAATGTGATGGCTTAGTTTCCCCATAGTGTAGTGCAGTCTGTTAGGTTAGTGTCCTGTTGTAGTTGCTTGTTGCACAGTCCCTAAAATATGTGTAAACCGCTTATGCCAGGAATGTTCGCAGTCTCCATGGAAGTAATGTTCACTTGAATGTCAGTTGGAGACTGGGAGCTGAATTTGCAGGGGGCATTTTTGGTGGTGCAATATTATCTCTAATAAATGAAGTTTGGAACTCTTCTGAACTCAGCGTCATAACAATGGCGACAAGTGAAGCTGGAGGGCCCCCAGTATGTAGTGCAGTGTACCATGGTAGGGCCTAATTTAGCTCTGGCGGATAGTACTCTGTCCTTTATGGTGATGGAGAGCATTATCTCTGCAACCCTGACAGGCTACCATCTGCCAAACCTAGAGGTGACGTCCAGCCTAGCGGTCATCTCTGTACCTTGAAAGGAACCACCATCACAGCAATCAATTGCCAGGATTAGTGGATGACCATGGTATGTTTTGATGCCTATTCACCTAACATTTAAACTTTGTTGTTGTTTGGAAAAAAACTCCCAAAGCTCAACTTTGTGTCTGAAAAACAAAAACTAATGACCCTCACACCCTAGGTTTTTTTCTGCTATGGTATGGGGTAATTAGTTTTTTCTCTGTACGTCAACACCAGGTTTTACTTGGCAGTGACAGAGAGAAAATGGACACTACACAGACCCCCCCCTAGAAAGAGTGAGCAGTGTAATGGCTTTCCTGCAATGGCTTCTGCTCTGTTGGGCAGAGGAAACTTTCAGTCAACAAAACCAATGGGGGCTTCATCGACACAGAGCTTATAGTACGCCCATCTCTAACTGAGGCTGGTGGACTGAGAGTTTGGCGATCGCATCCTCCATTGGATTTGCAAAGTCAGGCCCTTAGTCTCCATCAGATGCAGGGTGGTGTCTTAAATTAGTGAAAATGGCTAGAGAGCAGTGCATTTTTGGATCTATTAGGCAGTATGGTGTGGTGGGAAGTGCAACTGGTGAAGTGTGTTAGCGTCCCTAAGGTGTAGTGTGTGTGAGTGAATGTTACTATCATGGACTGTGGCGTGATAGGTTAGTCTGCCTACAGTGCATTGCAGTGTGGTCTGTAAACATCCTTATAGTCTGGTATAGTGTATTAGTCTATTGGAAATGCATTACAGATGGTTAGAGCCTCTGTGATTCCTGTCATTGTGTTGGGAATTTGTCCATAGGGCTCAGAGAAGTTCGTCACTGTCTCTAGGATGCAATGGAATGTGGTTAGTTAGTAATGCGGTGGGATAATGAAGTAGGGTGGGCTGGAATGCACTGTAGTGAAGTGGATTTGTGTCCCTAGGTCACAGTGCAGTGTGGTACTACATGCCAAAATATATGATGCGGTACCGTATGTGGTGGTTTAGTGCAATGTAATGAGTTAGCCTCTACAGATAACAGTAAACTGTAGATGGTTAATGTCCCTAGGGTGAAGTCCAGTGGGGTGCCTTACTGTCCTTAATATTCAGTGTAGTGAATTGGATACATTTCCTAGGATGTGGTGTATTGGATTGCTGACTGAAAAGGATAGAAAAATCACTTTTTGAGTACATGTATTTCATGAGCTTGCCAACTTTTATTTGAAGTAAAAAATGGTGACAGTGTAGGAAAGCGTTTTGGGAATATGTGTTTGCTCTTACTAAAGTCCAGTGTTGTATGTTTAAGCTACTTGGTATTTCTTATTTAAGGTATTCACCTGTGTACCATGTTCTTGTATTGTTTTACATAAGTTGGCATTCGCAATGCCATTTAATGTACAGGTGCCATTTTGTGTCATGATCGAACACTAATCCTTTGCCATTTCTAAAAAACTGCTTTCTCTGGGTTATGTATCCTTGGAGCTGAGTTTCGCCACACTAATGAACACAGTGTTCTTATTAGCGCATACTTTTCCCACTAGATAGAGGCCCTCTCCCACCAGTCTAGCGGTAGACACCCACAGAATGACTTTGGCACTGAGATAATGTGTGCCTGGCCTAGGAATTGAAATTCATCCTACTGCACATCTTTGTTCCAGCTGCATTTGCTTGTAAAATTCCATTATGGGCAGGGTTTCCTTGGTTTAGAAATATACAAAATGTATCTCTATATTGGCTGAAGTCAGTCCCTCTGCAGCAATCCTAGGAGCCTGGTCAGACTGGACTCCAATCGAGTGTACCTAAATAAACTATACTTGGTTTGTGTACTCTACTGTCTGACTGACTCTTCTTTGTATGGAAGGCTGAGAGGTGGTCGTGAGTGACCCGGGTGGCCCTAATCGGGTCACTTCCTTCACCTGAGAGAGATGGCACAGTCTTGATGTGAAGTGAGGTTGAGATCTGACACTTCCTTAGTAGAATAGGTCCCAGATAAAACCAAAGGTTTCACAGAGGGTAATCCTAGCTCCCTTTTGATGAAGTGCATTAGGTGAAACTGTATTTTCAGAGAAAATATATTAGGTGTTGTGCATAGAGTACCAACTAAACAACAACACAGTTAAAGAAAAAAAAATAGTCCACACCAAGGTTAATTAAAGAGAAAAACATGGAACAATGAATAAACCCGATTAAGAAAATTAAATGAAAATCAGATAACACCTGCAAAAGTTGAACAAACATCTCTAATTAGATTTAGAAAGGAAAACCAGTGGCATTAAATCCAAGGAAAAATAGCAAAAACAATTAAAATGTCAAAGTGTCTTTTACAGGTAGAACCTGGACATCAGCACCTCATGTGGTTCACCTGCAAGCACATGTTGTCAGGCTAAAGCCGGAGGCCAGTGCTGATCAATATTTCAAACTTCAAACCAAGTTGGTATGGAGAAGGAACACGTTTAGTGGGGTCAGAGTTGGTGCCAGTTAAAGGTTTCACTTTGGAAATAGAAGCGTTTATGGAGCACGAAACAGCTCAGTAGGATGACGTTGAATATTGTGTTTAGCCAATTTTTCAGGAAGTAATATTGGCTTGTAGGAGACCTCAATTAACACCTTTAGAGACTTGAGAAAGTTGAGAATGTAGTATGGATGTGCAGCTATCTGACAGTATAGCATCATGGCTGAAGGGAGACTCTTGGACCATTCTGTCTTCCATAAAGTACAAATATGGAGTTTTGTCCTGTAAAATATTTCCAAAAGCATGTTTTGAAGCCACTATTACACAACAGCATTGGGATCAGGAATCTAGTCACTACAAGGACCAAAGGTAACTATGACTTCTTGAGATGCTCTTCTTACTGACAGGAACCGGACTGGAGAAGTACCGCAGGAGGTCTTTGTTAGTGTGTAGCATGATATAGAAGTCTGTCGGAATTAATATACTATGCACCAAATAGGTGCTAAGATAAGAGATAATACCTTACTTCTCTTGTGAGAGACCTCAGTAAACTTTGGTCCTGATGAAAGCAAAGTGACCCAGGCCAAGAACAGGAAGGCTGAAACATGTTGATTAATCCATTGATGCAGGTTGCATAAGAAAATTCTTTTGCATCAGCATTTTGTTTTTAAACTTGTCAGGGAGCCCTGAGAAAAAAAGACAATACTTTGATTGTGGTCGGTCTGAGACAATTTTAATGTTTAGATCCCCAACCCTAGGCCATACTAAAAAATACCACAGAAATAGCTCCCTCGCACAAACGAGGTAGAGCACGCCTAGTTACAATACTAGCATCTGTGGCGAGGACTCAATGATGACGCACACCACTGGAGTAAAATCCAGTGGGTAAGAGTACTTTTAACAAACCAGATGTTTTTTCTCAGCAAATAGGACATACCAATAGATATGTCCTAGATGAAGGTAGCCACTCTCATATGTGATTAGTTTGAAGGCATAATGGCCATCCCAATCAGTTTTGGATTACTTAAACCATCTTGGAAACAAATTTAGTGGTTATCCAACCACTGTACAGGTCTCCACAGTCATATTCTCCCCTGAAGTGCACTAGTTAAACTTGTTCTTTGGAACTAGCTTCAGCAGCGTTCTTTGTTACAGGCGATTCTCATTCCGGCCATTTAGCCTCTCTGGAGGTACGTTCCTGAACAGGCATGCAGCTGCCCCCAAAATACCAAGACCCAAAGATTTCTCTAAGCCATCTCAGGGAACTACAGCATCAGCCTTTGGAGCAAGTCCTGTTGGGACAGCAAGTCATGTTATTGGTTGGAACAGCTCTATTTGTTTTAGGTGTTCTCCTCAGCAGTGGCAGACAGGCAAGTCTCTTTTTTATCAGTTCCTGTCATAATTCAAAAAATCAGTTGGAGGCGAAGAGTTTCTTACAGGATAACAACTGGATCCCACTGGAAAGTCCACTGACCCAATCCTTAACTACTTCCCACAGTTTTCACACTGTCTCTTTCCTAATAATGTGACATGTAACCTCCTCTTGGAGAGAGCCATTTCACAGAAAAAATGTCACAAAGCTAAAAACAGGAAACATTACATATTGCAGGATACTGTTTCTTTAGCAAAGCAGATGCATCACTCTCTTAACTCCCAACCATTGTACAAACATTGTAAAGCAGTTCAGTGGGATTCACTACAAAATTAAACCTTTGACACCAAAAACAAGGGTAAGGCTTTACTTGAAATGGGAAAAACAGTTGAATAAACAACATGAAAGGCCCTATATAAAAGTCCTTCCAAGCTCAGATTGGTTCAGGAAAACATCTACCACTAATCTATCAATATTAGCACGATAATTAGAAGCATTAAGCAGAGTCAGTGTCAGTCAGGGCTCTATGACTTCTTATAATACACAAAGGTCCCCACTCACAGGAAAGGATACCTCCCTGACCTCCTCACAAGAAGAAATATACTTCGGAAAAGTGCCTGCATAGCCAAGAAGACTAGTTTAGCCACTTTTATATCAGTCTCCAACATTTTAGTACATATTTCCAACGACAAACATGTAAGAGGGAAAATGTGGTTGTTAGAAATGGGGTCTCTAGTTGGAAGAGGTGTGCACAATGTCCCAGTAAGGGCCACAATCCTAGTCAAGGTAAACTAGATACACACTAAGAGATAATCTATGACTCCCTCTGATAGCTTGGCAGCGAGCAGTTAGGCTTATCTAAAGAGACAATGTGTAAAGTATTCGTGCAACACAATGGAAATACCAAAAAAATACTCCAAACAGGTTTAGGAAAATAGAGAATAATTTTATGAGTAAAACAAGACCAAAACAAAAAAAAATACAATAAGTAGAACCAGAGTTATTAATTTATAAAGAATAAACCAAAATAGTGCTTAGAAGTCAATAGCGCTAAGGGTTTACTTGAGGTTGGTCTAGACAAGGGTAAATCCAAAGTTTAGGCCAACGGCAATGGAGGGCAGGAAGGCTAATGGACTCAGGCAGGTATTTCTGACAAAGTACCTTGGATGGAGCAAGCGTCAATGTCAAAGACTCGATGCGAGGAGGAGCCACATCATCGTCAATCCCGTGGATGGAGGCAAAGCGTTTGCGCCGATCTGCGCACTCTAGGAAGGCATCAGCGTCAAACTCCTTTACGATGCAGGTGCTCGTTGATGTCGAACTGCACTGTCCATTAGCGTTGAGCCGCACTGCCGGTCGGCGTCAAGCTGCGATGTGCATCGGCGTCAAGCCGCGCAGTTCATCAAGGAGATGTCATCGATCGGCTCCTGCTTCGACGTCAAAGGGTAATGCCCCGGTTCCATTTGGGTCAAAGTCATCACTGCATCAGTTTTGAAGGTTCTGGATAGCAGAAATCACCTTTCAAGGGCCCAAGACTGTGTTAATACTACTTGGCAGGGCAGGACTCAAAGAAGGCAAAATTTAGGTGTTGCAGAGTTGAAGGAAGTCTTTGATGGCCCGGGAACTACAGAACAGGGGGCAAGCCAGCAAGCCCTGGAGTCACTCTGGGTCCAAGTGAGATGGGTCCAGTCCTCAGCAGGGCAAAGATCAGCAGACAGCAGTGCAGTTCAACAAAGCAGAAAGCAGTTGCTTCAGAGCAGTAGTCTTGCAACTGTGGCAATACTTGTAGCACAGCAGTCTTTACTCCTGGCAGAGTTCTTCACAGGTCCAGTAGTGTATTGTTTTGGTAGTGTCAGAGCCCCAGTACTTATACCCAGCTGTGCCTTTGAAGTGGGGGTGACTTCAAAGCAGGCCTTTAAAGTGCATAGGTCCCCTTTCATATCAGCCGTTTCTGCCAGGCGGTCTGACTGGGGTAATCACCCCTTTGTGTGAAAAACAGGATGCTACCTTTTCAGGTGTAAGTGTCAGCTCCCCTGTGCTCTTCCTGCCTTGGAAGAGCTATCAGAATGCAGATGAGTTCTCTGTCCCACCCATATTTTCTGTGTTTGTGGCTGTCTAGAGGGAATGCACAAAGTGTAGCTGTCACCCATCCCAGATGTATGTTGGAGATAGGCTACATGCACACAGATTCACAGAGCAGTAAGAGGAGAGAGATGCCTAATTTCTAAAAGTAGCATTTCAAAAATAGCAATGGTAAATCCAACTTTACCATTAAAGAGGGTTTATCATCACCATTCCAAAGACATAAAACATGAAATAGCTACTCGTTTTTGATCAGGAATTACAGCCTAAAAGTGTATTAAGGAATTCCCAATGTTAGCCTGTGAGAGGAGTATGCCTCATAGTAGTGAAAAATTATTTTAGCAGTTTGTCACTACCAGGACATACCAAATTGAAAAGTACATGTCCTACCTTTTACTTACACAGCACCCTGCCCTATGGGCTACATAGGGCCTAATTTAGGGGTGACTTATGTGGAAACTGTGGTACCGAAAAACAAAATGGTAATCCAAAAAAACAAGAGGACGATTATTTTAATGCAAAGACGGGGGACACCACTGCTCACAAACCCTGACAAAAAACTAAATAAACCGTCTTTCAAAATGTCCTTATGAACAAAGCTGAAAAATGTAAATCCCAATTAAATACATCAGCAATACGGACCTAAACATCTGTACTAAAAGAATTCTGAAACATTACAAATTAAGCAGTGGCAGTGATCCTCCTTGACTTAAGCGCGGCCTTCGACACGGTCAGCCATGACATCTTGCTTGACCGGATGTCGAATATCGGCATAAAAGACAAAGCATGGCTATGGTTCCAGTCCTTCTTGAAGGACAGATCCTTTAGGGTATTCGACGGCGAGGCAATATCTACCAGCAGACCATTAAGTTGCGGAGTACCACAAGGCTCCTCATTAAGCCCGGCGCTCTTCAACATTTATATGAAACCACTGGCTGAGGTTGTCCGTCAGTTTGGAGTTAAAATCATTTCCTACGCTGACGACACTCAGCTGGTGGTCTCGTTGGCGCAGGAAGCTAACCTGCCTAAGACAGGAGGGCTCAGAAAATGTCTAGAGGAAGTAAAGAGCTGGATGGCCTCCTCATCACTCAAAATGAACGGGGACAAAACAGAGCTCATGCTCCTGGGCCCGGCCGACCCTAGACCTTTTAATGCGCTTTGGCCACCCTGCCTGGGCACTTCCCCGCCCCCCAAGGACAACATCAAGAGCCTTGGGGTATGGCTGGATAGATCCCTCTCTTTTGGCACCCAAGCCACCAAACTCTCAGCTACCTGTTTTGGCCTCCTTAAGATGCTAAGGAAGATCCTCCATCTTTTACCCATGGAAGCCAAACAGGTAGCCATCCAGGGCCTGATTCAGTCCCGCCTGGACTTCAACAACGCCCTTTACCTCGCTGCCCCAGAATATACACTACGCAGACTTCAAACTGTGCAGAATTGTGCAGCCCGCACATTACTTCAGCTCCCTTGCCGACAATCTGTCAGAGCCGGTCTGATCAAATTACACTGATTACCAGTCCGCCAAAGAATACACTTCAAAGCAATGTGTATCGCGCACCAGGCCTTCTGGAAAACAGGCCCCCTCATCACCCGTAACCTAGTCTCCCACTACCAACCTACTAGGAATCTCCGATCAAACCTGGCCTTTATGGCCACAACACCTAGAATAAAGAAGGCCAGAACCGGCGGTAGGACCTTCTCCCACAATGCCTCCAAGACCTGGAACACCCTGCCCCTCCATCTGAGAGCCAATTCCAACCTTTCCTCATTCCGGAAACAACTCAAAACTTTCCTCTTCAACTCCCCTCAGTAACTGCTCCATCTACCCCCCCTGATGCCATCTCGCCCCTCTGTTGGTTCTTAGCGCTTGGACTCCCCCGGGCAGCAATCGCGCTTTATAAATCCACATACAAATACAAATACAAATACAAGCCAAACTAAAAATTAATTGTTGAAAGAAGTGAAGAATTTGAAAACTTTTGAAAAAAATAAAGGGCCTCATTTATGAGCGCCCAAGCAGCACTTTTACACTGCCGGAGCATCACTTTTTTGATGCCCCAGTAGCGCAATTGGCCAAAGCATATTTACAAGGCCACGCAAAGGTACTTTGCCTGGCTTTTCATGGCCTTGTAAATATGTGCCCTTTTCACACAGAACACTGCGTGAAAGGGACGTTCCATGGGTGTAACTGTGGGTGTTCCCATGCAGTACCCATGGAATCTGAAGCATTCCCAGGTTTCAGTGGTGGTGCGTCTATTAGGGCGCTGGGGCGTTGACACACAAGTAATTTCTGGCCCCCAAAAAGAAGGTAATAATAGCCTATTATTACCTCCTGGGACGCGCCCGACTCCCGAGGCAGAGGCAGTCACTTAGCAGACAGGAAGGGGGTGGGGCCGGGCGTGGCAGCCAGCTGGTTGACTCCGACGTCATTCTGACTCAGCGGAGCGCACAGCAGCACAAATGCACATGTTGTGTTTTGCTCGGATAATTTTTCCGACCAGCCCAGTCATGCGCACTAGTGTTTGCTCTGGGTAGCGGCTGCGCATTAAGAGAGCGAGGGTTGATCAACGCCGCAGCCCTCGGTCTCCTAATGGGCGGCGAGTATCCCTGCTAAGCCAATCCTGGCACTGCTGGAGCAGCGTCTTTATTGGCTGAGAGGCGATGCCACACTGCGCCAGCGGCCTCTCGCAGTCTGGAGTGTGGGGGGGGGGGTGTAAGAAGCTCTAACGGAACGGAGTATGGCCAAGGCTGTGCGAGTCCTGTGCGCGCGTAGACCTGGGCCTGGCTTCATTCTTGCTGGGCTGGGATGTCTATTTCCTCCACCTGCGTTCAGTAACCTGTGTGCAGACTTCAGTTTACTGCACAAACCTGGAAAGGGTGTTCTTACCCAGTGCTTGTGAATTGAGTACAAAACTCTCAAGCGTCCCAGTCCTCGTTCGCTGCAGTGCATCGCCACCGGGACCGTCACCCAGCCAGGAACGAAGGCGGCGCGGGACCGGTAAGGTACGTTTTTAATATCTGTTTTCAACCCCCCCAGGATCCTTCCTCCTGCGCGAACCCCCTGCACAAACCCCTCCCTCCCCTCCCGCGAATAATGTGAGTCGCGACTGATAGGACCCACGAAACACGTGTCTGTCTTGAAATGTGTTTTATTATTTTGTAATCCTTGGCACGCTCGTGTGCATCCCAAGTGAAATGAGGCCCACAGGGTAATAGTTTGGTTTTTATCTCAAAGTGGTACATAAGGAAATGCAACATCTTAGGAGTAAAAGGAGTGACCTACCTTTCCTGCAATGACGCAGTACTGACCTCGCTTCTGTTTTTTTAACCATCTTTATTGAGTTTTACAGCATTACAAAGCATGGGTGACACTTTGATTGATTCTACAAGTTCAACATCCTTACTTCATATACTTAGCAATTAGTACATATTCGTCTCATTTCAGAATGTGAACTCCGGTATGGTTTAACAGTCTGAATAAAAAACAACACCTAGAAAACAACAACGTCTAGCCTATGTCCCTGATGTGGGTTAGTGCAGTTTGGGAGTTCATAGTGGTCTGTGGTAGCCTCGCTTCTTGCAGGCCATTTGGCTGAACCTCTTGCAGCAGGTCAAACTCTCAAGGATGCCCCTGGTCTTGCCAGGCAACGAGCAGTCAGAGACAGCAAGAGCACATTTCAGCAGTCACAAAGACTATTTGGGATCTCACTTGCAGTAAGTATCAGCGCACAACACTGATCATCTCTTTTGACACAGGGTCTAGTTAGGTTGGACCATGCATATATGGAATTCAGGATTTATGGGGTGAGGGGTTTCAACGAGGCAAGGAGCTCCTGTAAAGTGAGGCCATCTTGGTGGACCTCAAGCAACACCCCCAGCAAAGGGGATTATTGATGTATTTCTGTTTTGGAACCTTGTCGACAATTACTTAAGAAAAGTCCATGCAATGGGTATGTGCAGACTGTGCTTTTCCATTGCAGCTTCTAGACAGTAAGTTGATTCTCCTCACCATTTTGCATTTCATTCGATATTAGCCAAGTTCAATTTTGAGCAGTTAGCAACAACATATTTCTAAATATCTGCTGGACAAGTGCATGGTCCTTTAATGTCTCCTCCCACAATACTTAGATATAACTGTGAGCCCCTCAAATTAGTACATACGTTAATTCCATCTCTTGCTGGCATTAAAAATGGCCTCCATACTGTATTTTTAATTATTTTTCTTTATTATGAACTATGTACCAAGTGTGGAAAAGCGTTACACAATGATTGGTAGAGAAAAACAATATGTTCTATTCTGCAAGCAACCATTAACAGTCCTTAGAAGTGCAAAATTGAGTGGTGGGAGGGGAAAAATCTAAGGCAAATGACATACAGCTGTGCTGCTGCATGACAGGGACCTAGCAAGACGATGAACAGAACAGAGAGAGATATGCAGGGCCTTGCTTCTGTTTGATAGGGACATAGCAAGGCGATGAACATAGGAGAGACATACAAGGTGTGCTGGTGTTTGACAGGGACATAGAAAGACAATGAATATAGAAGGGAGATGTACCGGGGTTTGACGCTGCTTGACAGGGAAATAGCAAGGCAATTAACAATTGCTTTATTAACCTTCCTGCTTTCTCAAATTTGCTTGAAAATGCACCACTTGTCCACTCTTTTTTCAAAATGTTCTCGTGTGGAGAACCCCCCGAACCCTCCGTAGGTTGTTCAGGCTCGCTCGCTGCAGGGTAGTACCTGAATTATTTTAGGCCTCACCACTTTAAAATCTGACTGGCTGCCACTGCCAGGTTTACAAGGAATCGCAAACCTGAGGATGTGTCAGTTTCTAACACCAGACCAGGGCTGCCATTAGGGAGGCCCAATGATGTTTCTCCTAATTTTTTCCTCTTTCCATGCTATGTGTTCCGCATTCTGCAGCCCACATAGAAAGAGGAAAACACCTCTCGTAATTGTTTTTGTGCAGGAAGGTTTCCCTTGCTGCACACAAAAAATCACCTCTACACCTAGGGTGCCTGCATTGGTGCCTGGCAGCCCATTGTTTGGCAGTGCAGGGGAAAAGGACAGGAATGCACCTTATCTAAACAAGCATTGGAAATGCAATAGGTCTCGCAGCATTAGAGTTAGTGCTTTTAGAATTGTTTATGGGTTTTTTTTGTAAATCTTTAGCATTTTTGTTTCCTGTAGCCAATGCTAAAGAATTACAAATAAAAAAAGCCATAAACAATTCTAAAAGCTCTAACTCAAATGCTCCGAGACCTATTGCACTGTGTGAGGGTGAGTGAGGGTGAGTGAGGGTGGGTGAGGATGAGTGAGGGTGAGGATGAGTGAGGGTGAGGATGAGGAGTTGAGGGTGAGGAGTTGAGGGTGAGGATGAGTTGAGGGTGAGGATGAGTGAGGGTGAGGATGAGTGAGGGTGAGGGTGAGGAGTTGAGGGTGAGGATGAGTGAGGGTGAGGATGAGTGAGGGTGAGGATGAGGAGTTGAGGGTGAGGATGAGTGAGGGTGAGGATGAGTGAGGGTGAGGGTGAGGAGTTGAGGGTGAGGATGAGTGAGGGTGAGGATGAGTGAGGGTGAGGGTGAGGAGTTGAGGGTGAGGATGAGTGAGGGTGAGGATGAGTGAGGGTGAGGATGAGTGAGGGTGAGGATGAGTGAGGGTGAGGATGAGTGAGGGTGAGTGAGGGTGGGTGAGGATGAGTGAGGGTGAGGATGAGGAGTTGAGGGTGAGGATGAGTGAGGGTGAGGATGAGTGAGGGTGAGTGAGGGTGGGTGAGGATGAGTGAGGGTGAGGATGAGGAGTTGAGGGTGAGGATGAGTGAGGGTGAGGATGAGTGAGGGTGAGGAGAGGAGTGGAGGGTGAGGAGTGGAGGGTGAGGAGTGGAGGGTGAGGATGAGTGAGGGTGAGGAGAGGAGTGGAGGGTGAGGAGTGGAGGGTGAGGAGTGGAGGGTGAGGAGTGGAGGGTGAGGAGTGGAGGGTGAGGATGAGTGAGGGTGAGGAGAGGAGTGGAGGGTGAGGAGTGGAGGGTGAGGAGTGGAGGGTGAGGAGTGGAGGGTGAGGAGTGGAGGGTGAGGATGGATTCGCCATTGGTGTGACGGTCAAGAAGGGTTGCCCTAAATTCAATCAAGAAATTGTACTTGCATACCTCAGATGTGCCAGGGCGCAGGTAGCTTGAAGTACACGCAGCCGCCAGGGCCTAGTAACACCACACACGCAGGAGATATAAACACAGAAACAGACGGATTCGGGAAGGGCTTGTGCTGACACCAGTCACGCAGGGGCACTTCCAGGGCTAGATGATTGCGAGCGTCAGTCACAAACACGTGCTTACGTTCAAATGCAAAATGCGCACTCACAAATAAAGTATATTGAGACGCCCGCGCATAAGGAGCGCACGCACAGATTGGGGCACAGCCAACATGTACAAGTGCACTTAATGCACACCCAGAACACACCATTCGAGTCAAAAACTGACAAGCACACACAATGTACACGGACGGGGTCTGACAGGCATCTATGCACAGTTCCTCCACAGTGGCACCTACTGATACCTATGTGGAGTAAACGCACGCACTGAAAGAGAAAGCTCAGTTTTATGCAATTTACAAAGAATAGCCTCGTTCAATAGCATAGGGTGACCAGGCGTCGCGGATTTGCCCGGACAGTCCCGGTTTTTCTCCAGCCTTCCCTGCAGATTTCAGGAAATTAAGGTCATGTCCCGGTTTTTAGAGACGGTCGGCTGAACTAACAGTGGGAGGTACCTTTTAATGTTTTGCAAAGCATGGATAGTTAGCAGCTGTTATAAGAAAGCAATCTAATTAACAGGCAAGCTGCTGTGTTTATGGCTTTTTATGAATGTTCTTACTGTCTCTTCTGTAATTCTCTGCTGAGGAGCGCTGTCATCGGTGCGCTGGGTTGAATTACAATACTATTACGAATGGTTGTTCTTCTTTAAGGCACTTGTAGCGTACGATACACTCCGGGCGGTGTCAGGGTGCTAGTCCGGGCTTTGCCTTGCTTTGCTCCGTTCTTCTGTCATGTACCAGTTTGTCCGACATGGAGTATGTTTATTTAGGCATTAATACATAGTGCGAGTTGTTTATAAGTTTATGCATGTATGCATTTTTATATAGCGCGGACATTAGCCAAAGGTTCCAAAGCGCTTTACAGAAGACATACATATTACATATTCCTAAAATGTTCCTACATATAAATAAAGTAAAGACAGTAGAGTGTGGTATAAATTGCAGCAGTCATAATATTTGTAGAATGTACCATGTACCTGGATGCAGGGGCTATATGTGTAACACAGAGATCAATAGTTCCACAGCCATTAAACACAGGACGTGTTCAGCCGGTTGGGGATGCTCTACAGCCATTAAACACAGGACGGGTCAGCAAGTTGGGGATGCGCAATATTATATTTGAATGAATGAATAAATGAGATTGCTTGTATTACCCACGCTAACAGCAATAGATACCTTGGCATACATTTACAATTCCAAAGGTCACTAAGAAAGAGGAGAAGCTACTATTAAAAGGAAAGAATCGTACAAAACAATTACAGCTCAAACAGAAGATGAATGAGCGCGTTTTACAGAAAGATAAAGCGGGTCCTTTAAACCTCGCAGCTCCCCTCGAGATTTCACACGGGTTTGTGAAGATTAGGCCATGGGGAGAGAATGTGACATCAGTCTGGGCTAACCACTTCTGAGCGGGGGAACCAGGTTCTAATCTTGGGGTTGGCTCGACATCCAGTGATCCTGGGGAAATCGCATCATTATCCGTACCTACAAAAACCAAATTTGTCCTTGTGCAATGTAACGGGTACCATGTTAACCGTTCCAATCAATAGCTTAGAGTTGAATTTGCGCTATATCAAAACTGCAAAAAAAAAAAACCTGCAAAATACAAGTGTGCAAGATAGGATCCTTCGGTTTGCTGAGCAGCTGAACTGCAGTATAGTCCGGAAAACGGGAACGCTTCAAGACTTGTATGTTAGTTTGTTGCGTTAGGGCCCGGACAGAGTAAGTCACGTCAGTCTCATGTCTCCATGGGGCTTGAGGGGCTGTGGGGAAGGTAGTCTCATGACTGACATCTCAATGGAGGTTCTGGCCTGGAGCATAAACAGTCACGGGTCAGGTTGGTGTCTCTATGAGGCTTAATGGACTGGGGCAGAGGCTCTGCCGCAGAGCCAGTCACATTTCTTGATGCTGAAGGGCTGCATGTAGTTAAGTATACTGCCGGATGTAAATTGCTACAATAACTCCTCAAGTGTATTAAGTGTCACATAAACGTTGCTGAGCACCGCGCTGAGAGTAAAAGTGTGTTTGAAGGCAAGCCTCGATGTCCATGACAAAAGAAAGGCGCGCTGCCATACATGAAGAAGGTGGGCCTCTTCCAGCAGAGAATGGACCCCGGGGCGGGCCAAGTACGCCTCTCATAAAAGAAATGGCGGGGATGGTGGAGAGTCAACCGCACAGCATTTTTATATAGCGCGGACATTAGCCAAAGGTTCCAAAGCGCTTTACAGAAGACATACATATTACATATTCCTAAAATGTTCCTACATATAAATAAAGTAAAGACAGTAGAGTGTGGTATAAATTGCAGCAGTCATAATATTTGTAGAACAGGACGAGGACTGGCGCCAAATTTAAGACATGAGGTAGAGAGGGGCGCCTCGAAGCATGATCAGTGTAAAGACTAATCCAGCGAGGTAACATCCTAAAAGAGACGCCAGGGCCGCGAGGGCAGAGACCAGTTTAGGCACACCGTGTGTGTGCGCCCTTCTCTTCTGACAGTCACTTTAATTAAACCAATACACTGCAAATTAAATTAAATATAACTCGCATTCAATCAAGGTTCATTTAACAAATGCGTCACGCGTTGGGCAGCAGCCTCAGCATTAAGCCGGAATCAAAGTGACAACAAGCTCTCGGCATTGCGTGGCGGGAGGGGGCGGGGGGAACGTCGAGGGCAGGCAGGATGACTCAGGGGAGGGGGCGGAGCGGGGCAGAGCGGCATGTGGGTGTGAACAAGCCGGGCCTTTGAAGTGAAGCTAAGCTTCACTTCAAAGGTGTCGGAGGAATGCGGGCGGCTGTGCACGCGCTTTTAAGCTCAATGCACATGCGCATTGAGCTTAAAAGTCACGGGCACTGCAAGGAATCGCCACGATTCCTTGCAAGTTAGATAAAGTGTGGATGAGCCCCTATAGTCTCGCTTGCTCGATGCGCATGCGCATCGACAGGCGAGACCTAAAAATATGGCACATTCCTGTTCTTTTCTTTTGACGCAGGGCAGCTCCGCAAGAATCCTTGCAGTGTGGCTCTACCCTGCGCTAAAGCCTCATAAATGAGGCCCAAAGTAACTATGTTTGAGCAAGAACTAACCACCCTTTGTCCTCAAGCAACCTGCTCCTATCATGGTCTGCGTTAGACCGACCTCACTTGTTTGTAAGGAAAAGAACATTGTAAACACAAATCCCTCCAATTGTGTAAGTAACCTAATCTGTCTAGGCTAAAGCTGGCTGAATATGATAAACTGTCCTCTAAGATTTGTACACACGTCCTTAGAAATAGGTATTACAAAACCCCTTGTTAAGAAACCTATGACAGATGGAAATCAAAGAGAAAAAATCCGCTAAAGTGCTTGTGCTCACTCCTTATGTATATTTATATGTATTAAAATGTTTTTATTGGGTTTTACATTATATACAACAATTGCAACTTGCAATACCTTCCGAAGTGTAAGTCATATTGGTCATTCAGTATGAACATAGCATCTCACCATATAGCATAAAGTAATAAATGTACATAGTTTGAGAATTATCAACAATCATGGAGGTCTAGGTATGACATACTAGTGAATAACATCAGCGTACAGCCGCATAGTCGTGAGCTAAAAATTGGGGTGGGAGTAGGGTGTGTAGAAAATCTGGCAAAGGCAGGCCATGTAGTTTGGAAGAGGGATGCACGGACATAGGCTAATGGACCTATGAAGCTCTAGACGTTCAATGAGACATGGTAGAATCAGCGGGGAAAGTGAGAGTATGGAGGGTGGGAAGAGGAGGGTGTGCTCACTCATTGTAACAGGTAAAATTGGCTAACACATGATTTGCACATTTAGTTTAATTAGAAGTCCCTGGGAAAGTTGTAAAGTTGTGCAACGTGCACCCAGGGCTTGTAAATGAAATGCTACTCATGGGCCTGCAGCTATGGTGACCAACTGGCATGGGTGCAAATTCAGGACAGTGAGCGTTAAAATTCAGGACAAAGGGTCAAAATTCAGAACACAAATTCAGGACAGAAGGTCAAAATTCAGGACAAAAATTCGGGACGGAAGGTGCATTTTACAAACACATCAGAGGAGGTCGCGCAATATTACATAAGTGAATAGCCAACCAACACAAGCACGAGTCAAAATAGGTTTATATTAGGTTGAGAGGACCTTGCATTGCATCTGTGTGCCTGAGTGAAGATTAAATACCTGCGTTTGCATATTGGGTGAACCTGGGTAACGTGCGCCAAAATGAAACCTCCACCCACCCCAGAGCTTGGCCCCTGGTGAGGTGACAGGAGCCCCTAAACAAAGGCAGTTTGCCATGCCCTGGGCTCTGGCAGGAGGTGGCCCAGCAACTGCTGTCACTGGCCCATTATCATTCTGTATGGGATATTTAGGCCAAAATACAGAATGATAATGGGCCAATAGAAGCCTGTGCCAGGTTGGGGGCGAGCTGGTGCAAGCCACTGATCACAGCAGGAGCGCGAGCAGGCCCCTGCAGTGAGAGTAAAGGATTCTCCGGCTGCTTGCAGGGGGCAGCTCACTCTAAAGTCCAAAATTAAGGCCAAAAGGCATCCATGAAAGAATTCTTCAGGGACAACAGGCCCAAATTCGAGGCAGTCCGTGAAATTTAAAGATGGTTGGTCACACTACCTGCAGCACTGATTGTCCCCCCCCATTTAAGCAGCCCTTTAAACATGTCTCAGGTCTGCCATTGCAGCCTGGGTGCAGTTTTAAATGGCTAATTCCATAATTCCACATGGCAACAAAAAACTTTTGCCAAGCCTTAAACTCCCTTTTTAATACATATGTTACCTTTGGGGTAGGCCCTCAACCACGCATAGGGCAGGATGCATTGTATTTAAAAAGTTGGACATGTACATTTAAGCCATGTCCTAATAGTGAAAACTCACAAATGTGTTGTTCACTACTGCAAGGCCTACCACTCCCATAGGATAACATTTTTATTACCTTAATACATTTATTAAGTGATAGCTTTTGGTTTGAAACAGGTAGAAATATCATGTTTGGTCCCTAGAGAATTTTAATTTAAAATCCGCTTCAATAGTAAAGTCGAATTTTAAGTCACAATTATGAAAATGCCACTTTTAGAACGTTCAAAACAAAAGAGTACCAAATGGTGATCTGGTAACCCCGGTGCACTGCTACAAGTCACTCAAAATTGACTGTACTAGACTAAACAATTGATTCAATGACATTTCAAAACATTTCAAACATGATTTCAGTTTTCAAAAAGAAACACATCAAACAATGAAGCGACGTATGATCCTTGATGCTTTGCGTAAAGTGTCTTTATATTCATTCATAAAGTTCAGAATTCAAATTCAAAGGTAGGGTCCGTACAAGTTCGTGGGGGGTTTCAAATTATATATCCGAATGCATTTCGGGCAAAATAAGTTCGCCCTTCGTCAGGGGAATCTAGAAAAGATAGTATAAACATTACGCAAAATTTAGCAGTTTGGAGCAGGTTCAAAACTGATTTGTATATAGCTGGGACCAAACTGGGGAGACATGGTGGGCAAAATAACAATGGTTTTGGAGGCGGCCCTAGTAATTACCAGTGGTTCAGATTAATTCAAGCTTTCCACCCATCACTTTTTTGTGTACTTTGCAAAATTTGGCATTTTCAGAATAGGCATTTAAAATCTGATTTTAGCATTGAAGAGGCTTTTAAATTATCATTCAAAAGAGTAGAAGAAGTAGTTAGCTATTTCATGCCAGAATTAAGGTAACGCAATGTTAGTCTAGGGGAGAAGTAGCCTTGCTACAAATCTATTTTGGGAGTTTTTCACTGTCAGGACTTGTGAAACTTAAGTGCACATGTTCTGCGTTTTAAATACCATGTACCCTGCCCTATGAACTGCTAGGTCACACCTGAGGGATGTCATACATTTATAAAACAGGAAGGCTTAGGCCTGGCAAAAGGTTTGTTTTGCCGGGTGGAAATGACTGTTTACAACGGTACTAAGGCCACAGGGCAGTCCTGAGATATGTTTTAGGCAGCTACTTTAGTGGGTGCACAATGAATGCTGCAGCCCACTAGTACCATTTACTTTTCAGGCCCTGGGTACATGTAGTACCATATACTAAGGACCTACAGTTTAATTAAATTTACCAATCAAGTGTATGCCAATTTTACTATGTTTATATGGGAGAACACAAATACCTTACTACAGGCTAGAAAGAATAAAGGGTGCTGAGTCCTTTAAGCTAGCAGAAAGTGTTCTGAAATGGAAGACAAAAAGTGACCTTGCAGAAAGTGCTCGGTCCAACCTCCCCAATACATGGACTCACATCAGAAAGAGCTGAAAGCTGCAATATCAACTTTCCAAACTGAGTGGTCCATTATGATGTCGGGAGGATCACCACTGCCTGACCGGCAGTGGCGATCTGTCTGACATCATTCCCCGCCCGCCCTCCATTTACCCCCGCCATATTACAATGGCAGGGTGACAGAGGCGGACGGAAAGACCGTCCACCGCATTTCCGCTGGCAGGCAATCTTTCCGATTGCCTGCCGGGCGGAACTCGGGCCTTATATGGTGGCGGTGTCTTCCAGACACCAATATCCATATCAGGATGCCTATCGGAGAAGGCCTTTCCATGGCGGCGATGCCCCAGTGGAAAGGCATGCGAGAATTGATTTGGGAGCGCATTACGGGCCACCAGGGGAGTGGGGTGGTGGGGGGCTGCACTTGGGGGGTACCTATGGTACCCCCCTCCATTGGCATGCACAAGGTGGCAGACAGGGCGGTGCCTGTCACGTTGTGCATGCCAATGCACAACATGCACATTTAACCTTGTGAGGGGGGCTGCTTACAGCACCGCCCGCCACAATGTTAAATGTGCGGGATTCGACCGCCAGGGTGGCGGCCGCTTCTTAATGGGCACATCGGGAACGCCGCACCTCTTGCGGTCGGTCCTGTTCACTGTTACGGTGGCGGGCGGACTTTGTCCTCCCGCCACTGCAAGGGCCCCTGAATTCTTTCCACCAACCTTATGATATGAAAAGTTAATAAAGAAGCGGAAAATGTCTTTTTTTCACAAGATTCTTGGAACTAGGCAATGTTTAAATACTAATACCAACCCTTTCATCCTTCCTCTAGTCTTTCTAGTACCACAATTCGACCTATCTACAGTACATTTTGGAACACTGCTCCCAGCAAAAAGTTTTAACGTTGCATTAAACTACTATTTTCCTTCAATATGTTAATTGCCTTACAAAAGGACATACTTCAGTTATTCTTAAGTGCCATACCTTATTGCTTTGAGAATGCATGTATGTAAACAGCTATTGCCGCACAGATTCTATTCAATACCAATCGCCAAAGCATTTTTCCCACCCTTAATAATTGCAGCAGTTTAACTGCATCAGCTTCTTTCAACCATCCTAATAGTTCACAAATGCCTTGATTGCTCGAACCAATGGATACCATGTCCCTTTACTCTGATGCAAGACTAATCATAAAAGAAGGAACGTATACAAAATCACATACCCCACTATAAGGTTGATAAATGCTTCTTTGAACTTCGATCATATAATCCTGAAGGAACATCCAGAGGTAATTGTCGCAGATCACTACCAATACTACTAATACTACTACTGCCCTAAGAAAAACAAAGAATAAACTGATTGTCTACTTTTTGCCCATGACACCCATTACATGGACTAAGGTTTTCTGAAACTTTTCCAGGTTGCCTCAAAATTCAAAATCCCTAATAGGTGGAAACTCACCATTTCAAACTCACCCATCTCCAACCCTAAAATGACCATCTCCATCTACAAGAAGTTATGATCCAAGCCCCAGGCACCCACTTAAAATTCTTCAAATCTCCCTTTCAAATGCTGCAAAATATCAGACAAAACAGCACTTGATAACTCCCAACCGTCTTCACCAACGAGAGTCATTTTCGATGCTTCAAATCAACCAGGAACTCAGTATATACATAACTCCTTTCTGGCTCTCTTGGCCGATTTCTCGCAGTTATGCCTCCCGGTACTCTGACATCACTTCTCCCTATGGTTTTACCAATTCCATGCAATGTATTCACTCACTGCAAACATCAGTTTGACACACATTCTGCTGCCCAATCCCTACCTACATGCTGGAAGACTGCCCTCACTGCCCTTTGAATCATCCTACTTTCTACCTCACACATCTTTAGCCATTCAAACTGAACTCCTAGCCCAAACCTGATCTCAAACTCCATTTAGGTGAGATTCTGCCTTTTCAAAATCCTGATGCCCTTAGATTCCTTCTCCTGCAAACATTTTTGTAATACTTTTTATTGTTTCCCTTGATGAATAAAACAGATATCAAACAACTCAAGTTGTCGCAGTTGCAAATGGCTGTGTTCCTTAGTATCCATATAGCCTCCTTCTAGATAGCAGTTTTCCCCCATGTCAACATATCTTGAACTTGTTCACTCCCGTCGAGCTACAGCATCCATTGTGGGTAACATGCACACAAGAAGACAGGAGGTTTTGCTGTCATCCATAAGCTGTCCTGGTCCTGCACGCTAGCCAAGTCAGTAACACTCAACTTCATGGATCTTCTGACATGTCATTTCCTACTTTCTGCAACTCAGACCACTATCTTCCATTTCATCCAACCCACCGCCCTCCCCCCCCCCCCACCCGGGCAAAGCAAGTACTTCAATAATTAAAAGATCTACTCAACACCCCATCCACCTGTCATGCCCAGCCATGCCTACCTGAAGCAAAACATTACTAAGATAGAATGTGGGACACACCTGGACTCAGCACCCCTCTCAGGAGAATCTTTTTTTCACAGTACATATAATGAGTACAAGAATCATATCTTCACAGCAAAAACAACCTCCTTAATATCCAAAATAGTCCCAGGCAGAAACTGCCCATGATAGCTATTTGAGACTGTGAAACAAAACACAGACCTGTCCACAGCACTGCCCCTCAAGGACTAATTGCCTAACTAGATTCTTTGAGAAAAAATTGAAGAACACATTTTCCATTTCTAAACAGTACTCAGATCTGCTACAAATTACTATGCAAATGAAATAATGAAAGTGACTAGGATCAGGTCTAAATACGAACTTTTAACACTGCTTTGAAGATCAAACCATATTCTCACTCTTTGAACCAATGCTAGTGAACATCCCTCAAAAAACTGGTTGCTCCCTTGCACCCAAATAGGCCAAATTCACCAGCTCCTCCCTCAATATAGAAGATGTACCAGAGAGCATAATAATCAACCAGATGACACCCCTACTAAAAAACAAGCAACAGGAGCTGATCCAGATCTATCCTTTCTCACCAAAGGCTGTGAAAGCTGAATCTAAGCTCAAAGACATCACAGAGAATGACCTCCTGTATAACTTAGTGCAAAAAATTGAGGTCCTGATTTCGATCTCAGCGGATGGGTTACACCGTCACAACAATGACAGATATCCTGTCTGACAAAATATTCCCAATATATCCTATAGGATTCATAATTTGGCGAACGGGATGTCTGTCACCGTTGTAACGGAGTAACCCATCCGCCGAGATCTAAATCAGGCCTGAGTTATTAGTTCAGGGGTAAGTACCCACCTCATCTAATAAACACAATGTTTGGCAGGGTGAACCATTAAGTCTCTAAATCAACATGAGCTCAACCCCCTGTTAGCTATAGCACAGAGTAGACAGGGTTAACTTAAAGTCTATGTGTGTAGTATGTATGCAGTACTAAAACTTTAAGTCTAAATGCACAAAAATAAAAAACAAAAACAGGTTACTAAACAACGTGACACCAAAATGACAAAATTCCAATAAGGGGAACCACAGATTTGAAAGTGTAAAGTTTTAGGTAGAAATAGCACCAAAAAGCACAAAATGGCAATGATAGTCAATGTTCGCAGTAGAACAGAACCTAGGCACAATTTGAAACTGACAGTGATGGAGTGCGGGTTAGATTGACTAACTAGTTCATCCTGGTCAAAGATTTTACTTTCTGACTTTAATCCTTTTATTCCCAATGCACAGCAGGAGTACACTTCTAAAGCCCCCTGGACCTCAGGGAAGGCACTTTAGAGATTCACTGGGTGGCAGGCTGTGCCATTCTAGGACTCGTTGCCACTGATCAGCAGGACAATTTTAGGAAAGCTTTCTTGTAGCTTGTTGTATCCCTATAGCTTAAAAAGGAGAGCCTTATGAACATTGGAGTCCACCTCTTTGTCCTGGCTACAAGAGAGAGAGCACATTCAGTGCTTCAGCGTTCGTTTCTGGATACAGGCAGCAGGTTCAGTCCTCTTCTGGTCTGCCTCAGGTCCAGGAGTGTTCTGACTGTTCTGAAGTGGGTGCCTAGAGATGTCGCATATATCCCTGGTTTGAGCTAATGGCCCCTGGGAATGCCCAAACCAATGGGCTAAACGTTTCTGGCTCTAACCCCACCCACTTTGGCCATTTTCAAGAAAGATGGCCAAAGTCTTTAGCCACAATACATTTGGGCTTTAAGGGCTGAATATGTGTGCAGGTTGTGTACTATGATAATCCTAGTTTCCTCCCACATCTCAGACCAAAATCCAGTTTTAGGCAGTCCCTGTACCTCCAACAAAGTCAAAGACAGTATTCTGTTAGAAACAGAAACCAGACAGTGGATACACACAAATTGTTTTGGCATTCTGTGTCTTTTTTTAAAATTGTCATTCTGCGTCTTTTTTTTTAAATGGTGTCCCTAATATCATATGTACAACTTCAAATGTATATACAAGGTCCTAAGGCAACTATTATTTTAAAAGACTTTTGATATCTTATCTAAATGAAGCCCTAACAACATTACAACTGTAAAGTGACTGCAATATTAATGTTTTATTTATAAGTAACACAGTAAAACATGTTAAAAACATATATTATTGTTCCACGCCATTTTTATGGTGCTGTCACTGTACAAATATCTTTACATTGATTATGAATAACACAGATCAAATTACTCAAACCTCTCACCATTTAAATCCTCCTACATTCATCTCAACCAGACACTAGTACAACATACATAGAATCTATACACTATAGAATGAATGAATGAAAGCTTTATTTGATTTCAAAATGCATAAAATCATAAAAGCAACAAGTTCATTTCATATACAAAACATATATCCCACACATATACAGTTAAAGAATATAAGCATAATTTTTAAAAATTGATTAAGCTTTTCCTTTTTTTGAAAATGCTTTTTAAAAAGCCTGTCATTACAGCTCACAGTGTACATCGTTTAAAGATAATAAAAACAATAGTGCCGGACGGCATTGGCGCCATGTGCCTTGCTTTTTTAAAAGTGGTTTGATCCACCTAGACCTTTCTGCATCATAAAATTTACAAAAACAAATCACATGCAGTGTGGATTGCTTAGACAAATTATCGCACGGGCACTTGCAAAGGATTCTGCTCCAGTCATTTGGTTTTGGAAATGTAATTAAACAAAAAAGACATCAAACCTAAATCTTGTCAATAGATAACGATCAAAGCCTTACAGACACCAGATTAAATAAGGCTGAATTGAATAAGAGACTAGGGTAAGTTGGTGTTGCAATACAGCTTTTTTGGATAATTCTACTCCTAGTCTGAGAGCTTCTAGGTGATGCCAGCACAACAGCTTCAAATCCTTTCTTGATATAGTGCACATAGAGTCAGGGCGATTAAAAAACTCCGGTCTTCCTAGGTCCATGGTGAATTTGCAAATATAGGACAACCAGGGTATCCTGATGGCCTTGTCCAAACCCAGGCAATCAGTAATAATGTCTCTGTTGAGCATAAGATCCGGTGATGTCCAAACTCTATGCCATAGCAATAGGGGTTGCATACTAATGAGATCACTCACATACCGAATACCCAACTCTGAGTGACAGTTAAACACTGATGAACTTTGGGGGGTAGCCAGGATAAATCTTAAAAAAGCATTCTCTACCTTCTGAATAGGGGTAGAATCAGATATTCCCCACACACCTGCCCCATAAATGGCTGTACTAATGCACTTAGCCTGGTAAATTTTAATCAGGATTTCGGGAGGTCTTTTTCCCATTTTATTAGAGAAACTCACCAGTGCTGCCGTGGCTCTTTTGAACATCATTGTCCTATTCCTAATGGCAGGCCCCCAGGACCGAGTTTCTTCTAAGACAATGCCCAGATAGGAAAAAGTTTTTGTTGGGGCAATTTTTTCCTTCCCAGGAGATAGACGGCACTCTCTCTTCTTATGTCTACCACAGGTCATAACAAAATGTGTGTTACATTAAGTTTCAGACCCCTGTTATCCACGAAATTTAAGTAGGTATCTAATGCCGTTTGTAAGCCTCTTTGTGTACGTGCCATGATCACGGCATCATCCGCATACAAGAGAGACACAATTTGTTTATGGTTAACCTGCGGGGAATCGCAGACTTCAGCCTCCAGTACCTTTTCCAAATCATTAGTATATAAATTGAAATGAAAAGGGGCGAGTACGCATCCTTGCCTTACCCCCCGCATTACATTCAACGATTTAGTGCATTCCCCATTGTTGCCGTATCTCACTTTCGCCCTGGCTCCTGCATAAAGTTGCCTTAGGAAGGAACTAAGCACCTCATCCACCTTCAGGTCTTTTAAAATCTGCCATAAACGACTATGGATTACACAGTCAAATGCAGCGCTTAGATCGATAAACACTGCGTAAAGTATACCATCCTTAGCCTGTGTGTATTTCCCTAAAATCATCGTGAAATTTAAAACCTGTTCAATAGTACCCCGTCCCTCCCTGAAACCGTATTGTACGGGGGATAAAATATTAACATCTTCAGCCCATTGTTACAAGCGATTCAAGATTACCCTGCCTGTGATTTTCATAAAAGAATCCAGGAGGGATATAGGACGATAACAAGAAGGATTTTCCCGATCCCCTTTTTTAAATACAAGTATTAATGAAGCCCAATTTACAGCTTGCCTTAAGGACGCGTGTAAGTTACGGGGACCATAGCTCGCTCGAATATTTAAATAAATCTATGGGAAACGCCATCCGCTCCTGGGGCTTTATTTCCCTTACTCTGTATAATAACCTCTGAAATTTCCTTTACAGTGATCTCTAAATCAATTGGAACAAATTTTTCCCGATGCCCATAAGTTTTTGTCCCCATGACTGCAATTTTGTTTGCCCCACCTGGATTATAGACTTCTGCAAAGAAGTCTATCCAGGAATCTTCAGTTATTGCCACTTCCATTCTCGCCATGTCCCCAGTGGTAAAGAACGGTGCCTTGACTGCTTCCCAAAAAGAGGAACTATCCCTTTTCAGCGAGGCCTCGTAAAGGTTCCCCCATGCGGCATTTTTGATTTTACTTTTGCAGGACTTTCTTGCTAAATTGTACTCATGCCTACATTTTTTTATTTCGTCCTGATTTCTCGGATTTTTATGCAGGGCCCTCATTAATTGTGCATGGGTCTTCGTGCAGATTGTATCAAACCACCCGATTTTACAGGGTTTCTTGCCTCTGTTGGGGCGCTCTAAGTTCGCTTGAATAATCCTTGTGATATCATCAAAAGAATCTAATACTTCTGTGTGTGTAACCTCGTCCTGGAGGCATTTCATAATAAATGCTAGGGCTTGTTTTATAATTTTTGTACTAGTTGCCTCCGGATTACTATTTGACCATTTAAGAGCGTAACCATTTTGTCTACTCACTGTGTAATTAGTGGACCATGCCAACCTTTCTACCAATGTACATTCTTTAGTTTTGGGAAGTTGAATACAAAAGCTAAGTGGGAAGTGATCACTTATTCCTATCGTATGGGTTACAAAGTCAGTTAACCAGGTTGCATGGGTATTTGAGATGGTAATAAAATCGATCAGCGTACTATACCCTCTCCCCATATATGTTGGGCTTAACTCCACTATAGGTGTATATAGCATATTAGCAAAACCCAAATTATATGAGGTCATCATCTCATTAAAGGAATCGCTACCATTATTATGAGAAAAATGGGGTTGGTACTCGAAATTGTCTGCCTCTTGAACTCCACATCCACTTTGAATCTGTTTACAAAGATTGTGGTTGAAGTCGCCTCCCCATATAAGGATGGAATCCCTCCCCAATTTATCCGTCAAGACCCTTACCTCCTTATTAAGGGTATTTACCATATCACTTACTAAGCCCTTTTCTAAATTATTGTACATATTAATAATAATTATCTCAACCTTAGGGGACACCTGTATTACAATTATTTGATAATTGCTACATGACCTCACCATTTTCAATGATACTACCCCCAATAAGTTTGTTACATACACACTAAGCCCCCCTTTACTTCTCCCATGACTAGATGAACCTGCTGGTACATGATATGTTTTAAAACCATCTATAAAAATTTCCTCAAGGGTCCAGGTCTCTTGCAAGCATAATATATCTACATCTTTAATGAAATCTACCCAGATTGGGTTGTTTATCTTAGAGCGTAGCCCCGCAATATTCCAGAATGTAACTCTCAAACCTTTCGTAGTATGAACCCCGAACGGGACACATGGGGAGTTTCCAGGGCTAGGCTTACCAAAGCTTGTCAAAATAGCAGTACTATTGTGTAAAGAGTTACACCCCTCGAGGCGAGCGTTGTTATCCTCATGATGAGATGGGTACAGCACAGTATCTCGCAATGTTGAGGGATTCGAGGGCTCGGTACCAGTCCCTGGGTTCACAGTTAGGTCTATTTTTAGTACACTGTGATCCCCCCTCGTTTCTTGTGTGGAATTAGGTGACCTGTTTGTGGGAATAGAACTAACACTAGATAGTTCATTAACTATTTTACAGTTATCCGACCACACTTCGATGCTTCCTACTTCGGGAGCAGATGAAATAAGTCATTCGTTTGTATCTAAGCCAGAGAGGGGTTCAAATAAATTTTGTAGTGGGATATTCCAGTACTCGTTTTGATTAGTGGGATGATATCTATTGCCAGGGGGAAGGAAGAACCTATTTGAGCCCTGAGGTGGAAAAGAGGGGGGAAACCTGTTTACATGCTGTCTTGGTACAGTGTGGTGCGGATTACGATAAAGAAATTGCAGAGAATCATAGTTACCCTGTACTGGTAGATGATTAGGAGGCGCCATCAGAGCCTCGGGATAAAAATAGCTAAGGTTGCGAGATGATACGCTACCCTCCCCTCTCCCTAGAAACCAGTCACTGATAAATGTGACTACTCTGTGATCCCTGAAATTTACTAACACCACATCCCCCTCTATATCTTTAGGACGAAGACCCACCCAGTTGCACCGCCTTACAGATAATATGTCTCCATCTAAATGTGATGGGAGGGGTCTGTTGTTTCGCAGCCAGTAAATGACTTTATTTTTAAGACTGATGTAAGATTCTGAAATTCCTGCTGGCAAGGCCGGAACTCCAGTTAGGATAATAACGTAGTTAGATGATTCAGGTGGTAAATCTACGTTATTGCTGGAATTTGATTTGGCTATATTCATTTTAGATGGCTGCTTTACAGGAAGATTTCTAGTAACAGGATCTTTCGGGGGACCTAATTTAGCCCTCTCTTTATGTGATTCTTGCGAGGCCACCGTTCTAGGGGAGTTAGTGTATGGAGTCGTTTTTTTAGATATAAGGTTATCCACTTGGGTCGTTTTAATAGGTACGGGGTTATCCACGTGGGGCCTAGGTGTTATATGTATTGGATGTTTAGTTGCTGGACAAGTTTCCCCTGGATTGAATTGTTTTTGGGCCTCCTTAGGGTTGGAAGCATCCAAAATACAATCAATTTTTCCCCCAACCTCTTAACTCTCTCAGTAAGTGGCAACTGGAAAGATTTTAGGAGGTTTTCAATAGCCTCCAATATCCCTTTACCCGACAAGGGTTCTGGAAACATACTTGATTTTATTATAGGGCCCGTTGGTGCTTCCTTCCCTAGCTTTTTCTTTATGTCCACAGATGGTAAGGATATATTTGAAATTTTTCCACCTTTTCTAGCCCCTCCCTTTTTTTTGGTGGAGACCGGTGTATTCCCTGATGCTTCTTAGATTGTAACTTTTCCTTGGTAGCATTAACTACTGTCGGTGATACACTATAGAATTCTTTAACCCAATGTTCCTCCTTTGTATACAATTTTTACACATGCAGGTATTTTGTTAATATTTTGTATGAAAAGACATGAATTGGATGAATGTGTTCCTTTTTAATTTTCTAGTGACTTAAAACCTCAGACCTCTCAAAAAGGTCTTGATGCTACAGCAGGGTCTGACACTATGACGTCAATAGCAGGCTCACTGTGATGGAGGCCAGTTTGGCTAGAAGACAAAAGAAAAGTACAGGCCTGTGTGTTAGCTACACCTGCTTGTGACAGTGAATGTGGCCTCTTTGAAGTTAATCAAGTAGTTGGTCCCATCCCACAGGACATCCTGTCAAAGGCATATTAACACTTACCACACCCAAGCCTTTTGTCCAGGTCCTGGGAGCAAGTTGACACCTCATTCATTGAAATGATAAGTACTGGCTGGCCAAAGTGGGAAAACAAATGCAAAGCCTTCTGGCAGGGCAAATATACCTTTTAAAAAATGCATCTTTCCTAAATATGTATTACAAATCTGACTTCACAAGTGAATTTGGCTTCTCATAATTATTTCAAAAAGCCCAAACATTAAAATTGTATCTGTTTTCTAGGTGGGGATAACATTTATTAAATGTAATATTGTATCCGAATGCTTTCCTATGGGACAGTTAACCTGCTTGTCATTATAAGGACACTTTTAACATTACAATTTTACTTGTTCATATACTCTACCTAATGGGCAATAAGGCCTACTTAGGGGTGACTTATTAATATTTATAATGAAGGTGAAAACCTGTCAAATGGAGTTGTTTTGACAGTTTGAATTTGCAATAAAACCTGCACAGTCATCCAACTGGTGGCAGGCCTGCAGTCATGTTTACATTGTCACTGTAGTGGGTGGTACACTTGATCTTATGGAGACTCCCCCCGAATGCTCTGGGAGACTAGATCGTTCGCTCTGAGATCTTTGTGGAATTCTTTACGTGCAATACCCACTCGGTGCAATCTCCAGGTGTGTTTTGGGAGGCCTTTAAGGCCAACATCCGGGCGATCTGCATGTCCAAACAATCAGAACTTAACTAGTACGATAACGATACTGCTACTCATATAGGCAAACCTTTTCTCATAACTATACACTCCGCGTCATACATCTTAAGTACCTGCGTCATCTTTATTGCACGCCTCTTTAGTTGCATCACGTGGGCTTCCACTGGGATACTTGTGCCCATTGAAGGTAGGAGGGGACTGTTTTTCTCCACTTCAGTATTGCCCGCACAAAGAAGAATACTCAGATTATGTTCACAATGTCATCACAAACATCATGGCACATGCAATGCCCCTAATTGCCTACAGTGACCCTACTCAGCTATGTGAAAAATGTCCATGTTAATGTCCGCAGGCTCACTGCGTTACTGTTACTCCTGGCCAAGAGATGGCTTGCGATATATTGGGTTTGTGCCACTGTTAGCTCCTGGCTTACTGAAGTCACCTGTCTGGAGCACCTCGAGGACTACTGGGCTCTTATGCTGGCCCCCAGCAGACCAAGGAAAATATGGGCACCTTTCATACAGTGCATGTAATGAAAGCTGTATGCCTGCCTACCAAGAGCACCTCAAGGGGAAAGTGGGTACACGTAAAGTGTTGAACTGAACTAGTGAACTTAAAGTAATAAAACCTGATGACTACAGCAGCAGTAATAATGAAGAACCTTATTATAGGCAGTACCAGAATTCATAAACTTACAGATTTGAGTTGTGTCACCTGGGTGTGCAGGCAACAGCTGCATTTCTTTCAAAAGAAATTGGTAACTCTCAGATTTGAGGCCCCCTCTGGTTTCTTGCTAAGCTGAAGTTAAGGTACAAGGAGAAGATATTTATTTTTTTCCAAATTCAGAAATTGGTAAAATATAATTGGATTCAAAGAAAGAATACACTACTTTTTTCTCATAGTTAGGTCTAGATTTAGTGTCAAGACTAGAATCTACAGATATCTAGGCATGAGAAGAATGTAACCACTCTCCATCTTTACCTTAGTGAAACAGCCATGAGCCAAAGTGCAGCCGTAAACTGCTAAAAGGATTGGGGAAGGGAATTAGCGAAGGGATGCTAAGTAGTGGATCCTGTGGAATAGAAGATCAGGTCACAATGCTGTTGCTCATTGTCTGGAGAGGCAACATTTACAGCCACAATAGTTACAGTAGGAGGCTGGCTCAGTAAATAGTGTCCACCCATGGTGAGGCACTGTGCACTGAATCTAGCCAACTCTTAGTGATAGTGTTTAGGTCCCTGAAAACCAACACTCTCAAGGGGTAGCTGCGGAGAGCAGCTAAGGCTTTTCAGGAGGATGTAAAGCAGGTGCATGTACCACTAAAGTCAATTAGTAAACTTTTCACACAAGAAAGAACCACAGAAGGTGAGTATAAAAATACTTTGTATTTATTACTAGACACTAACTGGTATATCTCCTACCCGGTGGTATAAATAACACACAAGAAATAATTCAGAAAGAGGTAAGTAGCATAGAAAAAAACACATAGCGCCCTACCGGGGAGGGTGGGAAAACCATGTACTAAAATAGTGGAATGTGAGGTAAGTATCAAAACTGGACTAATGCCCAAGGATGGAGGACCCCAGGATAAGCACGAACCACCCAAGGTGAGTAGCCAAAGACTCCAAGGCATCCGGATGCAGAGTGGTTATATCGTGTCAAACATCTATAGAATAACACAAAGTAAGTCACAGTTGGATTTTTACAGTCCTAGGACCCCCAAGAAACCACTTGGATCAAGGAAGGTTGGAGAGCCACCCCACCTGTGGATATCCTGGGAATCAGGATACCAACACCAAGAAGCCAAGGTGCATAGGGATGAGATGGTATTGAAACCTCCCGTAGACGCCAATATAGGTTTGTGGAAGATCAGCAGCTACAGAGTCTTGTGGACCAGGCCGGTGGAATCAGGACATGGAATACTGGCGCGAAGAACCAGAAACCAGGGGGGACAGAGTCGACACCACCCAGAGGAGACAAGATGCCGTGGAGCACAATACCAGCCCTTGCAGGAGGTTCTTGCTGTAGCACAGAGAGGTTGAAGCAGCATCTGTGGAGACCAGGCGATGATGCAGGAGCACAGGAAATGTCCACAAGCTGTCCCACGCCAGCCAACGAGTGTAGGAAAGTCAATGGCCGGCAGGACCACCAACAATTCTTGGCAATCTCAAACCATGGTTCGCAGAAGAAGATGCAGTGTTGCAGACCAGCAAGGTCTGTGGGACTAACCCAGCAAGGTTAAGTCAGGGATGGCCCTCAGCATGCAAGAGAACCAGGGGGAATTTATTGAGCCTTCTCGAGGACCCTTTGGCTACAGATACGGAGTCGCAGGGAAGCCTCAACAGCACACAGGAGATGAAGGTCTACGATGCAGAGGATGCAGGTAGGCTGTTGTTCTTGGAGCTGTGCAACGCTGGAGGTTTGGGTTTCTTGGAGCTCGAGTATCTTTCATCAGGAGAGCAAGCAAGCCTTTATATTGGCAAACAGATTCTGTGCACAGGGAGGCTGATCACATCAGCTGGAGAGAGATTATAGTCACCCAAGTTGCATGGAAGACTAGTCTGGCCTCTGAAGAACCAACAATCTACCACCTGTGTTGCAGAGTCGGGCGATTTCTGTGGGACAACAGGATCAGCAAAGTGTTTGTTGATGCAGAAATGCCTGCGGGTGCAGGGAAGTGACTCCTTCACTCCAAGGGAGATTCCTTCTGGTTGGGATGCAGGATGAGTCCTTGGTGACTTGGAGGATGCACAGCCACAGAGTTGCAGAACTTGAAGAAATACAGGGACGAAGATGCAGCAGGAATCTTCCCACTGAAAGCAGTCTTGTCTTTGGTCCTGGCTTGAAGAACAGCAAAGTTCCAGTGTCCACCAACAGAAGAGTCTTTGGACAGTCTTCAGATGACAGGCAGTAGGATAATGCAGTTGTTTTCAGGACAAATCTAAGGACCCACCCTTAGGGGAGCCCTTAAGTAACCCTAAAAAGGGGAAGGACCTCTTCTCTGGTGACCCACCTTATAATGGGGTCAGGGTCGCTACTCAGCTGCCCTAGCCAATCAAATGCTTCCAGGGGCCAGGATTCAACATGGCAGAATCAAGTGGCCAACTAGAGGAGCTCTGGCACCTACCTAGGGAGGAGCTTGACAGGGGGTGGACACTCCCCTGTCCTTTGTGAGGTTTCATGCCAGAGTGAGAACCAAGGGCTCCTGAACTGGGCAAAACTTGTGTATGTATGTGCACTTCAATCCAGTCTGGTGGCGATTGGAAGGGTCCCGACCCCACCCAATTCTAAACGAGAGGTGGTCACAGCTCTCTTTCACAGGAAATCCATTGTTCAGCTTCCCCTGCCTGAGTTGAGCTCATCAGCAGAGGGGCTAGAGTCGGCGGCAGCATGGGCTGGAAGTCAAACCCTGTAAGGTTACACAGGTAGGTACTTGGGGGATCTTCCAAGGAGCCACCCAGTACATGGCATAATACAACTAAAAGTGGAATCAGTGTAATTGCATGATTCCAACATATTTGATACCAAGTATGACCAGGTTCGGGGCAGCCATTATGTAGTTGGACATCTTGAATTGCCAATGTCCAATTATGCCTTACTAGCAGCCTGCCCCGGCGTTGCCCGGGGCAGAAGGGGGCTGGGGGCAGCATCGCAGCAGGAGAGGCGCAGCAGAGCGGCCGGGAGCAGCAGAGCGTACTTACACTGTTTCCTTGCTCCCGTTTTGTTGGTCCTGGCCGCTTCTGCCCATGCTCGTGTCTGCTGTTTCTAGCAATCAGGCTTCCCCGACCCCCGCCTGCCCCAACATTGTCCATTATTTTGGTCCCCCGACTGCCCCGACCCCCGCCTGCCCCGACATTGTCCCCCGGAGCCTTACCTTGTGAAATGCTGAAAAGTACACAATTATGGCAGTATAACGAAAATATCACAAAGGCCCAGTGTTGAGGCGCTCTGCATAAATGTCCATGCCAGATCTAAAATCGACCCTTCTGTTTTGCTTTAAGTCCCCGTCTCCCGCCTGCCTCGACCCCCGCCTGCCCCGACATTTTCCGTGTTGAGGCGCTCTGAGTTCCCCGCCTGCCCCGACATTGTCCCCCGGAGCCTTACCTCAGCCGCCGCTCCTCAGTTCACCGCTCCGCCGCTCACCTCTCTTCCCGCCGGTCCGCTGTTCCTCACCGGCCGCTCGTCACCGCTCCTCCCTCGCGCCATGTCCGCCTGGTCCGCTGCTCCTCACCGGCCACTCGTCACCGCTCCTCCCCCGCGCCATGTCCACCGCTCCTCCTCGCGCTCCTGACGTGAGCACGCAGGTGGCGGCCGGCGCTACTTCTCAGGGACTACTTTTGTTTTAAAAGGCCTCAAAGCCTCAAAGTTCTTCCTTTATAATAGTAGTATAGATTATGCCTGTCCTGCACTTACAAAGTTCAGAGAATGGAGCCCGGGGTTTGGAGGGGTACCCTTGTCATGCAGGGGCACCCACACACTTAGAACCATGAAGTTGAAGTTGAAGTTGAAGTTGGAAAGAACTTATATAGCGCTCTACTACCAAACGGTTTCTTGGCGCTGAGACAGAAACTAAAACTGAGGGAGAAGGGAAGTAGGAATTAAAGAGTGTAGGCAGAGGAAAAGAGATGGGTTTTCAAGGCAGCCAGAAAATCCAGGTAAGAAGAAATAGATCTGAGTGTCAGGGGAAGTGAGTTCCAGAAAATGGGGGCAAGTGTCAAAAAAGTGGAGCCACCCGATTTCTTCTTACGAAATCGGGGGACTAGAAGAAGAAACTGTGTGGAAGACCGCAGATGTCTAGCCGGGACATATTCCGTGATCTTTGATCTAATGAAGGCAGGAGCGGTGCCAGCTAATGACATGTAGGTCAAGCAACCCAACTTGAAGAGTGAGCGCTCCTTTATAGGGAGCCAATGGCGAGTTTTTAGTAGAGGGGTGGTGTGACTAGATTTGGGGAGCCTAAAAATGAGGCGCACTGCCTGGTTTTGTATAAGCTGCAGCCGGCGACATTCATAGGCTGGAATGCCCACATATAGGGCATTACCATAATCTAGTCAGGAAAGAATCATTGCCGAAATCACAAGTTTGAGAGCATCAGCCGAAAAGTAGCGTGAGACTTTCCGGATAATTCTGAGGGAAAGGAAGCAAGAGGAAACTACTGAGCTTATCTGGGGACGTAGCGAGAGGTCCTGGCTGACCTTGATGCAGAGGCTTCTGACAGAAGCGGAGGGAGACGGGGGGGAACCAAGGATGGGGGGCCAAAAAACAGGGGACCAAGGGTTGGAGGGACCACCGATAAGAACCAACTCCGTTTTATCGGGGTTCAATTTAAGATGATTGAGGGGCATCCAATCATAAATGAAAGTAAGAGTGGAATGAACCCTGGAAACTGAATCAGAAGAGGGGGAAAGTTTGAAGATGAGCTGGAGGTCATCGGCGTAATTAAACGCCGTGACCTCCATATCCTGTAAAGCAACAATCAGTGGATATATGTAAAGGTTAAACAAAAGAGGGGAAAGGGATGAACCTTGGGGTACCCCACAGGTGACAGGGCGGGTAGGTGCAAAAAAAGTCCTCCAACCTAACAGCCTGAGTTCGGCCTGTTAAAAAGGAGGTGAGCTAGGACAAGGCTGTCCCCCGTAGGCCAGCACCCCTGACACGGTCGAGTAAGATGGAGTGATCGACCGTGTCAAAGGCCGCAGAGAGATCAAGTAAGACTAAGGACTGGGGGGAGTTGGTGTCAGCACCCCGCCTGAGCTCATCAACCACTGAGAGGACCACCGTTTCCGTCGAGTGTACCGGACGGAAGCCAGCCTGGTGGTCAGCCAGGAGGTGGTGAGCTTCCATATAGGTAGAAAGCGAGGAGGTGATGTGACTTTCTAAGATCTTGCTCAGAAGTGGTAGGAGGGAAATAGGGCGAAAGTTGGAAGAAACAGTAGGGTCGGCACCAGGTTTCTTTATGATGGGGATGACCGTGGCTGATTTAAAAGCATTAGGTACAATTCCTGAAGTGATAGAAGTGTTAAGCAGAGTGATAAGAGGGGCTGGGCAGCAAGAGAAGAGCTCCCTCAAGACATGTGCTGGGCAAAAGTCAGTGGGAGAGCCCGTCTTAACTTTGCCCAGGAGGACGCAGAACGCTTCTTCTGAAATCAGCGGAAATTGGTCAAAAGAGGAAGGGGACGGAGGGAGTGGGGGACAAACAAACAGAGGGGGTGCTGAAGGAATATTTTGTTTTATGATAGTGATTTTCTCATTGAAATAATCATTGAGAGTGTTACAGAGGGGTTGGGAAGGGATGGGTCTGGACACCACTCTATTGGAATCAGCCAGCTCATGTACTATAGAAAAAATCTCTTTGGATTTGTTTTGATTTGCTGCCTGATTGATTTTCTGAGAGAAATACTCTAGCTTGGCGGTGAGTATCGCTTTTTTGTAGGCCCGTAGGAGGATCAAATAGGACATCTTGAGATCGGGGCAGTATCTACAGCGCCAATGGCGCTCAGCCTGTCGCAATGCCAGCTTCTGGTTTTTCAGGGCATTGGTGAACCACCTATTTGCGTCGTGGGGACGACGCGTTCTGATTAGTCTGAGTGGGGCGACAGCGTTACAGGCCTCTGAAAGCCAGTTATCCAGAGTTTCTACCTGCCTATTAGGGGGTAGGTCTATCAGGGTAGGGGCAGTGGAGGCTAAGGAATGACCTAGGCCAACCAGGTCGACCCTGTTCCAGTTACGGGCGTAAATATTTTTGAGACGAAGAGGGATGTTGATCTCCCTCAAGGGGGCCGAGAATGTGATCAGGGAATGATCAGACCAGGCGCAGGGGGATATACTGGGTGTGGAAATTAACAAATTTGCTGACCAGACCTGGTCAAGGGTATGCCCGTGAGTATGGGTGGGGACAGTTATATGTGGCATGAAATTGAGGCAATGAAGGGTATCGGAAAAATCCCTGGACATGGTGTTCTCAAAAATTGAAGTCACCCAACAGGAGAACGGCAGAGTTATTGACTACCAGGGTGGCTAGCAGAACCATGCACCTTATACTTTAACTGAAGGGCCTACCTTAGGATTAACTTATAGGTTAGAAGTGCAGTGACAGGGATATAAGATAAACCTTATAACTAAAGTGAAAGGTGCAAGCACCATTTCATACAGACACAGTTTGCATGGGCTCCCGTGGGTGGCATAATACATGCTGTAGCCCCTAGGAGAGCCCTGGTGTACCAATGCGCTAGGTACCTCAGTACCATATACTAGGGACTTACAAGGGTATACCAGTATGCCAAATGTGGAGAGCTGCCACTGGGGTGCTGGATAGCAGTGTCCCAGTGAACTGCAGTCAAAACACACCATCACCAGGCAAAAAGTGGGGGTATAGATGCCAGAAAGATCATACTTTCCAACAGTAACTATATCTTATCCTACCCATGGACAGAGCAATGGCCTGATTCTAAGAAGAAGCACCTCCAGTACCTTCACACAGCAATGGAATTGAGTAGCGGATCTCTGCAAGGAATTAATATGATTATCACAAACTAAGCAGCAGAATAATAAAGGGAAAGGGCAGACAAGACCCCACCACTTTGGGGTCATAACACCACAATCCATCTGCTACATAGTGGCTGACTGTCAATGGCTGAACACCAGGACTCAACCACAAGAACACGATGAGGGGCACGACGCAGGGCTCGGAAGAGAGCAGAAGTACTGGCTAAAGTAAAAGACGCCAATCCCAAAAGTGGGGTGGAGGTCAGCCCTGTTATTTTGTAGGATTGCTCTATTTTCACACTGGGATGGCAAGGGTGAGGATGGATTTGAGTCTTTTTTCCAGGGACAGTCTAGATCTAAACAATAATATAATTATGTGGGAGGTGAGGTTTTGAATTATACTGTATTATCTCAAGACATGTTTCATTGAAGCCATGTTTTCCTCTATTTCTCCTCTCATCGATGTCGGCCGGACCAGCTGGTCCAACTTGATAGAGTTGGTAGCAATAATCTCAGCAAAGTGATGGTTAACCGGCAACGACTCTAAAAACTGAAGCCAGATGTGGCTGCTCGTTGGTGTGTTCAATATCAGTATTCTATTGAAATGTAAGGCTAGTATGCATTCAATAAACAGTTTAAAGTCTGCAAGACAACAAATATATGATCAAACTAGACCTCAAAGAGACTCTTCTGTTTTGCTCCAGTCTCTATAATAGCAAAAATTCGAATCCACCTTCAACTGGTGGCACACAAGGTAATTTGCAAAGATTCTAAAAATAAAATCAACTTAGATCAGAATAAAAGTGATAATGTTGATAAGGATAGCAAAAAACATTTTCTAGTAGTATGATTCGTTGGGGGGTAGGCCCGCATGTTGCCATTTTTGCCTCACTGTTCATTCATTTAGTAATACTACCCAATAAGAAATTTTCCTCCTGGAAAGAAAAATAGAAAAAGTATATACATTTGTTAAATAATGCGAACGGAATGATGCTTTTAGTAGAAGTTTAAACAGGGGAGGGTCCTCTTTGAAAGTGGAAGAGCGTCGCCCCGCTAAAAAATGCCCCCAAAGCACCAGAGCTGAAAAGTAAAATGGTAATAAAGTTTATTTATTAACATTCTATTTTTCAGCAACCCGTTCTAAACCGAGTCTCAGAACGGGGATGGGGCAATTGCTGCTATAGGGCAGCAAGGAGCTTTGCACTTAAGTTAAAAGTGCACATGTGCCTTTAGTCGGTCGTCTTCCGACAGCCAACCAGACATTCACATTTTAAACTTCTCTACCCCAGCTGTCTAATATACCTGGATTAGAGAAAGCGCATGGCCTCCAGTGTTCATATGAGCATTCATAGTGGACACTCCCACCAGTCCTGGTGCTTCTCTCATGCAGTGAGAGCAGCGCCAGGAATGTTATGTTATGTTATATTGCATTTATAGCGCGCACTGTTACTCTGGAGTGTCCTGGCGCGAGGGAGAGCTGGGGAAGAGGCTGGAATCAGATTAGCGTACCATGCTGAACCAATGTGTTTTGAGCTGTGGGATGGGTAGTGCGGTTTTTCTGGGTCCTGCATTGGGGCTTCCAGGAGAAGAGGACGTTGTGCGGCAAGTCTTGAAGGTAAGTGCCATTTTTAAATTTCTATTTTCGTACCACCCGCCTCGCCACTCTAAATGTGTGCCAGCCGCTACTGAGTTTAAATCTGACATTGGCTGATGCGTTCCATTTCCCTTACTAGAGTCTTTTGAATTTGCTAGTCTTCATGTGTGAAATGTGAAAGGAGGCAAAAGTAATGTTTTTCATTTTTCGCTCATGCCTGCTTTTAGCACTTTTTTATTTATGATATCTATGATATATTGTCTTTCTTTAGGAAATGTATAGTGTATAAAGTTCAGTGTATTGGTTTCGATTTTTTTAAACTTTACACATGTAATATGTCAGATGCAAAACACACAAAATGAAAAGCAACCATTACTACACAACAATAATTTAGCAATGACCAGTTGGGAAAGAAACAAAGTGTTAGATTTTTGAATGTTAGGAGGAAATAATCATTCTGATCCTTTAGGCTCATAATAAAATAATTTTCCTTGCAGTGCATTTTCAGAAAACGTCCAATAAATATATTTATCACTATCAGGGATTGGTTATGTATTAGCATTCCAGAAAATAGATATACGTCCAATCGTGTATACACAAATCAGTGAATTTAAAATGTATTTAGTGCATGCTTTTTGATTGAGAGTCCTTAAACTCAACACATGCAACGTTATTCGCATGAGCATTACCATTATTTGCATAGGGAGTGAGTGTGGCTACTTTGACAGGTTCTAGCATAATCCCAAGGGGGATGGGTGGGTCAACGTCATCACGCGTTTGGTAAGTGAATTCATAAGCAAGATAATAACAGCTCCCAGGGTGTGTGCTTGCTGTGGCTTACCACCGGAGCCTGTCAAGCTGTCTATTTTCCCTCTATTGCCACTCTAGGAGATGTACAATTTTTACAGATGGCAATTACTTACAACGTACAATGGAGTACATCAAGCCTCACAACTGTCCTTTACCCCTTCATTGTTTGCTTCCTCTTTGTTACATTCAGTCAACAATTCTCACTGACGTTAGTTATCACCTGACAATAACAGGTTTGGGGGTTTTGAAAGGAAACACACCTAGCTAAGGAAAATGTAGACAGGAAAAAACCATTTTCCAATTTCATTTTAGACGAAGACTCGTTTTACTGATTCAAGTGGTGTTTTCAAAAGGCTCGTAGACTGTGAGATGCCAAAAAAAACGACATAACTTATTTCTTGGCCTATCAAATGACAGGTTGGATTTCCCTCAGCATCTCTCCACAAACAATGTCAGACCATTGCATCTGCTGACATTCGATGACCCATCAGGTCCCGTGACACTCAATATCATCTTCGGGTTTATTCATGTATTGATGTACGTGTGCACTTGCCTTTTGTACAGAGCGGCCCGCCTCCTGAGCAGCGGCTGGGCTAGTAACTCACCGACCAGCTATGTTCACCGCGAGGGGTCGCATGGGCCACACATCTTCAACGTGCAATATACAAAAAAGTTGTTTTGCCTTTGCCCATAAATAGATACGAATAAAAGCACGCGTGACACTTGAACCTAATCACTACGTCATATGGGCATCCATCTATCTTAAATACTTTGGGGCTTATTTACAAACCCCTTGCGTCACCGGTACCTCACTTTTTCTCACATTAAAAGTGACGCACCGGCGGCGCAAAGGGCTCGTAAATATTCCCATTATCCGCCGCAATGCAATTACCTACCAACAAACAGTATATCACGCTCATCAGCACACATGCACAGGTCTATCACCTCGGCTTGCCTTGCTGCTCCTTTTTCTGCGATAATTAACATGTCCACATGTCAGTCTTCACTTGCAAAGGGTTAACGCGTTTCGGCATTTCCAGGATGCTCATTTGCACGCATGCTAACCAGCTACGTATCCTACACCACACCCTTGTGTAATGCAAGAATGCGCCCTACCACAGCAGCACCACGTGCTCACTCCTGTCCCAGGCTGCCCAGAAACGTGTCAGTGGAGGTACTCGGGCACTAAGAGGTGGCATCAGTGCACGGATGTGAACTATGGATGGAAATACCACTCACATAACAAAAACAACACAAAGCAAACATAAACATACAATAAAATTGGTACAAACAAGGACAATGGTTGCATTTGTGCCTTAATAAGAGGAAATAACGACCAATAAGGGAGAGGATTCTCACTGGGGACTCAGCAGAATGAAATAACTAGTTTTGGTCAGACAGTAACAATCTGAGACAGTAAATGCAGACGCGTCCACGCTCAGAGTTAGATAGAAATGGATAATATTAATAACATATAACCATGTCTTCCGTTAACTGAACCTGAATAGCTACAAAGTTGGGAACACACTACTAATGAAGTGGAAGCCAGGCAGGTGCAGTTTAAGGAAGAATCTGGATTTTATTTAGGTCTGATGAACTCTCTTGGATAGAATATGTTATAATTTTGGTGACGATATTGTGTTATGACACGAACAATCATGAGTATTGAAAAAAAAATCCAACTACTTTCCCACCACAAATACTAGTGAACTCTTGTTTTTTTTTTTGTTTTTTTTTATTGAGCTAAGCAAATAGATACGAGTAGTTACCTGAAATGGAACAGAAACATTATATCAATGATAAACATAATACATACAATAATGATCTTAATCATTACGCCATGATATGCGCATAAAAATAAATATTAATTTTAGACAACTTTAAGTGCAATACATATTTATAAATCTCTACTCAGGTTCTTGAACACCTAAATGCATCACACGTTCGTTAATTGTCTTTATGAAGAAGTGCTCTGGTGCATTTGTAATAGAAAATAAAGTGCATTATATTTGAATGAGCCAGATTTGGGACTTTTTTTTTAAATCACAGCACAATCGGGACTTTACCAAGACCATTGATCATCATCTATAACATGTGCAATAAGCAATTAAAGTGCAACAGTGCTACTCAAAAATATTTTACATTACTAAACAAATTGTCAATTCATTATATCATCCTAAAAAAAAAAACACCCAAAAAAAGAAAACGCATAAAAAGTACAAAGGGTATTTAAAGTGCAGGGGAGTGATACTCAAAAATATTTTGCATTGACAAAAGCATTCTCAGTAGAGTATAAAATCATAAAAAGGAAGTGTATAAGCACATAAAAAGGATGTAGAGCTAAAACAGAACCAGATTCAGGACATCTTTTAGCACTACCCCAATTTCCATAAACTCTTACCAAGTGCATGTTCTTTGATGGTCTAACCTGGAGGGCCGTCTCTTTATAGTATGGCACAGAGCTTCAACAGGGCCTTTAACCTTATTCCAAATATTGCCAAATGGCATTAAACCTTTTATGTCCCCCCACACGCTTTGCATATGCCTCCTCACACTTCATCATGCTAAACATTTTATTCTTCCAGCCCGGAACTGACAGGATCTTAACAGTCCTCTAATTTTGGAGGATAAATGAGCGTGTAATCGTCAAAGCTATAGATATAAAGTATTGTTGACATTTTGCTATCTGTTGGCTCCTTTTTGAGACATCAAATAGTACAAGGGTGGCATCTGGTAATACTGTTGCCTCAATAGTCTGACCTACTACCTTAAATAGCTCCTGCCAAAAATGTTAAAGATGCGGACATGGGTAGAACGTGTGGAGCCAGCCTCCTTCCCTTTGTTGATGACAACAAAAACATTATGTCATACCGCTGGATACATTTTAAGAAGAGTTTCTGGGGTATAGTATCCCATCCATTTGGACAGGAATTACATTCTTTTAAAATTTGCAGCCCGAAGAGATTTAGGGCAACATGCATCAAGCTAAGGAATAGCGATTCCTTAAAAGCGATTCTTAAGTAATCGCTATTAAGGAATCGCAATTCTTTATGCTTGTAGGTTTCGCTAAAATAATAGTGATACTTCTACACATTTCTTAATTACGAATCGCAAATTGCGATTCGCATTTAAGAAATGCCTAGAGACCCATAGGAATGAATGGGACAGCATTCGCAATTTGCGATTACCAAATAGGTAATCACAAATTACGCATGAAATTTCAAGGGTGCCTGGGGGCCAAAAGGCCACCCTGATGCACCCCCAACAAAGGTAAGTATGCACATGTGGTGCACACACATGCCCGAAGGACATGTGTGTGCACAACATTGCACTTTGAAAAATGCATTTTTGTGCATTTTTCAAAGATTTCACAAATTAATATCAACTTAAAGTTGATGGTAATTTGCGATTCCAAATTGCGAAAGCACAATTTGCGAATGCATAATGCATCGCAATTAGGGAATCGCAATTTGAGATTCCCTAAATGCATTTGCAAAATAGGTTATAGCAAAAATTGCTATTACCTGTTTTGTGAATGCCTTTGGGCTTGATGCATCTCAAATAGCATTTTACCCTTTGCAAACGGGCCGATTCTGGGACCAGTAAAATGCCCAATGCATATGTCCCTTATTTCCTAGCTCTGCAATAAAGTGCCAATCTCTCTCTGAAAGATGGCATTGTGTTTTCTTGGTACCACCCTGGAAAGAAAGCTATTTAGATCAAGCTGAAAGGAAAAATCCTTCAGCAATCTGTACCAATTTCCTATTCCTAGCAATCTGATCTTATCAAGCGCTCTACTAATCAAATGGGATTCCTGATTCTCACTTTTTATAATCGCATGCAAAAAGTGCTTGATCTGACTGAAGCTTAAAAAAATGTTACTTACATTGTGCGCCTCTCCTAGCTATTAGCTCTTCCCAGAAGATAGATTTTCCTTGCATGATAAAGTCACCAAAAGTTTTGAAGCCTATGGAATTCCAGAATCTAACCTTACCCTCTGCTAAAAAGAGCCCCAGGTACCTGCCCTCATGCAGCAACAATAAAAATCCATCAAAAGGTGACTACAAGTTTTTTAAATTTGGCGATGCAATGCGCGCAACAAAATTAGTTTTATTTATTTTTATGTTTACGTACCTGTATTTGGCCGTATTCCGTAGTTTACTACCCCCCACCCTACCCCCCTCCCCTCGTCACCGCCTGGCAGCACTCCCACCACCGACCGCTACTGTTTGTTTCCCTCAATCACCCCGCAGATAGTAAATGATTATTTGGGGTAAAATTATAAAGGCGGCACCCTAAATGTGAAGACCCCAAAGTCACCAGGGGCAAGGAGATGGTGGAATTGTCCCCGCCATGCACCACTGTCCACATCTCATAAACAATGCGAACTGGTCCAGCTCAATACTACTGCAACAATAGTACCCGAGGTCACATGCGACCTGTAAGGCACAGCAACCATGACCCCTATTGTGAAAGCAAATTGGTTGATGTTTGAACAATTATACCTATGGTTTTAGTTTGGTCCAACACAGTTACTTCGTTGAACCTATTATTTGGTTATATGGGGAACAGTTTTAGGCTTGGCTCGTCACTTTGCATCCTAAATCTCCGAGATGCAGTACGCAATCTAATAATGCATATAATTACATGGCTGCTCCAGGGAAATATAATATAGTCCAATTTTCTTCCTGAGAGGCTATGCTTTATGTCCAGAAGATGGCTACATGCATTTATATTAACTTGGCGCATGTTAAAGTATATAATTCTGGCACATGTTAAAGTAGATCGCCAAATACTATCAGATATATAGAACAGAACTAGATAGCAGTATAATCTACGGTTCAAAATACGGGCCCCGCATTATTAGAGTTTTTTGTTGGTGCATGACGCACGGGACCAGTTTTGCGATCTAAGGATTGATAATATTAGAGCAGGCATTACTCAATGTTTTGATTATAAGTATAATATTTATGTGGTCATTTATGAGTATGTGACTACCAAATAATATCCCGTTACAGGTGGGAACAGGGAGGCCTATTTCAACGGACGTGCATAAATTCACCCGTTATATAACTATTAATTCTGGCTTATCAGCCAAACCCTAGAACTCCAATCACCACACATCGGATGGTGTTTCAGAATTCCGTTTTTTTTCCCTGTAAGTCCTTTATTTAATTTGGTCCAGTGTAATTGATCTGTTACCTCCTGGGTATCATAACTCTATGTAATATTCAATATTTGGTTTCTTATAGTATCTGAACATTTTAAAAAAACAACGGTGGCACCAATATACAAACCTGCACTGTGAATACCTTGAACCTTAAGGTATGCTATCTGTTCCTTTTTAAACTATCAGAATGGCATCATGAAGTATCAGTTATGATCACGCGACTGTACTCATGAACGAATATTTTATCTTTTTAAATTAAGGTTTTTTAACCGAGGAGGAGATTGGCATTCCCCTCTCTCTACAAGATTTTAATCGCCAGATGTGTTAGTAAAATCGAATCCTAGCATCATCTTCTCTGTGGTTAGGTATGTGTGCCTTCCACTTTCTTTCCATGTGGATAGTAATTTTTGTAAACATTGCTCATGCCATGCAATATATTGTTGAAAGTATTGTATGCATTGTTTTTAAGAAATTCAGTGCTGGTGGTTTCAGAGGGTGTACAAAATGTGTAAAAACATATAAGAGAAAAGAGAAATACATGATTGTAAACTGTTTAATATATAGGAGTGTCAACAACATGTACATGATGATAATCTCATATTTTTTTGCAATTTTAGAAAACTGTCCTGAAGAAGGTGTTTATTCAATTATGCACCGAAACGCGGCGTCGACAAACTGTTTTCTTATAATGATATAACTTTTAATGAAATGTTTTTATTTGATATTGTATATATATTTGTGCTTAATACATTTCTAATGCCAATATATGATTTTTTGGGTTTTTAATTGTTGTTTTGACTTTCCAACATTGAATAACTGTTATGTTTTCTCAAATTTGGAGGTCTCTGACCACTAGCACTTGTTCATAGTTTGTGATTCATTTTCACTGCTTTTTAGGTACCCTCTTGTTTCTTATTCAGTTCAAAAGAGACATAGAATATATGCCTCGCTAAACAGGAGAAAAGCACAGATAGTCCTCCTCCAGGAGACACACCTCACCAACTCTGAAGCTGCTAAACTACCGCGGAAACGGAGAGGCTAGGTCTTTAACACATCATACCCAGCATTTGCAAGAGGGCGTTATCTGGGTCCGTAATGGTATGCCGTTTGTCCTCTTAGAACAGCGCATCAATATTAATGGCGGGTATGTTTTGCTGCGCTGCATGTTAGATGGGATGCATGTGGTGTTAGGGCAGCATATATGCCCTAAATCACGACCAGGACAAGTACCTGGAAGGGTTAAATGCAACGCTAGTAGATTGGGCTGGATACATGTGGATACTAGGTGGAGATTATAATTCAGTCCTAGCTAGATATTAGCTCACATCCGCCGCTATAGGGAACAGCCCCCATGAAACAAGCCAATGCCCTCCAGAGTTGGGCACAAGCGCGGTCCCTACCGGACGCTTGGCGCATTCAGAATGCGGGCCTCCGTGCAAATTCATTCTACTCCCCACCACACATGTTACGTACCAGCATCAACCAGGTGTTCTGCTCCGATAACCTCATCACCCAAGTCATGCATACAACATACTTGGGGAAGACACTATCTGACTACAACCTCACTGTCCTGGGGGAAGATCCCTACACCTATCCCAACCTGGACACTGCAACCCCAATTAATAGAGGACGAAGTATTCCCTAGCACCATGACGCATACCATCAGTAATTATTAGACTGAAAACTTTAACACCACCAACTCATATCTAGTAGAGTGGGAAGCATTCAAAACAGTAATCCGAGGTACTGCTATCGGTATGACTGTAGGAGGAAGACAAACTGTACACAAGGGCTTAAAAGATGTGGAAGACAAACTAAGGAAGCTAGAACATGACACATTACGGGGCACCAAATGTGCTGCGGCCCTTCACGATGTACGCATCACACATGTGGAACTTCTGGAACGACTCCGAGTAATAGACTACCAAACCTATACACAGCAAGGACACGCAGAGGCGGACAAAACTAGTACTCTCCTAGCGCGGCTGTTATGAGATACTTCACGTTCCACTACAATACACAAGTCACCACAGTAGACGGTCTGACAGGCACAACAAAGAGCGAAATAAACTCAGCCTTTAGGAACTATTATGAGGAGCTTTATGGGGTTCCTGCAGCTGTAAGTGCAGACACGACAGAAATATTCCTAAGGTACCTCAACTGCCCACAACTGTTACAGATAGATCAGAAAGAGTTGGCAGGCCCAATCACCAATACTGAGATCAAAGAAGCAATTAGAGAGCTTCCATGCAACAAAACACCAGGCCTAGATTGCCTTCCAGGCGAATATTACAGTACCTTTGCAGCTCACCTAGTCCCCCAGCTAGAGCGCCTCTATCAAACAGCATTAGACACAGGAGGTCTTCCACCCACTACAATGAGAGCACTGGTTACTTCCCTCCCCAAACCTGGCAGGAACCCTAAAGACATATCAGGATATAGTCCATTATGACTTTTAAACACAGAATATGAGACCTTAAGCAAGATTCTGGCCTGCCGATTACTCCCCTTTCTGCCCCAACTCATACATAGAGACCAATGTGGCTTTGTACCCGGTCGCAGCACCTCTCTAAATATACGACGATTATACCATGTAATGGACGCAAACCCCACCAAACATACAAGGGCTGGGTGCATCTCCCTAGATTTGCGCCAAGCCTTCGACACCCTCAACTGGGAAAATATGTTAGCAGTGCTTGAGAGATTTTGTATCCCCCTGAATTCTTACAGTGGGTGAACAACTATACACTCCGCAAGAACTAGCTCAGGCGCGCATATATCGCAGTCCTACCCGGTATGCAGAGGTACAAGGCAAGGCTACCCATTATCCCCTCTGCTCTTTGTGTTAGCACTCGAGCCACTAGCAATTAAGCTTTGGCGAGATGCCGAAGGAAAGGGCCTCACTATCAGTCCAATTACACACACACTGACACTATACGCAGATGATATAATCCTTTACTTTAAGTATTTACAGGATGACTTACACCCCACAGCAGATATCTTTACGCAGTTTGAACATATTTCGGGCCTTGCCATAAATGAAGCTAAATCCTATGCCTATTTTTTCAAAGACAATATTACGATAACAACAGTACCATTCGGACCCCATGCACTTCAGACTGCACCTCGAAACTTTAAGTATCTAGGTATCCAAATCTACAGATCTCCTCAAGAGCTACTAGAAGGTTATCTCCCCAAAACTTTTTTTTTGCTCTGCACCCAAGTGAAGTTCTGGGTATCCTTTCTTCTGTCGGTGGCAGGCCGAATAGCAATCTCCAAAATAATTATGCTCCATGATTACTTTATTACTTTACAAATCTCCCAATAGTGATCCTGGCTATGTATTTCAGGGCCTTATATATGATACTAACTGACTTAGTGTGGGGAAAGGGTCGCAGAAGGATTGGACTCTCTAAGCTACAGTTGGGGACCGACAGGGGAGGCATTGGAAGCTCCTGACTTCTGGGCATATTGCTTTGAGAGCCAACTGCAATGGCTTTTGTACAGGCTCGCAGGACGCAACTTACACGAAATAGGTTATACACCAGCATTCCTGGCCCAGGGAACCATATAAATACTACTATTACCTCAAACTAGGGCCCGACAACAGCTCCGCTATTACTCAAAGTAGCCCTCGAGTACTGGAAGAGATCCTTGCAATACACAAACCGAGCAATTCCATATGCCCCAAACATCCCACTGGTGGGACTCCCCACTCCTACAGGCTTAGTCACACAATGTTGCGTACAAAAATGGGCGGGGGAAGGAGTGACATCTGTGGGGCGCTATTTGCTGATGGAGCACTATTAAGCCACTAGGATTTCACTCATGAGCAGGGAGTACTCGGGTCCCTAATCTTATTGCACACAAGCATCACTAGATTCATCAAAAAATATTGGGCCCCAACTGGTACCGAAACTCCCACGTACAAACTAGTCCACTCTATACATTTAATGGGCAACGGGCGCCATCTAATCCGGTGGCTCTATCAAGGTATCCGTACACATGCCGCAACACCACTCACCCAGCTGAAGGAGAAATGGGAAAGGGACTTAGGAAGGGAACTCTTGGACAAAGAGTGAAACTCCATATTGGAGTACCCCAAAAAAGTAGCATGCAACGCTAAATTCAAACTTATACAGTACATGATAGTCCATAGAGATTACCTCACCCCTAGTCGCTTAAACAAGATGTTTCCCGACAGAACACGAGGTTGCCCAAGATGCCACACCCTAGAGGTCATTCTCATACAAATGCTTTGGACATGCCCATCCATGTCTGTCTTTTGGTTTCAGGTCATTGGCATCATTGGAGCAGTGACCGGTAGTGCAAGTTGGCACACCGGTGAAACTTATATGGTGGGATTATATAGTCGATCTAAAAATCAGAAAGTGCAGGAGAGATTTGCAGACTTGGCCTTACTTATCGCAAAGTGTGCCATCACTACGAGATGGAAATCTGCTAAGCCATAATGAATTGACATGAGGAGGTTGCCCGCTGGAAGAAGGTGGAGAGTACAGCAATACAGAGGGAGTAATACAGTGGCTTGAGGAAAATTCCGATAATGGAGTGGGATGTGTTATTGGAAACATTTCAGGCTACTGACCTTCTGATATAAGGATATCACATAAACTAACTAACTCCCTGGTTGCCCTTCAGGAGCAAACGCTATAAAACAAACTTGGTCCTGACTATGACTGCATATACATGACCTTGTGGCTACTGGATCGAGTGACGAGGTCAGATGGTATTGTATTGTCTATAGCCTCTTAAACAGAAATCAGACGAGCCAAGCGGGGGAGTGTGGGTAGTTTTTCTTGTTGTACTATCACAATTATTGAATGTTAAATGTGTCAATTCACATGCATCATTAGCTTTTATGTTTTATGTAGGCGCCAGGGCTTCTACCCTGGCCTTTACTATCTACTGTAATCCTGACTATGATACTAAGTTTAAAGTTAATGCAGCTGTACTTGTGCATGTACGCAACATAGAATCAATAAAGTTTGTTTAAAAAAATCTAGGGCCTTTATGTAATTAGCAAAGAAGTAATCTATTGCCTGAATTAAAAATTGGGTATTTGCTGACATTAATCGACCCGCCACTTCATGATCTTCATGAATTAACTGTTGTGCGTTCTGCGTCCTGGCGGGAAATGAAGCGCCACCCCCAAATACCATCCAATAGAGAAGGGGGAGGATCCGAGGTGCTCAGCCACAGATCATGTGGGATCCGCTCACAAACGCTGAGAGCCTACCTGTGAATTCGTGTGTCATTGATACGGTTGTGTGGTAATGGGGAATGGAATGGATAAGTCCCAAGCCTAGTGATGGTTGGGTGTGTGGTGAAGGGGAGTTGGGGCCTTGAACCTTTGATGAAAATATGTTTTTGGGGGGATTTTAAGACTGGAAGACAGTTATATTTCTGACTTGTGGGGGGGAGGGAGTGTTCCAGAGACAGTGACCTTTTCAGATGATTGTGCTTTAGTTTCTCACAATTTGTGTTTGTGGATTGCAAGCTTTATTAGCTTTTTACAAAAAAAGGTGGTGTAAGCCATGTGCTCTCCTTATGATGGTTATGATAGGATCCAACAGGCATGTGCGAGTACGACAATTCACCCCTGCAGTTACACAGCAACGTGGCAGCTGTCAGTAACAATTCATCAACAATATTTTTAGCATTGTTCTTTTCTCAAGATGAATTTGAAAAAAAATAAAGTAAATAGTACTACATGGGGTAGGCAATGCCAGGTTTTAATAAATGGAAATCCGCTTTTAAAAATGCTAATGTCTAAAGGTAATGCACTTCTGGTAAAGGTAAACACTGGGTTATTAATTTGACCCAACTCGATATATTTTTCTCCAGTTTAAGGAAAGTCTTCCTGCCCTACAGGGTTATTATAATTGCACACAGCTGTCTAGGCAAGTTCATGCTTAAATGTTTCTGTGCTGGGTGTTGCTTCACGTGCCTCTTCTCAAAGGATGTTTCCCAAATTATTCTAACCTCAATATAAAGAGTTTTTGTTGTAGGAGATATAAACATTATTCACAAACTGCGGGCAAATTTGATTCCTGCCCCTTTCACTAAACCATCTCGAGAAGCCAAAAAGTCACATGGTCAGCGACTAGCTGCCGCCTCCCCCCCAATCCGGCACCCAACACCCAGGAACGTGGACACGAGACGTGTTTTACTTTTTGGAAGGCGGGCGCTAGTCGCCCGGCCGTATTTATTAAAGTATGAAATTAAAAAAGGTTTTAATTGCATAATCAACAATGAATACAAAAATCAGCAGGACATTTAGTTATACAATTGTTATCAACAAGTTTGAGAGCCTGACCTTAACAAAACTCTAATACATGTTGTTCCTAGCTTAAACTAAACATCCTAAACTTGATTTTTGTACATTTCTGGCCATATGGCAGGGTCACTACCGGTGTCAGGTCCTACAAGCTGCGCCTCCCCCCTAGAAGTGCGCATGCGCAGTGTTACCACGGGAGTTGCCCGGTCTACGCCCTAAACTCCATTTACCCACTAAAGGAGGGCCCTTACTCTGCGCCGGTGGCGTCATGAGTCCACGCGCGCGGGGTGGCTACCAGCCTAAGGAAAGCGTGAACTACTCCTACCCGCGCTCCTTTGCCTATTACCTTGCCCCTGGAGTTCTGGGAGTGGCCCGCAGGCCCCTCCCCCTGGGCGGGAACCTCCATAGGATGATGCCCGCCCCCTCAGACCTCAAATATGTGCTCACCGATAATGACCTTACCGCATGCCCCATACCTAATAAATACGACGACCTATGGGAAAAAATTCTAAAGGACAGCTACACTGGCTAATAAATAACAGTATCAACGTATAGCTAAAAGGGAAAAAAGGCCTAACGACACATGGCATTAAATTACAATTCGGTTCACTCATGTTTCGCCAAATAACAATATCAACGTATAGCTAAAAAGGGAAAAAAGGCCTAAAAGACACATACTTCAAATACAATTCACTTCACACATCTTTTGCTAAAAAAGGGGAAAAATTCCTAAACAAAACGCATCACAAAATACACCAACAGCCCACTTTCACCTGTGGTCCGTACCTTCGAAACTTATCATTAAGCCAGACATAACACTGCTCAAAACTTTATTCCAAGGGATGGTGGGTGGGAAAACAAAGAAGCCCCGAACGCGGGGCACAACGTTCAGCGAGGGAGCGTCCAGGGACAAGGGGGTCTCCTGGGCGCTCCCTACCTCTTATTCCCGAGGGGCCGGATGGCCCCTCCTATCGCCCGCCCCCCCCGACCCGGACCCACTAAATTGAATCCGGGTCAGGAGGGCCGCCGGCCAATCGGCGGTGGGCCGCACCCCCCCAGGGCACGCCCCCACCGCCGAATGACCACGAGGGGAAAGGGGGGGCGACGGTCGCCGCGCCGCCATGCGTGCGGGGGGGCCGAGGGCCCCCCCTTTTCACATGGTCAGCGACTAGCTGCCGCCTCCCCCCCAATCCGGCACCCAACACCCAGGAACGTGGACACGAGACGTGTTTTACTTTTTGGAAGGCGGGCGCTAGTCGCCCGGCCGTATTTATTAAAGTATGAAATTAAAAAAGGTTTTAATTGCATAATCAACAATGAATACAAAAATCAGCAGGACATTTAGTTATACAATTGTTATCAACAAGTTTGAGAGCCTGACCTTAACAAAACTCTAATACATGTTGTTCCTAGCTTAAACTAAACATCCTAAACTTGATTTTTGTACATTTCTGGCCATATGGCAGGGTCACTACCGGTGTCAGGTCCTACAAGCTGCGCCTCCCCCCTAGAAGTGCGCATGCGCAGTGTTACCCCGGGAGTTGCCCGGTCTACGCCCTAAACTCCATTTACCCACTAAAGGAGGGCCCTTACTCTGCGCCGGTGGCGTCATGAGTCCACGCGCGCGGGGTGGCTACCAGCCTAAAGAAAGCGTGAACTACTCCTACCCGCGCTCCTTTGCCTATTACCTTGCCCCTGGAGTTCTGGGAGTGGCCCGCAGGCCCCTCCCCCTGGGCGGGAACCTCCATAGGATGATGCCCGCCCCCTCAGACCTCAAATATGTGCTCACCGATAATGACCTTACCGCCACAGGCCAGCATTGTTAACCGACGATCTGGCCTCCCCCTCTAGCCCCTGCCTATGGACACCCTCCTCCTTTCAAAACCCTCTAGCCAGGCCCAGATATTGTCAGACCAAAGGACATTACCCTCCTCTGTCAAATGCACCCCGTCCTTTAAGTAATACTTGTGACCCCAGATGCACCCATGAGGTATTGACTGTAACAAGGGGGTCCGAAACAACCTATCCAACCGTGTGTTGATCCTCTTTACCGAGTGATTCAACGCCCTGACCGAATGTCCCCCCCGCCACTGTAGTCGAGGTATGAGTTGTGACCATACTAGTGTGCACCCGGGGCAGATCCTAGCCATCCAACCCGCCGTTGAGGTAATCTCCTCAATCAGAATGCCCCTGCCCAGTGTTGCCAAATCATTCTCCCCAAGGTGAAGTATCACCACTGACGGTGGAGACTGCTGGCGTGCTAACAGCCCTTGGAAGAATCCCCTAAACTCGTGAAGACATAACCCCCCTCTGCCAAAGAACGTGATGTCCAACCCTAGTTGTGCCGCCCTTTTCTTCTTGTCACCTGACAGGAAGACACATTCTGCTCGCTTCACATATGAATGACCAACAATCCAGACAGTGCTCTTCATTATTTCCTGGTCGCCGCTCCGTGCTGGTGAATGTTGCCGGTGCCCGACGACAAATTCCTCCCCTGCGTAACAGGTCTGAGAAACTGTAAGAGAGCGGAAAGAGACCAGGCGTGAGTGACAAGTAATCATAGCATGTCAATCTGAACATAACGTTTATAGCATTCTGAAGACCATCTCCCAATTGTCTTCACTCTTTCCACTGGGAGGCCCCCCGCCACCGCCTCAGTTGCTGCCCCAATCCTGAAGGAATGAGAGCCAAAATCTTTAGGGTCAAGACCTGCTTTCCTAACCCCCATCTCCAACACTTTCCTGAATTGATACCTGGTCAGGGGGCTCCCGTCGGCGTGACAGAGCAATGCCCTGCCCGCTGAACCTACCAATCGTCCGTGGAATAATTCTACGTGCCTCACCGGGCAGCACGGGTTGGCGGGGGCCCGCTGCAGAACTATGGTGTGACCCCTAGCTTCTTGGTCGGTTTTTGATTTTTGGATATTCACCCACATGGTGTCCCCCATTATCGTCACACCAGCCTTTTGCAAGCCGCCTAGTAGGTCTGACTTGGAACCTGTCACAAGTTCGCTAATTCTCAGCGCCCCATAGAATGCCAGGGAGAATGCCGCCTTAAAAAGAAGCACCTCCCACTCCGAGCTACAAACAGTCTCCAGCGTGCCCAGTAAGGCTGTTAGCCGGGCCAATCCGATGGGCTTTCTCTTATCCTTCTGGTGTCCCTGAATACGGCGCCAACCCCTTAAAGCCTTACGTATCATAAAGGTATTAGTGGGATCCCGGAAGCCCCTAGCTTGAGCGAAGAATGACACCGCTGCCCTATGTCTGGTCGCAGCTGCCACCGAGCGCCCCTCCTTATGCATCCATTCTAAATAGGCAGCAAAGCCATCCTCCTCCGCCCAAAGCGCTTCCCACTGTGGCCCCAAGAAAGAACAATAAGACAGAAACGCCCCTTCGTAAGCCGTCTTGGTCCTGGGGGCTAGGCTAGCGACCACGAGGTCCTGTAATCTGGGGCACCAATCTGCCAAAGTACTGCTGGGAAGTGTGTTGGCGAGGGGTCTGCTGTGGGAAGATGCTCCCTGAAAACCTGCATTTTGAAGCGAGAAAGGGAGTCAGCCGCATTGTTTAAAATACCAGGGACATGTTTGGCTCTAAAATTAGCATTCAGTTTAAGGCACCGCAGAACAATTTCTTTGATCAGACGAAGTATGAAAGGACACCGCGCCCCCTGCTGCTTGATACATTCCACCACCGTCATGTTATCTGACCAGAACACCACTGATTGGTTACATAGGTGTTCGGGCCAGACCATCAGTGCCACCCATATTGGGAAGAGTTCAAGGAAACCAATGTTGCTTATCAGACCCCATGTCTTCCATTCTTCTGGCCACTGTTGAGCGACCCACCTGTTCCCTAGGATGGCGCCAAAGCCCACACTACCGGCCGCATCAGTCCATAGGCCCAACTCCGCCGATGTTGTGAGCGGGCCGGGCTAGACCACCCTACCGTTAAAATCCTCCAGGAATGCCATCCAAATAAGCATATCCTGGCGAATTTCAGACGATAGGCGCGTGCAGTGGTGCTTTTCCCTCAGCCCCCTCATCGCGTGGGCGATGGAGCGAGAGAAAGGGCGAGCCATGGGGATGATTCTCAGTGCGAAATTCAATTGCCCTACCACCTCCTGTAATTGCTGCAAAGTGACCTTCTCCTTCCGGAGGCATAACTGTAGCGATGTCTTGAATTTGCACACCTTGTCCTTAGGTAATCTAAAACATCCCTCCATTGAGTCAATCTCGATGCCAAGGAATTCTAAGCAGGTGGTCGGGCCCACAGTCTTCCCGGGCGCAAGAGGAACCCCAAAAGCCCGCATGAGCACGCAAAATTCCTGCAATGCCAGTGCGCACTCCTGAGATCCCGCTGTACCCAGGAAGAGGAAATCATCTAAATAATGCATGACCCGCTGGTGGCCCGTCACTTGTCTCATGGCCCATTCAAGAAAGGAGCTGAACATCTCAAAGTAAGCGCAAGATATAGAACAACCCATAGGCATGCATTTGTCCATGTAGAACCTATCCCCAAAGGTGAAACCTAAAAGATGCTGGTCCGCCGGGTGGACTGGGAGGAGGCGAAAGGCTGATTCTATGTCTGATTTCGCCATCAGCGCCCCGGGTCCCGTGGCCTGTAATAAGTTAACAGCCTGATCAAAAGAGGCGTACTTAACACTACAGATACCCTCGTCAATGGCATCATTCAGTGACGTCCCCCTAGGTGCTGACAGGTTATGAATCAATCTGAATTGCCCCTTCTCTTTTTTGGGGACAACTCCCAGTGGGGAACACACAAAATTGGGTACTGGCACTTCAGAAAAAGGGCCAGCTATCCTGCCTAATGAAAGCTCCTTGTCAATTTTGGCGGCCACAACAGCCGGATTGTGCTTGACTGACAATTGATTTCTACAGTGCGCACTGCCTGTGTATCCCCTGGCCGGGATCCTAAAAGTGGAGTAGTGTGGCTCACTGGTTAGAGGCGGCAGACCCGAGAGCAGAGGACGGCCCGGGACCAGGGTTCGATTCCCGACGCGGCAGGTTTCTGGACCAGGGTCAGCGGACTCGATAATTCTCTCGCCTCAGTGCCCACTCTGATCAGCGATCACACTCGGCAACTCTGGGCACTAGCTTGCCTCATCTTCACTAACGGCCCCACCAGACCGCCGGGGATGCCTGGTCTCACCCTGGAGATACCCATTAAGGGACCATCTCTCAGGGAAGCCAGGAAGGGTTTCGCAGCGGTCGAAGCGCGGAGGTACCCCTTCGGGAGTGATTCCAGCGCTATATAAGCACATAATTAAAACCCTTAGAAAAACCTTCTTGGAGTAGGGTGGCCGATGTGTGGTCTGGGTATCTGTTCAACCATGGAATCATTGCCACCACATCCACTGGCGTGGGGGGGCCTAACCTGTTTGACTTATAGTGGCTTTCCCCTACCCCTCTGACCTGTGTTACCTTGCTTGGACCTACAGGTAGTTTCTGGATGAGAGGGGTGCCCACAGGAAGAACATGCATGTCTAAACTTACACGCGGACCTTGTGCAGGTGCGCCTATTAAAATCCCAGCACACCCCTTTCTTCTCTGGCCCGCCTGCCCTAAACTTCCCAGGTACCTCACTCGTTTGGGGGGGGCGAAAGGGCTGATGCGGTCTAGTGAACACCTTAACCGCACCGAACTGAGGGGGAGGTGCAGTATCGGAGAACTGTTTGTGCCAAGCCATGGAATCTACCGTGTCCCATGGCAATGACCTATTGAATTCCAATGCCTTCCTGAAATTGACATCATAACCCTTCCATGCTTCCCCAGAATACTGTTGACTCCACCCCACAATCCTGCTCGAGTAGCATGCCAATGCCGCCTGTAAATCTGGAGGACGCTCTGCTTTAACTGCAGTGAATACTGCCCATGCTTGCATCCAGTTGTTGAGATTTTCCTCAACCCTAAATCTAGTACACTGCGCCCTCCATTCACTTGGGAGCATCCACTCCTTTAGTGCTTTTGCCTGCTCCATTTCCCTATTATCTAACAACAAAGAGTAAATGTACACGTATTTATCCGCCCAAATCATCTCTTTCACAGCTAGTGACACATGCTGAGCCAGATTCTCGCTCCTGGAAGGTACAACACCGTCCCCCAAGAGCGGCAATGCCACTTCCTTACCAAGTGCGGGCACCGGGGGCGGCTGCCCTTTAACTCCGTCCGGCTGGGGAACACTTGGACCTGCAAGGGGAGAAGATATTGGCAATGCAACACTGTCGGCGACCGGTGCCGATCTGATTTTCTCCACAAACCTCGCCGCCTCTGCCGCATGGTCTGCAGAATTCGGGAAGGCTCCCCCTTTTTGGAGCCATGGCATCATGGCCGTTAACTGAGATAACAATTCGGGTGGCATTGAATCTACATTACCCCCTGGGACAACAGGTACCACTGGGGTTATGCCCAGTGGTCCTGGTACTGCTGGCAGGGCGGGTGCCGGATGTGGCCAGCCTGTACCCGGGATTGTGGGCACCGGTGCGGGAGCAGACCCAGCGTCTACTGGTTGACCTGCCGGCACCGGCACCACGGGGGCAATGGGTGTAGGCACATGCGGGGGTGGGACTACCGCCGGCGGCGCGGCAGGTAACGGATCCACTGGACCTGGGGTGGGGGCCGCATCCCTGGGTCTTTTGGACCTAGGTTTCCCGGGCGGGGTGACAAACTCCCCCCTTGGCACTGGTGCCACCCTCTTGCGGATCGGCCTCCCGGATGGGCCCGGGGCATCACCCTCTCTCTCATTAAACCGTGCTTCTAGCTCATTAACCTTCCCTAGCTGTTGCTTAATGTCACTCATCTCCCGCATCATGGTCCGCATCATAGCCTCCATGTTGGACCCCCTTTTTCCACCCCGTGGACCTGGCATGATGTTACCCCAAAAGAACACCCGCTGCCTACTCTCTTAGTCCCAACAGGCCAACTGTGTGTACCTTTCAGATGGAGGGTCACCAGGGGGCTTTCAGCACCATGCAACGGCGACCGCAACACTAGCGGCTTGTCCGCTTATGTAAGGGGTGAGTAAACCTAATGTAGACCCACCCGGCGGCCACCAGGAGCGATGAATGCCAGCCCCCCGTACCCCTCGTACCGACCAGTCGTGCGTCCTCGCCGGCGATAATGATCGGCGGTCCTGGTCCACACCACGTTGCGTGCTGAATGCCCTTAGGTCCTGTCTGCTAGTGAGTTGCACCCAAAATGTCGTTAAATTGCCTGGAATTGAGAAATGTATTAGCACCGTGTAATGAAACAGGGGCAGATTTAGGAAAACCCAGTTTGAATACAAGGAAACAATTGAACCCCCCTGTTAACCTCACTGTTGCTGTGCGCCACTAAAACACATTATCTCAGCATAATTCACAATCTCCCTCCTAAAAAAGACCAGGCTATTTACTGCACCTGTAACTGCACTTATTCGCCTGCACTGTACACTTTGTGTAATGATATGAACAACAAATCACTCAGTTACTAAAACACGACCAATGAAGAAATGTCACATCGCTTTTTATACAATTGTACACTTTGTTTCTACTCATGAACCCCAATTACCTATTAATAAATGCAGTGCAGCCGTGGAAATCGTTTTTTCTGAACAATTGTGCAATTTTTACATAGGGTCTCCCATCCAGGTGCTGCCCTGGTGGACCCTGCTTTACTTCCTTTAGGCGCGAGTGAGAATGCGCGAGACTGCGCGCGCAAACAATTGCCTAATACCAATTACAAAATACAGCTGCCTCTTAGCAACACGTAAGGCCACAGAATGCGAGAATGCGCGCCAAACAATTGAGAATGCGCGCCAAATATTTTGACTATTCCGAGGACAAGGGGGGTCTCCTTTCTCTGCAACCCCTAAGGCAGAATGCTAAGGCAATTTCCCGCTCCAGATCCCCCTTTAGCTGCCGGCGCGCTCACCGCTTGTGAAGTCAGAGCCTCGTTACCGGCTACCCCTCGTCCCCACACGATACCTTACAGGCCTCTACAACGGGCCGCACCACGCGTCCTCAGCCGCTCCCGGCACCTGCGGCGTGGATTCCTCGGAGCTTCAGCAACCCGCGAAGCGATGTTCCTCGTCTCGCCCCCGCTCTACACGAACGCGGCTGAACCCGCGAAGCGATGTTCCTCGTCTCGCCCCCGCTCCACAACGCTAGAAGAGAAGCGAAAGTATTTGAACACACGAAAAACGCTCTCCGCCCTCACAACGCGGCTGGCCCTACGCGGCGGCTCCGAAGGTTGGTGCTCGAAAATTCAGCACTGCTCCACAGGATTCAGCCTCACACCTGCAAAATAAACGGGAAAAATTACTAAAACAAAGAAGCCCCGAATGCGGGGCACAACGTTCAGCGAGGGAGCGTCCAGGGACAAGGGGGTCTCCTGGGCGCTCCCTACCTCTTATTCCCGAGGGGCCGGATGGCCCCTCCTATCGCCCGCCCCCCCCGACCCGGACCCACTAAATTGAATCCGGGTCAGGAGGGCCGCCGGCCAATCGGCGGTGGGCCGCACCCCCCCAGGGCACGCCCCCACCGCCGAATGACCACGAGGGGAAAGGGGGGGCGACGGTCGCCGCGCCGCCATGCGTGCGGGGGGGCCGAGGGCCCCCCCTTTTCATTCAGCCTAGCGTAAAACCTTTCTATCACAGATAATTTAAGGCATATTCATCTGCATTGGAAGGCCATCGCCTTCATATATGTCCTTGAAAATAAACGCCTAATGGCTTTCCGTTTGCCGCCACCAAACAATCTCTTAAGCCACCTCCACTACATTTTTGTACCTAACCAGCTCATGTATAGCAAATCCCTTTAGATTTCACATTTCATCATCATCATCATCATCTTTATTTCGGCATCATGTGCCATAAAAGGTACAGATAACATTGAATGTAAAACAGTAACTATTAAGATATATACAAGCATAAAAACATAGAACACATTATGCAGATATAGACATTCTCAAAGTAATCTAACTCAGGATTTTTCGTTTATGACAGTTTTTTTTATAAGTCCCCGTTTAAGAGATATCTCCTCTTGTGCCAGACACATTTCACACAAGGTGTAGTTTATTTAGAACAAGATAAAGAGCAAACGAACAAGCAAACCCTGGCTCTGATTTTCATTAGCAGTCCTCTGGTCTGTTCATCTTGTAGGCTAGGTTCTGCTGAAATGTACAGTAGAGGCCAAGTGAGCATTATGGAACTCTACAGATAGTGTTAACACCTGCTAATTGCCGCCCAGAAATTATGTGTCATAGTCAAATACGTGGGTGTATAATGAGGTTTGGGGCAATTAACACCTGTTAACATCCAGCAGGATGTAGGCAACAAGGTTATTAACACCCGCCCGATTCTCACCCTTTACAAGCACGTAGTATCCATGCGTCAGCCTCTTATTGAATGATCTAAATTCTAAGGTACAAACCAATCGTTAATGGCTGGATTCAAAGCAATGCGATTGTTCTAGTTACTCCCAACATTCTATGAAGGGTGTTTATATATTACAGTCTAGCTATAAATTTTGAAATAAACGGAATCTGCTCGGATGTAATCAAATGATTGAAAATTAAAATTCTAGCTTTCGTTAGTACTGCACATTTTAACTATCACCAGAGTAAAAAATGTCATTATCCTCAGAAGTATTGAATAAAGTCTGACTCCAAAATCAATGTTCCTGAAAACGAAATATTTAGTAAATTAGGGGACCAGCGAGGATTTAAATACATTGAAAATATATCAAGAAGCCATAGGCATGCACAAAAATAGATTATGCATAAGTATGCCTCTACCTATTTTGACAGACGTCGTGTATGTATATTAGCAATAATAGAAAGCACTATTAAATTGGATACTTTGTTTATATGTATTCATGTTTGTAGTTATTGGTGAATTCATCATTTCTACCAAAACCACTATGCATAATACTGAGGCAGTAATTAGATCACAGGTAGTGAAATGGTGACTCAAGAGTTAGTGAAGGCAACTCGAGGTAAAAGGGACAATAAATGAAAAGCAACCCAAGCATTTTCCATCACATGCTGTTTTACATACAATGTAATACATGGTATTCTATAATCCATGTATAAATGTCAGTCTCTAATTTCTGTATAATACATGGGATTCTGTAATCCCTGTATAAACAGCAGTTACTAATTTCTTTATAATCTTAATCGGGGACTTGTGACACAGCTAATCAGAACTCGGTTTATATAAGGTTATTACGGTCGAGTTCTGACGTGACAATGCCAGAGTCAGAAGTCGAGGTGAGAGTTAGGTCAGGTCCAGGAGCATAATTAAAGCAGATGTTTAAAAGCAGCATATAGAATGTCGGGGTTCTTTCTTCTGGTCTATTTTAATAGTTTACAACAAGGAGAGAGAATATGTTTATTTTTTGCACTCCTTAGATAGAAAAAAGCTAGAATCTTTCTACACTTTCCAAGGTACTGCAGCTTTTTTTAAAATGACCTGTACAGAACTGTTTCTAATATCTGTTTGCAACAAATATCTAACAGGTTTCAAATGTGTTTAATTATTCACTAGAGGTTATATTTTTATTTCTCATGTTTGCAAACATGCTCACTCTTTCATATGAGAGTGCTCTGCACTAAAGTTTTAAGTAGTTTTTGGGAAAGGTGATGGTGTAATCATGTATTATATGGGATAAAGTACCCTCTGGTGTACATGATAATGATATTGCAAGTCACCTCTGAGTTCTATAAACTTATAAAGAACTCTGCCTTCAGCCTCATTCATCTACAATGGTTATGGTACTCCTCCGTGGCTTGCAATATCCTTATAATGTACGGCAGTTGGTACTGTATCCTTTATATGATATACATTTAGGACAGCTCTAAGACCAAGAGCTAGGAGAAGAGAAATAAGAGATAGTGGAAAGTAATAACTTGAATGAGGGAGGGGAAGATACAGTATATGGTTTCTGTGAATGGCCTTCAAGTGCAAAGGCACTAGTCATTCATATGATTGGAGTGGATGAGTATGCATGTGTCTTTGTTTGTTTATGTGACCCTTCATAACCCCTGGTATGTGCCATGGTGACTTTGTAGAACTGCTGAAGACAGACTAGGAGACTATTATAGTGGTGGTTGTGTATAAACTGAGCAGTAATCGAAGATTTTCCATTGTGAAATGCAAGGTGTTGACTGATCTTATCTATGTCCAGTAGTTGGAACCTGCCAGTGGGGAAACATTCCATCCTAAACCAGGGGTCAAACAGAATGCTGAGATTTGCGGTCTAGGGAGACAAGAAGAGTATGCCACCCAGAAGGAGATCAAGGTAACGGTGAGGGCACACAATGCTGGGATGAAGATCATTTCTGTCTCGGCAGAGTAATGAAGGAGAAAGCAGAAAGTCAGCCAGTGGCTAATACATGTGAGACAGTCAAACAGTCTGAACTGTCAGTGAAGGTGATGGATCAGGGCTAAAGATGAGCCATGCGGGGGGCGTGGCTAGCCGAGCTGCGTGATGGCCGCTTCCTAAGCGAGCTCCGCCAGCCGGGGTGAGAATCCTGCATTTATCCTGCTCCGAATGTAACTGGGATTGTGTTAAAAGTTACAAATCCGGTGGGGGAGAAGTCGTAGCACAAGCCGGGATTGCAGTGAAAGGCAGCGGTGGTGTTTTGACGAGGTGCTGGGTGCCGAGAAGTGGCGACGGCCGAGACGCGAGCGCTAAAGCCGACTGACGCCAGACTGCCCCCAAACTTGAGATTCCGGGGCGTCGGGTGCAGCTGGAGGCCGCAAGTTCGCCAATCTGAAGCTGACGCGGCGCGCTATCGGGAGGTGAGAGGCCGGGACCCTGTGAGTTGTGAAGCTGCGCCTGCATGTGATATAAACGGTGGCCTGCTGTGATATTGCTGAGCGAGAGGCGAGAGACGATATACTGAGGCTGGCGGACTGAAAATGGCGGCGCCCTACAGGCCCCCCGAACAGAGGTAGACTGCCCGTGGTGCGGGGACTCAGAGGGCATCTGGAGCTGTCGTGCGCTTTGTGTGGAGCTGCCCTACACAAATGCAGATCGGGTCACTCTAGCGCTGTGCAGTCGGACTGAGACGCGCAGAAATGAGAGCACTGCGTCGGCCTGAAATTCCATTACCTGACATCTATATAGGCGGGCAATAACTGCACGCTCGAGTGACTGTCTTGTCCTTGGATCGCTAGGTGGAGGAACTGGAATATAAAGAAGTGTACATCCTGCAGTGGTACTTTCTGCTATCTGTCCGTGGGGGGGGTGCGCGGCGCCATCATCTTGGATCAAGAGGTGAGGATCGTGTAAAGTTCGGCCTGCAAGTAGCTTGCGGAGATCCTAGCCCAGCCTGGCTGCTAGATGATACCGTAGCTGGCGAGGCACAGGAGTTGACTGCAGAAGAGACACGTGTGGAGCTGCGGGTGTTTAGAGGTGCAGAAGAGGCCATATTCCGATTTCCGAAATGTGATATCTTGAGCAGAGGCTAAGTGGCTACAGCGGCGATTGGTGGATGGCTGGGGACTGACGCAAACTTGAAACGTTCAAGAGCCAAAAGACATAAGAGGCTGGCATACTAGTGGGTCTTGCATGTTTAAGGAGTAGTGAAGCAGCAGCACGGGACACAGGGCTTTAGGGGTGATAGAACTGCCACAATATTACGTGACTCTGAGGCCGGGTGCGTTCTACGACTGGGTGCTATACTAAAACAGAGCTTGCAGGGAGTGAGGCCAGAGGTCCGACGGATACCTATTTTTACCGGGCATGAACCACCTCCTGGGAGCAGCGGATGGGGCGGGACGTATACCCTGGTGTCGATATGGGGAAGCAAGGTCCCAAACAGCCGAAGATAACATTTGATGCCCGTCGCTCGACCACGCAGGCCGATACTGAGGCTGGGGCGCAAGGTGGCTCCGACATGGATGCGCGCTCTGGAGCGGGGGACGATGATGTGAAGGCCCTGCTGCTGGAAATGCGCACTAGTCTCAAAAGTATTGACTCTAAGCTGGACACACTGACTCAGCAGCTGGACACGGTGAAATCTCAAGTTTCTGTGCATGAGATGAGGCTAGACAGCCTGGAAAACAGGCATGTAGAGTTCCACAAATTTCAAACGGAAACCAAAGAACAGCTTTTACACATGGATAAATTATTGTGAGTAATAAGAGCGAAGAACGATAATTTGGAGGCGAGATCTCGCAGAAGTAATCTCTGTGTCACCGGCATTCCGGAAACGACAGCGATGTCCAAGATGGAAGACTACATGACAGATCTCCTCCACGCATTGTTTGATCCGCACCTCTCAAAGGTGTTCATTGTGGAGAGGGCACACAGGACCTTGGGCCCAAAGCCACCAGTGGGTGGTACACCACGACCTATTTTGGTTAAGCTATTGAACTACCAGGATAGAGACACCATTTTGCGACTGGCGAGGGCGAAAGGTCGGATCACGCACCAGGGGAACTCCATATCATTTTATCCGGACTTTACACCATTAGTGCAAGCCGCTCGAAGAGAACTCCTACCAGCTAAGCATCTCCTGTTACAAGCGCAAATTCCATTTTCCCTGTTGTATCCAGCTAAATTAAAGGTGTCTCATGACGAAGCGGCGCACTATTTCACGGATGCAAAATCAGCGCTCAAAATCGCCAAACATGTTGCTGGCAAGGCGCCCAAAAAGAGGGCAGATGGAGACGGGCCACCTACCGTCAGGTTGAGTGACAATGATTAAAATGTTTTTAAATTCCATATCAGTATTGTTGGTCTGTTTACTGTGATACACTGTTCCGCATTCCCCATGAGAATTACACTGCTGCGCGCTGCCGTAGGTATATGTGGGGCTCCCCCCAAAAGGGAAATAATAAGTATTTCAAATCGATCTCATAACGCATGGGGAGCATATTCTATAGTAACCCCGGCCACCCTGCGAAAGTAGGGGAGTATGCCGGTCTACCCTCGGCCCCTTGGGAAGGTTCACTACAGTCTGTTTGATGTTCACAGAAGTTGTTATAGGGAGGGATATGCTACAACCTGATTGGGGGGTCGGTGTGGGTGGTGGGTGGGAATGGGGTTGGATTGGTTTTTTTTATGAGCCAGAATATAACAGCCATGAACGTAACACAGGAGTATTGCCAGTACCATGTTGTAACCAGATTGAGCAACGATGTAAGACTTGTTTGACTTTAAAATGACTCATGTACAGACCCTGAATATTTTAACTTAGAACGTCAGGGGGTTAAATGATGGCCGGAAGGCGAGCAGGTCCATGCATATCTAGTGGGCATGCTATAGATATTTGTTTCTTGCAGGAAACGCATATTAAAGTGACACCGTCGCAGAGACTTAGGCATAGCAGATGGGGGAGGTATACTCAGCAATGTTTTCTATTAATGCCAGGGGGGTTGCTATTGTCATAAAGAAAGGATCTGACTGGAAATGTGTTTATTCATATGTAGACCCGGAAGGACGTTTCGTTCTGCTAAATGGGAGGTTGGGTGGAAGGGAGGTGACGTTGTTCTGCTGTGTATGGCCCGAATACAGACTCCACTGATTTTTTCAGGCAACTATGGTATAGAATCAAAGCGATAGGATGTCACACTGTAATTTGGGGGGGAGACTTTAACGCTGTTATTTCAGATACTGCTGATAGACAAGGCACAGCTAGATCGCTGCATCCCCAGGTGCGTACAGCTCTGCAAGACATAATGAAGGATGGGGGGCTTTTGGATATTTGGAGAGAACGGAATTCCACTCTGAGGGAGGGTACATGTATATCCACTCACCACCAGGCCTGGTCCCGTTTGGACTTTTGGCTGGTCTCACGGGATGTTGCGACGTGTCCCATATGGCGGGTTCACTGTCAGATCATGCACCTTGCATACTCAGGCTGTCCTTTATTTTATTTGCAGGTTTATACCGCGCTGGCTTCGACTCCCGAAGGAGTATCTCCGCGCCTTTAGGCATCTACAGCATATGTTTTTAAGGAAGAACTAGTTTGGCAGCCATTCTAGTGTTTGAATAGGAAAGTCTTCAACATTTTTCTAAAGGGGAGGTGTTCTGCACATAGCCTAAGAGATATTGGGAGACTATTCCAAAGGGAGGGTCCTGCTACAGATAGCGCTTTAGTTCCATGTCTGGCTTTTTTTGCTCTAGGTACACAAAGAAGGCCTTGCTCACTCGATCTAAGTGTCCGGGAGGGTATGTAGGGGACAAATTTGGGGGTCAGGTATGCTGGACCCATCCCGTTAAGGCTTTTATGTATTGTGCAGCATACTTTGAACCTGGCCCTTTGTTTAACAGATAGCCAATGTAATTTTGTCAGCAATGGTTTGGAAGGCGTACGAGGAGGGGCATTCAGGACCAGGCGGGCAGCTGTGTTCTGAACCACCTGGAGTCTTGTCGTGACCCCCTCATTAGCGGACAGGAGTAGGCCATTGCAGTAGTCTATTCGACTCAAGACTAAAGCCTGTACCAACATTCTCCTGGTTGTATCCGGTAGTAGGGGGAAGACTTTACGCAGCATACCAATTACATGGAAGCAGGCTCCCACCACCTGGTTGCCATGTTGTTTGAGAGTGAGTTCTTGATCTAATCGAACTCCCAGGTTCTTAACTATTTGTATGGGCTCGGGTACTGGTCCCAGATCTTGTGGCCACCAGTCCGGGGTCCAAAGTATTGTTGCTTCACCAAACAACATGACTTCCGTCTTTCCAACGTTGCACTGCAAATAGTTGGAGGACATCCAGTGTGCCACTGCTTTCATGCCCTGAGAAAAGGAGTTCCTAACCTCGGGGGTAAAGATCTTAAAGGGAAAGAGGAGTTGAGTATCATCCGCGTAGGATACCGGGATGAATCCAAAAGTTCTCATGATGTTTGCTGGGGTGCCACATAGATGTTAAAGAGCGTGGGGCTCAGACATGAGCACTGTGGCACCCCTTTTGAGACTTTAACTTCCTCTGACCGGTATGCACCCATTGTTACTTGCTGGGTGCGATTGTTAGGAAACTCCTCCACCATGCCAGAGCTTCGTGTTTCAGACCGATGTTGGCTAGCCTGGCAGTCAAGATGGAGTGTGACACGGTATCGAATGCCGCAGACAGATCCAACAGCACCAGGATAACGGAATAACCCCTGTCCTGGTACATGTGTACATGTGTAGATCGTCTGCGACTGACATCAGGGTGGTCTCGGTACTGTGTTTAGGCCTGAAGCCCGATTGTGAGTAGTCTAATACTCCTGCGGATTCAATGTATTTAGACAGATGTCTATTAACACATTTTTCGATGATTTTGCCTAAAAATGGAAGCAAGGATATCGGCCTAAGGTTGGCCAGCTCATTCCACGGAATCGCAGTGTTTTTCCTGAGCGGCCTAACCAGTGCCTTCTTCCATCTTAGCGGAACCTGTCCTGTGCTTAAAGATAGGTTTATTAGCCTTTGGATTACAGGTCCCAATTCATTTGCTAGCATAGCCATAATACGCGCAGGGATATTGTCCGTGGGGCAGCCATTCTTTATCTGAGAGATGAGTGATGATACTTCCTCAATAGAGATGGGGGGAATACAGAGAGGGAGTGTGTGACAGGAGATTGTACTTCCATATTTAGATTTGGGACATTATCATTCCTGCTGGTTTGATTAGAATGTATGATTTTGTCATAAATGGCATCAATTTTTTGTGTAAAGAATTTAGAAATATTGTCACCTTGCCCGGAGTTCCTCCGCAAGCTTTTACCTGGCGGCTGCCTCAGAATGCGCTATTAGATGAGGCATTCAAGAAGGAAATACGGTCGGATATTGAGTCGTACGAACCTAGGTTCAGTGGACACTGCAGCTACTTTATGGGATGCATTTAAGGTCGTTATAAGAGGGCAATGTATTGTGAGGCAGGCGGGAGTGCTCAAGGCCATTAGAGGGACATTAACTGAGCTGGAAAAACAAAGATCTAGAGGGACGGCTATACTTGCGCACAGACCCCACAACGGCAGGCGTTTGAAAAACTAAGCTGCTGGAATTTGAAGAAGAAGCGAATAGGGAGGCGAAGTTCCTTGGTAAGTATGCGGAGGCCCGGCACTATGGCGAGGGTGACAGGCCGGGGCGCACACTGGCGAATGTGATTAGGCCAACGAGAGATATCACATTTGTGCATGAGATTAACGGTATGGATGGTGAGATTGTCAGGGACCAAAGGGGAGTGTTGAATGAGTTTCATGCTTTTTACTCCAATCTATATAGAGCAGCTGGGGTATCGGACACTGACAACATGGCGGAATTCCTAGAATCTATTGCACTTGCGTGGTTTAATGATAATCACAGATTATACATGGGGGGTGGTTTTCACACCTGCACCCACCGCAATGCTATAAATGCTTGTGATGCATTTGCCTACACAAAGCGGCAGGCACCGCGCGGTGCCTGCCGCATTGTGTATGCAAATGCAGGGGGGTACCACAGGTACCCCGCATGTGCACCCCCCCTCGCCTTCACCATGGGGGCCCACTGGGGGCCCCCAAAGTGAAGACGCATGCCTTTCCAAGGCATCTGATCCTGGCCATCCTAATATGGCTGGCGGTGTCTAAAAGACACCGCCAGCCATATGAACCCTTTTCCACCCCCTGCCGCAAGGCGACCGGGGCAGAAAATTGGCAGACGGTGTTTACGTCCGCTGCGGTCCCTCCGCCATTGTAATATGGCGGGGGGGAAAATGTGTGGCGGCCGGTGACGCATGTCAGGCGGATCGCCACCGCCTGCATGGCGGTGGCGATCCGCCCGACATCCTAATGGGCCCCCTAGTTGGCAGGGAGGTGTGAAAAGGTTCAACTGGGGAGGTAGACAGGAAGATGTTGAAATGGCCAGCTACGGTGAGTGGGGGAGAAAACGGATCAAGTAGAGTGTGATGGTAATGATCTTAATAAACAAAATACTGTTTTGGAGACTAAATAGGAGTTTAAACTGCTCACCACTACCATTGACGTGGTACAGGGGACAAGAGAATGGGAGTTAGTATTCACCATCTTTGTAATGTAGAAGTGAGGGGATAAGGTCTTACTAACTGGCCTCTATGCTGAATCAAGTTAAGGTGTGAGGGTAGCAAGAGTCTTCAGGTTTTTACAAGAGTTTAAGAATATGAGAGTTTCGCCAACTGCAAAGTTTAGCAATCATCTGAAGTAGCAAATGGCATGCTAATGCATGTTTGAGGATAGGGCAGATACAATTCTGGCTGTTAAAGAACGATTGAAATGCTTCATTAAATATATAATGGGAAATGAAGTCAAGAAGTGCGGTAAAGTCATGAAAGTCATGGCGGGTCTGTTTATGGTCTAGGGATAGAAGCCAGGTGGGACCTAGAGGACCAGGGCAAAGGCGGGTGGTGGTAGTCAGCACATGATTTGGAATAGGCCATGTGAGAGAGAGTACAAAGGGTCGGATGGATGTGGATCAGAAATTGAGATGAGGATGCCATCTAAGGGTCTGTTAGTGAGAAACACAGGTTTGGAAGTAATAGAGCAGGGATGATATCTGTGGATCTTCATGTTTAGGTCAAGCGTGATAAGGATAATAGGAGCCTGATGGGACAGATGAGTCTACGGTTGTGTCAAATCCACTAAATAAATTTCTCATGTCTTCTGGGCAATGCTATTTTATAACAACTTGAATAGTGTGACAAAATAATTTCCAACATGCCCAAGGAAGGAGGGAATCACTGCCCAGACTCGGATGTAAAGTACATATGGCACCCTTTTGGCAAGGAGGCTGCAGGACAACAGAGTTTCTTGTTGTATCCATGAAAGGTGACAACTATGACAAACCGCATGCAATTAATCCATGTTTAAGCAAGATCAGTGAAACACTGTGCAGGTTGGGGTTATATTTATAGAAAGCAATAGCTATTAATTCATTTAACCTATTTACATAGCTCAACTGTACCTGACAGTATTAGCACAATTTACAAGTGAACAACTATATACAATACATTTCTAAACATTCATAGATACTTTTGGGAGTAATGCAATTCTAGATAACTAACTCTGGACAGACACAACAGGTGTTAAAAAATCATTGCACACTGGGTTATAAAGAAGAGGATGAAATTAAATGAATTCGTACTTGTATAGCGCACTTATACCCTGAGGTGTCTTGGCGCTGTACGCATACTGCTGTGGAAGCCTTCCTGGATTTTCCCTGTGAAATGCCCACTCCTGGGCACCCCCAAGGCGAAGCCAGGCATCCCAGCGCTGTGGGGCCGTTGTGGAGATTAAGCAAGCTATTGCCCAAAGTTGTAGAGTGGGACCCATGATTCGAATAGGCACCAAGGCGAGAATTATCAGGTCCGAGGAAATTGAGCCCACGACCCGGCGAGACGGGAATTGAACCCTGGTCCAAGGCCGGTCCTCTGCATCAGGGTCTGCCGCTCTAACCATTGAGCCACACTTCTCCACTAAAAAACTAATTACAACTGCATCCATTGATCTTCACAGAATTTCTAACCAACTAAGGATTTACCCAGACCTTTCATCATCTATATCCATGCAAGATATCACACTATCAAGAACTTAAAGCCCACCAAGATAATATTATACAACTGTTATTATCAGGACAAATTCAAAGGAAAAACTTTTTAAAAGACCAGGAAACCAACAAAAAGATTGGTTGAAGAATAGCCTGTGAAACCAGTCTAGCAAAAGTAACTTAATCAGCAGTTCCCAAAGCCTATTTAATATGGTTCTCAGACATAAATAGGACAACTCAAAGAGCACCAGGATAAGTGTTTTCAAGTGAGATTACTTGTTTCCAGCCCATGAGGCTCCCATAATACAGATATAATTCTCCTTTTACCTAGAGTGCAATTGTGAGAAACTGGGCTGTTGGTTAAGGTTGTGTGAGCCCTTTTTCAGCAACAGCCATCAGCCTTGTCAGAATGTACTACAAAAGTCACTAAATTCACCTGTGCTTAACCCTCTGGCAGCTTGGCACAAAAGCCATCAGGCTTAAATTAGAGACAATTTGTAAAGTATTTATGCCATTGAGATCAATGGGGTCACCCTGTATCCCTCGGAACCTGGGTTAATAGTTATAAAGCTACTAGTGGTTCCATTGGGTAAGTACCACGGGGTATTGATTTAGAACCTGAATATTTCCTTCACAAAATAATAGTGATTTTGTACTAGACTTTTATAAATGTACCACACCTCAGTAAGTTTTTATCAAAAATACATATTTATTACATTATTTGTTCTGTTTGTCTATTTTTCTCTCCAATTGTGTAAACAATTTTAGATGAAAAGATAATACCAGTGGGGGCTGTCTGACAAAGAAAACACATTAACAAATACACAGACAATTCAATGGGTGACTGTGGTGACATATAGTGCAAATGGGTGACCTTTCAAATTCAAACACTAAACTAGACAATAACATACATTCTCCGTCCTTTTCAGGTCTTTCACTTTAGCTAGTCCTATTTCTTAAATGAATTGCTAGTGAGCCAGGACATGAGATGGTTGTACATCAACGTTTCAACCCTGTATATATATGTGTTTGCAGGGTCATCTTCAGGACTAAAGAAGGAAGTGCGACAGCCTATTCAAAGGAAAATTAAATTCCTATTAGTATGGTGTGGAATAAAAATGTACAATGTGTGAGAGTCACACGGATAGTGTCTGACACCAACAAAAGAAACTCACAACTACAAACCATGGCGACCAGGTTCTTAACCAGGGGGTACCCACAAGAAATTATCAAGGAGGCTACTGATCGGGCAAACGCGATTCCACGCTCAGAAGCTTTAAAAAGCAAGAAGAAGGCCACCAACCAGAGAATGGCATTAGTCTCCAGATATTCCACCTCCAGCAAAATCTATAAGAAGATCATTTGCAAACACTGGCGTATCCTATCAACAGAACCAGACTTTGGGGACCTATTCAAGGAACCTCCACTCTTCGCCTACACCAGACCCATGAACATTAGAGAAATACTATCCAAACCCACTACTGAACCAAGGAAACACACGGGTACACGCCCGTGTCACCATTGCAACAATTGCAACAATGTCATCGGAGGCAACACCATCAACCACCCGATGAGAGGTTTTGAAATCAAACTAAAAGTAGATGCCACATGTGATTCAGCAAACCTCATTTACCTTCTTAAATGTCCATGTGGGATGATCTACGTGGGAAAAACCAGCAGGAAAATAAAAATTCGACTGAATGAGCACAAGTCGAATATCCGCACAAAAAACACTAAATATAATGTGGCAACTCATTTCAATGAAGCCAATCACAGCGTGGCCCAATTGAAATACCTTGTACTCCAAATGGTAGCCCACACAGAAGGAAGAGACAACAACAAGACTCTCCTACAACGGGAGACCTCATGGATTTATAGACTTCAATCCTTGAAACCATTCGGTCTCAATGACCGGACTGAACTAAGTTGTTACCTATAACTGTTTTGTTTGATACTATGCACCTTCGTCATGCCCATCATACTGCCCATCACACTGTATGTACTTTGTCACTTGAATCACCCTTTCCCTTTCCAACATGGCCGCCCCCATCCTTCACTCACCTGGGTCCTTTGTCTGTTTCTATTTCTATCATCTAAACCCCTCCCGAACTCCGCAGTAACTCCGCGAAGTTCGTGAGAAATGGCCGCAAACTTTGCCCATCCCTCAACTTTCTCCAGTAAGTAACCACGTTCACACGTCTGTCCTTCACCCAGAACGTACCTCTCGTTCGCTTCTCCTAACGGTCCTTTACCGTTTTATTCCTGCAGTGCCTTTGTGAGCCCCACGTTAAACTGTTACCAGTAAGCTTTATTTAATTTACCTTTCAACTCCCGTCTACCTTTTCACTCCTTTTATCACCCTTTGACACCGCTCTTGGTTACGGTTTCACGTTCCTCTTTTCATTTTCCACTTCACTTCCTGACTCTGTTTACACACGGGTTTGATTTTACTCGCATGTTACCGTTTTTTCAGCACGTTAACTCGCACCCGTTCACCTGTACTTCAGCCCATTTGCACCGTTGATCTAAGATGCATTTCTTGTATCCTTCCCCGCAGCGCTCCTTGATAAAGGACTACACAGTCCGAAATGCATCGGAGCACTCTTTGAAACTTGGATGTTGTTGAACTGATCGAATTGCGTGATGTAACGCTACTCTACCAGAAAATTTGGAATTTGAAATTAAAATACTCTACAAATGTTGAAACCGTTTCATTTGAACTCACATTTTTGAACTTTCTCCATTGAACTTGATCAGAGTCAGCTAGTCGCTGAACCCCACAAGTGTGCCCTACACACAGGGATGCGCCTACGTGTGAGTAGCGCACTAAACTTTGCCTATTAGTCAGACGCACCCGGACAGTTGCGTCTCCTGTCGGAGCACCTTCATCTTGACCAAACCCACCTAAAATCTTGTTCACTCACTTGAACACTTGAATCCCTGCTGTGCGCCTGTGCCCAAAACATATTGTCAATGTGTGAGCCGCCATACTCTTGGCGTACCTACCCTTGGTGGTTGGAAACTCACAGATTAAATCTATTAACTCCTCCGAGCCCAGAAGGAGTTCTTATTCAGAGATCATCTTCAAAATGGTGAGAGTGTCAGTTACTATCTGCATCCCTTCATGTGTATAGTTACTACTCTATGCAGTTGCTGCATCTGTTACATGTAGTTACCAATCAACCAGCTGTTCACACTTTAGCAGAGTACCTGTAATAAGAGGGAAAGACTAAGTGTACTCTTCTCCTTTTGGTAAAACAAGTCCACACATGGACTCCAAAGATGACCCCTCAATGTAAGGTCTTAGAAACTCACCCCTCTGGATGTGCTCGTCGGCCTCCAGGGGGTTAGTGGGTTCAAAGTATTAGTAGTATTCAGTCCTTGGAGATCGTCATGTATTGATGCCAGAGTCCATCAGTGCTTGCTTCCCTAACCTCCTTAAATACTGGAGGCAACATAAACATAAAATTAATTCAAGAAACTAAGGGCTCAGCGGTACAAAACTACATGCTCCCGCCTACCTGCAGTCCAACAACAGTCATAGTCTCCTTACCTGTATTCTCAAGTGCCTCTCACCAACTCGCGGTCAACTGAGCTGCGGCTGGTGTTCCCGGCTTAAATGGATTGATGGTACACCACATGACGATGTCACATGACCATGTGTGGTCGGCCATGTTAACCTCTGTTGCCCCGACAGGATACATGTGAGTATGGAAGCAGTGCGGTGCAGTGGATGGTTACTACCGGAGCCTCGAGTCAAAGAAATACATTTTCTTGATAGACTCATGTCTAACCAAGGCTCGTGATAATTTGAGCAGCGGCTGGAAATTCTATAAATCAGTACTTACATCACGTGACAGTGTCACATGGTCAAAAGAGGTCTGACGCCCGTGTCTAGTCCAAGTTAACTTCTGTTCCATCATATGCAGTGTAGGGGCTCAACGATGTAGCAACTGACTACTCACGCCGCCCTGAATGGAGCAGAACAATTCACTAGAGAGATGCGCAACACCCACTCGTGGTTGTGCGGTTTGAGAAGAACATTAGGGATTTTGCACACATAAATAAAGAGCGTGACAGCCATCTTGACATCTGTTCCCCCTCACTGATAAAGAAGGTTAGACAAATGCATGTCAGAGGGTCATACACAAAGGTGTGACTGGGGCATTCACAACATTTCAAAGTGGCACATGAGCCAGGACCTGCAGTAGGGTTGTGTATGTCAAGAGCATGTCCCTCTAAACATGACCCCTTGGAGAATCGAATTGATGGAAAACCACGGATGGAGTTGATTACCTGCGACCTGGTTATGCCATTTTAGTGGTGGTGGCAGTTAACAAAAAAAAGGTTGCATAACCCTGAAGCATGGGGTGAAACTGGCGACATATGCTGATGACACTCAGTTGATTGTCACATTAGAGCAAAAGGATGCAGAGGCTGCGCCTAAATTCAAAGCCTGCCTGAGTGATCTTGCGAACTGGATGAAGTTCAGCTGTCTGCAATTAAATGCAGGCAAGACGGAGGTGATGGTGGTTGGAAAACAGCCCTCCATCTGGTTACACCTCTGGTGGCCGGAGGAACTAGGACATACCCGACTCCCAAGTCTAAGATAAAAATTTGGGGTGTCTGGTTTGACAACACCTGCAGAGCAGATATCAGCTGTGGCAGGAGCAAGCTTTGGCATTCTAAGAATGCTGCGCAAAATCTTGGATATTCTACCATTAGATGCCAAAAAGGCCATTGTGCACTATATGTCACCACAGTCACCCACTGAATTGCCTTTTCATTTGTTATTGTGTTTTCTTTGTCAGACAGCCTTTTTTGTATAAAATCGTTTACACATTTGGCAAGAAAAATAGAAAAACAGAATAAATAATGTAATAAATATGTATTTTTGATAAAACGTACAGTGGTGTGGTACATTTATAAAAGTCTAGTACAAAATTCCTATTGATTGTTATGTTATGTTATGTTATACTGCATTTATAGCACGCACGGATACTCAAGAGTGTCCCGGCGCGGAGTGCTTAATAGAAGAAAGCGGGAGAGGCTAAACATACCAAGATTTAGTTAAAAAGCAGGGTTTTGAGATGTTTCTTGAACAGTCTGTTATCTTGGATGTTGCGCAGTTCCATCGGAAGGGAATTCCAGGCTTCAGCCGCTTTAAAAGATAGGGAGCTGCCGCCCATGTGAGTGAGGCGGAAGCGGGGGATGACTGCCGGACAATGTGCATCGGAGCGTAGATGTCTTTGTGGAACATAGAAGGTGAAGCGTCTCCTAAGTTAGAGTGGCCCCTCTCCGTGTAGAGCTCCATGCGTCAAAGTAAGAGCTTTAAACTGGACACGGCGGGCCACGGAAACCAATGAAGGTCCCATATATATTGCTTCATGCTTGATCTTCCTGGAATACCGAGCAGAACCGTAGCTGCCACATTCTGTATGGTTTGCAATCTTTTTAAATGGTAACCGGGCAGGCTAATATATAGGGCATTGGCATAGTCAGTGCGTGACAGGATAAGAGCACGAGTCACCATTTCCTTAGCTGGCCGGGGCAGTAGGGGAAAACAAATTAGGAGGAATTTCAGCATGCCAAAGCACACTTGCGCCAGTTTTTTAATCTGTGTAGAAAACCTGAGGTCTTCACTGAACCAGACGCCCAAGTTCTTAGCAGGGTTGCCGACAGAATTTGGTGGGGGTATTCAGTGGGCCAGATAGCCTCCCTAAATGCGAGGGAAAGGAACCGTACAGCAGAACCTCTGACTTGTCTTCTTTGCACTTCAGCTGCGCCAGTGCAAGACATTTAAAAACAGCGGAGAGACTGTCTTTCACTTTGTCCGGGGCCAGGTCATTTTTCTTCCAGGTGAAGAGGAGCTGGGTATCGTCGGCGTAAGCTATGATCTTCGCTCCCAGCTCCTCCGCTAGGTAGATCAGGGAGTGACATAGATGTTGAAAAGCAGGGGACTCAAAGTAGACTCCTGCGGTACTCCCGTAGTCACCTGTCTGGGGGCCGAAAAGAACGGGGGCTGCCATACCTGTTGGGTCCTGTCCTCTAAAAGGATTTGAGCCAACCCCAGGCCTGGCCAGAGATCCCGATACTTGAGAGGCGAGCAAGCAGTTGGTGATGGGCACCATGTCAATGGCGGCAGAGAGGTCCAATAAAATCAGAGCCGCTCTGCCGCCTGCATCCAAGCATTTCTTTATTGCCTCAGCTATTTCGACTAAGGCCGTCTCTGTGCTATAGGATGCCCTGAATCCAGATTGAGCTGGGTGGAAGGCGCCGGATGCCTCAACAAAGGTGGACAGCTGTTTAAAAACGGCTTTCTCGAACACCTTTGCCACGGCCGGAAGGAGAGATATAGGTCTATAGCTAGCAAGTGTGTTGGGGTCAAGGGAGGGCTTTTTTAAAAAGCGGTAGCAGTTTGGACTGCTTCCAATTCAGGGGGACTGTGGCAGTATGGAGGGATGAATTTATGATGGTATTCACCTCAGGTTTAACCATCTCCGCTGCCTCGGCAAGTAGCCTGGCCTGGCACGGGTCAGTCTGGGACCCTGATTCAAGTGACTTAAAAATGGACAGTGTGTCAAGCGGGGAGATGGGTGAAAACCCCGTCAGCAGGGAAACTGGCTGGATGGAAGCAGAGGTGATCGGAGTGACAAACCCAGCTTGCCCAGGGGAGTTAGTCCCCAGACTGTCCTGGATTGCCTGGAGCTTCTCAATAAAAAAACTTGATAACTTAGAAAGGGAAGTATGTTCAGCGTTGGGCATTAAATAACTCTGGAAAATAGCAAACATTTCCTTCGAGTTATTTTTAGACTTAGCAATGCGTTCCGCACAGAAGCAACTCTTAGCCTCTCTGATAGCAGCATAGTATACTCGCTGGACCTTCCTTAGTGCTATTTTGGCCAAAGGGCAGTAGGCCTGTCTCCAACTGCGTTCCAATATTTTACAGGATTGCTTTAATTCCCTAAGCTTACTGGAATACCAAGGTTTCAAGGGGGCATTTCTTGCTCGTCTGTTCAGATGGAGCAGGGTTAAAACCTCAATTGCCTGAGAGATCCAGTTAGTGAAACTCTTCAGCACGCTAGACAAGTTTGTGGAGGGAGTGGGACGTGTGTCCGACAGTGCCTTGCAAAATGCTGCTGAGTCAATTATTGACGATGGTCTGCCATGAGGAGGTCCCTTAGATAAGGGAGAAGGCGCAATGGTCCAGGAGAACTGTATCAGAAAATGGTCAGACCAGGACACTTGTAGGGGTTCCGTAATAAATAAAAGGAAATTAGACCATACTGGATCTAAAATGTGCCCCCCACTATGGGACGGAGATTTAGTCCATTGAGTGAGTTGCACCATATCAAGCGAGTCATAGAATTCCCTATTATCACTAGCCCCTGTACAGTCCAAATGGATATTAAAATCTCCGAAAAGCAGACAGCCATAGGCACAATCACCTCATCTAGGGCTTTCAAAAAGGCTCCGGGTGGACCGGCGGTCTGTACACCACTGTGCCGCCCAGTGTGAAGTGCTGGGAAATAGCAAAACAAAAGTCTAGAGCCTCTCCATCACCAATGCCCAAAGTGTCTTCACAAGTAAAATTCCACGTGTCCCTGAACACTACCGCATTTCCACCGCCTCTTCCCTCTTGCGATCGGCCCTCACTATTTTATATCCCCTGAGAATAGCTAGCTCAATAGCTGGTGCGGAGAACTCATTCAGCCATGTCTCAGTCGCAAATAATATGTCGATCTGCTCATCTGAGAGGAACTCAGATATATCCGGGGCATGTTTAACAAATGAGCGGGCATTGATTAGCGCTGCCGTATAAGTTTCCTTTTCGGATTTTTAAGGGGAGAGCTGCCGGCGGAATACAGTCGCCCAGCTTGGTGCGGAAACTGAACTTATAATTCTCACACCTCCTGTTCCAGTTTTCAGAAACCGGACAATGTCCTTCACAATCAGCGCATTGGATGTTTAATGCTAACAGTGCTTGGCTGTAAACCTGGTGACCACCCGACAGCTCCGTTAGGGCACAGGCAGCGTTGCTGGCGCTGGCTTATTCAGGGAAGCTGACGGGCGCAGATGGGCTTACCTTAACCGCACCTTCGGTGCGCCAGGGTCGGCGCAGCGTGCATAATTTATGCAGAATATGCCCCCAACTACTAGAGCACGCCCTCAGCAAAATGGCAGCCTAGTTTGCACAGCCGGGACACCCTGTGATGCGTGGTGAGTGGGAGTGAGTGATCGTTTTCAATTCAATTTTAAAAAGCGTGTCTAGCAGCAATCAGATTTTAAAATAACAATAGCAGCAAAGTGGATTATTTAAAAAGCAGGTCACAACACAATATCAAGACTAAAACACCCTAAGCAACTAAGATAGGTACGAGTAGAGGAAACAGCATACTAGCGCATCCTCACTCCTATTAGATTGTGAAAGAAATAATCAGGTCCTGAACCAGTACCCCGTGGTACTTAGCCAACAGAACCACTTGTAGCTTTATAAAGTATTTATGCAGCACACAAACAGAAATTACGTGAAAACACAATACAAGAAAAAACCCATACCAATTTAGAAAAATAGAATAAATAAATACATTATTTAGCAGCAAAATGACAAAAATCCAATCAGTAGAACTGGAGATAGGCAATTTCAAAAAGTTCAGGTAAGTATAGCGCATAAAAGCACTAATCGCTACTAATTTCAGGCCAACCATGACAGAGCTCAGGCCGGATACAGAGACCAGGTTAGTCCTTTGAAAAAGTTGCCTTCTAAAAGTTTGGCATGGAGAGTCCAGTTTGGGGTGAAGGAGGCCGCGAGGAGCAGGGAAAGATGGTCGCTGCTGGAGTGCAACGGGCAGGCTGGGCGTTACGGACAGCCATCCCTGTAGCGCAAAGATCCTGTTGGGCATAGCGAATGCTCCTTGCTGAATTTTGCTGTTGTGGCTATTGGGTGAAGTGCAGATCTTGCATTGCCAGTTGCAATTGGCAGTTGCTATAGCACTAAGAGTTAGGTTCACAAGAACTTTATGTTGGGGTTCTGTGTGGGTGTCAATAATGGGCCCGGTTGTGAAGAGCCCAAAATGCAAGGAGAAGCTCAAAAAATCCAGATAAGGACAAAGGACCTGGGGAGGTGTCTCTTGAGGATCATGATCCCACTCTACCAGAGAGCATCGGGGCTCAGATAGGTTAAGGAAGGTCAATTGCAGTAGGTCAAATGGACAGTTGCAGGGAGGCCTCTTGAGCTGGTTATGTCCCTGTAGTTTAAAATAGGAGGTCAGTCAGCTGACCCTTGGAGTCACCTAGTGTGGGATGAAGGAAGCTGTCCAGTCTTCCTCCTGAGTACGCAGGGCAGGCCTCAGCAGCAGGCAGCAGAACATCCTTCTATAGTATTCACAGATCCAGGAATGTACTGAAGAGTGGATTTGGGGTGCTCTTCGTTCTATCTTGTAGCCCCTTTGGAGCTGGAGAAGCTTCTGCAGTTACCCCCTACAGAGGTGTTTGGAATCTCCTGCCTCTCCACCCTGGCCCCAGTCTATCTGGGGCACAACTCTGCCCCCCAACAAGCCAGTGTGGCCCATCCTGCAAACACCCTGACCCTCTATTGTAGTACTGTCTGGGAGAAATACACAAAGGCCAAATGCCAACTACACCTAATCACCTGATCCAGGAACAGGCTTCAGGCACCAAATGGTTAGAACAAGAAAATGCCAACTTTCTAAAAGTGGCATTTTCAGAATTGTGACTCAAAGACCGGCTTTACTAAGCAGAACAAAGCCCTGCACGGTAGCACACTCTACAGAAAATAATTGATGAACTATACAAAGGTGCAAAACATCACAAAGCAGTCCAAACAGAACCTTGTGGTTTTCATAATAAATCTAATAACATATAATCATATATTACTTTTTGTACATTTTGTACACAAGAAGAAACATACAAAAGACAGTATAACCATAAATGTACACACAGTTCTCAAAGACCGTACGGAATCACAATAACTCACTCATACTGCCATTCACTCAAATCATACAAGCCTGACCAACCCCACATATCAATCATCCTAACCCCTCACACAATTGGTAAAAACACCCACAGTTATTTGCCTATAGACAAGAAAGAATCAATTGAGTGATAAGTTATTCTGAGTAATGAAAAATTGTCAAATAGTACATGGCCAATAGCGCCTCCATCCAATGGTATTTAAATAGAGCAAATGGCCTGGTCCAAAATAGTTGTGGGAATAGCGCAGGTCAACCTTCTTCAGGGCGCAAAAGAGCTACATAAACATTAACCCCAAAGTGGGTAAAAACATTTATCCGGGGGTAGCCAGGGTGTACAATGAAAAGCACTGCTAGATAGTCCAGTCCTGATCCACTAAAATTCACAAGCAAAAGCAGACCAGAATTTTCTTTCCGATTCATAAGCAAAGAAGGAACTCTCACAATGCCAGTGGTAACTAATTGATCGTCTCCAAATGATCTCAAGATATGGGCGGATCACTGTGAAAAAGAGGATGTCTTGATATAAATATTGATGGAAAGAGAGACAAACTCCTCTTGACGTTTTCTCTGAGGCATGCCACTAAGTTGTACTTGCAATTCTGCAGGCCGCGCCCTACCAGTATCTGGCTTTACCACTAACGAAGGTTTTAGATTACAATTCCCCAGGCACCAAACATACATTTCCTACCTGTTCACAATCGAGTGCTACATCACACCCCACCTGAGAGACCTGCACTAGCTCCCGGTCAACAAGAGGATAACCTCCAAGCTCCTCACCCACGCACACAAAGCACTCCACAACACCGGACCAACGTACCTCAACAGACGACTCAGCTTCTACACCCCCACACGCCAGCTCCGCTCTGCCGACCTCGCCCTCCTTACAGTCCCCCGCTTCCAAAGAGCGACCTCAGGTGGCAGATCGTTCTCCCACCTTGCCGTCAAGACCTGGAACACCCTCCCCATCCACCTACGGCAGACCCAAGACCTGCTGACCTTCAGAAAACTCCTCAAGACCTGGCTTTTCAAGCAGTAGCAGCATTCCCCATCCCAGCACCTTGAGACCCTCACGGGTGAGTAGTGCGCTTTACAAATGATATGATTGATTGATTGATTGATCACTTATTAAGTGTAGAATGGTAAACTAATGTTATCCTATGGGAAAGATAGGCCTTGCAATAGTGAAAAACTAATTTAAGAGTTTTTCGCTACCAGAACATGTAAAACTTAATAGTGAATGCCAAAGGTTTTAATTACAATGCACCCTGCCCTATAGGCTGTTGAGGGCTTACTCATGTCTTTTAAAAAAGGAAGGTGTAGGCCGGCGAAAGGTTTATTTTGTCAGATCGAAATGGCAGTTTAAAACTGCACACACATGTTTAGAAGGGATACTTGAGTGGGTGGCACAATAATTCCAAGGGCTCCACTAGTAGCATTACATTTACAGTTCCAGGGTACCTGTACTACCATTGTAGGAGGGACTTACTAGTAAATTAAATGTGTCAATTGGGTGTAAGCCAATTTCACCATGTATAAAGTAGAGAGCACAAGCACTTTCATACTGGTTAACGGTAGTAAAGTGTGTAGAGTCGAAGAACAACAAAACAGAATTCATCAAAACGGGAGTAGTGAAGGAAAAAGGTTTGGGGAAAGACCACCCTAAGGCTGACAGAACTAAGAGCAATTCAACTCATTCTGGAAATAGATTTTTAAAGGGCTTTTTGTATCCATGATTCAGAATGGGCCAAAAAACATATGAGAGTTCCTGCCATGGACAAAATTATAAAAGTTAAAGACAGGGCCCTTCAAATTAACAGTGTAAGGAACTCCATCCAGCTAATGAAACCCTCAGATGTTGAACAAATCTACCCACTTCCTTTATCCTTCTTATGTCTTGAAACAACCAATACGCAGTGGCGGCTCGCATAGGGCATGCTGCGAGGTGGTCGGGCAAGGGAGGGGTAGGGTGGGAGGGAATAAACTCAGCCATACAATGTAACGGAGGATAGTAATCATTACTTTCCTCAGTTCTGTCGTATGTCCAAGTTTACTACCTGCCACCCTGCCCCTCCCTCGCCCCGCCCTACCGCCCCGCAGCACGCCCTATGCGAGCCGCCACTGCCAACATGACACTCAGGGACAGCCTACCTTACATTGTCCCATTTAGAATCTTATATTTATTAAAAGTATATTCTATTCAGAAAGTTCTAGGGTATACAATCATTTTGATTATTTTCAAACATGAATACAGTTGGCATGACAAAATTAAGCGGACAAAACTACACAGTAGAAAAAATATCAAAATGATGAAATATCCTTTCCACAAAAGTCGTACGGTTTGTGGACAAATCATATATCATCAAGTGAAAGGTAAAAATGTAAGAAATGAGAGTATTTAGAATCAGGGAAACACTGCTGAGGTAGAGGGAAGTAGTAAAAGTAAAAAAAAGTAATAGGTACAAGACATATGGGTATTAAAAAAGAAGGTAAAGAGGGATTGCCTGACTGAACATGGCGTCGGAGGCATAGGCTCAGAGTTCCCTCTGCCACTAGGCCCCTTAAGTCTTTCTAAGCCACTTTTTCAGTCCAACGTGCCCCTCAGAAGTACCGGAGCCGCTCCTGTGCTGGCAAGAGTAGACGGAGGTACTGCTGAGGGTCTCTGGGTTCCAGACCTACAGTTTTGCTGTCGTCTCCACGGTTGCTGGATCCGCCGCCAACATATTGCCCTGGGCGGTCCTGTGCTACCATGCTGCCGGGGACATCTGACCCAGCCCACAGGGCTGCCAGAGCCTCTCCTACAGTGGCGGGGCTCATCAGGGGCACTGCAGAGGTCCCCTGAGTTCTTGGGCCTTCAGCTTTGCTGCCGTCTCAACGGTTGCTGGAACCGCCAACTCCATCTTGCTCGGGCAGCCCCAAGATAGCATACTGCAGAGTGGGCACCTGAACTGGCCCATGGGGGTACCAAATCATCCCCTGTGTTTGCGAGGGTTGACGGAGGTGCATTCAAGGTCCTCTGAGTTCCTGGACCTTCGGTTTTGCTCCCTCCTCTGCACATGCTGGACCTGCCAATGCCATTTTGCCTCTGGCGGCCCCAGGATACCACAATGCTGGGAGGAGGTCCTGATCTGGGCCAGAGCCCAGGCTCCTGCTACACCCTTCCACTGTCCTTGGGGCTGCCTGACTTGTTTGCGGCCCCCAAGTCCTAATCATCTGATGCACGGCCAGGACTCGTGGCCCCAGTGGGGTGCAGCCTGGAGGCTCATTTGAGACTGAGCTTGGGGGGCGCCTATGACGTGGTGTGCTCTCCTGATTCCTGCCCTTTCCGAGGGATGACGGGGTAGAGGCTGCCGTCCCTGCTTCTTTGCTCCTGCCGGACCCGTTGGTGCCACCCTCATGCTTACGGCGCAACTTGGCTGTGTCCTGACATGGCTCTCTCCACCCTTGAGTTGGGCCTGCTCAGCAAGTAAGCACAGTCCTTTTTGGCTGCTGTAGCGGTGGAGTGAATGGACGCTTGCTGTGATCCCGACTCCTGCGGCCCTGTTGGCACCTGCACAGCCTGGCACTCCAGTCCTGCCCTGGACGGACTGGCCCACATTCTCAGGGACTGGGCACCGTGCCTCTTCTTCTTGGGAATCCTGGGTGACCTGCTGAACGTATAAGGACCAACAGTCTGTGTCCCTTAGCCTACTGGGCAGCCTTGGCCGCTCTTGTAGCTCTGGGGAAACCAACTCGAGCAGCTTCCCAGGATGGACACAACTCACAGGTGTTTCCACCCTGAGGGGGCACTCGGAAACCTTTCTGGCTTTGCTCCATTGTTATGATCCCTGGAGCCCTGCTGTGTGCTAATCCCAATGTGTGTTGGGCCTCCCTACCTTTTTTGCGCCTGAGCCTGACCCAGTCCTACTTACTCTCTGTCGGGCTTGTCCCTCCTGCACTCGCGGGGCCCCCCTCTGCTGAGCGTGTCTCCTGTGCCATGGCACCAGCCCTGAGTCATTGGCCCACAGACCACACTGCCCTGAGCTCCTCCATCATCCTGCAGGTCACTGCGCAGTGGACTCATCGGACATGCCCAGAGGCAGGGCTGCCAAGAATAGCTTGGTGGTCTCCTTCTGGGCCAAATCATTTACAAGAGACGTGGCCACTAAGAGAGAGTCGGTCTTGCAGCCCCCTGCAGCGTCTCCTGCTCCCCCATAATGCAGGACTACCTGGAGAAGTCCCTATCTTACATCTGCCAGGAGATAGGCTTCCTGAAGATGGATTTCAGAATCTGTCTCAACGTATTACGCAAAGATGTTGCGGCGGTGGGAGACAGAGTTGACGACCTGGAACGCGCTCTTGACTTTCATGATGTGGACCAAGAGGCCCTGTGAAGAAGAATTAACACACTGGAGGAGCAACATGCTGGGCTCCAAGCCAAACAGGAGGACCCGGAAAATTGGGGGTGATGCAACAACCTATGTATCTTGGGTGTCCCCCACAGAGCAGAGGGGAAGACATAATTTCCTTCACTAGGGACCTCTTGACGGCCATTCGAGGAGAGTCAGAGGGTTCTCCCCTGATCTTGGACAGAGTGCATTGAGTCTGCATCGCCCTGTGGCACCCGAATGCTCCCCCAGACATTCCTCTTAGGGTCCACTTCTTTCAGGACAAAGAAACTGTGCGTCGGTGGCTAAGGGTAAGGTGGGTCTGGTGTTCCGAGGCCATACAATACAGATTTTTCAAGATCGCTCCCCTTTGAAACTTTGAAGAAGGATGGGACTTTAAGCCTATACCTGAACATTTGCGTACTGAGGATATCAAATACCAGTGGGCCCATCCCTTTGGATTGCTCTTAAACTGGAATGGGAGACAATGTATGGTCCACTCTCTCACAGAGGCCAGAGGCCTACCGGGGGACCCAGCGGATGGGAGCACCCTTATCCCTTCCCCCACGCACCCGGACCCATGGCGACCCAAATGACGCAAAGTCCAGCAGCAAGGACATACCCGCCATGTTAAGCCTACTCAAACAACAGACACATCAAAAGCGGACATTACTGCTCACCTCCAGAAAATGAAAACAGAGCAGGTGCACTGCTTGGCTGACGACACCTGACTCATGCATCCACGCCTGGCTCCTCAACTATTTCTGTCTTGTCAGCTCTTTGGCTCTGCGAATGACAGTCTACCTAGCAGGGCCCTAGGCACGGAGCGCAAACTATTATTGCTTAGTGTCTGCTTTTTCTCACTTGCTCTCTTTTGTTCCACAGGATCGACTTACTGATTACACTGGTTAACAGAGTTGCCCTAGGCCATGGCCCGCACACAATGAGCTCTCCTCCAATGAGGGGGACACCTCGCTAGGGTCCGGTACTTTCTTCCTGACCCCCTATGGAGTGGTTCACATGGTTGGTCCCTGTTAGCTCCGTTATTTCTTTCCCATGTACTAGCATGCCCATCCAGTCCCCTTGAGGTCTCCTTTCAGTTGCAATGTCTATGTTCCCATCTGGGCAACATGTGGGCACCCTTCCTTTACAGCCTCTTTATCAACAGGCTGCTCTTCACATTCCGTCAATCTTGCTGACGCTTGGTCCCTTCCTATGGCCACCCCACATGACCTAAAGCTGCTCTTCCTCAATGACCGTGGGATTAATTCCCCTGGCAAATGACTACAGGGGTAGCACTATCTCTTGCAACACCTCCCTGATATTATTTTACTGCAGGAAACCCACCTTCTTCGTGCAGATTGCTATCACATGAATTACCCCAAATACCTGCACCAACACTGGGCGTATGCAACCACCAATACTCTTGGAGTCACCATGCTCAGCAAGAGAGGAGTTCACACAAAAGTTCTTAGACTAAGTAGGGATTCAGATGGAAGGTTTCTCACATTGACGTAGAGAGGGGGAGGGACACCCTGACATTTCTCAATCACTATGCGCATAATCAAGCACAAGACACATTTATACACTATACGCTGTCAGACCAAGTTCATTGAGAGGAGACATTGTTGTGGGGGAGACTTCAATATGGTTGGGACCCCATGCTTTATAGAAATATGCCTCATATTCAGGGAACGGGAATGATGTCTGGGGCACTCAAGAAAGTACTATGAGACATAGGCCTAGTTAATGCCTGGCAGTACCTCCACCCAGACACGAAAAACTTCTCCTTCTACTCACATGTGCACCTGTCCTACTCCTGCATTGACTACCTATTTGTTTCCTCTTCCCTACTGAACTTTCTTGCCTCAGCACAGATATCCAAGATCTCCATCTTGGATCATGCTCACATTGAACTTACTTAGACAACTCTCATTGCGATGGCATCTCTCGCACCAGCTCCTGAGAGACCAAGTTGATAGGGTGGTGGTGCAAGAGAGTATCACAGATTACTTTACGATTAACTCTCTGCCTGACACTTCCCCTCACATCGTATCGGATGGCTTTAAGGCCACCATACGTGTCGTGCTGGCCTCCATCTTCATAGATAGGGTTCAAGAAGCATGCCTGCTCGAAGCCATACTCACAGAAGATATTATCATGCTGGACCGTACTGATAAACAACACTCCATGCTATGGCCAAGCGTCAACTGGCCATCTTGCGGTGGCAACTCCAGGCTCATCGGGTCAATAAAGCCAAGCGCTCTCTACTCGCCCTAAAAAAAAATACTATGAGGGTGGAGACAAAGTAGGCTCCCTCCTCGCGTGCAGGTTGCGTCACCAACATGTGAGATTTCACATTGCTAAGCTCCAGAAGGACGGGTCTGGATGGGCGGTCCAGGAGGCGGATAAACAGGAAGCCTTCCAAGACTACTATCGAAACCTCTATGCCTTGGGGAGGAGAAGACCACACTGAAGTTGCTAAGTACTTCCAAAATTGCCCCTGGCCACCTCTGGACCCTTCCTGAGCTCAAGAACTGGAGGAGCCCTTTACGGTTGCTGAACTCCACAGAGCACTCCAGGAGCTCCCCAAGGGGAAAACTCCTCATCCAAATGGCTTCACCTCGACTTTTTACATGGCCTTCCTGCCTCAACTCCAAGCCCCCGTGCTCCGCCTTTACAATTGCTTCACGCCCTCCATGTCCAACTCCAAACTTATTTTAATCCCAAAACCAGGAAAGGACCCTGCGCTTTGCTCATCTTACGGTCCGATTACCCTCTTAAATACTGATGCGAAGCTCTATGCCAAAATCCTGGTCAACCGCTTAGACAATCTCCTTCCTGGGTTGATAGGGCCGGGCCAGGTGGGTTTTAGAAAGAATTATCAGGGCCCGGACAACATTTGTTGCCTGGCACACCTAGTCGAAAAAGTCCAGCGCCACTCCATCCCCACTCTCCTCCTCTCCTTGGATACTGAAAAAGCCAATGACAGGGTGAGCTGGGCGTTCCTGAAGACGGTCCTGCAAAAAAAAGGGTTAGGCCCTGTCGTTATCATTAAAATAATGGGCTCTTATTTGGCGCCTGCCCCCTTTATTCGTATCAATGGCCAAACCACTAAATCCTTCCAGGTGCTCCGGGGCACCCAGGAGGGCTGTCCACTATCCCCCTACTTTTTGCCTTGGTGGTGGAGTCCCTTGCTATTCACCTACACTGGCCAAGAACATAAGGTCTTACTATACGCCAATGAGCACCTCCTAGCGCTAACAGAACCAGACACTTCCCTCCCGGCGATTGTCCATGTCCTGCAAGCCTATGAGCGTATTTCCAGATACAAGACTAATGTAGCAAAATTACAGGCGTTCAACCTCACCATCCCATCATAGTGCTTTATTCATCTTCAGGCACTCTCCCCCTTCCAGTGGGCCTCTATATAAAATATCCTGGTCTTACAATCACTAACACCCTATCCTCCTAGTCAAAGGCAAATTGACTGTGCCTTTGTAGGCCGATCTTGAAGGATCTCCAATGGTGGAACCGCTCCACATCTCCTGGTTGGGTCGCATTAATGTAGTGAAGATGAATATTCTTCCCAGGCTTCTCTATTTATTTTAGTTGCTACCAACGCTGATTCCCACAGAAGACATTACCAGGTTGCAGGCCAACCTCACCTCCTTTATATGGAATGGAAAACACCCCTGCATATCTGCTGCGCTCCTAATGTTCCCCCGTAGTCGGGGGTCCCGGCATGCCAAACCTCCAGGACTATTACTGGGTGGCACATTTGCGCTACATCTCTGACTGGGTGGTGCGGGAGAGTGAAAAACATTGGGTTCACATAAATAGAGCGGTCGCCGGCAGGCCACTTTGGGCGCATGAATGGCTGCCCAAAAACTCCCGTCCACACTGCACCTACACCCCTACTCCAACACGCACAGTGCTGCAGATTTGGGACACACCAGCTATTTGACGAGGACTGACCTCATTCCTGTCTCTAAACACTGGAATTGATGGCATGGCCTGACAATTAAGCCCTTTGATCAATGTAAAAAGGACTTCCCCTTGTCTGAATCTCCCCGTCACCAATATTTCCAACTCTGACACTGGGCTCTCCGCCCCCCAATGTGGAGGCTGCTACTTGCCCCCTCACCTCTTTAAGAAACATATTTGCAGCTTTACGGGCTCCGGGGAATTGAATACAAGACATACACAGTTCTACAGTAATCACGCATTCTCCCCTACCATCAACACCAAAGGAAGTGGTCCCCAGGCAAGGCACCCACTATCACCCAGAAACAGTGGGAGCAGCTTTGGCAAGAAATACCATGCATACACAGAAGCATTGCCCAGCAAGAAGCAGCCTACAAGGGCATGCTTCTATGGCCCTGCAATCCAACCTGTGTACAAGTCATGTGCCCTGCGGTCCCAGCCTCGTGCTGGCACTGTGAGACCTTGATAGGTGACTTCCGTCACATATGGTGGCATGTTCGTCCCTGAAAACCTTCTGGAAGGAGATCTTGAGCTAAATCAGGGGCACTCTGAGATACCCACTACCAGACTATTATCACACAGTCATCTTAGGAATTCGCCCCTCATCCCTGACCACAATGACCCACGCGGACTGGTACCTAGCACGCCACATGACCGGTGCAGCCAAGCAGCTTATAGCTTGGTCCTGGCACTCCCCGTCGGCCCCCTCTGCAACATCTTGGTTCACACAACTCTGGCACACTACTGCAATGGAGCAGATGACACACAAGCTAACTTACACAGACAAGAAATTCCTACGTCTCTGGTCATCCCTTGCATGTCTCACCTGGAATACTTGTGCTTCCAACCTCCCAGACTATGAGCGCTTTACCTCTTTGACGAACCAGTGTAGAGGACTTCCTCATCACTCTGCGGACCTAACTGAGCACGCTCAAAATATAGTCATTCCACAAGCAATGCCCCCCTACACTATCTCACACAACTACAGGCCTCGTGGCCCTACTGGGGACCCCTAGTCCGTTGCACAGAGCACTTGGACAGTCACTCGGACCTGACACAGCCTCTAAATGGGTCGGACTTTGCCATTCTTTGACTCCTGCTTTGCAGATGTCCCAGTCTTTTATACAGGAATAATAGCGTTGTATGTATGCAATTTTGTCACAGTATACTGCCTACTAAATATCTTTCTCTTTCACAAAGGCACCCGAACTATACTGTTGGTATTCCTTTTTGTGAAAAATTCAATAACCAGAACTTGAGTAAAAAAAAAGAAAATGAAGTAAAAAGGGAAAAGCAACAGAGGGAGAGCATATTTGATGGAGAAGCGTAGAATCACTACAGAGTATTAAAAGTACAATTTTAACAAGCATTTGCAATGCAATAGGTCTCGCTTTTACGCGAGTTTAAGCTATTGGCATTGCAAATGGCAATGCCTTTGTTTTATGTTTTAAAAACAAAATCATAAAAAAGGCATTGTCATTTACAATGCCAATAGCTCAAACGTGCATAAATGCGAGACCTATTGCATTGCAAATGCTTGTTTATTTCAAAGATGCTGGCCAGTGTCTCCCGATCCCGAACAGTCCAGCAGAATGAACTGCCAAAGGTAATAGACCCATTTGCAATGCAATAGGTCTCACATTTACGAGAGTTTGAGCTTTTGGCATTGTAAATGACAATGCCTTTTATTTATGTGTTGTTTTAAAAACAGATAAATAAAAGGCATTGTCATTTACAATGCCAATAGCTTAAACATTCGCAAATGCGAGACCTATTGCATTGCAAATGCATTCCGTGCCCGTGCTATAACATTTTTTAAAAAGCGTTAGGCGAGAGTGTGCCTTGCCTGCAACAGCAGACAGGACAAAGTTTTTTGAGAAAATGTGCATGAAGTCTGTAATTAAAGCCTACTGAGTAACAAGACACATAAGAGGGGGTGTTGCCATGGGACAAGGCGGTACTAAGGAGGGACTACTAAGACTATTGACCAATGAACAGCCACAGTTTTATGAAAAATATGGGCAGAGAGTGGGCGGGGCTACATGTCCCTACCTGAATACAGCATGCCTAGCAGCGCATGCGCTGCCCAGGCTCGACCTAAAAACGGGAATTTTACAAAGTGCCTCTGGGGGAATCATACACTGGTCCCTTGGACCACTGTGTGCTCCCCACTACTGATGATGCCAGCAGCTGTCTTTCACAAAATGTAAGCTGTCCTTCATGGGCAAGGTTGCAGTCTTATGTTAGGCCCTAAGGTTACAGCCACAAGGTGATAGATCCTGTTGTGGCTCCATTATTCCTCCAAATGTAATTAACTCCCAGATATCACCCACACATAGACACCAACATTGCAGGCATCATTACATTCCCACAGCATCCACAAACAGCATGCTCACTCAGCCCATGCATACACAAACACGTCACTACAGACAGCTTCTACTTTGCAAATAAATAGCACTGCCATTGATGTGTTGTTGGCCTGTTAATGACTTGAGAACATTATAGCAGTTATAACCCACAGAGATAGCCATTTCTAGAAAAGAAAAACGTCTATTGCAAACCCCCTTATTCCAATTGAGTCGCAGTGTGAAAATTGCAAGTCACAAATCATATTTGTGCTTTGCAGTTTCAGTACAGTTCACGGCTGCATTATGTTTTGTACTGGCAACCCTGCTGTTTTTGCAAACTTGAGACTTCTTCCTAGGGGGCCAATAGAATATTCAAATTCTTTCCTCCAATTGGGCTCTTCATCTCAACCCAGAATTTACCCAATATAAAACCAAATTAATTAGTAGCTTATAGGTGATGTGAGCGCCCAACATTATCAGATCGATTAAGGGTGGGGAAAATAGATAGGTCGAGTCACTTTGAGGTAAGATTTGTAGTGTGACGTATCCAGGGTACAGAAGACATCAACACAAGAAATATCTGTTTTCACCTGCAGAAGCTAATGTGTATTATGGCCATTTGAATAATGTAACTAGATCCAATCTGATCTAGCATAGCCATGTGATGTTATAGAACATGGAATGTTTAGCATGTCATGGGTGAAACTAGGACTGGCAACTGCTGTCATGTCTTGCCAGGGTTGGTCGCACACTTGTTACTTCACGTATAATAAACCATTGTGAAGAAACTGATGATGCGTGTTCACTTCAATTGCGACGAGGATGAGACCACACAAAGTGAATTTGCGTGGGTACACAGTGGTGGCAGAGATGGAGCTGCGGTGGACCTCTCTGGTCAGGAAAACAGCGTCAGGACATGTACATTTTAGTGCTGGGAATGGGGAGAAGAGCACAATGAGGCTGTGATCATTTTAATCCCTGAGGAGAGCTAACGTAAGGAGGGCTAGTTTGGGGAGCGTGAGGAGGTAGTGTGCCTATTACTTGTGAAGTTTTCGAGGGAGAGCATGTGGTGTGGCAAGTGCGTGACTGAATGAGCGCAGGCCAGCGCGAATGAAGTGAAGCGGTGGAAGAAGCCTCAAGTGCCGCACGTGCATTGACTGCACAAGTACCATTCTGCGTTCTTCCGTGTGGTGCCGCGAACCGTGAGCCGAAGGAAGGGGATGGCGAACGGCCTGAGCGACTGTAGCGGAGCATGTTGCAAAGTGTGCCAGGTGAAGAGGTGTTCGCCCAAGTGGTGAGAGGAGGGCATCAGCCTAATTGTATCTTGTAGGAAGACGATTGAGGGCTACAGGAGGCTCGTGGAGAAGTATTGCTGGTAGCACAGAATTCTGCATTGCTTGGTGTTTGAGGCGGAAGGAAAAAATTAAAATTCAGAAGCAGTTGCTGGCAGTAGTGTCTGTTCGAGTGGAGCTGATAGGAAATGCTGGCAGTCAGGTGACCAGTGCAAACAAGAAGACTCTTAAAAAGAATAAGCATTGGAGAGAAAGAGAGAGCGCGCGGGAGAGAGAGAGAGCCCTGGAGTGCTGCGTGCGTGCGCACTGTAAGGGTGCCCGCGAGCGATGCGCTTAATAAGCCATGACAAGAGAGGAAAGCCAGATGGCGCCTGTGCGCGTAACCGTGCACGTAACCACACGCTTTAGGCCACACAAAAAGCGCGTGGTCAGCTTTTTGAAGCCCCCTTACTAAAAGTCTTGGCAGGTTAACGCATGCGCTGGCTCAGGTGAGACCTAAAAAGGAGTTAAGTGGGCGTAGATGACATATGAGTAATGATGAGAATGAGAGGTAAGAGGATAAAGGGAGTAAAAGGGGAAAGGTAACAGAGGTTGTGTGTAGAATGGGGAAAACATAAATGGGTAAGAGAAAGTAGTCAAAGTAATAAACAAGCATTGGCATAGCCAATAGCTCTCGCCTTTGGGATCTTATAAGTGTTTAGCCAGAGCAATTGGCCTTGTCATTGTCTGTCAACTATACTGTAGAGCATTGTGGCTACTGAGCTGCATGTTGAAAAGTTATCATAAAGAAGAGTTGGAGCTATTCGCATTGTAAATGACAATGTGTTTAATCTATGTGTTTTGGAGTGGAGTGGAGTGAAGTGGAGTGGAGTGGATGTATGTGGTTTGGAGTGGAATTATGTGGATTGATTTGGAATTGTTAGTTGTGGAATTGTGGAGGTGGAATTGTGTGACATGGTTAATAGATAGGGCGAGAGCTGTACAGAATAGATAGAAATGAAAATTAAGAGGTATATGTAGGTTGTGCACGAAGTGGTGAATGAACTCTAGATAGATGTGATGCTCAGGTGGTGCTGGGTGATACTGAGGTGGTGCTGAGTGATGCTCAGGTGGTGCTGAGTGATGCTCAGGTGGTGCTGAGAGATGCTGTGGTGCTGGAAAGAGAAGGCGAGATGTGAGCATGCTCTCCTAGCATGCTCTCCTAGTTTTGTCGGGAGATCTGACAGATGTAAGAAAGCTTTGATGCTTTTCTTTTCGGTTATTAAGAAGAAAATCCTTATATTTTTATGCCCATAGTACTTCTGAGTGTCGAGGAGCTGCTCAAAACCTTAAAATAACCAACATACGCCTCAACATGATTAAGAGCCCACTTTATCAAAGAGGAAACACTTAAAACAATAATACAAACAAGCAGCTAGCTATAAGTGAATATGTTTTAGAGTAAGGATCCGTGTACTCCAGGCTATGTGCAATGGGCTGCATTCGCACTTTCCTCAGAGCAGCCCGCTCCACCAGGCAGGATAAAAACCAGAATTCCATGCAGGAATGTGGACGTTTAGCCTCCAAGTGATTGTGGGACATGGAAAGGAAAGATGGGCAGCCATGGCAGTGGATGGAGTCAAGCCACGGACTAGCAGCATGAAACCGAAAGGAATTTGGCACATGACTTCTATGTGCAGTGTTTGCTAACAGAGCACACAGAAGAAGGGGTAAGTGAAAGCTCAATTTCCATTTCTTCTAAAACCATGCAGTGAACAACACGAAGGAGGAGGGTGAGAAAGACATGTGGGTGTTGAGTAAAATCGCAGGGAGTTGGAGGAAGGCAGGGGTGCTGTGCATGCCCCCTTATACTCTAGAGCTGGGGAAAGTGAGAAAGTCCCTGCACACTGTGCAGAACCTGACACTCGACAGCATAAGATGATAGTTTACCACAGATTATGGTTCTTACTCAGACTTTGCAAAAATAGAAACATGCACTCCCTCTGCCCTGACAGCAGATGAAAATCACACGTGCGCACATACAAACACACGCACCCCAGATACATACTTATTCTCACATAACACATATGCAGATACAAATACAAGCACCACAGATCTACACATTCACAAATCATATTTGTGTACATACACACACAAGGGCTACATACAGATGTACACACTCACAAATCATATTTGTGAATTTACAAACAGCCAGATATACAGACTTGTGCACATACAAACACACGCACAGTATATATTCTTAAATCACAGGTGTGCACACACAAACACAAGTACGCTAGATACGGTCTAATTACACATGCTATCACACAAACACCAAATGCATGCAAAGCAATGATCCACATTTCCCTAAGTAATTGTGCACAAAAGAAACTACCAGCAGACCTTTATGCACATACCTATTAAACAAGAATAAGATGGAAACAGGCAGTGAGCAGCCACAGAGCAAGGAGAGAGGTGGCAGCGGGCAGACCGGGGCAGGGGGGACAGAGAGAGACCGAAAGACAATGGGAGCTTCATTGTATAGGGTGACCAGATTCTCAAAACAAAAAACGGGGACAGATCATAGGCATAGAAGTAGGACTATCATTTGCAGTAACCATTGACATAAAAGTAGGACTATTTGACAGCTGTCATAGACATAGAAAAGGGACTACAATGACAGCTCCCCCCTACAGACCGAGATGAAGCATTACAGACAACAAATCGGAGGTCTTTTATTGGCACCCCCTCTCCTTTACGCACCAGCATTAGTACTTTTTTTTACATTTACACTTTTAAGGACTATAGCATATATTTGCCGAAAATCACTAAAACATCACAGTTTTGATGATATGCAATTGCTTGAATAGGCTGGCACGATGACGTAGATGGCGCTGCGTTAATAAGAGAAGGGAAATCCCAAGAGAAAATGTCTCTCTTCAAAGGATTTCCCTTCCTGCTACAGTGCTCACCTCAATGACGTCACACCCCGTAAACAGTTCAAAGAGAGCATGCGTGCGCAAGCTCAACCGGAACAATGAAAAACAGGGACATTTCTGTGTTTAACGGGGATACTGTTTGAAAACAGGGAAATTTGAGTGACTTGGAGAAAAGTGTCGGGACACGGGGACACTTCTCAAAAAACAGGGACTGTCCTGGGAAAACGGCGACGTCTGGTCACCCTATCATTGTAGGCTCTCTGAAAGGAGGAAGACAAGAGTTCAGACATTAGGGGATAGTGGAGAGAAGCACTGGTAATGTACAGGGCAAACAGATGCCTTTAAAGGAGACACAGTCAGAAAGAGGTGAGGCCGGGAAGAGACGGGAAGCATTACCTTGTGTTTGCTGCTTAGTAAATGTGCGTTAAAGACGTCTCCCTGTATTGTGAATTGAGCGGTGGGAACTGAAGGTACCCTTGGAAAGTTAAATGGAATGCTTTTAACCCGTGCTGCCATTTCACATGACAAAATTCAGAAAGATGCAATCTAAAGAATCAGGGCTGGATGAGTGCAAAGAGAGAGGTTCTCTGCCTGCGTAACTCAATCTGGCTCCGGCGCTGCTCTGTGGGTGTGCGAGGGTCCGCTGTGCCTGTGTTACTCTGCCGCCTGCTGCTGCTCCTGGACCCCAGAGGCCTCCTGTGGGACCCTGCGCCGCAGCCCCAGTAACAATATGGCATCAACAACAACACCAATCACGGGTGGGAGTTGGCAATCGGAAGGCAGCTGAGAGGAGGGTACTGGAGTGTAAAATAAAACTTCAAAACAAATAGCAATGGGCGGGGACAGCACAACCAGGCACCTAAGCTGAACCTGCACTGTAACAAGCAGGAACAAACAGCGACCTCGGAGGGGTGGTGGGGGTGGGCAAGCAGTGATGTGAGAGTGGTGTGGGGAGATGGCAAGGGGAGGTTAAGTGAAGGGCGAAGCTGAAACATCGAACACAGGCAAACAGCAAAGCAAATGAAGCATCTGCGAACATTTCATGCACGAAGTAAACAAATCAGAACAATTAATACAAGCAGAGACACGCCAACAGAAAAAGAGTGCTTTCAAAGTATCCTAAATAACCTGAAGAATAAGGGCATGTGTAACAGAGGCAGTCCTCATGGGAGGTTACGAAGGTCCAAAAGACAGGACTACTAAGCGTATTCACCAAACAAAAGCCAGTATTTACAAAGGACAGTAGGAGGAACCTATGAAAAAGATGGGCATTGCTTGAAGGCCATGTTGTGGATACAACATGTCTCGAAGAAACAGTGTGCATTCCCTGCCTAGGCGAGACCTAAAAAAGGAAGTATAGCAAGAGTTCACAGGTCTTATGTGTATAAAAAAGGCTATGGGGATTAGGACGTTGGGGAGCAACACTCCTACAGTTGGCTGCAGGTGTTTGATACCCCCGCAAAAAAAATGAAGAGATCAATATGTCTTCAAAAATAGTTTTCTCTAGCTGTGTTTTGTCAAACTGGTTAAAACCATCAATGAAGAAAAATTTGGAAAAAAAGGTTTGCCGAGAAAAATTAATCAGATTCTCTTTCGTTAAGTATATATTTAATCAGAAACACATACAACCATCGCTGGAAGATGGAAGAACATGGATCTAAAAATGCAAAAATGTTTTTGTTTTTTTACAGCTGTTCTGGAAAGTATATTTCATGAGAATTTTAATGATGTCACTTTTAGGAAATATATTTCTCTGATTGAAGCAGTGGCTGAGGACTACCAAGAGAGTTCCCTGTGGACCTCAAGGGCTGGGCTATGTATAGTATGGTCTATCAACAACAGAGTATACACAATTTTGAGACTAGACACATGCTAATGGTTCCAATCACAGGAGGCACTCCCTCCTTTTTAGCCTAGCTGATGGCTGGCCCTCACTTGATCTAGCAGGGGATAATTGGGAGCATATTTCTGGGAAATTAAGCTGGGGATCATGCTAGATTTTCCAAATAGTAGTGAGGACAAGCTGTTGCATGTGCAAGGGTATCAGCTATGTACCTATCTTCTTCAAATCTAGGAATGCCACAAAGCTCTTTTGTCAAAGTCAACAGCTTGGCTTGCATTGCGTAAAGAGCTCCATGAAGAGTTGCTCAGTGAGATCAGGTGGAGTGCAGCCAACAGCACTGCACGTCTACGATGGCAAGCCCCTGCGAGGACCGGAGAAGCTGCCTCTGCTGCTGACGGACCTGTGCTCACTGTTTGTGCATTAAAGAACTACTTTCCCACATCATTGAAGCCATATTGTAAAGTCAGTGATTCAATATAACCACCTACGAAATACCATGGTTTTGTATTGTTCAAGCAAGCGCTTACAAAAGATAACAGAAGCTCTTTCCAGATGGAAAAAAAGATGTTTAAACAGACATTGCTTAGTACTATCTCTGACGTTTGGTTGGCATGCTGCTCCCATAAATGATTTAAAACCCACAATCAACACTACTAGCGTTGACATTGACAAACTGAAAATTCTCTACCAAGACCTAGACCTATGGACAAAACGAACCTGCTATAAAATGTAATAATTTTCCAAGATTATTGGATTGTATGAGCATCTTCCACTGTAGCCCAAATTAAAAATCATTCTTTAAAAAGGTCTAAAGCAGCAATCCTTGGGTGGGAAAGGAGGATCACCAAGGAACCAATCTAGAGGTTGGAAACACCTACTCAGAAGGTGAGATTCAACATCCCAATTTTTGTTTAACTTGGAAACCCATCGAAACTCAGTTGGTTAAACAAATAATAACTACGTTTATGTAGATGGAAGATAAATCAGACTAACCCATAACACTTGAGAAATGGTCATGTTAAACATTTTGATTTCCTGAACATTGACTCTGAAAATGTTTTGTGATTCATTGTTGACAGGTGGTGACAAAACTTTCTTGTAAAGAGCTACATGTCCAAAACGTTTTGAGATGAAAAAGGTTGCTTAGTCAACATTCGATTTGAAATGCTGAGATACATGTTTGAAACGTATTGATAAATTAGCTGTTTGTATAAAATGTATTTGAAAACTAAACAAAGTCGAACTCCTTTTTTCAAAAAGAGTGCAGCCCTGCTAGAGAGACTCTCACGATCTATTTTTACATAATTTAGGAAGTTATGAACATTGATGATCGATAGCGCTGAAAGCCAATGGGCCCAGTCAGTAAGAAGTCTCAATTCCCAAAACTATTAGTAAGGGTGAGGCTACAACAAGATTGAATACATAATGTACACATGACTTCATATCATTGTTTGAAAATCTTACTTGGAGAAATACATTGTTGCCCCATGCTGCTCTTATTTGGTCTATTGTCAGAATATGTAAATGCTAACTTGAGTTCCATTCATCATCAATCAATCAATCAAGCATTTGTAGAGCGCACTACTCACCCGCGAGGGTCTCACGGCGCTAAGAAGGGGGGAGCTGCTACTGCTCGAACAGCCAGGTCTTGAGAAGTCTCCTGAAGGTTAGTAGGTCCTGGGTCTGTCGCAGGTCGATGGGTAGGGTGTTCCATGTCTTGGCGGCGAGGTGGGAGAAAGATCTGCCGATGGTGGTCGTTCGGTGGATGCGTGGAACGATGGCGAGGACGAGGTCAGCGGAGCAGAGCTGGCGGTTGGGGGTGTAGAAGGTGAGTCTTTGTTGAGGTATGTTGGTCCGGCATCATGGAGTGCTTTGTGATCGTGGGTGAGGAGCTTGAAGGCGATCCTCTTGTTGACGGGGAGCCAGTGCAGGTCTCTCAGGTGGGCAGTGATGTGGCTGTGTTGGGGTATTTCTTTTTATTTTGTTTTGAAGGTTTTATATGGCGTGAACAAGACTCTTGCGAGTATCAGAGCGCTTTACAAGTCATAAGTAGAAGTCAAGAGATACTATACAGAGATCTATGTGAGTATGTTATACATAGTTCTTAATCAAAAGAAAACACACATGTGTGGTCGGTGGGTGTCGTGCAGCTCCCAAAAATAAAAAAAATTAGACGTGTTGAGAGGCAAGGGTTTGATGAAAGTTTGTGATTTTAGCTGTGAATATTGTGTCCATGTGCCCGAACAAGGTTTTATGATCATACTTCTAACTTGAGTTCAATGGTTGGGAGAAGGAGTTGCTCTTACAGTACTTGACTGCCTAAGGAAGTTACCTGTTTACTTATGAGCAGGGTGATAAGTTGTATGTAGCTTCCTTGAGAAGATAAGATCTTGAATATGACAAATTAGGTCTGAGGGATTGATGGTCAGTATGGTTAGATCATGTGAAATGCAATTATGATTTAAAATGCTGCTTGGGAGTCTGGATTTTCTAGTCAAAGATTACAGTCAACCAGGATGAGTATTGGTATGTTTGAGATGGCCTATAAGAAAGATTCAAATTTGAAAAGAGTTCTGGGCTCTCCGAGCAGGCTAAAATAGATAATGTTTTAGCAGAAAGATTGTTAGGAATTTGCTAAGAGTAAGTCTTTATGTTCTGGTTATTGTAGGAGTGATTTAAAAGCATGCAGCTGCACAAACACTTCTAGCTGATGTTTTGGGTATGGTCTTTATTGAAAACTAATCATTATGTAGTGCCTGAGTGAGTGAGCATCCCAAGCATGAACTAAGATTCTGCCCTAGAGTGGACACTCAGCTTTAGTTCTTTAAATAGGTCCTGGATAAATTGACAGAGGAGGAAGGGTACATTTAGGTAATTTTAAGTGCTGCAGGGGAGGCTGCTGTCTGTCATTTCTCTGTAGCAGTAATTCTGCATCTATCTTTTGCGCAGGTGCTAGCAGGAATATTACATTACTTTATATTGATGGGGAAATGAGTCTTGTTGTTTTTTAATGTTGAGGAAATATCTGATGCATGTGTGGGTGAGCGATACAACATAGCTACAGAAAGTGGTACGAGTAAATTCTGCTAGCTATTGTATCTGCACGTGTCAGATCTAAGTTAATAACTTACAACTGAGAGGGTCAGCTGTGCTATGCAGGACCCAAAGAAAGCTACTGAAGATAGGAGATAATGAGCCATCACAGAGGTGATCAGAGTCAACTGAGTAGTGCACTTGGAAACAGTAACAGGCAGCCTGTAAAATATGAATGGCCTCTGTAAACTGAAGCATAGCAGTTCATGGTTCATTTATCCAGTATGTGCAGAAATTAAGGCTTTTCCAACAAGAGTAGGGCGCTCCATGGGGTATTATTAAGCGTTTTATGAAGATGTGCACAATCTGTGGAAATCTGTCATTGATGGAGTAGACACATAGGTACTGAAGGTGTTCCTTGCCACTTTCCAGTGATGCACCTTCCACAGGACGCACCAGGAGGAGGATGGGTTACCATTTCCTGGCTCACTCCAGAAAGTGACTGAGGTTGTTTGGAATGGGGATCCGAGGTGCTCAGACAATGACTGCAGGAACATGCAGGTGATGACACAGAACAATGGGACAGATCAGCAGTATCCCGAAAGGTTTCCAGGTAGAGTAAGCCAACCCCAATGTAACATTATATTTTGCAGTGGCACCCCAGCAGCTAGATACGAGTATGGGAATATTGTATGGATGCTAATCGGGAAACTGTGATCTCAGAAGAGCAGGAATGAGTGATTGCTTGAGGGGCATTTCCAAGCAACGTTGGTGGATTGGCTTGGTCTTCTGTTGCAAATAAAAATGTACAAGAGCCTAGTGCAACTTTGTATGCTCGTCACTGAGTGGGCCAAGAGCGCTAAAAGCAAGTGTTGGCTTAGTCATCATTCAGTGAGTATGTTAGTCGGCCCTCCCATGCTTGGGATTTTTTGTAGGGTGTAGTGAGGAAACTCACTTCAAGATGGCAGACTGAAGCTGCTATTATCTAAATAGCATTTAGAAGTAGTAAATGTGCATTACAAATATCGCTATATTCATTTGCATGAAGTAACATTAGACATTAATCTCTTAATAAAGTACATTTATAAGGGGCTTTGCACCATTGTTTTAATATGTGACCTCAATTCAATCACTACACAGAGATGATAGCAATGATTTTACAATGTACAACAAATTGACTGATGAAGTATTACCATTGGCTTGTGCCGACCAAAGGGATACTCTCTGAGATCTTACCTTGTAACACTGCATGGCGTATCTTGGACCCTGTTGGATTTTTCTATGTACTTTTTAACCAACACATCTTCTAAACTGTTATGCCGTGACCACAATGACGAAGATATAAAATCATCCTTTCTTAGCGCTTTTTGAGCACGTTCTTTCCCGGACGACTTTACTCTTTCTTTGCCGTTTTCCATCTAAAAGATATAGTACACATCCATTTAGTATGGCACATCCACCCTCCACCAGGAGCATGTTAGTCATTAGTTTAGTCACCTCTGAATCTTGGCTCAATAGTAAGATATTTCACTATGACCCAGGAAGCATTACCTAACATTATTTACGCAAAGGCCTCATTACAAGCCCTTTGCTGGTCCTGCTAGGGCCTGGAATGTAAAGGCCTATTCCAGGTAGCTAGGCTGGGATACATATTAATGAGTATAGGGTTGATGCTGGGGCCCTTACCTGCTCCTTCCTACATGATCTGTTACCCTGGTTTGTTTGTTTGTTTGTCGTTGGTTATAGAATACACGTCTTGTTTTGAACACGTGTCTGTGTACTGTGCCATCATACTTTATTGAGCACATACGAAGTGGCTAAAGTCATTTACACTGCATGCCTTTTACAACAAAATCTACTTTTGATTTCAATACATGTTGTACAGTCTGTTTCTCTGAAGCTTTCTTCAGTGTGTTTTTGTTTTCTTTTGTGTTGACAGTGCCTCTATTGCTGCAAATAAGGGATAATTCACAATTTCTCTGGAATTTTTTTTCTGTAGCTTACATTTTCATGAATATTATCTCAGTGACACACTTCTGCTTGCTATAATGTACCACACACATTCCATAGATGTCTTGCCTACTGGAATACTCCTGTTCTCTTATGAACTTGGTTAAGGTTGTCCTACACTGTATGCAGGAATTTAGTTTAGTCATCCAGTTTAGGTATTGCATTCACACTGCAGGTGTGGGCAGAGAGCGCATTTAACTGTTGATGCATGCAAGAGAGTAGTGTACAGGCAGATATTCTTTTTTTGTTCTCAGAAGTGGTGACAAACTGTATTGACCCTACAATTAGCAAGGCCACCTGGTCCCTGCCTGGTCCATTTATTGGCTGAGCCTGACAGATTGTCAGACTATAGCTCCAAATGGTGGTAGCAGGTCTTGGATACTCAGATCAGGAGTGGTCATTTGGCATGTGTCCTACCACTCCCTTGCCTGACCTCTACCTTTCCTATAAACCCTGCAGACCAATCTGGGCCCTGATGCTAGTGTTGCTCTTAGTCTGAACTCAGGAGGTGTTCGAATATAGGGCCTCCCTTTTAAGGACTTTCTCATTTATACAATCGGTGAGCTCGCTGCCATTTGAAGAGGGTACATCTTACTTCACATTCACCCTTCTATAAAGCAAAATGCCTCTTCAGACTTCCTACGTACTCCCAAGATGCCATATACAATACTTGATTAGCTCATGAACCCAGGTCCTCAAATGCAAAGGAGATAAACATGAGGTGTTAACATTTATAATGGGATGAACACGACTACAAATACCAGGATGCATAGAGAAAAAAATGGATTGACCACAATGACACGGGAAACCAGAGAGCTCCACAGGTTTTCAGTATCCTACTAAAATAGTTTATCTTATCTTCGGTACGTTAATAGGATCGTCCAACTTCCCCTCAATTGAGAATCAGCATGGGCCATAGTGAGGAACTCACCTGGGAATTCTGGCACTTACATTCTTATCGATCCTAGTATATATTTAGCTTTCCAAGCACCAAAATAGAGAAAAAAACTTGACGGGGTGACCTACTCAGGAATGCACGTGGGAAGCTTGAGAACTCCTGTTAGGTGTAGTTGCACGAGTTCAGTTGACTGACAGCACCGGAGCGCAGTCTACCTAGCACTCCACTTACCTCAGCTTCCGTCACGCGAGCAGCAGCGACAGGGGGCAAGCAGGGGCAGAAAGGGGTCGGGAGGCAATCGGCTCCCGAGCACCAGAGGTATTTTTTTTCCTCGGTAAGCACGCACCCCTCCGATTACTCCTCAGTTCTCAGCTCCGTTAAAGGTATCCAGGAAGCTGCTTAGGGCTGTGTTAACAACACCTCAAGCTCAGGAACCTAAACACGCTGCACCTAAGGTCTCGTCTCGTGGCGGATTCGGACACTGCATCGTCTGTCACTATGACTGCAAAAACAAAGGAGCGGCGAGATGAAAACAAGAAGTTGTTTCCCGGGTGACGAGGGCTACTCCGGACGAAAACTATGTTTGCTCACACGGAGTTGCAGTTTGAAAGGCACGGATGAAAAGGGACAGCCCTGAGGCCATTAACCATCTCCGCCGCCCACCCCATGCCCCAGGTTAGCCTACTGTGAAAATGGGTTCGCCCTAGCACGGTGCTCACAAAGGTTGTAGGTATTCAAACGTTCACCGGGGAACGCCCGTCTTTTCCTGTAAATGGCCAAGCATTTCTCTAAAACCTAAGCTGGCCAGTCAGAAACTAAACACAGAAGTAAAATTCAAAGAATCGGTTTTAGAAGTTGCAATTGAACCTGAGGTAGTTAATGTAGAACAAAAACACGCATAGCCAAAACAATAGGTGGTACGTTTGTGAGATGGTTCACGTTTTTTGGTATTTTTGTAATTCTAAGTACATGCAACAAAAATACCACCATCTAAACGCGGCAACCATATGCTTCAAATAATATATGTAAATTAAAAAAGATAACAATTGAATAAAAGTCTATTAAAACAGCACGCAGGTGTACTTAGAATAGATATAGAAACAGTTTCATGCACATCACAGGCAAATATGATCTTATTGTTGGAAAGAAAAGTTACTATTGACTTAAATTATCGCAACTTGATATAGTTGATGTATAACGAAATAAAGAATAAACATAGTTTAAATACACAAGTATGACTATAAAAGTAAAGAGGGGTTGACAAATGGAAAGAAAAATGGATTGGCAAAGTAATTATTGGCCCAGGAGCCTCGACACTGAAGTACCCTCCTTTTTTGAGTGGATGTGCACATGTGATCAGAAATCATACAGCTGCTCACAGTAAAAGAGAGCGGTACAAAAGGGGGTGGTGATGGACGGAGCATCTGAACCAATCAAACACTCACACCCAGTCAACAGATCTGGGTTTAATCCATCACCGTTCTTTAGCCCACTCTGCCACCCTGGTTCAGACATGGCCATATGCAAATCAGTCTGACCCTGTGCCTCATGGGAACAGTCCAGCCCGAACTGCCAAGCCATACCTTCCCTGGACTGGGAACAAGCTTCCTAGGACCGGTGTCTGGCATTACAGAAAAAAACATAGGTTTAAGGGGTGTTATAGTTAGCTGGACATTTCACTCATACAAAACTTTTGAAATTCCTCCGTTATAGTTAGTTATACTAACTGTAACTCTCGCGCCTGCAATCCACTGGTGATGATGTCACATATTACATCATTCATGACATGGTCAGTGACATCACTGATGACATCTCAAATGACATCACTGATGACATCTCTGATGACATCATCCAGTGAATGTGGTTTGGTTCCATATTTAAATTTGTATTATATATATAGCAATCCGCATTGAAGAATGAGTGGATGTATAAGTGTCTAGAAGGACGATTTAGTAGCAGTGTGATTGACTGTGTACTTGACTAATTTATAGAGTCTCACTAAATATATTGGATAGTGACTAAACTGTTTGAATATCTGTATTACTTTTTCAGTTGTGTAAACTGCTGCACCATTTGGTTACTAGCTACGTGAAAGTCTATATTAGTTATTGATTAGTTAACTGATTATTTGTATAGGAAAGTGAATGTGTGTGTGGTTCGGTGGGGGGGGTGTGACTGCCCAAAGATGTGTCAATAGTTGTTTCAGTAGGAATGTGACGTTAAGACTACATGTTATAATATGTGTTTGGGTGAGTGAATATGTATATGGATGTGCTGATGAGCAAATATATCTCTCAATGGTACATATCCAACAAACTACAATAATAAAAGGCAGTGTATGTGACATTTGTTGCATAAAAATTAGGTATACCTAAGACTCAGTGATTGCAAGAGTGTCTGTATGGATAACTGTATACTTGTAATAGTGATTTTATAACACATTAAGGGGCCGATTCCGATCCGGTAAAATGCGCTCCGAATCGTCGTACGGAGAGTTTTTTCCCCATACGAATCGTACCCTTAGACGTCCCGTACGTACGACGAAGTACGATCCGTACCAGGTGCCAAACTCCGTACGAGTCGTACAGGACTCCGTACGACTCAAATCTCCGTACGAGTCTCACTCGGAACCGGCTGTACGCGACATCACTACGGTTCGCGGCTGGTTTTTACGACCCAGCAAGTACGATTCGTGTCGGGTACGCGCCGTACGACCCTTTTCCTACGGGAGCCGAAAACAGTCGTAAACGCAGAGTTCGCGCCGAAAAAGGTACGGAACGCCCCCCCCGGGTACAGCACGTACCCCCCATGATCGCAGGGGTACGCGCCGTACCCCTGTGATCATGCGGGGTCATCTGATTCTGATGATTTTGTTACTGAAAAATTTCTACCAGAACCTCACCCTTCCAAAAGATACACATCCATCGCATGGAAATTTTTTATTTTTCCAGAGGAGCAAAAGAAATGTAATGCCACCACGGTAACATGCAACATTTGCCAGGCAGTACTGTCCAGAGGAGATCCAAACAAGAAATACTCCTGTGGCACTGCTAGTATGCGCAAGCACCTCCAATCCATGCATCCTGTCAACTATGCTCACGAAGAATGTAAAAGACTGCGTCAAAATGTACCTCCACCACCGGCAATACCAATTATCTCTGGGGCATAACCTTCAACATCGCCACCAGACATACGTCCCCAATTTGGGAAAGTTAGAATGCACTGCATGAAGTGTTATCATTTGTATTGTTATGGGGAGCAATCAGTAGACCTAGTTTGCAGAGCAATTGATAACCATCAATGCTAGTTTTTTTCCCCCTCAAAGTTCATGGTTTTGTTCGTCCTGTTGATTTTTTTTTCTTTTAACAAAACAAACCAAAAAAAGTTCTAAAAATTAAAAAAAAAAATAAAAAGTACAAAAAACAAAAAAAAGTTATTTTCATAACTAACTACTCTGGTTAAAGAAAGAGCTAAATGTATATGCTAGTGTGTGAAACTTTACATAAATGTATAAATACTGTATAATTGACTAAAGAATGCATTTGTCATATATATGGTGAATATATAACTGCAGGACTATAAGGAAGAGCTGTAGCATGACACTGTAAGCTCTTTAGCTACAGCGTGCTGAGCTACTTCTGAAGCACAGAGATGCAACATATGTACATACATATGTTGGAAGTCTGTCCTTCCCTCTGCACTGCTGCTTAAACTGCAGGCATGTGGTGATACAGGCACCCTTGCACCATGGTGCAAGAATATCTGTGTCGTGTGGAGTTTGTTTTTGTGCAGGAAGACACACCTTCCTGCACAAAAACAATCAGTGAAGGCATTTTTCTCCTACAAAGTATGCTGTACATTGTAGCGTATATTGAAAGAGAAGAAATGAGCAGAAGTGAAAACAATTCTCCTAGGTAGTGCATTGGTCTTTGTGTTGAGTAGGGGGTCGTGTTGGTGGTAGATTTAGTGTTTAGGGTAGTACACTGGTGTTTTTGTAGTGTAGGGGGTCGTGCTGAGGGTAGTGTTTTAAGGTTTAGGATAGTGCGGTGGTGTTCGTCTACTGTAGGAGGTAGTGTTTTAGAGTTTAAAGTAGTACAGTGGTGTTTATGTAGTATAGAAGTTCATGTTGGGGGTAGTGTTTTAGGGTTTAGGGTAGTGTAGTGGTGTTTGTGAAGTGTAGGGGTTCTGCTGGGGGTATGTATTAACATTACACTATGACCACCCTAAGCACAATTATCAATAGTAACCACCAAAAAATACCAGGTGAAGTTATCAGCAGAATGCTAGGAAAACGTTTATCAATATTAAATGCTTCTTATCAAGTAAAATTCAAATCATCACATGCAGTGTGCCACAAATGGTATTACCACAGCAGTAAGACTCCCCATCTTGGATTTAAAGTGGATAAACATGTTTCATATGACAGACCCATAGGACAACGCTGCCCCTTCCACATGCTTCAACACCCTCCACATACTCAGCAAGACCTTCAAATAGACCCCCCCCCGAATCAAGGAACACCATCACCCAAGCACTTATCACCAGCAGGCTGGACTACGAGAACGCCCTCTATGCCAGAATCAACAAATCTCCACTCCATAAACTTCAGACTGTCCAGAACACCGCAGCCACACTCATCCTCTGCATCCCACGACAAGACCACATTACCCAGCATAAACCAGAACTCCACTTGCTCCCCGTCAAAAAAGAGTGACCTTCAAGCTGCTCACACACACACCTATGAAGCCATCCACAACTCCAGACTCCAATACCTCAATCTCCTTCTACACCCCCAAAAGAAACCTCCACTTAGCTGACCAGTCATTGGCCGAAATCCTCTGTATCCACAGAAACAGACAGGAGGCACACCCTTCTCCTACATCCTGGCCAAGACCTGGAATGAACTCCCCCTCAGCATCAGATGAACCCCCACACTGAAAGCTTTCAGAAAGAGCCATAAGACCTGGCTTTTCGAATCACCAAAGCTGCACAAATCCTCCCCACATACTCCCTCATCGCTTGGAAACCCTCACAGGTGAGTAGTGCGCTCTATACATCCCTAATTGATTAAATTAATAGTCGGATATAAATTAGAATACTCAAAGTTTAATAGAGAGCATCTCTGGCATGGAATGCAGGGAAAATAGGGGTTTAGGATAATGAAGAATAATAAAAAAAGTTTTACAAAAAAGGGAAGTTACTAGAATAATAAGTCGAAAAAAAAGGGGAATAAAAGTTAATACTCGTAATTAAAAAAAAGTAACCCATAGAAATTACTTCCGATATTTTTTCTTTAGGTTTGTTAAATTCGTCTGTTTAAGTCTTTATATTGAAACCGTAGAATGAGTTATGCATCGTAGAAGTAATGTTGTTAAGTACGTATGAATGGGGTGAAAAGGTTCGGTTTTGTACAGAAATTGTTGATTTGTTATGCACTCTTTCACTTACCCTCCATGTCTCTGGTGAAGCAGCTGAAGTGCATTCTCATGCATGTCTTAGCAAGGGAAATACAGCTTGGTGTTTCATGGTCCACATTATTTTTCCTAGTCAGAGTCTTTCAAGGTCTTCCCCCTGCACATAGTCCATTCAAAGGAGTTCCAAAGTGTGGTAGTACCGGCAGGTGTATAGTGATGTATAGTGGTGGGCTTATCTTTCTAGCTGGTGGGCATTTGCTTTAATGTGACTGAGGTTGCTATTTCTGGCCTGAGTGTGGTGTTTTCAGAATAACACAAGCGTCTATGCTATTCCTAACATTGACGATTTTTAAAAATGTGTAATTCTAGCCAATGTTAATATCTAGCTAATATTTTGCCTGCTATAATTGCACATATTTTATTTTCTCTCCCAAGACGGGTAGCTAGTTGTTTATAAGCATACTGGTAAACCCAACTTATCCATGAACAGTATTAGATGGCCTTGTGCATAACTCACATCAGCTTATTTATTGCTTGCCCTTTTAATGTCCGTACTATTTTATGACCGTCTCACATGTTTTGTAAGTGTTGATGACAGCTTAAACGTATTTCAGTTGCATAAACATAGAAGCAATACTTTATTTAAAATAAAATCCATATTGTAATGCCAGGAATACAACAGTTAATATTAAAACAGATTCACATCACGGTTTTGAGAATGAACATTGCTTATATTCTGAATGTAGCTATACTGAATAAGCAGCTATCTATGTTATATGACATCTCTTTATTAATGTAATAACTGCACTTTCACAATTGCTTTATTAACATTCCTGCTTTCTAAAATTTGCTTGAAAATGCACCATTTGTCCACTCTTTTTAAAAAAAATTCTCAGGGGGTTACCCCCCTGAACCTCCTGTAGGTTGTTCCGGCTCGTTCACTATGCTCGCTTGCTGCAGTGCAGTGTGAGAATAATTTTACGCCTCACCACTTGCAAATGAAACCAGCCGCCACTGACAAGCTGTAGGATGTGGAGCTGCTTCTTTGACATATCCAGAACGTTCGACAACTAGCCGGAGCCATGTCTTTCAAGCTGATAATAAGTATGAGTGATTTTTAATATATATTGATTTAATAAACAACTGTAGCTGTGCTCATCTTTAAATTAGACAAATACCACCACCATGTAGCAGGCTTTCATTAGTGCTGGTGTTGACAATTAAGTGCTGGTGCCGAGCACCGAAACCCCCCTGCTCAAATGAAGCACTCGTCATTCCTCTGCGCTGCTAGGCTTGTTGCGATACATATTTCTCAAACAACACAGGTTCAAGAATTTGGCTTTCAGGCAGTCCTGATTGTAAACCAAATCAATAAACTTGGTGAGACTTGGTCAACTGTACCTATAAACAACAAGTCTTGCCCTCAAAAGATAAAAGCTGACCTATTGGCTATATGCTTGTTTACACTGGCGCTCCAGCATCATGACACATATATGCCAATGGGGCTCCACTGCAATCATAACGTGACAAGAGAGAAAACAACATTTATGGTGTAAGGGATACATATGTTTTCATTATACCATTTTCAAAGTGGCAGCCGCTCACATGCAAGAGCTTCCTACAGAAGAATGGAACGATAAAACCTGCCATTTTCTTACATGATGGTGCATTCATCATATCATTTTATGTTTCTGCATTCAATTACCTTCTTCCTGCAAGAACATTTAGAAACACGTGCAATTTGTTGTGGAGCTTGGATTCAATGCAGTGCAATTTTAAGCTATTCTTTTGCGTGGGCAAGGTCTGGATCTTGGACGGATGCCTGGGCAGCTTCTGCCGAGGCTCACACTGGCTCTGGCTGCACTTCTGTTCTGTGTGGATGGGAGGTTGTAGAACTCCTCCCTGTGAAAGGGAGCAACCAGACAAAAAAAACACTTTCACTTTGAATTTTAAGATGAATTGTACTGGCTGAGCGAACAAAGCAAGTTAAATTAGTGTTCCCTATTAAGGTTTAACGGTTGTGTTTGGGGGTTGACCCCAAATAATTTTTTTATATAAAAAAGGACATAAGGTGTATTAAAAAGTTAATTCTCAAAGTATATGGCCCTAAAGCTAAAGCATACTTTATGCTGACACTCACACAAATAATCCAAAAACATCAAGAGCCACCTAGTGTAATTGGCTGTTCCCAAGACAAGTTTAAATAAGCATTGGCATAGCCACTAGGTCTCGCCTTTGGGACCTTGTATGTGTGTAGCCGGAGCTATTGGCTTTGCCAATACCTTTAAGCCATGGTATAGAGCAGTGAGCCTGCTGTGCAGCATGTTGAAAAGTTATAATAGAAAAGTGTTACAAGCATTTTTGTTACCTTATATATAACCAGGAAGGCATTATGTTCAACTGAACCACCCTATTACACACGCATTAGAAATGCAATAGGTTTTGCATTTGCTTGAGTTAGAGCTATTAGTGCTGTAAATGACCATTTTGTTGCAAAAACAACAATTGATGGACAGAATGCAGAACAATGTCATACATTCACCCCAGTACAGAGATCTGGGCCTAAATCCATCGTTTTTTTTGCACTCTACACCACCCCAGGTCAGACATTATTTTGTGAACATTTTGTGACTGTGATTGCCTTACTATATTTTAAAATCTGTGATTACTACGGAATTTTAAACTTTTAAAAATTGTTATTCGCACTGCTCACACTCACCATCACCACACTTTCTTGATTGGTGCAACGCTGCCTTAGGAGACGCATTTTCGACCTCTGATTCGTCTTCCCTCTGAAGGCTAGGGGGAGGACACCACTTCCTGTTCGAACTGCTGGGCGGTTAGCGCTCTAGCAGTTGGGTCTCTCGGGGCTACTTAGCCCTCGCCTCCCCATAAGCGCGCAGCGATCGCGCGCAGTGGAGCCGAAGCTACGCCGAAGAGTAGCCAAAGAGTAGCCCGTCTGCGCCCGTCTGCGACAGGACGGGGCCAGGGGCCTTGCACGCCGCTACATCTCCGGTATCATGGACTCGTTTACAACCGTCCCCTTAATAAGGTACTCATCACATGCTTTACTTGCCCTACGAACCAACGACAAACATAGATGCTCTAATCGATTATCTATCTGCCCTGAGGAGCCTCTCTCCTGCATTTCTTGTGGCTTTCAAGCCACTCATTCCTATATTATACCGGGGCGGCCCTGTGACAATCCCGATACTCCAAAAGGTTGCAAAAGCTTTCTACTTAATGTAAGATCCCTCCCTAAGCATCACCTACAGCTGTGGGATACCATACATAGCACTAACCCAGAGATTTGTTTCATCACCGAAACCTGGCTTAAACCCCACACAACCCCCACTATCACCTTGGGGATACCTACAGGATATAAAATTCTTCGCCAGGATCGAGTTGGAAAAGTAGGAGGCGGGATCGCCATTATATACAAAGACAATTTGACCATCAGGGTCTTAGAACAAGTACTGCTACCTACTATGGAAGTAATAATCTTTCACCTAAAAATTAGCCCTACGGTACAATGGAAAGGGGCACTAGTATACCGCCCACCTGGACCCAATGCTGGGTTTTCCTTAGCCCTGACTGAACTTTTAGCTCCTTACATCAAAGCCAACGAAAATTTCATTTTACTTGGCGATTTTAACTTTCACATCGACAACGCAGACCGTTCAGACACAATAGCACTTGTGACTGATTTTGCCTTACTGGGCCTTCATCTTCGTAATAATGGCTCCACCCACATTGGTGGACACACCCTAGACCTAATCTTTTCCTCTCTCCCTAAAATCTATTGTCATCCCCCAAAAGATATCCACTGGTCTGACCATAAAATGTTAGATTTTTTCTTCCTGTACCCCCCTGAATCCACTAATCACCATATCACCCAGTCCATTAAACGCAGACCATGGCATAAAGTCACTCCTGACGGATTTACTCAAGTCTGGAAGCAGCCAGTACTCTTAAACTCGGATGACATTGACACATCCCTCTCCAAGTTTAACGCCACTCTGGCGTCTGCCATTAATACATTGGCCCCTCAGAAAATTGTTAAGCAGCCAATCATGGCTAAGAGAGAAATATGGTATACTGAGGCCCTCAAAACAGAAAAGCAGGGATGTAGGAAACTAGAAAAGCGCTGGAGACGGACACGTAAGGAGGAAGATAAGGAACGATATTTGGTAGCTATGAACACCTACTACAAAAATATCAAAAAGGCGAGGAAAAACAGCCTCACCTCCCAAATAACAGAGGCAGGCAACTCTACCCGAGAACTATTTAGGGTTATAAAGACTTTTACTAACCCAGCAATCTGTGAGAGCCCGGACATTTTTTCCCAAGACCTTTGTAACAAAATCTCCCAATTTTTTGAAGATAAAATTGAGGGGATATATAAGAAAATCATAAACATCTCAGGTCCTTTACAGACAGTGGCTTCTGGAATCTCCCCTATGATGACCACTGGGAATACTCTTCATGTAATTCCAGAAATAACTTTACAGCAATTGACCACTCTCATTAATAAAATGAAGACCGGCTCCCCCAACGACTTGATTCCTGCCAAAACAATCTCTTCCTTGACAGAATCTCTAGGCCCCTCCATTCAAAATCTAATAAATCACTCTTTTGCTGAAGGAAAACTCCCACAACATTGGAAAGAAGCGGTGATGAACCCCATACGCAAAAATACCTCCCTACCCTGGTCAGAGCTCTCCAACCTCCGTCCTATCTCCCTCCTCCCCTTCATTAGCAAACTGGCTGAGAAACACGTTAATACCATAATTTCCAGCTTTATAGAGGCGACAGGGGGCCTGGACCAATCACAATCTGGGTTCAGGCCCAACCACAGCACTGAATCAGCCCTCCTCTCGGTGACTGACAAGATCAAAATGTCACAGGACAGAGGGGGTTCAATGATTCTAGTGCTGTTGGACCTGTCCGCGGCTTTTGATACCGTGTCTCATAACATCCTTCTCAGCCGTTTGCAGGGAGTGGGGATTGGAGGCTTAGCATTATCCTGGTTGGAGAGCTTCCTTTCCGGGAGGTCGCAATCTATCAGCCTGGGCCCCTATCGCTCCATCTCAAGGGTGCTCACGAAGGGGGTGCCACAGGGCTCTTGCCTTAGCCCTACACTGTTTAATGTTTATGTGGCCCCCCTTGCTGAGATTGTACGGAAGTATGGGTTCACACCGGTCTCCTATGCTGATGACACCCAGCTCCTCTACCCTTTCAGCTCCCTTGGCCCCAAAGTCAAGGAAAATTTCGCTGAGGGTATGAGGGCAGTGTCACACTGGATGGCCGTAAACTGCCTCCAATGTAACGTTGCAAAAACAGAGATTATGCTCTTCGGCAAAGCAAGTCTTCTATGGTCCCCTGACTGGTGGCCGCTGGATCTAGGTCCAGTTCCAACATCAAAGCCACATGTCAAAAACCTAGGGGTAAAAATTGACCAAAAACTGACCCTTAAGGAGCACACCAATCATATTGCAGGATTGTGCTTTCACACCATTGGCCTCTTAAGACGAGTCTTCCCGTATCTCCCCGATACCTACAGAAAGACACTAGTACAGGCCCTGGTTACTAGCCGCCTGGACTACTGCAACGGCCTGCTGACACTTGCTAACGCTGATGCAGTGGGCCGCTTGCAGGTAGTCCAGAATACGGCAGCTAGATTGGTTATGAGCGCACCGGTCAGGACTCCCTCTAAGCCCCTGTTGGAGGAGCTGCATTGGCTCCCTATACGGCAACGAATCAGCTTTAAAATGTGTTGCACGGTTCACAAGTGCTTATATGGAGACAGTCCTAAATATCTTTCTCAATCACTGGAGCTGTACCAACCTAGCCGGTCACTTCGGTCAAGCAATCAAGCCCTTCTGAAACCCCCTGTAACAAAAAAATCCAGACAAGGAGACCGAGCATTTTCTTCAGTTGGCCCTGCTCTGTGGAACAAGCTTCCCATTGAGTTAAGAATGACCACCAACCACCTGTCTTTTAGAAAGTCACTAAAAACTCTCCTCTTCCGGGAAGCATTCCAACTCCACTAATCACCGCAAAATATCTGCTATTGTCTTGGTGAGCAAAGCGCGGAGATACCCTTATGGGATTGATTCCTGCGCGATATAAGAAATTAAAATAAATAAGTAAATGGCCATATGCAAATCAGCCTTGACCATGTGCCTCATGGGAACAGTCCAGCCGGAACTGCCAAGCCATGTCTTTCCTGGACCGGAATCAAGCATCCAAGGACCGGTTTCTGGCTATCAGCCGTCAGCCTGGATAGCTTGACTCCAGTGGTGTGGAGAGCATGGGACTCACGTCTGTGCATACCCATCCCACTTGGGGTGACAAATGCAAAAACAACAATTGATGGACAGAATGCAGAACAATGTCAAACATTTACCCCAGTACAGAGATCTGGCCTAAATCCATCGTTTTTTGCACTCCACACCACCCCAGGTCAGACATGGGTATATGCAAATCAGCCTTGACCCTGTGCCTCATGGGAACAGTCCAGCCCGAACTGCCAAGCCATGTCTTTCCTGGACCGGAATTATTTATTTATTTATTTATTTATTTTGGGAGTTTTCTATAGCGCTGGCCAGACCCCAGGGTATCGGAGCGCTTCACATATTGATTGGGAGAGACGAGTGCGAAATAGTACAGTAAAAAATAGACAGACATCATACAAGTTCAGCGAATTAACAGCCGCCTGAGGGGCGGAATTGAGGTAGTGATTTTGAGGTAGTCAAGGTTCCAGTTGCGTTGTTGAGGTAGTGTTTATGAGGTAGTTAAGGTTCTCGGTTGCGCTATTGAGGTAGAGTTCGGGAATGCACGGTTGAGGTAGAGTATTTTTAGGCGGTTCTTGAATTCAGGAAAGGACGGGATAGTTCTGATGTCCACTGGGATGCAGTTCCAAATTTTCGGGGCGTTGCCGGCAAAAGAGCGGCTGGCGGTTCTTTGTTTCCGGGTTTTCAGGGGGATGAGTAGCAGGGAGTTTGAACTTCTGAGATTTCTGGATTGACCAGCTTTCTTGAGTTTGGAGGCTAGATATTCCGGTTTCCCTGTGTGTAGGGCTTTGTGTGTGAGACAGGCTGTTCTGAAGTTTGCGCGCATTTCCACTGGGAGCCATTTCAGGTCGTTGAGTGCGGGGGATATGTGGTCGAATTTCCTTACACCTGAGACCATTCTGGCTGCTGCATTGAGGGTGTTTTTTAGTGGCGCTAGGTGGGATATGGCTGTGCCGGTTAGGGTTGCGATTCCATAGTCCAGTCTGGACAGGACCAGTGCTTGGGTGGCTTGTTGGAGGTCTTTTTGTGGGATGTGAGGTTTGATTTTATTGAGGAGCTTCAGGTTAAGGAAGGCGCTTTTCGCGGAGTTCTTGGTGTGATTTGACATAGTAAGTTTGTGATCCAGGGTGATTCCCAGGGATTTTACTGAGTTGGTCAAGGTGAGATTTCCACTGAGGGCGTCAATGTCTTTCAACCATTCAGTTATTTGTGGGTTTTTGTCTTTTTTAGAGATGAGGAGGATCTCTGTTTTTCCTTGATTAAGTTTGAGGTGATTCATCCCTAGCCAGTCTTGGATTTCTTTTAGAGTGTTATTGAGTCTTCGGATGTCATTGTGGGACGTGATTTCTATGTAGATCTGTGTGTCGTCCGCGTAGAGGTGGAAAGGGATGTTGGCTTTCTTCAGTATGGTGGTGAGGGGGACCATGTATATATTGAAGAGTTGAGGGGAGAGAACGGATCCTTGTGAACCCCTCTGGACACAGGGATAGGATCAGATGAGAACGATTTTATTTTTACTCTTTGGGAGCGGTTCTGGAAGAAGGAGTCAAACCATTTCAGGACCATGTCAACCGCGCCTACTCGTTCTTTGAGGGCCTTGATGAGGAGCTTGTGGTCAACCGTGTCGAACGCTGCTGACAGGTCTAAGAGGATGAGTAGGCAGCACTGATCCGAGTCAAGGGAGTTACGTATGTCGTCAACTATGTTCAGGATTGCGGTTTCGGTGCTGTAGCCTTTTCTGAAGCCTGATTGGTTTTGGTCAAGAAGGTTGATGTTGTCGAGCTGGTTGTTGAGTTGGCGAAGTACGCATTTTTCTAGGATTTTGGCTAGGAAGGGTAGACTTGAGACTGGCCAGAAGTTGTTTAGGTCGTTGGAGTCGAGACCTGGTTTCTTCAGGAGGGGGGTGACCTGGCCCACTTTGAGGCAGTCCGGGATGATGCCTGTTTTTAGGGAGCTGTTGATGATTTTACACCAGATTGGAGCAAGGGTGAGTTTGAGGTCTTTGGCCATTTGGGCGGGGATGGGATCAAGGTTGTGGGAGGAAGGTTTGGAGGATGATATTAGATTGAAGATCTCGGCTTCGTGGACGTGGTCGAAAGAGGGCCAGGCGATAGAGGTTGAAGCGTCAGAGGTGGTGAGTGTTGTAGTTAGGTTGATGTTGATGATCGGAGTCGGGTTGATGTCTAGGGATAGTTCGATTTTGGTTATTTTTTCGTTGAAGAAGGAGACGAAGTTGTCACATAGGGTCTTGGAGGGTTGAGCAAGGACCGTGGATGGCTTGGAGGTTTGTTTTTTGATTATATCAAAGAGTTCTCTTGGCCTGTTCTTTGCCTTTTCTAGCGCATTGCAGAAGAAATTTGTTTTTTCATTGTTGATGTGGTTCTTATACCTTTTTCTCATTGCTCTGAGTTCCTCACGACTGTTAAAGGAGGGGTTCTTTCTCCAATGTCGTTCTGTGGCTCTGAGGAGTCTCCTTTCCTCGTTGATGTCCTTGTTGAACCAGGTTCTCGATGGGATGTTCCTGGGTTTTTTTTGTTTTAGGGGGGCCAGTTGGTCTAGTATGACGGATGTGGTGGTGTTGTAGTGTGAGATGAGTTCGGTAGTTGAGAGACCTTCTGTGGGGATTGACAAGGAGGAGGCTATTCTTTCTTCTAGTTCCATTGAGTTAATTTGTGATAGATTCCTGGACCATGAGCAGGGAGTTGCTATTGGGGTACGGGACTGGATCTGTTGCGTGAGGTGGAATAGGATTAGATGGTGGTCGGACCAGTCTACCGGGAGGATGTCTTCAATGGAGATTGCATCATTCCTGGCGATGATGGCGTCTAGAGTTGCCCCTTTGTTTTGGGTCTCTTTTGAGCAGTGTTGGTAGAGGTTGTTCGCTTGGAGAAGTTCGTTTAGGGATCTTATTGTGGTATTGTTCTCGTTGTTCCAGTGCAGATTGAGATCCCCTAGAATGATGGTGTTGTACTCTTTGAGGGAGCAATTGGCAATTAGGTTTGAAAGTTGTTCTGTGAACATAGTATTGTTGCCTGGGGGGTGGTATATTAGGTGGCATTGCCGTAAGTTGTTGTCCTTGGTTTTGATGTTGGTAGTGAGGCATTCGAAGGAGTTGTAGTCGAAGGTGTCACATTCGACCACTGCAAGGTTGTTGTTGTGGATAACTGCCACACCTCCGCCTTTTTTATGGCCCTTCCTATCTTTATTGACGATGGTGTAACCTGGAGGGACAAGCATGTCTAGGATAGGTGGGGAGGTGTCATCTAGCCAGGTCTCCGTGATGAATGCTACGTCTATGTTGTGGTTGAGGATGGTCTCCGCTAGCTCCGTCGACTTTTTGGTGGCGGATCTGCAGTTTATGAGCATGCAGTTGGTCTGGGGAGCTTCTTTTTTCTTACGTTCGGTGGGGATGGTGATGAGGGCGACCGGGGGTCACGGGGGTTTGCGAGGGGGGTGCTCGTTTCTGAGACCAGTGACTACCTGTATGGAGGACTGGCTGGGGAGGGAGGTGTGTGTAGTGTAAGAGGCGGTTAGTTCGAGCGCCTCTTCCGTGGTCATGGCTTTCGCCACTCTGCTAGGTCTCCTGGCCTGGGAAGGTGAGAGGGGGTGTGAGTCGGTATGGGGTGTTGAGGTGGTTGATCTTGGGGGGCGTGCGTTTTGGGGGGTGCGGGGTGGGATTTTGGGTGGGTGTTATGGGGAGTTGCGAGGGTGGTAAGGATGAGATTCAGGCCTAGAATTATAGTGTTGATTTGGTTTTCGATGCGGGTGAGGCGGTCGTGTGGGACCTCCTGTGGGGGGGGTAGTTGGTTTACGGAGATGTTGTGGTTATGTTGGGTTTTGGGTTCAATTAGGATGTCCGATTGGGTTGAGATGGCAGCTTGAGTCAAGATCTGGGTTGGGTGGGTGAAGTGGTTGGGTTGCGCAGGGCTGTTATTCCTGAGGGGGGAGAGTGCAGGTTGGGTGTGGTGTGACTTGGGGCTGGCCTTATAGTGCGCTAGGGTTGCTGGGGGGGTATTCTGCATCGAGGGTATATCTGGGGGATGGGCCGTGATGTGTGGCGGGGTTGTGTCTTTGTTTTCAGGGGTCTTTAAGGGAGGTGAGGGGTGGATGGAGGTGATTGTGTACCTGGGGGGTGGTGTGGATTGGTTGATAGTCCTGGTGGGCTGGTGTACTTGGGCTGGGTCAGGTGTGCTAGGGTTAGCCAGTAGGGAGGGGAATAGGTGGTCAAAGGTCTCCAGATTGGCGTTGTTGGCCAGGACTGTGCCATTGGAGTATATGGTCACTGAGGTGATCCCGCGGTTAGGTGGGTGGTTCGGGGTGAGGAAGGAGAGCTTGCAGCTATGTAATGTCTTCGTTGTCTTTGTGACTAGCCGTTTTTCCCTAAGGATCGAGATCCAGTAGCCTGGTCTGGCAGTGTGAAAGATGAGGTCCATTTTTATTTGACCTTTTGAGGGGCAGTGGTAGACATCTGCGAAGAGGAATTCGGGGAATTGCCTAATTAGTTTGTGCTTAAGGGATTTTTTTGCATTGAGTGAGATGTTGTGTGGGGGGGAGATAGCGAAGGAATTTGGTCTGTGGCGTTTAATGAGAGGGGAGGACAGAGGTTAGTGGTCGATAGTCATGGTGGAAGGCAGTGGGGCCTTGCGAAATAGGTGGAGCGTATTCGAGAAGGTCTGGGTCCGTCGAGGGGGGAGAGGGGTGGGTGGGCGTTGATTGCTATGTGTTCGGGGTGAAGGGGATGACGATCTAAGTTTGTTTCATTGAGCGGAGAAGTGCAGTTGTGGGGAGTTAGGTGGTTTGGGGTCAGTCTTCTTGTGGTTTTAGTATGACCTTTGAGGAATCCTTGAGTTAGGTTGTGCACAGTGGGAGCTTCACGGTCTGTGTTCCATTGTAGATGCCATGTTGGGATCAGGCAGGATGGGAGTCCGTTTCGGGTTCTGGATCCCTTATTCTCCGTTGTGTGGCCAGTCTTTCTTGTTGCGGGGTCCGGCGTGAGGAGGGGGGTCCCCGTCTCGGACCTTGGCTATTTACTGACCTTGGGTCTTTGTATTGGGGTTGGTTTGCAGGTTGTGAGTAAGGCTGTGCTTGGGGTGTGATGGAAATGAATTGAGGCTGCTGGCATCGGTCACGGTCACAAAGTTGACAGGCTTGTTCCCTTAAGGTGACTCAATTTCATCCCCATCTTGGGGTCAGGCACGGTGAAGTCGAGCTCGGGCCAAGATTCCTTCAGTAAGGTAAGTTTCCTGAGCCGGTGTGGGTGGTCTGGATGGTGGGTGGCAATAGCGTGTTGTTTTTCTAGTGTTTCTAGTCGCCGGTTGTCGCGGTAGGATTCTTAGCTCCGGGTGCGCTTACAATGGAGCCGGGACTGTTCCTACAGGGTGTCCCGTTATCAGCGCCATTTTAAGGTCAGGCGGGGAGAGTCGGGCACTGTCCAAGAGTTCCCCGTTACGGGGCTTCGGCATGCATTACGTTAGAGATCAGGGGAGGTTAATCAGGAGCGCTTTACCTCTCTGTTTGCTGGTGGTCGCGTTACTTCATGGGGTCCGAGTGATGCCCTGGAAGTAGCGCCATACTGACGACAGGCTAGGGGGAGACCGATGTGATCCGTTCTTCCTCCGTCCTTAGTACTTTGTCGGAGGTGCTGTCATTAGCGTTGGGCTGTGAATGCCCTCTTGAAACTCCGGTGTGGGTATCTGGGGGGAGCCGGTCGCCTGCTCTTCTTCCCTGTATTTCTTGGAGCTGTATCTGGTTTCTGGGTGTTGATGGAGCGATTGTCCTGTTAGGGCGCCATTTTGGAGCCAGGCTGTGGGGAGAACGACTCGGTCCGTGATTTTTCAGATAATCGACGTCCTTGGCTCGTTCAACGGTGTTGGAGTCAATTCGATTTGGCCGTGATTGCCCTCCCTTGGATCCGGAGTCCTGATGTTGTGTGAGCCTGCAGGAGGTGCCAATCCTCTGTGTTCGAGGAGGCACTGCTCCTTGTCCTCACACGGATCAGGCAATCCCTTTCCGGGTGTCCGGTGAGTAATGTATTTTTTTTAAAATCTTTATACATCGCAGATACTTTTGTGGGGCAGGATAGCATGTTGTAGTTTGTCCGGGTTGTGACTAGAGAGAGGGGGTCACTGGAGGTTTTGCTCCTTTTTCTCGTGGATCTTTTGTAGCTCGCACTCGTATCTTCTTATTCCAGGGGATCGGTGGGGTCAGAGTGGCATCTTCCCTTAGCTGTGGAATTCCGATAGTCTGATCACGGCAGGGCGAAGGAGTAGCGGCTGTGGGTTAGGAGATGAATCAAGCATCCAAGGACCGGTTTCTGGCTATCAGCCGTCATCAGCCTGGATAGCTTGACTCCAGTGGTGTGGAGAGCATGGGACTCACCTCTGAGCACACCCATCCCACTCGGGGTGACAAATGCAAAAACAACAATTGATGGACAGAATGCAGAACAATGTCATACATTTACCCAAGTACATAGATCTGGGCCTAAATACATCGTTTTTTTTGCACTCCACACCACCCCAGGTCAGACATGGCCATATGCAAATCAGCCTTGACCCTGTGCCTATGACCATTTTTTACCTATGTGTTATGTATGTGGTGGAATTATGTGGGTTGGATAGGAATTATTAGTTGGTCAATTGTGTGGTGTAGAATTTTGTGGTGTGAAGTGGATTTTTGTAGTGGAATTATGTGGCATAGTATGCAGTGGAAATATATTGATAGTAATTGTGTGGTATTAAGTGTACTGGAAATATATGGAGTGGGATTGTGTCTTATATAGTGTAATTATGTGGATTGGCATTTTGTGATGGGGAGTGGTATGTGGTGTAGTTTATGTGGTGCACTGTTGAATTTTGTGGCATGACGTGGAATTTTGTGGTGTGGATTGGATTTATGTCCAACCACACAATTGTGTAATTGTGTGGTTGAGTTGAATTGTGTGGTTTGGTGCACATGTTTGTGGTGTGGATTGGAGGTATGTGGTGTGTTGTGTAAATATGTTGTTGAGTTACATTATGTGGTTTGGTGTCAAGTTTTGTGGTGTGAATTGGAAATGTATGGAGTTGAATTGTGTGGTGTGGAATTGTTTGGCTAATAAACATTAACTTGTCAAAAGCAGCACACCACAGAAGCAACCAGATTTTGGCAAAGTGCAGGACCTAATAACAAGTCTCGCTCACCCTGCTGCCTCGACCTATTATTTAAATGAACAAGAAGGGAACTCATGAGCGAGAATGAAAGAGAGAGAGAGAAAGAGAGAGTGAAAGAGAGTGAACGAGAGAGTGAAAGAGAGAGAGAGAGAGTGAAAGAGAGAAAGAGAGTGAAAGAGAGGTAACGAGAGAGCAAGAGAGAGAAAGAGAGTGAAAGAAAGAGAGAAAAAGAGAATGAGACTCTTTACACATTGCCTCTGGGATAATCCTGATTGCTCCGCCAAGCTACCAAGGGGGTGAGCAGGGTTATCTTGGGTGTGTAACTCCCTTACCCTAACTAGAGTGGTGGGTTCTGCATGGCTTAGGTGCATACCGAAGCCAACCAAAAACCCCATTTCTAACACCAAGCTACAGAGGGGCGCATGAATCAGTTTGCAGTAATGCCATGCCACAAGCAGTGCCATTCTCACCTAGCTCCAGTGCTTCTGTGTAAAGTGGTTTTAATTGCTTATTAACGCCACAAGCGTTGTTTATAACGCCTTATGCCCCTTTTCTAGCCCACTTACATACCCCATGCAGCTACCCACCACCCCCCAACACTCACCTCCCACTAGCCCTAATACTCCACCCGGGTGATGGAGATATTCAGTGGGTGATTCAGGAGAGTTGTGGGAGGTGCTATGGTGTCTAGGGAGACTGCCTTATAGACATAAAAAGGGGGCCCTCTGCTTCCGAATTGTCTTCACCAGCAATAAAGACGGAGCTAAATACAATTCTGCCCAAGCCAGGGCACCATCGAACAAAGACCGACCCTGGGTGTACGGCCAGAGGCGGAGGGAGCAGCTGGCCAGTAGTGTTTGCCCGCATGGTGGTTAGGGGTGGAAGTTGTGGACGTTTTCCAACACAATGTGCCTCGCACTGACCAGCAGAAACTGCAGACCAAGGCGAAAATTATATGTACAAGTGTTTGCGTGGATGTGGCATCCTCGATGTGCCAGCGATGGGCAGTGATGCACACATCATACTTCCTGGTGACAGTTCAGGGTGCCAACTCGAGGCAGGAATGGGCGGCGCCTCTAAACACAGCTCCGGGCAGTGAAACCTGGCCTGATTCATCTGGCCCAGCAGCTGTCCCGTGTTACAGTACCCGGAGGGGGCGCCCTTTGCTCTTGTTCGAAGTTGGGACATCAGAAAGGGGTGGGTGGGGCGAAAAGCGCCAGTCAGCACAGTCCAGCACCATGATTCTCCACCACAGAGGTGAAAGCGCAGCCAGGGAATAAAAGGGGCAGAGAGTACCAGGGTGGTGCCACACAAGGCCCTATCCATGCAATGATAGGCCACAGATAAGGGTGATAACAGGACACTTTTCAGCCGGGGTATACTTCTAGCATTTTTTAATTTGTGAAAGAAAGTTTCGGTGCCCGAAGCTCTGCTCAGAAGCCGGCGGAATTCAACATAGGCATGGGGAATACCAAGGCTGGTAGTCTCATCCACTATCATACACTCCCAGGCACTTTTCTCGCTCTTACAAGTTTTTCCCTTTCGGATGATTTTTCATGCTTTCTCACTCCCTCAGTCTTTCTGATTTGTGCATATTTCCCCTTTCTTGCACACAGTAAACATCTGATACGGGAAATGAGTGCCAGTCCCAAAAATAAGCCTGGCTCAAATTAAGCACTGCTTTTAGCTTCTGTAAGGCACAAGACGGAAAGGTCCAGGTATCAAGTGCGTCAGATAGACGCTACTGGCAGATATTAGTGCGGCAGGCGGAGCTGGGACAGGTCCAAGACATGTTCCATCCTCTGTTGTAGTCAGTCCTTGCAGCAGTCCACTACTTTCGAGAAACGACTACGGTTTCTGTTGCTGAAGTGTCGAAAGCGTCAGCTTCTCAGATTTCTGCTCAGTCATTAGTAGGAACGCTTGGTTGGCAGCCTACGTGCCATTCGCAAAACAGATCCTGTTCGCTTATTTGATGTGCGAACGGATGTGCAGCCCCACCAGATTCTTCAACGCCGACAATACAACTATGACTGACCTCCATCTCCCTTTAATTGCCTTCAACTTGCACAGCGTCCCCATTTAAATTAAAGCCCACAGTTACAGTGCAACTAAAGCAAGCTACAAAGATAGAGAGGAATCTGCAACCAGTGTGCAAAATGTGCCCTAAAGCTGGCTTTTTGCGAGTGTGCTTGGTGAAAATGGGTCCGCTGCTGTATCACACAAGACCAGTGCCTTTGGACACAACCTCCGCCCCGTCCAGGAGTGTCTATAACATGTATTGAAGGGATGGGACCAGGAAACCGGCTGATAAACCTCGTGACCTGCAAAATTACCACTATCAACATTAATATTAAAACAAGCGCGGCCGCAAAAGTTAAAGCAACGCGCACTCTTGTGGAGGTGGGGAGTAGGGGACGCACCTTTGAAACCTGACCAAAAACAGATGGCCCCTGCGCACCGCTGCTGGCTCCCAAGATCAAAATGCTCTGGGAATAAACATTTCCCAAGAAGCTGGGACATCCACACGCCTTTGGCCAATTGCGTACTAAAGCTAGACGCCTAGAGCAGCGCATGCGCTGCTCTAGGCTCGACCTAAAAATGGGGGGGGGGGCACATTGTGCTTTTTAGAACACGATTTCCAATTAATCCGGTGAAATAGCCATAGGTGTTACTTGCAGTTCTGAAGGGGCACTTATGGAATATTCTAATATTTGTATGGTGTGCCAGACAAGTCAAACACTCCCTATGGATTTTTGGCATACCTGCTAACTTCACACAAAAAAATGACAATAAATGAATGGTAGCCAAATTAAGCATTTTAGTCTACTTTCCCTAAAACTTGTTTGATATGAAATTCTACTTATTAAAAAATGTGACTGAAACAACCTTTTTTCCCCTTCATTTCTATCTTCCATCACCTTTCACTTTGCCACTCTGCTCCTTCTTGATTTGCAGTCGTGCATTAGCTCTGTGAATCTATTTATAGGCGGCAGTGTGAGTAAATAAGAAGATATGCTAAAAAGGTAGGCAGCGGCGCAATACCTCAAGCTAAGCAGATCTCAAAGCCTGAGAAACCCAGAACACCATCGAGGATCCAGACAACATGCAGTCCCTTAAGGTTAAACTAGTCTTGGATGCTGTGCTCGCAAATAGCAATACTGACAATACTATCATAAGAATCATTATAATGCTAGAGAATGGCGATTCTCCAAGAGTTGTGTAATGAGAAGACACGGAGGCTAGCATTATGCATTATAACCTTTAATGCCACTCCTGCAGCACCTTTAAAGAAAGTTCAACATGTTAACACTAGAACCAGAACACTAAAGTCCATAAGTAATCTATCCACTGAACATTCCTCCTCATTTAACGCAGCAACTGACTTCTCTTCCCAGTATTTCCTTTAAAATTCAAAACTTCTTTTAACAATTCATCCTCTTCATTTTGTAACAAAACTATTAACCTTCCCAATTATTTTAAAAATAACTTTATCCAGCTTATGTATTTATCACAGTAATAACAATTTAAACTCTCTACATGAAAAATACAACTAAATAACCACTTCTTTACAACTAATTGTTCATAAACCTCCTTTTCTCTCTTTTTTTTTAGATACATGGGCAGTGGAGGGCGCTATAATGTTAGCCTCCATGTCTTTAATGAAATTTTGATTCTCATTGCACTACGCTTGGAGAATTGCCATTTCATTTCAAGACCGAAGGCTACCATTATGCATGTTTAGTATTAAATCTATTTATTAGCATTAGAAAAGGATCGACAGAAAGAATTGAACAAGGTACGCCTACAACCCAACGGGCCGGCATGCCATATCATAGTTCTGGAGGCACAAGAAATGTTAAACACAGCATGCCGCCTACAACCCCAGGGGGCCGGCCGCGTGGTAACTAGGAAAGGGAGAAGGAGAAGGGGAAGGGGAGGACAGAGCATTCGAAGCAATACTCCAGCAACATGCAAATTAATAGTAAGTAAATGCACCTCAGCGGCAATCTCAGTCCCCGCACCCAACACCCTCCCCCCCACCCAGCCACAGTAAGTGGTGTGGGGTAGAACATGCATAATGCAAGTGTCCCGTTGTTCCAGAGGTGCTTTGCATGTTTCCCGTAGGTCCTTTCCTTGTCCAGGCCTACCCTGGGTGTCACTAGCGGTGCTAACACGGAGTAAGGAACGTGGCCATATGACCAAGCCCAGGGCGATGCAAGGCGAGGAAGAGGTAGAAGAAGAAAGAATGAGAAAGGAAGAAGAACCCCCAGCCCACCCCCCCCCCCGAACCCTGTCCCCAACTCACCCCATTCCCTTCCCCCCCCTCCCACCCCAGGTCCAGGTCCGAGTCTTATCCCCGAGTCGGGAACTCCCTCCTCCCCAATTCAACAGGTGTCCGTGTGTGATAGACGCAGGAGGCGTAAGTACCTAGGGCACGTGATTTCTCTGAATTTCGTGGCTAGGATGGATAGGAATGGCTGCCACAGCTCCACGTACTCTGACCCCTTCCCTGCTTTGATCAGTGACAATTTCTCCATGCCCAACACTGCCCACAGACGTGAAAGCCACCCCTGGAATGAGGGAACATGTGTGGTACATCAGAGGGACAATATGTTCTGCACTGCGGAGCCGATGGCGATGGTAATCAGTCTGCCCCTCCCCGATCTCAGAGGGTACGTGATGGGGTTGGGAAGGCCCAGTAGTACATATGCAGGGAATCTCGGGATTTTAGTGTCAAAATGTGTGCCAACTTCATCTAAGACCGACTTCCAGTATGCCTGAAGGTGCACACATTCCCAGAGGAGATGTACTAAGGACCCCGCTTCCCCGCAGCCATGCCAGCAATTCGCCTCTCTAGTGTGGTCCATTTCGTGCAGGCGCACCGGTGTGAAGTACCAATATGTGACTAGTTTGGTGAGGGTGTCTGTTAAGCCCATGTGATAGGCGGAGTGGCGCGCGCGGTAATATATACCCTCCCATTCCTTGGCGCTGAGCGTGCGGCCTAGCTCCCTTTCCCAGCGAGCTCTACGGGATTATAGACAAAGGAATAGCGATCTAACAGCATGTGGTAGAGATCTGAGATAAGATGCTTATCCGTTTTCCTCGTGAGCAGCCAGTATTCATAGGGTCGCGATTGCCTGGCCGCCGTCTCTCTCACCTGACCATTAAGCGCCCAGTGGCGCACTTGTAGGTAACGTAAGCGTTCCGTCTAGGGCAGGCCAAAGATCTGTTTAAACGTATCGAAAGGAATGACCCCCTTGGTGTCGTACATGTGGGACAGGACTCTGCAGCCCGCCGGGCGCCACAGCTCGAAAGCGAAGATGTCCTGTCCTGGGGAGAAGTCCGGGTTTTCCACTATGGGTGTAAGTGGGAAGGGGAAAGTGGTCAGCTCATGTTTAATATTAGTGCTATCCCACCTCCATGGGCACTCTGGTAAGGAAGGAGGCATAAAGATTAGGGGTTCGATGCTGCTTACGGAGAAAGGGAATCTCCTGGAGTGGACGACCCGCTATGGTTTGATCCTGAAACAGCCAATGTTTCTCTGACTCCCATCGGCTCCATTCGACCAGAGTTCTCAGTTGTGTCGCTTGGTAATACAAGAGGAGGTCCGGCAGTCCCACTCCTCCTTTTTCTGGTGGCAGCATAGCTAATCGGAGTTTCAGTCTAGGTTTCCTGCCATTCCAGACAAAGTGTGCTAGTTCGGATTGCGTCTGCCGGAGCCATCCCTCCGGAGGCCGAAGCGGAATGGCTCGAAATAAGTAAAGGATCTGGGGCAGAACCGTCATCTTGACGGCCGCTACCTTACCCAACCAAGACATCGGCAGGTGCTTCCAGCGGTTCAGCTCTTTGCGAATAAGGGTGCTCAGACGCGCGTAATTGACCCGGACAGTGTCCCCCAAGGTGGGGGCGAGGTGGATTCCCAGATAGGGGACCACCGAATGTGCCCACCGAAATGGGAAGCTAGTCTGGAAGCAAGAGCAGGTGTGTGCGTCTAAGGAGAGATCTAACGCTTCCGACTTGGTCATATTTACTTTAAAGCCCGAAGCTCTAGCAAAGGCGTCGAGACCTGCCACGCAAGCTGGTAAAGGCGTTTTGGGAGAGGAGAGTGACAGGAGAATGTCGTCGTCATAAAGACTGAAGGTATGAGTGTAGGCTCCGATCTCAATGCCCCGCACCTCTGGGTCGAGCCGCAGCTTCTGGGCAAGCGGCTCCATGTATAAGGCAAAGAGCAGGGGCGACAGTGGGCACCCCTGCCTTGTGCCTCGCTCGATTGGAAAGTGGGGCGAGGAACGGCCGTTGACTTTGACCGTCGCAGTGGGAAACGAATAGCAATTAAGAGCCCACGTGCGGAATTTGATGCCAAGCCCTGCTTTCACCAGCACTTGCTCCAGGTAGGGCCAATTGACGCGGTCAAAGGCCTTCTTGGCGTCTATCGCCAAAAGCATATATTCCCCCGTCGTCCTTGTGGCCTTCTCTATAAGGTGTAACGCCCTCTTCGTATTGTCTACCGTTTGGCGTCCCGGAATGAAGCCCGCTTGATCCGGGTCAATCAGGCAAGGCATGAGCGGCACGAGCCGGGTTGCCAGGATACTAGTGTAGAGTTTGATGTCAACATTTAGCAAAGAAATAGGCCTATAGGCCTCGCACCGTGTTCGGTCCTTCCCTGGTTTGGGGATGACGGAAATTGTAGTGTCTAGCAGATCCCTCGGGATCGCATCTGACTCTGCAAACGAGTTGAAAAGAGCGGTCAGCAGCGACGCGACCTGCGCGCAAAACGTTTTATAGAATATTGCGGAAAATCTGTCCGGTCCGGGTGCCTTGGCTAATTTAAGGCATGAGATGGCCGCAATGACCTGTTCCGGTCGTATCGGCCGATCTAGGGACTCTGCCTGCTCAGTAGTCAGGGATGGAAGGGGAATGGCCTCCAGAAAGCTCGCACCCTCAGCCGGATCCAAGGGAGACCCTTCATATAGGGAAGTGTAAAAAGCGCTAAAAGCCTCGGCAATGTCTGCGTCTTCGGTAACCACCCCCCGATCTTGTGTATGAATCTCCTGAACCGCTTGGCGTTGCTGCACCTCCCTCAGTGCCCGCCCCAGCTGCCTCCCGCACCGGTACCCCCCTGTGTAGTATAGGTGTCTCACCCTCAACGCGGCATATTCTGCCCTGTCCTGGTCTAACGCAGACAATTGCTGTTGCACCTGCCGCAACTGTCTCCACACCGTTGGGGCCCCGGTACGCTGATGCATGTGTTCCAGTTTGCGCGTTTTCTGTGACAGCTCCTCTCGTTTGCGCGCTCGCTCCAAGTTTTCAGCAGCCGATATTGCTATCAGTTCCCCCCGAAGGACTGCCTTGAGCGCCGCCCAGCGAGTAGCTAATGAGGTGTCAGTGGAGTTATTATGTGTTAAGTAATCGTTAATGGACCCCTTAAGCTTGTCCACCACCTCTGCCCTATGCAAGAGTGTGTCGTGCAATTTCCAGGTGCGGGGTGCGCGAGATGTCGGGGGAAGGGCGAACACTGGTAATACGGGTGAGTGGTCAGACAAGGACGCGGCTTCAATCTCAGCTTCTGTAACAAGCGCGCGCAAAGGGGTGGAGACCAAGAAGTGATCGAAGCGAGCATAGGTTTTGTGGGTATGCGAGTAGTATGTGTATCCCTCCTCGCCTGGGTGAAGGTTACCCCAGAGGTCCACGAGTCCCATATCCCTCAGCCTGGCCATCTCCTCCGCCGAGAGCGCCCCAGTCTGTGAATGTCTTTGCCCCGACCTGTCTTGTAAAGTGTTCATCACTAAGTTTAAATCCCCCCCACCAGAATATGTCGGTCGGATGTCGTGGCGATTTCTGTGAGGGCCGTATTGAGGAACTTCTCCTGGCCTTCATTTGGTGCATGAATGGAGCACAGCATGGTGGAGTCCCCCAAGGGGAATCTGTATGCGAGCAGCCGCCCTTTGAATTCCGCCCCCTTCTGCAGCACTTTCCCTTTAAACCTCTGGGCCACCAGAATCGCCACCCCGGCCGTCTTAGTAGAGGAGGAGGAGTAAGCAGCGGGACCGCATCCTAGAACAGTCTTTTGACAACAGGTGGGTTTCCTGCAGGAGACAAATGTCTGCTTTGGAGGCCTCCAGAGGGGAGAGTATCGCCTTCCGTTTCACCGGGTTGTTAAGTCCCCGCACATTTAGTGTGAGGATTCGCAACTCAGACGGGGTCATGAGACAGCACCAGCCAATGCGCCCAAGGGTGTATATCCAGAGCAGAAAGCTCATTCTCCCTCCGTTGCCTCTGTCATACGGGCCACAGAGGCAACTGCTGCCCCCCATTCGCGCTGAGTGATCGCGGGATCCGGTCTCGGCGAGGTCGCAGGTTTGCCGACCCTCTGCCACTCCTGGGAGCGGCGACGTTGCCGGGAAGGGGGAACTTCATTGTCAGGCGACCCTCCAGGAAGTTCCAGACCCAGGAGCTCGCAGGCCGCCTCCAGCGATCGGATCTGGATGAGTTTCGAGTTCCATTTAAAGATAAGTCTGAACGGGTGGCCCCAGGAGTAGGGCACCCCTTGCTCCCGAAGGAAGGCAGTGACGGGTCGGAAGCTCCTACGCTTGGCCAGTGTGAAGGCCGCAAGATCCTGGTACAACACGGGCCGATGGTCTCGAAATGCCACGGGAGAGATGTTCCGCGAGATCCTTAGGATTTGTTCCTTGAGCTGAAAGTCGTGGACGCAAACCAGAATGTCCGGAGGTGGGGTCTTAGGGCCTCGCGGTAGGCCCACACGGTGTACCCTATCTAGCTTGATCTCAGGAGGTGCTGCATCGCTCAAAATAGATCGAAAAAGCGCGTCCACGTACTCCCGCAAGTCTGTACCTTCACCTTTCCATGGCACCGCCTGTATTCGTATGTTATTTCGGCGAGACCAGTTTTCCAGATCCTCCGTATGTGCCTGGAGGTCCAGGTTTTGTTCCGTGAGGCGCAGGACATCCGGCTGCAACCTGTGTACATCCTCCGCAGTGCTTAGGTCATGGTCCTCTAGTGTCGCGTCACATTTCTCTCAGGTCTGACGCAAGCTGGGAGCGCAGCTCCGTGATATCTTCTTTGATTGCTGCAAAAAGTTCCAGCATGAAAGCTTTGGTCGCTGGGCCCTCCGGGTCATCGCGGTGCGGGATTTCCCAATGCTTGGTGATGCCACTTGTGGCGTGCCTTTCTGCCCAGTGTCTTTCGGCAGCTTGTCTTTTTTGAGTCTGGGCGCCGCCATGTCTCGGTCCCCCGTTAGTGGCTGGTGCAGTCGCTACCTCGTTCGGCGTCAGGTCCCCACCAAGCGCCTAGCTGTCGCACTCCGGATGGTCCGGATGGGCCACCCCGCTCTCTCACTCACTTCAACACCGTGTACCCAGGGTATCGCGGTCTCTCACTGCGTAGCTATGGCTGCGGCCAAGGGGCAGGGAAAAGTAGGCCCAAAATGCAGGTCACCTTACCGCCAACACTGCGTGGGCAGGCGCAGCAGTGTCCGTCCTCCGCTCTCCCGTCACTCACCCCACCACTGCACAGTCGGGGGGGCCGGATGGCTGTGTCTCAAAGCAAGCAGTGCCCCGCTCGGCCCTTCGAGTGCCGTTGATCCAAACTGCTCCTCTCTGCTTGTGGTGGAGAGGGTGCGGCGACGTAGGCCTCAAAATGGCGGCCGCCCTGCTGCCTGCGCCAGGCAGGCCCCCGTCCAAGGCTCCCTGCGACCAGTTGCCAGTCCCGCCTGTGGCACTCTCCTGATGCCTCCAGGCCCAGGCGTGTCACAGTTAGGTCGGACACCGAGTCCAAGGGCGTCGCCGAGGGTCCAGCGCTTGTTCCGCCCTCGGCAATCCGCTCCCCCAGGTCCCGGGTGGCGCCGGATCCCCGTCAAGACTCACGAGGCCGCAGTCCCGGCCGCCGATGCATGAGCCAGCAGGGAGGTCCCACCGCCGTTCACCACTCCTTTTGCTGTCATGGGATGTGTTGCGGTCGGGTCGCGGCCGTCTACGCTCTCCCCTTCCGATTCCTGCCGAGCGCGGCAGCGCCAGGTCCGCCTCCCCTGCCATGCTTCAGACTCCGCCCTGGTCGCACGCAACCCCGGGAATTCGGGGGCTACGCAGGCCGCAAATCCCAGCGGCCCCAGCAAAGTCTCCTGCGGCCGGAGAAAGTGCCACACTGCTCCCTGGTGTGCACCGGCACGCCCGCCGCGGCCGTTGGGCAGTTGCTGGACACCCTACTGGGTGATATACAAAGCTTTTAGAATCGCGGCGCCGGATGGACCGAAAAGTGCGTCCTACTCCGCCGCCATCTTGGCCACGCCCCCCTCATTATGCATGTTTAAAGCCATTTACCACCACATTTAAAACATGCCTAATGGTCTAAAATAATGTTTAGCAAAAGTACCTGCATTTGACCAGTCTGCAGCTTTTAAGATATCTTCCAACCGCCCACCAGACAAATACATGTTACTCGCCATTGCACCACGTAAAGAATGCAATTTGAATTTATTTACATCAACACTGCTCTCCTTCATAACATTCTTGACCCTTCTTGCAATCGTTGATGTACTCACTGCATGAAAGGTTTTCACATGAGAAATCAACAACTGATTATCCCAATTGTTTCTATGCTCCAATACTCTACTCTCATACTCCAACATAAAATCCACAACACACAATTTCCTTTCCTCTGGAAAAACATGGATAGAAAACTGAATCAGACATGGTCTTTGTTCTATTCCAAATCTCAAAATACGCTCCATCTGGTCCAATCAGTTTATTACCTCCAATGCCTTCACATCTGATACCCTCTTGCACCATACCAGACATAACAGACATACCCGTTTTTCTGTAAGTCTCTTTAAGTCCAAAAACCTATTGCCTGGACATCTCATAAATAGTGACAGTGCCGCATTGACATCCCACAACACATTGTAACGTGCTTTTGGTGGTCTCTTAATCCTTACACTTTTTAAGATTCAAAACACCATCACATTTCTTCCTACAGACCTGCCATCCACTTGAGTGTGTCCAGCTGAAATTGCAGGTCTGTAACAATTCATAATCCTATATCCTAAATGTTAGAAATGGGATCTCTGGTTGGCTAAGGCTTGCGCCAAAGCCAGGCAGAGACCACCACTCTAGTTAGGGCAAGGGAGTTACACTCCAAAGATAACCCCTGCTCACCCCCTTGGTAGCATGGCACGAGCAGAAAGGCTTATCCCTGAGGCAATGTGTAAAGCATTTGCACACGCACCCACCAGCAACAACATCCCAGGCCCCCCACAAAAGGAACTCCACACAAGGTTATATCAAAAATAGCCTTTGTATTCTCAAAACATATCAGATAGTAATCACACAATATACATTGTGCCAAACTGGCACGGGGCAATATTTACAAGGGATTATGTACACCTGACAGGGTCACCTGGAGCACTGTCAAAATCATCACAGAGTGAATTTGGTAAAGAAATAGAAAAAGAATATATACGAACTTAGAACACAGCCAGTAATCACTGGCAGACACCATACTCGACGTCAACCTGTAATATAAATCATAACAGGCACAGGATCCCACAAGTCTCAATACATTAGACCCTAACCACCTAAGTAAAAATTACACTAGGGGCGTAAATCACACAGGGAAGTATAATCTCCCAAACACAAACCAAAATAGGTAAAACAACCTCCTAGTCATACACCATATTTAAGAGGTATCAAACAGGGTGCACAAAACATACTATACACAATACATTTCCTAGCACCCAAACAGCATTTAGCACATAAATCACATAAGGGCCCTGCGCCCTATTAATGTAACAATCCCCCCTGGCCAACTGGCCATCTAAAAAGGGGAGCTCAAACGCCCTATGTCCACATAGTCAGGGCTGCTGCCTAGACAGCGAGAGTCAAGGGTGCACCACTGCGCAAAACCTAAATGTTGAAGATACCCACTACTTGCTGGGCAGCTGAGAACATTAACAGGGGGCCTTAAACGCTGCAGCTGGCACTAAGTGCTGTGCAGCTGTGGAGGCCAAGGTAGGGCGAAGGAGTGCGTCTCACTCCTAGATTCAAAAAACCATGTCCCCTGAAAGAAGAGTCCTAAACGGTGCAGCTGCCCACTACTTGCTGGGCATCTGGGAAAGTTAGCAAATGCGAATGGGGCCTCACTTGCCCTTGGAAAAAACTGCGCCAAAGGTTGGAGCCACCTGGGCTCTAGCGATCATGATGCACAGAGTGGGAGCCATCTAGGATATGTAAATCAATAATGTGCCCCTGGGAGCCATCTAGGCTCTGAAAATAATTGTGGCTTCATTGGAGCCCTCAGGCTCTAGGAAGAATGGGGTCACAACATCCGAAAAGAACACTGGCCCCCAAAGTAAATCTGCCCAAACGGCGGAGCAGGCCGGCTCCTAGTGCAAGACAATGCCTCCCTCATGGGGGCAGCCCGCTGCAAGACGGGGCCGCCCAAGATGCCAAAACCATATTGCGCCACAATATGATTGGAATGGGCACCAGTAGGGATCTCCCTGGAGTCCCGCTCGGGGACTCGGGAACTAGAAGGACGCCCCTTCGCTAGGCGAGCCACACTTACCGGGCTCTCCTACGCGGCCGGTCTATTCTCTCTCCTTCACTTGCAGTGGGGGCAGACACCGGCAATGTGCCTGCGCCCCCTCCACCTTCTGCCATGACTGGCTGGCACCTGTGGGGCTCTCCCTCAGCAATGGGAGCCCCGCACCGGCAGGCGCCAGCATCCATCTCCGAGGCGGCTTCTCCTCCTGCTGCGGCGTGCGCGGGACTTCCTGTTGCACCGCAGGCCCCGCCCACGTCCCGTGCACAGATGCCTGACTTCCTGGGGGCCGCGGCGGTGATTTTGTTGGTGGCAAGAGGGGTAGGCTCCCTCAGGAATACAACTAAGTTAGAAGCGGGTGGTACCCGCAATTTAAGAAGAAAAATAAGAGTGGGTGGCACCAGTTGTTATAGACAAGGAGACCAGACAAAAATGCAGGGTGGGCACCTGCTATCTTAATTAAAAGGTGCAAGCAGCCATAATGCAGGTTGGGCACCTGCAAGGACTGCTAGATTTAAAGTAAAGTTGGGTATAATGCAGGGTAGGCACCTGCTTAAGGAAAGCAAGAAAAATCCTAGGGCATAGCAGGGCCAGGAAGAAAGGTCCCAAGGAGTCCTCCAGGCATCCAGGGGCAGGGCAGAGCCCAGGGAGGCAAGCCTTCCCCTGAGCCCCAGCAGCAGCATGCCCCTGGTAGTTTCAAGTCTGCAAACAAGAACATTTTACATGGGGTCACAGCCCCTTTTTATACACACATTTCCTTTGTCTCCAAAGGTGCAGGCAAGGGGCGAATCAGATGCAACTGGTTCTGGAGCACTTTGTTTTGCTCAGCCCCTCTCCCTATTCATAGGACAGGACAGGGACATCAGACGCACCACAGGGGGTGGAGCCAGCATTGTGGAGGGAAGTCCCAGCCCTAGTCAGGTCCCAGGTGCAACTCCTCCCTCCCATCTACATGCAGATATCCCCATTCACCACAGGGCAGACCCATCCTGACTCCTGGAGCCAAGCACACCAGCCAGCTCCTGTCACTCACAAGCCAGACAGTCAATTCACATTCCCTGCACACAGAAATGCCAACCTCTAGAAGTGGCACTTCTACACTAGACACATTAAGTCTGCGCACACCGTCGCGCAGCATTTAATCTCACGAGTTTGCACATACCAAACTTGCCCCTGCACTCCTCTCACATCAGGAACTACCATGGACACACATATCCCCCATGCATTGCTATGGGAGGGCAGGACAATACCACACACACTCAGAGAGCGCAAGCACTTTACACTGGGCCACAGTGCTAGAGTGCTAAAGTGCGCCGAGACCAGAAATCGCTACTATTAGGTCATATTTAAAAGGCAAAAAGTTCAGGGGTGAGCCTGCCAAAAGGGCCAAGTGCAACACTGCACCTTCCTCAAACCTTTCTACCAGAAAATTAACCCCCTCCGCTACAGGAGCTTCCATGGGATCCAAACTCCTTTCCATTCACTGACAAGTCCATACTCTCTAAATTACTTTATACCTACTCCTAGTTCCTGGAGTCCAGGATTCCTCCAACAATTCTGCAGCCTTAACTGAAAGTCCCTCAAGACCGACAGATCTCCTGACACTTTCCAAACAAGAACGTTCAAAACCCCGCTTTGAGCTAAAGGATGTTCCTCTTCCTCTGCGTTTCTTAGGATACCTGACTTTGCTGGAATTGAAAAAGTTTAAAAATGGTGGGTGACACAATATACCCTTGCGGGCTCGGGCAGATAATGTAAATAAGAAAATACCGGCAGGGGAATTTGTTTTGAACAAATGAACAATTTACAGAGGTCAGATTGAAAAATTACAAATATCAATTTATCTGACTTAACCACATTGGGATCTGTGCATGATTTATCTCAAACAACCTTATTGTGAGACATGAAACGAACAATCAAATGAGAAAGCAGCAACATGGGAAATCTTTGTATCAAAAGATTATTTTATATATGTAAATATTAAAAATTCAAAGGGTACAAATCATATCATAGATTAAATCAAAGATTCAAATGCCAAAGGAATAAATAATTTGTCCTATCAAACATCTGAATAAAAAGTCCAATCGAAATAGATTAGTGACAAATGACTCCTATTGTTCTTATAGAGTTAATGTAAACGAGATACAGGCCGTCGAGAGTCCGTCGGGTTCAGGATACAGTGATGCCAAACCGGTTTGGCGTCACTGTATCCTGAACCCGACGGACTCTCGAACGTTTGTTCGAGTACTCTTTGTAGATTCAAAAACATAAGAGAAGGAATGCTGCAAAAATTAAAAGAAACTGTATCTGAAAAGTCCTTAGACCTGAAGACGTGGTACCAGAGGACTGAGGAAACCATGACGGCCTAAATCTCATTCAACTAAAGCCTGTGGGATTTCAGTTAAGACAAGTTTCTTTCTTTTAAAAAACCGTGACGGCCTGTATCTCGTTTACATTAACTCTGGGAATTCCTGCATTATCAGTCTCTATAAGGGGCCACCGTTACAAATATATGTTGTCCTGAAGAAGGTCTTGCGAGTAAACAGCATAAGACCGAAACGTCGACTGTAAAGTCCATCTCTTCGCTGGTTATTAACTACACATTTGGCTTTCACTATAAGAACAATAGGAGTCATTTGTCACTAATCTATTTCGATTGGACTTTTTATTCAGATGTTTGATAGGACAATTTATTTATTCCTTTAGCATTTGAATCTTTGATTTAATCTATGATATGATTTGTACCCTTTGAATTTTTAATATTTACATATATAAAATAATCTTTTGATACAAAGATTTCCCGTGTTGCTGCTTTCTCATTTGATTGTTCGTTTCATGTCTCACTATAAGGTTGTTTGAGATAAATCATGCACAGATCCCAAGGTGGTTAAGTCAGATAAATTGATATTTGTCATTTTTCAATCTGACCTCTGTAAATTGTTCATTTGTTCAAAACAAATTCCCTTGCCGGTATTTTCTTATTTACATGGAATTAAAAAAGGTTTTGCACATGCTAACTCCATAACTGAGGGAAACGAAACCTGTGACACTCAAAAAGGTGTCACCAACACAATCTGACACTCCTCCTGTCTTAACTTCATCAACGCTCTCTGTATCATTGCAAATGGAAGAAATGCATAATCTTTCCTCCCTCTCCACACTTGTTGAAATGCATTCACTGCCGATGTCAAAGGATCTGCTCTCCAACAGAAAAAGTCTTCCAACTGGTATGTTAACTGACTCTCAAAAACATCTACTTCCAGTGGACCCCACCAGGGGCGGTGGGTGACATTTCAAAGTGGTGAGGCGCAAAGTGATTTGCATACAGCACCGTTGCGAGCGAGCGTAGCTTGCGAGCCCGAACCCCAAAAGGGGGGTTTGGGGAGATAACCCCCCCCCCGAGAAAATTTTGAAAAAAAAGAAAAATCGTGCATTTTCAAGCAAATTTGAGAAAGCAGGAAGGTTAATAAAGCAATTGTGAAAGTGCAGTTATTACATTAATAGATGGCATAACATTGGTAGCTGCTTATTCAGTATAACCACAGAATGACCATGCAAGGTTCTACAGCATATTCTAAAGCAGAACAAAACAAGTGGAACTACCCCTCCCTTAAACCATACAAAAGAGGACGAATGAACTAGTCAAATAACAAAAAACAGGGAAGGAATAGGAAACATACATGGGCAAAAAAGCGAAATGACAGAGCAAAATTTACAGCGTGATACTGGTTTACATTTTGCATTTTCTTAGTTACATTGAAAATGGTTCCAGCAAGACTTAATGTTTCAGGTTGGTTTTGCTGCCAACTCTATTTTTGTGGAGTTTCTTTTTAAGTTTTGGCTTTTAGCAGGCTGAAGGCAGACCTATTGTTTTCAATACATAAAAGAGTTTGCGCTTTGCTTGTGATTGTATGGCTTTGTTGACTATTTCAGTTGTCTCTGACTGATTTAATGGCTTTCCTCGTTATTCATGCATTTGTCCTGCCCAGAAACAATACTCACACTGGTTGGGTTGTATCCCTCCACTGCTGAATTTGCTTGAATTCGGGAAAATACTTCTTTTAGTTTCAACACACCACAGGAATGTGTGTGTTCTCTTGCTCTCTCCTCTGTGTGCTGCTTCCCCTTTAGTTTCCCCCACCTTGTCACTTTCATTGTTGCTTCCCTCTACTCGTCCATAGCTTCCTTCGCTCGTCCCCATCCCGCTCAACTTATTATAAAATATTTCACCCTTTCCCCATTAGCCCCTAGCCATTTGTTGCCTGGCACACCTTCCCATGCCTTCTAACCCTTTCCCAACACTCCTCTTCCATTTTTTTCAAACCTTTCAATGCCTCCTGCACTATCTCCGAGTGTTTTTTGTTGTTGCCATTTCGAGGTTGCTGTGTGCGGGTGTGCTTGCACAACCAGGAGCCGGGGCACTTAGGAATACTTTGGTAATACTTTAGCGTATCCCATTAAAAGCGTACATCCATCCATCCCATTAAAAACCACATCCACTTTGGGAACTGATGCTTGTCACACAAGTCCTTTCAACCAGTGAGAGATCAGTGGTCGTTCAATACTCAAGAGGCAAACTAAGACAGTAGGCACGACTACCAAGTCAACATTTAGGCCACCAACAAATCACTATGCAATACAACAATTCAGACAGAGGTAAAGGCCTGCTAGAAAAACCCTTCAGTGGAAAAGTGCCATGCACTTACAACCAGCGACAGCTTAATGCTGTGAAAAATAACTAAACAACTGTTTCAATACGCTCCTAATTGCAAAACCATGTCCTAAGTGGAGCGGTCAATGGTGCTGCGATTTATGTCTGCCCTCTGCTCACACACACAGAAACACACAGTTGCCTTAATACACAGCAAGCAATTATATTTGATTTGTAGCACCTTGAGACAGGGTAAAACAGAACCAAAAGGAAAATGTACTGAAGAACGTCAATAGAAGCAGTCTGGCACCCAAATATTGTCTGATCATGATGGTTCCTAGGCTCATATGGGCAGACCTGCTGCCCTGCGTGCAGTAACCTACGCCTTTATCCCATTCGGTCTGTGGCAGTCTGCCCCTCACACGGCCTGCGCCCCCTCGCCCACTCTGCGAAGTTTCCCACTTTCACTGAGCTATGATGGACTCTCTGCCCTCCTGCACTCTATGGCACCCATGCCCTGTGCACCGTCTACCACTGCGTCACACTCCCCCGTGCGCATACCACTCGGTTTGTACTCGTAACCCCATGTTCGAGCCTTCATCCGCTTTTTTTGTTGTTGCAGTTTGTATATAGCGCGAACTCGACCAGAAGGTATTGCAGCGCTTTACATGAATACCAATCACAATACACATCATTTTCGATAAACACGGGGAGATTAAGTAATTTGCCCAGAATCACAGGTTGTTGAGCCGAAGCCGAGACCCAAACCTGATTCCCCAGCTCCAAGGTCGGAAGGACATCCTGTCCCGTCACTCCTTCTGTGCCCTCGCTAATTCTATATCCGCCAGGTGCAATATCACACAATCTATGACCTTAAGTTAACCCCTTCTGTCCCAGCACCTTGTCTGCCCCCACCAATGCTAGATTTGTTAGCAGATCTGTGACCTAGGAAGTTCAATATGATTGGATCTCAGTCAGTGATATTTGCTGGTGACATCAGAAGATTTCCAGATAGGTCTGTGACTTTGAAATGTCGAACCCTCTCGATATGTGTCATTGTGGGTGAGTCAGCGATTAGATGTCCCAACAGGCTGACTTGCATCTATCACTTATGAAAAACCAGTAGGCCTCCTTAAGAGTGAATCACTGCAGGCTGGCTTAAGATTTCCCAATAAACCACCAGCACATCTGAAAGACTGGTGGGGGTGGGGCAGAATCAGTCACATGACAGCACAAGCTGCGTCATAAGAAGGAGCTTGCATATCTGCTGCCTATGCTATACCTGCTTTTTAAGTGAGGGAGTCTTGCACCACTGCAGGATACCCTAACAGCGCTGTGTGTCCTTCTGAAGCATGGGAACAAAGTTGTATGTAGTATGGTATAAGGCGAATTGTCATTGGTCTTTAACCACACATACAGTGTTATGCCAGCAGTATTTTAATTAGCTTGCAGTATTGGGCATAACACATGATCGGATGTGTGTTAGTGGCATTTTAATTAGTTAGCCGTACATAGTATTTTCATTTTTTGTGCTATATTTTTTAAATAAACCTAGCAGCAATGAAAATGTGTTATTAGGTGTAGTGTAATGCTATCATCAAACTCCGCATCTTTAACTAATGATAAATGAGTATATTAACCTACAATTTAGATATCGCTGACATCAATTTCTTATACGTGACACTGCCATGACCTCTGTCAAAATTAAGTAACGCTTCTACACAACGGTTTTTGAAGTACCACCCCCGAGGCCATGTCACATTAAGTGAACACTGTCAACAGCCACAGTTTTGGGCTTCCTGGTGTCTTAGTTGAAGCAGTGCTATTTTACCACCTTGGAATGCTTTTTCTCAGTAACTTCCAAGGAATGCTGGGTTGCATTTGGCTGAACTATGGCAGGGTTTGTTGACGTAACTACTGTAAGCACCTAAACATAACACAATAACACACACACAATTCAGCCCCACAATTAAAGCATAAACTGGCTCACCACAATAGCACAGTCAAAACAGAATGCGACATAAAACTACAATAAAACAAAACGAAACCGCATTGCAGTAATGCAGCATAAAAAATAAGGACGAAAAAAACCAACAGAACACACCATTAGCACAAGTAAATGCCACAAAGCAAATTTTCTTAAACGATCCCGTCACACATTACTACCTGCAAAATCCTGTTGCTCCTGACTATGGAAGCTCTGCAGTTTTTATGCACCCCATCTCCCGTCCTTACACCTCGAAGGCTGAAGTCTGTTGTTTTTTCAGGACATGATAATTATTAAAATAGGGAAGGTCGTGCTCTAATGGTAACTAGAGACATTTCTAAATATTTCAGGTTTGAAACTGCTCAGCAGCTCTATTCAAGCAATGATTTTATTAGGAAGGAATGATTCATGTTGCATCGCAAAATAACAGGCAGGTCGCAAAAATGTTAGTGTGCACTTGGCACCCCCTATTTGCCTCTTAGCACATCTGGCCCAAAGTTACAAATGTCCAGCGTTAAGGTACAAATACATACAAGGGGGAGGGATACAAATATTTAAAAAAACATCATACTTACAAATGAACAGCAAAAACTAAAATGTTGACAATACAAAAGAAAGACTATACGAGATAAAGGAAGGATAAAGGCTAAGTTACCTGGGACAGCAGAGACAAATAGACATGAGCGATAACTTAACTACATATAAGTTAACAGTGAAGTATGAGTACAATCGTCTAACGAATGAGGAAGTAATTAGAAGGTAAGACCACACTAATAGTCCATAGAATGATAAGCCGAAATCAGAAAAGGTAGGAAATAAAGTGAACACTGTGGGTTAGATCTAAAGAATAAACTGGTTATAGCAGAACATGGAGAAAGAAGAATAGAGAGAAGTGGTGGGAATAGAGAGAGGTCAAAACGGGGAGGGAACGAATAGTGAAGAAAGAAGGAGTAAACTAAGGCAGAGAGGTAGGTGCAAGGGGGAGAACAGTGCTCGTATGTAATAACTGCCATGTTTGAAGCCGTCCTGCTCCTCAGCCGTTGGGTGAGAGCTTCTATTTGAATTTCAAAATGAAAGCACGCAATAACATATATAGGGTGATATTTAAGTGCTGCGCGGTGTTTATTAAATCATTTTAAAAAGAAATGTGTATGCTGGTTGATGTAAATGTCGGTATTTTATACATAGGTAGGGAAATTGCTTAATGACTTTCACTGAGACAATATTTGTCCTGCTGCAGTACTGTGTTCAAACTCATTGATTAAATTCAGAGGTGTAGTCACCGACCGTGGCAGCACAGATAACACTCCCCCCCCACCTATAAAGCCGGACAGCATGTTGCTATAACATGTATAGGAAGACAGTGTGCCCGTCTCTCCCATGCTTTAATGACCCCGGCCCGCATCCATTGTACTAACACAGTCACAGTGCCCATAATAAATTCTTACTTTAAACCAGGCGTCTTTCTGTACCTCTCAATCCCGGGGTGCCTCACCACTCACGCTGTGACCCTCGCCAGCCGACAGACTCACCATATTCCAGGGAGCTCTCCTTCCACTCGGTGCCGCGGCCCCTCAGACTAGCCTTCCTCAGCATCTTAAGGCCGAACGACGTGACGTCTCCACTCGGCGCTGAATGCACCAAAAAAGAATCAGGAAAAAACGGCCGAGCTGCCTTTTGTGTGCATTTAAAAGAAAAGAAATGTCCGATATGTTATAAATCTGAGACGCTGACCCCAGGCCGCCGCGACAGAGCTCTCCCTTGACAGGATGTCCCACCCCACCACGCGCGGCATCCAATGATGGATGCTGCGCGGTGGACCAGCCAATCCTGGCGCTGCATGCAGCGCCAGGATTGGCTAGGGGGGCACATTTGCTGCTCGCCCTGTCGCCCTTTGAAAACCCGGGCTCTGGCAGGCGAACAAGGTCCCGCTGGGGACCTTACAGTGCGGTGAGTGCGCATGCTTGGGCAAGTTGCAAACCAATTTGCACTTGCGCAGTACGGTCTGCTGCAGCCTGAGTGTGTGGACTGTCTGTCACTCAAGCTGCAGCAGGCCACCCCCCCGGCCCCTGTGCAATTCCCGGCGGCTGATTATTGAATGTTGCAACTTGCTGTTTATCATGTACTTTTTTATTTACATAGGATTGCGGCCGCGATGCGGGTCCATGGGGCGTGATGTGGCTGGTGGGGCTACGCCCCCACGCCCCAATGGACGCACCGCGGCAGGACCCCACACACTGTTTGTCTTGTGAAAACAATTGTGGTCCAGTTTATAATCCCTGAAATCCCTCAAATTCCTTGAATTCCAATCTGCACTGGTGTTTAGTTCCCCCGGTAAATATTGTGCCCTCACTATCATCCAGACAAAAATTCCCAAAATCCTTTGCCAATTCTGCTAAACCTCGGGATCTTGTCCCCCCTAACTTGTTCACATAGGTCACTTCAGACACATTGTCCATTCTCATTAACACAGTCGGCCCTTCTAGTTCCTTCCTGAAACTCTTCACAATTAGAAATGGCCTTCTAAGGTATAGAATGCTAGACCTCTCCATGCCCCCCTCATTGAGGTAATCTGCCAGTACCCTGATGTCAAATTAAATGTCTTCAGGAACTTGGCAGCTCACATCTGGTCACCGAGCCCATCAGCTCGGTGAATGGAGTGTGCATCAGTGACCAAATTGCACCCTCAGTAATCCACACAGAACCAAAGATTTGGTGTGGGGCCTAGTGAGGCAGCTTTGGGTACCCGAACTACTGGATTGGACCATGGGCTGTTTGAGTGCTTAGTCACCCTTAACATCAGCACCTTGGACACCTCCTCCTTGATGCTGGCTCTCACTTTATCAGACAGCCTGTACATTTTATTCTCGAGCGGCATGATGTCTCCAATGTCAATATCATGGTAAACCAAGTGGTGAGCCTGGGAGTAAGTGATAATAAGGAGGAGAATTGCTCCAGCAACTTTCAGCATTGTCTCTCCTAGCGTAGGGTCACAGAAGGGGAGAGGTTGACACCCTCTTGTGATCCATTTTGGTCTTTTAAGATGGAGACTTGGGAGAGGTTCACTCTCCTCCTCCTCAACCAAATCTGTCACCAAAAGCATGGTGACTTTGTGCCTCTCAAAGTGGGGTTTGAGGCGGTGGCATGCAGGACCTTCAAAGGGTTCCAGGGGCATGGAGGTCTACCAGGTAGGTGACCTCCTCCTTGAACTTCTTAACTCATACAGCCCAGTCCAAGAGCTGGTGTTCCTTTGGTCCCATTACCCACACTTCTTGCAAGGTTGAAACTCTACCAGAGTAGCCTTCTGGTCATGCCGATGTTTCATGATTTCTTGGTTGGTGTCCAGGTTCTCGGGGGCTTTCATCCAAAAGCATGTTGTCTGTGTCTTGAGAGCCAACATGTAGCTTACTACATCCTGTCGGGTTTCTTGGAAGCATGCTCTCACCCCTCCGTCACAAGGCTGAAAAGGCCCTCTGACCGAGCGGTCCAACAGAAGTTCAAAGAGGCTGAATCTTACTCCCTTCTTCAGTTTCTCCCCATTAGCAAAGAACAGGCATGGCAAGAGGATGTTCTACTTATGACTCAAGGACTCTGACAGGCCCTTGTTCATGCCTTTGAGGGTCTTGTTAAATATCTCAACAAGTCCATTGGTCTAGGGAAGGTAGGATGTGGAGCCCTTGTAGGTTACCACACACTCATCCCACATTGACTTAATGTACTCCAACATGAAGTTGGTTCCTCGGTCAGACACCAATTTACTGTCCTCAAAGGTATGGCTTCTGGACACTGGGTGGCATGGTCCACCAAGACCAGGATAAACCTGTTGCCCATGGCTGTCTTGGGGTCTTGAGGCTTTTCGAAGGGGGTGCCCATAACGGAGAAGGAAGTGACGTACATTAATTATGTTAAGGAGTATGAAATCCCTCAAAGGAATTTAATGATGGTGGATAGGAATAGGTCATAGTGGATTTGGGACTGGTAGGAGGGTTAGCAAGGACAGTATGTGGAGGTGATTTTAAAGAGGTCAACTTCAGATTATTTTACAGAGGAATGGGAAAGAAAGCAGTAGCTTTGGACTACTTGGATGGTGCTAAATCTGTTCTTATCCTAGTGACTATCTGATTGATGAAATTGGAATTTCCAGTATCGTTGGAGTCTGTTTCTGACCAGGGTCCCCAAAATTCTTCAAAACGCTGAACTGTAAAGCACCTCCTTGCCCATGTGACACTAATGATTTGAACAAAGAAACATATAGCTAAATAATAAAACAAGATACATCAGAATGTTTTGTAAGAACACATCCTTATTGGATGGGCTAGAACTCCTCAACAAGATGCTGTATGTGGGACGCTACATAACTGCTATAAAATAAAACCACATAACAAAATAGACAAGCGTCACATTTCTGCTGCTTGTAGTCCTGCAATTATAATGACAGACAAAAAAATCTTTAGAATGTTGTAATGGATTGGTGTATTAGCAAGGGGGTGAGACTCCACCTCAAATATTAATCACAATCCTTGCCAAGGTGAACCACCAACGTCACTCAGTAAACCTGTGCTCAACCTTCTGGTAGACGGGCTCAAAGCAGTCAAGATTAACTTAAAGGTAAAATGTGGTGGCCAAGCAGCATGGCCGACAGGACGTGAGCTCCACCAGCTCCGTCCCGAAGACCGCATAAATCCTTTTTCTTATCCTGCCCGGACCCTCCCGTTCCTGGGAAAGCGTGTCGGAGGAGCAGTGGTAGCCCCGCCGGAACTCCTGTGCCTGGTGAGAAGGACCTGTGATCGGCAATCCGCCGTGAGCGACGGACTAGCTGCTCCTGGAGGCGGCGCCGGCGTGCTCTCTCACGCTACGCCGCGGCTTGGCCTGTACGCTGGGCCGGACGGCGGAGGGGACGAGCGGAGACCCCGGCATGAGTGTGCCCTCTGGTGTCTGCCGGTGACCTGTTTGAGGACCATGGCTCCGGATCAGTGGACTGTGGGGCCGGAGACCCAGGAATCTCCTGTGTGCGGTGAGGAGGGGTGCGGAACGCGGGCGCCGTCCATTTTGTGCGGCCCCGCTGGACTGAAGTGCGGAGGGCCCCCCCCCCTTTTTTTTTTTTTTTTTTTTTCTTTGAATAGCGCTGCACGTTCGATCATCGGAGCGCCTCCACTTCGGAGTGGGGGAAGTAGATGACATTTGCCCTGACCCGCCCTTGAGACGCGGGGTGCGTGTGGGGGCCCTGGACTGCTACGGGCCTGTCTGGGTCCGACTGCGGGACCTTTTGCCGTGCCTGCACATCCTTCTGCCGGTCTGTACCTTGTGCCCTGAGGGGGATTTGGCTTTCCGCTACCGGTGAGGCATCGGAGGGGGTCCTTGGAGAGGTGTTGCTGGGCCTGTGGACGAGCGGCGCCCCTCCCCCAATTCTCCGCCATTTTGAGCGGGGTGTCAAGCGGCCTCTTGGGGATCGGTGGCGACCGGCAGAGAGGTGCATCTGTGCCACGCTTTGCCTTATCCTTTGGAGTGTAAGTGGAGCCCACGACCTTGCGCTCTGGTGAACCTTGCTCTGCAGCCCACGCTGCCGGCTGTGGTCTTGCCGGGGCCCTGACTGCTGGTCCTCCAGTGGGGTTACACGGCCGGGACCGGCCCCTACGCTGTCTTGCCTCTTGGTTGCCTGGTCCAGACCCTGCTCGCTCAATTTCCTCCGACGCTGTGCTGTCGCATGCTCTGCCTTGCTTGGGTGGCTTCTGAGGGGCCCCTCTTGTTCACACCGTGCGGACCCCTAGACCTCCTGATATGGCGGGCCGGTCTGGACGAGGCCCTAAGGCTACCCAACCCAACACGATCACGCAGTACACTACCCCTCGCCTACAGCCGCAGAGGATCACGCGCCAGACGGGCGCTGGGGACGGGGATGGGGAGCCACTGGAGCCCTCCAGGGCGGAACTACTTAAGGCTATACAGGGTTCCCACACCGCCCTGGAACGCCAAATTGAGACGGTGTCCATAGATGTGAACCTCTTGAGGACAGACCTTCGCAAAGTGGCGGATAAAGTCTCAGACGCGGAGGGCAACATCACTCAGCTGCAGGGGGAGGTTGCGTCCCTACAGAAGTCACTCTCCCAACTTACCTCTACTACCCGAGCACTGGAGAGGCGCACCGAGGATGCAGAAGGTAGGGCGCGCCGAAGTAACATACGGGTCCTGGGAGTGCCGGAACGGCTGGAGGCGGGGAACCCTGAACGATTCCTAGAGACCTGGATCCGTGAACATCTCTGTCCGAGTGGATTGTCCAGCGTCTTCATTGTGGAACGGGCGTACAGGGCCCTGGTACCCCCTCCACGACCTGGGGAAGCCCCTAGAGCCCTCATCGCGAAAATCCTGAACTATAAAGACCGAGACTGCATCCTCAAGGCGGCGAGGTAGTCGGGCCCCATATGATTGAGAACAGTCGCGTCTCCAATTATCCCGACTACACCCAACAGGTGCAGGAGCAAAGGAAATCCTACTTGGGGGTCAAACAGAAGCTGCGCGACATGCAGCTGCAGTATATGCTTTTATACCCTGCTAAGCTCAAGGTGCTCTCCCAGGGCCGGGCACACTTCTTTGAGATGCCGGCGGAGGTTTGGGAGTGGCTCGAGATCAGAGGAGATGATCTGCCCCCGGGTGAGAGAGGAGGCTCGCGGGATGTCTGGGGGACCAGGCCGCAGAGACGGCGGCGTGGCAGGAGAAATCGCCGTTCTGAATCCCGTGGTCCTCCTGAGACTCGGCCCACGGTGGGACCAGATGGGGCCATCCTGATGGAAGTCTCGCCTGAAGAGCCTGGAACAAGTTTGCACGGTGCGGCCGCACCTGATGACATTTTGGTGCCGGATACCTTACAGGGGACGCCGGTGGACGCAGATTCCGCGGCCCCAGTGGTCCCGGAGATGGCCTTGCAGGCCCCAGAACTGGAATGATCCTTGCCCTGCCTCCATTGACTCCGCTGTGAGATTGCTATAACTGTGTTGCTCCTTATGGCCCGGCAGCTCTTTAGATTTTTGCTTGTTCAGCCTTGATGTTGAGGGCGATTGACCACTGTCTGGTACCTCGGATTTGGCGCCTGGGCTGAGGGTGCTCCGAGTGCTGGGAGTTGTGAGTGGGGGCTGTTCCTCCCGCATTGCTGACTAGGGGAGGGAGGAGTGACCGGGTTCGTTTACCGGATCCGATGGGTCTTTTGGGGAGCTGGGAGGGGGGGTGGGTTGGGTTGTTCTGTTGTGTGTGAGTGTGAGTGAAGAGTGTTGAATGGGGTGGCTGTGCACGTCCTGGCACTGGCGGGGGAAGGGCGGGGTGGCTTGTTTGGTTGTTGCTATCCTATTGCTCGTGGGTGGTGGGGTTGAGGGGGTTCAAGTTAAACTTTCGTATGTTGGGGGTGTTGGGGGGTGGGACCCGGGTTGTGACACTGATGACACTGGCATTTGGCGCATGTTACTTCCGCTTTGCGGGGTGCTCGCTTTGTGCGATGCATCCCTGAAATTCTATGTGGCGAGGGCCTACTGGCGACGGCCTCGGCTGTGTTTGCATTGTTGCCCGGTTGGGCGTGATTGGTGGTCATCGGGTTTAAATTCTTGACGTGGAATGTGCGTGGCCTGGGTACGTGCACTAAGAGACACAGGGTCCTTACTTTCCTTAAACGCCATGGGGTTTCAGTTGCTTGCTTGCAGGAGACCCACTTAGACGATGATGGTGCGCAGCGGCTAGCCAAGAAATGGAGAGGCCAGATGTTCCATTCCTCCTATTCTACATATGCTAGGGGGGTTCTGATTTGGGTGGCCCCTGGGGTCCCATGCGCTGTTCAATATATTGATGCGGATGTGGAAGGCAGGTACATATTGGCGAAGCTCAGACTGGACGATAAAGTCCTTCTGATCCTTAATAGGTACGCGCCGAATGTTGATGACCCGACATTTTTCTCCCAGATGCAGGATCTTGTGGCTCCGAGCCTGGACGCACCCCTCCTCTGGTTCGGGGATTTCAATTGTGTGATCCATCATGACCTGGACCGTCATCCACCCAGGGTGGGCACTAAGCCCCGTATGACGGCATGTTTGCAGGACGTGATGCACAATATAGGGGCGGTCGATGTCTGGCGTACATGTCACCCCACGCAGAAGCTTTACACTTGTTATACCCCGACACATGGTACTCACAGTAGGCTCGACAGAGTGTTGGCAGCCAACCTCCCCTCCTCCCTCACGTTGACGGTTACACACCAGGCCCGATACCTATCGGATCATGCTCCGGTCACGTGCGTGGCGCAATGGGCTGCCCGGACGGAGTGCCCTCGCTCGTGGAGACTGCCGACTGACTTGCTTCAGGATCAAGTGGCCCGGGACCACGTGGCTACGACACTTTCCGATTATCTGACACTCAACTGGACGGGGAGTGATTTGTCTTACTCCACTAAATGGGAGGCGCTGAAAGCGGTCGTCCGCGGAGCGTGCATGGGTCTGACGTACGGGGTCAGGAAGCAACTGCTATTGGACTTGCAGACTGCCGAGGCTGAGCTCTTGCGCGTTCAGTCCCGGCCTGATCCGGACCCCTCGGATCAACGGGTGGAGGGCCTGGCCCTTGGGTCGGTCCACGACATTCTCACGAGGCTTGATCGGTTTACGCTGGGCCATTATAGGCAGAGACTGCACCGTGAGGGAGATAAGTCTGGACGATTGCTGGCCTGGATACTTCGCCGGGAGTTCACGGGCGAACGTATAGTGGCCCTGCGAGCACCCAGTGGCGATATGGTCCATTCGGAAGCCGATGTACTCACAGTTCTGCGAGACCACCTGCGGGTTGTGTACGAAGCTGACCTGTCCATATCTGAGGAGGTCTATCATTCCTACCTTGAGGGCCTGGGCTTGCCGACCCTGCCGGAGGCGGCGGTGAAAGACCTTGATGTCAAGCTAACGCTCGGTGAAATTACTGCGGCGATTGCCGCCCTTCCCCGGGCTAAGACCCCTGGCGGGGATGGATTCCCTGCAGAGTTTTATCATATGTTCGGGCACACTCTGGCCCCCCTCCTTTTACAGGTCTACAATGAAGCCTTACGTACGGGTAGCCTCCCACCCACCTTGAACCAAGGCGAGGTTTGTATGATCTTGAAACCAGGTGGTGATAACACAGACCCCGCTTCCTACCGCCCTATCACTTTGATTAACTCGGACGCCAAAATCCTGACTAAACTGTTGGCCAATCGCCTTGCCCCGCGCGTGGCCCGGCTCGTCCATCCGGACCAGTGTGGCTTTGTCCCTGGTCGGAATACGGCGATGAATCTGCGCCGCCTGAACCACGTATTGCATGAGGTCCGGGGGCGAGAGACTCCCTATGTGCTGGTCTCCGTTGATCTGGCTAAAGCCTTTGATACTGTGCATTGGGGGTACCTAATGCATGTCCTCTTGAAGATGGGGTTTGGTCCCCGATTTCGAGACTGGATCCGGGTCTTATATGGAGCGCCCCGGGCCAGGGTGCGTCTGGGTTCGGCCCGCTCTGATGAATGGCCGTTGGGGAGGGGTACCCGGCAGGGTTGCCCGTTGTCCCCCCTTCTATTTGCCCTTGCGATTGAGCCCCTGGCCATATCTGACCGTAAGGAGTTACATGACTGGGGTATCGTGGTGGGAGACACTACAAATGTCATCTCCCTCTACGCCGACGATGCGCTTTTCTATCTGACTTCTCCCATGGAGGCCCTCCCTGCTTTGATGCGGTTGTTGGACCGTTTTGGTGCGGCCTCTGGACTGCGCATGAATGTTAATAAGTCCCTGGTGTTCCCACTGACCCCGGGTGACCTCGACCCGGCTACGGATTCCCACTATTTGGGCCTCCGTTGGGCGTTTCGGTACCTGGGTATTCAGGTGGCCGCTTCCGATGAGGCTCTCTTAACCCATAACATAGACAGGATTCTTGTGGCCCTCCGTAAGTCCGTTGCATTTTGGAACACGCTCCCTCTCTCCCTTATGGGCCGACTGGCTGTTGCCAAGATGGTGATGCTTCCGAGAGTTCTGTACGTGCTGCAAAATACCCTATGCCCATTGCCTCCCCGGGTGTTTCATATGCTGAATTCGCTCCTTACATCCCTGCTCTGGGCGGGTAGACGTAGCAGAGTTGCGTTGCGCACAGTGACGCGATGTTGGGATGAGGGAGGCCTCGAGGCCCCGAGATTTGATTTATACTACTATGCTGCACAACTTCTCCCGGCGGCCAGGTGGTTTGCTGATGACGAGAACTGGAAACTGACGCTGTTGGCGGGGGTGGCTTCGGACGGGGACTTGCGGGAGGCTCTCATGCAGGGTCGGGGTGCTGATAACGCACTGCCCTATGTCGTCAGACATACGGCTAATATTTGGCAGCGGTTCGTTGAGCGAGTTCTGCGACGTGCGCCGTTTCATAGGGAGCTCTCCCTTTGGATCCTGGCTCCAATACTTACGATGGAGGCGAACATGTCTTTCCGGGAGTGGCGCCTTGGCGGTTGCGAGACTCTCGCGGATCTTTTTCCGGACGACTCGTTTGTGTCCTTTGAGAGAGCAGCGGACTCCTTTGGACTGCGTGAGGGCCAGTACCTGCACTATGGATGTCTCCGAGATGTGGCCAGGACGACGTGGCCCCAATTCTCAGAGGCGCCCGAGCTCACTAATACCCTGGACATCATTTTGTCCTGTGGCAGAGGTAGGAGATTAATCTCCCTTCTTTACTCAGCCATGCGCAGAGACTCGACTCCCCCATTGATACCGGCTTGGGGGGCTTGGGAGGCGGACCTGGGGATTGCATTAGATCCAGCTCAGAGGAAGCGAATTGGACTGTTGACGCGTAAAGTGTCTTGTAATGCACGTTTTAAGTTGATACACTTTAACTTTCTCCATCGCACATATATGACGCCTGCCTCCCTCCACCGTATCTCCCCGGATAGGAGCCATAATTGCCCGAGGTGTAGTGCAGAGAGGGCGGGTTTCCTTCACCTGGCTTGGGAGTGCCCCTTGGTACATGACTTTTGGGTTGAGGTGGTAGCGCGCATTGCCCGGATTACACACCTTAGCTTGCAATTAGACCCGCTTCACTGTCTACTGGCGCTAGTGCCCAAACCCAGGAAGAGGGGTCTATCCTACAAATTGCTGCAACTCCTGTTGGTTCTGGCGAGGAGGCGGGTAGCCATTACCTGGATGGGACAGAGGGCGCCTGAAATCCCTAGCTGGTTGCGAGACGCCAGGGAATGGGCCTTGGCGGAGGAGACACATATGCAGAGCACACGCAGGGATGGGAAGCTCCAGGATGACTTGCTCGCTTGGAGAGCCATGTGTATTGAGGGGATAGAGGGGGAGGACTCTGACGCTACTAGCGCGGAGCTGTTTTCCTCCGTTTCCTCGGAGTCTGATGAAGGTGGGGGGGGTTCTGGGGCGGTGGGTCGGGAGGCAGTGTAGCAGTCCCCTGTGCCATGCCGATATTCCTTGTTGCGTGCATATGTCTTTCATTGTGACTACCATTTGACCACACTATATTATAAGGACCGCGTTTTAGTGGGCCCTTGCCTTTCTCTCCTTATGTGACTGTATCAGCGTTACAAATGCCATTCATGGGGGGTTTTTCGTTGCTGTTCTGTTGTTGTTTAGGTTGGCACTGCATCATAAATGAAAATTGGCGTAGATATTGATATTGTTTATGTGATTTTGGAAGCACAAGAGCGAATTCCTTTAATTGGTTCACAGGTTTCCCTGTGCCGCCGCCCTGCCTCCGGGATGTGGGCCACATCTGGCTGTGTACCCCCTTTTTGGACCGGGCCTGCCTGGTCCGTATGTGATAACTGACTTGCTAATTGTATACTTTGTGCCTTCTTTGCTATCATCGCCAACAAAAATAAAAAAAAATTTTAAAAAAAACTTAAAGGTAAAATGTAAAATATTTATGCAGTACTCAAACAGCAATAAAGTGAACCCACAGCACAAGACAAATCCCAAACTAATTTAGAAAAATAGAGTATATTTTAATAAATAAAATGATACCAGGAAAGGCAATCATTGATGGCTTTGATGATGGCATTGATGGCTTTGAAGAGCAAGTATCATTTTCGACGTCTTTTAGGTTACCTCAGCAGTGGTCATGAGGTTTTGTGAGAGCAGCAGAGGGATTTCATTCTCAGAGTTGGGTGTTGTGCTGTTTGTTTTCTTGCTTACCTTTAGCTCAGATGCTGACACTGAGCCCTGAGCACCACTATATTGTTAATATATAGCAATACAGTGGTGCACTATGGACTTAAATGACACTCCCTTGGGGAGCTGTGAGTGATGACTTTGGCTTTGGGATGAGGTTGTCTAAGTGGAGAAGGGAGTTGGCATCAACGTTGGAGATTTTTGGTGGTCATCAGGGTGATCAGTTTTACCTTGAGAGTTTTCTAGTGCAGGTCCATGAAGAAATAGTACTGTGGAATGGGGAGTTTTTATTGACGATTTTAGGTGGCTGGTGTCAAGGAGGTTAAGATTGGGATGGCGGTGTGGTATGAACAATACAGCATAATTTGGAAAACTGCAAGGTTGTCGAGACCAGATTTACAATGTGGGTTTGTTTATGTTCATGGTGTTCAGAACGGCAAGGAGCGCTTTTTTCAAAATCTTAGTAGTGGAATTAACTGAGAGTTTGAAGTTCAAGATAATTATATTTGGCTAAATTGATAGATGAGCCCCTCATGAGGTGTGGTATTTTTTTAGAATGCTTTGCTAGTGACAGGTTTGCTGATTAGGTGAAATGTAGTAGCTAACAGGTCTGGAAAGGGGAGCTGGTTGATGAGTAGTTCTATAAAGTGAATAGTTGTGAGTTCTTATAGAGTATACTGCCAGGATATGTGGACAATTGCAAGGTCATGACAAAATGTCATTTCTAGCAGTAAACATGGCTAAATGTTTCAAAAGGTGGCCTCCAAATATGTCTGTGACCAGGGCCATCACAATCCTTAAGAATGCTAATCTGTAAAGTGCCTCCTTGGCTATGTGACACTAACGATGTGATATATTACACGTATAATTAAATAATAAAACAATAAACATCAGATTGTTTCTTGGGAAGATATCCTCATTGGATGGGCTATAGCTCCACAACATAATGCTGTATGCGGCACACTACACGACTGTTATAAAATAAGATAACATAACATAACAGACAAGCACAACATTTCTGCTGCATGTAGTCCTGCAATTTTAATGACAGTCAAAAAAACTAGAATACCGTAAGGGATTGGTGTATTAGTTGAGGGGGTTAGTACCCACCTCAAATAATAATCAAAATCCTTGCTAAGCTGAACCACAAAAATTGCTAAATAAACCTGCCCTTAACCCTCTGGAAGCTTCGCACAAAGCAGTCATGCTTAACTTTGAGCACTGCATAAATATTTTACAGTTTGTCTCTAACAGCAATAAAGTAAAACACAAGAAAAATCCCAAACTATTTTTTAAAGATAGAGTTCTTTTCAATAAATAAACCAAAACACCAAAAATCCATTCAGTAGAACTGAAGTTATGAATTTTTAGAGTTTAAGGTATAAGGTATATAGTCCCAAAAAGTGTTTAAGCACCAACCACAGTCATCTGGTTGGGACGTCAAAAGGTAAGGCCGATTGTGATGGAGCGCGGATACAAGAACCAGGTTCGTCCTGATAAACAGTTGTATCTTCGTACTTAAACTCTGAAGTGGAAGTCAACAGCCCTCAGTGGGAAAGGCAGCCAGCTGTGGCCAAAGAGGGCTTTACATCATCGCATAGTCGCTGGACCGATTCTTTGTTAAGCTGCTGACTTTTGGCGGGAACGTTCTGAGTAGGAGATATTTGAACTTCGCGTCTGGAAACGATCCCTCACTGGCCAAATACTTTTCTCCACCTTCACCCGGTGAAGATTTCTACCTTTAGATTTTGTCACTTTTTGGAGATTGGATCCTCCCAGGAGAGTAAGACTGCAGGAAGTAGCTCAACATGGGTCCATGAGGCCGGGCTCCTCTGCTAGGTCCAGCTGAACTGGATTTGTAGTTGCAGATAAGAACGTAGTGAGAGCAACCTGTATCTATGGCCCAGCAGCAATATAGTTCCATCGGATTGGCTTGGCAGGTTGGTCCATGTCCTTTATCGGATCTCAGAGTAAATAGTTTCTAAGTCGCAGGTTTCAGGAAATTTCAGGAGGAGTCACTTTGATGCCAGCGAAGGGTCCAGGACCTTGGGGACAGCAGTTGGGGGTTAAGACTCATTCCAGCAGAGGCCAGCAACAGGGTCCTGGGCAGGTACATTTGGGACTGGTCAGCAGGGACTGCAGGAAAAACACCTATTGGTGCTTGTTGAGTCCCTGTAGCCTTAACAGGTCAGCCTTATGACCCATGGAGTCCACTTCTTTGTCCTGGGTACAAGAGGGAGAGTACATCTAGTCTTCGAGGCTTTTCAGGTCGCAGAGAGTAGGTAAATCCTATTCTGCTATTCTACAGGTCCACAAGTGATCTGGGGAAGGTATTGGGGATGCAACACTCATGACCACTGCCAGCCTGTGGGTGGGAGAAACTCCTGCCATAACCTAATGAAGAGGGGAGTTCCCAGGGATGACCTGACCCTCTTTTGCAGCACTTTCTGTGTGTTGTACTGTAAACTATCCTATAGTGCCAATTTCTATCTCAATCCAATATGGCAGAATCCTTCTTTCCTTGGTCAGACTTCACTTTGTTCGCCAAGAGGAATGTTTATGATAATGCGCAAACCCTCCCTTTTGGTTACTCCAAACCAGATCTGGGGCAGCTACCCCCTCTCAAGGGGTTTGGAGCCAAGGTGACAAGGAAGACAAAGGGAGGCAGGCCGAGATGTGAGCTACATCTACCAGCGACAGGGTAGATACCCTTTGAAGTTCAGCAAGAAGTGGGAACAATCACTTAGGATATCCTGCTAAAGGAAGAAAAATACTTCTCCACACCGAAGCCTTTTATCCACTGTCTAGGAACAATATACATAACACCAAAAGCAAGCTATTAACAGTCAAGTGATACTGGACACTGACAGAAAGGCACATTTGAAATAGGCAAATAAATGACAACTTTCTAATACAGAAAAATAAAATCTGACTTGTCCATTAAGCTGGATTTTAAATTACTATTAAAATAAGTCCTTAAATTGTGGTTCTAGCTTCTTCCAAACTGAAGTTAAGAGTTATAAATAGTTGTAATGTACACCAGTATTTTCCTATTAGAGGGCTCGACTTGCAAGAGTGAAAAACGACTTTGGAGGGTTTTTTGCTGCCAGAACATCTAAAACCTTAAAACACATTCCCTACTTTTTAAATACCTTTCACCCTGTTCGATTGGCATTTAGGGCCTACAGAAGGGGTGACCTATAGGTACTAAAAAGAAAGGTTAAATCCTAGTAAAAGGGTTATTTTGCCAGTTGAAATTGAAGTTTAAAACAGCACCCACAGGCTGGAGGGTGCAGGTCTGGTGACATGTTTACAGTGCTACTGTAGTGGATAGCACAATGAGTGCTGCAGCCCGCTTGTAAAACCAAAGGGGATGATGGAAGGAGTGTTGAACATTGCAAGCACTCACCCCAGGTCAACTGATCTGGGTTTAATCCATCATCATTCTTTAGCTCACTCCGCCACCCCAGTTCAGACATGGCCATATGCAAATCAATCTGACCCTGTGCCTCATGGGAACAGTCCAGCCCGAACTGCCAAGCCATGTCTTCCCTGAACTGGAAACAATTATCCTGGGACCCGTTTCTGGCTAATCAGCTGTCATCAGCCAGGCTAGCTTGAATCCAGTGGCAAAGTAAGCAAGGGACCCTCGTCTGGGCATACCCTGCCAACTTAGGGCGAACAAAGCAAAACCAAAGGGGATGATGGACAGAGTGTTGAATCCAGTAGCAAAGTGAGCAAGGGACCCACGTCTGGGCATACCCTGTCAACTTAGGGCGAACAAAGCAAAACCAAAGGGTATGATGGACAGAGTGTTGAACATTGCAAGCACTCACCCCCAGTCAACTGATCTGGGTTTAATCCATCATCATTCTTTAGCTCACTCCGCCACCCCAGTTTAGACATGGCCATATGCAAATCAGTCTGACCCTGTGCCTCATGGGAACAGTCCAGCCCGAACTGCTAAGCCATGTCTTTCCTGGATCGGAAACAAGCATCCGAGGACCGGTTTCTGGCTAATCAGCCGTCATCAGCCAGGCTAGCTTGAATCCAGTGGCAAAGTGAGAAAGGGACCCACGTTTGGGCATACCCTGCCAACTTAGGGCGAACAAAGCAAAACCAAAGGGGATGATGGACGGAGTGTTGAACATTGCAAGCACTCACCCCTAGTTAACTGATCTGGGTTTAATTCATCATCATTCTTTAGCTCTCTCCGCGACCCCAGTTCAGACATGACCATATGCAAATCAGTCTGACCCTGTGCCTCATGGAAACAGTCCGGCACGAACTGACAAGCCATGTCTTCTCTGGACCAGAAATAAGCACCCTGGGTCAGGTTTCTGGCTAATCAGCCGTCATCAGCCAAGCTAGCTTGAATCCAGTGGCAAAGTGAGCAAGGGACCCACGTCTGGGCATACCCTGCCGACTAGGGCGAACAAAGCAAAACCAAAGGGGATGATGGACGGAGATGAATTTGGAGGAACTAGAAAACCTGCTTACTCCAACACAGATCAGGCCCAATCAACTCTGCACAAACACTCTATGAACGGCTACAAAAAGCTTTTGGTATCTCAATTCCCCTGAAAACATCAAGGCATAAAAAAGAAAACAGGCCCTTTGAATGAATGCACAATTAAAAAAGATCAAATACCACATAGCTAAGCTTCTCTGCAACTGGCTCAAAACAAACAATCTTCAAGGCAAGATATGCCTGCACATTAACAAAAGAATATACAAGTCATCAATCAAGAAATTGTAAAACCTATACAATTCCAGCCAAATCCACAATGAAAAATGTGCCAATAAAGAAATGCATAAAATATTTACAGAATGCTATAAGCCTAAATGCACAGAAACTACCAATGCCATTTCTCAAGAATTATATAGTAAACATGTTAGATTCTTACTTAAACCCCCAAATGCCCCATGGACTTCCAAGCCCCCAGTTAGGAGAACTCTGAACCTTGGTTCTCAGAAAAATTAAAAACAGCTAAAGCCCGCTGTAAAGCGATGGAGAGAAAATGGAGAAAAAATTATTCTACTGAACTTAAGGAAACCTATAAACTGGAATTAAAATCTTACCAGAAATTAATAAGAGAGGAAAAAAGTCTCTTTTACCAAAGCAGAATCGAAGAAGCCACCAATCCAACAAAAGAAATATTCCGGCTCTATAAGGAACTTACAGACACCTCCAGACTAGATATCCAGGACACATACTCAAACAATTTATGCGAACAAATAGCGGATTTCTTTGTCCAAAAAGTAGAGAAAATTCACGCTACCTTTCCCATCCCCTCTACATCCGGAAAGGAAACGTCCCCCTCTCAAAAAACCTTCCTCACCCAATTTAACACACCTGACAAAGAAAACCTGTCTAGCATAATTAATAGTATCCACTCTGGCTCCCCTAACGATGTGTGCCCTATAGAAAAAAGCAAGGATATCATGGACCACACCCTTATGGATCAAATAAGCCAGATGATAACCCTCTCTTTTAAAGAATGCTATGTTCCGGAAACTTGGAAAACTGCTCAAGTTATCCCTCTCAAAAAAAGCCCAACATCCCGGTTACCCAATTTCAAAATCTTAGGCCAATTTCCCTCCTGCCACAATGTGCCAAGATAATTGAAAAAGTAGTAAATAAACAACTGATGGATTTTTTAGAATCAGAAAACGTACTCCACCCTACTCAATCCGGCTTTAGATCTAACTATTGTACGGAATCAGCTGTTCTGTATTCCACGGAATACATCCGCAAAATGGTGGACGAGGGTGAGACAGCAGCGTTGGTCATGCTAGACCTAAGCGCAGCTTTTGATACTGTGCTACATGCCACGCTGCTGTCCCGACTCTCAGACATCGGAGTGAAAGACCATGCTCTGGCGTGGATTAAATCTTTTCTTACGAAAAGATCTTTTCAGATACACTGCCCACCCTTTAAATCATCTTCTCGAGACGTGAGCTATGTGGTGCCACAGGGCTCCAGTTTGAGCCCCACACTGTTTAATATCTATATGGAGCCCCTGGCTCAGATCGTAGAGAACTTTGGGGTGGGCATTGTCAGTTACGCCGATGACACCCAGCTCATGTTTAAGCTCACTCCGGATACCGAGAAATATGCCTCCAATTTCTCGGAATGCATGGCTGCTGTCGCCATGTGGATGGATAACAGCTGCCTCCGGCTGAATGGAGATAAAACAGAGGTATTGGTAGTAGGAAATAAAACCTCTCTATGGTCGCAGGCGTGGTGGCCCACAACATTGGGCGATTTCCCACACCCTGTTGAAAAGGTGAAAATCCTTGGGATTATGATCGACTCTGATTTGTCAGGAAACTCCCAAGTTAACAAAATAATAGGCAAATGCATTGGTACGCTAAGAATTTTAAGAAAAATCATTGATCTCATCCCTATTGAAGCTAGAAAAACCATCGTACATGCGCTTATCACACCTCATTTGGACTATGGGAATGTTCTCCTATTAGGACTGAATCAAAAACACCTTCACCAGCTTCAATGCTTACAAAATGCGGCCGCACGCATGGTACTAGGTCTTCCCAAAAGAACATCTGCCAAGGCGGCCTTGTCCAAATTGCACTGGCTCCCTGTTAGGGAAAGAATCAAATTCAAGAGCCTTTGCTATGCCCATAAAATTGCCCATAACAAAGGTCCCACCTATCTAAGAGATCTGCTGACTATCCACCGTCCAACCAGAGACCTTAGGTCCTCAGGAATGTCACAATTCAAAATCCCACGTGTCCACAGAGCAAAAATAGGTGGCCGCTCCTTTCGTTATCTTGGAGTAAAACATTGGAATGCTCTACCTGTTCATTTAAGAATGGAACCCTCAGAGACTCTGTTCAGAGCTAAACTTAAAACCCACCTCTTTCCTCAATAATTGCTTTCTCTGACTGCCCCTTATCTATTCTCTGTGAGTTTTGTTGGCAATTAGCGCGGGGACACACAGTTGTGCAGCCATGCGCTTTATAAATCTTTTATTATTATTATTATTATTATTATACAACTCAAAAACTAAAATCTGTTGCAACAAAACCCGCCAGAGAAAGGCAAATACAGCCTCAACGCTCCTTCAAAGAACTATCACTAACTGAATTTCTGGATCTTGCTAAAGCAAGCAAGTCAGCCGACTGTACCCTGACCCGTGTCTACCTCAAAAATATTGTGTTGCATCTTCGCCTATTACTTCATCAGGGCTCACAAATATATATTGCTGCTAATCCAGTTTCCATGTCAAGTCTATTCCTAATATCAATAATACTCCTAAATCAGAAGTACACCAGAACTAGGTATGTGGCTGGGATAGAGCACTTTCCTGTTGGGCTGTGATATGGTTTTGTTGGGACATATCTGCCCAAGCGCCTGGATAACCTCTCGGGTGAATAGTGCACTATACAAATCAATATAACATAACATTTAATTCCCTGCATCACACATGAAGTGAATTTCTATGTATTATTGACATTAGGACCAGATTTGACATGGAATATCTTTGTGAGTCCTGATGAAGTCGTAGGCGAATATGACATAATGACTAAACACGTATTGGCTTGTGTAGATGTCAACAGATGTGGGCTTATGGATTTCACGAGGCCTGTAGATCCTACTGCAAGACTAAAATAAAGGAATCCAGGAATACTTTTTTTTTTTTTAATTGTTGATTATTAATTTTTTACCTATGAGTACTTGCAGGCATATACAATAGTGGAACCCATGTGGGGGGGCGTGGCTAGCAGCCAACGAAGATGGCTGCAGCCTGAGCGAGCTCCACGATCGAAGGCACCTAACCCGCAAAATCCTGTCAGTAATACGGTGGCTGCAGACAAGAAAGGTGACGCCAAGGTTTTCAGCACTCCTGATGCATGCATGGTCCGAGTTCTAACCCTGTATGAGTGACCAGTGAAGCGCGGCACCGTGTGGCAGAGAGGCGGCCTGGGCGCTGAAGATGAACTGGGGATTAAAGTTGAAGCGCCGCCACCTGCAGCACCGACGGGAGTGGACCTGCCCTCGCCGATCGAGACTGCGTCAGAGGAGTGCGAAGCAGCCCGCGGACCAAGCTACAGCAAACCTCCCAGAGCATTGAGTGCACCTGCGGAGTGCCGAGCCTGGGGCAACAGATGAGAACTGCGCCCTCAGAACACACGGGAAGATTCAGCAGTGGTAGAAACACGGCAGACAGCCTGACCTGCACTCAGGGTGAAGTGAACATACCGACAGAGCCGGCTCAACTCCTGCCAAAGCCAAGGTCCAACAGGGATGGCCAAGAGGACCCTTGCATACCACGCACACCAAGTAGCGAACCTGGGGTGAAAACAGGGCAAGCAGCCCACACTTCTAGAGGAGGGAGGTGAGGCGCAGGAAACCCGGAAGGAGTTCTCTCCTGTGGTCAGGCAACGATGAATACTGCTCCCCCCTCAAAGCGACGACGACATGGGGGGCCGTGGTCAACGCACAATCTAGAGTATTAAGCTCGACAAATACGCATTCAGCAAGGAACAACCAGACCCACCAGGTCCTCTCTCAGAGGCCACAGATGGCCCACAGAAAGAGAAACCTAAGGAGATCACTTTACAGGACATAATGGCTACCGTAAATCAAGTTCAAACATCGATTGGTACGATATGCACAGACATCACCTTCCTTCGGGCTGATGTTTCAAAAATGAACTCAAGAATAACAAGGTCAAGACCACCATGGCGGGTCTCACCACAGACACAGCAGCATTGCAACGACAAGTGAAACAGTTGGAACAGATGACAAAGCAAATAGCCGCCGAGATTGATGACCAGGAAGGCCGATCAAGGTGCAACAATATCCGCTTGGTCAGAGTACCAGAGAGCGTCAAGGGGCTTGCCCTAGGTCTCTTTGTCGAAGACCCAGTCAAAACGCAATTACAGCCAAGAGGACTGTCTAGCTTCTTCTCGGTGGAGAGAGCCCACTGGATCCCGGGGGGACGGCCCCAGCCCGGCCCCCCCCCCAGACCCATACTGGCAGGCACCTTCAACTTCAGCGACCAAGATACGATTCTCCAGGCGGCGCGCGTTGCTCCTCCTTTACAAATAGACAATAGCACAGTGTCCCTCCACCCAGATTATACTGCAGCTGTCACCAACCAGCGTAGAAATTTCTTGGATATCAAAAAAGAGCTGCACAATCGGGAACTAAAGTATGCGATGCTCTTCCCGGCAAAGCTTAGGGTGGAAGCAGAAGGAAAAATATGTTTTTCTCAACTCCGGAGGATGCCCAAGAATGGCTGGAGGGATAGAGGCCTGCCGCAGAACCCAGTAGGCAAGAACATAGAAGGTAGCACCAATCCTTCAAATCTGGGATGTCATCAGCAACTCGAGAAATCGAACCACTGACCAACACACAGTTGAACACTGAAGCGAACTCCGAATAATCCTATGGCTACCCGGTGGACAGGTATGGCCAGGACACTGGCACACAGACAACGACGCAGAGAATTAACTGCCAAGTAAGATAAAAGCGCAGCCTACCGACCTTGGATAATGCTGAACATGTTCTAACGCGCATGCTACAAAGGTGGACTTACCTCATTATAAACACTCAGCCGCCACAGACTGGGGACTATTCAGGGGGAGGATGCACGAAGATCGCTAAACAGCTCAACCCCAAGGCAAGTATAAAAGTATGGGACGGAAGCACTCTGCTAAGTTGGGGTGGCGGGTAGTTTTTAATCCGCTATGCAGGGAGGGGGAGGGGAGACCGGGGTATGTTCAAGGGGTTTTTGTTTGTTTCAGTACACAAAGGTGATGAGACATGCTATAGTACACAGATAGGCAGCATGAAGCATATAATGCGGGGCAAGACTCACCCTTACTTATGGGATGACACAAAAAGCACACCCTAAAGCGTTAACAGATGGACCTACCATGGGGGAGGCAACCCATCAAAAGACACACCTTCCCTTTACTATACTTTCATGGAACGTAAATGGTCTCAGTGACAAAATAAAAAGCGGGTAGGTCCTTCAATACATTAAACATAAGGGTCCTGCTGTCACTCTAATACAGGAATCGCACCTGGTAGGCTCGACGTGTAAAGCCCAGGATAGATGGGGGCTACAAAATGGCGGCACACTCTGACTTTACCTCAGGATCCGGGGAGTAGGGATTTTAATTAATAAATGTTTGTCCACTGATATTACAGGGCTCATGGACGGACGACCAGGGGCGCTTTGCCGCAATAGCCTGTCAATGGGAGGGACGACCTTATAACCTGGTATCAATATATAGCGAACTGACGCTGCACCAGACATCTTTCCCAGCTCTGGGCAAGTTTCTCTTATCACTCCCACAAAGAGAACTCATACTAGAGGGAGACTTCAAAACCACGATAGACGTGTCCATAGATAGACAGCCCCCCAGAGACCCCAGTGGACTGAATCAAAAAATACTGGAATTCACAGAGGCGATTGGCCTAGTAGATGTCTGAAGGGCCAGACACCCGCAAAAGCGGGAGTACACGTTCCTCTTAGGTGTGCATGGCAGACTTTCCAGAATCAATTACATCTTCACATTGGCAACGGGGTTAGAAAAGATATGGGAGATCGCACACTTACCCCGGGGTATATCAGACCATTCACCAGTGATAATCACCTACAACTCACACCCCCCGGGAAGACGCCACGTATTCCCGTTGTACCCTGGGTATCTTAAAAAACATAAAATTGGGAAGGGACTGATTAAGACCACGGGGCAGTATTTCACTGAAAACGAACACACAGTTTCATCCCCGACGACGCTATTGGAAGCGTATAAAACGGTTATAAGAGGACAGGCCATATCCCTAGTGACAGAACACAAACGGGACAACCGGCAACATATCGAGACTCCCAGGTGGAAGTAGAGCACAGAACAAACACTAGTGAGACCATGACACAAAAGTTGCACTTAAGCTCAACAGGAATACAGGACATATGCATGGGAGGAGGCGAAATCTAAGATTTCAAACACCCAAAATATTGTCTACGAGATGGGAGATAACCTGGGAAACTTCTAGCATGGCTTGACAAAAAGGAGAAAGCTAGCAGATGGGCGGCACAGCTCCGGCTGGAGACTGGCACACTCACAATGGACCTGCAACACATAGTCGAGGCATTAGAGGTACATTTTCAGCAGGTGTACACGCCCCAGGCCACAGCCACAGTAGCCGAAAACTTAGCTTTCCTAAAAGACATACAGATGCCAGCATTGAGGCCTGAAGAGGCCCGAGATCTGGAGGCTGATCTGACAAGTGACAAACCTATACTACCAGTAGGGGGCGTTACACACGGGGAAAGCACTGGGGCCAAACGGAACTCTTCAAAAGAGCACAGCTAATGCCACACATGCTCAATATGTTTAAAGACAGTCTGGAAAAAGGGGAACTGCCTAGAGATCAACGCCAAGCGATGATAGTCGCGATACACAAACCAGGCAAACCACCAGAAGATTGCATGGCTCCAGCCACACTTCACAATCTTAATCCACCCGGTTCAATCTGGCTTTATGCCGAACCGTAACACAGCGCTCAACCTACGAAGATTGCATAGTGTCATGGCACGTAAAGATACGACGAGGAAGACGAGGTTATTCTATCTTTGGATGCCCCTATGGCATTCAACCTGGTGGAATGGCCTTTCCTCTTCGCGGTTCTTTGTGATATGGGATTTGGTCAAAAATGTTGCGCATGGGAGGATCTACGATACGCGAAACCCCTAGTGCAGGTGGTGGTGAATGGCTGCATCTTGACAGACTTCCCGCTAGGCAGAGGGACGAGGCAAGTTTGCCCTCTGCCTCTGCTCCTCTTTGCGCTGGTGCTGGAGGCTCTGGCGGTGTGGATCGGCAGGACCTGGTTATTCGTGGACTGAGATGGGTGTTAGGTTGGGAAACCGTATTTCGCTCTACTCGGACGACATACTCCTTTATCTGGCATCCCCCGCACACTCCATGAACGGTCTACTAGATATCTGTGCGGCATATGGGCGGGTCTCCGGCTACACGATAAATTGGGCAAAGCCACTCATTTATGTACTAAAAGGTCCCTCACCGAGGCTCTTGCGTCACTGCGATATACAAATTAAGACTAAGGGATTTAAATATCTAGGCATATATATTACGCATAGCTATACACGCTTCATCGCAGAAAATCTCACACATTCCCTGACACAACTCCACAACGATGTCAAACATTGGCTCTCATTACCGCTGACACTGTTTGGGAGAGCTGCCCTTTTTAAGATGATGGCGCTTCCTAGGTTTCTATCCGCCCTTTAAAACATGCCATTCTCAGTTGCCCCCACATATTTCACAGCAATAAACGCGGAAGTAACCAATCTGCTGTGGGACTGTAAGACGAGTCGGATAGCTATGCGCAAACTAATGAGGGGATGGAATGATAGTGGAATTGCCCTCCCCAATATAAAACAGTATTACTTGGCGTCACAACTCGTGGTCATAAACCAATGGCTTCATGTGCCGCAGGATGAGCCAGCATTCCGCATGGACAGACACCTTCTTGATAAAGAAGGGATTCTGGGGACATTATACAATAAATCATGACGACCGACACTCAAGGGCCCGACGGCACATACGGCTCGAATATGGTTTGACACACAACGAGCGATGGGCTGGAAGGGTGTGATAACACAGGCTACAAAAAACAAAAGGATGGGTTGAGGGTCCGAGGGAGTATTTACCGACCTCAACACAGTTACATTCCCCCTATCAAGATATACAATACATAAAGAGTAACCGTGGGTCTAGAGAAAAGAATGTCTATGTGTGTGTTGATGACTATGTATATGCCTCTAGCTTAGGGCAAACAGCCGGATATCTACACTGTGTGAAAAATATCCATCAGTTACTTTTCCTGTGCCGCCCAATTCATCATCTGGACTACTTCACATAGTAGGCAATCCGTGTTATAACCATCCCTAAAGGTATTATCAAGAGATGCTTAATTGCATTGATGTTAATGCCCAGAATGATACAGCTGCTGGGGTTTTTGGAAATCTCAGATACGCAGGGCGCTCTACCTGGTATGTACGTTGAGAGTGTCTCAATGGCTAGGTGAAGGTATGGTGCGTAAGAGTGAACGGAAAAGCCCCTTAACCGTTCAATTAGAAAGTCTGCAAGGACTTCCACAGTACACAGAAACAGCAATGCTCTCGCACACAAACACAAGGTGTAACACTAGTAGTCATGTAATAGTAAACATAAAACATATGTAGCCAAAAAGTAGGCAGATGCAGTTTTTCGGGTATATTCTTAACGTGGGTAGTTTTAATGGGTCCACAACCAGCCGACACGTGTTTTGTCGTGTGGGAATAAATCACACCGACTCTTCAGGGCTTGTGGCACGACCTACATGCATGTAGGTCCGGAAGATAAAGATTCACTTTAGATAGGAATCAATAGTTCTTAATGGTATTAGTTCTGTAAATTAGGGTTTCAGAGTCAAGTATTCCAGAAAATATAAGTGTGGTCGTCCCCCGATTTCGAGCACACAGGGTAAGCGGGTGCTCAGTTAATTAACGCTTAATACGTGTAGGTATTAAGACGGTACCGGGAGGGGATCCACCTTCCGTTTAGCATACAGCAGGTATCAATCGAAGTCTTGGCGTCTCTTCAGATACGTGGCATCCCTCCTCCTGTATTTCCCGATCGCCGTTTTCCGAACAACGGAATGGGCTGTATGGGGAGGTAGACTGTTAGCTGTTAGCCCAGTTGGCTGTTAGGAGTACCGACGGACAGAGCCGTGTCCCATTATCCTGAGCTGCATGCCAGGTGAGGCGAAGCACGTTCCTCTCGTAATTGAGGAGGACTACCAGGAGTGAACAGGTGATATCTATCATTTATGTGTTCACTGTATATTTTATATCTGAGCAGTAGCAAAAAGTTAATGGGTCCTGAAGAAGCGGTAGACACCACTCTGGGTCTTTAAATCTCTGCAGAAACATGTCGACCAGTAAACCCAGTCAGAAGTTATTTGTTTGAACCATCTGACTTTTTTGCACTCATATGTTTTTATATCTTTGGAAGTGTACGGCTCCAGAATAAAGTTATTATTGCGTACACTCTCCAATTTTAACACAAGCACATCTTCTTTTCTCACAATTCACAAATGCACTGCTTTCAGTTACAAACATACAACAGCCACTGATCATTCTGGGCATTAACATCACTGCAATTAACCATCTCTTGATAATACCTTTAGGGATGGTTATAACACGGATTACCTACTATGTGAAGTAGTCCAGATGATGAATTGGGCGGCACAGGAAAAGTAACTGATGGATATTTTTCACACAGTGTAGATATCCGGCTGTTTGCCCTAAGCTAGAGGCATACACATAGTCATCAACACACACATAGACATTCTTTTCTCTAGACCCACGGTTACTCTTTATGCATTGTATAACACAGGCTACACCATTATGGGACACACAACGCCTAGGCGAACTGAGAAACACAAAGGGATTCAGACAGTGGGATCTGATACGTATTACAAAGGTCGGGGATATCTGGAAGAAAGCAACGCTGAGGGCAACCTTTCCTCGTCCCTAGGCCAATTATTTTACATCTAAAATCCGGATCATCCAAGGCTCTTTTGATTCCGGGATCTAACCACCAACCTATCCTCCTTCTTTAAAGGTGTCTCATGCCGAGCTCTCCCCACTCTCCACTTTCTCTCCTATTGATCCATCAGAGTCTCTGCGTGTTCTGAAGGCCTTAAAATCTGGGTATCCATTTGACCCCTGCGCTGCCAGACTACTAACTTCAGTTGCTAAATTGGTTATTCCGGGAGTCAACAGACTTATCAAGTTGTCTCTACAGGAGGGCTTAGTCCCTTCAGCCTGGAAGCAGGCTAAAATACTGCCCCTATTATAAAAACCTTCACTAGATCCTCTTCACCCAGCCAATTACTGGCCCATTCCTCTCCTCTCTATTATGGCCAAAACTTGTGAAAATATAGTCAATAAAGAACTCACTGACTACGTGGAAAGGGCATGTCTTCATCATCCTGCCCAGTCCGGGTTCAGAACTTCATACAGCACCGAGTCGGCGCTAGTTGAAGTGCCTGAAGCCATTCAGGAATGCCTCGATGCAGGCGGCAGAGCGGCCCTCATCTTGCTCAACCTCACAGCAGCTTTTGATACGGTCCCCCATGCGCTGCTGCTCACCCGGCTTGCAGACTTCAGGATCGCTGATACCGCCTTGAGCTGGCTGAAATCCTTTCTGGGTGGGCGCAGCCAACAGGTCTGGCTTCCCCCATTCTCCTCCTTTTCTCAGGCGGTCTATACAGGAGTGCCCCAGGAGTATTCATTGAGCCCCCTGCTCTTTAATCTATATGTCACTCCCCTGATATATCTAGCAGACGATACGCAGCTCCTTTTTACATGGGGAAAATCTGAGAATTCTATACCCCAAGCTAGGAAATGCCTGTCTGCAATTTTTAAATGGCTTTCCGTAGCACAGCTGAAGTGCAATGAAGGAAAGTCAGAAATTCTCCTCTATGGAAAATTTCCCGACCAGTTCAGGGAAGCTCTCTAGCCTTCGGAATACCCTATTCCAAACTCTACAGGACAATCTACAAAGAACCTAGGAATTTGGTTTGAGGAAGATCTCCCCTTCTCTACCAAGATCAAGAAGCTTGCAGGTCACTGCTTCGGTATTCTTAAATTGCTTCGGAAGTTTCTCCCACTTCTCCCCAGAACAGCTAAGGAGACTGTCACCCGAGTGTTTATACTCTCGTGAATCGGCTACGCTAACGCCTTGTATGTCGTTCTACTCAGTTATCTACTTAACAAACTGCAGGTTGTTCAGTATGCCGCTGTTAGACTCATATTTAACATTCCCGCGAGATGCAGTGCCAGGCAGCAGATGCGGTCACTCCACTGGTTGAACGTGTCAAGTTTAAAGCACTGACTCTGATCCACCGTGCCTTACATACCAGTGGCCCCATCTATTTACAGAAGCGCTTCAGCTTTTACTTCCCGGTCAGATCTCTCCATTCAGCATTGCAGAGGTTGGCCTGCATTCCCCGCTTCCGGCTCACTAGATCTGGAGGCAAGTCTCTTGCTCTTAAAGCTGCCTCTATGTGGAATCTGCTTCCCCTAGATTTGCGCAGCATTCAGGAATTTGGCCCATTTAAGAAAAAGCTGAAGACATATCTATTTGTATAAACTCTCTTCTACCCCCGCCCTACCCCCCATCGAGCTCGCGCCGAGACACTCCTAGGAGTAGCCGCGTGCACTATAAAACTCAATAACATAACATAACAGGTTATCCCATTTGCCCAATTGCAGACAACATATGGGTTGGCACAGACAGAGACCTTTCCATACATGCAGATCAGACATGCGCTCCTGGGAGCACTCCCGCACGGCACACAGCTACCAGAGGCTTCGCCTCTAGAAGACAGATTCCTAACAGACCATCTGAGTAAAAAAGCCATCTCCATGATATACCTGAAAATAATAAACAATCAGCCAGATCCCATGATAGCCTTTAAGGAACGATGATAGCGAGAACTGGGAACATTGAATGAGGCTGACTGGCAAGAGGTGCTGGCATCCCCCAGGGAGGTGGCGATCCCCTCAAAACTAAGACTAGTGCAACTGAAAGTTCTACACTGACGTATTACACACAGACGCTTCTACATAAACTGGGTACTAACAACACAGCGCTTTGCCTGAGACAGTGTGGCCTGTCCGACACATTTCTACACACCATTTGGAAATGCCCTAAAATCACGTCCTACTGGGAGGCGGTCATGAACACAATTTCACAGGTCACAGGGGTAGAAGTTCCGCCTGAACCAAAAAGATGCCTAATCAATGTCTGGGAATCAACAGACCAGGATCACTCGACTCAGGACTGGGTAACACTTGGCATGACACTGGCAAAGCAGAATATAGCTCGCAACTGGGCATCAAGACAGACTCCTACCCAGCGAAATTGGTGTTGTGACACGGACAATGTTATGGTAACAGAGCAAGCAGTTTATGTACATAGGGGGTGCCCCAAAATATGGAATCGGGTGTGGGGTAAATGGAACACCTTCCGTGGAAATATATGTGAGCCCCCACAAGAGGACATACTATCAGATGAGAATGACTAATGGAGACTAAAGTAGAATACTACATGTTGTAAGATAAACCCACGCAATTGTATTCCTTGTATATACACAGACAAACACTATGGTTAAATATGAGAGAATAAGTAACTATATGTGTGAATGGAACACTTATATAGGCTGCCTGTCGAGATGTAACCATGTACCGATTGAAGTTTACTGTAAAATAAAAAAAACTTTAAAAAAAATTATAATAATGGAATCCATGCTTGAAAATGGACCTCCACCTCACAATTCCTGCATACAAAATAAAAAACATGGGTAGAACATATTTCTCAGTTCAAAGAAGCCAAACTTTGCAATACGCTACCCACAAACATAAGATTCACTGAGAATCATCAGCTTCAGAAGATTAGTTAAGAGCTGGCTCTTGTCCACATAAAGACTATACTCACAACTCAACAGTGTACCAATACAGTATACTCAGACACAAGAAACTATGCTTCTCACCGTATGGAGAGGAAATTGCCTTAATACATGTTTCATTATACATTAAATTATGATTCTTGTTATAAGCCAATTTTTTTATAAAAGGGGAAATATATGTATTACACCACAAGATACATATGTATATCATACCATATCAATATTGCTGCTTCTAAGTGTATATAGGTGCATATATAGAATGGGTTTATGCCTGCTACGAAAACTTTGACGTATAATGTGTATATATGTATGTATAAGTTAATCAGTGTATATAGCAAGGACCCCCTGAACAACAGTTAGTTCAATTCCTAGGTCAGGGACAAATATTTATGAGAAAAAACACACCTAGGCAATTGTATCCTCCTGTCTATAGAATGATAAATGGGAGAATTAACACATCAAAAAATTGAGTTCTGTCTTTATTATCAAGATTTTAATGTTTCTAAAAAACACTTAGCTGTACATACACCAGTTAAAAAATGGTAATAGCATACAATATAAAGCAGATCAAACACAGTATTATAATTAAAAACAAGATCACAGGTATAGAAAAAATTATAAAACAAAAACAAAGAAATGTGGTGTTGGACCCGGCCTCGTCCTACCCCTCCCGCATGGCGGGCCCCGGACGACATCGGCCCTCCATCCAGCCCGGGTCGGCCTCGGGCACACCTCTGCACGCCCTCCAAACCACCAGATCCGCCACCCGGCGGCCCACAACCACTGACACGGCACACTCGGGCCGCCCCAGCATTACCGGTCCGGTGCCCACCCCGGACCCTCATTCCAGGCCCAACGCCATCTTGGGCCCATCACGTCACAGACACGTGGTCCCGGACCAGCCACGGCCACGGCCCCAGCGAGCCCGCCATCGAGGCACCAAGAACCCTCCGGGTGGTAGAGTGGCCACTCAACCAGAGACAAGGAGAGGGGAGTTTCGATGGCTCTCCAACCGTCCCCGGATGCCTGGTTTCGATCGACCTCCGGCCTCCCTGAGCGCTGGCCCCACCCCCTGCTGGGTGTCTGGACACCATTATCCCGGCCCCTCTGACCCCCAGGCGAGAGGGTCCGGACATCAAAGGACTCCAGACCTATATCTGGGCCAGCCCCGGAGTAGGACGGCAGTTGTATCCCGGAGTCGAGAAGCCCTGCTGACGCTGTCGCGGCTGACCCTGAGACGAACTCCCCTTGCTGCTCTACCTGGAACCTGCTGGCGCTGCCGCGGTCCATCTTCGCTGTAACCACCTTGGAGCCTGCTGGCACTGCCGCGGTCCATCTTCGCTGTAACCACCTTGGAGCCTGCTGGCGCTGCCGTGGTCCATCTTTGCTGTAACCACCTTGGAGCCTGCTGGCGCTGCCGCGGTCCATCTTTGCTGTAACCATCTTGGAACCTGCTGGCGCTGCCGCGGTCCACACTCGCTGAATCATCTTGGAACCTGCTGGCGCTGCCGCGGTCCACACTCGCTGAACCATCTTGGAGCCTGCTGGCGCTGCAGCGGCCCAACCTTCCGGAACCCCCCAGCTCGAGGATTGAGAGCTGTGCGTAGGGTCTCCTTGCAACCGACCATCTATAAGACTGTCCCGCTACCTTGCCCCTTGCCACGAGACTTTCCAGATCTCTGGATCTGCTGTATATATTGAAACGATACTTATTGCCCGATAAAGATTGAAAACTCTATCTACGTGTGGTGTATATTTGTAGTGGTGTGGTTACTCTGCTGTACGATTCTAGGAGAGGGCCTCCCGTCGGAGGCCTCTCGACATCGCTCAGTCCCTTCTCTGAAGGAGGGGTAGACCTAGGGGTGGTCAGTCAGACACCTTCTGCCTCCCACGGGTTCGCCTTTCTAACATGTGGCACAATAATAATCTCGACGCGCGTTTCGGCGAACCAGCGCCTTCTTCAGGAATAGCCACTAATTACTTATGAGACACTATTGATAATTCGCTAAGAAATTATTAGGATTTGCTGGTCACATTCATGATTAATTTATTAAAAGTTTTTCGATTTACTTTTGCTCTAATCGCGTTATTCTGTTCTGAGATGCTGTTTCATTCGTGATGTCGAATGTGACAGACCAAAAAGGAAATTATTGTTCACGTATTCTTTTTCTTTAGAGTTTCAATGTTGCAACAACGTTGTCTAACTGATCATGCAGATAAAACATAAAAATGTGCCTTGTTGTAGATTCTCGCAACAATAGCCTGATAACAGAATCTAGTGGCTCTTGACGACGGGCGTAGCCTTTGAATTCTTAAAAAATGATAAAACTCGGAGCTGGAATAAAGCTTTGCCGAGGAAAATCGAAGGCGAACGGAAAGTCACGGCGTCTTACGTCCCAGGAAAACAGATGGCGGATAGATATAGTTAATTACAGTTATATGAACAAAAATGCATACTTCATCACAAGATAAATGAGCACAACAGAGCAAGTAAATATTGCTACTTCTATGTACATATGAGTATTTATACAAAGAGATTTACTCCAGGTTAAAAAAAAACTCCTAGAGGGGGCGTGGCTTTTCTGTGAAAGAAGATGGCCACTTCTTGAAGCAGCTCCGACACTCAACCCCCTAATTTCCCCCGAACTCCGGAAGGAATCAGCACTGGACCTGTGATAAAGGGCAGGAGAGTGCAGCAGAGCGATGTGTCCAGCGGCAGGGGCAAACGATCGGAAGATCTCCTTGAGCTGGGCGGAAAGACACGACTGTGACCTAATCGGCTCAGTGGAGCCCCGTTCTCACGTAGCGACAGAGCGGAGGGAGCCAACAACAGCGCTGCAAGAAAGGCGCCAAACAGCAACAGCAGAACCCCCAGGGGTGTCTACGAGCTACCACGGACACAGGATTGTGGCGCGAGTGCTTGTTGGGGCACCGTACGAGAAAGGGCATCATTCTGACACTACAACAAGAAGAAGGGCTGAGGGGCGGGGCTAGGAGACCAGCGAAGGAGACTAATGCCAGACTGCCACAGGCCTTAGATCTGAGGTAAAAAACCCTCAGCAATAACGGGCACTGGCGCACTAAAATAAGGATACCCCCAAGATAACCTCAAAAGATAACGCCATGGTGAAAGGCCCCCCCTCAGAGTGCAAGCTGGGAAGTAATCTGAGTAACTAACGGTGAAGAAGCAATCTGTTGGGGGCAAAGTAGCAGCCTGGGCAGTAAAGTAAGCCCCCCAAATATTAACCAGCACTAAACGCTCAATAAGACTGAGGTAAAAGCAAAGGGAGAGATGGATTGGAGTCACATTGGGTGTGGAGGGCAAATTAAAAAATGACAGGGATAACCTGACAGGCCACAGGGAACTCAGAAGACCCCTGGCTGGCGGCAGCAGTACCCTCAGTAGCCGCAAGGAACATAACAATCCACCCAAAAGTAGCCACCCGATACCATGATAGGGGGAAAGAATATGAAGGCCGTACACCAAACAAAACTTGACAAATTCACGCTCAAGAAAGGTGTGGAGGTCCTTGGGACCCCCCAGGAGCGTCTGTCCCTGGAATCAGAGGAGGCATCCGGCGGACCCTCCTGCTCTCTAAAGGACCCGATGACCACTATAAAAGTAGCTTAAATTGCACTGGAGACCCAATTGGACACTGTCTCAACTGAAGTGTCGCTGATCCGTGCAGAACTACGCAACATGGGGTGAGGGTCCAAAAGGTAGAAAACACTAACCGAACTTTGGCCCAGGACACGAATACTCTCCAGGCCCAAATGAAAGAAATGCAAGTGCTTCAAGCCGGCTTGGAAGCCAGCATCGAAGATCAGGAGGGAAGGTCAAGGCGCAAGAAAGTCTGTATTCTTGGGATCCCGGAAAGGACAGAAGGGTAAGAGTCAGGGTTAATTATAGAAGATCCTATTCTACACCAGCTCCAACCAAAAGGACTCTCCACACTTTTCTCTGTGGAACGGACCCATTGGGTGCCTGGTGGGTGTCCCAGGCTGGGGCACCACCCGACCCATCATAGCACGTCTCGTCAATTACAGAGACCGAGATGCCATCCTCCAGCATGCTCACATTGCCCTACCAGTGGTAATAGAGAATGCTCAGATAAGCTTTTTTCCAGACTTCACCCTTAAAACTCAGGCGCTCAGATGGAGTTTCATGACAGTAAAAAAGACACTCAGAGAAAAAGGAATAAAGTTCTCCATGCATTCTCTGGCACGGCTTTGGGTGGAGGCAGAAAGGAAGGCATGGTTTTTCACCATGCCGGAGGATGAGTGGGAATGGTTAGAGGGCTGGAGAACAGTGGAATGCCCCGGAGCAAAGTTACAGCAAGGGAGGCACGGGAGAACGGCGAATGGGATTGAAGCTCAGCACACAGAGGTCTCGCAAATGGAGGAGAGATCAGGAACAGAATGAGGCGAGATATGAAATCAACCGTATGGAAGTGAAGGGTGATTGATACAAAGTTAGGGCAGAACTAAAGAAAATGTACCTACTGAGCCCTGGGGACTTTTGAAGGCCAGCGTCGTATGCAAGAAAGGAACATGGCCTCGGGCGTGTGGACCCAATGGGGGGTAAGAGAATCATGCTCTGACTGCAACGGACTTACCTTAGTCCAGGTGTAGCTATTGGACTCCTTAAGGGAGGGGGGTGGGAGGGAAGAGGTTGTGGGCAGGTCCACGTTCCTGATGTTAGTCAAGTTGGGAGCAGTTGAGAGGCTCTCTGCTGAGTTGTGGGGGTGGGAAATTGAGGTCCGTCATGCAGGAAGACAGGGGGGGTCATCAAGGGAGGGGAGGGGAAGGAAGAATTTCAATTGTTATAGCATGTTGGCTATTGGGCAGTACAAGCAGAGAACATACGTGTGCAGGATTCAAATTCAGTACTATATTTACATAACTGCGTGGGGATCTATGAGGCCAATGCTCTGGGGGGAACAAAACATACTTGCAGAATAACAACACTACAAATAGGGACATGGTAGGACAGGCACCAGCGGAACTTAAATTGATGACCTGTAATGTGAACGGGTAGGGAAATAAGATAAAACGTGGTATAGTCTTGCAATACATTAAGAAGCACTCCCCTGATGTGGTGCTGCTACAAGAAACTTGTTTTATGGGGAAAGCTTGTCGTGCCCTCAATCCCGGGGGATAGGAAATGAAGGTACACACAGGATATACAACGGGCTCAAGGGACACAGGAATCCTTCTAAAGAAGAGCCTCCCCATGTTAATTCATAAGACTTGGTCTGATAGATTAGGAAGATATGCACCATTGTCTGGGACCTGGGCGGGAGAAGTGGTGAACATACTCTCAATATATGTTCACCCAACACTCAAAGAATCAACATTGGAAGATCTAGGTGCCCTGATGTTAACACTTACAATAGGGTGGCTTTTCATGGGGGGGCGACAATAATATGACGGGGTGTGATGGCCTAGACCGTTGGCCCGAAAGGGCCCACAGCATTACCCCCACACAGTTGGCAAAGTTCCTTGAGGCTCGGGCCTCCTAGACGTTTGGAGGATGCTGAATCCTAGCAAGAGGGAATATACTTGCTACTCTAGGGCTCATGGGAGTTGATTGGGTATTGATTACTTGGTCGCCTCGGCCTCACAGCTCTCATACTTCACTGAAGTAAAGCATATGGCGCGGGGAATCTCAGATCACTCACCACTTTGGATGAGATATAGGGTTGGCACCCCACACGAAAAGGGCTCATTCGCAATTAGCCCCTGGTACCTGAAAATACCTTTAATCAGGAAGGGTATCATTACAGCTACTTAATACTACTTTCAAGAAAACGTACACTCAGTCGAGCCGGCCCAGATACTCTGGGGAGCATGTAAAACTGTGGTCCGGGGCAGGCCCTATCTTTCATTGCCTGGCACAAACGAGAAAAAAGAGCAAAGGTGGCAGAACTTGAGCAGGAAATCCATGAACTAGAACGCCAAATAGTAAACGGAGATGAAGATAGCCTACAACACGCATTGACACTTAAACAACAGGACTATTCGGACTGGGTGACAGGGGTGGCCAGCAACAAAGTTACAGCGACGCAACACATCATCTATGAAGTTGGAGATAAAACAAGAAAGTTGTTAGCGTGGCTCTATCAGATAGATCGGGCAAACCGTTGAGTGCTGCAAATTACACTACACACGGGAGAGGTTCTGTGAGAACTATGGGAAATTGCAGAGGCCTTCGCAGACTATTATTCAGAGATTTATGCCTCAGCATCGAAGGCAACGACACAAGATGCCTCCGAATTCCTGGCAGATATTTCTCTTCCAGTCATGATGACAGTCCTAGAGGCTGATGTCACAGAGGAAGAAGTAACGCAAGTGCTCCGGGCCCTTCACTCGGGTAAGGCAGGCGGTCCAAACAGAATCTCTATAGAACTCTATAATATCACAGCTGCCAAAAGAGTGCCACATCTACTGTCTATGCTTGAGTGGAGTAGAAAAAAAGGCAGGCTTCCTACAGACCAAAGACTGGGTTCAATAGTAGAAATTCATAAAGCAGGCAAACCTAGAGGTTGCTGCTCCTATTACCAACCGATTTCGCTCCTCAATGTGGAGGTTAAGATCTGAGCAAAATTATTAGCCATGATGTTGCTCCCACTGTTGTTGACCCTAATTCATCCAGATCAGTCGGGCTTCATTCCCGGCCGCTCCACTGCATTAAACCTCAGACGCCTACGTGGAGTGTTGGGGAGGGCCCAGTGGATACGGGAAGATGCAGCTCTTCTCTCCCTCGATGCGCTGATTGTTTTTGATACCATCGAATGGCATATACGTTCGCGGTCCTGAGCCATATGGGGTTTGACCCAAGGTTTTTGTCTTGGATAAAGCTCCTTTATTAGAGGCGACTAGCTCAGGTAGTGGTCAATGGGAAAACCTCAAAGTTTTCCCTGCGTAGGGGAACGAGCCAGGGATGCCCCTTGTCCCCGCTGATATTTGCATTGATGTTTGAGCCTGTGGTGTCATGGATAAGAAGGCACCCCATAACAAGAGGACTTCACTGGACGGAGGACTGGGAGAATAAAATATCACTGTGCGCAGATGATATATTGTTATATGTGGCATCTCCCCCAAACCTCTATCGCTAGAATTCTCAATATCTTCAATTCCTTTAGTAAATATTCAATTCAATTAATTGGGCAAAGTCAGTGGTGTTCGTCCTTAGTGGCCAAAGGCCTACCCTCTCACCGGAATGTGAGGCTCAAGTGATTGTTGGAGGGATTCCGATCTCTTGGGATATTCGTAATGCCAGACCCGCTCGATTTTATGCTCAAAACTTGCTCGCCCCCTGCCTAGACTTCACAATGATGTCCAGCTCTGTCTCTATTGGTAAGGGCAGGGCTATTCAAATTGATGGTGCTGCAGAGATTTTTGTATATGTTACAAAACTCCCCGTTCAGGTCCCGGATTCATATTTTAGGCTAATAGATAGGGAGGTCCGAGAGCTTCTCCGGGATGGGGGAGCCCCCAGAACCGCACTTGTAAAGTTGACCCGTAGTTGGTATGAAGAGGGAATCGCTCTGCCTCTTATTGAGTCCTACTACAGGTTGGCCCAATTGGTGACTATAAACAAATGGGTCCACCAGCCATACTCGGAACCGGCCTATAGAATGGATTGCTTAACTCTTCAGCCGAGAGGGTACTTGCGAGCACTATACACAGACCATAAGCTCCCCCCACTGGTCAACCCCATAGCACTGACAGTTTAAATCTGGCATACAACCCTGGCCAAACTGGGGTGGAAAAATACAATTACCAAAGCAACTCCTCTGTGGGATTCACATCAATTGGGCACAATGGTGATGAAAGCGGAATTTGATAAGTGGGACTTGATTGGAATCTCGAGGGTGGGACAGCTACACACAGGAACACACATGAAATCGTTTGAGCAATTGCAACAATCTAACCAACTAGCCCCCTCGGAATTCTTCTGATACTCACAGATTCGGCATGCCATAAGAGCGGTGGTGCCCCAGAGAGAGTCAATACCTGACTCCTCCCCGTTGTAGTGTCGGCTTCTAGAGGAATACCTAACCCAAAAGGCGATATCTCTGACATACCAGAAACTCATAAATAACATGCCGGTTACATTGGTGAGCCTGAGGGATTGTTGGGGACAAGATATTATAGACCTCCGAGAGGAGGTCTGACCGGAAGTCCTGGCATCCCCCAAAGATGTGGCCGTTCAGGCTTGCTTCAAAATTATCCAATTAAAAATTCTTCATAGAGCATACATTTCCTGTAACACCCTTAAAAAAATGAGTAGGAAACCAGATACTCTTTGATATAGAGGATGCAGGAGGAGGGATCATTCTTCCATATCCCGTGGGAGTGCCAGAGAAGCAAACAATACTAGGAAGCTATAATAACTTGTATGGCAGGCGTTGTGGGAAATGGAACTTACTTTAGGTCCAAAGTGTTGCATTTTAAATGCATGGGAAGACTCCGATCTGGGGCAAGCAGACCAGACCTGGGTTACTCTGGGACTGATGGTAACGAAGCATTATATAGTCCATAAATGAGGACCGGGTGAACCACTGACCAGAAGTGAATGGAAGCGAGATATGGTTTGGTGTATGGTAGCCGAGAAAGCAGTCAATATCAGCAGGGGGTGTCCGAAGAAATGGGGGAAAATATTGGACAAATGGAATAAGTACAGAGGGTACCCGTGCACGCCACCCTTAGGAGAGACTGCCCACCCTGGACTCAACGCATCCATCTTGGAAGAGAACTGAGAAATCTAATGGAGATGCAGCCCTACAAAGTAATGTGTATGTAAAAGAATTCCACCGATCACACTATGTAGCAAAGTAATGACGAGTTATGTGCAAGTGGTACTGATATGATACTGTTCTGCTTGATTTCAATAATAATAAAAAGATTGTTAACAAAAACGAATACTCCCTTAAACCTTTGTCCCATCCCTCCTCTTTCTTACTCATCCCAAACCTTTCTGACTACTACGAATTCCCAAATATCCTTCCCAAACTCACACCTCTTTTTTAGCCATTTCATCCAGCTAACAGCACACACAGCCAGTGCAGCCACTTTTCAAATCCATTACCATCATTCTACCCCTGATCTAAACTCTATAAAAACACTAGATATCAACAGCACAAACATAATGTAACTAATAAACACGTATTACTAATCTACTCAGTATTAAACTCTAACCTTAGTAGCGTGCTACTCACCTCATTTCAACTCATCGTCAGGGGGAATATACACACTATTTATCTAACAGAGTCATTCTATTCAGTGAAAAGGGATTTTAAATGTTTTAAGCTGGGCTCATGAAGCAAGCCAGGCCTCGTGACTTGGCCAATGATTAATTTTACTTACACTATTTTCGTTACATTTCATTACAGGGATGCTTCGTTGTGCAGACATATTCAGTTAGTATACAGGTGAGAATTGAAAGTGAGACCTGTTTAGTCAGGACGTAGAGCCTGAACATCAGTTTCTTTAATTTTGAACATCACCAGAATAGAAGACAAATGTACCTCCAGGGACCCCTCCATATTTTCCTTTATATACTCACCAGTATGGCATGCTGCAATATGATTAGAAAGGGTTAATATTTTCCCTGCTCTAAAATTAATCAGCTGTACGTTTTTCTCAAACATGAGTTTCAATCACTGAGTGAACAATTTCACAAATTAGGATTGATGAGGTGTGTCATGCACTGAAAAATTGCACCTTTCAGATTTAGCATTAACTCAACTGAGCAGAAAAAACATCTGCAAACCAATATCTTCGCCATCTTTTTCATGCTATATGTTGTCATTCAATCTATTTATGGATGAGGCAATGGAAGAAAACTGTAATAATCCACATCAATGACAACTCACAATTACTAATCACAATTTAAATAAACTATGCTTGGAATTTTAAAGTGGGGTGTTTGTGTGTGTGTGCGCACGCGTGTTGAAAAACTACTAAAAATAAAAGACCCATATGCCAAATACCATGAAATGCCGACGTGTAAAGCTACATCGCACAACTCTACCACAGACCAGAGTAAATAAAGACACACATACAAAGGAAACTCACCCTTTCTAATCACCTTCCGCACAACTCACATCATTACATTATGAAGAACGAGTTAAGGTTGTATGTGTGTTTTTTGTGTTTTGTTCTGTTGTATGCTGTTTATAAAGTGGCCCAGTGAATATTCCAAAGTGCCTGTGGCAATGCCACGTGGCTCCTTTGGGTAGTACGGGGCACAGGCATTCCATGTGCCCTGCTCACCGGTCCTCAGTACACCCAGTATGGACATGCTCTGGGAACAGTACCCGCTAGTCATACCTGCAGTAACACCACGTGGTCACAGTGCACATGTCTTGGAAGGAAGGTTTCCCTTATGCCTATACTCTGTGGGTATTGGACCTTTGGTCACTCTCTGTGCCAAAGCCCAGCTCATGACACACACCTGCGGATGCTCTATTCACAGTGCTGTTACTCCATTTTTGAAGTTTGTGGACCTAGTACACTGGTGAAGAGCTCCCAGGAAGGATTCTGGGTCGTCCTAATGGTAAAAGGTTGGCCACGCATATGCATTTCCGTGGAAACAAGCTGCCATAAGTTGATTTATATGGGTTGATACTGAAGGAAACAATCATTGGCAAACCCAGTCGGCATGGTTTTGGCAAGCTGCTGCTACATTTATGTATTTATTTATTTATTTATTTTATCGCAACTATTTGCCACAAAAATAAGAAGAAGCAAACAAACAAATCATGTCTCTGTCTACCTGTGGCACCCATATGCTTGAAGCAAACATTTAAAAATATGGCCATTGAATATCATTTATCTTAACAGCATGAGTATTTCCTAGCAGTTAGGAGTACATAGAATAAGCAAAGAAACCCTTTTACATGACAGGACATATTATTTTTAATAATAAAAAGTACAGGTACTATTGGTTTTCAGTTCCTGTAACCTGAACACATAGGTTAAACAAGAAAGAATGACTAAAGCATTGGCAAACTAAAGAACTGATCTGCTAGCCCTGGCACAGAAGTGTCCTTCTTTTTAGGCGGAGTTGCACCAGTTTTGATGGCATGCCCTTGAGATCCTTCAGTGCCTGAGAGGGGCTTGAGGTACAAACCCCAGCTCAAAGTTCTGGGCTCCTTCAGCCTAATAAGAGTTGGTGGAATCAGGTCTTTTAAAGATTGTGTATTTCTGCTCTTGTTGCTGCCACCTTCCTTGCTTATGGGTGTATTTATATAGCCGTGGGCAGTAACCCTGCCATTAAAAAGGGGCATTGTTACTCTTCATATGGACAACTTGAAATGTTGCCCATTTGGGATAATTTGACTCATTTGAAAGAATATCTGCCTTGTGCATGTTTCCATATCAATTACTGGGCCTTTTTCGATTATCTCCCTTTGTGTTGTACACACATGCAGCAACCCACATACAGCTAATCCCATCTATGTTGGTGCAGTATAGTTGCATTTATGTGTTAGTCCCCCTGCACTTGTACCCAGGGTCAGCTTTAGCACTGGTGGTGCCAGGTGTGACACTAATTTTTGACCCCCACAACCCCCCCCCTCGGATGACCTCCTCCTCAGATTCCCTCACTACCACGGGCAAATGTGCCCCTCATCTCTCCCTGGCCCCTCTCTCACATGCTTTTAATTTGTTTTAAAGCACTAGTAGAGGACTGTCTTTCCTAATAAGAAATTATATCTACCCAAACAAACCCTTTTTAGCAACATTAGCAATAGATAACGAAAGACTGGCGAAACAATCATAACGACCAAACCTATTTTATGCAGTTTGCATGCAGATCTTTGATGGCAGTTCTTAACAGTCACTGTTCTATATTAGGGTTGTATCGTATGAACTGCGGTGACAAAGGATCTCTGTGACTAAAGCAGTAATCCACTCAGCTATCCACGTAAAATAAGGATATGTGGTCTGCAAGGTACACATTCTTTACGCAGGCATATTAATACTCTGCACTACTTTATGGCAAATCAAAACTGCCCCTAGACAAAACTCCGATCTCTGTCTAGTCTAGCAGGAACATTAACCACAAGAGTTATCTTGACATTTTTGTTGCTGCCTGCAAGCTGGACGCACAAGGAACTCTGCAGCAGGTGTTTTTAAATCATGAGTTATGGCTAAACACAGAGGCCCCTCTTACCCCAGGTCAGAGCCCAGTGCGGCCGCACCAGTCGCGTTGCCCTAAAGCCGGCTCTGCACGTACCCCAACCACACTACCTATTTCACAGACCAGAGAGGTAAAGTCCCGCTTCTTTGCTGTCTTTAGCAAAATAGAAACCATGAAATATAAAATGGGACCTGCAGAGTAAATTTTAATCTACCAATTATATTTTACTTGCTTATCTCTCTTCTTTATTCACATTGCAAGACTATGCAGTCCTACACAAGAAAAGAGCCCTCCTCTGGTCACCCACGCACGTAACCAAAACACTTCCCACACAGGATCACAACATATGCAATTCACTGCCAAGTATGTCCCCCACAGTGTAACGTGCTACCTTTCTGAAAATGTGCTTCAGCGCCTCACAATGGTGTATGAAGTGCTGCATTATTGTTAATTGTCATTTGTAAAGCATGTTATCACCATCAGGTCTATAAGCACTGTCAGGCAGATCAAAGCAGACACTGCCATTCTGAGTGTGTTGAAGGTGAGAAGGGGGGCAAGTTTACGCAGCTGTCTCAGCATGCCTATACATATTCCCACTACTGTCGATACCTGCTTGGTCATGGAGAGCTTGGCATCATTTTTGATGCCCAGGCTTTTTACAGCCACGGCTGGCTCCGGGTATATGCAGAGTTCTTGTGGCCAAAAGAGTTCCTTCCAAGGGTTAGAGTCTGAGGTGACGGCCAGTACTTCAGTTTTATCCAGATTGATTTTGAGGGAGTTGGCCGTCATCCAGTTAACAGTGAATTTCAAATTTCGGTCGGGCATTATCTATCTGAATGATGATTTGAGTGTCATCAGCGTAGTTGTAGATTTGACACTCCATATGGTTCAGCGCCGCTATCAGGGGCAGAAGGTAGGCGTTGAAAAGGAGGGGTGATAGCGCCGAGCCCTGCGATACCCCGCACGAGAGTAGTCCTAGCTATGCGAGGGCCGTGCCCTGGATGCCCAGCTCCGAAATCGGCGACATTAGTTGGTCATGATTGACCGTGTCAAATAAACACTGCAATATAATACAACACAAAGAGAGTTGAACAGACCAGTGGATACAGAGAGCAGACCCAGAGGCCATCTACTAACATATGTGAATATGTGTGTATTTTTATTTAGCTTTTTTTTTTAATTGCTTGTGGCTCCTGAGACATCTAAAGCAAAAGCAGCACAACCATTACCATCAGCCCAAATTTGGTGTTGACATGCCCTGTATATTTTGTGCTGTGCTTAACAAAAGGTTATTATTAACTGTGGATGGGAAAAATAGGTTTGAGATCATCTCTAAAACTTGAACTCCCTTGACTAAATTGGACTCAACTTTAAGACCATACGTAGGTAAAAAGATCTTCTATTCGAATGTTTCTTGCAGTTTAGCAAAGAGGCCCAAATGTATTAGTCGAAAACCACGTTCTGCTACGGACTGATGTATCCAACCTTTTTTGTAAACATCAAGAACAAGGACTGCGCAATTATAGTACTTGTCTTTGTTTTGGATTACATCAGGGGGCAACATATTGAAAAGCAACCAACACTTTTCCACTTCGGTTTCCATAAGACCCTAAACAGTGACCTTTTAAAACGTAGAAGCAATAGACTATTCAGGGGGGGTTCCTGATTGGTGGTGGAAGTTATTGCGAGGTTTCGTGAGTACCTTACACTACTTAACAGAGTTTTCAGCAAAAAAAAAGCTTCAACTGGCAGAGGCAAACTGTGGTTATATGTGGAATGCGGTTTTGGTGCAGTTGAACGTGCTTTGGATCTTATCTGCTGCGGATTTTGAATCACCCGTGTACTCTTTCCTGTTGGCAGCGTGACGACCAGAATACCCTCGTTGCACCTGTGAAGAGGCTCTGATTTTGCAGAGCACCTATGCTCCAATATCTCAGCCTGTTTGGTTCTTCAAGAAAATAGCGCATAACTTGCATCTGGCTGTGGAGGCTGCCCTGGTGGCTCTGGGTTCCTCTCCATTGAACAAATGGTCTATGAAATGGTGCACATCACAGTTTCTGCTTGTGGACAGAGATGCCTTTTTCCCTTACCTCGGTCCTGGGTGAGTGGAGGCAATTTATCAAAGATAATCCTTTCTCCATTTGACTTCTCTTGCTCGCTCTGCTCCTCTTGAACCTTTGATTGTCCCTCTCTAATGCTCTTTTTGACCTGCTTTTTGATTTTCTTGATATGACACCAGACAACAACAAAGCACAAGCTGAGGGTTGGGACAGTGCCAACAACAATTGCACATCTATGAGAAAATCAAAAGGCCAGGAACATAGTATACAACAGTAGAGACATTCAAAACATATGTAAACAGATAAGATGTTGGCCATGCTTTTAATATAGCTGCGCTGAGGTCAAGTGAAAACATTTCAATTAACTCTTAAGAATCTAAAACAGGGTGGTTTTTTTTTGCATTTTTTGGGTGGAAGCCCACTCCACAGTTTGATTCTTTCAAAAATGTAGCATTTACGCTATTCTGTTCCTTAGCTTATCTCATGACAGTCAGTTTTGCTTTAAAACAAGAACGTGGGCGTCTTTGAGCGATCCCTTACTCAGCAAGCAGTAACACATGAAATGAATCAATTTCCCTTTCATAAATTTTCACATTGGTAGTCTGATTATTTACTTGTCAATGGAAAGCCGACTGAGGAATTCGTAAGCTTTTCTAAAGACAAAAAATGTTTCTGATAACAAGATCTTAAACCTCTTGACAACTTCAATTGCATTTCTCTGGTAGGGCAGGCTAAATAACCAAACTGTGTGGTACCATTGTCTCTGCATTATGTGAAAGGGGAAGCCCAAATAGATGCAAGGTTGCCTTAATTATGTGGCAAGAAAAGACTAATTATGCAGTTTAATGCAGCGCATTTTGTGAAAGTATTTCTTCATCATTTTGGCATTTTTACCAATATTAACACTGCCTGGGTAGAGGCCTTACATCATTAGTAATAGATCAGATACAATCTGCAAATTATGCAGCAGATGATGGATTATGTGGCAAACACAGCAAATCCATAATTATGTGGAAAACACAACTGCCATAGAATCGCATAAATCCAGTGACCTTGGTTTTAGGCAAAATGGGATCGATTTTTTAAGACGTTTAAGAGGATAGGGAGCCATCTCTGTCACTGCTTTCACTTGGGGTTTAAAGAAGAGCCTGTTGTCTTAAAGAACACTTCCCAAAACAATGGATTACCTTTGCCACATATACAACGAAGCTGGCAGAAGGGGAGGAGCAATCAAATGGCATTTACATTTTGGTTCTGTCTTGCACCGTTTGCTTAGTTCAAAGACAAACATCAAGTGGCGTGCAATATATTCTGATAAACTGTTGCTTCTTCAACAGGGGGGGTTGGTGTTTACTTATGCATGATTTGATTTCGAAGTGAGGAAATGTGTTTTTATGTGAACCAAGTGACAATCTTACTGTGGGGGGGGGAGGGGTACAGGGAGAAAGAAAGAAAAGGCTACAGGATGTCAAATGTTTTCTAACACAGAATACCATTTTAAATACATGTAAAGAATTTTACAGATGTTTACGAATGTATCAGCAGCAAGAAAAGTTAAAAAAAATGAGGCACGTTGTTTTTTTCTAATTCTGAAATGTGAACGAAAAAAAGATTTTATTAGTACCTAAGTAAACCAATACTTTTTACTTGGCAGATGGTAAATATGCACGGAAATCAGATTTGCACAGGTCGTCATGTTTGTGGCACATAGGTTTAGCATTGAATCTGCATGACTGATGCAAATTTAGCGCCCATTTCAAGTGACCTTTTCCATGGAATCTCTGTGAAAGGCCTGGCGCCCCAGGCTGGAGTCATATACTTGAGACGAAGAAAGCCAAATGCATCACTTGGCACATGCCACTTGCCCACCATTCTCCTGCTGAATAGGTGTGGCTCACCTGCTACACTTTATGTCACACTTGGATTTTTGACAACGACTTTAACCTCAGTGACGTAATAACATTGATGGCAGCACCCCCACTCATTCCGGCACAACTCGCCACCTCCCTGGAAAGCGAATTGATGCTGCGAATCCAGGCGCCCTGTGCATTGAGTTGACACTTCCGCCCACAGTCCTTGACACCAGAACCAAAGAGGGGACATACTTATGTGCAATAAACAGAAAAAGGTGAAACGAACATACTGATTCATGCAGCGATTAAGTACTTTGGCCAATTGGACGCCATTAATGCACGCACTAATCCGCGTTGTTCACCTCCTGTACTGAGGGGCCTGGTAATTCCAGGAGGGGAAACAACGGGGTTTCCACGTTTGTGGGGAATAACGTGGGGATTGGATTTACCGTGTAATTTCCTCATATTTACCCAATAGTTCACCCGGAGACTTTGCCTGCTTGCACCAGATGACAGAACAGCCGCGTCCCCGCAACATTTATAATGCAAGTGGGGTCACTAATATGTGTTTCTAGTCCCAGCAGAATCATCGGACCCCATGGAATGAGTGCATTTGTAGCTATGGCATGATGATTGGATTTTTTAAAGACGTTGTCACGAATCTGTCTGTGTTTTTTTAGCAGAATTCGCGCTAATCGTTTCTACGTTGTTTTAGCTCATTGTGATGCCAAGTCGAGCCCCTACAGGATCAATGTACTGCTAATCACCTTTCATGCAAACCATGTAAACATAGCTAAGAGGATGACATGCTAGTTTAGTTTCAATAAATTTTCGCCTTATGCGCTTGGATTTAATCCAAAACCAGGTCACGTTATTTTAGTAGCACTGGCTTTGCAGCACTACCTTCTTTTATTTCGTTACATCCACTGAGCATAGTTAATACGTGGGATGTCGCCTCGTAGTAGAAAGTTGTGTTGCCAGAAAATGGTTTAGCATAAGAAAGTTGATTGGTGCTGCTCTTTGTAGTGCTTTATGCTGCCTAGTGTTTTACATGCACATGAGCAGTTTTCTAGTAAATTTAGGCCCGAATTACGAACCCCACCTTCCATATTTGGATGTATTGTATGATCCGGGCCCTGGCTTTGTGGGTCTCAATTCGATTTTCTGCCAAAATAATGAATGCTTGGAAGCAAGACTAACTCCGGTATTAAAAGCTATCTCCAAAATACAATTAGGGTTTCTTTCCTGGTAAAACTGAACTGAAGTGATTGTTGGATTTGTTACTATGCTGCACAATTCTCATTTCAAAATTTCTGATCTGTGATGAACCAATTAATATCCATATGTTCCCACCTAGAAATTGATTGCTCACACACATCTCACACTTCTTTATGGCAGATCCGTGTTATTGGGCTCGCTCCCACCACCTAGAAACATATGTAAAAAATATCTTCAATTTATAGAGGTAATAAAAAATAAATGTATTCCACCGATGTATTTGGACACTTCTATATGTCGTGATGCAGTTAACAGCATATACAAGTGATACATTGCACACTGTTGTGGCAAAAGACTCCGAAATAAACAAAAGACACCAAAGCAAACAAATATGTAATTCTTTTTATCATTGTTAGTATAAACTGAACGTTTATACGTAATCCAGATCCAGGTCTTCTGCTGTCTTGGGTAAGGACAACTGTTTCCAGAAGCCACGAATTCAACACACACCTAGACACGTGGTAGGCAAATACCCTCAAGAACCAGGAGTCAGGAATCCAGGGAATGAAAACTCCCAAGAGCGAAGAGTCAGGAACAACAAGAGGAAGGAGCAAGGAATTAAGCAAAGGAATGCAACTTTTTTGGGACTGACCCTCCAATCTGACTAAGGCCTTTAAATATTAATAGAACAGGAAAAGGAAATTACATCAAACACCACATGACAGAAGACATAAGGGATTGGGAATGCCAGAAAGAAACCAAGAAAGGAGCAGCTGATGGAAATGGAAAAAAAGAAAAGAGATCAGAAATCTAAAACGGATCTGTGGAATAGCCCTAAAAGCAGCTGCAAACACTTATATATTTATTAAAGTTACCGCTGAACACCTTTTATTCCTACCTTTTGTCGGTTTCTTAATCGGAATTTATTCAGTGTGCATCCTGGTACAAAAGTGCAATGTCTGGGATTGCACTATCCAATTATATACCACAAACAATTTTCCAAGGATGGAACACCGTCTGTTGACTCTGGTCGCACTTAACGTTTGAAACACAAAAGTTTCTTCTCCAATAATTATCAGAGTTTAACACACATTATGAAGTTCATCAATATTTATTTTCCATGAATTTCTTTTCATTGACCAACTCTTAATTGTAATCCATCATTTTTAACATATACCTACAAGGACTCTAGGCCTAAGAGGCTAACATAGAGATTGATAGCAGAAGTCCCACAAGAAAAGGACTTGACGATATGCCTGTAGGAAAATTTGCCCCAGTATTAAAACATTAGTAGGAATTCAGCAGCAACAAACATGATTGAAAAGGATTAGATGAAGATGGTGGTGAAGGCATATGTCTTAGTAGAAGGTATGGAAAAAATGCACAGATCAGGAAAGATACAATGGATGTAAAAGGTAGGATTGCTCGGAACGAACAGTAATTGCCATCTTCCTACAGCACTTCCCCAGATATTACTGAACAAAAACATTCACAGGGGACAATGTACATCAGACATGAACAGAACTCCAATTAATCATTTTAACGGAAATTACATAAGGAGAGGAACAAATCAGGGACAATAATGGCCTGGCTCTTGTGTAAGGAGCTACCTAAACATCAGCGATTGATAACGATCAAGAGATGGGCATACATTGTATCATCCAGAGAAGCATTCATGTTGTCTTTTACCAAAAAATCAAAGAATTAGATGCCCAGTGACCTAGGTTGTATTAGGTGCAGATTGCAGAAAATATAGCAACGTCTGAATTACTGTTACTGTCCCTTGAGTTGAGGAACAAATAAGACAATCCATTGCCAGGAGAGGAATTGAGAACTGCACTGAAGGAGATACAGGGAGGGAAGAATCCAATGCCAGATGGTCTACTAGATGAATTATTCTGGTGGGCGCCACATTTATTAGTGGACAAATGAACTGAGGTGTGGACAAAGTCCTTGGAGATGGTTTGACTGCTGAATTTGATGCAGGCAATAGTGATAGTAAAGGTATCCGAGTCTGGTAAAGATCAAATGGACTGTAAGTCATATAGACTCGTTTCAATAATCAAAACTAACATCAAACCTCATAGCAAAGACACAGCTGGGACACTTAGGAGAGTGATACTGTCAGTAGACCACCAGAATTGTCCGACTTGCAGAATGTAGCACAGTGGCCAACCTTCAAATGTTGGCTCATGTCAAGAAGTTTTTAGAAATGGATCGGGTTTATTACTTAGTGACATCCTTCAATATAAAAATGTGCTTGAGTCTGTGGGGTGGGAGTTCCTAGTCAGAGAGCTTAAGGGATGTGATTTCAGTTACAGGTTTATGGTTTCATTATTATAGTGTCATGCTAGAGTGAAAATAAATGAAGTCATTTCTGACAGTTGGGAGCTCTGATGGATTGCTACACATGGTTGTCTACCCTCACCGCTCCTGTTCACACTAGCCATAGGGCCAATTGCACATGTGGTCCCTCTTCAGCTGGATAATTGGGGTATAAAGAATGGAGACACAACACATGTGGTTTTACTTTATGCAGATGACAAATTGGTATGTCTCTGCCTGAAAGAGCAGTGCCACGTCTCCTTTAGTTAGTAGAAGAGTTCTTTAATTGATTAGGCTTCAAGATGAAGTGTCCACATTGTGCTTCTTTCTTCAGAGTACATTATCTAGGTGCAGGTAAGCTACTCTGCTGGATCTGGGGATGATGTTGTAATGGATTCATACAGAGAGGGGAAGTATAAGCTCAAATATTGGTAAAATGATCTAATCCACATTTGGTCATTCAGCCGCCATCACTGGTAAGTTGTGTGGCATAGTGAAGATGGTGGTGCTTTCCTAATGCATAGATGTATTCCAAAGTGCTATATGCCTAGTGCCATATTCGATATTCAAAGAAATGGATGGTACGCTAACCTTCCTATTATGGGTCAACACCCGGGTGAGAATTAAATTGACAACGTAAACCCCCATACAAACAGTGTGGCTTGGCACTGCCAGTTACCTTAATGGTGGAATAACTTATCTCTCAGGGAACAGTCCTTGCTGGATGGCTACCATAGATGAATACTCTTAAATGCAATATATATGTTTCTTCTAACAAGCGGTCCTTGTATCCCTCATCTGCTAACCCTGATGTCGCAGATCTGGGACACCCATTGACTGTAATGCTAAGATTTGGGGTCTCCCTTGTTTTGAAGTATTAGTGTTGCATACTAATGTTGTGAAATGCACTAGAGATGTTTGTAGTAGAATGGGAGGTCTATGCAATGAGGACAAATGCAAATCATTTGAGGATGCGCAAGACCAGTTTGTGGGCCAATCAGGCCAGTTTTAACTGTAAGCAAAACTGACAGGGACTGAGAGAGGTTTATAGAGAGAATCTAGAGGTAGGAAACTAAAATACTACCAGATACATATATATTGTGGAAAGGAGGCAGACCTTATAGAACCTTGGTGTAGAAATCACTGGGGATTAAGGCTAAACGAAGGGGCAATGGTAGACTTGGAGAACAGATAACTGAAACTGACAGGCAGAAAATGTTAATTTACAAAAAACATGCAACAAGTAATGCAAGATTGAGGTAAACTTATGTCACCAAGAATATCCAAGAAGTTTGGATACTTTTGTGTTGCAAATAAGAAAATAAGATATTTATTGTTCTGACTTCAATCTCTCTTTCTCTTGAGCTTTTAGAATGTTTTCTTTATTCTCGGTCTATTATGTTTTCTCTTTTACCAGGTTCTTTGGTCAGATAATTTTCCAGAATATCAACTGCCACCAGAAACTACTCAATCAATCAATCAATCAGTATTTATATAGCACTGCTTATCACCCCCGGGGTATCCAGGTGCTGAGGTATTGGAGGGCCTTGGTCAAAGAGCCAGGTCTTGAGTCTCTTTCTGAAGTTGGCAAGTGAAGAGGAGGTTCGGCGGTGGAGTGGGAGGTCGTTCCAGGATTTGTCAGCAAGGTAGGAGAAAGAAAGACCTCCATTGTGGCTCCGCTGGATGCGGAGGACATGTGTGAGGATGATGGGGGCTGTTCAGAGTTGTCTGGTCGACTGGTGGAAGGACGGGGGTGGTTGATGTAGGAGGGGCCAGCATTGTGGAAGACCTTGTAGGCATGAGTCAACAGCTTGAACTTGCATCTCTTCTGGAAGGGGGGCCAGCGAGGCTTCTGAGGTGGGGGGTCATCTTGGCTTGTTTGGGGAGGTCGAGAATGAGTCTGGTTGCAGCATTCTGTATGGTCTGTAGTTGCTTGAGGAGATAGGTGGAGTTTCCGGCATAGAGTGTGCTTCCGTTGTCCAGTCGGCTAGTGATAGAGGCTTGATTCACGATTTTCCTGGTGCTGATGCAGATCCATCTGAACATTTTATGAAGTATGTGGATGGTGTGGAAGCAGGAGGAGGCAACTGAGTTGACCTGGCACTTTATGGAGGAATCGCTGTTCAGGAGAATGCTGAGGTTGGGGGCATGGTTGCTTGGTGTAGGTGAGGGTCCGATTGCAGTGGGCCACCATGTGTCGTCCCATCGGGAGGTTTTCCTTCTGGAGATGATTACTTCCTTCTTGTATGTCTTCCATGAAAGAGAGGATTAGTTGGGTGCCGTCAGCTCATGAGATGATGTTGAGTCCGTGGGTGCAGATGATGTTGTCCAGTGGCGTCATTTAGGCATTGAAGAGGGAGGGGATGAGGAACAAACCTTGTGGGATGCTGCAGATGATGCTCTTAGATTCGGATGTGGTGGGTCGTAGGCAGATTCTGTGGGTGCATCCTGTGAGGAAGGAGGTGATCCACTTGAGGGGGCTTCCTCTGATGCAGTCGAATCTTGTGATGTAAAAAAAGGAGTGGAGCGGTGCACTACCCAAGTCCTCTGTTCCAAGTACCAACAAGTAGTCAAGGTTCCTTTGGTGAAAAAATATATATCCTTTAATCAATTTTTCATAATAGTGCAAAAGAATTTCAGCCAACGCATTTTGTTCATCTGAGTGAACTTCGTCAGGGCTGAAAAGAGTGTGACATAAAATATATATAAATATACACAAATATATACAAAAAAACTGAATAAGCACAGGACAAACAAAGCAAAAAACTAATAATGAATACATACATGTTAAACATATATACAAGAAACGGTTCTAGGAAGACAACTTCTCAATAAAAACATCAATCAGGATGGACCATAGACTAAAAGGTCAATTCGAGTTATACGTGTGTCAAAACTATAGCAAAGTTATGGATGGGTGACTCCGTAAGCATATTTGCTAATATCTAATTCAAAACAACAATAGTCACATAAAACACTCAGTAAGATCTAAAGAGTATATAAGCACATATCAGGTGTACATCTAGAGTATATGTACAACTATGTAAACAGTCATGTAGGAGTCAGACCCTGCAGAAAACATGAACAGTATTAAAGCCTCCCAGTGGGGTTCAAAGCCAATACCTAAAGTTAAGGTTGGCTAAACAAAATCTAATGTCCAAACACATATAGAAGTAGTCTCCTAGACTGAGTAAACCTCTATGGTTTTAAATATTATGGTTGTATACATGTTTTTATGAAAATCAGATAATCACTCTTTTAAGTGATTAATTCAAAACAATTTTTTTTTAACTTTTGTTTTTAATAAAACTATATGGAATGTACATTTGCATTTAGTGATTTACTTTGAGTATCCTGCCTTTGTGGTTCTACTTATATTTGCGGGGTGAGAGAAAAACACATTAGAAGTGGTTAAGAAGCAAGTGGATAGCACAGTTGTGAGAAGGATAATTGATGAGACTGAATTTATAGATATAAAAATACAGAGGGAACACCTTTCATTTACACAGTAATTTAAGCAATGCAAAATCTCTTAAAGTAAGGGCCAAAAGGGTAAGAGGCTAGCTGTGGGTGCACAAGAGCAAGTATCTCTACTGGGACCCCATCGAGAAGCATGAACATCATCCAACATAAAGCGCATGAAAAGCAAGAGCAACAACATCAGGCGCAGCACATTATATAACAGCACATACCGTGTGGTATGTGAGAAGTCCAAAGTAGCAAAGACCATGAGTCAATTGTCTGTATGTAGATAGAAAGTGTGTTGCCGAAACAGCAGTATTGGAAACCGGTAAATCCAATGGTACCGCAGGGCCTCCCCGATCAACAACGACACACGTTACCCCATGACTGACCATTACAACAGGATGCATGCGGGGGACAAGTCCTTTGTCTTATGTAGGATTGATCATATCCCCACCAACAAACGGGGTGGCAATCATAATATTGTACTTAGACAAACTGAATCCAAATGAATATGTAGATTGAGGTCGGTCCATAAGGGGCACAACACGGACCATGAGTTCCACTACTTCCTCACATAATCGGACACATCCCTGGAAAAGATTGCTCTGTCCCTTCTTTCTGCTTTCATACACACCACCGGGATTGCGGATAACCCATGACTGCCAGGGCACACTCACCTCCAGACTTGTGCCCCTTTCACCATGGACGGAACTGACCAGTTTGCCATGGACCCATAGAACTGTGAAAATATGCCTCCTGAGCCTCAAACTTCAGTTATGTTTTTTGAGCCTTTTCCCTTTTTGCTCATACCACAGGGTCTTCTGACCACCCCTGGCTGCCGGCGGTTATTTACCACTCCGATAGCCCACTAAGAACTTACTCAGGCACTGACAAGTTCATATTTTCCCCCTCACTCAGCCTTATTCACCCAACGCCTTTCGTGGGCATGGCATTGATGACACTTCCCCGCTTTCGGGTCCTGCGCTATGGTTGATTGGCCGCACCATGATCCTTTTTCATATCAGGATGTTAATTGCGTTCTAGCTGTACACGCTGTTATTTTTCCGAATAACTCGGGCTGGAATGGACATATACATTCATGACATCTTCATACCTATTACACGGTGGCTCTCATACCTTTGCCCCGTGTTTTATTAGGTTGTAACGCCCAGTTTCTCATACATTCTCTTAAATAGATCCTTGCATTTGCTCTTTTTCTTTTCTGCCACCTATGCACTTCAATCCCCCCAACATGTCTAGTTGCTGAGCATACTCATTTGTATTACCTTTTTTTCATATGGGCTAGAGCATACGGCTGGATCTTTGGCTTTTCTGTGCTTAGCACGTGGGGGTTTACCGTTCATACCCACCTTCCATGTCAACAACCCGCTATCGCTTTTGCCCACCTCCTGCCTTTCCATTGTACTACTTAGGATGCGTAACATGGAGCGCACGTTTATAACGCCTCACGCACATACACATTTTTTTCGTGGGAAGTTATTTATCTTCCCCGTTTTTGAGTCTGTTTACTCTGGACATGCCGTAGGATCCTGAATCGACATGCCAAGCGTTCCATTCACGCAGGCCGACTAGCCGATAAGGATCCATCATGACTAAGCACGTCTACGGCAGTCTCTTATTTATTTTATTTATTTATTTAAAAGGTTTTATATAGCGCTGCTGGACCCAGGAGTATCAGAGCGCTTTACATGGTAAATAAACATGTTATGATACATTATACAATTGACAATGAGCAGAAAAATTCAAACAAGATAAAAACATTGGAAAATGTGTCCGGTTGTCCGGTTGTCTCTTTCCATAGCCTTTTTACTATATAAGGGCCCACCCCGTAGCCAATGGATTCTATCTGTATCCAGAGGCAACACGAGATAGGAGCCAGGATTCCATACGGCACCAGGTAAGCGCTCGCATGCATTTTTCCGCTCTCTTTCACCATCTGTATGCTTTTGAACTTTGCCGATCTCCCCCACCTCCGTCTTTTACCCTTATGTTAAACCTTTTCCATCTGGGACCAGGCAGATACTGTAATATTAATATTTTCATTTTTAGCCCCGGTCGTATACCGCGGCATCTGGCCCCCTTCGGCCCCCGTTTACTTCTCTTAAGGGGACTACCACATGGTTAGATTAGCGGGACGCCTCTAACTCTTTCCGCATTCCTGCTAGCGCTTCTTTATGCGCATGCATTGTGACAACCGGTCTCCTTCCCCTTCGGCCACGACTGCCGGGCAACCCTTGCAGTAACTCTTTCCTGTCTTAAACCATGTACCCTTTTCCTTATACACTTCTGGGCCTACTCCTCTCTAAACACAATGAGGGTCATTTTGTTTTCATATGCGTCGGGCCATTTAATTTTCAGCTGAGTTTTTGTTTTGTTTTATTTTAAAATATCTTATCTCATCACTCAAGCTCGGCCACTCCTCCCGCATCACTAACTATTTAGGACCCCAGGCTCCCATGTCCCTTGGCTGGCCAACAGACTACACATGTCGTCGCATCATGTATCATGTCCCCCGCTCTTACCTTGGCTGTGAATTGTCACATTTTAGTTTTACTAGTCCAAGGCTTATATTTTCTTATTATTTTTTCAACACAGTGCAAGACGTGGGGCACTTATCAGGGAGGCCCTGCGGTACCATTGGATTTACCGGTTTCCAATACTGCCGTTTCGGCGACACACTTTCCTATCTACATACAGACAATTGACTCATGGTCTTTGCCACTTTGGACTTCTCACATACCACACGGTACGTGCTGTTATATAATGTGCTGCGCCTGATGTTGTTGCTCTTGCTTTTAATGCGCTTTATGTTGGATGATGTTCATGCTTCCTGATGGGGTCCCAGTATAGATACTTGCTCTTGTGCACCCACAGCTAGCCTCTTACCCTTTTGGCCCTTACTTTAAGAGATTTTGCATTGCTTACATTACAGGCCTTTCACATTGGCCTGTAATTTATATATCATCTTTTTGCTAACTGCTCGAAACGAATCAGACTTTTTGAGTCTTTTACATTATAGTTCCACTGTTTACTCAGTCTAAGAGACTATTTATATATGTGTTTGGACATTATGTTTTGTTTAGCCAACCTTAACTTTAGGTATTGGCTTTGAACCCCACTGGGAGGTTTTATTACTGTTTATGTTTTCTGGAGGGTCTGACTCCTACATGACTGTTTACATAGTTATACATATACCCTAGATGTACCCCTGATATGCACTCATATACTCTTTAGATCTTACTGAGTGTTTGATGATACTATTGTTGTTTTAACTTAGATATTAGCAAATATGCTTACGGAGTCACCCATTCATAACTTTGTTATATTTTTGACACACGTATAACTCGAATTGACCATTTTATTCTATGGCCTTTGTGGTTCTTTTAAAAACATTTGCTTGAATATTGTTTTTAATCCACTATGTCGCTTGTGTGCATATATATATTTTTTCATATTTCTTCTCATTTTTTTCTGCCTGTCCATCCTGATTGATGTTTTTTATTGAGAAGTTGTCTTCCTAGAACCGTTTTTTTATATATGTTCAACATGTATGTATTGATTTTTAGTTTTTTGCTTTGTTTGTCCTGTGCTTATTCAGTTTTTTTGTATATATTTGTGTATATTTATATATATTTTACGTCACACTTTTTTCAGCTCTGACGAAGTTCACTCAGATGAACGAAACGCGTTGGCTGAGATTCTTTTGCACCATTATGAAAAATTGAATAAAGGATATATATTTTTTCACCAAAGGAACCTTGACTACTTGTTGTTACTTGGAACAAAGGACTTGGGTAGTGCACCGCTCCACTCCTTTTTTTGATTTCTGTTGGTCTGCTTGCAGTTTGCACCTTACAACGGCAGGTGCAGGAGCAGACAGTGCACACCACTTGTAAACAATTTGGTTAAAGGCTACAAAGGGAACACAGCTAAGAGGTGCGGCCACTGGAGTCCGTCGTTGACCTTTGCCTTTCCTTGATATGTTGGGACCGGCCTGCACTCTTACGCACATCCCCAATTTGGTTTCCACTATGCCCAAACTCATTGATAGAAGAGAGGAGCTCGCACAGGACTTATTTGGTAAAGGATTCAGTGCAGCAGCTGCTGCACCGCCATCTGAGAATCTGTGGAAAAGTCAGCCCATCTCGCACCTGATGCCCAGGCTGCTGGCGCAGGATGCCTCTTAGTTCCCATCTTGAACAATTACCAAATAAAGAGACGGGCGCTGGAAGCAGGAAAACAAGAACAGAGTTTTATTTCTCATGGGGAGAGCCTGTCATTTCGGACACTCGCATAGTGTCTTCAGGAGGTGCTCTCTCCTCCCACCACACCTCGTTTCTCTGAGGCTTCGTCTTTTATACACACGTTTATGATGCACAAACATTCCTTATTACAATAAAGACACTTTGAAGTAGGAAAAAACATGCTTGGAATCCCAGCTTCAGGCCTATTCCCATACCAGTCGATCAGATGTCATCCTCCCCTCCTGAATGTAACAAGAGATTATGATCTCTCAGCCGGACATTCCTACAGGACACGAGGGCAGGAGGGGATGATCAATTCAAAGGTTGGGCAGGCGATAAGATCGGGCACTTCGGCTGGTGTATCACGGTTTTGTTATGCTGGGCTGGAAAAGGGGGGGTGTACATTCACGAGGCTTGGTCTTAGGACTTGGGACCGGGTCGAGAGGCCAAGTACAGCCGGGGGGGGGGTCGTCAGCTGAGGGGAAGGGTGTTCTCGGGAGGAAATGGGGGGTGTGGGTCAAGCAGGAGGGTTACTTCTAGAGCAGGGTCACGCAGAGGGAGAGGGTCTTGTGGCCGATGCATGAGCAGTGCGCGCGGGGAGGGGTGCCGGGAACAAATGGGCAGAGAGGCCATGGTGTCTAAAATGGCTGTCGTGTACGTGTGTGAATGGGTCTATGCTGGCGGGATAACACAGTCAGTGTTTAGTGATATCCATTCTGCTTACAACAAGGGGTACAGTGAACACAAATGAACGCCGCTTATGTGCATATACATTGCCATTTTCAACAGTCGCCGCTTTTTTACATAAGCTAGTTCATTTCTATACAGTCGATACGATTGGCGAAATGCGGTACATGTGATTTTACATTTGTTGGGTTATTCATACAAGTCTAGAGATCGGCATAATACTTAGTCGGGGTCAATCAAGAAAAGGTTCCGTCACATTATAGAATCATGTTCTGCCTTTCTCTCCGGTGACATCAAAATACAGTAAAAGTGCTCTGATACCTTCGGGTCTTGTCAGTGCTATAAGAGACTTTTGGAAAACTAAATACATGAGTGACCGATGAAACATTTTTGAGAGCAACACAAAATGGTTGAGGGAGGAATTCAGTTCGATACAAGCAATTAGTGAAGGGGTGGGCAGAAAGTTCAGGAAGGGGGGGTCTTTGTCACAGTGTCTTTTTAACAGAGTCCGTCTTCTTTCGTTGGCGCTGTTGAGCACCGGCGGTGGAGCTATAGGTCCAGCTCGGATTCATCCTTACGCGTTGCAGGGTGCGATCAGTCCTCTGCTGTTAGATCACAGTCCTGTTTCCTAACTGATCTTCTTAGGGGTGCCTCATGCTGGGCACCTGCATGTCTTTCTTCTTCCGTGGCAAAACCTTATTCTATCTAAATGTTGCTCTTCTTTTCTGAGTCAAAAGTTATGCGAAAAGGGTGATGTTGTTGAATAATCGAGGGAAGAGAGGGCGGAGTGGGATCAGATCTTTGAACACACCAAGGGACCAAAGGAGCAAAGGATGACGAGCAGGCAGGCCCATCAGTCGGGCTCAAAAGGGACGGGGACTTCAGGCACGAGTGGGTCAGCAAATCAAGGGCTTCAAGGCAGCCCTTTATTCCTTCATCTGCCGAGCTTGAGAATGGTGCCTCGTCCTGCGTCTCGTTGCTCTGCAACTCCACCTTTGGTTGCTGTCACACGTGCTTCATGATCTGTGGCCAGGCTGTGCGTCACATCCAGCTCCTCTCCTCCGGTGATTGTATCTTTGAATGGGTACAAAACAAGTTTTAGAAAAACTGGCAGGAGAAGACATTTATACATCTCAATTCCGTCCCCAATCCTAAGTAGGTGGGGGATAGGTTCATCGGTCACAGTCAGAAGTCATCACTTATGGAGTATGTAGGAGGGTATTTCCACTGTATTCGTGAGCCTATTTGGCGTTCATTCGTGGCGTACGTGGAGAGAAATCGGACTCCCATTGACAGTGTATTCTATCAAACTCGAAATCGAGTCCTTAGGTAGAGACTCGCCCTTTTTTCTAACCCAAGTACTGACAATCTTACATTTCCCTTCGGGGTCGGCTAACTCTTGCAAGCAGGGGGGTTATCATCATGAGGAGGGGGGGGGGGCGGAGGTTAAACATGCTTTTCTTGGGGAGCGACGGTTAATCAAGGTCATCAATTACACTTCGGGGATAGCTGATATGGAGTTGGGGTCAATCGGGAGAAGCGAGGACGCTTTGGACGCTTTGGACAGGGAGCTGGGGTCAATCGAGGGAAGCGAGGACGCTTTGGACATCCGCACTTAAGTGCAGAGGGGTGAGGCAATTTGGGCATTGGGGATTGCATTTCTAACGAACTGAAAAACAGAAGACCATTGACGTTATAGTCCCCCTATAAAAAGGCCAGATTAGGGGACATCAGTCGTCTTACCTGTCCTTTCCTTCATTACCAACTCGGGTTCTATCGTTTTGCAGAAAGGAGAGGTAGTAATATGGCAAGTTACAATCGTTTTAGTTTCTGTCAATTTTGCCGAACACCTTTGTGTTCGAAGAGACCCAATTAGGTTTGTGCCGGTGGGGCACAACGTTACCATCAAAGGAGGAGGGAACAGTGGGATCCTCAGAGAGAGAGAAAGAGAGAGAGAGAGAGAGAGAGAAAGAGAGAGAGAGAGAGAGAGAGAGAGAGAGTCCGCACTCTAAACGAACCATTCGGTACACGTATGACATGGAGAGAGAGAGAGAGAGAGAGAGAGAGAGAGAGAGAGAGAGAGAGAGAGAGAGAGAGAGAGAGAGAGAAACGTGTACAATAATGGGTCATTCAGTGCGCACACAACACAGGACAGCAGGGGTCAAGTAAATACGGAAACACAGGCAGAGGGACGACGTAGATCCATACATTACGTACACACAAACTCAGGCGGGGGAGACAGTACATGTATTATGTACAAAAATTCAAGACAAAACATAGAACAGTGACTGGTATTATATACAAAAATTCAAGACAAAACATAGAACAGTTATTGGCCAAAATGATCTCTGCCTGTATGCTGCGCATCCTTAGCATCCTAAGCTCTTTTTACCTTTTTCTTCTCTTTTATCGTTGGCTGCCTTCGCCGGTGGCTTTAGCTATATACACTTATATGCCTTTGGCAATTGGTCAAGAACTAACCTGGTCGGGCTAATGCTCACGGTGGGCTGAGGCAACAGTGGGCGTCAGTTGGGAGAACAATAGGGCAGCTTTGAGTTTCATGTCTATGAGGGTGCGAAAGGAGGTAGTAGATTTTAAACACTGGCAACATTCCTAGTCCTCCAAGCGGAGGGTACTTGGGTAAATCTCACCTCGGAATATTCCTTAAACTTTCCTTATTTAATTAAACGTAGGAATTTATTCATTAGTGCACGTCATTCTTGGTTGTATTATTCGGGGGGCCAAACGAAGTCATATTTTGTAGTTTCCGCTTCAGGCTGTCCTCCCAAGCGCTAAGTTCAGGGAGAGAAATCGTCATTGTTCGCTCGTTGTGTGTAGGTACCATAATCGAACCCCTTTTTCCCATCTTTGTCCGCTAGATCACCATTTTCCTTTTCGTTCTTTAGTCGACGTTCCGATGTGACCTTGCAGAAAGAGGGAAAAAGAAGGGGGGCGGGGGCAGCATTTTAAAAACACATCAGCGCGCATAAACTCGAAAAGGCTTTTACTTACTACATACTCGGGCTATCTCCACTGGACGCAGTCCCTGCCAATTTGGCGTTTAAGCCCAGGTGGACCATTTAGTGTGGGAGAGATGATTATCGGAAGCCTGTGGATAGCATAGGTCGCCCAAGCGTGGTATTACGGATCGTGCACAGGGGGGGGGGGTCAGAACAAAGGGCAGTCGGTGCAGCGTGGGGGGGCGAGCTCGTGCTCTCCTTTGAGGAAAAGTGATAACCTACAGTGGTACGGGGTCGTTTGTCGTTCGTACCAGGGGGGGGGCAGGTGGCACTCCTTCGGGGCGACTTAGGGGCATTTTTAAAACAACTTTCCTGATACAGGTAGCATATAGAGTATAGACTAAATACCAGGATCTTTAGCGGTTGCTTTAGGCTGTACAAGAATGCAGAACACATACAACAAAAAGCTGGGCCATTCATATTTGCAATATTTCTGCGTACTACACTTTTTAACCCTTAACTAGTCGAGCTGAGCCATTTCACCTGTAATCTAGTTATATCGGAAATAGTGGTCATTTATTCGAAACTTACCAATTTACGCGTGACAACTACGTTTGCTTTTTCCAAAAATCTTTAATAAAAATGTCAGTGCATAAATACGGGCCTACGACCCCGTGGGCCGGCCAGAACTGTACATGTGGGGATACTTATTAGTGGAAAACCTAATGGAGTCGGTGGTCGTTGATTTCATAATAAAAAGTGCGACAGGTGCAATAAAATCATATCGAAACTTCAGTGTGAGCGAGTATCATAAGTGTTGAAATTCGAACTTTCAATAATCATGATGCGCCAAAATTTAACAACAATTCATTGTCCGAATGTTCAATCAGTACCCATCTCACTTCAATTCATTGTCCGAACACATAATCAGTACCCATCCTATATCAATTCATTGTTTTTAAAAACTGCATACATATTTCATGACACCAAGGCTGAGCAATCGGGGTACAACAAGGAGTTGAAAGTTTCATTTGACCAGCGCCATTTTGGGGGCAGCCAGGCAGATCCAGGCATAGTCAAAATCTCCACCAACTCGTGGTTGGCCCAGAAACTCCTTCGGCAGTCCAAAAGTTCCGTTAAAGGGCAACAGAAAGGATCGGCAGTATGAACCATCAGTCAAAGGGGGAGGGAGGCAACAATTTTTCTACCGGGTCATACTGGGTTTTCACCGGAACTGATCCGAACTGTAGTCTGTAGGATTTTAGTCATTCAAACTGAGGCTGGCGCCAGCATGGGAGCGCCGACGTCTCGCGGCTACATTTTCATCGTTCCGCGGGCAATCATGGCAGTCATTCCCCATCGGGGGTGTCTGCGGGGGTCGGGTACCTCCGTGGCTTCTATAGAATCTTCAAAGTCGAGGAGGACACTTTTGATTGTGGGACTCATTTCTTAATCAACAAGCAACCGGGCCATCTCTTCACGCCGGTCCCGCTCCAGCAGGGTCGACCGCCATTTTACGAGTGGGCGAACCCTCGTCGGGTGAGTGGAGCGTTGGGGGTGCCACTGGGGGCCTCCACCTGGGGAGGCGGGAGAGGCTCGTTCGCGCCGCCTCTCCCTCCCAGCGCACCCCACGCCGTTTTTCTCGGCGCTAATATTCATGATGGCCGGACCAGGCGATGAGAGGGGGGGGGTCGGAGGCATAGGCAAGACATCCCCCCCCGGTGGCCTGCAAGGCGCCGCTTCAGGGCCGAACGGGGAGCTCATACCAAGCCGTGGCTGGACCAGGAGATGCGAGGGGGGGGGGGTCGGTGGCATGAGCAAGACATCCCCCCCCGTGTTGTCGCAGCCATTATTGAAGAAAGAAGAGGGGACGCCCGGATCCCGTCGGCCTCGGCTCCTCTTTTGGCCCACCTCACTCGATGACCTCCGGCCGACGGCTGTCAGCAGGACCCGCCCTACACGTGCCGAAGATCTCGTCTTCCGGATGGGCGTAGCCGCGAACCTGTTGCACTTCGGGAGTTTCCAGAACGGGGGTAGGTATCTGTTGACTTGTATCTGTCTCATGTTACCGTTATTGGGGCGTGGCAGGCGGTGGGACAGACATGTTTGGAGCAGTGAGGGGTGGCGAAGCCTAGTTGCCTTGTGGCTGCCGTGATGTCAAGCTTGGCTTCTCTCACCATTTTCATGTTTCTTATTACGGACTTATTTCTTAACGTTTCTTATTTCTAGCGAAATCACGTGTTTTATCGTCAGCTATTTCTAACGTTTTCTTATTTGTGGCGAAATCAAAAACTCATCAGTGGCCTACTGATTTTGCTTTCTTATTTCCTTCTTCCCTCTTTTTTTTTTTTTTTTCCTAGCGTGTTTCATGCTAAAGTTTCTGTTAACAGGATACGGTTATTACTTCGTTATTGTTGCATATGTCCTTTTTATTAGGGGTGCCCTCTGGTCGAGCCAGATGACCTACCTCTAATAAATGGTCCGGGTGGAACTAGTTTACCAATCAGTGGGGAGTAGATAGGCCCGGGAGATTACAACGGGGGACAAAGGTCCGCATTACCTACCCTTCACTACTTGTAAAGATTTAGACAGAATATTTCTTTTCTACGTTATTTGCAAACAGAGGATACCTTAAAAAAACTATTCCTTGAACAATAAATGTCCAGACAATCAATCAATCAATGGGGAGAAAAACAGGCATGACGGATTACAATGGGGACAAAAATCTGCATTACCTATCCTTCACTATCTGCAAAGGGGGCAGAATATTTCTATTCTTCCCTGTTTGTAGACAGGGAATATCTCAAAGAGCAATAATCGATAAAAATCGATAACAAACAATCAGTGGGGAGAAAAATAGGCATGACGGATTACAATAGGGGACAAACGTCTGCATTACCTATCCTTAACTATTTGCAAAGAGAGAGGAACGTTCCTATTCATCGCTGTTTGCAAATAGAAAATGTCTCAAAGAGAACCAATACTTCAAGTACAATCAATCAATTAATCAGATGGATAAAGCCATCCTACCAATCAGACGTAAAGACGTCCTACTTAACCTTACCCGGACCGGACCGTGTGGGCAATTCTTCGCCTTCCCTTTTCCAGCGCCCAATCGTTCTCTTTCTCCATGTTTTTACCGCAGCATTCCTGTGGGATTCCAGTCAGGACAGTAGGTCACTTGAGAGAGGTCCGTTCGGAATCGGTGAAGTTCATTCAATCGGCAGCCGGACGAGGGCCCTCTCAAGGCAGGTATACTCCAATCATTTAGATGTTCACCCCATCGTCTGGACCTCTCTTACCGGACCTTATGTCGCTGATGGACCCCGCGTTGGGACGCCAATTGTGGAAAAGTCAGCCCATCTCGCACCTGATGCCCAGGCTGCTGGCGCAGGACGCCTCTTAGTTCCCATCTTGAACAATTACCAAATAAAGAGACGGGCGCTGGAAGCAGGAAAACAAGAACAGAGTTTTATTTCTCATGGGGAGAGCCTGTCATTTCGGACACTCGCATAGTGTCTTCAGGAGGTGCTCTCTCCTCCCACCACACCTTGTTTCTCTGAGGCTTCGTCTTTTATACACACGTTTATGATGCACAAACATTCCTTATTACAATAAAGACACTTTGAAGTAGGAAAAAACATGCTTGGAATCCCAGCTTCAGGCCTATTCCCATACCAGTCGATCAGATGTCATCCTCCCCTCCTGAATGTAACAAGAGATTATGATCTCTCAGCTGAACATTCCTACAGGACACGAGGGCAGGAGGGGATGATCAATTCAAAGGTTGGGCAGGCGATAAGATCGGGCACTTCGGCTGGTGTATCACGGTTTTGTTATGCTGGGCAGGAAAAGGGGGGGTGTACATTCACGAGGCTTGGTCTTAGGACTTGGGACCGGGTCGAGAGGCCAAGTGCAGCCGGGGGGGGGTCGTCAGCTGAGGGGAAGGGTGTTCTCGGGAGGAAATGGGGGGTGTGGGTCAAGCAGGAGGGTTACTTCTAGAGCAGGGTCACGCAGAGGGAGAGGGTCTTGTGGCCGATGCATGAGCAGTGCGCGCGGGGAGGGGTGCCGGGAACAAATGGGCAGAGAGGCCATGGTGTCTAAAATGGCTGTCGTGTACGTGTGTGCATGGGTCTATGCTGGCGGGATAACACAGTCAGTGTTTAGTGATATCCATTCTGCTTACAACAAGGGGTACAGTGAACACAAATGAACGCCGCTTATGTGCATATACATTGCCATTTTCAACAAATCAAGGCACAGGACTGCGATCATGCTTTATGAAACTTGAAAGGATTAAGAAACAAGAACTTGCCCGCTGGTGGGATGGTGTCACTCTCCAACAGTATATCGATAACAACAAAGTCCCAAGAGGGCTAAGAATTCTCATTTTCCCCACTTTTGAGGACTTGAGTGGTGTTCTTTTGGGAGAATGGGAGCAAAATCCTAGACAGATCCTCCCATACCATGATGAAAATACTAATTAAACATGCAAGCGAAAAGGATCAGAAATTACAGGAGGAAATTGATGAATTAGAAAAACTAATTGAGGCTATGGAGTGTAAGGATCTAGTAGAGAAGAACTATGTTATTCTTAATAAAGTAATAGAGGAACATCAACAGTATTTGAGGGACAAGAAAATGCGTAAGATAAAGAGAAACGACAAGGACTATAGGGACGGCAGGATATATACGTTTGCCAAGAAATATGATAACACTAACCTGACAGAAGATAGAAAGAGAGCAAGGGAAGAAAGCTTGAATAGCAGATCCATCAGCAGCACCTCACTAGCTTCTAGTGAAAGCACAACTTCCACTACCCCCCATACTGAGGTCCCTTTTGGCGAGGGGGCAACCAACTTCCAGAAGGAGTTGGAAAGACTAAGAAAGGGGGACAGACAGCAGAAAAGAGTTACCAAAAAACAAGGAGAGGGGGGAGGTACAGGAGGAAGAACAGACAGCCACAGCATGCTGCTACGCCCGAAGAAGAACTAGGGAACATGTTGCTAAATGACAGGAGTATAGTTTCCACCACGGGGGATACTAGTAGTCCTACAATTGTCCAGGAATCACAATTAGATTTGCAAATCATCAACCTATCAGAAAGGATACTGGATACTAATGAATGCAATGTATTGAAAAAGGGGCTGGGGTTCTGTCCGACACAATATGGGGACCTGGTGGATGTACATGTAGATTTATACAAGTTCCTTCGCATGTTAAAATTAAAAGAGTTTTTTCACAGCAATCACACCCTGTTGTCCCCATTGTGTCCAATGTTCCCATGGTTGATAGAACCATTGAGGAGACCAGACAAGTACAAACGTTATTGTCAATTGAGAACGATGAAATGCTTGATATGCAAACCATCCTGAATGACTTAGAGATTGCAGAAAACTGCAATCGTGACACTGGCCTTAGATGCAAGTCCAAATTTGTGCCCCAGGGTGGATACCACCCCAATATAGACAAATTTGGTGATATGATCACGACCGAGTAACACAAATTGGACACCACCAACACGTACGCTCGCCACCAGCACAACTTGACCAAAAGAGAGAGAGAGGCTCTCAGTAGACTGCAGACAGATGATAACATTGTAATAAGAGAGGCAGATAAGGGGGGAAATTTAGTCGTTATGAACACCAGGGACTACATGGGGGAAATTGCCCGACAATTGAACGATCACCATTGCTATGAGCTCATCAACTTTAACTCCATTGACAAGCTACAGACTATCATTAATGGGCGGCTAACGGAATGGAGGAATGAGTGTCTTCTCACTGACAATTAATTTAAATACTTGTACACTCATCAGGCATGCTACCCATGCATTTACATCTTGCCCAAAGTGCACAAGGGAGGGGAATTCCCACCCCCCAGTAGACCCATCATCTCGGGGGTGGGGTCTCCTACAGAGAGACTGTGGGAATTTGTAGATCTCACACTCCAAAGGCATGTCACTAACCTTCCCTCATATTTAAAGGAGAGTAAGGACATCTTAGTCAAATTTGATGATTTTGCGTGGTCGGAAGAATTAATGTGCATCACGTTAGACGTGGTGGGACTTTACACATGCATCCAGAAGGAGTTTGGTATGATGGCAACCCGTTATTACCTTGATACTGAGGGTGCGGACCATTATTCATATCATTTAATGATCATGGAAATGATTGATATCATCCTGACCAAAACATGTTTTAAGCATGATGAAGGGTGGTATCATCAGCTACAAGGGACAGCCATGGATTCCAGGTTTGCTCCCTCTTATGCCGGCCTCTTTATGGGCTAGTATGAGAGGGAGCATGCCTGGAACAAAAGTGCCTACCCCTGGACTAAACACATTGTCTTTTGGGGAGGTACATAGTCGATATCATCTGTCTATGGGTTGGCACGGAGACCCAACTTAAAGACTATCTCACATACCTGAATGACAATATCTATAATGTACAACTCACTATGTCATACAGCAAGGAGGCAATAAACTTCCTGGACATACACTTTTACATCAAGGAAGGCAGGATACACAGCACCCTTTTTTGGAAACAGACAGCATGTAACAGCATCTTACATGCCTCCAACGCCCACGCTGGTTCCGTAATCTCAAACATCCCACATGGAGAGATGGTCAGAACCCGGCGCATATGCAGTGAAGAGGACAGATTCAGGGAGAACATCACAGACATAAAGCAACGCTTCTCCCATAGGGGTTACGATACACCTACCCTGAACAGGGCAGAATGTAGGGCCCTGGAGCTCCCTAGATCGCAGACTCTCAAACAAATCAGACCCAACACACCAACCAATACACAGGTTTCCTCAAGAACGAGGAATAGGGTCACCTTCTTTACCGACTACACTGCACGTAATGACAGCATTTTTAAGATGTTCAGGAAACATTGGCATTTACTCCTTGAGATTCCCAGATTACGTCCGCTGATTAGCACGAAACCGTCACTGATATACCAAAGGGGACGTACACTGAGGAGGTCATTGTGTCCCAGCTATGTCACCACACGCACACTCAACACTACCTGGTTGCCTAGCCCACCTGTGGGCTTCTACACATGTACTAATTGTAATGTCTGTACCTGTGGTCGCAACAAGTGTAAGGATTTCAGCTACAACACTGATAAGATACACCGCATTCGTCATTTTATCAACTGTAATACCAAATATGTAGTGTACATTTTGGAATGCTTATGTGGGATGGTGTATGTAGGAAGCACGGCATGATGCCTAAAAACTCGAATCCAAGAACACCGCCGTTCTCTCATCAACAACGATACACGTTACCCCATTACTGACCATTACAACAGGATGCATGCGGGGGACAAGTCCTTTGTCTTCTGTGGGATTGATCATATCCCACCAACAAACGGGGTGGCAATCGTAATCTAGTACTTAGACAAACTGAATCCAAATGGATATGTAGATTGAGGTCGGTCCATAAGGGGCACAACACGGACCATGAGTTCCTCTACTTCCTCACATAATCGGACACATCCCTGGAAAAGATTGCTCTGTCCCTTCTTTCTTCTTTCATACACACCACCGGGATTGCGGATTACCCGTGACTGCCAGGGTACACTCACCTCCAGACTTGTGCCCCTTTCACCATGGACGGAGGCACTGACCAGTTTGCAATGGACCCATAGCACTGTGAATATATGTCTCATGGGGCTCAAACTTCAGTTATGTTTTTTGAGCCTTTTCCTCTTTTGCTCATACCACAGGGACTTGTGACCACACCTGGCTGCCGGCGGTTATTCACCACTCCGATAGCCCACTAAAAACTTACTCAGGCACTGACAAGTTCATATTTGCCCCCTCACTCAGCCTTATTCCCCCAATGCCTTTCGTGGCCATAGCATTGATGACACTTCCCCGCTTTCGGGTCCTGCGCCATGGACGATCGGCCACACCATGATCCATTTATCATATCTGGATGTTAATTGCGTTCTAGCTGTACACACTGTTATTTTTCTGAATTACTCGGGCTGGAATGGACATAAACATTCATGGCATCTTCATACCTATTACACGGTGGCTCTCATGCCTTTGGCCCGTGTTTTATTCGGTTGTAACACACAGTTTCTCATACATTCTCTTAAATAGATCCTTGCATTTGCTCTTTTTCTTTTCTGCCACCTATGCACTTCAATCCCCCCAACATGTCTGGTTGCAGAGAATACTCGTTTGTATTACCTTTTTTTCATATGGGCTAGAGCATACGGCTGGATCTTTGGCTTTTCCGTGCTTAGCACGTGGGGGTTTACCGTTCATACCCACCGTCTATGTCAACAACCCGCTGTCGCTTTTGCCCACCTCCTGCATTTCCATTGTACGTCTTAGGATGCATAACATGGAGCGCACGTTTATAGCACCTCACGCACATACACATTTTTTTCTTGGGAAGCTATTTATCTTCCCCATTTTTGAGTCTGTTTACGGTGGGCACACCTGTTCCCATGGTTACCAGGGCATGCCGTAGCATCCTGAATCGACATGCCGAGCGTTCCATTCATGTAGGCCGACTTGCCGATAAGGATTCATCATGACTAAGCACGTCTATGGCAGTCTCTTCTCTTCCCTCTACCACGAGTGTCCGGTTGTCTCTTTCCATAGCCTTTTTACTATATAAGGCCCACCCCGTAGCCAATGGATTCTATCTGTATCCAGAGGCAACACGAGATAGGAGCCGGGATTCCATACGGCTCCAGGTGTAGTGTAGTTCCTATATTCCCAATAGGCTCTGCGCATTGGAATAATGTAAACAGCAGTGTAGACGTAGGACTGAGGTCGACTAGGTCTCTACTGACTATATTAGACTTAATTAGTTTTGCCAGGTAGCTCAGAGGCCACTAGAAACTTTCTCGAATGTTCAGGAAAGAGTTAACTCTCCGGATTTAGACAAGAAGGGATTAGTTTCTGACAACCGCATAAACATGACAACTTTGCTCCCTCAGAATAAAGAGTGTATCTCTAGAGTCGTGTGAAAACAATAGACAGCTATTTCAGTCAGTCAATCGTGCGTACTTAGTTTCACCAGAGTGCAGAGAAATAGAGAGACGGGCGTTTTCAATAAAAGGTGTTATTTATTGAGCAGTCTTCTTTCTCATGCAAGAGAAATAAATTGCCACAATTGCAATACTTAACATGAAGTAAAGTGCGTACAGTAAAAGTAGTATTATAAAATAATACTGTAAAAGCATTGATATGGTTTCTTAGCCATATGATACTTTAAAACGGACAAAATATATACATACATAAAAACATTGACTAACGTACTCAACTGGTGCTTCTAAGATACGCCTACCCGGTGTACCTGACCTAAGCCTAATACGTGGGAAGGAGTAAGTAAGTTGCAGTTTAAGTTAAGTTGGTTTTTTGCCAAGGAATCTGAATCAAGAATTCTCTTAAGGGTTTAGTCAGCTTCGTACCTTGGTAATAGAATGTAGGAGGTCTTGTATCTCTCTCTCAGGACTCGATCTCCCAGCAACCCGCAAGGGTGACTGGAAACACCGGAGCTGGATTTTCTCGGCTGGAGAAAAAGACAGCGTCTTTCTCAGTGCGTCAAAAGGGAGGGGCGGCTTCCTTCGGCTCTTCGCATCAGCTGGGCTTCCGGGCAAGTAGATAGCTGCTCTGCTCCAAACCACCGTGTGTTTGCTTAAGGCAACGTTGGTATATTTATACCTGAAAGGTGCCGGGTTTGACGTAAGGTTGGACATAAGACGTCACTAAGAACTAACAGTTCTTTCTGGACTCTAGGAGTTCTTGTGCAAATCAAAACAAGAGCAGGGGGATTTCCCGGGCTGCTGGAGGCTTGGTTTGTTTAAAGAACACGTTGTACTTTCTAGGAGTCTAGAGGAGTAGCCTTGCCATATTTGGACTGCATGGGCTATTACTAAATATGGATATGATTCTTATGCCTTTATAAGGATATTATTTATTATAACCATATAAGGGCATAAATCGGGAATATCTAATTAGGGTCCTAGATAGAAGCACAACACCCACTCCACGTACTAATGTCCATCATTACTAAAAACTAAGCAATATTAAACATATAACGATGCATGTGTGTTTTCCAACCCACCCCAAAATACATAATTCGCATTTGAAATGTTATATGGTAAATACACGAAAATGAGTATTGGTACTGTACGCTTTTCAAGCAGTGGTATCATTCAGTTAAATGCATATATATATCAGCTGATTGAATTGCGAAAATTACACATGAAATGGCTCTGTATACAGAAAAGAAGGTCGAGACCATTTCATCACATATTTATATAAATGCTGTACATGTGCTAGAGGCTGAGGTAAAATATTGTCTCTAGAGTTCCTAAAATAGAAGCTCTGTTCTCTAAGAATAGTTCTACTTTAAGCAGAGTACTATGTGCCAGAAAAAAGGGTAAATATTTTGGAAGTGAAAAAAAAATAATTTCGCTTTCAGGGGAAAAAATAGTTCCAAATGTTTTCAGTAGCTTTTGTTTATCAAAACTGAAGGCTGAATTCAGAGTTCAGGGAACGCTGTGTGCTCGTTGTTTTAAAAGTTATTCTCGTTGTTCAGGGGAGAACATCATATCAGACAGGCTTGCAAAAAATTGGTCTACAACATCAGGGGAAAGTTCGACCAAGTTCGAAAATGCCGAAATTGTGCATATGTGAGAATGATTGCTATCATCGATGTCAGGATCAGCAATGCTCACAGAAGGTTGTACCTGTGTGGTGCTGATTTCATCTCGTACTCCACTGCCACCTACTCGTAGTGGTGAAGTCTCAACGAATGCCGTCATCAGAATAGGTAGCCGCTGGGGAGTCGTTACCGGACCTAGCAAAGTATCTATATCCATTGGTACTGCTGATGGTAGTGTAAGACAGACGTCCAACACGCATTCTTCTCCGCATAGCATACATCGAAGCACAGGTAAGATGCAATCTTGCCAGATTGGTCTGAATGAAAGAAACCAAGTTGTACTTAGATCTCTTAGCCGGGCAAATCCGAGGACTTTAGTGATGCGGTCCCGGTAGCGTATAGCTAGGATCGTTTCTCCCATCGTTGCTGGAGTCTTGTCTGTGGCTTGGCTTGCCATATCGGAGCAGAAGGATCAAAAATAAAATTCCTGCTACGAGTCCCAAAAGAAGAGGCAGGCCGCCAAATAACGAATGGACAAAATTCGGGAAAATGCCCAGAACTGTTTCAAAGGGTGCTAACAGTCCCGAAAAAACTGTCTTAAATACATGTGCGATGCCACTGGTATCAGACATGTTTAAGATTTGACTTAACATTTCTACGAAATGGACGGGGCAATTTGTTGATAAAAGGGAATGTATCTCTGCCGCTGTCCTTGCAACTTGCAGATCATACGTCTCTTTGGACGAGGTTAAAGGCACAGTTGTCTGTAAAAGAATGGATTTCATTCTGCTTAAAGTATCAATTCGAATAGAAGAGATATTCAAAGAAGGCCATAACGCAGCCTCCATGTCTGGATTGCTGTGTGGATACAATACTTGCATACAGCAAATGACCCTGGAAGTGACGGTTACGAGATAGGGTTTTCCTGGCACCATGCTACAACAGCTGTGGTCACTTATTAGAACATAACTGCCGTTGGAAAGCTGTCTGAAGAATGGCTCTATCTGTTTTGCAGGAGTGCCATGCAGGTGACATGAAAGGTTGTTTGAAGACCCTTCGCAGGCTCCATGCAAGTTAATACCTTGACACAGGAGTAGTGATTTTTTACAATTGTTACCACTAAGGAATACCTCTTTTTTCCCTTCACTGTAACATTTGTGTGTGTAAGGTAAGTCCCAGGTTGATTTGATGTATTCTTTACTCAACCTTTCATACTGGCCTGCTGGTATATACTCTTGGCAATATTTAAACTGGAAAGTTGTTATTGGAATTGTAATTGTTCCGTGTATTATCCATTCAATGACAGGTCTTTCTGACATTGTCAATGGTAATCTCTCAAGTTTTTCAATGCTCAGAATCGTATAGTCTGCTCCTTTTTGTGCCAAACTGATTTGTTTATCAGTAAGGTTAAAGATAGAGAATAATGACGTTGTGTTGATTAAACGCCATGGAACGTAGCCTGAACGCAGATTTTGCAACGTCCAGCCAAGCTGTACAATAGAACGCAATTGGGACTGACCATGTTGTAACATTAGCAAGTCCTGCTCTATTATATTAATAGCAGATGATACAATGCTGTCCAGTGAATATATTCTGGAGGACAGAGTCATTAACCCATTGTCCACTACAGAAAGTGATTTTTCCAAATTTATACGATCAATTTCTCATATTTTTTTCTGCTGTTTCAATTTGTGTTACTTTCCAAGCTTCGTTGTATGCAGCGTATGTACCGGCCGCTATGAAACGTTTTTGACGCTGTTTGCGAGGTCCCACTATGAAATCTCGCAAGTCAGCACCGTCTTTAAGTAAAGTCAAGTGTTGCTTAATTTCAGCCAGTGTGGATTTTTGTAGCCATTCGAGGCATAGTTTCCCTACACTGTATGTTGTAACTATCCCTGGATGTTGTCTCTGGGAGTATCTTGGGTCTGGCCTGTTCTGTTTTAACCCCTGTGTTTTGTTCAGGAATCTATCTTGACAGTTATTTGTGTCTGTGGGCCAGCTCAACCATTTTTTCCAATCAGGATTTGTTCTGTTTTGGTGTAAAATATGGGATACGTCTATCTCCACATCAGTAGTGCTATTACTATCAGGTATGGGCTTCGGAATAGATGGTTTATTTAAGTCTTTTATCTTAGCTAGGCCAAGACAAGTAGTTTGTTGAATTGTGCCATTCAGAAATATTATTTGTTCTGGGATCATGCAGGCCCTAAATAATGCTTCTAGGCCTTGTACCTGCCAGTCGTTTGAACCCCAGATGGTTTTTGTTTCAATATTGTTTTTCCAAAATTCAAAACCAAATGTAGACATTTTGTCATAAAACTTTTCAGAATAGAGGGAGGAGCTACGCGCGCAACCAAGATGGCCGCGTGAGCAAAGGGCTCCTGAGACCCTCGTAACCTTCTGAATATATCCTGTCATTTATCCTGTTGGCAGATGACATCTTGGTGCGGATGAACCACCGGTGATCCTGAAACCGTTTCCACCGTCCCGATCGGACCCCGGTGGCCGGAGTTGTGGCGCTGAGAAATTTGCAGCCTTTGTCTTCTGGATGCCCGGCGCCCGATTTGACTTGGTGCCCGGGGCATAATTGAACAACAACGGCTGTTGCAGCGCAGAGCCCCGGTTCAGTTCAGTTTCACTTTTGTTTTTGACTATCACTGGGGTCTCGGGCTTGTGACGCCTCATTGACTTTCGCCCTCTCGGCTCCCCTCCACTCTGGCGCCCTGGTTGGCGGTCCCTCTGGGTGGAATTTGTTCTTTCCTCCCTGCTTGGTCTGCTGTGTCTCCCCTTCCCTCGCTTTTGCCCAGGGGGAATTTTTTTTTTTTTAGACATTGTCACGGCATGGCAGCAAGCCTGATGGAGACAAGCAAAGGGTGAAGAATACCAGACGGGACAGCTATACGCAAACCACCGTCATGGACCGGTATGCTCAGTTCGAGGGTCGCCCAGCGGGACCGGTGGGTCGCTGGAGAGTGCGAAGATTTTGTCGACCCCGAAGGTGGAGCCGACACTACAGGACGTGATGGCCGCAATTGATGGTATCCAGTCTTCCCTCGGGAAGCAGATGGAGACTCTTGCTCACAAGTTGGACACGGTGGCGATCGACGTGAATTTGATCCGGACGGATCTTACAAAGACCAATGAGAGGGTTAAATCGTTGGATATTAAAACATCGAGCCTCATGGATGACGTCGTTGAATTGCAAACTACAGTCCGTAATCTTGGGGCTTTAAATGACATAGTGGTTCATCGCCTGGAGGATTTTGAAGGACTCGAAACTGCATGTTTTACAGCTGAAGCAGTTTGAATATAAATCATTGGTGTCGGATGCGGCGAAGGCTCTTAGCCGGGAGCAACAGGGGCGTATCTATGATGTTGGAGACAAGGCCGGCAAATTGATAGCTTGGTTGGATAGGAAAGATAGAGCAAGTCGTGTGGTGCCGGAGATTGAGACGGAGGAAGGGGCCTTGGTTACCGACCCGCGGGAGATAGTGGCGTGTTTCGCCACTCATTTTCACACTGTGTACTCCTCTGTATCCGATAGGCCGGAGGACGACTCTCGTTTGCTGCTACGGGATATCACCCTTCCAAGTCTTTCTGAGGACGATAGGGATCTAATGGACTCAGCGATCACAGCGGATGAAATAGCGTTAGCTATGCGTTCCTTGCGTTTGGGTAAAGCAATGGGCCCCAACGGTTTGCCAATCGAGCTATATAAGCTCCAGCCCGACAGGATTGCCCCGTATTTGAGGGATATGTTCAAGGAATCCCGCGATAGTGGGTTTCTTCCCCGGGATCAGCGTCTGGCCACCATAGTTGTTATACATAAAGAGGGAAAGCCTCGGAATAAATGCGCATCATACCGGCCGATTTCATTGTTGAATGCCAAGCCGATAATTTTGGCTAAGGTGTTAGCTAATAGACTAATCAAGGTCATAGGTGATTTAGTTCATCCGGATCAATCCGGTTTTATCCCGCACCAAAATACTGCATTGAATCTTCGGCGGCTGCACGGTGTTATTGCTAGGGCGGCGACGCTGCGTGAGCCGGCCATTTTGGCGTCTCTTGATGCCACTATGGCGTTTGATACTGTGGAATGGCTGTATTTATGGGAAGTGTTAGCTAAATTCGGCTTCTGCTCTGAATTTATTGGTTGGGTACGGCTTCTTTATGCAGACCCCCTCGCTCAGGTGGTGGTTAATGGCCGTGTTTCCGCAACGTTTGCCCTTGGGCGTGGTACCCGACAGGGTTGTCCTCTGTCTCCCCTCTTGTTTGCACTGGCACTTGAACCCCTAGCTGCATGGATCCGTTGGGAGCCTTCAATGAGAGGTATCTATTGGTCCACAGAGCATGAGGATCGTATCTCCTTGTATGCAGATGACATCCTATTGTATCTTACCTCCCCCAGAAAGTCCCTGATAGTATTGTGCAACGTTTTGGTTTCCTTTGGTAAGACTTCTGGTTTAATCATTAACTGGGCGAAATCCTCCCTTTACGTGCTCAGTGGTGATGCGCCGGCTTTTCCGCGTGGTTGTCCTATTCAGATCGCACAGCAGGGGTTCAAATATCTTGGTATTTGTATCTCAATGAACCCCCTGATCCGGTATGAGAAAAACCTCCTCCCTCCTTTGGCGCGGTTGAGACGGGACGTAGCGGGTGGGCGAAAGCTCCCGCTTTCTTTGCTTGGGCATGCGGCCCTTTTTAAGATGATATCCCTTCCTCGTTTTTTGTATGCCCTGCAAAATACCCTTGATTTGGTTCCTGGTAGCTACTTCCGTGTTGTTGAGGGTCTACAGAGGAAATTGCAGTGGGATGGTAGGCCCCGAATTGCACTTGCCAAATTGACGCTTCCCTGGTACGATGGGGGCATTGCTCTTCCCGATATCAAATGGTACTATTGGGCATCGCAGTTGGGGGCTATCAACCATGGTACGTATTGCCCCGGGCCTCACCCAGGTTTTGCTATGGATAGGTGGCTGCTCCCCAGAGGTAATTACTATAGGGCATTATATTCCAAGTCGGTAGTGGGATCTCTGACAGGGCTGACGCGTACGGCTGTGCGTGTTTGGCAGGTTGCCACTAGTGCATTAGGATGGAAAGATCGTTTGACCTTGGCTACCCCGTTATTTGGATCGGATTGGCTTGGCAAAATGTGGAACACGAAGGGATTTGACAGATGGGACCTCATTGGTATCTCCAGGGTGGGGGACCTCTGGGCTAAGGGGCAGGTGAAGTCCTTTGTGGCCCTGCAGGCCGAGTTCAAGCTGGGTGGTACGGAGTTCTTCCGCTATGCTCAGATTCATCATGCGCTCGATTCGGTCTTCCCTAAGGGGACAGAGATACCTGAATCTGCCCCGGTGGAGGACCGTGTTCTGGATGGGTATATACCGGATAGTACCATCTCTCTGGTGTACAAAAAATTGATTAACCATAGAGCGGACCTTCTCTCACAACTGCGAGATCAGTGGACCCGTGATGGCCTAGAACTTGATGACAAGGACTGGCAATCAGCGATCTCCTCCCCAAAGGAGGTGGCGATTCCAGCCCGCCTTAGATTAGTTCAACTTAAAATACTGCACAGAGTGTACGTCACGGGTCCTCGTTTGGTACAGATGGGTTTTTCGGAGGAGGGTCTGTGTAGGCGGGGTTGTGGCCAGCTGGCCACGTTTCTGCACATCATCTGGGAGTGTGGTCACATCACTGACTATTGGAGAAGGATTCACAGGGTACTTCAGGAGGTCACGAGTATTGCACTTTTACCTGAAGCCAGGCGTTGCATTTTGAATGTTTGGGAGCCCACTGACCATAATGTAGCCCAAACTCAGTGGGTGACCTTGGGAACAATGATTGCCAAACGCAATATTGCACAATTGTGGGGATCCCAGCGGCCTCCTACTATTGAGTGTTGGATGAATGACATGGACTGGTGTATGTTTAGGGAAAAGACTGTCTATGTAGCTCGGGGTCGCCCCCGGAAGTGGCATAAGATCTGGGCACCCTGGAATCGTTATAGAGGAGATATATGCATACCACCTGAAACAGTTATACTTGATCTCCCGCTTTCCCCAGATCTTGACTATATATGATGTTTAATGTCTCATTTTATCTTCTTCCTCTCCCCCCCCCTTCCCAACCATTTTCGATTTAAATGTCGCTTGTATAGATGGTCCGCCCTTGCACAGTCTATTTGCTTGATGTAATTATCTGGTACCTTGCTGTTTTCTTTGTTTATTTTCAATAAAAAGAAATATAAAAAAAAACGAACTTTTCAGAATAAATCAATTTAGTGTTTGTCAACATTGTTTTCATTCCTGTCTTATGTAACATTTTAAAATAAAACGTTTCTGGATCACTGTTGTTAAAACCTGAGAAGTATTGGAATTTCTGATAAATTGTTTTCGAGCTGCCTTTTGGCGGAGTTGGACAATGTTCCCGTTGGTTATAAGTTAAAACATTTCTAGTCTGAGCAGTTTTATGCAAATAGTGATCACCAAAATGATTATAACAATATAACTCTTCATAATTTGATGAACCCTGCAAATAATCATGGTCTGTGAATTTAGCTGACATTACTAAATCTGACATCATATTATTAATGTTTTCAAAGTCCCAATCATCAGAGAAAGTACTTGGTGTCACAAAGTCACTTAAGGAAACCTTAAACTGGTGTGGATATTTCAAGAGCTCAATCTGGCCAAAAATTTCATAATCCGTTCTGTCCCATGCTACCCCACCGGGTATTGGATTGGCTGTGATGTTCACTGATGACAGTTCTCTTTCCTCGATGTGAGAGGATGTGTGAGGCTTTAGGACCAAGTTGACGTTCTGACTTGCTGTGTCCATTGTACTATATTTTCCATCAATGAATCTACCCAAACATAAAACCATGATGAGCCAAAGCATGAGGAAAAGTACACCTAACACAATCCAAAATTCAATCCATGGTGAACTCAGATATGTTTCTTTTAGTTGGTGAAAAAGTTCAGTCACTTTGTCTTTGAAAGTTTTTGTTGCTGGCGTTTCTTCATGCTCGCTTGGATCTTCAGAAAAGTCATCGAAATTGATGAAGTAGCCAGATGCAGTTCTGTCAATTGTTGGAATTGCTTCCGGATTCTCATTTGCTTTTGGATTTTTCTTTGTTTCATTAGCATAGTCTGAGGCTACATCGTTGTAGACAGGTGTTTCTTGACGAACTGTTGCAATTTGGGTTTCAAGAGGCACAAGTTCCATGGCTTTGTTGCATAGTCCTTTTTTATTCACTGCAGGTTTATCAAATGTGATTAGTCTCTCAGTTTGAACCTCTTGGATTGTAGCAAAATTTGGTCTTCTGCTATTTCTTGGGAGTCCACTGGGCCTACTACTTATTATTGGCCACATGATTGTGGTTTTACTAGGTCGATGGATACAACTCGGTTCTCCTTTTTACCAGCAAGAGGCGGTAGTACGACTGATCTTGTTCCGCTGACAGCTAACACAGGTACTGCTTTTCTGTAAGAAGGCCCAAATTCCTTCTTCACTGCGATCTTCCCTCTGACCAGATCCCCAATCTTTGGAATCCAGACAGGTCTTGCTGGGACAGGTGTTTTTTCTTCAGTGGCTGTTGGCTTTAACTTTATATTACTCAGACTTCTTCTTGTTTCATTTAAGTCCTGTAAAACAGCCAAACGGTCTTTGATATCAAAGGCTTTTTCTTCTACCACTGAAGTGTGACTATCTAAGTCCTGAATGTGCATTCTAGTACCGAACAATAGTTCGTAGGGAGTGAGACCTTTCAGATAATTTCTTGGCAGATTGTTAAGACTACGTTGGACACTTGTTAAATGTTTGACCCACCCATCACCCGAACCTAATACTCTCGCCGTTATAGATTGCTTTATGTCCCGTTTTTTTCTTTCCACTACCGCATTTCCCTCAGGATGGAATGGAGAAGAGTACCGCAATGCAATGCCCATGCTGGCCATGGCCTCTTTGTAAGCCCGAGAGCTAAACTCAGGACCCTGGTCAAAATGTAGCATGCCAATTGCGTATGTGCCGATAAAGACTCACAAATCTTTAATAACAGTTCTGGCGTCAGCCGAGCGCTGGTGTCTACATTTTAAGTGAATCTAGGCCCAGATGTAGGTAAAATAGATTTACCGATTTTAAATTACCGAATCATACCGATTCGGTAATTAAAAATCGGTAAATCTAAGGGGTTGAGATGTAGGAACATCCAGATGTTCCTGCTACCGAATCGGTAAAAATCTGTATTTACCGATTCGGTAAATACCGACCGGTAATGGCCCATTCATTCCTATGGGCTTTGAAGCCCATAGGAATGAATGGGGCATTACCGGTCGGTATTTACCGAATCGGTAAATACAGATTTTGACAAGGGTGCAGGGGGTGTCACTTTGACACCCTCTAGCACCCCCAAAAAAGATTCGGGGGCCATGTGGCAGGCATACCTGCCCTAAGGGCAGGTCTGCCTGTCATATGGCACAGGTGTGCATGCACACATGTGCATGCACACCGGAATCGGTTTTTTACCATGAAGTTGGATTTCATGGTAAAATACCGATTCTGTAAGGCTTGTGGGACTCAGAAGAGTCCCACCTACATATCAATAATACCGAATAGGTATAAATACCGAATCGGTATTTACAGAATCGGTAAATACAGATTTTGACAAGGGTGCAGGGGGTGTCACTTTGACACCCTCTAGCACCCCCAAAAAAGATTCGGGGGCCATGTGGCAGGCATACCTGCCCTAAGGGCAGGTCTGCCTGTCATATGGCACAGGTGTGCATGCACACATGTGCATGCACACCGGAATCGGTTTTTTACCATGAAGTTGGATTTCATGGTAAAATACCGATTCTGTAAGGCTTGTGGGACTCAGAAGAGTCCCACCTACATATCAATAATACCGAATAGGTATAAATACCGAATCGGTATTTTACAGAATCGGTAAATTTACCGATCGGTAAATTTACCGAATCTGTAAAATAATGTGTCCCTACATACCGATTACTGAATACCGGTCGGAAACGGCCGAAAATACCGATTTTCGGCCGTTACCGACCGACCTACATCGGGCCCCAAGTCTTAAATATTATGGGGACGCATTTCTCCTGCTGGATTTTTGCGTATGGATAGCCTGATTCTTTCTAATAACGGTGTCCTGGCAGTGGTCTGGTCCGGTTCACGACTGCGATCTCTGTTGCAGTCTGGACAATCCTTTGCAAATTTGTAATTTTGCAGGCTCATCCCCGGCCACCAGTATTCTGATTGTAATTCTTTTAGCGATTTCACGATCTCTTGGTGCCTAAGACCCTCTCCCATGTGTGCGTCTGCTATCAATAAGACTCTCCGGTTCGTGTTTGGAATTACTCTATCCCCCACTCCAGGGATTTGAGCAAAAGGAACGGAGTTTGCATCAATTATGTATGTATTATTGAGTGGATAGTCAAGAGGTAATGCTGCATAGTCGCCTTTTAATGACGCTTTTACTGCCAGCATGGTTTCTCCGTCTATGTGTTTTTTAGAATGCTTTTTTGTGGCTACGGAAGCCGGTTGAACCGCTTCCGCTGTGGCTCTGTCAGCCAATGAATTCCCTGCAACGTGAACGCCATCACGTTGATGACTCAGTGTATGTATCACATGAGTCTTTCGTAGTTCTTTCTGCAAAATAACTACTTGTTCCCAAAGCTTTTTATGCTTTATTGTGGCACCTGTGTCATCTTTGTAATCGTTTTGAACCCAGTTCTGCAAGTCATTATTGTAAGAGCTGACACAGAAATGCGAATCGCACACTATTAGTGTCGGGAATTCACGATCGGCAGTTTCAAGCGCCATCTTTAAAGATCTTATTTCAGCTGGCCGAGCTGAACAGTTTCTGAGTGATTCAGTTTTGGTGACTGTCGGTCTGAATTTACCAAAGCGCCAGCGACCTTTAACAATCGCGCGCGCTGCGTTGTAGGATTTTTTATCCACATCGTAATGTTGTGCAAATCTGTCCATGTAGATTACACATGTTTACTGTTTGAGAGGCAGAATTTCGATTGGCAGAGGATATTCTTCTTCGTATTCTAGATCTTCTAGTTTTTTCATTTTCAGGTCAAAAAATTATTTCACGTCTTCTGCAGCAAGAAAATGTTCCCATTGTGTCCATTTTGGATCTAATGCCACAGCATTCAAATTGCGTGGGCTTGTTAATGCCTCAAGGGCTGATTCTGCTGTTAAAACAGTTATCCTTCTGCCTTGGGCTTGGGCTCTTTCTTTTGCTACAGCAGTTTGAACCGCTATTAGAATTTTTTCAGTAGTACTGAATTTCATTTCAGCTTGTGTGTGCAAGTGTGATTTGTAAGCTATTGGTACCGTTTCTCCCTCATTAGAGGTCAGGTACGTGAATCCGCATCTTCCTGGGATGGCTCGGATTACAAGGTTGCGTACGTTTTCGCGAGTTTGCAATTTTGTTTTAGCTAACATGTCTGTTTGCAATGATCTCAAATTTCTGTGTGTTTCTGAGTCCAATTGATTGGTTTGAAATCAGGTTTTATTAATTCATAGAGAGGTATAACCCTCTCTGCATAATTTAGAATGTATGTTCTTCCGAAACTCAGGAAACCTAGTATTGATTGTAAGTTCTTCAGCGTTTTTGGAGCTTGGAGTACAGCACACTTCTCTAAGAAATTATCTGCTAGGCTCTTGCCTTCACTTGATAATTCATATCCTAAAAACAGGACAGTTGGTGAGCAATTCGTGACTTTTAAAAGTTGAATTTGTACCCTTCAGCTGCGAACCCAAGTATTATGGTGTTCACTCTTTTCAAGTGTGTCTCCAGGCCTCATCATCATATATTTGTAGTAACTCTGTTACCCTTGCTGAGAATAATCCTGGGCTATTCTTGAATCCCTGTGGGAGTCGACAGAAGTGTTTTTTTGACCCCATTATTGAGAAAGCGGTCAAATACCTGCTTTCAGGTGCAATGTTTTGACAAAAGAATCCATTAGAGATATCTAATGTCGTTTTATATTTTTTGCGCACGATGTTATTCATTAGTGCTGCACTGTGTGAGTTTTGTACTGCAAATGTTTTGCAACAGGAGGTTAAGTATCTGTAGTCCAAAACTAGATGATATGAATCGTCTTGCTTGGAGACAGGAAACAAAGGATTGTTCATTTGTGAGGTGCATGTTTCAATCACCCCCTGATATTCAAGTTGATCTAAGATCTCTCTGACTTGCTTTTTAGCTTCTTGTTTAACTGGGTACTGCCTTTCTGCAGTTGGTTGACTTTTTAACTGGATTTTGTAGGGAGGAGAATCCTCATCCCATCCTACATGATTTTTATATAATGCAGGGGCTTGGGCCACTGCCCATTTTCTTGCAAATGTGTATTTTGTATGTATTGGAATATGATTTGAGAAGGCAGGCAGAATCATTTCTTCGCCATGAGGGCACTCCCTGACAAACTCTGGTGGCCAGTCTTTCTCAGCTAACAGGATGTCACAGTCTTTAGATAAGTTATCCCAAAAGAGACCCCTTACTTTCCTAGTTTTATCCCCCTCTATACGCAATGTTATTTCGTATACTTTATGGGGTTTGCTAACTCTGGTGTCTGCAGTTTCCACTTGAATGTATTCATTCATGTCCACTGTCTCCAGAAGATTCATCAGGATCTTGCGAGCTATTGTTACTTCTGCTGCGCTGTCTAGCATTGTCTGGGCCCACTCTCCGTTTTTCAGTTGTGTCCTCAGTATCTTTGGCATGTTTTATTCTAATACTGGCTACCTTCTTTTTTGGAAATTGTAATTTTTTACTTTGATGAGCAGGTTCCTTGTCTTTGGACTTGACGTGCTCTTCTTTGTGTTCTGACCGTCCTCTTCTTTCCGATTTCTGTGAGGAAGTCTGAAAAGATCGAGAGGGACGTGTATCAATATCTTGATATCTATCAGGTTTTCTCAATTTATCCCTATTTCTAAGGTTGTATCTTCTCTCAGAGGGCTCCCTCTGGGGAGACTTGTTTCCTCGGTCTGGAGATCTTTCTCTCCGTTGAGGAGATCCTCTGGATTGGAATCGTTTTTCTCTGGGAGTGGATTGTTTATTACCACCCCAACTCTTTTTTGGAGTGTTTAGATTATTTTTAATAAATGTTTTTTCAGGTTTTTCAGTTAGTTAGGGTTTTACCGGTTTCCCACCCAAACTATCTCTGCCTAGTTCTTCATAGGATTTTTCTATGATTCTGGCAAGTTCAAAAGGTTGTTCTGCTATATCTGTTTCTTTCAATTTCTGGCAGATCGCCACAGATGCTGCTTCTCCTTTTATGTTGGCTAATAATATAGCCGAGACCTGCTTGAAGTCTTTCCGTAATTTCATACCCAGAGTTAAAGCAGGTTCTGGACCGTATTCATTTTGAATCTGTCGTAGCACATCTGGTATTATCGCCATAGACGGAACACCATGTGTTTTTGTGTATATTGAAGCAAAGACTGTGCCCCAAGTGTCACAGTCCTCCACATGTGGTGCGACCCCCATTGGAAGGCAGATAGTCAGAATTCTGTGTTTCTCATGAGGTGTAGTATCTGGAAATACTGCCTCTATCTGAGTGATTTTTTGTGCTAACAAGAATGGAATTTGTTCCCGTTTTGCGGGTATTTTGCTAATGGCTGATTGTATATTCTGTGGTGTGATTTTATTTGTGTTCCCCTGGTGAGGGGTGGCTTGTGGAATTCTTATTGCTGGTTGGACTGTTGAAGTCCGCATTCCATATTGGACCAATTGTCTATGTATTTTAATTAGTAGTTTTAGCTGAGCTAAAAGTTCCCGATCTGACATTTTATCAATGTCTGGATGTGGTGTGTAGCTGGCTAGAACCGGCCACGTGGCTCCTGGTCTACCTAGTGGACCGAGCCTGGTGATATGATTTTGATGTTTTAGGGCGCCTTTAAACCAGAGCAGGTGCTCTTGGTATGTTAGTGGGATTTCAACGTCCTCGAAAGGAGCATATTCATCCGGAGGTTCCTCTATTTTGTAATAGTGGAAGTCTTGTGTTACAGCGTTTGCTGCTGGAAAGTTTATCCATGAATAGAATACCTCTGTCTGCCGATATTCATGGGCCTCTACCACGAATATGACTGTACCACCTCGTGATGATACTCCATTTTCTATAAGTTTAAGAGTTATAGTTCTTCTTACATTTGCCGGGATGATTATTGCATCCGGGTAATTCTGTTGGAGAGTCGTGTCATCTAACAACAGTGGAGACGCTAAGGCATCTCTTTCTTCATCACCTTCCGGCATTTTACTGACTGAAAGGTTTTTGTTGCAGATCAAGTTTCAAGGAAACAAAGATTAGGTGCACAATATTTTGGAACATTGTATCCTTCAACATTGACTAAACCAAAAACTATACATAGGAATCTCTTCCTACTAAGTTCCAGCGGATATTAACCTTTTACCCACTCCAGAAGTCTTTTGGAGTTTTTACGGGAAAAAGGGTTCTGTGTGAAAAAGCACGACTGAGTTACTCTAATGTCTTGCGTTAGATTATCGCCTTACCAAACGTTGGGCGCCATGTAGTGTAGTTCCTATATTCCCAATAGGCTCTGCGCACTTGAATAATATAAACAGCAGTGTAGACGTAGGACTGAGGTCGACTAGGTCTCTACTGACTATATTAGACTTAATTAGTTTTGCAAGCTAGCTCAGAGGTCACTAGAAACTTTCTCGAATGTTCAGGAAAGAGTTAACTCTCCGGATTTAGACAAGAAGGGATTAGTTTCTGACACCCGCATAAACATGACAACTTTGCTCCCTCAGAATAAAGAGTGTATCTCTAGAGTCGTGTGAAAACAATAGACAGCTATTTCACTCAGTCAATCGTGCGTACTTAGTTTCACCAGAGTGCAGAGAAATAGAGAGACGGGCGTTTTCAATAAAAGGTGTTATTTATTGAGCAGTCTTCTTTCTCATGCAAGAGAAATGAATTGCCACAATTGCAATACTTAACATGAAGTAAAGTGCGTACAGTAAAAGTAGTATTATAAAATAATACTGTAAAAGCATTGATATGGTTTATTAGCCATATGATACTTTAAAACGGATAAAATATATACATACATAAAAACATTGACTAACGTACTCAACTGGTGCTTCTAAGATACGCCTACCCCGGTGTACCTGACCTAAGCCTAATACGTGGGAAGGAGTAAGTAAGTTGCAGTTTAAGTTAAGTTGGTTTTTTGCCAAGGAATCTGAATCAAGAATTCTCTTAAGGGTTTAGTCAGCTCCGTACCTTGTTAATAGAATGTAGGAGGTCTTGTATCTCTCTCTCAGGACTCGATCTCCCAGCAACCCGCAAGGGTGACTGGAAACACCAGAGCTGGATTTTCTCGGCTGGAGAAAAAGACAGCGTCTTTCTCAGTGCGTCAAAAGGGAGGGGCAGCTTCCTTCGGCTCTTCGCATCAGCTGGGCTTCCGGGCAAGTAGATAGCCGGTCTGCTCCAAACCACCGTGTGTTTGCTTAAGGCAACGTTGGTATATTTATACCTGAAAGGTGCCGGGTTTGACGTAAGGTTGGACATAAGACGTCACTAAGACCTAACAGTTCTTTCTGGACTCTAGGAGTTCTTGTGCAAATCAAAACAAGAGCAGGGGGATTTCCCAGGCTGCTGGAGGCTTGGTTTGTTTAAAGAACACGTTGTACTTTCTAGGAGTCTAGGGGAGTAGCCTTGCCGTATTTGGACTGCATGGGCTATTACTAAATATGGATATGATTCTTATGCCTTTATAAGGATATTATTTATAATAACCATATGAGGGCATAAATCGGGAATATCTAATTAGGGTCCTAGATAGAAGCACAACACAGGTAAGCGCTCGCATGCATTTTTCTGCTCTCTTTCACCATCCGCATGCTTTTGAACTTTGCCAATCTCCCCCACCTCCGTCTTTTACCCTTATGTTAAACCTTTTCCATCTAGGACCAGGCAGATACTGTAATATTAATATTTTTATTTTCAGACCCTGTCGTACACCGCGGCATCTGGCCCCCTTCGGCCTCCGCTTACTTCTCTTAAGGGGACTTCCACATGGTTAGATTAGCGGGGGCCGCCTCTAACTCTTTCCGCATTCCTGCTAGCGCTTCTTTATGCGCATGCATTGTGACAACCGGTCTCCTTCCCCTTACGCATACGGGGGGTGCCAGGACTCCCAGAACCCCTTGCATTAACTCTTTCCTGTCTTAAACCATGTACCCTTTTCCTTATAAACTTCCAGGCCTACTCCTCCCCAGGCACAATGAGGGCCATTTTGTTTTCATAAGCGTCGGGCCATTTACTTTTCAGCTGAGTTTTTGTTTTGTTTTATTATAAAATATCTTATCTCATCACTCAAGCTCGGCCACTCCTCCCGCATCACTAACTCTTTAGGACCCCAGGCTCCCATGTCACTCGGCCGGCCAACAGGCTACACATGTCGTCACATCATGTATCATGTCCCCGGCTCTTACCTTGGCTGTGAATTGTCATATTTTCGTTTTACAAGTCCAAGGCTCATATTTTCTTCTTATTTTTTCACCACAGTGCAAGACGTGGGGTACTTATCAGAGAGGCCCTGCGGTACCATTGGAATTACCGGTTTCCAATACTGCAGTTTCGGCGACACACTTTCCTATCTACATACAGACAATCAACTCAATTGCCACTTTGGACTTCTCACATACCACACCGTGCTGTTATATAATGTGCTGCGCCTGATGTTGTTGCTCTTGCTTTTCATGCGCTTGATGTTGGATAATGTTCATGCGTCCCGATCGGGTCCCAGTATAGATATTTGCTGTTGTGCACCCACAGCTAGCCTCTTACCCTTTTGGCCCTTACTTTAAGAAATTTTGCATTGCTTACATTAGAGGCCTTTCACCTTGGCCTGCTCTCTTTATACATCATCGTTTTGCTAACTGCTCGAAATTAATCAGACTTTTTTTGTCTTTTACATTATAGTTCCACTGTTTACTCAGTCTAAGAGACTATTTATATATGTGTTTGGACATTACATTTTGTTTAGCCAACCTTAACTTTAGGTATTGGCTTTGAAACCCACTGGGAGGTTTTATTACTGTTTATGTTTTCTGCAGGGTCTGACTCCTACATAACTGTTTACATAGTTGTACATATACCCTAGATGTACCCCTGATATGTGCTCATATACTCTTTAGATCTTACTGAGTGTTTGGTGATACTATTGTTGTTTTGACTTAGATATTAGCAAATATGCTTACGGAGTCACCCATCCATAACTCTGTTATAGTTTTGACACACGTATAACTCGAATTGACCATTTTATTCTATGGTCTTTGTGGTTCTATTAAAAACATTTGCTTGAATATTGTTTTTAATCCACTATGTCGCTTGTGGGCATATATATTTTTTCTCATATTTCTTCTCATTTTTTCTGCCTGTCCATCCTGATTGATGTTTTTTATTGAGAAGTTGTCTTCCTAGAACCGGTTTTTTTATATGTTCAACATGTATGTATTGACTTTTAGTTTTTTGCTTTGTTTGTCCTGTGCTTATTCAGTTTTTTTTGTATATATTTGTGTATATTTATATATATTTTATGTCACACTTTTTTCAGCTCTTGCACCATTATGAAAAATTGAATAAAGGATATATATTTTTTCACCAAAGGACTACTTGTTGTTACTTGGAACAGAGGACTTGGTTAGTGCACCACTCCACTCCTTTTTTTGATTTCCGTTGATCTGCTTGGCAGTTTGCACCTTGCAACGGCAGGTACAGGAGCAGTCAGTGCACACCACTTGAAAACAATTTGGTTAAAGTCTACGAAGGTAACACACGAAGGTAACACAGCTAAGAAATATCGACGGCAAGAATATTGTGGTCAAGAATATCGAATTTAAGGTAAGAAATATCGTTTTTAAAAATATAGAAGTCATTAATATCGTTTGCAAAATTATAGTTGTTTAAAATATCGACAAATTAATTAGAGTTATGTATTTTTGTTTATATTTTAAATGTATGAGACACATTTTTTGTATAAGTATTGTTTATGTTTTTTAGTATATGTGTTACATTTTTAGTAGTTATCAATTTTATTTGAATTACATTTTGCATTTTTTAGTTTTGTAGAGGGTTGTGGGTCTATAGAGGAATAGGGTGGGAAGTAATTTAATTATAATAAATTAATGATTATTTTTTATTCATTACTATTTATTTAATTGAGGTTTTTACTGTGGGAAGTAATGTATTCGTAATTAAGTATTAATTGGTTATTAATGAGTATTAATTATTTAATTGGTGATTAATTATGGTAATTGCGTAGTACTTTTTAGGTGCAGGTTGTGACATTTATAGGGGTAACAGCTGGGAAATAATGTTTGATTAATTAATAATTAGTTGTTAATTTATATAATGGGTTGTCTTGTTTATAGGGGTAATGTGTGGGAAGTAATTAATTTGTAATTAATTATTAATTAGTTAATTAATATCATTTAATTGAATATTAAATATGGAAATTGCATAACTAATGTTAGGTGTGGGTTGTGGGGTTTATATGGATAAAGGGTAATTTATGTTTAATCAATTAATTAGTTGATAATTATTATTAATTAATTGAAATTTAATTAGGGTATGTGTTTATATTTTTGTGCATGGGTGGTACTTTTTTTTTCAATTTGTTTTTATTGATTTTACATAACTGATTTTACATAACATTGAGCCAAACATCGTAAAGCAATCTAAGGACATATAATAAAGCGGCATAGTATGACATGTTTGCAAGTCACTTGGGATAATATGCATTTACAGTGTCGGGCATCCATAAGAGTCCTTGGGTGGCAACATATAATAGACCAGTATCATGAAAATAAGGCTCCAACGGCATGTCAACATAAATCATTCTCAGCGTTCTAATCTACAGCAGAATCGTAGCGAAGCGGTTGGGAATTGGTCAAAGCTATCAGGATGCAATGCAATTAAAACATCTTAACAAAAACATTTACCCAACCTCCCCTCCGCATGCTCGTCCCTTAATATCCAACATTAGCATTTGTATATCATCCCTATCCACAGGCGTGTGCTACTCAATACCAAAGTCTTTTGTAGTTGGACTGTAAAGTTCTATTAACTTATCTAGCATGGCACATAGATATTGTGAGGTGCTCAAGTGACCTATACTCTCGGATCAGACCCTCATGCCCTAGTACCCTACCCTAGTAGGACAAAATATCGATGGCAGCATATTCTTCTAACATTGCATACCAGCTTAGCGAAATCGGTGTCTTCCTCAGGCCTCTATATTCCTCCCTTTTCAGCTCTGTCCCTTCTGCCTTACCCCATCTCAGCATCTCTGGGTGCCATTCCGGTAAGGACGGGGCTCTAGTGGCCTTCCATCACGTGGTTATGGCTCTCTTGGCTAGAAGGAGCGCAAGGTTAGCGAATCGTGAGGTAGAGCTGCCCCTCTTTTCACGGGGTCCCAGTCCTAGTAAACAGTATTCCAAGGTGTCATTCTGACGTATCGGGGCCACCACCGCCAATATTTTGCACACTGTCGCCCAGTAATGTCCCAGTCTAGGGCAAGCCCACACCATGTGTACCAACCCTACGTTAGGTGCGTGGCAGCGAGGGCAATCACCACTCGCTCCAGAAAACATGACGCTTAGTCTATGTGGGGTTAAGTATGCCCTGTGTAACAGCATCAATTGGATACATTTGAATTTGGGGCTACGAGATACCTTTTTGGGGAACCCAAATATAGTGCCCCATTCCTTGACTGTAAATGTACGGCCCACGTCCTCTTCCCTGCGTGGGTGTTCCTTTAATTGGGGTAAAGGGAAGGGAGTAAATTAAGTTTATTTACTTTATACTCAGTTGTTAAATACTATTAGTTTTTTAATTGAAAATAAGTTTTAATTCTGAAATTAATTTTTTTACAGTTTAATTTTATTGTGCATTGTGGGGATTATAGGGGTAAAGTGTGGGTAGTTAATTAATTTTTATGAGTTTTAACTTGTTTTTTAATTAATAATATTTTTTTGATTGATAATTAATTATGTTAATTATGGCAGTACTTTTTTTACATTAAGTTGTGGTTTATGAATTGTGTGGTGTTATAGGGGAAATAAAAAAAGTAAATTCATGTAATAATTGATGTTTTTATTTTTAAATAATTTGTAATGAAAAATATTTATTAGAAAATTATTTATATTTGATTTAATACAATATTTGTATGTATTTGTCATATGTGTTTAATATTATATGTTTTTAATTTTTTTGCTAAATAATAAATATATTTGTATTTTAATTTTTAACATATTTATATATGTTTGTTATTTATTTATTTTTTAAATATTTTTTTTGTTAATATTTTGTTTGTTTTTATTTTTTAACTGACTAGAGTGAGAATATTAATTTTTACCCCTCCGCTATCCCACACTTTCCCTACTGTTGCACTGGACTGGAGTGGGAATATTACATTTTATCCCGCCACTATCAAACACTTTCCCTACTGTTGAACTCATTGGAGTGTTAATAGTAATTTTTACCTCCTTGCTATCCAACACTTTCCCTACTGTTACACTCACTGGAGTGGGAATTATTATTTTTACCTCTCCCCTATCCAACACTTTCCCTACTGTTTCCCTCACTGGAGTGTGAATAGTAATTTTGACCCCTTTGCAATCCAACACTTTCCCACTGACTGGAGTGGGAAATGTAAGTTTAAAGATTTAATAGTTTAATGTTTTAATTTATAATAAAATGTTTTTTATTAGATGTTATTTTATTGGTATATATACATATATATATTTGTACATTTTTATATAATTTTAAAATGGTAAAATAAATTTAAACTAAAAGTTTATTTGTTTTAAATTAAATATATATTAATTATTATGTATGTGTGTTTAACTTTTTTATAATAAAGTTACTTGTTATAGTTGTTAAAATGTATATTAAATCTACTTTATTTATATATTAATTTTAATATTTTATATTTTTAATATGTATTATTTTATTTTATATATATATATATATATATATATATACAAATCTATATTTTGTACAGCTATATTTTTGACATCGATATTTTTTTCTCAATATTTTTGTACTTACCTATTTAAGTATAGGTTGTCAATATTTTTGGATTCTATATTTTTTCATTGATATTTTCAACAACTATATTTTGTTCATCGATAATCTGTCGATCTAGATCAATTCTAGCCAGCAGAATATACCCAGCCTTAGACATTGCAGGTGCACAGTGCTACTAGAGGTTATAGAACCTTCAATTGAGAAAGCAAGCTGTTGTGTTGAGGTATATCTGGAATGTGGAATTCAGATAATCTTGGCAGTGACAATGAGTATGCATGGATTGGGAAGGGAAGGGCGCCTGAATGGTATAAGGGCATGTTTCCCTGCCTGAAGTACCCAACCACATGTGAATCTAGTATCCTGGCTTTTATTTTGGCTCTGGTGTCATGATAATCTGGCATATGTGCAGAGGACTAGGCCTGTCCCTGACAGTGCGAGGTCCAGCACCTGTGCTGTGACCTGAAGGCTCACCCTAAGTGTGTTACCATAGAGAACAGTAGACTACTGTGCTGTTCAGGGCTCACCACATAAAGTTGTGGCAGCAGAATACCATATTTTGTGATTTAAATTTTGACCAGACCCTTTTTTTTGTGCATGTGAAAGGGAGGCTTACTCTCCCTCTTGTGAAAGTTCTATTGTTAGATGAGAACCAACACAAGTGCTGACATCCTGTGTGTATGTCAAGAGTGAGTGCATGTACAGTGCGTCTGTGACACATGTGCAGTAGTAATGGCATGTGGCCGAGCTCGGTCTGGTAAGAAATAGTTGCATTTTACATTAGTGGCATTTTACATGTACACTGTTCTTCCCTAAAGTTGCCTCCACTTTGTCCCATCGACTTTTGACATACATTTGAATTCGTGACACTTGGGTTAGTTTCTTGGAAACACCAACCTTGCTAACACGGAGAACTTCATGAAAACACTATCACACTGCTGTGCCCTGCCGTACCCTCACCTGCATTATACAAATGTGTTTTTTGACACGTCCATATGGGGACACAGCTATCTGTGAAATACAAACAATGGCAGCCTGGTCACAATCTAGGCCCAAGGCAAGGATGACTTTTTCTATATATAAAAAATGAAATTCTAAAGTATAATCAGAGGAGACACTTCTTCTTACTTCGAGGAGTCCCTGCATGCTTAAGCTGTTGCCCGTCAGCTGAATGACATCTCCGTGAGGGGTGTCTAGTTCATGACCAAGACCTTGTCCTACATTCTTATCCACCAGGTAACAGGGTTAGATCATCCAGAAAGGGGTTTCTTGGCAGAACATAAATTCACACCCTAGACATGTAGGTTAGGATTTGCATCATAGGAGTATGCTAGAAGTTATAATATTTTATATGTCTGCATTTATAAGTTGTCTCAGCCAGATATTGGAACCATTCCTTTTATTCACTGCCTTGACGCTTATTATAACTTTCGTCTGCTTCTGTCTATCGATCATTGCAGCACATGTTTTCTATACAAGAATCACTTTGGTTCAATAAGAGTTGGCCTAACGGCTAGGGCGCTCGACCTCGGACATGGGGATCTGGGTTCGAGTCTCGGTAACGACGCCAAAACCTCCTGTGATTCTGGGCAAATCACTTAATCTCCCCGTGCCTAAAAATGAAAGTGTGTCCTCATGTAACGTAACTGGAAAATATGTAAAGCGCTCTGATACCTGATTCGGTTCGGGTCTAGTTCGCGCTATATAAAACTCTGCAAAAAAAATAAAAAAATATTGAAAATGTACTCTTGTGTATTCTTTGTATATTCCTCTGAGTGAAAGAGAGCACAAGTGTCTGAGAGAAAGCTCCTAGGTCTGTTACCACGGTTCCTGAGGGAACAGGGTGGGCATGTTCAGTAGTTGCCAGAACTGTTCACTCGCTGTCTAGGTTAGGGGGGCTTATGGTGGCGCTGTGAGCTAGCTGGTCCAAGGGACAGCATACCCTGCAGAGGTGCATGGAATCAGTCTGGCACAATCCAAAGTTTATATCGTCCACAAATGCACAGTTTCTACTGATTGGTGGAAACTACACAACAGTAATAAAGAGGAAGTCTGTGTGTGTGTGTGTGTGTGTGTGTGTGTGTAGTAGTAGGGGAGAGAGAGTGTGTGTGGAGAGTATGTGTGTGTCTGAGAGCTGAAGCCAATTTGAAAGATTTTAGATGCCCCTAGTTTACTAGATGGAAGATGAGAATAGTTTCCCTGGACAGAGTAAATGTATTGCCTGAATTCCTGTGACTCAGACACTGAAAGGAGAAGGAAAGAGGCAGTGCTGCCCTTAGAAATTCAGTGAAGGCTTTGTTAGCAATGGATTGCTGATTAGTACGTCCAGAGCCCTGCCATGCAGTAGATGCCAGGTAGGGGTAAGAGGTGGGGTTGCAGTTTCTGTTGTGATAGGCGAGGAAGTTTACAGGTCAAGCCTGCCCTTTGGCCTACAGTTAATCACTGCTACAGAGAGGCTGATGACAGCCAGGTACAGAAATCTTACATGCCATTGTGTCCACATTGTGGGAGCTGCCCCTCCTTGGAGACAGGACCAGTGCTACCTGCTGTAGCCACCGCCGGCCTGGCGGGGGCAATCCGCCCGCCATCCTCACCTAAATGACCCCCTGCCATATTGGTATGGCGGGGCACCGCGGCGGACGGAAAGACCGTCCGCCGCTTTTCCGTCCGGTCGCAAAAGGTCTAATATGGTGGTGGTGTCTTATAGACACCGCCAGCCATATTACCATGGGCTTTTTGAGATGTATTTCCGTGGCGCCGATGCCCCCACGTAAAGGCATGCGGTCTTCACTTTGGGGGCCCTCTGTGGGCCCCCAGAGTGAAGGAGAGGTGGGGAGTGCACACGGGGGTACCTGTGGTACCCCCCTGCATTTGTATAAACAAAGCGGCAGGCACTGCGCGGTGCCTGCCGCTTTGTTTATGCAAATGCATACGTGCATTTTTAGCATTTTGGCGGGCGGTGCTGAGAGCACCACCCGCCACAATGCTAAAAATGCAGGATGCACCCGCCACAGTGGCGGGCGCATCCTAATACCCCCCACGGGACCCCGCCCTTGTGGCGGGCGGTCCCAATAACCGATAGGATTGCGGGCAGACTAAGTCCGCCCGCCATCCTACTGACCCCCTAAGACTCTCTGGAGACCTGCCTGAGAGGGACACCTGAAAAGAGAACCAGCTCAACCCGGTTCTGAAGGTTGGTAGAGTGGATTCACATCACCTGTCTAGAAAATTGTGTAAAAAAGTAGGGGTCAAACCATCCCACTTTGTTTCAGTCCCAGGTTCTTCTTGGTCAAGGAAGGAAGTGGTCTAAAGAGTACTCAAAAAGCTACTGTGTACAGGCACCAAAATAAAAGTGTTCTCCATTACTGGACCAGATAGCTAAAAAAGTGGTCTACATTTGCAGATCAGGCCAGTTTTAACGTGCAAAGACAAGCTGAATAGTTGCTTTGCAAGGTATGGAAGACCCCATGCATTTGTTGGAGGCAATGCTTTTTGTTATGAAAAATGTTTCCAAAATCACGGAATGCAACATGGCCGAGCCCCACCTGACAGCTTCTCTCGCTTTCTACTCCACAGCGGGACATAAAGCTCTCTTAACTGCAGGGCAGCAATGAAGCTGCCAGGCCACAACATACGCATATAAGCATGTCTTGAAGGCAGCTGACCCACTAGTTCAGTCTTTTGCAATCCTCTCCCCTTGGGCAATGCTGGGAGGCACCTTAGTTTCCCTTCTTCTTCCCATATTTCCTAGGAAGGATTCATAGGCCTTTCTTCGATCCAATCCAAGATGGGGGCTATTTCATTTGTGTTCTTAGGAATCTTCCCAATCCAAGATGGCAGCACCATTACATTAGGTAATTTCCTGCCCTGAAGTTATAAAAGGGGTTGGATGTTCTTCATCCTTGCATCGCAACACTTCTTCACTCCTGTTGGTGTGCTTCTTCGTTCCTGTTGGTGTTTAATCGCTCCTGTTGGTGTATTCCTTTGCTCCTGTTGGTGCTTCCCACTTTTTGCCCTTGCCTTCAGTGGTGTTTCTGAAAACTGTCTCAGTCTGCTGATTACATACTCTTATCCTTGTCATCTTGCCTCACAGACTTCATTAGAGGTTTTTTCCCTTCAGGGTTTTTTCCTCTTTTGGGGCTCCTTCTGGAAGGCACTATCTGTAAATGTAAATGTAAATGTATTGCGACTTATATAGCGCACGTATCACCCGAAGGCATCAAGGCGCTTGCCTTGGGAACCCGTCCTGGCTTTTCCCTGTGAGATAACCCCTACTGGGTATCCCCAGGGTGAAAGCCAGGCATCCCGCAGCGGGTGGGCCGCCGTAGTGGAGATTAAGCAACTATTGCCCAGAGTTGCAGCGTGGGACCCCATGATTAGAATAGGCACCGAGGCGAGAATGATCGAGTCCGTGGACATTTTGGGCTCAGGACCCTGCCGCGTCGGGAATTGAACCCTGGTCCCGGGCCAGACCTCTGCATCAGGGTCTGCCGCTCTAATCAGTGAGCCACACTCCTCGCTTAGGAACCCAAAGTGTTGGTGGCATTGTGGCTACTGGAAGGGGTCACCCTTACCTCCCGCAGACCAAGACTGTCAAGAACTGGGCTCTAAGGTCCTCTCACCGTTCAAGGCCTGTGGACCTTCAGCTGAGAGATTTGACAGCTTCCAGTAGTATGAGGGAAATCAACTGTAAAAACTATTCTACTGTGTATGAAAAAAGGCCCACAAACTGCAGAAAAACAGCCCACACTTTAATCTGCCAGACCAGCCTATCAGGCACTGCCTGATTGCCCTGTAGGCCAGTATAACCCTGTGTGTAACCAGAGCTAGTGTGTGTCTGACAGCCAGTCTCCCACTTTCTGAAGGGTGGGGGCTGAAGAAATCTGGGTGTCTGGTGGCAGCTGAGAGATGGAAGGAGTATTCCTGGCAAGCCTGAGAGAGAAACCCAAGAGTGACCAGTGCTGTCAAGTGGTCCCCCAAACTCTCTGCCCAGTATCTAAATAGCTGAAGAATAGGCTGGACAAAGTCATTTTGAGTTAACATAGCAGCCTGCCATGGACTAAAATGAGAGGTGCTGCTTACGGGTGGGCATAACTGGTGTAATTCTCTTTAGCGTAATTACAGCGAAATTGCTCATAATTATGCCTTTTTTCTGAGTTTTATATAGTGCGAACTTGACACAATCAGAGTGCTTTACATGAGCAACAATTGTGTTACACAAGGACAACTTCATTTTTGTTAGGCATTGGGAGATTAAGTGATTTGCGCAGAATCACAGGATGTTGAGCATCATTGCCGAGACTCGAACCCAGTTCGACAGACTTGAGATCGACCACCCTAGCTGTTAGGCTACATCCTCTCTCCAAATGCATTGATACATGAGAAACATAATCCATCACTTAGCGCTATTTTCTTAATACAAATTGCACCCTTGCATCCAAAATAAGCCAGAGGATTCATTTTACGCTACGAAAATAGCACTAAATACTAGAGGACACTAAAAGCGTTAGCCAGAAGCAGTTGGCTCTCTCTCAGTTTGTTGTTCCTCTGCTCCTGCGCTACATTGTTTTCCCCAACTACTATTAATTACTGAAGCTGGCATAATTGTAATTTCAGTAATTTTGCATCACAAGAGTAATGCTTAGTTATTGTAATCACTCTAATTCAAATTTTGCCCAGACCTAGTGCTGCTGCAACCACCAACATGAAAATTCTAGTACCACCATGCAGGATGCCTGAGTTTTGTCCGAAAAAGGTCAGCTGAAGTGCTGGTTCACATATGAACCTGGAGGGTCGCCACGGCCAACTACTAGGGCCTACAAGAAGCCAGCCTACTTGGGCCAAGTTGGTAGGAGTTCGTCCTACACATAGCCCCATTGTGGTTAATAAGTCCTGGAGCAACCTACTCCTTAAGGTCAGGAGTGCTTTCGAGGAGCAGCCAGGTAGGTCACCGAGCATCTTCTGTAACTGTAGAACTTAGCTGGACGGGAGACAAGAGCATGGCTGAGAAACATGGGGTAAGAACTTTCACAATCTCCTGAGACTTTGTGGTTAAAAACAACACCCTAAGACCTTGAACTGAGTTGCCTATTGTAAAAGAAAAGCACAACACCAGTAATAGCCTATAAAGTCTAACATGCGTATCATACAAAATAGTTAGTAGGCAAGAACAAATAATGCAAGGCAACTTCCTTTTCAACAGACAAGAGCTTCACCCTTAATCAACTAAAGCATGCAATGATAAAATTCAAACAATTTCCACATTCTTATAAATGTTCTCTCAATCCAAGTGAATAGAAGTGAAACCTGATGCAAGCAATTAGGTTATTGGCTGAGGGGGGATGTAAAACCTACTCAGACAAGAACAACAATCCTTGCCAGGGGGAATCACAAAAGTTACCAAATTAACCTGTGCTGAACCCTGTGTTAGCTTGGCACAAAGCAGTTAGGCTTAACTTAGGGCGATGTGTAAAGTATTTATGCAGCACACAAACGGTGATAGAGTAAAAACACAACACAAATCCCTAACCAATTTAGTAAAATAGAGTCATTTTTAATAAATAAAACAATACCAGAATGGCTAAAAGTAGGACCACAGAGATTCAATGTTAACGTTTTAGAAAAAATAGCACCTAAAAGCACAGCACAATCATTTGTGATCATTTGGTCTTGCAAGACCAGAGGAAATTCACAAGTTCAGGCCGACAGCTATGGAGTGCAAGTCGGATACAGGAACCAAATTAGTCCTGCTGAAAGAGTTACCTTCTCAAAGTCCAACGCAAAAAGGTCTGTTTGTAGTAAAGAAGGCCATGAGGAGCAGGGAGTGTGTTGCGGATGGTAATTGCTGTAGCACGAAGAGCAGGACAGGTGCTGGGGGTTATTGTCGCTATAATGCGCAGAGACGGTTAGGCGTCGAGGCTGGTTGTTGAAGTCAGTGCGGGCCATTGTTGATGTAGCGCTGAGTGCAGTTCTCAGATTGTGGATCATCACTGGCAATCTCTATAGCAAAAAGAGCAGTACTCACTGGAGGTTTGAGTTAGTGGAAGTGTCCCATTTGCGGTCGCAAAGAGCACGTACTTCAGGATTTCACCTTTTCTTCTTGGGAAAAACTTAAACTGATGCCAGCCAAGGGTCCAGGACCTGGGGATCCCTTTGTGGGGATCAAGAACTCCTTCCAGCAGAGGTCAAAAGGGCTCAGACAGGTCCAATTGCAGATCTGGGTGCAGCAGGTCAGCCGGTCAGTTGCAGAGAGGCCTCTGGAACATGTTATGTTGCTGTAGCTGAAACAGAAGATTAGTCAACTGAACCTTGGCATCACTCAGGGTAGCATGGGGTTGAGGTAAGCAGGTCATGTCTTCCTTCTGGGAATGCGCTGGTGGCCGCCCATACACTGGCCACGTTCCCGCCAGTGTCTGAGGAGTTACTACGTTTACTTTGCGAAAAGGTTAAATCTGGTTCGCCGGCTGACCCTATGAAGCCTGACCAGCTGATGAGACTGCTCCCTGTGTTACTCAAACCTCTGGGCCAGGTCATCAACATGTCTTTGTCGATGGCCAAGGTTCCCAGGTTATGGAAGTAGGCGAGGGTAGTGCCACTTTTAAAGAAACCCACCCTTGATCCAGCTAAACAGGAGAACTTTCGCCCTATTTCCCTACTTCCCTGGGCCTCTAAGATCTCCGAAGCCTATATTAATTCCATCTTGTCAGGCTACTTGGAGTACAATAACATACTGGACTCCTCCCAGTGTGGGTTTCGCCCAGGTCTGAGCACGGAGTCTGCCCTCCTAGCTGCGACTGAACATCTAAGAGCAGCACTGGATGAGGGACGCACTTCGGCACTAGATCTTAGTGCCGCATTTGATACCGTCTCTCACCAGATTTTGATACGGAGGTTGAAGGAGGCTGGCATAATGAGTCTTGCCCTGGACTGGTTTATCTCCTTTCTCTCGGACAGGTCCTTCCAGGTATCGGCCCCACCTTTCACTTCCAGATTCCATCCTACCAAACAGGGAGTGCCGCAAGGCTCTGCGTTAAGTCCAACGCTTTTCAACCTGTATGTTCAGCCCCTAGCTGCAGTAGCTAAGAGGAGAGGGTTGACTATAGTGTCATATGCTGGTGACACACAATTAGTAGTCGCCCTCTCCGATGATTGTTTGAACGATGCTGCAAAATTCCGGCACGGTCTTGCGGATTTCGCAGGGTGGATGACGGCCAACTGTCTCCAGCTCAACGCCAGTAAGTCTGAGGTCTTGCTGGTCGGGTAAGATTCTGAGCTATGGAGTGAACAGTGGTGGCTCACCACCTTGGGCCTTGCACCCACCCCCAAACAGGTGGTGAAGAGCCATGGGGTCTGGGTGGAATCGGCCTTGAGTTTCCAAACCCAGACTAAGAAGGTGGCAGCGACATGTTTTAGCATCCTGCCCGGCCTTAAACCCCTGCTGGGTTTTTTCAACCCTTCCATGTGACAGATAATTGTCCAGGCATCCGTGCTGTCAAGATTGGACTATGCCAGCTCGCTCTACTTGGTGTCCAACACGACAGAGGTTGTGAGATTGCAGAGAGTCCACAATGTGGCCGCCAGAACTCTTCTAGGCCTACCTAGACGCTGGCCCACCTCCACCGCTATTCGTCAGCTTCACTGGCAGCCAGTGGCAAAACGGGTGGAGTTCAAGTCTCCCTACTTTGCGTTCAGAATCCAGAACTCACCTGCTCCTGGCATTCTGGTTGGCCTGCTCTCCGCCTACACTCCTTCTCATCATCTTTGCTCAGCAGGTCAACACCTCGCAGTAGTCCCTCGGGTCATGAGGGCTTGTTCCGGTGGGCGCTCCTTTCGCATTCTGGCAGTTAAGCTGTGGAACACCCTTCCTGTTCACATCCGGAGCTTAGATAACTACCCGACATTCCGGAAAGCACTGAAAACACACCTTTTTCCATCTCATTCGGTTTGGTTAGTCCATGCTTCTGTCTGTCTCTGTGGCCCTTTGCCCCTCTGGCCTCTCTTCTGCTCAATGGGCTTCTTGCTGCTAGCGGTCTTTTTTTGCTTTAGCGCTGGGACGCACCTTTGCTGGGGCAGCTGTGCGCAATACAAATCAGCCTAACCTAACCTTCTCAAACAGCAAGGTAGACCGCTAGCAACAGGGCAGTCCTTCTGTATGTCTACAGGTCCAGGAGTGTGTTGATGAGTAGATCTTGGGATCCAATTAAACCTGATGCCAGCCTTTGTGTGGGGGGATTCACTATACTACCCCCACATCTGGTTTTGGAATTTTCTTCCCCTTCCCCTGTCAAGGCTCTAAACTGTCTGGGGGGAGAAACGACTGCTATCAGGTTTCCTTGTGTATGCTGGAGGCAAGCCCTTTGAAGTGCAATTGGGGCAGGGTACAGCTCTGCCCCCAGCCATCCCACTATCTTGATAGGGTGGCCCATCCTTCCCACACCTAGTCCCCTTTGTGTCATTGTCAGGGAGAAATACACAAACCCAACAGCAGAGCTATTGACAAACATGTGACCCAGGACACTGACAGAATGTTTAGAAAAAGAAAAAGTAAACTTTACAAATAATTTCAGGGTAAACAGCATATCTCTATTGGTTCTCAATTCAAAGTTATCATTTATTAAATGTAATGAGATAACCCAGTGTTAGTCAATGGGAGAGATTGACCTTACAACATTGAAAAATGATTTCTGAAGTTTTTCATGGCCAGTACATGTAAAACTTTAGTACACATGTCCTACTTTTAAATATAATGCACCCTGCTCTATGAGCCTTCAATGCCTATCTTAAGGGTGACGTATAAGTATAAAAAAAGAAGGTTGAAGCCTGGCAAAATGTTTTTTCGTCAGGTCGAATTGGCAGTTTAAATCTGCACTGCGCACTGCAGTGGCAGGCCTCAGACATGTTTTAAAAGGCTACTTTAGTGAGTGGCACAATGAGTGCTAGAGGCCCACTAGAAGCATATAAGCATATAATTTACAGTCCCACTGTACAGTCAGTACCATTAACTAAGGACTTACAGATACATTAAATATGCCTATGGGTGCATGCCAATTTTACCATGTTTGAAAGAGAGAGCACAAGTACTGTAGCATTGGTTCGCAGTTGTAAAGTTCAGAGTCCTAATGCCAAAAAAAGAGGTTCCGCAACAGAAGGAAAAAATCAGGGGGAGATCCAGCACATGGGCCAGCTCCAACATGTGATAAAACAATAGCTTAATGATAATGACTAATGAACAGGTATCAGGATCTTCTTGTGGGATGGACTGGGAAAAGTCCTTAATAATATAAAACAAGTAACACTAACAGGTATTGTCTCCACTTCTTTCTAGAATCCTCGCTTTGTTGTGTCAAGCTCAAAACGAGGCTACACTCTAACAGTTCAGTAAATCTGCAACTGTCCATCATGGAGTTAAATGGCTGCAATACATTTAAAATGCATGTAAATTAGCAGGAATACCGAGATTTCAGTCGTCTTTATTCCGGTATACAAATAACATAGAAAATCAATAATAATGAGTGGCAGTACATGTTAAGAACACTGGCAGTTCTGTAGAATACATATGTGCATTAAAGCACAGATAATGGTAAATCCACGTTCTCACTAATGAAATTCATATGAACTCGATGCACTCTGTGTCTGCCTAGTCACTGCCAAAAACCTAGTATACGGCATGGTAGTAGCGGGTCAATGGCCTCATAGGGAGAGAAGACAATTGCGGGAGGAGGGGAGAGAAGTGTAGTACCTCATGATTAGCATAAATTAGGGCAACACAACAGAGCGAAACAATTGAACTGTGCAGTATTGAGTTTTGGTGTGAGATTAAAATTACTCTCTTTTCTTAAAAGATATGCCTTGGGCTGTATATTACATTGTTGAGTTTGTTGATTGACTACTGAGTTCTGAGCTTTTGCCTTCACACTGACAGCATAGGCGGATGTTTCGACTCGGAGTCAATTGGACCCGAATGCTGTCCCTGTCTCTCCACCCTATAACCTAAACAAAGGTCTCTAATCATAACGGAACTTTGGTGGAGTGCTCTTCACATCTCACAACGATAATGATGATGAGCAGGTGGCACAACTAAAGCATGGTAGCTGTGTGATATATGTGCTGACATCACTGCATACCACGGTGGCCATTTTGAAGATGGGCAGCCGTTCCAATAGCATATGTCAAACAAAGCACAGTCCCAGCTTTAAGGTGAATCAGACAATTCCACAAATGAAGCCTTCCTGTGCCAAAGATACAGTTACCATGAGAATATTTTTACGGGTTGAAGCTGGTATCCTACTACTAAGTTGAACATATATGAAAGCTTTAATTTTTTACTAGCCTCTACCTCAGGAATGCTCATATTGACTTCATTTTGGGGATTGTCTGATTCACCTTAGAGCAGGACTCTGTTGTTCCTGTTCACCTTCTCATGATGTCTTTCTGATGCTGTACATACAGCGTTGGATGGATCATAACTATCTTAATTTAAACCCCGGTAAGACAGAGATCATTCTTACTGGGGACAGCTATAAATTTTGGAGCCCACATTATTGGCCATCGGAGCTAGGATCCACCCCTCTCCCTCCACTTCGGCCAAAACATTGGGAGTTTCGGTGGACAGTGACCTCTCATTGAAAACCCAGGTCGGTGCAGTGGTGTCCAAGTGTTTCCTTCAAATGCGCAAGATCAGGAAAATACATCTCTTTCTCACCCAGGACGCACTGATCCAGGTCATAATAGCCACTGTTTTATCTCATCTGCACTACGCTAATTCTGTGTATTTAGGTATGCCACATTACTTGCTTAAACGCTTACTGATGGTCCAGAATCATGCTGCACGTCTGGTTTTCCGACTACCTAGATGGCAACCAGCAACCCCATTGTTGAGTAAGCTGCATGTGCTCCCTATCTCCCAGCGCTGTGTCTTCAAGATTGGTTGCCTTATTTTTAAGGCTCTGCATGGTACCAGTCCTATGTTCATTAATAACCTTATCTCCAGGCAGATTCCCAGGCGAGACTTAAGGTCTGCTCATCTCTCTCTTCTCTCTGTCCCGATGTTTAAACGGGTTCGCCAAGGAGGTCGCAGATTTGCCACTCTTGCCCCCAAACTGTGGAACTCCTTCCCGTGGGAAATTCGATTTGGCACAGATCTTCTTCAACTTAGGAAACACCTAAAAACCTGGCTATTTGCACAAAGCTAGATCCTATGTTCCTATTTGACTGCATTCGGAGCATGCTAGCGCCATGAAGCCACCCGGCGTACGTGCGCTCTATAATACATTTTTATTAACTTTAACATTAACATTCTGGGTCATCTTTGACTAGGTACTTGGATGTGTATTGTGTCTCCTTTCTCTGGTTGAATGCCAACCCTTTGCACACGATTGATTCTGAGCTTGGGACTTTGACATGTTAGCTTCAGATGGATTATAGGAATATTTTCTGGAATTCACTCATGTATTTACTCTGTGCTGAAGCATCACTCACTACCAACCAAAGATGAACATCCACATAATGAAGAATTACTGTGTGTCAAATTCAGTCATAGGGCAATTTCATTAAGAAGATAGTATACATTGAAATAGTTAAAAGAGAAAGTGGCATATTGATGTTGTTTTGCTCAAAGTCATTGAATAATAAATATGCAGAAAACTGAAAATAAATGTAATTTTGTTTTCATCAATACACTGTAATTGTTAATATATAATATTAAACAACTCAAATGAGACCGTTAATCGAAGATTGAATTGCACAACCTTTGCAGGGGTCAGTGGGCTTATGTCAAATAGCTCAAACACCTGACCAGTATCAAGTGGTGGTAAAAGGGGACAAAGCATGAATATCTTAAGTGAGAAAAATAAGGAAGATTCATCTGTTCATCTCTTAAAGGTTCCATCCACAATTGACTATATTCATTTTGCTGCAGAAGTGTGCAGCACTTATTTTACATGTGCAAAGTATACGTAAATCTCAACCATTAGACTATCCATATTTTAGAATGCTTCGTACTTTTCTTGTGTTTTGGTTATGGTGTAGTCCCATCCTGTCTCCATCCTGTCAATATTTCCTTGTGATTTCCAACTCACAGAAGTGCTAGATTCTTTCAAAAATGTTTACAACCTACTCTTATCAATTGTAATATGCATGGGAATCACGGGACATTTGTGAAGGAAACCATGCGCAACTTCAGTTTCAAAATATTAAAATACTGCTTGGAGATAGGTGAAGGAGATAAATGGAATACATATAACTGATTCATCCGCTGCAGAGATCTATGAACAATGTGGCAGGTGTGGGGTTGAATCCTAGAGCTGGTCACTCTATGTGCTGCACGAGAGTAATAATGTTTCTTAAGACTATGATAATTCAGCTCAGTGAAAAGGAGCACTACATTCTAAATTAAGTAACCCGCTAAGCACCATTTTATAAAATTATAGTTTTTTTGATATGATAAACACTGTGTAAGGATTACATACTGACGAGTAGCAATATGAAAACTTAGCCCTGCGCAAATTAAAAGTATCAAATTAAAGTATTGCATTAAAAATGCAAAGTAACGCACGCGAGACACCATTAAGTAAAGTCTAACATCCTGGCCCCCTTTACACATGGTTCACCTTTCTAAGATCTCTTGTGTGGAACAATAATCAGTGCTTCACTGAAGTCTAAGTGAGTCGCTATTCTTACTTAGGGCCTGATTACAAGTTTGGTGGTCCTAGAGGAATCAACCATGCCAGCGCCCCTCTCCAGGACCACCCAACTTGACTGCCACCCTCCTGCCAGATTAGGAGTAATTTCGGTGTCTGGAGGGTGGGTGGTGAGGCGGTCCTGCGGCGATGCAGTTTAAAGGCTCATAGTGAGCCTTATAACTGCACTGCCACTGGACTGCCAATGGAACTTCATGCACGGAATGGACTGGGCATTCCATGGCGTGCAGAAACAGGGGTGCATTCACACAGGGGGTCACAACATGAGCCCCCCTGCATGCACCACAATGAACAAGGGCAACAGGGGGCTTTGTAGGGCCCCCTTTGTTTCCTCATTGCCAACGTTTGCATGGTGGGCTCACTTCCATGAATAGGCTGGGCGTGAAGAAACTCATAATATGCATGGCGGTGCCGCAACGGCATGCATATTGCTTCCCTAGACCACCATGCCACCGACAGGGATTGTGGATCCCTGGTATTTGGGGCAGCCCCAAAATGCTCTGAGCGCTGTACTCTTAATACAGTGGTTGAACAGCTGATGCAGCAGTCACCGACTGCCACCACACCACCACCACCGGTTCGGCTTTCCAAACTAGTAATCAGGCCCTATGTCTTGATCTACTTTAGCGGTAAACCAGTTAATTTCACTCCTGAATTTTCACACATACTCATGGAAAAGATATTTGTGAATCAGGCTCTCTGAGATTATTTGATGATTTTACTTTTGCCTTGTTGCCCAAGTACCTCGAAATAATCCAGGATCAGAATAAAGCATACGCTTCTGATCCCCATTGCATCCTGTGGCATCAATTGCTAACAATATCCCCTACTAAACAACACAAAACTGCTCCCCCAAAAGCTTCTAAAACCTAACCAGCCGCTATCAAGAGAACTTAAAACACTTTGCAGTTGTAGGGCCTCATGACGAGTGCCTAGGATTTATTTTGTGCTCTTCCTTCCCCGCTCATAGTTAATGATACTATGGGTATTGGTAAGTCCAGGGTGGAAAAATGCCATAGAATTCTAAAGGACGTATTGAGAAATGTGAACTTAAAGAGGGAATTGAGAAATTGCATCTGAATTCCCCCCAATGATTTACAATTTTCCCCTGTAGTTTCACCGAGAGAATTCAGCGGATTTCAGCAACCATTATGTTCAGTTTCAGGACAACAGATCTGGGAAGTTAGCACGGATCTTGTAATTCCGATTTTGTTGAAAACTCCCGGTCCTATTGGATTTAGAATGAGTCAGAGAGTAATTGATGCAGCACTGAATGTATCATTAATTTTAAAGGAGATGCTGAATGGCCAGCATGAAATAAGTATCACTGCGCCAAATTAATGATTGCTGTTCAGTTTGTCATTTCATCACCACTTGCTGTATTTTAGGTTCACATTCATTTCAACACCATTTGAGGTCCAGCCATTGTCTGCTGGGTAGACAAGCAATCATCTTGCAGAATTGCCATGGCACTGGTGTAGTTCAAACTAAGAAATAAAGGTAAATATGAAAGGGACATGGGTTTGGGAGTAAATCCGTAGGAGTAAACATGCTTTTATTTGTTCTCGTGATTGATGGTTTACTATTTATGCTAATCAGCCATTTATTTCCTTTCATTATTAAAACTCGATTTTGCATGTTATCTCTGTTATTATTGACTCACTGAAAGCGAACGTGCATTGCTAGAGGTTCCAAACCATTTATAATTATAATAATTTGGATAATTATTTAGCGCTTCCATCCAAAGGGCTTCATAATTTCTTTTATGTAATTAGAATTACCCAATTTTAACTTGTTTTATCCAGCTCGAAAAGATGAAAGACTCGTTGCCCCTAGCAGTAGTTAAACCTACAAACCAAAGGTTATACACTGCTTTTCGATGAAGGAAGAAAAAAAAACAGCTCACTGCAGAACATCAATTTACAACAAAAATTAAGCTCGTTTCGAAGCAGAACCAGCTCAACAATTAAGGGAATTTAGTCAATTAGAGTTGGCGAACCGCTTAGGGATAAGGCCAGGGATTACTCAAGGCAACACAGTACTACCCCATCAACTTCAGGATGTACTTTAGGGTCTATGCCTAGAGAAGACTGTAAATGTGTGCTCTCAGGTTCGTTTCCGCATGGAGATCACAAAGATTTTCATGCGGATCGCAGAACCTAGGCACTAGATGGACAGTTCAGGGAGTACCGCATTCAATCACACTGTAGAGTAGGTATTCCTTTCAGAGTGGCAAGGTTATTGTGCAATACTTTAAATTTATATTCTTATGTGATTCGTGTATTATTTTAAAGATTTTTTCAAATATACTTAATTAATATCTAGTGTCTAATTAAAGTTATGATGTGTGCTTTTTCATCTCCTTTAATTTTATTTTGTTATTTCCATTATATATACAAATATATACAAATATTTATATATATATGTATATCTATATATATATATATATATATATATAAATATATAAAAAACCCTTCTCCTCGAAAAAGGGAAACGAGCCGCAACCTCAGCAGTAAGGAAAATTGTTTATTTAAATATTCTTGCAGGCATACCTGACGCGTTTCAGTCAGCATTGACTTTTTTCAAAGGTTTAAGCCTAGCGTGTAGCAGGGTTCCACAAGCCTTCAAGCTGTTCAAAAGGTTCCGCCCTCTGCTTGTTCATGGGCTCCCTCAGTGGGTCGACATGCCGATTCTGCTCACAGGTTCAAGTGTCATTAATTGAATCCATTTCACTGAATGGTATTTAGTTTAGAAATCACTTCCTTTAAAGACGAAGTGTCTTATGGGGCCTGTGATGTCGATGGCAGTCCCGTTTTCTGTTAAGAGGTTTGCTGGGACTTGTGGTTTCCTGCTGCACAGTTCTTGAAAATATTTTAATTAAAATTAAAGTTCTGTTCTTTTTTCTCTCTCACCGCTGACTCCGTAGCAGTCCTCCTTTGCAAGGCTGCTTGGACACCATCCCGAAGCCAGTCTTCGGTGTCACCAGCTGAACCCTTTTCGTTGGCACGAATCATCAATTTTGGTTACTTTGCGGGCAGCAATGGCGCACTATACTGGTGGTGCGATCCTCACGGCTGAACCACGCCGTAATTATATAAACAAACCAAAATATATATTTTTATATATATATATATATATATGTATATATATATATATATATATATATATATATATACATACATATATATATATATATATATATATATATATATATATATATATGTGTAGATGTATATATATATATATATATGAACCAAACGCCCACTCAGTGAGGAATGAGCCCAACATGTGCTGACTTGCCAAAAGGATTTATTCGAGCAAAAAATGCAGAGTTCAGGAAACGCCAGGCAGACGCGTTTCTAGCGAAGGTGTGCGCTTTCATCAGTGCCGGTTCCCGTTTCCTTTTTTCCAGAGCCTTGCACCTGGGGGTAATTAAAGTGTCCTGAGCAGTCTCTGGCCACTCCTTCGTTGGTTCCTCCCCGCTTCTGTTCGATGTTGTGCTGCCTCCTGTGCATGTGATGGGGCCAGAGGAATGCTGGTACAGCGAGTCCGATGTGTCAGCCCATCCAGTGAATGGCTGGCAAATGCACAGTGGCTTGTCTCACTGTATTGCAACCCTCCGTTTCCATCACACAAGGAGAGTGATTTGCCATACCTGATGGGGCCCCTGCAGACACGCTGCAGCCTCCTTCCCCGAAATGAAAGTCCCAGTAAAATAGCATGAGACCTCTCGAGGGGGTGAGAGCGCTGTATTTTCATACCGAGTCCAAAGTTTTGCTGACTTGGCGCCTCACACCAGACCAGGAGGGCATGTCGGTAAAGCCAGTGAAACAGCATACTGGCTATTTACATGAACCAAACGCCCACTCAGTGAGGAATGAGCCCGACATGTGCTGACTTGCCAAAAGGATTTATTCGAGCAAAAAATGCAGAGTTCAGGAAACGCCAGGCAGACGCGTTTCTAGCGAAGGTGTGCGCTTTCATCAGTGCCGGTTCCCGTTTCCTCTTTTCCAGAGCCTTGCACCTGGGGGTAATTAAAGTGTCCTGAGCAGTCTCTGGCCACTCCTTCGTTGGTTCCTCCCCGCTTCTGTTCGATGTTGTGCTGCCTCCTGTGCATGTGATGGGGCCAGAGGAATGCTGGTACAGCGAGTCCGATGTGTCAGCCCATCCAGTGAATGGCTGGCAAATGCACAGTGGCTTGTCTCACTGTATTGCAACCCTCCGTTTCCATCACACAAGGAGAGTGATTTGCCGTACCTGATGGGGCCCCTGCAGACACGCTGCAGCCTCCTTCCCCGAAATGAAAGTCCCAGTAAAATAGCATGAGACCTCTCGAGGGGGTGAGAGCGCTGTATTTTCATACCGAGTCCAAAGTTTTGCTGACTTGGCGCCTCACACCAGACCAGGAGGGCATGTCGGTAAAGCCAGTGAAACAGCATACTGGCTATTTACATGAACCAAACGCCCACTCAGTGAGGAATGAGCCCGACATGTGCTGACTTGCCAAAAGGATTTATTCGAGCAAAAAATGCAGAGTTCAGGAAACGCCAGGCAGACGCGTTTCTAGCGAAGGTGTGCGCTTTCATCAGTGCCGGTTCCCGTTTACTTTTTTCCAGAGCCTTGCACCTGGGGGTAATTAAAGTGTCCTGAGCAGTCTCTGGCCACTCCTTCGTTGGTTGGTATATATATATATCCTCTGTACTCCGTCTTTTTTCCTTCCAAGAAACGGATCCAGACCACGGGATATGTAGAAAACAAATATTTATTCGTGCATAGTCTCCATTACGCGTTTCAGCTTACTCGAAGCCTTGATCACATGACGATGTATATATATATCACAACAATCCCGGGTTGGTTGCAAGGCTGTCACATAGGCGGTCCGAGTTCAGGCTACCGGGTAACCCCAAAATTTCACAACTTTTTCTTGCTTCTTGACTAGAAGCATTTAAAATGGCAAATAGAATGTTTGTCTATTATGCCCGTGAGCAAGGCGTAAAGCCGAAATGCGTTGTTTGATGTTATTAAAAATTTATTGGAGCATACCGGAGTGTCCGAGTACTTTCTACTGATTTTGGAGAAAAGTTGTGCTATATATATATATGTATGTTTTTATAAGCAAAAAACTGTGCGGCGCACTCAGGATCTGTAATTAATCCGTTTATTTAGCAATCTGCACAGCAAATCAGTCTGTAACACCGACGCGTTTCGGGCACACGCCCTTTCTCACGGTGGGTGGCACTACTTTCCTTTCTGCTTAAGAGGCTTTGCATCACATGCTACTACCCTCAGACACTGGAAATCAGCACAATGATGACTAAAGATGAATTAGAGGATTTCATCAAAAAATTACTGGTGAGAATGGATAAGTTGGAAAGCGAAATTACAGCTAAAAAACAACGCAAATTCATTAGAGACTATAAAGATTACCAAGCGGGACGAACCCTCACGTTCCAAAAAAAGTATGATCATTTATTTGACAAAAAAACAGGTCTAGCAATAACCAAACCATCACCGGCTGGAAGAGAAGAGGTGGTAGAAAGTGACATCTCAGATGGCAATGTCTCTGATACCCCGACGGGAGAAGCAAATCAAGATGTAATAGTGGAAAATACTAGGAATCCGAATTTTTTATTACAATTCCAAATGCTAAGCAAAAATCGGACAGAAATGTTCCAAGAAACACGATCTCCAAGGGGCAGAGGACGGGGAAACAGAGGAGGAACTACCGCAACAAACAAGCCAAAAAGAGGAGGTGCAAAAGGAAACAATGCTCCAATGGGAATGGCAACAAGGAGCCGTCAACAGAATCAAGTATGACAGTTGTGAATTTATCAAACAGGGTCCTTACTCAGGAAGAAGAAGAAGTCTTGGCTTTTGGTTTATCTTTTTGTCCGTCTCTAAATATGAATTTTGCAGAAACACGCATTGATCTTTTTCTATTTTCAAGAAAGCTCAAACTCAAGAAATGGTTTGCAACGAAACCCAAGAGCAACGAATCTGTGAGTATGACATCAGTTGCCAGTAATTTTGACATGAATGATATGGAACTATTACATGTTATGAGTTCCGACCCGGACAATGCCCACAATACTTCTGAATGGGACACATGGGGGACTGATTTGGGGCTTAATCCTGGAACTAAATTCAAACCCAAGTCAGTTTTTCTTCCATTAATTCAATGTGATGCCATCGATGTATTTGAAAGAGGTGTTTTAAATGATCTGACCAAATTACGTTATCAAAAAATACCGGGCAGAAAGAAAAATCTTACCACTAGCCAATTATTGGCCATTGACGAGTTGAAATGTGATGGGAATATTGTCATCAGACAAAGTGACAAGGGTGGAAACGTTGTAGTGCTTAACAAAACTCAGTACATTAATGAGGGGCTACGACAACTGAATGATGTGAGGTGTTACTGTCAAACTAATCAGGAAGATCTGTTGAAATCTAATCTAACATTCAGGGATCTGTTGTTGGAATGGAAAGATGTGGGATTAATTGAACCTGAAGAGTTTCAATACTTATATTGCGCCCACCCTAGAACCCCCATGTTATATCTATTACCTAAACTCCACAAGGACCCCCTAGTTCCACCAGGACGTCCAATTGTATCTTCGATTGGGTCACTACTGGAACATACATCTAAATACATCGACCACTATCTTAGACCGTATGTGGTCGCTCTCCCATCGTATATCAAAGATACTACCCATTTTTTGACTGCCATAAATGGAATTCATTGGGAAGATCATTTTATTCTTGTCACACTAGATGTGACAAGCCTATATACGAGTATTTTTCATGAGCAGGGACTGAAAGCCATCGAACACTTTTTAAGAACACGCTCTGTCTCGTACTTGCAACACTCGAAAATGATCATATCTATGATTGACTTCTGTCTTAGAAATAATTTTTTTTTCTTTGATAACATCTTGTATCGTCAGTCACAGGGCACAGCCATGGGAACCTGCTTCGCCCCCAGCTATGCGAATTTATTCATGGGCTGGTGGGAGGAGCAGGTTGTCAGTGAGATGGCAGACTTTAACAACGTGGCCCTGTGGCTGCGATACATAGATGATATTTTCTTTATTTGGAACGGAGATGAGACATCTGTGAGACTGTTTATACAGAAATTAAATGTCAACAATTTGAATCTTGCATTTACTGAACATATCAGTGATGTAAAGCTGGAGTTTCTCGATGTTCTTGTTGAGGTTGAGAACAAACAGCTTGTCACCAAGCTGTTTCGCAAAAAAACTGCTGGTAACAGCATTCTAAATGCGAACAGTTGCCATCCCCGTAGCTTGGTTTACAGCATTCCCTACGGCGAGCTACTCCGCGCCAAACGGAATTGCAGTACCGAGAGTGCATTTCTTGATGAGGAGAAGAAAATGTGTCGTAGATTCCGAAATAGGGGGTATAGTCCGAATATGATCAACACTGCCAGGGAAAGAGTAGCACTGAAAAACAGAGATGAATTATTAATTCCTAGAGTTACATCGGATGATGCTAACCAAGTGAGATTTATCACTACTTTTTCAGGTCAATCACGTGAGGTGCGCAAAATATTTGAGAAACATTGGCATGTGTTGCATACTGACATACACCTCAAGAAATATTTGAGTGACAACCCACAAATAACCTTCCGGAAAGGGAGATCATTAAGAGATAAATTAAGTAGAAACTATGTTACATCAGCAAGTACAACCAATCAGGATGTTGGCTTTAAATGTTGCAGACGTTGTAAAGCATGTAAATTTAGTCATGATTGCCAGACTCTTCTTGTACCCACTACAAATAAGACTTTCACAATACGCAAACATCTAACATGCAACACACCCTATAGTGTATATGTGCTCATCTGTCCATGTAATAAATGGTATGTGGGAAGTACCAAACATGAGGCTAAAAAGAGAGTACTGGAGCACCTTCGCGCAATACACAATAACAATAGACAATATCCTATAGCGCGACATTTCTTCTCAGATCACATGCAAGATGAGAAATTGGTGCAGTTAGTGGTTATTGACAGTGTTGATTTGGGGATCCGAGGAGGCAATCGTGAGTTGTCACTTAGGAAACTAGAATCGAAATATATTGTGGATTTCGAGTGTCTTACTCCGAAAGGATTTAATATGAGTGAAGAACTTGCCGTACATCTATATGAATGAATATATGTGCACATTCAGATTGGAGTTAATCTATTGCAATAATGTATCCGTAGTCTTCTTGATTTTAACACAATCTTTGTATTGTTTTTAGATTTCACACAACTTGGGCTAGCAGAAGATATTGGACTTTATTGGAAGAATCTATTAATGCAATATTATTGTTTGAACCGTATTACCCACTGGGGTTTATATGATTTCACGTGACTTTGAAACTTGGGAGGTTTCCAGCCCACTGGGGCAGATATGTATGTATTTTTTCTCACATGGTCGATTAATACGACTGTTGACAGCACGTAGCTATGACAACGTGCAACCAATGGCGCGGAAGATAATTGAGCAGCGAATGAAATACTATCATTCACGCTGGTAATTTATTTTTCTCCCGAGGAAGATATCTGGAAGTACATGTGTAATGATGATATAATTATGCATTTACGAGATTCTGACATGTCGAAAACATTTTGGAAGTTCAAATTATGTGATTTGATCAAACGTAATTCTTTTGACAGCAACTAATATATTTTTTGATTTAATATGTACATAATTCATGTTACATGTTTTTGAAGTATATGTATGTCAGGAATTGCGACCCGGACGGGTTATCAAATGTTTACCATTAACATTTTACCATTCCAAGATGGCTGCTTATTTTCCAAGTTTGTAACCATGCACTAGGGTGCTGGATGTATATAAAAAATGGCTGTGTTTACATGCAGACGAGCGTGATCAAGCCGTATTGGCGAAACGCGTCGTTACTTTTCATCTGCGGAATAAATCTAATATCACTGAACTACGAGTGTCCTGCATCTTTCCATAATTGGTGGAGCTTTGTTGAAGAATTTTATGTGGCTGGCTGGTAGCTGCATGCAGGACCGTCCGTGACAGCTGACCCCTTATACCAGCAATAGTGGAGTTCATATATATATATATATATATATATATATATATATATATATATATATATATATATATATATATATATATATAATATATATATACATATACATATACACATATACATATATACTTCTTGGGGCGGAGGGGGAGTGAGTTTCAAGAACATAGTGAAATGTTGATCTCAATGCTAAAATGTTGTCTTGAACATAATATTTTTATGTTCAACAGTCCCACATACAGGCAGCTGCAAGGAGTAGCTATGGGGGCCAGTTTCTCCCCAAGCTTCGCGTGTTTGCACATGGGAGCTTGGGAGGAACTGGTCCTCCATACATGTTTCCAACAGGAAATGATGGATCATGTCATTAGTTGGCATAGATTCATTGACGACCTGTTTGTGATATGGAGAGGTGAAAAGGAGGAGGCTTTGAGATTCATAGATCGTATTAATGACAATAAACTCAATATTCATTTTACAGCAGAATTGAGCCAGCACCAGGTCCCCTTCCTCGACACATTGGTATATGTCAAAAATAACAAACTTGAAACGAAACTATACCGCAAACAAACGGCCGGAAACACCACACTCCATGCAGCAATCCACATTACCTTGTAATGAGCATTCCATATGGCAAGATGTTGCGCCTACGTAGGTTATGTAAGAACGACCACGATTTATTGGAAGCTCAATCAGCGAGTGCAGCCAGATTCCGAGAGAGGGGGTATGCTAAAAAAAACATAGATGAGGCCATCAAAAAATCTATGAACCTCAGTCGCCAAGTACTATTGGATAAAGGGAATACAACCACCAATACCGGGACAGAACAGGAAACCACTGATGTTATATATGCCCCAAAGGAGGGGACATTTAGAATCATCACGGGTTTTAGCTTCCATCATAAAGAGGTGAGGAGAATCATAAACAAAAATTGGCCTACGGTACTTCAAGATCCCGTAATCGGACACAGTCTACCCAAACGTGTGAGTGTCACCTACAGCAAAGCACCCAATATGAAGGATAGACTAGTGGATACAGGCCATGAGGTCCTTAACAAGACTGTTTGGTTCCAGAACAAGGGTGGTTTCCAAAAGTGTAAAACATGTAAGGCGTGTACACATGGGGTCAACTGAACTACTTATCGAGATGGGTTCAGAGACAGAGAGCACAGAATCACTAAGATTTTAACATGTAAAACGGAGTATTGCGTATACATTTTGGAGTGTCCATGCCCACTGCAATATGTGGGCAGTACAAAGCTACCTGTACATAAGTGAGTGTTGCAACATTTACGTGCCATCACATCGCAGGATAATACATACCCAGTTGCACGCCATTTTAGGACCCACCATAACAGTAACAACCAAAATCTCAAATATTTTGTGGTAGATTCAGTCTTGGCCATTAGGAGGGGTGGTGACCGTGAGGCAAAATTAAGAAAGTTGGAAACCCGGTATATACTACAATTAAACAGCAAACACCCGGGAGGTTTAAATGTCACTGAAGATTTGTACACATGTTTACATGAATTAATCTTTCAAGGCTCTCTACCTCTCTGTATAGAGAAGGATAGCATAACTATAACAGGAGATCATCATAATAATGACCGAAGGATGTAGGAATAATGGTCTACTTTTTGATACTTATTTTATCAAACGATTTTATAACTATGGTTTTAGTACCAGAAGGGTGTATAGGAATATTTATATTTTTAATGAATCATATCAATGACAAACAGGATAACACTGATAGTCGTGTCGGTTGAATCCCTGATAAGCCCGTCCTTTAACATCAACTGAATCATGCAATGTTATGTTATGTTATATTTTACAATAGAGCCTAATTGGTATCTGCAAATAGAGAGTAGAAGGGGTAACACTTAATGTATGTTATCTCATTCTGCAGCATCTATTGTACACCACAAGGAGGAAAGAGAGCTTAACAGTCAAGCTTGAACTGGGGAACATACCAGTCTGTCACTCCAGAAAGATAGGATTACTAAACCTTGTGAACTGTACTGCAATGAAGACTGAAATACTAGAGTGGTTTTTTCAATGGTTTTTTCAATGGTTTTTCTGCTGTCTAATGTATATCCTTTGTTATTTATTTCCTTGCCTATTTGCACATATTTGATCAAGTCATGTCCCCCTTTCATATATATTCATCAATTTGTCTCAGTGATATTTGAATGATTTGATTAAATCCAATAGCGGAACACTGGCCGATTAATTTTTAGGTACAGCTAATGAACGTATTATGAGGGAAATATATATGTGTCTTTATAACATCTTAAATGGAAAATGATATATTCAATTGACTAGGTTAAAGTTTAACTGGGCTCAGTTATCTTAATTTGGTTAGTAGTTTGAGGAATCGTGAATGGCGATGTTAATCTAAAATAATAATAAAATAAAAAAGTATGTTTTTGCACCATGCACTTTAATATTAAATTTGCACTTTAAAAACATGTCCACAATTATATAAGCAGGTAGATCTGCTCGACATGAAACACAAGGTAACTGCACGAGAATTGGAACAGGACTGGACTTTGAGAGATATGCAATGCAATTGTATTAGACAAATGAACATGTATATTCAATTTTGTATATTTGGACAGGACATGTTTGGGTATTTTACCAGTATTGTTTTGTGTATATTAAGACTGTCAATGTTTTCAACATTGAATTTGACAATATAAAATAGTCTTGTATTTTACAGGAATCTGCCAGAATTTATACTAAGAGAATTTTAAGTGCAAATTACAAAGTCTAGCCCTTGTAAATGAAAATCTACAAGCTAGAATGCATGACTTTGTATTAGAAACTGATGGAATTTAACATGAGTCCGTTATCTATGTCCTTGCACAAAATTGCACTAGCGTCCAATCCTAAATGAGCTCTGTCACTTTAAATTGTTCACCCTCGCAAGAGTTCGCTGTCATGTGAGCAAGGCACAAGGGGTGCCGAAACGTTATGAACCGACTGGCGAATAAATCATTTCACCGTGAAAATTTGGTCCGTGCTTGGTGTTCCTGCGCATACTGGGGAAAGCGGCGAATGCACAGGAGGCTTTGGTTTTCAATATATATATATATATATGCAAAACAACTCCTTCTCTTCTCGCTCGCTTGTCGGCTGAAGAAAGAGCATGGACTCAAGAAATGTTCACTGTTGGCTATTTATTTTTGTTGCTCCCAACAGACCGTGATAGCCATGACGCGTTTCATCCCTCACAGGGGACTTGATATATATATAAATATATATTCCAAAACCAAACTTAGTACGGAGCACTGAAATCGCCATGACCTTGCCACATGCGACAGCGGTCCGTGGTGAGGGGGCGAGCCTCGTAACACCGCAACTCACGCTGTCACCCTCCAAGGAAATCAACATCTGCGGACACAGGCAGGCTAATCAAGTAATAGTTTTATGTAGCAAAATTTAGGCAGCTCGATGCGTTTCGGGACCCAGTCCCTTGATCACGAGTGCCGTGAGTGAATTTTCATTTCCTTAAATCAACATGTTACTCGACATTACATAGATAGTGAAAACAGACTTAAACTCAAAAGAAAACATTCCTTATACAAATGTGATAGCCGCTTTTGACAGTTGAGAATAAAGTTCGTATTTGACTGATCATGACCTGTGAATTAATGTATGTTACAAAAACACATGTAATCAATTTATCGACTTCCTGTGTGTCTTTCGTCTATGAAACAACAGAAAAGAAAAAAGACTTGATGTTATCGCGTTTTTTCAATAATAGATTTCATACACTGAATACGATTGATTTTCACCCAATGGTTGCGTTTCGGGGAGCGTTCTAAATTAAAGGTCTTTCAACCTATTCACAGTGATTCAGCCTCTGTGGGCAAAAAAGGCACACATAAATGAACATATCATTGCCCAAGTGGGCATATCAATCGCACGCTCAAGCGCTCTATGCCTTTGGATGCTGGCTTTCCCTTGTGCTGTATTTATCTTCTTTAATCAGAAAGTTGATCTATACACATATAGTCTTTGTTGTCTGACTCTATTGTGAGGTGTCAAGCCCAAGTGGGCTACCCATTAAAACACAGATACTTTCGCTCTCTAATGGCTCTTCTGACAAAACACAGGCGGCATCGTCTGTAAAAAACAAAAAATTAATGAAGTGAAGTTTTAAGTCATATATATCTAGACTAACACCACTCACAGTGACATTAAAATAACAAACAGCTTCTTGAGGCAAAGGACTAAATAATATGTATAAAATATGTAAACTCTACAAAGAACCATCTTGATTTCTCTTCATTATCACCTATGAACACTTCAATCGGCAACATAATCAACATCAAAAGCAAAGATTTTTCACAGACTACTCAAATTCCTTACTTATATCAAATCTAACCTAAATGTACAGAAAGTTCTTCGTCACAGTTGTGCCCTATCATGACTAACGTTCTATATTGTACAATCAGTCTGACTTTTGTCTATGAAACTCCTACTATCGACCCCTGTGTTTGGTCCGATCACTATCTTCTAAAATTCATGTTCATTCTTCCGACTTTTTGCGAAACCAAAACTGGTAAAGGCAGCCTTGCCAGGAAATGGAATGCTATTAATAAAAAAGACTTTCAGGATACTCTAACTAACACCGCCCCACCTCCGAGCAATGACATTAATGTCGCCGAAGCTAACTGCTCCCAATGGCTTCTTGAGGCCAGCAATAAGCACGCACCCTTCAGGAAAGTCAAATTAGCTAGACGTGCCGACGCCCAAAGATGGTTCTCTCCAGAACTTAAAATCCAGAAACTGGCATTGCGCCAACTTGAGAGGCAATGGCCACGGGAATACTGTTCCGAGAAAAAAACTCCTGTACACCTCAGACCGGAAAGAATATATGAAGGCTATCATTACAGCAAAAGCCGCCCACTTCTCTTCACGTATTCTTAACACTAATAATAGCTCCAAATAAATCTTTGTTATCATGAATGAACTGACCAACCCAGACAGGATCCTTACAAAGGTCACGCCCTCCCAAACCCTGTGCAACTCTCTCAATGAATATTTCATTGAAAAAATTATTAACATTAAAGCCAGCATTCCCCTACATGCCCCCATGCCGACCGCAGGGCCCACACATGGTAACACCTGCGCTCTTAGCAGCTTTCCCCTGATTAGTACTGAGATCTTTCAGGAGCTCCATGTTAAAGTTAAATCAGGAGCTCCTTCTGACTGCTGCCCACCCCACATTCTTAAGGACTGTTTATCAGTCTATCCGGGCCCGGCACTCACACTACTTAATGCCTCACTTACTACTGGTCAAGTCCCTAAAGCTTTTAAAAAAGCCATTGTAGTCCCTCTATTGAAAAAGCCTAATGCTGATCCTACACTTTCGGCTAACTACCGCCCCATCTCTTTACTCCCGTTCTTGGCCAAAATGTTAGAAAACCATGTAGCCAGATGCCTGTCTGTATTTCTGGAAGAATCCAAATTCCGACCAGCCCACTCTACGGAGACTGTAGTTTGGGCTGTCCTGGATACTCTCCGCGACAATGCAGATAAACGTTCCCCCCAGGCTCTGGTCTTGCTGGATCTTTCTGCTGCAATTTTGGTCGACCATGTCGAACAAGCGGGCATTTTAGGTACAGCGGCCTGTTGGATTTCCTCTTTTTGGAGGATCGTTCCCCGGCCGTTCGCCTCGATCACTTTTTGGACCCCACGCGTACCACCAACTTTGGTGTCCCACAGGGCTCCGCTCTTTCTCCCCTCCTATTTAACCTTTACATCTTTCCCCTGATCCAGTCCCTCAAAGACAGGAACACGACAGTCTTTAATTATGCTGATGATCTGCAACTAGTTTTTACGATCGACAATTCATACAGCTCCATAGTCGAATTTCAGGCCACCATGCTACACATACAACAATGGATGGACCACAACCATCTGAAGCTAAACCCTGGTAAGACGGAACTTGTTCTTACTGGGGATAGCCCTAAATTTTGGGGCCCTCCCTACTGGCCATCTGAGCTAGGTCCCCCTCCCTCCCACTCCCCCTCAGCTGAAACACTGGGCGTCACCCTTAATGACGACCTTTCATTAAAAACACAGGTCGGTACAGTCATTTCTAAATGCTTCTTTCAACTAAGGAAGATAAAAAATATATATCAGTTCCTTACACAGGAAGCCCTGATCCAAGTGATGGTCGCTACTGTTTTGTCTCTCTTAGACTATGCTAACTCCATCTACTTGGGCATGCCTATGTACCTACTAAAACGGCTACAGATGGCCCAAAATCAGGCAGCCAGACTGATCCTCCACCAACCTAGATGGCAGCCAGCAACCCCACTGCTTAGGAAACTTCACTGGCTTCCAATTCCTCAACATTGTGCCATTAAGGTGGGCTGTCTTACCTTCAAATCTCTGCACTGCAACAATCCCAACTTTATCAATGCTCTGATATCTAGGCACATTCCCTCCCGGAACCTTCGATCTGCCCACCTCTCACTTCTCACCATCCCTGTATTCAAAAGAGTAGGACAGGGCGGCTGCAAATTTTCTACTCTCGCCCCCAGACTGTGGAATACTTTTCCGTTGGAGATTTGCTCTTGCACCAACCTCATGCATTTCAGGAAGGCCCTTAAAACCTGGCTATTTGTACATGCATATAATTAAGCTGCCATTTATTATCCTCCAGTCTAAAGCGCCATGAAACCACCCGGTGTACGTGCGCTATATAAATTATTATTAACATTAACATCAGTTTTGACTCAAGACGACACAGATTCCTCCCCTTTCATTTATTTTGACCGTAATCAAGGGACTGGGTCCCGAAACGCATTGAGTTGCCTAAATTTTGCTAAATAAAACTACTGCTTGAGAAGCCTTCCTGTGTCCGCGGTTGCTGATTTCCTTGGAGGGTGACAGCGTGAGATGCGGAGTTACGAGGCTTGCCACTTTACCATGGACCGCCGCTGCAAGTGGCGAGCGAGGTCATGGCGATTTCAGTGCTCTGCACTGAGTTTGGTTTTGGAATATATATATATATATATATATCAAGTCCCCTGTGAGGGATGAAACGCGTCATGGCTATCAAGGTCTGTTTTTTAAAAAATATATATATATCTATAATCAACGGGGTGCCACACTGCTTATCTGGACAGTGAGGACTTGGAGGAACAGTGCGCCTAAGGTTAGCTTAAAGCCTAATTAATTTCAGTTAATGAAGTGACGTGCGGGGCATTTCACCAACACTTGCAATGGACGATGGACCTTGAAGTCCAGAAGTGCCTGTAATTAAACCCGAACGAGACCTTCGAACACTTTCTCTATCATTGGAACCGTTTCCAGGATTAATATAAGAAAGGTCATGAAAGACAAGGGGTTTCTAATTACGAACATGAAAGATCAAAGACAAATGAACTAATTTAAAGAACTAATGTGTGCAACCGCTTGTATAGTCCTTCCTTACTGTTGTTGGAAATTGAAATGCGCTTAAACCCGGCGTGTCTGAGTCGTCCATGTTGCATATGATTAAGACCCGATGGGGTCGAAACCGGTCATGCATTTGCCTGCTGATTAAAATTGGTTTCCACTCAACGTCCGGCTGGAGGGCTTGATTTTCGCGCCGAAGGAGGCTTGAAACATTCGGATATGTTAAGGCGGTGACGTCGCCAACAAGTCCCGATCTGACAGACTGGGTCCCCCTTCGTCAAACTTGGAGTTTGGTTATGGACACATTTATTGGGGAACCCGCCGGCTGCATACAGAGTTGGTAGGATATTCTGAGCCGAGCAACTCGTCTGAGGAATGCGGGAGGCACCGCCACCGGTCCTTGGGAGATCCGCGGGCCAGTGGTATCCCGCTGTATTTGTGAGCAGTCAAGATTTGTGGGAGATCGTATTTCCACACGGCCGGACGTCGAGGACAGATAATCAACGGGGTGCCACACTGCTTATCAGGACAGTGAGGACTTGGAGGAACAGTGCGCCTAAGGTTAGCTTAAAGCCTAATTAATTTCAGTTAATGAAGTGATGTGCGGGGGATTTCACCAACACTTGCAATGGACGATGGACCTTGAAGTCCAGAAGTGCCTGTAATTAAACCCGAACGAGACCTTCGAACACTTTCTCTATCATTGGAACCGTTTCCAGGATTAATATAAGAAAGGTCATGAAAGACAAGGGGTTTCTAATTACGAACATGAAAGATCAAAGACAAACAAACTAATTTAAAGAACTAATGTGTGCAACCGCTTGTATAGTCCTTCCTTACTGTTGTTGGAAATTGAAATGCACTTAAACCCGGCGTGTCTGAGTCGTCCATGTTGCATATGATTAAGACCCAATGGGGTCGAAACCGGTCATGTATTTGCCTGCTGATTAAAATTGGTTTCCTCTCAACGTCCGGCTGGAGGGCTTGATTTTCGCGCCGAAGGAGGCTTGAAACATTCGTATATATATATATATATATATATATATATATATATATATATATACATATATATGCTCCTATATATATATTAACAACCAAGGCCCCTCAAAGAAGAACCAGGTACACACTCAGGATTGCTTCTGGCAGCAGAATGTATTGTTAGTGGCACAATGCATTTTGGATAGATTCCTTCGTCAGATGCCTTTCCAGTAAAAGAGTGCTGCTGGAATCCAATTTCAAAGGTGCCTGCTTCGATATGATAGGCTGAATACATAGCACTACCATTTCGATAATATGAAGAATTCCAATGCGCATAGCCTCAGAGAGACTCTAACAATCCTATGTCTCTCCTAACTAGTAGTAGCACCTGATTATTTAGCTAGACATACCAAGGATGGGATCTCTACTGACTTTCCTCTACTGGTCGTGGAGGCACCGGTATTTCAATCATTGTCTTGATCAGCAACTGGTTCCTTTCAGACTGATGGCAGATGTTAGTGATCTAACCAACCCTCAATTCGACCACAGACCTTTGTAAATGGGGTAAAATAACGAACCCTATTCTTACTACCCGGCTAACCATGTATTCCCCCAACCCTTATTGGAAGGCTTTCGGACGATCTTAATCTGTTCAACCAATGGAATACGAATACTGCTAACAAACAAAAGGCCTTAGTCTGCCCTGGCAAATGCCTCCCAAACCCATGATCACCCTGGTATACCCCTACTCTAGCTGAAGGAAAACTCCGATGTATGCAGCTCGAGCGTAAATGGTGTCAGGCTAACAAATCCGAGGACCTGACCAGTTTCAGGCTGAGCCAGAAATTGTATCATAATCTGATAAGGGAGGCCAAGAAAGCCTACTTCACCAGCCAAGTTGAGCCTGCTAACTTTGACTCAAAAAATATTTTCCAAATATCAAAATCTTTTCTACACCCATAAGCTGTAACAAGAGATATCCCTCCCTCACAGGACCTTTGTGATAAGATCTCCACCTTCTTTGAAGAAAAGATATTAACTTTATAACGCAGCTTTATAACCCCCCCCCCCCGCCCCAAACTCAGCCAGCTACATGGTAAGCCTGCCAAACCTATGTTAGTCCTGTTAGACCTATCAGCAGCATTCAACACAGTTTCACAACCGATCCTACTGGAAAGACTAAGTCAGTTTGGCGTTTGTGTAGAAAATAGAAACCTTCTCAGGGTTCTCACTGATACTTGGTCCTTTTAAACCAACAAAGAAGAAATTGGCACAGAAGCTGAAATATAAAAGTAACATCTTTATTAACCTCAAATGAGGGAGACTACGTCACACAGAAGCCTTAGCAACTGAATGAGGCAGTCTGAGGAGTACAGAAAACAGAGGCCTTATATATGCTTAGGGTTACATAGTCAGCATAAGACCAAGGGGCAGTCCTGGCTCATGTAAGCATGCAAAATGACTAATATGGACATGCAAGATCTGCTTGCTCAACAAAGTGGGAGGAGAGTTACTTCTCCATACAGCAGCAAAAATAGCCTGACAGTTCTACAAGATGAGCAGGTGCATTCTACTAGCTAGGCTCTTCTGAGCATGTGCTAAGGTGGAAGATGCAAATATAGTTAGTTTCTAGGCAGATTACAAGAGCAATCAACACTGAGGGAGGACAGAGCACATGGCGAGTACGTGGCAGCACATGGCAAACAAAATGGCTGCCAGAAATACAAAATGGCTTTCAGCTAATGCTAACAAATCCGTCCAATCTTTAACATTCGGAGGTGGCACTCTCCTGTATCCGGTCCTGTCTTGTAGACCATTCCCAACAGGTCTTTCTTCGGCGACACTAAAACCTCTACTGTTTGGAGTGCCTCAGGGCTCTGCTCTGAGCTGGTTGCTCTTTAATTATTTACTTGGCATCACTGTCGATGTTCATTGCATCGTGGGTGTTGAAGGTGGTCTGGTATGCAGATGATACTCAGTTAGTGTTCGCTTTTAAAAAACAATCTGCTGCTGCCTTCCACAAATTCAAGTAAAGTAAAGTAAAGTAAAGTCCACATTTGTAAAGCGCACAATCACCCGTAAGGGTCTCTAGGCGCTTGGGGCCGTCGGGAAGATTAAGCGAGCTATTGCCCAGAGTCACATGGTGCTGGGCTAGCCTGCCGCCGGAGCCGGGGATCGAACCGTGGTCCCCAGATTCCAGCGTCAGTCGCCCTGGCCGCGGCGCCACACCTCTCCCTCAAGGAGTGCCTGATAGATATTTCCAAATGGATGAACTGTAACTGCTTGAAATTAAATACACATAAGACTGAGGTCTTGTTTTTTAGTCAGGAACCTCCTCCCCCTTCGTGCCTATTGTGGCCCGCAGACCTGGGATCCCCGCCAGTTCCAGAGGAAATCTTGGCATCAAGTGGGAGACGGATCTATCTTTCACGGCACAAGTACGGCAGATTTCTTTTTTTCTTTTTTTTTTTTTTATTGACAACACGACAATGGAAACAAAATACAGATACAGAATATTCGGAGGGAGGAACCCATTGGCAAAGTTATGGTAGAATAAATGAATGAATCGGTTTGTAGACAGCAAAAACGACATAAAGGAAAATCAATGACAATGGCAGTGGAGCAGAGATAACAATCCTAACAGAATATAACTAATGTCGTTGGGATAAATTTTAGTTTGAGATTTTATAGAAAGTTTCCCCATATCTTTTCAAATAACCTTAACGACTGTACCCCTCTGAACTTGGTCAGGGCAGCCTCCATGGAATGTATTTAATTGACCAACGACCACCATTCCAAAACATGTGGAGGTTTAGGAGAGATCCATACTCGAGCAATAGTTAATTTAGCGCAGGACATTAGTATAGTAACTAGATTCTGCTCGGAAGAAGAAAAGGGGTGGATATCTAATAATATCAGTGGAGCCGACAGTGAAGGTGTCTTACTCAGTTTCATTTTCAAAACCTTGTCTAATGCTGACCAAAATTCCTTTAACAAAGGGCAAGAAAAAAACATATGTTCTAGGTCAGCACCATCTAGGTCGCACTTGGGGCACTTAGTACGATCGCTATAGGCAGCATTTAAAGACCATTTAGAAATTACTTCAGGAGTGTAATAGAGCAAGCAGGTGGTTTTAAACGGTTGTAGCCTTAAACTTGACGAACGAACAAGATTGTTCAGGTTGGAAAGGGAGTGAGCAATCTGGTTAGAGGTTACATTGTGCCCCATCTTCAAGCTCCATTTCTCCGCTAGTTTAGAGCAGTCGCATGTCTTATGGTGTTTAAGCATTTATAGCTTTTACTTATTAAAGACTTGGTCGTCAATGAGTAGAAGCATTCCCAAATGTCAGAGTCTGAAGGTTCTGAAATTTTCATCTTGCGTATTAAAAAGTCGTGGATTTGAATATATTAAAACCTCATTGAGTCAGTAACTTTGAATAAATTTTTAAGTGCCCCAAAATCTAAGAAACCTTCAGACCCATGGAGATCCCCCAAAGTTTTAATTCCATGAGCGGACCATTTATTTGCCCTGCCATCGTTAAAAATCTCAGGGAGGCCAGGATTTCCCCACAATTATAGTCTGGGATGAAAAAACGAAGTGTGACAAAAAATCAAGATATTAAACCAAATTTTTGCAGAATTTCTGGCAGTCTTAAATTTGACCCTTTTGTAATAATTTGGGTTGTTTAATCTTAACAAGAACATTCTGGAGTCTGAATTGAGCATAAGGATATGGAAAACAAATTGAGTATCAGAATTCAGCGAGGAGCGCAGCCGGCCTAAAAAAGTGGACCAAAAGTATAATTTAAAGTCTGGGAAATTAAGTCCCCCTGTCTCCACTGTCCCTTTTAGTAGCGTCAAGGATCTACGAACCTTTTTATATCCCCAAATAAAACTGCTAAATAAACCATCTAACTTCTTAAAGAAGGAATTTTGGAGTGCGAGGGGTATAGAACGAAATAAGTAAAGGAATTTAGGGAGCACTTTCATTTTGATCAGGTTGATTCTACTTATGATGTTTAAAGAAAGTTTGTGCCATTTCTTCAGTGTCGAAGCAGAAGATTTTAATAGAGCATCGTAGTTTACGGGGATAATGTCACAGATTTTAGATGAAATTTTAACCCCCAGATGATTAGCAACCAGTGATAATTCCTTGTGGTTTGTGGTTCACAACTATTTGTGTTTTATTGATATTTAGTTTGTATCCTGAGACAACACCGAATCTGCTAGCCTCGATATTGATGCCCTCTAATGCCTGGGATACATCCGTGGAATATATATGGCAATATCATCCGCATATGCGGTAATTTTCAATGAGAGAGGGCCATATCTAAATGGTATGATACGAGATTGGAGCTGGAGGGCAGATAAAAAGGGTTCCTTTGATAGGGCAAAGAGCAGGGGTGATAAAGGACACCCCTGCTGGGTGCCGTGAGAGATGGGGAATACTAAAGAAGTCAGCCCAGCATAGCTGATACTCGCCATGGATCTGTCATATAGTGCTCTTATCCAGCTAACGAAGGGACCCCCGAATCCCATGAAAAACAGAGCTGACCAGAGGTAGTCCCATCCCACTCGGTTAAAAGCCTTCTCGGCGTCTAGTAAGATCATGCCGAGTGGGATGGACTCCGTCTCGGCTATATCGAAAGCAGATATAGCTGTATTTATGTGAGCCGTGGTGTCTCTGCCTATTACAAATCCATGCTGTTGTGGGTTTACTATTTTCGGGATATATGGCGCTAATCGATTAGCGAGGATTTTTGCGAAGACCTTGGCACACTCATCAGCCGGTTTATCTTTTTTAAGAAAAAAAAACATTTTCGCAGTGCGCCAGGAGCTAGGGGCCTTCCCATTTTCCCCTATAAATTGAATTACTTGCGAAAAAAGAGGGATCAATTCTTCGGTGCACAGTTTATAGAGTTCGATTGGGATGGTATCTTCACCGGCTGCCTTCCTCAATGGTAATGAGAAGATAGCCTGTCTGATCTCTGAACTAGTAATACCCTCAGATAATTGATCTAACCCTGGTAAGTTGTGTTTCTCTCCAATATTGCTTTCCAAATAGTCTTGAATCTTTCCAGCGCTAGGTAGGTCCTCAGGGGTATATAAGAGGGTATAGAATTCCACAAATTGTGCCAATATCTGTGCTGGTTGCTCATGTGTAATATTATTGGAATCCCTAATACTTTTGATCGTAGTGTAAGCCCTATCCTCCGCAGCTTTATGGGACAGTATTTTTCCTATTTTATCTCCTCCTTCATAATGAGTGCTTTTTGGTTTGTGCAGCTTAGCGCCGTTTTTTTCTATAAGAGTTGTTTTCAAATTAGCTTTTAGCCGTCCCAATACTAACCCGATCTCATCTACTGTGGGAGAGCAAATTCGAACGGCGTCTGCCAAAAGCAATTCTTGTGCCGAAATATCAGAGATTAGTTTAGTATTGGCCTTACGGCGTTCCGAGTTTTGTCTAAGAACAAATTGTTGGGTAAAACATCTGATGCTGGCCTTACAGGTGTCCCAGACAGTTATGCATGATGTTGAATTAAAATTGAATTGGATAAATTCGGAAATATGTTGCTTAAGTTGTGTAATGTATGCCACATCTGATAATAAATAGCGAGGAAACGAGAACATCCTTGGGCCAGCTGGAGCTTGCAAATTATTAAAAGTTAGTAGAATTGGGTTGTGGTCCGAGGTAACAGGAGGACAGATCTCCATAGAGCTTGTAGATTAGTATATTATAGATTGTATATTAGTAGAGGCCCAGGCCATATCGATACGGGAACATAATTTATGTGGGGCTGAATAATATGTATAACCGGGGATCTTTGGGTAAATATGTTATGTTATAAATTTGTAGAGCGCTCAGCTGCCACAGCAAAGTGGCGTCCCGGCGCTATATTGAGCGATAACACAACCAGATGGAGAAACCAGATGGAGTAGGGAACAGATTTAAAGAAGTGGAAACAGAAAGGTCTTGATAGCTCTTCTAAAGGATAGCAGATCCGGTAGGGCACGGATGTCAACGGGTAAAGTGTTCCAGAGACTCGCTGCCAGTACACCAAAAGAGCGACCACCAACTCTGGTTTTCCTGAAGCGAGGGACACATGCCAGGAATTGACCCGTCAATCGTAGAATTCTGGGAGGAATATAGTAGGAGATTGCCTGTGCAAGGATAGGGGGAGATGAAGCCTTTAAAATCTTAAAAACCAAGCACAGGGCTTTGAACTTAATCCTCTGTCCAACGGGCAGCCAGTGTAGGTCATGGATGGTACGTCTGGCAGAGCAAAATTTAGGCAGGCCTACCAGCATTCTGGCCGCCGCGTTTTGCACGCGCTGAAGGCGTGTAAGTTCGGCTTGGTTAACGCCCAAGAGAAGCGAACTGGCGTAGTCCAATCGGGAAAGCACCGTGGCTTGGACAATGAGTTGCCTTGTGGGGGCATCAAAAAATTTAAAAAATGGGTCTGAGGCTCTGAAGGACCCCAAAGCAGGTGCCGACAACTTTTTTAGTGTGAGGAATAAAGGTCAAGTTGGAATCGAGCCAGACCCCAAGGTTCTTAGCTTCAGTCACAGGAATGGGGGCTTGACCTAGCTCCGGTGGCCACCAGCGGTCACCCCAAAGATGAACCTGTTTACCCAGGACTAGGACCTCAGTCTTTGCTGTATTGAGTCATCCAACTAGCCACCTCCTTGAGGGCCGTCTGGAATTTAGGGGCCTCAACCGCAGGGTCCCCATTTAGTGCAAATAGAAGGCCAGATATCCCTAATATTGTGTAATTGGCCAATTTCTAAAAATAGCTGTGCGTACTTTACGCATGCGCTGAAAAGCGCCCTGTCTAGTAGTCTCTAACCGATATTCCATAATACAATTGAAATCCTCCATCCGAAGTAATTCCCCTTCCCACCCCAAGAGCTCCGTATTTAATTGGTCAAATATATAGTCTTCGTCGCTATTTGACGCATAGATTACACAAAGTACATATTTATGGTTTACGGTGGATATTTGAGCGATTGTCCAGCGGCCATTTTTATCTGAGGTAGTTCTAAGAGTTTCTATTCTAATTCGTCTATCCTTAAGAATAGCAACTCCTCTGTTTGATACTTGTAGCATTGAGCTAATTATCACATCATATCAGAGTTGGCTGAGTACCTTCCTATCCTTGAAAGCAATGTGTGTCTCGGTTAAAAAAACAAAATGTGGGTCATATAATCTAATCTCTTCCGAGACAAGTCGTCTTTTATTCTTACTGTTCAGCTCCGCAACATTCCAAGCCAGGCATTTTAATTTATACATCTCAAAACATAAAAAAAGATTATTCTACCATTCTGTCCATTACATAAACATACATGTCTTCTTCCCAACATATTCCATAATATGCCACGTCGTGTTGTTTTTTTCCTTATTTTACCCCCTGAAGCCCGACCCTCCCCAAGGAGCCCGGCCCCCCCCTCCCAATCCCCCTATCCTACTCTCCATCAGGAGAGAGACCCCCCCCCTTGAACCTGCTGCCGCTGTAGAGGCAGCTGAGGAGAGCAGCAGCTTGAGAGCTACCTTCCGCCTGACTATTTTTCAAGAAAATAAGCCCTGGAAGAACAGAGAAAGAAAAAAAAAAAAAAAAAAAAGGTTCCAAAGAGAAGGGGAAGAGAAAGTTCCTGAAGTTTGATAAGAAAAATATTTATGCTAAGCTACAGACAGAAGAAAGGGTTCGGACATTAGCCCAGCTGAGATAGCAAAGTCTCTGCCTCCTTCTCGTCCGTGAAAAAATAAGTGTGGCCTCCCTTGATTACCTTAAGACGGGCTGATTCTTGTAAGAACACTTGCACCCCTTTCGATTTAAAAGGATCAATAAGTTTCCTTAACTTCCACCTCCTTATCCATGGTAGTTTTACTCAGATCTGACCGTACAAAAAGGGAAAAATTCTCAAAAGTGACTGGAGAGTTGGGGCGTGCCTTCAGAGAGACTGCTTGCCTCAAAAGAAAATTACCAAAATAAATAGGAAAAGTTCTAGGGAATTTGCTTTCTTTATTCCTTTGTACTAAGGGAAGTCGGTGAGCTCTCTGGACCTGGGAATCCCAATCCCAATCCGCTAAATCAGGGAAATCCTTAGATAGTAGCGAAACAAGATAAGCCCTCGCATCTGACTCTTCCACCCCTTTCGGGATGCCAAAAAGTCTCAGATTCTGGCGCCGTTGGCGATTTTCTAAGTCTTCCACTTTCAGCTGCTAAGATGTAATCTGGGCATCATGTTGACTCAGGGAAGACTCAGTATGGGCACAGTTCTCCTCCAAATGTACCACTCTCTGTTGCAGCTCCTCTATATCCTGTGACACCCCCCCAATTTAGAAGTCACCTCTGATAATGAGTTCTGTAGCTTATTATTGTCCTCCCGCAATTGTAGAAAGTGTTCTTGAGCTTCCAAGCGATTATTTGTTAGGGTTTGCAAGATGATATCAAGGGGAGAGATGGCAGATTCAGATTCTCCGAAGATGGTAAACGGTGCTGCTGTATTGGCAGCGTTGGAGATCAAATCGGTTGATTTACATTTAGACAGTGGGGGTGGACCCTGTAGATTTAAAGTTGCTGTAGAAGATGAAGCATTATGATTTAGTGAGGGGCCTGCAGTGGTGATTGGACTAGAAGCGGAAATAGGGTCAGAGGGAGGAGCATGTAGTATAGTTACCGAGGCTACCGAGGCTACCGAAGCTATCGGGGCATTGGTGTTTGGTGGAGAAGGGCTTATGCTTCCTTTCTCAGTATTGGTGATATTGGTATTGGTATTGGTATTAGTGTCTGTCTCTGTAGGAGATAAAACCCTTGAAGCCACAGGAAGCCCCTTCGGAGATTCAGGAATCAGTAGGCTTGAGCCAGATAGCTGCAGGGTCGTATTTCTAGCAAGTCCTTTAGCCTGTATCCACTTTCTGAGAGGATTTTTTTTTCAGTGAGAAAAGACTTTTTCAATGTAGAAATATTTATCGCTGGACCCTCAGATGAGGGAACTCTTCCTCTCTTGCTCTTTAACTTAGCTATAGTTTTAGATTTTTCCCTTCGGCTAGCCGGAAATTTTACTGTATCATGAGAGGAGCCAGATGTAGAATTGACAGGTTCCACGTCCTGAGTTTCATCTTCCACCTCCTCGTAATCTTCATTAGAACCTAGGCCGTCAGCCTCCGCCTCCGGCTCGGCCCCCGTTCCGGGAAAAGAAGAGGAACGGATTTCTCTATTGACTTGCGGGTTTTGTGTATTAGCCAGCTCAAGGCTGGTTTCTGCTTCCAGAGTACCCTCTGGAGCAGTTTCTCCCTTCTTCAATCTTTCTGCTTCATGACGACCGCTAGCAATCCCGCCCCTGACTGATGGAGCTGATGGAACCTCCTTTGGCCCTTCAATCAAGACAGATGAATTAACAGTATTTGGGCCGCTTTACGGCAGTTGCACCATTAGGGGTTGAGCTTTTAAGTTAGAAAGGGGAGAAATATCAGAAATACCAGGGATCGCCCGGTCTGAGGGACAGCCGGTGTTTAAATTATTGCTACAATTGATATCCGTAGCTTCAGTATCAGGCAACAAAGTATCCACTGTAACAGAAACTGGTAATTGAAAGGGCTGCTTACCCATTCACCTAGGTCGGCAAATGAGGGTGGAGTCCAAGATGGTGGAGTGAGGACGCCGAGTAGCAGCAGCTCGTTCTGAGGCTCCTGCCGCCTTAGCGAATGTAGTCAGGAAACTACAAGGAAAGAAGAAAGCAGTTGGGGATAAATGCTTGTTTCTGCTTGTGTTTACAATGACGGCGACTCAGAGATGAAATAAACAGTAATTCTTCCGTTATCTGATCCGTTACCTGATCATCGGCTGTAACCAGAAGCTGACGGAGGTTACCGGACCCGGCAAGCAGAAGACTCGCGGGGCTCAGCTGACCCGTCTGCGTACCTGGCTGGAGTATAGCGGGCTGTGAAGCGGCGAAGTAGCAAGACGATCTGACGGACTGGTGAAGCTCGCCTTTGACCCGTTTGTGTGCCTGCGCTGACTCGTGGTGCATAGCATGTATAACGGGCTGTGAAGCGGTGAAGTTACAGGACGGACTGGTGAAGTGGTGTTGCAGTCTCCGGATTGTTTTCAGGATTGTTTTCAGGAGGGGTTTTCATTGTTTTTCTTTCATCGTGGGAGCGCAGTAAGGCTGAGGTGACGAATGCTGTGGCTCTATCTCGCCAGCTGCTCCCTGTATACAATGAGGCACACAATCCCGCGGCTAGTTCGGGCTTCGACGCTTGGCTGGCTAGGTCTGCCGCTGCAGCGGGGGCGGTTCTCTCCGGCTCAGGTCTGGAGAAGGAAGGAGAGAATGGCACCTAAAAATCTGCCGAGATCTACACAGACGGCTAAAGCAGCCGCAACGGAGTCTGCAACAACCTCGCAAACAACCCCCTCGCCTTCAGTCGTGGCCCCTGCCTCAGCCTTGGTTTCTGCTTCTGCTTCTGCTACTGCCTTAGCTACTCCGGCCGTATCGGCGGCGGCAGCGGCAGCAGCTTCACTTCACCATATGTCAACGGACACATTGAACCTGCCCTCGGAAAATGCGGAGACAGTACGGCAGATTTCTTCAGCGTGTTTTGGGAAGCTGAGAATCATAAGGAAATTCCTCCATCTGCTCCTGGAGGAGAACCGCAGGATCATAGCTGGTGACCTCACAGTTGGATTACGCCAACAGTTTATATCTGGGGCTGCCAGCCTACCTTATTCAGAGACTACAGGTGGTCCAGAACGCTGCAGCAAGGCAAATTTTCTGGGTCCCCTCCCATCGTCATATCTCCCCACATCTGAGACAGTTACATTGGCTCAGGGTGGCTAGGAGGATACAAATTAAGGCATTGACCTTTGCTTTTCCGAGCCATGAGTGACATGGGCTCAGGCTACCTTAAGCTAAGTCTCAGCCCAAATTGACACGGACTAACTGTAAGATCCAACTACCAGCATCTGCTCGGTGTCCCCCAATATGCCAAGACCCGACAAGGGGGTAGGTCCTTTTCAGTCAGGGCCACAAGATTGTGAAACTCTCTGCCATCTCAGTCGCGCTACATAGAATCGGAACGTGCATTTAGGAAGACCCTAAAAACCTGGCTCTCTATGCGAGGGTAGTTTCTGTTTGTTGGCTGCTTCACTGCTGTAGTTTGCGCAGTGCCAGGACACCTGTGCTTGAGGTAGCTGTGTGCTTTGTAATGCCTATTGTTGTATTGTATTGTATTCCAGGAGATTTAATTATCTCAAACTTGCCAAGCCATTCTTTTGTGCAAGATGGGCTCCGCCAAGATCCCTTCCCACTGGACAGCTTACATAAGGCCATTGAAACTGTGAATCCAGGGATCAATCAGATTTTAAGCACCTCCTTTTCCAAGGCTTATGTTCCAAAATCTTGGAAAGTAACAGTGATTAAAACTCTGCTAAAAAGCCCCTTGCAGACCCTTGAATTCTGGCCAGGTTCAGGCTGCTTCCTGCGCTGGGCAAAATTCCTTAGAAAATTGCAAACAGTCAACTCACTTCCTTTCTTGAGAGTTCCTAGTCCAATCAGGCTTCATACCTAAGCACTCTACATAGTCTGCCTTGTTGGAAGTCTCTGAATCCATCTAGATGACTCTGGACTCTGGTAGCAATGCTGTGATGATCCTATTGATCTTTCCACACCGTTTGATACCTACTACCACTCGGTTCTTATTAAGTGTCTTCTTGAGACTGGCATATCCCACAGGCCCTGGCCTGGTATAGATCTTTCTTGACAGATAGGAAATTACTGATCTTTCTTGTCAGATAGGAAACAACTGTTTCTATCAGAAAATATTCCTTGGCGAGAGGTCAGTGGTGTTTGGCATTCCGCAAGGCTCATCACTCAGCCTTGCAGTATTTAATATCTATATGACTCCTCTGATATCCGTTATAGCTTCCTATGGAGTTGCTACCACTTCATATGCGGATGACGCACAGTTGATACTATCTCTTGATAAGGATTCTTTTGGGTCTGAGCTGAACTTTAAGAACTGGGTACAAATTATAGAGTTTAGAAACAGTATATATTTGCACATTTTCAGAATTGGGAATACTCATACTAGCATGAGAATTATTGGTCATTTTTTAAAAAGAATTTTTTTTACACAATGTCTTTCATTGGGAAGGGAGAAATGCATGAAAACTCAATTGGTAATAACAGTTGATTTACAAATCTGAATTACCCTAAGTCTCCCGATAAAAACGGTACCTCACTTGTGTGGGTCGGCCTTGTGCCTGCGACATAAAACGGCGCAAAATGCATTGTGGTCACACCTCAATTTTGCAGTTACAAATTGACCCTTTTATGGCAAAGTACCTAGCTGTAGTTTTTACACCCTAGCTCTGCCGGCACCTAGGGAAACCTAGCAAACCTATACATTTTTGAAAACTAGACACCCAGGGGAATTCAGGATGGGGTGACTCGACTGCCTACCACCAGGTTCTGTTACCCAGAATCCCTTTCAAAGCTAAGAAATTGCCAAAATAACGCATTTTCCTCACATTTCTGTGATGGAAAGTTCTGGAATCTGCGTGGATCAACAAATTTTCACCCACACAGCGTTCCCCCGGGTCTCCCGAAAAAAATGGTACCTCACTTGCCTGGGTCTGCCAAGTGCCTGCGACAGGAAACAGCGCAAAACGCAACGTGGTCGCACCTCAATTTCGCAGTGAAATCGTGCCCTTTTTGGGCAAAGAGACTACCTTTTGTTTTTGAACACTAGCTCCGCCGGCACCTAGGGAAACCTAGCAAACCTATACATTTTTGAAAAGTAGACACCCAGGGGAATTCAGGATGGGGTGACTCGACTGCCTTCCACCAGGTTCTGTTACCCAGAATCCCTTGCAAAGCTAAGAAATTGACAAAAAAATGCATTTTTCTCACATTTCTGTGGTGGAAAGTTCTGGAATCTGCGTGGATCAACGAATTTCCACCCACCCAGCGTTCCCCCGGGTCTCCGGAAAAAAATGGTACCTCACTTGCCTGGGTCTGCCTAGTGCCTGCGACAGGAAACAGCGCAAAACGCAACGTGGTCGCACCTCAATTTCCCAGTGAAATCGTGCCCTTTTTGGGCAAAGAGACTACCTTTTGTTTTTGAACCCTAGCTCTGCCGGCACCTAGGGAAACCTAGCAAACCTATACATTTTTGAAAACTAGACACCCAGGGGAATTCAGGATGGGGTGACTCAACTGCCTACCACCAGGTTATGTTACCCAGAATCCCTTGCAAAGCTAAGAAATTGACAAACAAATGCATTTTCCTCACATTTCTGTGGTGGAAAGTTCTGGAATCTGCGTGGATCAACAAATTTCCACCCACCCAGCGTTCCCCCGGGTCTCCCGAAAAAAATGGTACCTCACTTGCCTGAGTCTGCCTAGTGCCTGCGACAGGAAACAGCGCAAAACGCAACGTGTTCGCACCTCAATTTCACAGTGAAATCGTGCCCTTTTTGGGCAAAGAGACTACCTTTTGTTTTTGAACCCTAGCTCCGCAGGCACCTAGGGAAACCTAGCAAACCTATACATTTTTGAAACGTAGACACCCAGGGGAATCCAGGATGGGGTGACTCGACGGCCTACCACCAGGTTCTGTTACCCAGAATCCCTTGCAAAGCTAAGAAATTGACAAAAAAATGCATTTTCCTCACATTTCTGTGGTGGAAAGTTCTGGAATCTGCGTGGATCAACAAATTTCCACCCACCCAGCGTTCCCCCGGGTCTCCCGAAAAAAATGGTACCTCACTTGCATGGGTCTGCCTTGTGCCTGCGACAGGAAACAGCGCAAAACGCAACGTGGTCGCACCTCAATTTCCCAGTGAAATCGTGCCCTTTTTGGGCAAAGAGACTACCTTTTGTTTTTGAACCCTTGCTACGCCGACACCTAGGGAAACCTAGCAAACCTATACATTTTTTAAAACTAGACACCCAGGGAAATTCAGGAAGGGGTGATTCGACTGCCTACCACCAGGTTCTGTTACCCAGAATCCCTTGCAAAGCTAAGAAATTGACAAAAATAACGCATTTTCCTCACATTTCTGTGGTGGAAAGTTCTGGAATCTGCGTGGATCAACACATTTCCACCCACCCAGCGTTCCCCCGGGTCTCCCGAAAAAAATGGTACCTCACTTGCATGGGTCTGCCTTGTGCCTGCGACAGGAAACAGCGCAAAACGCAACGTGGTCGCACCTCAATTTCCCAGTGAAATCGTGCCCTTTTTGGGCAAAGAGACTACCTTTTGTTTTTGAACCCTTGCTACGCCGACACCTAGGGAAACCTAGCAAACCTATACATTTTTTAAAACTAGACACCCAGGGAAATTCAGGAAGGGGTGATTCGACTGCCTACCACCAGGTTCTGTTACCCAGAATCCCTTGCAAAGCTAAGAAATTGACAAAAATAACGCATTTTCCTCACATTTCTGTGGTGGAAAGTTCTGGAATCTGCGTGGATCAACACATTTCCACCCACCCAGCGTTCCCCCAGGTCTCCCGAAAAAAATGGTACCTCACTTGCCTGGGTCTGCCTAGTGTCTGTGACAGGAAACAGCGCAAAACGCATTGTGGTCGCACCTCAATTTCCCAGTGAAATCGTGCCCTTTTTGGACAAAGAGACTACCTTTTGTTTTTGAACCCTAGCTCTGCCGGCACCTAGAGAAACCTAGCAAACCTATACATTTTTTAAAACTAGACACCCAGGGAAATTCAGGATGGGGTGACTCGACTGCCTACCACCAGGTTCTGTTACCCAGAATCCCTTGCAAAGCTAATAAATTGACAAAAGAAAACGCATTTTCCTCACATTTCCGTGGTGGAAAGTTCTGGAATCTGCATGGATCAACAAATTTCCACCCACCCAGCGTTCCCCCGGGTCTCCCGAAAAAAATGGTACCTCACTTGCCTGGGTCTGCCTAGTGCCTGCGACAGGAAACAGCGCAAAACGCAACGTGGTCGCACCTCAATTTCGCAGTGAAATCGTGCCCTTTTTGGGCAAAGAGACTACCTTTTGTTAGTGAACCCTAGCTCTGCCGGCACCTAGGGAAACCTAGCAAACCTATACATTTTTGAAAAGTAGACACACAGGGGAATTCAGGATGGGGTGACTCGACTGCCTTCCACCAGGTTCTGTTACCCAGACTCCCTTGCAAAACTAAGAAATTGACAAAAATAACACATTTTTCTCACATTTCTGTGGTGGAAAGTTCTGGAATCTGCGTGGATCAACAAATTTCCACCCACCCAGCGTTCCCCCGGGTCTCCCGAAAAAAATGGTACCTCACTTGCCTGGGTCTGCCAAGTGCCTGCGACAGGAAACAGCGCAAAACGCAATGTGGTCGCACCTCAATTTCGCAGTGAAATCGTGCCCTTTTTGGGCGAAGAGACTACATTTTGTTTTTGAACCCTAGCTCCGCCGGCACCTAGGGAAACCTAGCAAACCTATACATTTGTGAAAAGTAGACACCCAGGGGAATTCAGGATGGGGTGACTCGACTGCCTACCACCAGGTTCTGTTACCCAGAATCCCTTGCAAAGCTAAGAAATTGACAAAAAAATGCATTTTCCTCACATTTCTGTGGTGGAAAGTTCTGGAATCTGCGTGGATCAACAAATACCCACCCACCCAGCGTTCCTCCGGGTCTCCCGAATAAAATGGTACCTCACCTGCCTGGGTCTGCATAGTGCCTGCGACAGGAAACAGCGCAAAACGCAACGTGGTCGCACCTCAATTTCGCAGTGAAATCGTGCCCTTTTTGGGCAAAGAGACTACCTTTTGTTAGTGAACCCTAGCTCTGCCGGCACCTAGGGAAACCTAGCAAACCTATACATTTTTGAAAAGTAGACACACAGGGGATTCCAGGATGGGCTGACTCGACTGCCTTCCACCAGGTTCTGTTACCCAGACTCCCTTGCAAAACTAAGAAATTGACAAAAATAAAAAAAAATTCTCACATTTCTGTGGTGGAAAGTTCTGGAATCTGCGTGGATCAACAAATTTCCACCCACCCAGCGTTCCCCCGGGTCTCCCGAAAAAAATGGTACCTCACTTGCCTGGGTCTGCCAACTGCCTGCGACAGGAAACAGCGCAAAACGCAATGTGGTCGCACCTCAATTTCGCAGTGAAATCGTGCCCTTTTTGGGCAAAGAGACTACATTTTGTTTTTGAACCCTAGCTCCGCCGGCACCTAGGGAAACCTAGCAAACCTATACATTTTTGAAAAGTAGACACCCAGGGAAATTCAGGATGGGGTGACTCAACTGCCTACCACCAGGTTCTGTTACCCAGAATCCCTTGCAAGCTAAGAAATTGACAAAAAAAATGCATTTTTCTCACATTTCTGTGGTGGAAAGTTCTGGAATCTGCGTGGATCAACAAATTTCCACCCACCCAGCGTTCCCCCGGGTCTCCCGAAAAAAATGGTACCTCAATTGCCTGGGTCTGCCTAGTGCCTGCGACAGGAAACAGCGCAAAACGCAACGTGGTCGCACCTCAATTTCGCAGTGAAATCGTGCCCCTTTTGGGCAAAAAGACTACCTTTTGTTTTAGAACCCTAGCTCCACCGGCACCTAGGGAAACCTAGCAAACCTATACATTTTTTAAAACTAGACACCCAGGGGAATTAAGGATGGGGTGACTCGACTGGCTACCACCAGGTTCTGTTACCCAGAATCCCTTGCAAAGCAAAGCAATTGACAAAAATAACGCATTTTCCTCACATTTCTGTGGTGGAAAGTTCTGGAATCTGCATGGAACAACAAATTTCCACCCACCCAGTGTTCCCTCGGGTCTCCCGAAAAAAATGGTACCTCACTTACCTGGGTCTGCCTAGTGCCTGCGACAGGAAACAGCGCAAAACGCAACGTGGTAGCACCTCAATTTCCCAGTGAAATCGTGCCCTTTTTGGACAAAGAGACTACCTTTTGTTTTTGAACCCTAGCTCTGCCGGCACCTAGGGAAACGTAGCAAACCTATACATTTTTGAAAACTAGAAACCCAGGGAAATTGAGGATGGGGTGACTCGACTGCCTACCACCGGGTTCTGTTACCCAGAATCCCTGGCAAAGCTAAGAAATTGACAAAAAAAAACGCATTTTCCTCATATTTTTGTGGTGGAAAGTTCTGGAATCTGCTTGGATCAACAAATTTCCACCCACTCAGCGTTCCCCCGGGTCTCCCAAAAAAAATGGTACCTTACTTGCCTGGGTCTGCCTAGTGCCTGGGACAGGAAACAGCGCAAAATGCAACGTGGTCGCACCTCAATTTCGCAGTGAAATCGTGCCCTTTTTGGGCAAAAAGATTACCTTTTGTTTTAGAACCCTGGCTCCGCCGGCACCTAGGGAAACCTAGCAAACCTATACATTTTTGAAAACTAGACACCCAGGGAAATTCAGGATGGGGTGACTCGACTGCCTACCATCAGGTTCTGTTACCCAGAATCCCTGGCAAAGCTAAGAAATTGACAAAAAAAATGCATTTTCCTCACATTTCTGTGGTGGAAAGTTCTGGAATCTGCGTGGATCAACAAATTTCCACCCACTCAGCGTTCCCCCGGGTCTCCCAAAAAAAATGGTACCTCACCTGCCTGGGTCTGCCTAGTGCCTGCGACAGGAAACAGCGCAAAACGCAACATGGTCGCACCTCAATTTCGCAGTGAAATCGTGCCCTTTTTGGGCAAAGAGACTACCTTTTGTTAGTGAACCCTAGCTCTGCTGGCACCTAGGGAAACCTAGCAAACCTATACATTTTTGAAAACTAGACACCCAGGGGAATTCAGGATGGCGTGACTCGACTGCCTACCACCAGGTTTTGTTACCCAGAATCCCTTGCAAAGTTAAGAAAGTGACAAAAAAACGCATTTTCCTCACATTTCTCTGGTGGAAAGTTCTGGAATCTGCCTGGATCAACAAATTTCCACCCACCCAGCGTTCTCCCGGGTCTCCTGAAAAAAATGGTACCTCACTTTTGTGGGTAGGCATAGTGGCTGCAACAGAAAAAGGTCCAAATCCTACGGTGGAGAATTTAAAATAACCTATAGCAAAACTACCTTGATTTTTGGGGGGGCACCTGAGTTTTTTGCCTGGGGCTCAGCGGCCATCTTTGGAAACTACCAAACCCAAACAGTTCTGAAAACTAGACACCCGGGGGAGTTCAGGGAGGTATGGCATGCGTGGGTCCCCCAATGTTTTCCTACCCAGAATTCCTTGCAAACCTTAAAATTAGGTAAAAAAAAAAATCACTTTTCAAAACTGTTTTGCGTGGGATCTCCGTGCCGGCAAAAATGTCCTACCACCCAGCGTTCCCCTTGTTCTCCCGAGTAAAATGATACCTCACTTGTGTGGGTGCCCCAAAGCAGAACAGGCTAAAAATGAATTTTTAAAAAATGTAGTATTTAGCTTTGACAAATTAAGCACTCCACCTTAGTCACAGGCCTTTGGCCGACCCACACAAGTGAGGTATTATTTTACTCGGGAGATCAAGGGGAACGCTGGGTGGTAGGACATTTGTGCCGGCAGGGAGATCCCACCCAAAAATGTATGGAAAAGTGGTTTTTTTTAACCTAAATTTAAGGTTTGCAGGGATTTCTGGGTAGGAAAACATTGGGGGACCCACGCATGCCATACCTCCCTGGACTCCCCCGGGTGTCTAGTTTTCAGAACTGTTTGGGTTTGGTAGTTTCCAAAGATGGCCGCCGAACCCCGGGCCAAAAACTCAGGTGCCCCCCCAAAAAATCAAGGTAGTTTTCCTATAGGGTATTTTAAATTCTCCACCGTACGATTTGGACCTTTTCCTGTTGCAGCCACTATGCCTACCCACGCAAGTGAGGTACCATTTTTATCGGGAGACCTCGGGGAACGCTGAGTGGGAGGTAATTTGTGTGAGCCCAGTGATGCCACGCTTTCCCACACAAAAAAGTGCGAAAGAACTGATTTATTTCAGCTAAAATTGAGGTTTGCAAGGGATTCTGGGTAAAGGAACGTTGGAGGATCCACGCAAGCCATACCTCCTTGGAAGCCCCCGGGTGTCTACTTTTCAGAAATGTGTGGGTTTGGTAGGTTTCCCTAGATGGCCATCTAGCACGGGGCCAAAAACCCAGGTAACCCCTCTTGCAAAAGCTGGTGGATTTGACAATGGTGACAATGTCAAAACCACCAGCTTTTGCAAGAGGGGTTACCTGGGTTTTTGGCCCCGTGCTAGACGGCCATCTAGGGAAACCTACCAAACCCACACATTTCTGAAAAGTAGACACCCGGGGGCATCCAAGGAGGTATGGCTTGCGTGGATCCTCCAACGTTCCTTTACCCAGAATCCCTTGCAAATCTCGATTACAGCTGGAACAAATCAGATTTTTCACACATTTTTGTGTGGGAAAGCGTGGCATCACTGGGCTCACGCAAATTTCCTCCCACCCAGCGTTCCCCCAGGTCTCCCGATAAAAATGGTACCTCACTTGCGTGGGTAGGCATAGTGGCTGCAACAGGAAAAGGTCCAAATCGTACGGTGGAGAATTTAAAATACCCTATAGCAAAACTACCTTGATTTTTGGGGGGGTGGCACCTGAGTTTTTGGCCCGGGGTTCGGCGGCCATCTTTGGAAACTACCAAACCCAAACAGTTGTGAAAACTAGACACCCAGGGGAATTCAGGGAGGTATGGCATGCGTGGGTCCCCCAATGTTTTCCTACCCAGAATTCCTTGCAAACCTTAAAATTAGGTTATATCCTGGATTAAACTGCTATATGAATCACCTGTGGCCAAAGTAACTATCAACGGCCGACTGTCCTCGTAAATTCCCATCACTAGAGGAACGAGGCAAGCATGCCCCCTATCGCCTCTGTTGTTTGCGATCGCTACTGAGCCCCTAGCGGCAAAGCTGCGTCAACATCATAATGACAAGGCGTTGAGGTGCAATCAGCGACAAATACTGATATCACTGTACGCAGATGATATCACATTATATGTGCGTGACCCCAGCCGGAATTTGAATCCCATTCTTAGGGAGTTTATCCGCTTTGGTAGACTCTCCAGCATCCAGATCAACTGGACCAAGTCATGCATATTCCCCCTCACGACGTCCACAACTAAATTTGCACTCGACTACCCTATAACTTGGTGTGACAGTGATTTCAAATACTTAGGAATCTGGATAGCAAAGGACAGAGACGAACTCCTCCGAGCTAACTATGGCACGACCATGTCCCGTATTATCGACCACGTCACGAGATGGATCACCCTATCCCTGTCTATGGCAGGCAGAGTGTCGTTGATAAAAATGGTGATATTACCGCAGCTCCTTTATTTGTTCTTGAATATCCCCTTTTACCCCGGTAGGTTTTTTTTCAACAACTTAAGTCAGAGCTTATTCGACTGGTGTGGGGTGGTAAAGCGCCTCGCCTCCAATGGGATACGCTCATCAGACCATATAATAAGGGTGGATTTGGGATTCCAGATTTTGAATTATACTACTATGCGGCTGAAGCCCACTATGCTTATTTCTGGATGAAACAGCCTCGATATATGCCACAAGTTGCGGCGTAACACTGGCTGTCACACCCCATTCCAATAGAGGGAGCACTATATGCTCCTCCCGAAGGTAGGGATAAAACGCCCACGACAGTAATGAGCACAGTCCATGCTTGGAATCGGCTGACAAGTCTGCTACATTCCGATATGCTATACTCGCCTTCGCTTCCCCTCGTCTACCACCCGGATATGCCATTGCTGCAGGAAACAATATTTCGCAAACTGCTCGAACGAATACACGTCACAACATGGGGAGATTTGTACCATGCCGGGACATTCCGCACTGTAGACCATCTCTATGAAGGGATACAGCCGTCCCCCCTTGACACCTTCTTGTATATTAGACTCCGCCAAGGACTGAAAGCGATTACCCCGGCCTTTCTTCACAAGCCCCTAGCTTTTGCTCCACTACAACGCATTCTTCAAGATGACACTGCCAAGAAACTAGTGTCGACAATCTATAACACTGTTCATACGCTACAGGAAACACCTCCGCTTGCGGCTAAAGCGAAATGGGAGCAGGAATTGGGGATTACACTTTCAGATAAGCAATGGGAATTCTGCCTACAACAAACAGAGCGTGTATCATCAAGCAGTAGATTCAGAATCCTACACTACAAATTCCTATATAGGTTGTACTATACACCAGCACGGATGCACAGATTTGGTCTGCGCGCTGATGACAGCTGTGACAGGTATCGCGCCCCAGGGGCTGACTTCTTGCATTTGGCATGGGACTGTAAGGATGTGCAAGCCTACTGGCGACAGGTGTTCGAAGCGATATCTGAGATGATCAATACTGACACACCACCCTCCCCCACTCTAGCTCTCTTGGGTTACGTGGAACAAATACAGGCTATATATCGCAAATTTGTCGCCTTAGCTTTACTTGTGGCTAAGAGAAGAGTGGCGTGCAAATGGGGCAATGGCAGGGCCCCTAAATTCAAGGACTGGTTGTGCGATCTTACATACTGTCAAGACCAAATTAATACATATTCTGAGCTGTTACCAGTCTCCTCCAGGCCGGCTGATATTTGGGCCCCATTGCACTGTTACCTCCTAGAAAGAACTGATACCTCTGACACAGAACCACCACATTAGCCATAGCCGAAAAGCACTTTCATACTAAGCCGCTACACGCGCCCAAAAGTGACACGTCGCACGCGATGGGACTGTGATGTCAAAGTGTGTGGTGCTACACTAGCGTGGCCTGGGGGGTGTTGCTGAATTGTAGACAATGATAAGTACTGTTTACTTTGGTATCTCCACGCTTCAAACCTTCTGCATTGTATTCTTCTGAATTGCCTAGTCTTGCTCTGGACATGTGGGGAATGTCAATTTTTGCTATACACGATGTCACTGTGGATAGCTAAAGATGTTCCAAGAATGTTAGAAGGCCCAAGGAAACGCTTCACTGTTCATTGACTTGTAATGATGATGATATTCAACTACTGCATTATCTGGTATTTGGCTGAATGGCATACTGTTACTTATATGCTGAAATGTGTACACGTGATTGCACTCCTTTGATGTATCGTTCATAAAACTCAAAAATAAAGTTTTTAAAAAAAACTTAAAATTAGGTTAAAAAATCACTTTTCCAAACTTTTTTTGCGTGGGATCTCCGTGCCGGCAAAAATGTCCTACCACCCAGCGTTCCCCTTGTTCTCCCGAGTAAAATGATACCTCATTTAAGGTTTGCAGGGATTTCTGGGTAGGAAAACATTGGGGGACCCACGCATGCCATACCTCCCTAGACTCCCCCGGGTGTCTAGTTTTCAGAACTGTTTGGGTTTGGTAGTTTCCAAAGATGCCCGCCAAGCCCCGGGCCAAAAACTCATGGGAACCCCCTTGCAAAACCAAATTGTTTTAAATGAATTAAGTTTTCAATTTGAGAGCGTGCATCTCTTGGGAGAATATTGCATGGAAATTGTGACAGACAATTTTAAGTTTGCAGGAGATTGTGGATAAAAAACAACAATAGAATTAACCAGAAAGACATGACCATATACTCCCATTGTTAATAATATCTAAATTTAGTAAGTTATTTATAGCTATAATGTACACCTTAACAGAGTTACTCAAAAGTCAAACATTCAAGCACGGCTATCTATTCCGCAAAGACACACACATACAGGTTGGATTTGGCACGAGGGCGAGTGATGGTTCAGTACATAAAATTTTATTAACAAGATATTTCAAAAAAATGAAATGCTCTGTCAATAAATAAATGCATAAAAACCGAACCAGTGACTCGCAACTCGTGAGCTGTAAAGCCACGACAAGGCACCAACCGTTTTACAGGCCATTCACGCACCTTTCATACCTGATACAAACCAGACCATTGACACCATCCGGAACGAAAAGCAGCACATTACAACAATCACAATAAGGGACAAGGTACACCCTACTTCAGAAAGAGAAAAAAGACAAATATTACTGCACAGCCATCTAATCCGCAGGCACACACACATACTGGTTGGATTTGGCACGAGGGTGAGTGATGATTCAGTACATACAATTGTATTCGCAAGTAATTTCACAAAAATTAAATACACTGCGTATAATTGAAAGTATGATAAACATGAACCACTGACTCACAGCTCGTGAGCTGTAAAGCCACGTCAAGGCACCAACCTCTTTACAGGCCATTCATACACCTTTCGTACGTGTGACACATACAAAACATTCACACCGCCAGCCGCGGACCCATCACATTTCAACACTCACACCAGCAGACAGCGCCATTCAAGGGCCCATCACTTTCACACGCCCACATTTCTGACATTGCAACTACACAAAATGAAGGACTGCGTGGAGTGTCACACAACTAGCAGTGTGTGTAGTGACCAACAGAAAGTAACTACTCACACTCCGCCAGCCGAGCGCCAGTCCACCCACACCACCATCCAAGCACCAGACCATGCACACCGCCAGCCAAACACCACTCAGCGCACACCGACAGCCAAGTACCACTCCACACACACCACCAGCCAAGCACCACTCCACGCACACTGCAAGCCAAGCGCCACTCCACACACACCGCCAGCCAAGCACCACTCCGTGCACAGACAGCCAAGTACCACTCCACGCACACCATCCAGCCAAGCGCCACTCCACACACACCGCCAGCCAAGCGCCACTCCACGCACACCACCATCCAAGCACCAGACCATACACACCGCCAGCCAAACACCACTCAGCGCACACAGACAGCCAAGTACCACTCCACACACACCACCAGCCAAGCATCACTCCACGCACACCGCAAGCCAAGCGCCACTCCACACACACCGCCAGCCAAACACCACTCCGTTCATAGACAGCCAAGTTCCACTCCACGCACACCATCCAGCCAAGCGCCACTCCACGCACACCACCATCCAAGCACCAGACCATGCACACCGCCAGCCAAACACCACTCAGCGCACACCGACAGCCAAGTACCACTCCACACACACCACCAGCCAAGCATCACTCCACGCACACCGCAAGCCAAGCGCCACTCCACACACACCGCCAGCCAAACACCACTCTGTGCACAGACAGCCAAGTACCACTCCACGCACACCACCAGCCAAGCGCCTCTCCACACACAACACCAGCCAAGCGCCACTCCACAAACACACCAGCCAAGCACCACTCCGTGCACAGACAGCCAAGTACCACTCCACGCACACCATCCAGCAAAGCGCCACTGCACACACACAGCCAGCCAAGCACCACTCCATGCACAGACAGCCAAGTACCACTCCACGCACACCACCAGCCAAGCGCCACTCCACACACACCACCAGCCAAGCACCACTCCACAAACACAACACCAGCCAAGCGCCACTCCGTGCACAGACAGCCAAGTACCACTCCACGCACACCATCCAGCCAAGCGCCACTCCACACACACCGCCAGCCAAGCACCATTCCGTGCACAGACAGCCAAGTACCACTCCACGCACACCTTCCAGCCAAGCACCACTCCACACACACCACCAGCCAAGCACCACTCCGTGCACAGACAGCCAAGTATCACTCCACGCACACCACCAGCCAAGCGCCACTCCACACACACCACCAGCCAAGCACCACTCCACGCACACCACCAGCCAAGGACAAATCCAAACACAACACCAGGCAAGCGCAAGAGCACGCACACCGCCAACCAAAGACCAGACCACGCACACTGCCAGCCAAGCACCAGTCCACAGACACCGCCAGACAAGCACCAGTCCACAGACACCGGCAGCCAAGCGCCAAACCATGCACACCGTCAGACAATGGACACTACACGCAAACCAACATCATACTTTAGATTTTTTTGAAAATAAAAGAGAAACAAAAACAAATTGCAAATTGATACAAATCTACTAACTCAACAACTAAATCTAAAAAGACTACACAAATGCCAACTTTGAAACTGAACAATAAGTTTTAAAGAATAAAGACCAAGCAGTTCACTTTACCACTCATGGATACTCCCAAAAATTATTTTGCGTGTGGTACAATCTAAAACAAGCAGGTACACACAGCCCGGGGTTTGAAGGGCAGTCGGGGCAGTACATACGAACTTCCTTCCGCAAACCTTTTCGCCAACAGACTCTACATCTCCGACTGGGAAAGTCTTTTGAAGTTGTAGGAGGAATTTGATCAGGAAAGTGGCGATCTTTCAATCTGGCAACATCCTCCACCACTCCAACTCTAGGAACACTTGCCTGTTCCACTAAAACAAGGCTGCCTATTACAGACTCCTGAAACTTTACAAAAGTCATCTTTGACTGGGGACAAGATTTCTGGAACACAACAAAAGCATTAAAGGTTGCCAAGTGGAAAAGATGGATAGCCAACTTCTTGTACCAAATGTAAGCCTTACGAAGAGCTCCAACCTCTGATCTACTCTGTCAACACCACCCATGTGCCTATTATAGTCCATTATGCACACAGGTTTGCGCACTTCTGCAACCTGACCCCAAACAGTCACCGGTTCAGTGCTTTCATCATGTATTGTAAGTCAACATGTAGACATATCTCCTGTCTGAAAACTTCACGGCTAGAAGCTCCTCACAACTCAATGCACTGCACTGTCCCCGAACAAGCTTTCGACAAACAAGTTCTTTTGGGAAACCTTTACGGTTTAAGCGGATTGTGCCACAAGCAACAGTGTCCACTTTGGCCAATTCCATGAACAACCGCACACCAGTGTAGAAGTTATCGACATACAAATGATGGCCTTTGTTAAAAAATCCATGACCAAGTTCCCACACAATTTCCTCAGTCACTCCAAAAGTCGACGGACAACCAGGGGGGTTAATCCTGGATTCCTCACCAGTGTACACCCTGAAATTAGGGACATATCCAGTCTCACTGTCACACAGCATATACAGTTTGATTCCATAGCGTGCCCTCTTACTAGGAATGTATTGCCGAAATACCAAGCGGCCCTTGAACAACAGCAAAGACTCATCCACTGCAATTTCTTTCCCAGGATAAAAGATCTCAGGAAATCGATCAACAGAATGATCAATGACAGGCCGAATCTTGAAAAGACGGTCACAATCAGGGTGATCTCGTGGCAAAGCAAGACTATTGTCAACAAAATGCATCATCCGAAGCAGAAGCAAATACCTATCACGACTCATGACTGCCGGAAATATAGCTGTTGCCATCAAGGGACTAGTAGACCAATATGAAGCCATTGATGGTTTCCTAAGCAAGCCCATCAAAAAAGTTAAACCCAAAAACTTTTTCAAAATTTGTGGGAGTCCACCGGGTAGCTCTAGCGTGGGGATTAAGGCTGGCACTGTTCACCCTCAAAAAAAATTCAGCATACAAATTAGTCTGCGCTACAATCTCTGCCAAAAACACATCATCCATAAACAACTTGAAAAAATCAATAGGCAAAAAGTTTTCAGTGTTCACTCTACACCCTGGAACAGCAGTAAATTCAGGCAATTCCGGCTGCACCATGCCTGGTGCAACCCAGAGGTCAGAACTTTCAACGTCAAGTCTTGCAGCCGCAGGCTGCCGCCCAACTGCCTCTTGTCTCACTACACCAACTGGAAGTCTAGCAGCCCCAGGCTGCAGCCCAGATGTCTCTTGCCGCACTATTGGCACAGCAATGTCCTCCGCAACCACAGGCACATCATCCACACCAAAAGTAGCTTCATCAGCACACAGAGTGTCTTCATCATCAGATGAAGCCATGTGTAGAAAAAACTCACTACCTGAATCTTCACCTCCCACCTCTGGCTCAGAATCAGAGTCAGTCTCTGGACCATGGTCAGAGGAAGAATCAAAAAGCATTCCAACAACTTGCTGAGCAGTAATCCGGCGGCTAGCCATTATCCTTACAATTAAAGGAGTCTGCACAAACAACTCAACAACCCCAACGCTGTGCAAAGTAAGATAACAAATGTAAGCCTTTATCACAAATATCTATATTTAGAAAAAATATACAATTCGCTTACAAGAGACAACTACACTCACCAGCACCTACTCTGCAAAGACACAGCAAATAGGCAACGATATCCCACTAGAAAGAAGAAAATAAAAAACTTACATCTACAGAAGGACACATCAAAAACAAATGCAAAACATGTTTTACAATCACAAAAAACAGAAACCAAACATACTCGTATTACTACATAGTTTGCAAAATAAACAATTACATTACAATTGAACAAAAAACAGGTCTCTTACCAAACACATGCAACTACAGAACCAGCAGAACAACAGAACCACCAGTAACGGAACCGCACACTGCAACAATCTAAAGAGAAAAAAAAACAATACACATTAGAAGAAACAAAAACAACACACATTACAACAGGCTATGTCACAAATGGGGTGTCTGTCCCCAAGGGGGGCAGAATATAAATCATTATAAACGTGGGCCCCCTGGAAGCAACCCTACGGAGGGCAGAGAGGCCAAATAAAGACACGGCAGAACATACTTTTGAAAACAAGTGGGCCCAAGGAAGCAACCCTTGGCCAAGGGGTCGCTCACTATAAAAAAAAAACTGGAGTCTAGTGGGCTTTTCTATCCCCCCCTGGGTCCAGAAACGGTAAAAAAAACAGGCGATCTGCCCCCAGGGGGGGCAGAACAGTCTACAATATTTATAATGCCCCCAGGAAGCGACCCTTGCCCAAGGGATCACTTCCTTTATAAATATAATAAAATCCCTGGTGTCTAGTGGGCTTTTCTGCCCCCCCCTGGGACCAGACGCGGCCCAAAAAACGGCTGATCTGCCCCCAGGGGGGGCAGACAAATCTAAAAAAAATTATGGGCCACTAGGAAGCGACCCTTCCCCAAGGGGTCGCTTCCTTTATAATTATAAACAAATCCCTGGTGTCTAGTGGGCTTTTCTGCCCCCCCTGGGTGCAGATAGGTCAAAAAAACGGCAGATCTGCCCCAGGGGGGGCAGAAAAGTCTGAAAAATAATGTATCCCCCTAAGGAAGCGAACCTTGCCCAAGGGGTCGCTTCCTGCACAATTATTCACAGACAAATGGAATCCCTGGTGTCTAGTGGGGCATTCCTGGTGCACGATCGTGGCGCTCTGCGCGATCGTGCACCAGGAATGCCGTGCATTGGGACATCAGGGGAGAGGAAACACAGTTTCCTCCCCCCGATGCCTAAAGGCACCGAAAAACGGCCCCCCCGCCCCACCGGAGCAGCAAACACCAACCTCTGTGCTGGACGCGCTGGAAACAAATGGCTTCCAGCGTGTCCAACGCTTCCTGATGACGTCGGCTCGCGCTGTGCGCGCTGACGTCACCAGGAAGCGTGGGGGGGCCAGGGGGTGGCAGAGGAAAGTCTTCCACTGCCACCCCTCCTAAAACTACCAGAATCAATGCCCCAGGGGGGTAGCGCCAGCGCTCCCCCCAGGGCTGTACTGATGATGGAACGGTTCCGTCATCAGCACAGCCCAACCGATGCTGATGACGGAACCGTTCCGTCATCAGCATCGAAGGGGTTAAGCTAGCTGGGCAGAATCCCCTACCTTCTCTTTTTGCATCGCTTTGCTAGGACCTTGGGATTTTGCTTGTTGTATTGAGTACAGGTTTAGTCGGTGTCCAACTTAGCACCAGGTGCTCTCTTTTGAGTGACTGTAACTTTTGCCATAGTTTGCACCACCCCTTTCCAGGATTGCTGGATCACAGGGCATTCCAAGAGGATTTGTAAAAATGAACCTACCATTCCACACCCTCTAGCGCAGAGGGCAGTGTCATAGCAACCCACTTGATGTAGCAGATCCTTGGAGAAATATGATCTATGTAATATCCGTAGCTGTATTAGATGGAAGTGAGCTTTTTTGGCAACTTCTCTAGGGCACTGGAGTGTCTCCACTCAATCATCATCATCAATAAGGCCTAGATCCCCTTCCCATGCCTCTCGTAGGGACCGCAGAGGGTTGGTGGGGGATGTTCATTAATTTCTTATAACTCAGGGGATCACCTTGTCTGGCATAGGGTTAAACAGTAATTGGTCTTCCAATGGGTTTGACTCTGGCAATTGCTCTCCCTCCAGCACATGATGCCTTAACGCATGCACTAACTGCAAGTACCTAAGCCATTCAGATTCCCCCATCTCGTATTCCCTTTGTAGGTCCTCAAAGGTTAGTAGTGCACCCCCTCTCCAAATGTCTCTTGGGTACTCCATACCTATCAGCCAGCATTTATGAAAGCCTTGTAGGTCCCCAACTTCTCAAAGTAACTCACTATCCCAGACTGGGGTCCTGTTTGTAAGCTTACCTTCCCAGCCTAGGAATCTGTTGGTCTCTCTCCACGCCCTCAAAACTGTCTTGAGTGCATGTCAGCAGCAAACTCTCCTGTTTACTGCTATGTAAGATTGACGGGTAGCCACAGCCTCCCGGTCGACTCAATAGGTTGAGTCTTCCATGTCCCTGTATACCCAGTCATTGATTGTGATCAACTGTGCTGTCCAGTAATAGGTGCATATGTCGGGGACCCCGGCCCACCTTCAAACACCCCTCCTGAAGCTTACGGAGGGAAAAGCACAAGCTAGCCCTGTACCATAGGAATTTACGCAAATCACATTTAACCTTGCAAAAACAGTCGGGGTGTACTCTGTATGTGGTACTTTGAAGGACTTGTAGCAGTCAGGGGAGGGTCATCATCTTAAAGAGGACGGCTCGTCCCTCAGGGACACTGGAAGTGTCCACCAATGCTCCTCATCATTACGGAGGCGTTCCAGTTGAGGGAGCAAGTTTCTCCCCATAAACTCCCCGGAACTTCTGGATACATATATGCCCATGTACTGAAAATGTTCGTCATGATTGGGGCCACACAATCTTGTTGGTAAGGCCGGGCTTCCCCCAGCTAGAGGAAAAATGAGGGACTTGTCCCAGTTAATCTGGTATCCAGAATACCACGCAAAAAGCTGAAAAATATGGAGAATATTGTCCACCATGAAGCAAGGCCACAAAGCATACAATAAGATGTTGTAAGCGTACAGGGAGACCAATTCCTCCCAGTTGCCACCCCCTTTCATTCCCCACAGAAAAGGGGCCTGATGAATCCAGGCCACCAATGGCTCTAGCACCAAGGCAAAAATCATTGGAAAAAAGGGACAGCCTTACCTTGTGGCGAAATAGTGAGACAGCTCGCCATTAACCCGCACTCTCACCAAGCGGTCTCGGAGCAGAAGTCTAATCCAGGTACAAAACTTGAGCCAAATCTCGGTCTGGCCAGGGCAGCAAACAGGAATAGCCATTCAATACTATTGAATGCCATCCTCGCATTTAAGGAGAGCAGAACAGCATTTTCAATCTGGGCAGCACCAGCCATGTGGAAGACCCCATACAAGTGCCTCAAATTCCGTCTGGTACCCCCGTGTGGAATAAAACTGGACTGGTACGGATAAACCACTGTGGTTATTACTGTCTTGAGTGTGGTTATCAAAAACAAAACAGGGAGTTCCCCCTCAATCCTATCTGGGACGGGGTTTTACAAAGTGACAACAGCGAAAAGTCCCACCTAGTTTCTGCTGTTTAAGCAGTGACTCGATGTGTGAGTCAGGAGACCTTATGTCTCGAAGTACCCAGTAATTACCACGGGAATTTACAATCTATACCAAAGGCAATATATAACATTAATAGTACACACATATATGCATTTCGTGAGGGGAGTTCTATGTGACGCACATAAGACCAGATATACGTTTCTTTTAAAAGGTTGTACAGTTTTTTATTTAATAAAAAAGTTTTTGGGGACCATAACACGATACACAATTATACACATTCAATAAAATACATTTTTAAAATTTCATGATTAACTCATAGAAAAACCAAAAACAAAGTCGACGCGGCGTTTCGGTGCTTGTAAGTAGATATGACACCTTCTTCAGGACGGTTAATCTATAGGAAAAATACATTTGTGCATATTTAGTACATAGACTCCTCTTGAACCTCACAGGTATATAAAATTCATCAATCCTTAAATGCAGTACAACTGGTACATTTTCTACTCAAACTATACAATAGTATTCATACAGAGATCCCATTTCTGTATTCCATACAGTGCAGTTGAGTCCACATTCTGTTTTTAATCTTTTAATCTCCACCTCTAATTCAAGTAACAGTGCATGAAAAAAAAGAGGAAAGGTAGATCTCATACCTTATTAGCAAGCTAAAATTGTTCCAATCAGAGATCCCTGCATTTGACTTCAAGGGGGATGCTCGTAAGGCTTCCAATATATACGGATAAAATATGGCACCTGGATTGGGACAATATGTAAACTTAACGGTCTATGTCATAACCTCTAGGGAGATGGTGCTATTTAGTTTACAATCATTCTCAACCATACCTGTTGTTAAAAATCAGGGCTTAACATGAAGCTGTATCGGGGTTGGCCACCGTTTCCTTTTTCTCATCGGTTGACAAATTACCCAGTTGGCATACCTGAACAGAAATACACGCCTTTATTGAAGAACGCTCTCCTAATAACTGGTCTTCGTGAACATCACCAATATATTATTCTCACAAATAGAGATTTTTAGAGATTTTTACCTCAGTTGTCACCGTTTTTTAGACATGGGGACTTCTATCATCAGAGGCTCTGCATTCAGTAATATCCCTTTTACTTAATCGTCGTTGAGTTTCTTTTAAAAGCAGTAATCTGTCCGGTGGGAGAAGGAAACATTCTGGTTAGCCCTGCTTCTGTGTTTTGTTTCCCTTGTCTCCTTATAACCTATCATAGTGATTTAAGGTTTTTCTAAATTGTACACTTTTCTATCTTCAGTGGGACTACACACTGACATTTAGACTTGAGTGGTTCTGGGGATCAGTTTTCAAATTACTACTTTATGTATAAGGTCCCCGTTTAGGCTTGACCATCTGTATTAGTCAGACTCACTAACCGGGCATTTATTATGACCGAGCTAGTGTTTACCCTTTATTCTATCTGCTCATATTTGCCACGTTATTAACCTAAATGCGGCAGGTAATGTTAAGCGCAATCGAGTATTTTTTTGTATAAAAGGCATCTTAAAATATGTCAGCCGGCTCAGTAGTATTTCCAGATATTTTTTAGGACAATATCCAATTTTCTATTATCAAGGTTACTTTTTTAAAAAAACGGTAGTGGCGTTATATTGCCCATTATTTATTTCTATTTTCCTAAGCAAGTAGAAACTAACTACTTTTCCTTCAGAGTCAAAGGTTTAGCCCCGCTTACCTTCTGCAAGAGTACCGGCCTCCCTGCCTCCTCCGTGATACAGCTTCCGGGTCCCGATAGGTACCTTTCTCCTTCCTCCCGCTATTTATGTTGGTTGTCAGGGAGTTCAGAGGTCACGCAAGTGAATATTGCGTGAATTCCCCATTGAATCCCGGCTATATCTTGATTAATTTACCGAGGGGAGTTCTTTCATTGGCGTGTCAGAGTTACACGCATTTTGCAGTTGTTTCCTGACGACAATATTTCCGATCGTTTTGACCCCATATATTTAAATGTGGCGTGTCTGCCAAATTCTCAGTTTGGGTTTTGGCCATTTTGAAGTGGCAAGTGTTCTACCTAGTTCTCAACCACATCCTTGTTATTATTACCCTCAACATACACCTGAAATTTATTTAATATCAAATGACGAGTTGTGGTAATGTTATATAGACATCTTCCGTTATTTTTATAGGAATTTTATAAAAAAAAAATTTTAGTTATTCAGCGCGCTCGATCAGTTGAGTCCCCGCAAAGATATCAGCGCTGACTGCAGTATTGCAATTCCCACATTCAAGGGCGATAGCGTATTCATTTTATTAAATGCAACTAGCTTTCTGGCAAAGTGCTCTGATCGGGTAGGGTCATCCAAGTGGCCCGCTTCAGTTTCTAAAAAAGGGAGCGGCCATCTTGGAACGGAGGTGTACTGTTTAGCCCTTAGGGATCTTTTCCCAAAGATCACGAAAATTCTTGATTATACTAGTTCTGTAATAATAAATCCTTAGACTATTATCATCTAGGAGAGATATTTGTTTTCTCCCGACAGCTACGTGATTATCATGATGCTAGAGTATCCAATAGGTTCATGTATATACTGTCAGGCACTGCTCAATATGTTACAAGGGGGCAATAAGGGGGTTATGCTATCATAGTATTCTTTCCCAGTCCTCCTTCGTATTTAACCCTTTGCGTACAGTGTTCAACTTTGACATAAAAAACTGTTCTCTTCTTTTTCTCTTGAGGGTCAGATCCCCTCCTCATATGGTGTTTCTGGTAGTCTCCAATATACACCACTGGAGGTCTTCCAATTTATGTTTTAAAATGTTCCAGTGGTCTACCAGTGGTGCTGATTTTTTGGAGGTCCTAATTGCTGACCTGTGTTCATTAATGCGTATCCTAATTTCCCTGGAAGTCTCGCCTACGTAGGCCAGATTGCAGGGACACTTGATTAGGTAAATTACATTTTTCGTTCTGCAGTTATGAAAATCGCCTATTCTATGGTTAGAACCATTTACGGATATTGTAGACCCTTTAATTATATGTTCGCAGATGCCACAGTTCCCACATGGAAAAGTACCTGTAGGCATCGGGGTGTTTACGATGCTTTGTTGTTTGGGGGCAGGAGTTTCTCTGTGTGTCTTAACTAGACTGTTCCTAATTGTTTTGTTCCTTCTGTAGGAGAACATTGGTTTTGGTAGGGTAATGTTGTTATTATTTGTCACTAAGTGCCAGTTGCGATTGATTATATTTTTTATTTTATTACTCAGGTTGCTATGATTAGTGACAAAGGTCAAGGGTAATGCTTTGCTTTTAGATTCATCATTTTTTTCAAAAAAGCTTTCTCTATTGAAGTATTTCGCTCTTTTGTATGAGTGTCTTATGAGTCTTTTCGGATATCCCCTGTCAAGGAATTTCTGGGTTAAGATCTCAGCATGTTTATCGTAGTCTACATTCCTGGTACAGTTCCTCCTCAATCGGAGAAACTGTCCATAGGGGATATTGTTTTTCTGGCGGCCCGGGTGATAACTATTAAAATGCAGCATCGTGTTTCTATCAGATGGCTTCGTATATAGTTCTACTATCAGTGAACCTTCCCGATGTTTAATGGAAATGTCCAGAAATTCACATTCATGTTGATTAACATGATATGTGAAATTTAGATTATGATCACCTAAATTAAGCCACTCGATAAACTCAAACAGGGTTTCTCTATTTCCAGTCCAAATAAAAAAGACGTCGTCTATATATCTCGCCCAGTGCGAGATGTTCTCATAAAAAGGTGCCATACTATTAAAAATGTGTTTCTTTTCGAAGTTGGCTACATATAAGCAGGCCAGACTTGGGGCACAGGTGGCCCCCATGCTGGTCCCCTTGATTTGTTTAAAAAACATTGTATTAAAAAGAAAAATATTCTTTTTTAAAATGATCGTAATGCAGTCCACAATAAATGTTGCATGTGTTGATAGGTCAAATTGTTCCTCCCTCAACAGTTCTTCCATCATCTTTATAGTATCCATTTGAGGTATATTGGTATACAGTGCCTCTATGTCCAAGGTCACTAATAATTGGTTATCTGGATCAAAGGCCAATCCTTCCACCTTCTCTATCATGGTAGTTGTATCTTTGATATAGGATTGTTGCGCCTTGACTAAGGGCTGTAGAAATATGTCCACGTATTTGCTAAGGGGCTCTGTTAAGGAGTCTATACTAGAGACGATGGGTCTCATTGGGGGGTCATGCATCACTTTATGGACCTTTGGGAGCCCATAAAGGGCTGGTATAGTAGGGTATTCGTTTCTTAAAAATTGATATTCCTCCTGGCATATAACCCCATCCTCTCTTGCTAGTAGCAACAGGTTGTTAATGGAGTTGGCAAGACTGTTCCATTCTTCCCTGCTCGACCGACAATAGTGTAGGTCGTTGTTAAGAAGGCTAAGCATTCTGTTATTATAGTCCGTCGTGTCCATAATCACGATGCTGCCCCCTTTATCTGCTGGTTTTATTGTAATTGATAGGTCTTGTTCTAGAGATTTTAGGGAATCCTTCTCTGCTAGTGTTAAATTGTAATCAACCCATGTTTTTTTATTTAGGAGGTCCTCAATTCCCTTTTCCACATAGCGTTCGAAGACTTCAATGTCCTTCTTGACCATGTTAGTCTGAGGGGTCCATTTGGATTTTGGTTTAAGTCCCGATTTGTTCTCTTTTACCATTTTAGTTTTATCCTCAAAGAAGGCATTAAGCCTCACTTTTCGGAAGAAGCTTTGTAGGTCCCGTTCTAGACCGTATTTGTCAATGGGAGAAGCTATTGCATATCCTAGTCCCTTTTCCAGAATATTTTTTTCATTGTCAGTGACAGATCTGGAGGATAAGTTTATTATTGCTGCCTTGGGATCTAGTCCCACTTCTTTTGGCTCCGTGTATTGTATTGACGTTGTTGGAACTGGTTCTGGGGAGGAAAGTTCCCTCTCGCTCTTCCTCTCCCTCTCCCTCTTTGGGGACCGAATGTTTTTTGGCGCTGTTCTAAAAAAGATAAACTCTCTCTTGTATTAGTTGGAGCATCTATTCTCTCTTTATTTGGGTTGTCATAAGAGGTCTCATTATCAGAGTCTGAGCTCGTATATGAGTTATCGAAGAACCTAACTTTTTTAGGGGTGAATTTTTGGTTAGGGTGTGTCCATTGTCTCCTGTTCTGGGTTTCCTCTCTTGGTCTATCGTAGTACTCCTTTTGCAAGTAAGGATATACCCTCTCAAGGTTATATTGTGATACATCCTTCTTGAGTTTATTAAATTTTTTATTTGTCATATATTCCTTATAACTAGATATATCTGCCTGAATTTCGTCTAGTTTCTTTTTAGCTTCTTCCAGAGCATCCATTTCTAAAAGTTTAGTCTCTAGTTCTTCAATTTCTGCTCTTTCAATAATAAGGACATCCTGTGCTGTTTCAATGATGAGGAGCATCCAGTCTCTACTACATCTATTGGCGATTAACGTCCAATTTTCAATAAACTTTTTGATTTTCACGAAGACCCCAGGCTCATTGGTGACTTGTAGCCCTTTGGGGATTATTCCCTTTTTACAGTATTCCACCATAAAGTCGGCATGTAGTTCTGTTCTTACAACTTTTTTCTTTAGGTTCCACAATTCCCCCCATTGTTCTTCATTTTTATTGTCTATAATGACGGTAGAGATATTCTTAGATGGACCATTAATAATTTTATTAAATTGGTCCTCTGTAAAACCGTAGGTTTTGATACCTTCCCTAGTAATGTATGGATTAATAAAATAATGCTCCCCAGCTCACAAGCTGTATCAAATATCAAAAACAAAACAGGGAGTTCCCCCTCAATCCTATCTGGGACGGGGTTTTACAAAGTGACAACAGCGAAAAGTCCCACCTAGTTTCTGCTGTTTAAGCAGTGACTCGATGTGTGAGTCAGGAGACCTTATGTCTCGAAGTACCCAGTAATTACCAAGGGAATTTACAATCTATACCAAAGGCAATATATAACATTAATAGTACACACATATATGCATTTCGTGAGGGGAGTTCTATGTGACGCACATAAGACCAGATATACGTTTCTTTTAAAAGGTTGTACAGTTTTTTATTTAATAAAAAAGTTTTTTTGGACCATAACACGATACACAATTATACACAATCAATAAAATACATTTTTAAAATTTCATGATTAACTCATAGAAAAACCAAAAACAAAGTCGACGCGGCGTTTCGGTGCTTGTAAGTAGATACGACACCTTCTTCAGGACGGTTAATCTATAGGAAAAATACATTTGTGCATATTTAGTACATAGACTCCTCTTGAACCTCACAGGTATATAAAATTCATCAATCCTTAAATGCAGTACAACTGGTACATTTTCTACTCAAACTATACAATAGTATTCATACAGAGATCTCATTTCTGTATTCCATACAGTGCAGTTGAGTCCACATTCTGTTTTTAATCTTTTAATCTCCACCTCTAATTCAAGTAACAGTGCATGAAAAAAAAGAGGAAAGACTTGAGTGGTTCTGGGGATCAGTTTTCAAATTACTACTTTATGTATAAGGTCCCCGTTTAGGCTTGACCATCTGTATTAGTCAGACTCATTTACCGAGGGGAGTTCTTTCATTGGCGTGTCAGAGTTACACGCCCTGATTTTTAACAACAGGTATGGTTGAGAATGATTGTAAACTAAATAGCACCATCTCCCTAGAGGTTATGACATAGACCGTTAAGTTTACATATTGTCCCAATCCAGGTGCCATATTTTATCCGTATATATTGGAAGCCTTACGAGCATCCCCCTTGAAGTCAAATGCAGGGATCTCTGATTGGAACAATTTTAGCTTGCTAATAAGGTATGAGATCTACCTTTCCTCTTTTTTTTCATGCACTGTTACTTGAATTAGAGGTGGAGATTAAAAGATTAAAAACAGAATGTGGACTCAACTGCACTGTATGGAATACAGAAATGGGATCTCTGTATGAATACTATTGTATAGTTTGAGTAGAAAATGTACCAGTTGTACTGCATTTAAGGATTGATGAATTTTATATACCTGTGAGGTTCAAGAGGAGTCTATGTACTAAATATGCACAAATGTATTTTTCCTATAGATTAACCGTCCTGAAGAAGGTGTCGTATCTACTTACAAGCACCGAAACGCCGCGTCGACTTTGTTTTTGGTTTTTCTATGAGTTAATCATGAAATTTTAAAAATGTATTTTATTGATTGTGTATAATTGTGTATCGTGTTATGGTCCAAAAAAACTTTTTTATTAAATAAAAAACTGTACAACCTTTTAAAAGAAACGTATATCTGGTCTTATGTGCGTCACATAGAACTCCCCTCACGAAATGCATATATGTGTGTACTATTAATGTTATAAATTGCCTTTGGTATAGATTGTAAATTCCCGTGGTAATTACTGGGTACTTCGAGACATAAGGTCTCCTGACTCACACATCGAGTCACTGCTTAAACAGCAGAAACTAGGTGGGACTTTTCGCTGTTGTCACTTGAGTGTGGTTATTACTGTCTTGAGTCTGTTAGCCAAGGCCTTCAATAAGACCTTAACCTCCAGGTTCAGGAGAGAGAAAAGCCTGGAGGAACTGAAAGCCGTGGGTGGTTTACCTTTATCAGGAATAACCACAATAGTGGGCAACCTCTCGTCGATCGTGAGGGTGCCTTTCTGTTTAGCTGCCTGGAACATGCGCAGCATATATTTCGCGACTTTGTCGGCCACACATTCATGTAATTCCTAAGGTAGGCCAATAGGCCCAGTCGCCTTCCCGGATTGTAACTCTCAGATTGCCCCCTCCACCTCATCTATTCTATTATCACGTCCTCTTCTAATGCTTCCCTATCCTTATTTGAGAGGACCCGGGGAGAGAGATCTTTGAGGAGGTCAGCACAGTCGTCACCAGATTGTTTAGTTGTGGACGAATACATGTGTTCATAATATATCGCAAATGCCTCAGCTATGGCTTTCTCAGTGGTATATAATGTCCCCTGAGAGTCCTGGATTTCTGCAACCCAATTTCTGCCCCTGTCTCTCTTTTCCAACCAGGCTATGAACTTATTGGCCTATCGCCAGCGTAGAGGTGCCTCTGGGTGGCCAGAGAGGGAACTCGGGCTTCATCCCATGCCAGGTCCCTCAGCTCCTGCTGCTGAAGCCTGTTAAATGTCTTTGCTATGTAATGTTAAAATGTTTGTAATGTTTTGTGGCATGTATGTATTTTGAATGCAGGTATGATGTTTTTTTATTGTAGGTTTTTCAGTCGGAGTACCTGATTATTCCTACTTTTGGATACTTTTCTTATTTTATTTAACATTATGTTGGTTCTATTATAACCAACATTATATTACATTTCCTTTAATTATTTGGGTTTCCTAGAGCGGCTATTAATTGCATTTTATCAGTTTTTATGGTTTTCTCAGAATGTGGATTATTCCCTTTGATGCATTTTAGAGAGTTTTGCTTTTGCAATTTTTTGGGGGGTTTATTTTTGTTCAGTTTTGGGAAATTATTTTTGGGTGATTGATTGTGGGACAAGGAGATTAGCAACAAAACAAGAGAATACATATTTTATTTTATTTTGGGGTGGGTTATGTTTTTTCTAAAGTGTTTTTTAATATATTTTTACATACAAGCAAAGTCTTACTTATGTATTTTGTTTGTATTTTGTACTCTATATATTGTGTCTTATTTTTCAGTAGTTGTCATATTATAATATGTTATTATTCAAAGTGTATTATTTATTTATTTTTCACAGATGTTCTACAATTGAATTTGAAACTTGGGTCAGTGTCCGTGGCCAGAGCAGTGCAGTCGCCCAACCCAAGTTTTTTCAAAGTAGTCCATGAAGGGACTTACTTTTGTTTCATGTATTTAGTAGTATGGGCATTCTATTAGTAAGGTGTAATGGTGAGCCACTAGTACATATGCTAGGGCTATTTGTTTTTAATTTCAGCGACTATTTCACTGTTTGTCACATATTAATCACTTAAAGCTTTTAGGAGGTGTTTCCAAATGCCTTGACTTACTTTTGAGAAGGAAAAAACAAAAAAAATCTATTTATTAAATTACCCTATTAACCTACGGTTATAAAAATTAAATTCATCAATTTGCCAACTAGTTCCGAAGTCCTGGATTACTGGATTATTATAGGGTCAAATACATGGTTTCTGGCATGTCCCCAACAGGAGTGAATAGAGCAATATGGAAAAATCAACTATTATCCAATCACCCTATAACAAAATTTCAAAATTAATCAAGAGTTCCTGAGATCTACCCATTTAAACACTGACATTCACATCTTTATTCCCCTAGCCTTTGCCCATGTACCCTTGCATTGATACAAGCTATCTTTAGAAAAATGTATTGATAAGAATCTAGATAACCACTGGAAATAAGATAGAGGTTCTGGATTCAGCCAATCTGCTGCGATAGATATATGTGCTACAGCCATGACCACATAGACTGGATAAAGTTCAGTCTTCAGTAACGTAAACTTAGCATCTACTCCCCAAAGCATAAATAAGATGTTATTGGTCTCCAATCTCATCAATAGGAGTATGGTTGAGGGGGTTCTATTTAAAATCTAATTTGCAGTCTTAAAGCCAGGCCCACAAAACCCATCGTATCTAAAATCTCCCAAAGATAAACCCAAGTAAAGCGATTACATGCTTTCTCTTCATGGAGCAGGATCATTGCCAAAAGAGTCTTCTTGCCTTGTGTGAGCCTGAGTCCTCTGACCCAGAATGAATCCATGTAGCCATGGTAAGACTAATTTGCCAATAACCCTTCCCCATAATTTTAGAAAATATTTTAATAGCACTATTTATCAGCCAAATTAGTCTATATGAGCCCAAGTTTAAAAAAGACTTCCCCTTTTTAAGGAAGGCTACTATATTAATAGTAATTCAAGAAGCTGGCAAAGAAAGTCCTGATAGAACCACCATAAAAGTTGTAACCATGTCACCAGACAGAACAGAAAAGTAACATTTATAAAATTCTAAAGGAATCCAATCCATCCCTACTGCCTTACCGTGTGCCAGAGAATAGATGGCCTCTTTCAATTCCAACAATGTAAGTAGATACTTGTATTCCTCTTGATCTTCCTCAATTAGGCTTTGTTAAAAATAGTGTTTGATTATATCCTGCGATGGAGACGAAGCCGTATCTTTCTGATATAATAATTGATCAAATTCCTCATATACTTTGATAATAGAGTCTGAGGAGTATGCAATCTGCCCTTCCCAGTATCCTCTGACTCGCCCATTATCGTCATGACATGCTTTCATTCTAATTCATTCTAAGCTGGCCAGTTCTTCATAATATACTTTCATTTGAATTAATTGAGATTTCTGACTTTGAATACTAAAACTGAGAGTTTCCCCTGTGATACCAGCTTTTGCTGTGTCCCATACGATCCCTTTTGGGATGCTGCCCTTATTCCTGCTCATAAAATCCACAAACCATGCCTGCACTTACCGATATATTTGGGATTTAATAATAAAGACCTATCAACTGTCCAAACATGTTGTGGCCTTACTATAGCAGCACTCAAACACCAACGGGGAGTGATCAGAGTAATCCCTCAGGTATTTTTCTACTCTTGTAATTTTAAGAGGCTTGTCATGACCGGAAAATAATCAAATCAAACATACTTCGTAAGGGAAAAAGAAGGCAGTTCAATCAAGCCCAGGCGTCTGTGAGCCCATGTAACCTAGTGAAGTTATAAAAGGGCTTAAAGATCTTAGACTTACATCCAATGTATGACTGTGCTGGTGTCTGCAAAGTTTCGATATGGCAAGTTAGATCTCACCAGACATTGAAAGACCACGGCCAAGAAACCAACTCGCACCCAGATACTTAATAATGGATGCTTCATCCATATTAGCCCCAAAGATTATACAGATAGTTAATTTACGGTCTGATTCCTGTAAACTTCACTATTACTCATCTTCCCAATCTATTGAAGCACTTCAGTTGGTGACACACAGATTCTCTCTCATTAGATTAGCCACCTCTCAACTGGTAGTCATGTGTGAGGTACATGCCAGTAATCGATACCCTAAAGTTTCCAGTGAACATTCTTTGGTTGGTGGTATATGCATTTCTTGAAGACAGACAACATCTTCCCAGAGCGTCCTAAGACCTTCAGCCACAGTATCCTATTTGGATCTGTCATTCAATACCTTTACATTCACTGACCCTATGCGAAGATTATGCACATTCCCTACCCCTAGAGGGTATTCCTGGGGTCTTTAGCCTGGGTCTAGACTTTCTATTTTGAGTCACAGTCAGCTGCCTTTTAACTATATTAATTAGGAATATTGCCATACCTTTGATTACTTTAATCCCTACAGCTACTTTCTGCAGGACCACTCTAGAATTTTTTCCTCCTTGATTTCCTCCCTCCTACCCCCACCTTCCTGTGCTCCGCCACCTCCCATGGTCATTTACGCCCCTTTTCCCATGCATCCTTGAAGCTCCCACAAAACCCTACCCCCCATGACTCTTCCTCCATCCAAGGGAAGAAGTCAGACCTACCACAGGAAATCTGAGTGATGGGGCATGACCCCCTCCCCCGAGTAAGCCCAGTATTTCCACTGCAATCAAAATAGAATTTCAGCTCATATCAGTAAATCTTCAATCCTCCCTACAGTAAGGTCTCCTTCCTTCCCCCACTCACCAGCTAGCGTGCCACATGTCACTTCTTGCGGCATAATCTTATCAGTACCCTTGCTGAATAGCATTTGCACTGGGGATCTAACCCACATTACCACTGACACTAACCTAAACTCCTGCATAGACGAGGAGGAAGTTGTACTGATGGAAGTAGGGTCAAGCCCCAAAGAGTAAGCTAGACTGGGCCCCTGTTGGGGAAAGCAGAGATACTGACTGGCTTGAGTCTCTTGCAGGGGGTGTTAGGTTGACCCAAGCCAGCTAGCACACCCATAGAATACTGCAGCATGAAGGTCTATGAAATGTCCACACTCTCAGGGTCACTAGATATCACCTACCCACTCCCCAACTACCTAACTCACCAGATTGCTTAGAAACTGCTGCATCCTTATGCGTCCTGGCCAAAAATTCAGCAATGGTAGGTTTAAATGAGCCAGCCATATCAGACTCAACCACAGCGACTCCATGCTCTAAAGGAACCAGCTACATTGTATTACTCTCAATGGATTGTCCGGAGCCACTCCAGCAAATCCTGAGGTGATAGTGTTAAAGTCTAAATTTTTCATAAAAATTGCCTTGTTTATCCATGACGAATATGTGCCTGACAGTAGAAAATGTGTTTAACGTTATCACATTTAAAGAAGAGAAAATGAAAAACAGAGAAAACTATTCTTTAAAATGTGATGAATAAATAATGGAGCTTTAACCATTGGAGAAAATGGTTTGTGAACTGTAAGAAATAAACGTGCAGATCAAATTAGTAGGCTATCATACCTAAAATGCTACTACGATTAGGTCTGAAAAATATTTTTCCGGCTTCTGCTTCAAATTAAAAATAAAACGCTTTTCAGAAACTGCTGACCTAATCCTATAGCTGTAAAATTGTTCATCACTTTAAAATGTGGTGTTATAAGAGACATTCTTTTTTTTTGCTACCGCAATACATATGATTTCCTCATTTTACTAAACAATGAATTATGCTACATTTTGTAATGAATAAAGCATTGGCAATGTTGAGCTTATTGGAGATATTTGTTCGCATGATCCTCATCCAGACTTACAGATAGAAATGTGTCATTGCTTTAGACTAGCCCTTTGTCCACACATTAGGATACTGACAACAGCTAACAGAATAGTCCTGCAAAGGTTCTCATGAGAGCCTTTCCTCTTGTATCTGGTACAAGACATATTAGAAACTTTTAGGTAACTGCTCACCAGCATGAATGTTTACCGGGAGAAATAGGAGAGACAACAGACCACCGGAAGACCCGTTTCCATTGGACAAACTGTGCTGGATTTTACAAATGTTTTATGTTTTCATATATATGTGTTCCTTGTTAGAGAGCATTCATTCATTTTTCCTTTCCCATGCCACCTTACCCTCAATGCTTTATACATTATCTCTTCCTTATTCTTGTCCAGATTGCTGTGTGCTACTGTTAACAGCGATTTCCTATTGACCTGATCTTTTGGCGGGGAGACTTTCTCTTACAGCTCATCATAGCTACTGCTGTGATTACTTCTCTTTTATTTAAATTAACAGTTTCTACTGCATCTTGTTAGGGACCTCAGTTGACTTTCCTAAACTACTCTTTACGGGAAGTTAATTTTTTAACTAAATAAATGCTCCAGAATCTTGCTCTTTTCCAAGAGAACTCTTTATAGGTCCTTATTTAGGCTAGGACTCTTAGACTATGATAGGGACTATTTCCTTTATGGAACACGCTGTCTATATTATGCTGATTCTAAATAAACCTTTTCTTGATATTTCTGTAAATTGACTAAACTGAATAAAATGATAAAAACAATACTAATTTCTTAATGAGAAATAAAGCCTCAAAACCTGTTTCAAACCTCTCATCATTAACTGAACATTAAGTTAGTGAAAGTTGATATGTATATTTGTAATGAAATTTATTACAGCTCCATTTTACTACGGCAGCCAGGATCTGTTGGCCTAAAGATGAAGTAAATGCCAGAAGTAGTAGGCTTGAGTTGGAAGTGCTTACGTCTGCACTGGTCATTAGATGGCCATCCAAATTTTAGACGCTAACAAATCTGGTAGCAGAGAGACGGTGTACATCATGAATGAAGCTATGAAATGAATCCCAAACCTTACTTAAAAGTTTTAAATCCTGATTCCAGTGTCCAGAACTTGAGGATTTGACAAGGTGGTACTTGAAGGTGATTGCAGTTTAGAAGGTGTGTGTATCAATAGGGCAAATGTTCTGGTTGTGAGTGGGTTGTATTCTGTTTTTGTTTAGGGGTGCAAGTGAACGGTAACAGTATAGACAAGAGGTTAAAGTAGAAGACATTGAAGATTTCAGGCTAGTCGTGGCCGAAGGATCCCAGGATAATATATAATTTAAACTTGTTTGCAGGATTTAGGTGCAGTGTGTGAGATACCATTACCTAAATCAGTAATATAGTTGTTCGAGATTTGTTTGTGATTGACTAATATTAATTAATGTTAGTGGAACCTAATTGAGCAAACGGGGGACACTGCATTGATTTGGGTATTTTTCCCTATAGTCGAGAGCTCTCTTTCGAATGTAGAATTTGTTTTGAGTGGTTGTAATACTTCGAGTCTTCTAGCAGAGCAAATAAGAAGTTATTTGAGAAGTTATTTAACAGAGCTGTGTGAATGCAGAGGAACATTTGAAAGGTGGGTGAACTTTGTGAGGAGTGAGATTGTGCGTCATCATCTTTCGTGCTGAGATTGCTCGGTTGGTGTGAGTTTGGGCTGGGGTTTGTTGGTAACGTCACACTGTCGCGCTGGGATTGGATCTTTAAAAAGTGAATACTGTCTTTGGATTTGGTGATTGGTTTCATAAGAAATAATAGCAGAAATGTTATTTTGTTGCTGAAAGTTGACGTATACGGAACAAAATCCTAACATTTGTTTAATTGAATTGTCAAAACCAAATTATTAACATTAAATATTTCAAGGGTTTAAAGAAATTGGTGAGAGGAGATGTTACTATTCCAGTACATAAGGGAGAGGAGGCACCGCCAGAGGGTACTCCGGCATAGATTATGACTACTGAACATAGTCTAAACACATGTCTATTGCTCCGACAGTGGAGTAGTATTGAAAATGAGGGTGCATTAAGTTTTCCTAGATATGGGACATTTAACACCAGGATTCTGGATCATTTAAAGAGAGAATTGTATGAAATGAAGCCACCACCTCGACCTATTCAATATGAAGTATTTAATATTTGGGAGAAGGTTGCAAGGAAAAAAGAGAGAGAAAGAAAGCCAAAGAAGAACTGGGCGAGCAGTGCAGAATTATGAAAATGCTTGGTGGGATGAAGAACAGCACAGATGGAGGAAAGCTATTGGGAACTAGGTTTTATCTAGTAAGTACTTCACAAGCTGCTGATAAGGAAAATAATAACTTTGTCATGAACAATGAAGGTGATGAGTCAAATACTGATTCATAACATATGTTGAATTTCAGACAACACCATTGCGCACTACACTTGCTGAGTAAGAAGATCTGAGTACCAGTACTAGGCAAACAGTGGCTACTGCCCCTGTAGATCCAAGTTTAACACCAATTGAATGGCCCTTACAAGTCTTGCATATTGTACCACCAGTTATGACTCGATCACAAGCTGTGGTTCCCAATAGGACAGCTGCAGCTGCTGTGCCTACCACAGCATCGGTACCTGTTGTTAATGCCCAAATTGCATCTAGAGTAGTTATGAGTGCTCCTGTCTCAGCAGAGGCAAGGTCACAAACACAGCCAGTGGCTAAGTCCGGATTTGTTCCAACTTTGCAAAATTCACAGACAGTTTTGTGGAAACCCCCACAAACGCTGCAAACTTTGGTGGAGGGAGGACGGATGTTGGCATTTACTACCCCTATGGCTCCTAGTGATTTAAATGTTATTAGTGAAGGGTACACACCAGCATGGCTTGAAGAAGCTATAGGAAAGAAGAACACTGAAGCTGTAGAAACAAGAAACAGAAAAGGAGAGACCCTTAGATATACCAAATTTAAAGGTAGAACTGGAAGAGATGATAAAGGGATGTTTGGAATTGGAACATTTAAATTAATACCAGAGGAAAGAATTAATTTACCTGTGTCAGGAGGTTACACAGAGTGGAGCTATGGTACACGATCGATTGACAAAATTAGCGAGAATATACGAGGCAGATCTTTTCAATACTATAAATTTAACACTGAAGTTACAGGATAGAACTAGATGATCCAGCTACAGAGAACATGAGGATTACAGAAATGCGCTTGCAAATTGTGAAATTGATTAAATGCATTCGCAAGTGGAAGAATGCAGAATAATTGGAAGTTAGGTGGGCAAAGAAGCATGAGAAGAAAACAATCAACGCAGCTAATGGAGAAGGACAGGATGAACAACAGGAGAATGAGGTGACAGCATATCTACTTACAGAAGTAGCAGGGGGTACTCATGTGCCTTTTCCTTGGAGCAGAGGTGATTTGGCAACATTTACAAACAATTTTCCAAAATTGCAAGACAACCCGGTGCAATAGTATACAAAAATAGAAAGATTCATAAAAATGTCTAAAGTATTGTGGACTGATTTAAATGCATTCTTCACATGGTGGTTCATGCTGATTTCTGGGCTGTATGTAAGACAGTGGAGCAAAGGCCAAAAGAAGAACCACCTAGAGAGAAAGGGACAAATACACCATCAACTGTAGGTGTGAAAAATATGAGGTGGTTGTTACATTTTTAAGGAGGCGGAGTATCTCTAAAAGATATGGATTGGCTAACAATTTAAAGAACCACACAAGAGCTGAAGGAGGCTGTTCATGAGTGCTATGAGGGATTATTGCAGGTGTTTCAGCAGCTCAGTGAACGTGAATATCCTGATAAAATGGACATGGACATTTTTGTATCCTTGTTTGTTTTAGGGCTGAAGCCTGAGATCTGTGCACATATAACACAAAGTGTGACCTGTTGGCAAAATAAATATCTTGATGAGATCCTGCTATACGCAAATGATTGCAGCTATGAATAGGACTTGAAAAATAAAAAAAAATAAAGAGAAGTTCATGTAGGCTCAGACTAAGCTAGATCAGAAAGGATTTCAGAATCCTCATTTGGTAGGGAATCAGGGAAACATGCAAGCTATTGGTACCTTATCACCTGGGTTTCAGGGAAACCAAGGAAGAATGATTGTGTCACAGGGTAGAGATAGAGGTGTTCCTGTAATTACGGGATCGGAAGCAAATGTGGCTGCTATGAAAAAGATTACTGCTGTCACATCTATCATAGGATTGGACACTGGAAGCAAGAATGTTGATTTAATCCTGAAAATGCTGGAGCAAAATATGCAAACACAGCGAGGGGTGCAGGTTCCAAAAATGCCTATGCAAAAGATGCAAATTCCAATGTAGGGACAGCTCCCAATGAAGACTCATGTGTCTACACAAATGAGGAATCCAAGATTAAACTGAAACCAAATGCCAAACATAAACACAAACCCATTTTAAAATGTCAAGCCACACTTTCAAAATGTAATGCCACAATTTGAGAATGCTGCTCAGCAATTTCAAAATCCAAGCAAGAACGGTTCTGATCATTCCCAATGACCGTGCCTGAGAGTGGAGGAAGACTACAAACTTGGCGCAGTCTTAAAGGTAGACCAAAGTGGCTCATATATAGATGCTGTGGTTTATGGCCACCCTGTATTGTTTCTCATCGATACAGGAGCTGCCCGTTCTACTGTAAGAACAGTGAAAGAACAGTGAAAACCCCAGATCTACCTCTCGCAGGGAAAACAATTCAAGTAGCGGGAGTTACATATACATTGATACTGAATCCTATATCAGAGAATGTCCTAGAGAAAATAGATACATTCAGAGAAAAGCACCAATTTGTTGTGTGTGACACCAGTCCTGTGAAATATTTTGAGAGCAATTTGTTGTGCAAGTTAAATTGCACCATGTATTGTACACAAACACACGATGAGGATATGGATTTCAAATTAATTAAACAGCAAGCCAAAGTAAGGATGTTCCCCTTATTGACCACTGATGTATTTCTTGAGGAGTTGAGAGAAAACGTGAATGCAGAAGTACAGGGTTTCCCAGAAAAATATATTGGTCTTATCAAAGGTGTAGAACCGGTCCAAATAAATGTAAAGACAAATCCTGGCTATCCCATAGTGCCACTATGTCGTTTGACTCCAGAAACCATTGAAGGAATAGAATCAGTGACAGAAGATATGTTACACAAAGGGATTTTGAGCGAAATAATTGGGAGTCCATGTAAATCACCAATTATGGTTCAACAGAAACCCAATGGAAAATATAGGATAGTTCAGTATATGAGGAAGATGAATGAGACAGTGATGTCCTGTTGTCCTGTGGTACCGAATACAGCCACTGTATTGTTTCAAATACCTTGTACTGCAGAATGGTTTACTGCCATTGATTTAGGCCAAGCTTTCTTCTCAGTGCCTTTGCATGAAGAAAGCCAGTACATATTTTTCCTTTGTGTTCCAGCAGATGATATTAACATGGTATCGTGTCCCACAAGGGTATACAAAGAGTCATTCCGTTTAAATCAGATTCTAAAAAGAAATATAGAAAACCTACAGATGCCCTGTAAGTCTACCCTTATTCAGTATATAGATACCCTTCTCGTGGCATCAGACACACATGATGCATGCAAACTTGACACCATTGCACTCCAGAATCGCCTGGCCGAGAAGTGTCTCCAGGTAAACTGCAATACTGTCAAAAAGAAGAAGTCTGGGACACATTATTGTGAAGGGAGCTAGGAATGTGTCACCAGAAAGGGTGGAAGCCATCCCACGAATGACTCTGCTTTGAACTCAAAAGGAAGTCGGAATGGTTGGCTACTCTAGGTAGTGAATACCAAACTTTTCCTTAATGGTAAAACCTCTACTAGTGTTGACACACAGAGATGTGTCAGATCAAATTCCATGGGACAACAAATGTATTAAAGCATTCCTGGAACTGAAAGAAATTTTGTGGCATGCCCCAGCACTAGGAATACCTATTTATTCAAAATAATACTTTATTTTGACTCATTATGAGCAGAGTATTTTGTCTGCAGAAAATATCACATTAAAACGTTTACAAATGTATTCTTGCTCCTGAAGCTGCAGAGGCCCTGGAGAACCCCTTCACCCTCGACGAAGTCCGGGAGGCTATCCCCCTCCTTCATTCTGGTAAGACACCTGGCCCGGATGGGTTTCCGCAGGAGTACTACGCCACCTTCCGGGATATCCTAGCTCCTCAACTGCTGGGCCTGTTTCGAAAGGTGGTGGACGCTGGCTCTTTCCCCCGAATTGGATTTGGGCATGATCGTGGTCATCCCCAAGACCCAACCGCCTTCCACGAACTGTGCGGACTTTCGTCCCATTTCTCTTATCAATACTGAAATCAAACCTTTCGCCACGATGCTGGCCCAGAGGCTCAAACCCCATCTGCAAGATCTGGTCCTCCCGGACCAATGCGGCTTTATGCTGGCTGGGGGCACTCGCCACTGTATCCGCCGCTTTCACCTCGCCTTGGCTCACCCCATATTTGGCCCTCCTCTTCCTCGATTTCGAGAAAGCCTTTGACACGGTGGGGTGGGCATACTTGCAGGACGTGCTGGAGGCGATGGGCTTCGGACCGCTGTTTCGCCGGTATGTTGGGGTCCTCTATGCCAACCTGAGGGGCCAGGGTGCTGGTCAACGGTCGCTCTCGGAGGCGTTCCCGATCTGTAGAGGTACGCGCCAGGGGTGCCCCCTCTCCCCACTCCTATTCGCGTTAGCAATGGAGTCTCTGGCGACGCTCATCCAACGGGACCCCCTCGTCCAGGCTGGGCCTGGAACGAAAGTCATGTAGACCAAATAGCCCTCTACGCTGACGATGTGCTCCTATATCTAGCGGACCCGGCGATTTTGGGGCCCCAATGCCTGCACATCCTCATGGAATTCGAGAGGGTCTCTGGCCTTCGCCTCAACGCGGCCAAGTCCACTCTGCTTCCGTTGCATCCTTCCCAGGACTGTTATGACTGGCAGTCGACCATCCCCCTCAGACATCATTCGGTGCAGTACCTGGGGATATGGGTGGCCCTCCTGCCGGAGCTGGAATAGGCACTGAACATCACACCCCTGGTGACTCGAATGAGGTCGGACCTTAACAAATGGCAAACCCTTCCCCTCTAGCCCCTGGGAGGTAGCGCGTTGTTCAAAATGATGGTCCTCCCCCGCTTCCTATACATCATGCAAAACGTCTCCAATCCCCTCTCCCGCTCCTGGTTCTGCGAACTCGACGGGGCCCTATCCCGGTTCCTTTGGGGCGGCGGCGGATGGCCGTGGGTCTCCCTAGCACACAGTCGCATTCCCTCCTTCGACGGGGGCCTAGGGGTGACTTATCTATATATCTACTACCTCGCTACCAAGCTGATAGTTATACACGACTGGTACGCGGGCGGCTGGTCCGACCCGGCGTACCGCGTGGAACTCGAGGATGTGGATTTCTCTCGGATCTAGGCGTTCCTCTACGGTAGCCCGGTGCCACAAACAATGGCGCCCATCACTAGAGCGGTCCTCCTGGCCTGGCGCGCCGCCCTGCGTCACACAGGGTGGGACCGTAAACTCACTCGTCAGACGCCACTCTGGCACGGCACTTGGCTCCGAGAGGTGTCGTCCTTGGCTGGGTTTCGCCGTTGGGACCTCATTGGGGTGTCGTCCTTGGAGACGTCTGGGTAGGAGACCATATCCGTGCCTTTGCTGACCTGCGACAACGCCATGCCCTCCCCATGCCCAACACTATCGATACCTGCTGTTGCGCCACACCCTCCACGCGCACCTCCCCTCACCGATCACCCTCCCAGAGTTTAGCCCGCTGGAAGCGCAGTTGATGGTGGGGAATCTGGGTAGGGGGGGAGTCTCCCGTATCTACCGCTCCCTTGTGAACAACGGTTCCGCGTCCCTAGACCAGCTCCCCACCCGGTGGGAAGGATGGGTGGGCCCCTTAGAAGAGACAGATTGGAGGGATGCTCTGATGGCTCCACGCACTCTGACCACATCCTCCAAACTGCGCCTAGTCCAGACATATTTCCTACACGCAGCTTACCTCACCCCGGAGCGCCTCTTTCGTGCCCGCCGGCGCCCTTCCCCGGACTGCCCGAGATGTGGCTTCTCCCCTGCTGACTTCTACCACATGATATGGCTGTGCCCTGTATTGGAAAGGTTGTGGAGTGGGGTGGAGCGGGAACTCACGCAGGCCATGGGCAGGGAGGTGCCCCACGACCCATTGCGCCTACTGCTGGGGATCTTTGACGGCATAGATGGGACGAGGATGGATAAACGTCTACTGGGAACGGAGGTGGCTGTGGCCAAACGGGATATAGCGCGCCAATGGTCCTGACCCGATGCTCCCACGGTGGGCGGGTGGAGGAGGGGGGTGGACTGGTGTGGCACCCAGGAGGAGGCCTTGTTCGAATCCAGAGGCTATCCAGAGTTGTTCTTCAAAATATGGGGGAAATGGTTCAACGCGATCCCGCCATAGGCCCGGGTATAACCAATGCCCTACGGTGCACTACCACTGTCGCACAGGATGAATCATTGGACTGGAGTGGACTGATCCCATCTGTATGTGTCGATGCCTATGTACCATTGTCTTTATTGATTTGTGAGCTGCTCTTAATGAATTTCTTGTTGTTTCATATGCCTAATAAAGTTGATTATCAAAAAAAAATGTTTACAAATTTAAACCCTTCCTCACTACTGCCCGTAAAGGAAATTGATGATAATTGATGATAAATTTCCCCAGATGTTACGGAACTATGCATAAAACCCCAACTTGATCTTAAGGATGAACCACTTATTGAGCCCGACCATGTTTGTTTGTGGATGGTTAATGACTGAGAGGAAACAATGGCACACAGAGAGCAGCATATGCAGTGTGCACTATAAATCATGTCACAGAAGCATCATGGCTTCAAACAGTTTTTTCTGCACAAGTTGCCAAATTAATTTGCTTTACCAGAGCCTGCAGTTGAACTGAAATAATGAGGGTCACCATATTCATTGACAGCCAATATGGGTTCAGTGTTGTTCATGACTTTGGGCAGCGTTGGTCAGAACGTGCTTTCTTACTTCTTCAGGACTTCCAATACAGAATGGAATTCATGTCAATAACTTATTGGAAGCCTTGCAGTTGTCAGAAGAAATTGCAGTAGTTAAATGTCCAGGTCATGAAAATGAAAGCGGATATGTTGCCATGGGCAACCAATAATCTGACTCGGTAGCAAGGTATGGTGCACTGTTGGCTTGTACTTTTGTTGGAGCTTTAACATGTGAATCTGAGGAGGAAAGTTCTTTTACCATGTTGATGAAAGTCTCTGACACATGGGATTAACTGAAAAGAGTACAGGAAAATGTGCCAGAGGCAGAGCAGGATGGACGGGTAAGAGGAGGATGTGAGAAAGATGCCAATGACATTTGGATGTCAGATGATGAAAGGCCAGTGTTGCCTGCTTATTGTTTCCAATGATACACAATTATCAAGGTTACACATATTCAGGAAGAAAAGCCAAGGTGAGACTATTCAGAGTTGGTACAACCCCAGGTTCAAGATGTTTGCAGAAGAGATCTGTCACAGGTGTGTAATAATATGTCAACAACTGAATCCAGGGAAAAGAACACACATCACCTTGACACACATAGGCAGATCAGGTCCTTTCAATAGGATGCAAATGGATTTTATCAAGATGCCGGCACACAACAGGTGGAGATATATCCTGGTGATTACCTGTATCTGTTCAAAATGGGTGGAATTCTACCCGATGAGGAGACAACAGTCTGACTCTAGCTGAGGTGATCTTATGAGAACTTATCCCTAGGCACGGCATGACGATTTGTCTTGAGTCAGATAGAGAAACTCATTTCCACAATGAAGTTATGTAGATGATTTGTACAGCTTTACAGATTGAGCAAAGCTTACATTGCAGTTACAAACCAGAGCATCAAGTATCGTGGAACGAATGAATGGTACCATCAAGTACAAATTGTCAAAAATAGTGTGTTTCGATCTACCTAAAGTGGGCCAGATACTTTACCTTTGGTGCTAATGAGCATTCAAAGTACCCCAGACAGGAAAATATGACCATCACCGCATGCGATCCTGATGGGCAGGACAATGAGATTACCAGCTATGCCTGCAAATGCCCTTGTGAATATTACAGAGGACATAATCTTGGATTACAGCAAAGAATTGGCTGACGTGGTTCATTCTGTCTCTCATTAGGTATCATCTCCCACACCAGACTTCGTCAAGAAATGTTCCATGACCTCAGTCCGGGAGATTGGGTCGTCAACAAGAAGCACATCCGGAGGACTTGTTGTAGTACCATCTCTATGGTGAAAAACTCTCGTATCATGCCTCCTTTCTTGTATGCTCTCGTTATGTCATGTTGGAATGTTTTGTATGTCATAGTGGTATCAATGGATTGACTTGTTTGTATTTGAGGCTGGAGTGTCAGTTGATGCTAAAGCCTTGGTTGGACGAGATATTCTGTTAAGAATAAACCTGCAGTTTCAGCAGCCTTCCTGTGTCCAGTATATTACTTCTTGAAATGCAACACTGGCATAGTCAGCAGGATACAGGTGAAGATCTCAACACAGGCACAAGCTCCAAGAAAATCTGGTGAGAGATAGATTTTTTTTTAACTTTGAATGCTTTTGGATGAAGCGCTACATTATCTTTTGCCCAGTGGGGACACATATTTCTAATTATAGCCCCACTCCACTCACCACTTCGACGACCATTGTCTCATCTATTTTTTTGAGAACTTTAATAAACTTAAAATTGGAAGAAGCATAACGTTATCGCTATCCCAGCGGGAGCACGTCTTGCTAATTGTAGCACTGGTCCACTTTGTTGACGTTCAACTTTATTCCCTTTTGAGGACTTGGATATCCCTTTTGCAATATCAGTGACTTTTAAACATAGCCCTTACAGAGATTTCCTCCGATAAGAATTGCAGCCGTTCCGAGCATTCTAACAGCCATCGGACCATGGGCGCGTTCTTTGAAAAATAGGATGCTGTCTAGCATGTTAAGAAGATCCCTCCACAGTAACAAAGTGAGATTCCTCTTACCTGATTTTGTTGCTTTCTTCAGCATGAGCTTCTGTGGAGTTTCCTTAACTTCTCCTTGTTAGCGCTTCCGGTGTTCCCGGTGTCTCTTGATGACGGCAATTGGCTACGTCGCTTAAAAGGCATGTCAGGGTTTGGAGCATCCTCGAAGGGCCTGGAACATCCTTGATTTCTTCTTCCTGCTTGCTCTTCTTGTTTTCATTTGTGAGGAGGTGTGAAAAGAGGCGTGTCATTTTAATCGCTGTGTCTTCACTCAATGATGCGCACATTTGCATTGCGTGTCAGTTCAATGTTACGCGCATTTCAAAATACGCCTTCTCTCAATGATACGCACATTTACGTTGCTTGTCAGTTCAATTATATGCACATTTGAGACTTCAAAACAAGTTAACAAGCTATGTTACATTTAAAATGGTGTCTTCTCTCAATGATACGCACATTTACATTGCGTGTCAGTTCAATGATACGCACATTTGAGTCCTCAAACAAGTAAACAAGCTTTGCTTGTCTATGGTGATACACACACCTTGCATTTTATGCCATTGTGTGTCACGTCTAGTGACTTTATCTGCATCATTTAGGTAACGTCTTGTGACTACTTTCAGCATAGTTATTTTGTCTCCTTTCAGCACAGTTATTTTAGTTTTTGTGTATTTGTATTAATTTGTATGTTTCTCTTTTAATAACTTTTGTATTGCTCACATTTGATTGCAGCTGGTACGAAAAATTATATTTATAGTCTGTGTGCTCAGTTGCTTAATTATTTAAGAGAAGCATTATGCAAAACGTTACAGAAGCCCCCTTTTTTCTTTCCAATTCTGGTGATCCACCCATAAAATTGCAGAAGTGGAAAAACGTATTTGAAAGGTATGCCAAGGTTTATGGGGCTATACCCAGTGTGGAAAGGAAATCCTTTTTGCTACCTCATTGATTGGGCTCTGAAAGTCAGGATGTATTCGATCATCTTCCTGACCTGTCACCTGCGGAAGCTGAAGGGTTAAATGACTATGAAGCTGCATTAAGAAACTTGATAAACACTGTTTGCCTGAGATTAGTACCATCTTAGAAAGATATCACTTTGCACAAAGAACGCAAGAAGAGACTGTGGAAGGCTATGTGACTGATCTGAGAAAACTTGCTTCATCTTGCAAGTTTGAGAACTTAACAGATGAACACATCCACGATCAATTTATGTTTGGATGTAATATTGAGAAAGTAAGATAACAGCTTTGATTGCGTGATGAACCAACTTTGGATGAAGTTTTTCTGTAGCTAAAAGAATTTAACATTCTATGAAATATGTTGATAAAAAAGGAGAATGAAAAGATGTCAAGGTACAAGCTGTTAGAGAGAAAAACAGAGATGGGTTGAAAGGGACAAAGACAAGTCCTTCTCTAACAAAGAAGTATCTGAAGGAAAAGGAGTAGACTGTAAATGTTACAGATGTGACAAACCTAGTCATCTCGCTAATGATAGAAAGTGTCCTGCGTGGGATCAAACCAGTACTAAGTGCAAGAGGAAAGGTCACTTTTCTATAGTATTTAGAAGTAAACAAAATCCTAGGGTCAAAAGATTTAAATTTACAAAGGTGAAGATGCTGAAGTAGGTTCAGATGATTTTTTATGTGGGCAAATTATAATACAGGGCCAGGGTTCAGCTGGCAAGAAGTCATGTCCTTTTGACAATATTACTGTTGAAGGGGAAACCACGCGTGTTCTGTTTGATTCAGGTGCTAAGATCACTATTGTTTCAAATGAATGTTATATCACTAAATTAAAAAACAAAGTTTCTCTTCTAAAGCCCGACATCCCGCCTCTAGCTTACAGGGGTGAGCCTATTAAATGACATGCTTACTTTATTGACCTGATTGAATATAAGGATAGACTGGTATCAGGAAAAAATTTATGTTTCTAAGAAAGGAGATAGCATCATCAGCTGGCTCCATCAAGGTGATTTGGGCATATTTATTAATCCTAATTCTGATCCCCCCCATTCTAATTAAGGATAGAGGGGGATATTCACAAGAATGTGTGATAGTTATCGCAAAATTAGCTTAACGCAACTCTGCACATCGCAGTCTATTGTAACAAAATACACTGTGTTAACGTTGTATTCCCAACCCGGCGGCACCATGCGATAGTCACACGATAATGCGCCAAATGACTGCGTTAAAATTAACTTGATGCCGGAAAAATGCGAAACACAAACGCGGAAAAAGTTGCGATGCCCCAAATCGCGATACAAAAATCAGCGACAAGCAGCAACAGGCATGCAATTCACATGCGTTATGCTGTAAAATGCACAATAAAAGCAACCAAAAAAATACACCGAAACCAAAATACACTGCGTAGCACCATGGACGCACCCGGATCGAGTGTAGAGGACGACTTGAACCCCAGCAGCCCCACGGAGGACAAGCCAGGAACTGACTGCGATGTGCAGAGTTGCGTTAAGCTAATTTTGCGATAACTATCACACATTCTTGTGAATATCCCCCTCTATCCTTACAAGCCAGGAACCACATGTTTGGGGAAGGGCAAGGAGAAGAGGATGAGGAAGACGGGGTTCAGTCCGCAGGATAACTGGATCATCGTCAAGGAGGTGATAGAAAACTACCAGCAACTGTTTGTCACCTCCACTGTGTCAATGGCAACACAAAAGGAAATCTGGCAGTCCATCGTAAACAATGTGAATGCAGTCGGAGTGTTGAGGAGGCCAAGAGGCGCTGCCATGATGTGAAAAGCCAAACCAAGCAGAAACTCGCTGCCAACAAGAAGGCAGCAACAGGGACTGTAGGTGGGAGTCCTGCGCCACAGGAGGAGCTGGATGAGCTGGAGGAAATGGTGGCCACAGTCATCAGTGTGGAGACGGTGCAAGGAGTTGGTAGTCCAGACACAGCTCGATATGACCTGACCCAACAGCAACAGGGTGAGTAACAACCAGAGACTGGGGGGACGGAAGGAGATGGGCACAATGGTACAAATGAACAATTATGTGTAGCACACTGCACACCCACAATGATTGTGGAACATGTCCCTGATACCCTTGGCACATTGCAGCCACACATAAAAACACCAAGTAGGCCCCCGTCCACTATGTTCACAAAATGGCCCCCTATCACCAATCCCACAACCTACCCATGCACATGTGCTGAATCCAGCAAAACATCGTCTCTGTGAGCCACACTAACAATGCAAGTGACACTGCATGACCGATAGCATGGCTGCAGTCAAAATACATGACATGGTGCACGACACAACACTGAGGTGGCCCAGTGTGGATCACATCCTCAAAGGAGCAGGTCACACTCTGACACATCCACGTGCACATATAACCCCTTACGCAAACAACACATCTGCAGACAAACAATGCACATGAGCACAAAAACCATTCGAGAGCACAAACAACCCAAGTCACAAACATTTCAGCACCGTAAAAGCACACAAGTCAAAGTCACACTGCCTTAAAGGGTTAAGGGGCCGCTAAATCAAAGCTGCAGGGGCGACTCTCCCACAATGCAGCACACACAGCAATCACAGCACATCCACATTGACGACAATGTGGTACAAAGTGTAACACATTCACTACAGGACAGAGGACACAATTGGTGCTGATTGAGTGTAGAAACTGGCCAATCACATCTGGCATAGGAGGAAACTGTGAGGTGATAATGTACGAGTACAACCTCACATCTATCATGTAGTCGAAATGTCCACTGTCTCCCATCAAATAGCCACCTCCTTCAAAACAGTCACAATATACTTTGTCATGCTGTCTGTCTGGAAACATATACAATGCATCACCCCTTTACATTGCAGAGCAAAAATCAACACCTCCTGCCAAGCAGACCAGACATCTCTTCACTGATTATGAAGAAGACCCCCTGGCCATCTGCTCTGACACCCTCCAACGGCTCGAGGACAGCCTCCGCCCCCCACCTCCAGAAGCAGGGCAGCCCAGCTGCATCGAGGTGAGCCCACTCCCTGGCATTCCAATGCAGTGTGTTAGACTACCAGGAGGAGCTGGCTGAACAGGTGCGGGTGGGCTTCGACCTCATGGCAGCCAAACTGGATGCCATACTTGGGTGTATAAGTCCCATCAGGGACCACTAACAGTCCCTATCAGACACCCACAGTCCGTTCCATGCTCTACAACAATTCTTGGCTGACCTCGCTGGAGCCATTACTCGGATACAAAAACTGTCTAGTCAGACAGGCGAGGACAGCACAGAGTTGGCACAGCTGCGGAGGACAATGGAGAACATGGAGCGGATGCAGGCTGGAAGGATGGCTGCCACGGCTGAACACCAGCGAGATGTAGCTGGGATCTTCCATGCCCTGCAGATCCTCATCTTGTAATTGCTGCCACAGAGCCTGTCCTAGATGACTGCTGCAGGAACTTCAACACACACATCTCCCCCCACTGATGCGTCATTGGCACACAGTGATGTGCCCATTACACATCCGCACCCTGATGTGTCAGTGGCACACAGTGATGCAGCCATAACACCACCACACACACCTGACACATCAGACACAGAAGACATATCAGAGGACTAAGATGTTGATGGTAATGACTGTGTGAGAAAGGAGGTTGCAGCATTCATCCCCGCCATATGGCCTGTTCCTGCCTGGTTTAGTCCTCTGCATCATGCCCTGGAACAATACCTTCCACTGTCCCCCAAAACACTTGGCGACATTCACCTGGACCCCGGCATGGACTGCCATATCTGCTCTGGTTACCAATGACACAGCAACAGACTACAGACTGAACTCTTTCTCTTCCAAGTAACTTGTCATTCCCCAAAGGACTCCGGTTGGCCCTCCACTGTGCAACCATGTAATGTGGGCTTTGCATGGCCATGTACTGCTCGAGCTCCGAGACTCCACAGAATGTGAATAAAACATTCCAAATCATACAGATGTGTCATGTCTATGTTCAATCAAGTATAACAGTATGGATGATTGTAGGGACATTGATTGCACAAAAAGGTATACCCTGTGAAATGACATCAATTCGCATGTTTTACCCTGACCCACATGGCCAATTAGATGACTTTGAAGGTGTGAACTAGTTGTGGCCTCATTGCTCATGAACAACAATCTCCAACCCCCAACGTAGCCCCACGTTCATGTATTAAATAGGGCTGTGTGTAAAAATGTCAAATTCGGTAGCAGCCCTGAAGTAGTGAACAGAAAATCTCTTTGCATACCTACTCACACTCAACTGTGTGGACACAGCCTGTTTTGATGGATCACATTGATCCACATGACAAGAAGTTGGACACCATACTCATATTTCTGAAGACACAAAAGAGCACAGGTCTATCAGCAACTATCCCAACCACAATGTCTGGCTCACAGAGGTGGAGCTGTCAATAGGGACTCACCCCCAAGTGAAATGCATCAGTCTGTCCCTCCCTGTGTACGGACTATGCTCATCGAGGCACACGATTTGTCATTCTAATCAACACTCTTTACAGTTGAACACTAGTGAAGTTGAGTAGACTTTATTAGCGTGTGCATGTCAGTACGGGCAAGACAAGTGCCACAACATGCAGATCAATGCTCAGACACTAACAGGCAGCACAGGAACATGTATAGGTGCAAGGAATGGGGAGGCGAAAATTAATACTAATCATTACGGATGGCAATTGTGTCAGCCCACCTTGCCTTGCTGGACGAGTCCTGTGATGTTTTGCGTCTGCTCTGCTGATAGTAAGCAGGTGAAAAGGTCCAACAAGGTCACATGTAGTACTACATTGCCATGTGTGTACTCTCCCTCCAGCTGTATGTCAGATTTAGGAACGTTGCCAAACGACGCTGTCCAGCTCTGCGCATGGGACTGCCTCCCATTGCACAGGTGTTTGTCAACACGCGTAGGTGCACGCACATGCATTCTGAGTCCAGGCGGATGCAGACATGTCCACTGTTGCGGTGGGATATGTGAACATTCCTCCTAGATGCAAAAGGGTGTTGGGACTTGTGCTCCGGGTTACAATCAGTTACGGTTGCAGGAACGTGGTTACTCATCCATGAAAGCGAGAACAGCTTCATGGGCAATCAGTTCCAAGAGTACGTCGTTGTCGAGTTCAACGAACACGAGGGAGAGCCAATCCATTTACTGGTCCAGACAGATGTGCTCTGCCCATGCCGTTTCACCAACCCTTACCATAGCCCAATAAGGGAGTGCCTTGATGTGGTCACTGCACACGAGGACTTGTGCAATCTCCCAGGCACAACTGCCAGCACATACGCCACATATTAGGGTATCCCAAGCACGGGTATCACGGTTACACTCCTGTTCGTGGGCCAACAGTGGGCGCACACACAAGTCATAATCCAGTTCAGCTACTGTTGTGTTGGATAGGCAGACATCCATGGGCCACTCGAATGTGCATGATGGACAGTGGAACCAGGGCTGGACACAGGTGACGTACGGAATACAGAAGCTCAGATGATAACTGATATGCAACACTGCCAGTGACAGTGCCCCCAACAAATACAGCATACGTGAACGATACAGTCCCACGTGACGGGGGTTGTGCATGTGCCCGGGATGTCCTGCTATTGCGTTGGCGGGTCTCGTAGAACCTGCACTCTTCTGACCTCAGCTCGGAGCAATGAGTTGTATGTGTGTGCAATGTTTAGACGTATGGGTTGTTGTGTATGTAAGTATCAAGGGCATCCCATACAGGAGTACCTCAAGCAGGGACTTCTGTGTGTGGGGTGTGAATAAGTTGGTCTTCCATTAGCGCAGTTCGTGATGTGGGAGTCGTCATCATCTGCCATGGAATCTCTATCAGGGGGTGCCATCCGCATTCAGGACCAAGGTAGGAGGTGCAGATGTCCTTCCACCTTATGTATTGAGACAAAGGAGCTTTCATCCCTGAAGTTTGTCTGACTACTGATTTCATTTTGGGAATGTGATGTGGCTTTTGCGCTGTATTTGATGCCAGGCCTTAGGCTTATTGTGCACCAATAGCGATACACACACAACAGTTGGCATGTATGAGCCAAGAGCCCGAGTGGCCTTGCGCTCCTTGTACAATCTCTCTCATACTTTTCTCTCTCTTTTTCTCTCTCTCTCCCTTGCTCTCTCTCGCTCCCTCTCTCTCTTTCTCTCTCTCTCTCTGTCCTTTGATGAGCGCTTGACACACCTTCTTATCTTGAATTTTGTTTTGCAGGCTGTGACTTACAGATTGTCCAGGGAAGACCCGCCATGACTCTTTCAAATAGTTGCTTTGAGTTAAATTTGAATGTGATGTTTTATTTGAAATTTTAATGGTGAATGAATGATTTTCCTTTTTCTTCCACACATGAATGTTAATTGTTGTAATTGTGCGACATCAGGCGAATTGTTTTGTTCATGATTTTGTAAAGTTGATGTAAAATATCTTTGATTGGGGTGGGTGCGCAGGGTAGGGACCTGGGGGGGGTCTGAGTGGTGGTGACAGTGGGTGTTGTGCCACTCTTGGGTGTCCAGCCTGCATGATCAGTAGCTCCATGGCATCTGTTGTTCTTCTGGTGTGGCTCTGGAATGGGCTCCTTTTATGATGCAGGTTGTCATCCGACTAGACACCAGGTAAGAGCAGGTGTTAAATTCCTGCTGCTAACGCACCTTATCGCCTGTTTTGTGATCTTATCGCCGATCTGGCTCGTGGTTCTGAATGTTGCGAAGTGGTGTTGTCACAGATTTTTGCACGGGAACGCCTACTCTGCATCTCATTAGCGATAGTTTGCGGTGTCATGTGTGGCGATGTTTTTTGCGGCTGCTATTGCGTGAATACTGGTGATATCGGCTGTTGACACCAGCTTGTGAATGGGGCGATACATTTATCGCCACTTTGGCTGCAATGAAGTGCCGATAACTAGGCGATAAGGCCTTGAGAATATGCCCCAGAGTTTGTACGGTTGAGATAAATGGAGAAAACGAATTTCTGAATACACTTAAGAGAGAATTTCCAGGTGTTTTAAGCATGAATTGGGGTGTTTGAAGGGATACCAACACAAAATCAAGTTAAAGAATGATGCTGTCCCAGTTTGCTGCAGAGTTAGAAATGTACCTCTTTCAGTGAGAGATGATATGCAAAAGGAAATCTTCAAACTTAAGAGCTGGGGGATCAATCAACAAGTAGAGGGCACAGAATGGTTGCCTCCAGTGGTTGCCGCCTGGAAGCCCAATGGCGGTTTACATCTTTGCATTGACTTGCGACAAATAAACAAGAATGTAATTGTGGATAAATACCCCTTTCCTAACATTACAAAGTTGCTGGTTTTATTGGGTGGGACAAAGGTTTTTAGCACAATCGATCTAACCTCTGTGTATCATCAGATCGAGTTTGAAGAGTCCTGTAGAGACTTAACGGCGTTTATAACAACTTTTGGCATGTTTAGATTCATTAGAAAGCCGTTTGGCTAAGTTTCAGCCTCATCTGTTTTCCAGTGTGTCATGGAAAATGTCTTGCAGGAGTTTGCATACATCAAGATGACATTCTCATATTTGGTAATGATCGAGAAGAACACAATGCTAGATTGAGGTCAGTTTTGGGGAAGTTGTGTCACTGCAATCTTACCAAAAAAATGGAAAAATTTAAGTTTAGATCTGAAACCATGAACTATCTAGGTCACAGCATAACTAGCGATGGGGTAAGCCTAAGAGTGATCTAGTAACCACCATCCAAAATATGAATTCTCCCACCAACAAGGATGAGTTGATGAAATTCTTGGATATTGTGGAGTATTACTCTAAGTTTGTTAAAACTTTGCAGATCTGACCACAAGTATGAGGTGCCTGTTGCACAAGGGTGTTAATTTTGAATGGTCTGAGTTGTGTGAAAGGGATTTCACCTGTGTCAAGGAAAGTTTGAGTGCTGTTCCTTCTCTTCGTAGCATTGACCCCAAAGTTAAGCCCATTCTTACCACTGATGCTAGTGTGAAAGGTTTGGGTGCTATTTTGCAGCAACATGGCCCTTCATGTGTTTATCTTGCATTCTAAAGGAAGCTGAGACTCGATATTCAGTAATGGACAGGGAATCCCTTGCGGTTTTCTGGGCCATTAAAAAATGTAAGAAATTCCATTGGGTAGTTGATTTTGAAGTTCAGACTGACCACAAACCCTTAGTGGAGATCTTCAATAAGAAAGGTCTTGATTTAATTTCCAGTAGGATCACTAAGTGGGTTATTGGCCTGCAAAAATATTGTTTTTCAATTAGGTACATCCCTGGCATTGAGAATGGAGTTGCAGATGCATTATCACGTCTCATTCCCAAGGAAACTCCCATTGATGATAACTTGGATGAGAATAATGAATGGGTGTGTTTTGGACCATGGCATCAGTTCAGAAGAGAGATGGTGCGAAGAGGTGACTATCGACTCTAGTCTCAAAGAGGTGATGTTATATGTTCAAAAGGGTTGGTCTAGTGTCAAAGTGGGATCCAGGCTTACAAGGCCCTTTTGGTATTTACGGGATGAATCGTCTGTTGAAAATGGGCTGCTATTTTGTGGTACGAGGTTAATTCCACCTAGTAATCTCAGGAAAGAATTAGTCGATTTAGCCAATGCAACTCATTCTGGTGTTACAAAAACCAAACAAAGGTTGCGCATGTTCTACTGGTGGCCCGGTATGGACAAGCTTGTGGAGCGTGTGGTACGTGACTGTCTGCCTTACGCCATAAGTGATAAGTCAAAATGTCCTCGGGTACAACCTATGATTCTTAGGAGACGTTCTTCTCATCCTTGGCAAGACATTGTATTGGACATATTAGGACCTGTTCACAGTGGTGGATTACACATTTTTCTCTTAGTTGTTGTGGACATGTACTCTCGTTGGCACAAATATTTCTTTATTTCAGTGATTGATTCGGCAAATTTAATTAAGTGTTTGATAGAGTTATTCTCTAGGGAAGGTGTGCCAGAGACAATCCTTACTGACAATGGTGTCCAACTTATTTAAAGGGAAATGGAAGATTTTCTGTCATCAAGAGGCATAACTCACAAAACGTGTTCTCTTTATCATCCTGAGTCTAACGGGATGGTCGAGAGATTCAATAAAGTACTTAAGGAGACTATTGCATTAACTAAGTCATCGTCTCTGGAGTGGAAAGGTGAGGTTCTTAAGAAAGTTGAGGAGTACAGGATAACTCCCCATGGCACTATTGGGAACACTCCTTTTCTGGTATTCCATGGTAGAGTGCCTAACACCTGCCTTGACCCATTTTGGGTCAAAAGTATGAGTTATCCAGGGGTAAGGAAAGTGTTTGTGAAGGTAGTGATTTATAACATAGGGAAGAGTGGAAACCAGCTGAAAGGAAAAACTATTTTGATGTTAGAAAAGCTGTGAAGAAAGTTGTGGTAAAGGTTGGAGACTGGTTCATGATCAAACGCCCTGGTCTCAGTGGTAGTTCGCTGTCCAAATTCTTGAACCCTATGATGGTCATAAAAGTCTTTCACAATGCAGTTAAGACTCAAGACCATCGCATTTGGAATATTAACAGAGTTGTGGTTGTAATTCAGGCAATGACACCACTGCTCTTATTCGCTCGTTGCCAAAAATAGGAAAAAATGCTAATTGTATGGAGAATACCCGACATTCCTCAAGCATAGTCAAATGCCCTGCTTATCTCAATGATTACACATAATTTGTGTGTTAATCTTGCTACATGGTAAGGTATATCGTTTGTTAATGGAGGGAGGTGTGTGGTATGCTGTAGTATCATCTCTATGGTGCAACACTCTGGTGTCATGCCTCCTTTCGTAATGCTCTTGTTATGCCATGCTGGAATGTTTTGAATGTCATAGTGGTATCCATGGATTGACTTGTTTGTATTTGAGGCTCGAGTGTCAGTTGATGCTGAAGCCTTGGTTGGATGAGACCTTATGTTAAAAATAAGCCTGCGGGTTCAGCAGCCTTCCTGTGTCCAGAATATTACTTCTTAAAATACAACAACTTGTCTTGAACCCAGATGGAACGACCCCTTCTAAGTGACTTTGACTATACACATTGCTGTTAAATGTGCTGGAGTTACAAACTGGATTCCAGCCTTACACAGTAAAAGAGTGAGCAATCTATAAGAAGTATCTTTGGTCTTCGATTCTAAATGAAGAGCTTTGGTGGTCGTACTGCCAGAAGAGAGACCCCCTAAACCAGCAGCGCCGGTCCAGTCATAAGAACAATGGAGGGGCGAAGATCAGCAAACAAGAAGACAAGTAACACAAATTGGCATTGAGCTCTCTAACAAAATTGAAGCAGAGATTGAAGCTCACGTTGATACTACCTTAGGAATTGTACAAGGAGACGAAAACGACCCAGGTGAAGGAACGAGTAGTGGAGTAAGGAAAGTAAATAGACAAGTAGAATAGACAAAGAGGTATGAAAACATGAGCCCAAGAAGGAGTATTTCAGTAGCTTGAATTCCAGAGCTTCTACCTGAAGAGAACGAATCAGACAGCGAAAGTGGTATAGATACAAATCAAGAGGTAAAACAGAGATCCAAAAGAGCTTGAATACCTTGTCACAGATACTCTGCACCTGAATGGTTTAATTATGTGAACACTGCTCTGAACGTTACACTAGAAAACTTGAGCAACATGAATTCTGAATGATTAAATCCACCCTGAAAGCCAAAAGACATTGCAAAAGACTTTATGAATAAGTTGAAGCAAAAAGAAGCTGGAAAGACAGTAACAAAAAGACCCTGAATGAAACTGATTTACAGATGACTAACCTCGGCCGAAAAAAAAACTACAGAAGAGTTCGGGATAACATTTTAGAAGAACACTTAGTAGGTTTAAGGTTTGTCAATTTAGAAAACAGAACTGCAGAAGGAAAAAAAAGAACACTAACTATATCAGAAAAGTACTCACTCAAAACACTGAACTGAGCTTTGATAGAGAAACGTATTGCATTAGATATAAGTGCAAGTGTACCAAGGGATCGTTTTTTGTACAAATAGTAATAATGATCAATATAGTATAGTAATAGGGTTTTATTTAGCACACCAGACAGAGCTTAAGGCAAAGAACATTACTAACACACATACACCTGACCTTGGAGGAAAATCTCTTAGTTATGCCTTTGTAAGCTTTAAAAAGTACAAATATTCTACCAACATGTATTCTAGATTAGTTGAAGAATACACTAATGCAATGGACTCAAAAGATTGCTTTGTCTGTGCACATTTACCCACTTCTGTTTCCGAAGAGGTTACATACTATCACATACCTTTGACTTAAGCTGTTTCTTGTAGTATTTTAATAGTTTGTTAGTTTATAGCCAAGGACATTTTAAACACATTTATTCAAATCATGATTTAGTACTTTGTAAAGTACCCTGATAGAAAGCATGCCTTAACACCCACAAGCAAAAGTGATGGACACAGTTTGGTATTATTTCTTTCCACATACACTTATAGATAGTATAAAGGCTTACAAAAACAATTTAAATGTCTAATGCTACTTATAGAAAAGGCATACATAATGGCTTTAAAAGAAAGAAACATGAACATGACAACGATTCCAGACTAAAAGAGTGATGTTTTAGAGAATGCATGGAAGAAAGAACAAAACAAATTTAGAAAGAAGATGGTCTACCATAAACTCAGACTAGACACCCCACAATCAATCAATCAATCAATCAAGAAATGTGTATAGCGCGCTACTCACCCGGAGGGTCTCAAGGCGCTTGGGGGGCGGGCGGGTCCGCTACTGCTGGAACAGCCAGGTCTTGAGTTGCTTCCTGAAGGAGAGGTGGTCTTGGGTAAGACGGAGGTGGATGGGGAGGGAATTCCAGGTCTTGGCTGCCAGGTAGGAGAAGGATCTTCCTCCCATGGTGGCTCTTCGGATGCATGGAATGGCGACGAGGGCGTGACTGGTCGATCGTAGTTGGCGGGTGGGAGTGTAGAAGGTCAGGCGGTTGTTGAGGTACCTGGGGCCTAGGTCGTGGAGGGCTTTGTGTGCGTGGATGAGGAGGCGGAACGTGATTCTTTTGCTGACAGGGAGCCAGTGCAGATCTTTCAGGTGTCCGGAGATGTGGCTGTGGCGGGGGATGTCCAGGATGAGTCGTGCGGAGGCGTTCTGGATGCGTTGGAGTCTTTTCTGTAGTTTGGCTGTGGTTCCGGTGTAGAGGGTGTTTCCGTAATCTAGTCGGCTGGTGACAAGTGCCTGGGTGACCGTCTTCCTGGTTTCGGTGGGGATCCATCGGAAGATCTTTCGGAGCATGCGTAGAATGTTGAAGCATGAAGATGAGACGGCGTTGACTTGTCTGGTCATCGACAAGGAGGAGTCCAGGATGAAGCCCAGGTTGCGTGCGTGGTCCGTTGGTTTGGGTGTGCTGCCTAGGGCCGGGGGCCACCAGGAGTCGTCCCAGGCAGATGATGATGATCCAAGGATGAGGACTTCCGTCTTGTCAGAGTTTAGTTTCAAGTGGCTGTTCTTCATCTACTCAGCGACTTCTTTCATCCCTTCATGTAGGTTGGTTCTGGCGGTGGCAGGGTCGTTGGTGAGGGAGAGGATCAGCTGGGTGTCGTCGGCATAGGAGATGATGTTGAGGCTGTGTTGGCGTGCGATGGCTGTGAGGGGGCTCATGTACACGTTGAAGAGGGTGGGGCTGAGTGATGATCCTTGTGGTACGCCGCAGATGACTTTGGTGGCCTCCGATCTGACCGGGGGAAGGCGGACTCTCTGGGTTCTTCCAGCGAGGAACGAGATGATCCACTCCAGTGCCTTCTCTTGGATTCCGACGTTGCTGAGGCGTTGTACTAGGGTGCGGTGGCAGACAGTATCGAATGCTGCGGAGAGGTCCAGGAGAATGAGGGCCGCTGTTTCCCCGTTGTCGAGCAGGGTTCGGATGTCGTCCCTGGCTGCGATGAGGGCGGTCTCAGTGCTGTGGTTGGCTCGGAAGCCGGACTGTGAGTGGTCGAGGGATCCGTTTGTCTCGAGGAAGGCGGCCAGCTGCCTGTTGACGGTCTTCTCTATGACTTTGACAGGGAACGGAAGCAGCGAGATGGGGCGGTAGTTCTTGAGGTCGGTGGGGTCTGCCGATGGTTTCTTCAGGAGGGCGCTGAGTTCGGCGTGCTTCCAGCTCTCCGGGAAGGTGGCGGTGTTGAAGGAGCAGTTGATGATGTCCCGGAGTTGGGGTGCGATGACGGAGTCGGCCTTGTTGAAGACGTGGTGAGGGCATGGGTCGGTTGGTGATCCGGAGTGGATGGTGTTCATCGTCCGTATGGTGTCTTCGGTGTTGACTGGGGTCCAGTCGCGGAGGGTGGTGGTGGGGGGCGTCGGTTCTGTGGTTGGGTGCGTGGTCTGTTCGCCGAAGCTGTTGTGTATGTCTGCGATCTTGTTGTGGAAGAACGGGGCGAGTGAGTCGCAGAGGTCTTGTGAGGGAGTGATGTTGTTGTTTCCGGCGCTGGGGTTGGAGAGCTCTTTGACGATGCTGTAGAGCTCCTTGCTGTTGTGTGCATTGTTGTCTAATCGTTCCTTGAATGCTGTCTTCTTGGTGGTGTGGATCAGCTGGTGGTGTTTGCGGGTGGCGTGCTTGAGGGCGGTCATGTTGTCTGTGGTCGGGTTCTTTCGCCAGGCTTTCTCGAGGGTGCGGCAGTTCTTCTTGGAGTTCTTGAGGTCGTCGTTGAACCACGGGGCTTTCTTGCTTCCGGGCCTGCTGGGATGGGTTTTCAGGGGTGCGAGGTCGTCTGCGCAGTTGGTGATCCACTGTGCGAGGTTGTGGGCTGCTTGGTTGGGGTCCGTTGATCTGGCGGGGGGTTCTTGTTCAGTGATGCGGTGAGCTGGTCGGTGGTGATGTTGTTCCAGTTCCTGCGGGGAACCTGTTGCATCCAGGTCTACGTGAGGAAGGCGACGTCTGGGGATGTGGTGTCGAGCAGGTTCCATAGTTCCACGGCGTGTCTGTGGACGGAGCGGGTGTTGAGCAGGATGCACTTCAGGTGGTTGCTGTTGGTGCTTGGCTTGGCGGGTGCGGGTGGGCTGCAGGTCCGGATGCAGGCGAACTTGCAGGAATGGCAGGTGAAGGGTCCGTGGGTGCGTCCTGGGGTGGCTCGGTGGCAGCCGGGGAGGCGTCCGGTGTTGAGTGCGCTGAGGATGGCGGCGTCGTACGTCCGGCGGATGGGATGGCATCTGCGGGGGCCAGGGGTCTGGCGCTGGGCGCGGTCCAGGCGCGGACGGGCGCAGGCGGGTTTGCCTTTGGCGCGCCTTCGGCGCACCATTGGCGCATTCGCGCGGACTCTGCCATAAATGGAGAGTGGAGGGGGTGGAGCGAGGGAGGAGCAGCTGGAAGGCGGGAGCGGGGTGGCGAGTGGGGAGGGGAGCAATGCAAGGTGAGGCAGAAGGGACAGGGGTGGGGCCGTGGGGGAGCAGTGGCAGGGAGCGGGGAGCGGGGTGGGTCAGCGGGAGCACGGAGAGGAACGAAATACAGTCAAGGGCACAACAGTGAAAACAGGGGCAGGAAAACAGCGATAGTAGGCAAACAGTCAGGGGCACAACAGCACGGGGAGAACAGAAATACAATCACGAGCACAGCAGAAACACAAGAGGAAAATTTGCATTTACAACAGGGGAACACCAAAAGGTCAGAGACATGTAGGGATTAGTAGCTGTGAAAACACATTTGAATTTATAGGGGAATCTTGGTAAATATCACAGGGAGACAAACATGTAATTCCAGGGGTGTAATACATTTGTGGACAAAGCACCTATATCTGAGCTGCCAACTGAATGGGAAGGAAATTGCTATTTAGGCATATTAATTCCAAAGATATATCACGTTACAAGCTTAGATGCACTAACTTTAACACAAGCACATAGACAGAAAGGCAGTGTAGAAACTGGGGCTGGATTAGTAAGAGATATATTTGGAGCAAAAATTCCACCTGTAGGTGTCATTGTAAATGATGAGAAGATTAGGAAATTAGCCACAGTGACAAAATGGCGACCAGCACATCTGGAGCTTTGCTTGTGATTAACACAGAAGTAGTTGCTATAAAGTCTATGGTTTTTTCAGGACCATCTTGCTTTAGACATACTACTTGCAGAGAAGGGAGGAGTTTGCCAGAGGTTGAAATTAACACACTGCTGTTCTTACAAACCTAATGAAAGTAAAGAAATAGAAAGTTATGCAAAGAACATTTCAGTTTTAGAAGCCACATTGCATGAATTAGAAACATCAAGTCTTTATAAATATTTTGGGAAAGGATTGAGCACCCTTGAGCAGGTAAAGGTGTATTGAAAGCTATAATAATGCCAATAGTAATAGTGGGATTTTGTTTAGCATTTATTTATGCTCTATTACTGAGTTGTAAATATTTTGTATTAAAAAACAGGAAACTCTCCAGAAGAAATGATATGAAAGGGATATGGGAATGTATGGTAATTTGAATGATGAATGATGATTGAACCCGACCTCCACGATCCTCCAGGTCTCGGCAAAGGACCTTAAAAGGGAAACCTTTGACCCGAGGCCACTACCTTGGTGACCCGACTGTCTCCTTTGTGACCCCACAGACCAGGCCCGGGCAGGCCTTGATGGAGATCTGGTTCCGGCACCTCCGCTCACCTTCCTCGAAATCCAGCTCTCTTGCCGACTCCCCTGCTGCACATTTGAGACACAGGGACCCAATGCCTGAGCCTTGCTGATGTCCCGGCTCCTGACACTTACTCCTCTCCTCCAATACCCCTACTCCAGGCCCAGAGCTCTCGCTGACTCCCCTGCTGCGCTCCTGAGAGGCTGGATCACCATCAGCTGCTCATGTCCTGCTATCGACTCAGTGCTAGTTCTGCCTTATCCTTAAAGTGACCGTTGCCTCGTATTCTCTTCATAGTCTCAGGTCCTACTTCGTCCTCTTTGATTCATTCCTTAAGACTTACTGACCCAACCCGTCCTTTGATGTCCCCGACTGCTGAAACCCCCGTACTCCTCACACCTGGAGGCCATCCCATGCCATATTCTATCTTTGTCCATTAATGCCCCATCTGCTAAAACTCTCATACTGGATCCTAGGCCGTATTTTCATCTCTGTGCCTCGATTCCTCAAGATGTATCCTGCCCCACAAAATGGCGGATGGTCTCCTACCAAATTATAATTCTAAGTAAACCTCCCCACACTTTCAACTCAAGACCTTCCCAGCTCGCGAGGCAGAGGCCTTGCCTCCCAATATTGAGTCTAAACCTGCCTAGCTTTCTGTCCACCAATCCCTCTCATCAATAATCCTGTCTTTTGGCTGAATTGGAACAGAGACACTATTTTGCTACCAAGGCTACTAGCCTATGCTATTATTTTAACATTCTATACTATCATTTATTTTGCCTACTGACTAACTATGTCTCCATAGTGGAACTACTGCTTTTTTGATCGATGGTTTGAACCCACTGGGTTCTCTTGTACTGTTTTCCATTGTGGTTTACTTCTATTGGCTATGATTGTAATTATTATCGGGTTTACATATTGCTCACTATTTATTACCTGTATCACCCTTTGATTTTCACTATATCCTCAGTATCCCTCCCCCTTATTATACTTCCCAGACCCCAACCTGCTCTCTGCTAATCGAAATTTGCAAACTCGCTCTCCCTCTTTGTATCCCTCTCTCCTGCGTTTCTCTGATTGTTGCTCTTTCTGACCCTCTTTGTTTATACCTTTTCTCTTGCCCCTTAACGCGGCCCTCCCATACCCACTGGCTCTTGCTCTTATCACTCACCTACACCCCGCTCCTACTCTGACCCTCTCTACGATCTAGATCAAGTCTTCCCCTCCTTCGTTCGTCCCCCTCACCTTGCCTCCTTAATCTAAACACCATGCCCCCCCTCACGCATCCCTGCAATACAACTGACTACAGACTCAATCCACAGGACTCACCCATCACTAAACATGGCCCGAACTCATGGTCCATCCTCTACCCCCCTAATCTCTCTAAAAACGCAAAAACAAACTTTAAACACAAACAACTTATTAGCACCATGAAACTCTTTTTATCGATAACTACCTTAGCCTCTCCTCCATAATAAAAACCAACTACATTTTTTACTTCAAACGTCCCTCCAAATGGAAAAGCATCTTCCTCCACCACCTCCCCATCACTAAATCATGTACCATCGTGTATGGTTTTAAATTGTCAACCTGCCCTTCTCGGGCATTCCTCGGCGAAATAGTCATCTCCATTTTTAAATCTGGTAACATTCTCATCCAAGCTTCTGAAAATCACCTTTCCATCTTTGAACAACATTTCAGCACCTTTTCCTACCTACTATCCATCCCACCTCCTAACACTTCTCCCTCCCAACAGACTGACACCGTCTTGTCTTCTCCTTCCTTGTCCACAACCCCTCACCCTACAGACACTTCCACTACATATGATGTCTCTCAAACCCAATCCTCCAATAACCCCCCTTTGATAGCACCCTTCCTTTCATCTGGACACCTCAACAGCTTGTTCAACCTCCCAAAACCTTTATCTCCCTAATGACTTCTCTACACCTACCACCAGGTACAACCCAACCTCACTGCCTCCTCCCAGCTCCCTCCCCCCACAGTTCCTATCATTAGACTGCCGGTCCCAATTTCTCCTCCCCCTAACTGCCTTCCCCCCCTTAACCTGGATGTTATTTCACCTCTCTCCTCTCTTGACCCCTTACCAACTCTTTGTACTCCCTTTCTGACCAAACGGACCTCTATTAGTCCACCAACCTGAAAAAGTCTCTCCTCCCCACCCCCAGCCTCCCAACCCACACACTCCACATACCACTCTCTCCAGACAAATCTGACCCTACTCTTCTCCCAATTCCTTCCCTCCCCCAGTCCCTATCACACTTTTAACTCAGACTCTATCTAACCTTGAAACTATCTCCTTTCCCTGTCTTCCGAACTCTCCCAGCTCAGGAATGATCTGAACTTGTCGTCCAAACTTTCTCAACTCAGGAAAGATTTTAACTCCCTCTCCTCTGAAATATGCCTACACCACGTGATATCCCCAAGCCTTGACTCACTAAACACCTCTAAACTTCAACATTGGAGAACCCTCCCCGCTGCAACTGTGCCCATAGGCCCCCGTGCATCAAACCATGTCTCCCCCTCAGACCTCCTCGACCTCTTTAATTCCTACCCCCTAACTTTCAAATTGCCCCCCCACCCTACCATTCCCGTGATCCTGGGGAGACGCAGAATCCCTTCCCCCCATCTCCCCTAGACCCCCAATACAACTTACTGCTATCCAATCATGCCCTCCCCACTCTACCATTCCAGTGATCCTGGGGATGAGCAGAATCCCTTCCTCCCCCATCTCCCCTAGGCCCCCACCCAGCTTTCCGCCATCCAATTATGCTCTCCCCCCACAAAAAACCTGAAACCCCTCACATGCATGATACTTAACTGCCGCTCAGCTGTCCGGCATGCGTCGGAAATAGCAGAAACCATCCTCAGCGATGATATTGCCATTGCCTTCCTTACGGAAACTTGGCTCAACGACCACTCTACATTTATCCTTGACCTACTCTCCCCTCGGTTACTCCATACTCAGAAAAGATAGACTAGATAGAATTGAAGGTGGTCTAGCCATCATCTTTAAAAACAAACTTCAACTCTTGCTTGTTAAGAACACTGACCCCATCACCTTCGAATACCTCGGAGGATAACTTAAAATTCAGGGCGCCCCTACTATTCACCTACATAATATCTATCATCCTCCTGGTGAATCCCTTCCCTTCGCAGAGGAACTTTCCGACCTCCTCACCCAATCCTCACTCTCCAACTCTAAAAATCTCTTCCTTGGAGACTTCAACCTCCACTGGAATGACATCAAAGACCCTGCAGTTAATCTCCTCTTCAATCTTCTGGAGAGCAGTGACCTTAAACAAATCTGTCACTCTCCAACTCACTCCAAAGGGGCCACTCTTGATGCCATCATCACTAATGATGATTTGGCCTCCCTTTCCAGCATCATCCCCATCGACTGGTCCGACCATCACCTCATCCTCTTCAAGATCAATTCTACGGCCCCCCCTAGCCACGCCAAAAGCATCAAACACAAGAAACTGACCAGAAACCTTCATCTTATCGCACCCGGTGAACTTGAAAAGAAAATCAAAGCTCAACTCCTACTAGCTCCCTTCTTCCTAAATGCTAACACCCTCACCGAACACTATAATAAATCAGTTACCGAGGTCCTAGACCAAGTGCCCCCCCCAAACAACAAACCCAAAGAAACATACCTTTCAAATCTTGTTTCAACCATGATCTCAACAACGAAAGATCCTTCCTTAGACAATCTGAAAGAACAAGGAGGCAACATCCGTCCCCCTCATCTAGCCCTCCTCCGATCTGCTAGGTCCAACTACAAAAAACATATCCTCAATGAAAAGTCTGCCTTCTTTAGCACCCAGCTTGATAGGGCCAAAAATAGACCTAGAGCACTATTCAACATCCTCAAAAATCAAACATCCTCAGCCCCACAAAAGTTGACGGCCTCTAATGAGAAATGCGAAGAAATTGCAAAGTTCTTCTCTGATAAAATTACCAAAATTGACCAATCCTTCATATTAAGTCCGCTCTCTCCTAATCCACTACTTTCTTATGACATTCTCCCAAATCTCCATCCCCTTCAAATCCTCCCCCTGTCCCTGCCTATCTCTTATCAGGTTCCTTCCCACTTGAGCCCAACCCTTCTCTCCCCCAGCAATGAAAAACCTGGCATTATTTTCACCCTTCACCAAACACGAGGTCTACAACATCATCGCTAAGCTAAAACCATCCTTCCACACCAAAGACCCTCTACCCCCTAACCTTGTCCAAGACTTAAAACATATCATTGCCCCTTTCTGGACCACCATTATTAACTCCTCCCTAGCCACTGGGTGTGTTCCCGCCTCCTTCCAACTGTGTCAAATCACACCCATCCCCAAAAATCCTAAAGCAGATCCCAACGACCAAAATAACCTCCGACCCAGCTCTAACCTCCCTCTTCTCTCCAAAGCCCTTGAAAAATGTGCCCTTTTCAAACTAGATAATCACATCAACACTTTTGACCTCTTTGACTCATAACAATCTGGCTTCAGAAAAGGATGCAGCACAGAATCTGCCATGCTCAAAATAGTGGACGACTTACATCATTCAATCGACAATGTTGAATCATCCCTTCTCATTCTCCTTAACCTATCCACTGCCTTTGATACTGTTAACCACACTGCCTTACTAAACACTCTTAAAGTCTGCTTTGGCCTCAATGGACAGGCCCCCAACTGGTTCACCTTCTTTCTCCAACACAGAACCCAACAAGTGAAAATTGAGAACTGCCTCTCCATCCCCACTCCGATCTCTCTTGGTGTCCCACAGGAGCCATCCTCTCTCCTGCTCTCTTCAACCTCTTTATTGAACCACTCACCCTCATCCTCAAACAAGCAGGAATCAATTACCACCTTTGTGCAGACGACATGCAACTTTATTATAAGATTAAATCCCACTCCGATATCCTTCACCTAAATGACACCCTGACCAAGATCCCTAAAAAAAACAAAATCATTCTCTTCGTACCTAAAAACAACCCACTCCCCATTTAAGACTGAATCTCTGACCTTAATGCTCTCAACTGCTCTCTCACCACTTCTAATTCAGTTAAGTCTCTAGGCATCACCATTGATAATAGCCTTGCCCTCACTTCCCACATAAAAATCTCAGCCAAAAGAGCACTCTTCACTCTCTGTCATCTCATGAAAATTAAGCCTTTTATCCCGGCTGATGACTTTAAAATTGTTGCCCCATTGCTGGTCCTATCGAGAAACGACTACGGCGACGCTATCCTCGCTGGAACACCTAAAGTCCACCTTGCTCCACTCAAATCTATGCTCATCCTAGCTGCTAGACTTATCTCTGACTACAAACATTTCGATCACATCTCCCCCACCCTGAAAACCCTCAAATGCCTACCCATCGAAGGCAGATCCACCTATAAGATTGCATGTATCACACACAAAGCCCTTCACCAAAACTCCCCACGTTACCTCTCAGACAAGATCCTCAAAGCTGGCTGCGCCCGACCGTTGAGGAACACTTAACGCCCTCATTCTTATCCCACCCTGTTAAAGAAGAAATGCACCCAAGCTCGCTCCTTCTCCGGTAACGCTCCCTCCATCTGGAACGCCCTGCTTAAAGACCTACGCTGTAACCCCTCCTACATCAACTTAAAAAAAGAACTCAAATTGTTCTTCCTCAATAAATACTGGGGTCCTTAATACCTACATCTGACACTTTCTCTCACTCTGCGACCCTGTCAGGCCCCCCTCTATTGCCCTCCAATTCTTTCCCCGCAACTTTCTCTCACCTAACGCCCCTCCCTCACGCTACTCTTTCCCCACTAATCCTCCCTCACAGCTCTCTATATCTACATTTGACATCTAACCCTACGCATGGCCTCCCACTGACTTACTACTCCCCTCACTACTACTCTCTTTGTCCCCCTCCTTATCTCTTCTCTTTCACCCTCACCCCTCCACCCTAGCTTAAGTTCTCACTACCCACGTTTGGTTAATACAGCTGTTTTGTAAATAGCTTTTGCATTTATCTGCTTTCTTTGTTATATTGGCTCTTGTTTTGACCAAGTAACGCCTCACATTCCTGTAAAGGGCTCTGATAACCCTGGGTCTAGCCATTTAACATAAATAAATAAATAAATGACTACATGAAATCTAAAAAGTTTAGGGGGATAAACAGAAAACAACAGGACTCCACTGATGACAAAAGTGCATTCTGAAACAAATTTGCATGTGAAACCTCTTTGAGGGATGATTTAAAACTCATCAGAAGGGAGGGACTATTAAAGTCTAGATTTTTCATAAAATGTGCTTTGGTTAACAATGAAGAAAATGTTCCTGACTTCAGAAATGTGTTGAAAATGATTCTTTAAAATGTGATAAATAAATATGTAGCTATAACCATAGGAGAAGACACTTTTTGAACTCTAAGAAATAAACATACAGCTCAAACAAGTAGTAGGCTCTCATACCTAATGTGCTATTATGACTAGCCCTGAAAAATATTTTGTCGACTACACTTGACATTAAAAATAAAATGCCTTTCAGAAAATTCTGACCTAATCCTCTAACAGTAAAATCGTTGATTTTAAAAAGTGCTGTTCAAAGAAAAAATGATTTCTTTGCTTCCTCACATCATATGATTTCCTCATTTCACTAAACAATGTATTCTGTTATGAATACAGCATTAGCAATGTTGAACTTATTGAAGATATTTGTTTGCATGGTCTCATCAAGACTTATTGATATAAATGTTTAATTCCTTTAGACTATCCCTTTGTCCACACAATGGGATACTGCCAACAGCCAACAGAATAGGCCTGCAAAGGTTCTCATGAGAACCTTTCCTCATCTATCTAGAGCAAGACATATTAGAAACTTGTAGATAACCGCTCACCGGTGGGAATTTTTACCATGAGAAATGAGAGGAGAGAAGACAGACCATCGGAAGACCCATTTCCATTGGATGAACCATGATGGATGTTGCAAATGTTTTATGTTTTCATATACACATGTTCCTAATTAGAGAACATTCATTTGACTTTCCTTTCCCATGCCACCTTTTACTTGATGCTTTATGCATTACTTCTTCAATTCTTGTCCCGATTGCTGTGTGCTACTGCTAACAGCGATTTCCTAGTATCCTGATCTTTTGGCGCTCTTACAGCTGATCATAGCTACTGCTGTGATTTCTTATCTTTAATTTAAATCAAGAGTGGCCACTGCAAGTTGTTAGGGAATTTGGTTGACTTTCCGGAACTACTCTGTATGGCGAGTTCATTCTTTAACTAACTAAATGCTCAAGAATCTTGCTCCTTTCAAAGAGAACTGTTCATAGGTTCTTATTTTGGTTAGGACTCTTAAACTTCAGAAGACCTTCAGATAGATCCCCACTGATTCCAGGAAGATGGTCACCCACACACTCATCAGCAGCAGACTCGACTACGCAATGCACTCTACACCGGTGCCATCCAGAAACTCCTCATCAGGAAACTACAGAATGTTCAAAACACTCCAGGCAGATTGTTCCTCAGCATCCCCCGCCGCAACCACATCACCGAACACCTGCGAGAACTCCACTGTCAACAAAAGAGTCCCTTTCAAGCTCCTCACACATGTCTACAAATCCCTCCATGACGCTGGACTAGCATATCTGAATCACCACCTCACATTCCACATACACACCAGACGCCTCCTTTCTGCCCAACAGGCCCTGGCCACCATCCCACGGATCTTCAATACCAGGACCGGAGGAAGATGTTTCTCCTACCTCGCCGCTAAGACCTGGAACAGCCTGCCTCTCCACCTCAGCAAAGCCCTGTCGCTGACCAAATTTAGGAAGGATCTCAAGACCTGGCTCTTCAACTGAACCCCATCGCACAGACAGATAAACATCCCCCCTTCAGCGTCTTCAAACCCTCACGGGTGAGTAGTTGAGTTTTATAAACCATGATCAACTGATTGATTGCGACTAAGATAGGGACTATTTCATTTATGAAACAAGCGGTCTATTTTATGCAGATTCTTACTAAACCTCTTCTTGATATTCATGTAAATTGACTAACCTGAATAAAAACGTCAAAATCAATACTACTCTCTTAATGAGAAATAAAGCCTTAAAAACTGTTTCAAACCTCTCATTATTGACTGAACATTAAGTTACTGAAGGTTGATGTTTATATTTGGAAGGAAATTTGTTATAGCTCCATTCTACTACAGCAGCCAAGAACAATTGGCCTAAAATGAAGGAAACGCCAAAAATAGTAGGCTTTTGTTGTAAGTGTTTTGGTCTTCACTGGTTATCAAATTGCCATCCCAAATTTTGGGCTCAAACAATAGCACTAACAGCCACCTGGAATTTTACTCCTTCTTTCGCCACTTATGGCAGCCTTGCTGCTGCATCCTGCTCATTCCCCAAACCAAGTGTGCACCAGAACTAGCATGCCTCCATGAAGAAAAAGAAGCAAGTGGAGGCAGCCCTGAGCCCATACACTGAGCAGAGTATTCTCCAAAAGAGCCAGAAAACCAGGCTTGCTCCACCACAGCTCATACCATCAAAGGTCCTGGATAAAGTTGGCCGAGCCAGGTGGGTTAGGCAGTCTCACAGAGAGGAGACTGAGCAGGGGCACAGCCAAATCAAAAGGCAGCCATCAAGCTTTACAAATGCTTTGATTAAAGTGATAATAGCAGCCTTGTATGACTGTGTGTGTGTTCACTTTTAGTATTAATTATATAATTTCTTTTTCAAAATCTGTAATTATTTTCTGAGGATAATAATTGTTAGTTTGAATTTTAATCTCATTTAAAAGTTCACTGTATGTTGAACTTTGTTTGTTAGGTAACAGTGCATGCATCAGGGGTATGTTACTAGGCTAATATTCTCTGTGTATGGTATATATTTGTGTGAACGGTGGAGGGCAAACTTTAAAGGAGCTATCCATTATACATGTTGTACATTGTGTGAGTCTGAGTAAATTGTTCTGTGTGACTTAAATGATTATTTTCCTGTTATTGTTGTCATTGTCATGTAGGAGTAAGGGTTCTTGATATGCAATGGTTAGGTTTTATGTTTTTGTGTTTCTAGGGGCAGCATACATTTGGATAGTTGCTTTTCCTAGTGCATGTTATCAGTCTTTTTAGACTGGGGATTGGTGGCAGTTGGCCTGTTATGTGTTCATGTACTTGGGATAGTATTTTTTTAAATACCGCACCTAGGGCCCGATGTAGGTAAATCCCATTTACCGATTTTGAAATACCGAATCCTACCGAATCGGTATTCAAAAATCGGTAAATGGGATGTAGGTCCCAACATCTGGATTCGTTACCGAATCCTTAACAATTCTTTAATTACCGATTCGGTAAATACCGAATCGGTAATGCCCATTCATTCCTATGGGCTTTGAAGCCCATAGGAATGATTAGGCATTACCGATTCGGTATTTACCGAATCGGTAATTAAAGAATTCACAAGGGTGCAGGGGGTGTCACTTTGACACCCTCTAGCACCCCCAAAACGGGCATGTGTGCAATGTGGCACACAGACATGCCCTAAGGGCACGTCTGTCTGTCACATGGCACATGTGTACATGCACAGATGTGCATGTACACAGGAATCGGTTTTTTACCATGGATTTGTATTCCATGGTAAAATACCGATTCTGTAGGCCATGTGCTGATGGAACATTGGCTACCTACATTGCATTTTCGGTAGTTCTACCGAATCGTCATCATTACCGAATCGGTAAATATTACCGATTGGGTAACTTTACCGATTCGGAAATGATAACGATTCGGTAAAATTACCGAAAATGTGCCCCTACATCTCGATAGCCCTTTACCGATCGGAAACGGCCGAAAATCGGTATTTTCGGCCGATTCCGATCGGTAAAGGGCTACCTACATCGGGCCCCTAGATTCTTGAGAGCTAGTGCTTGCTTCTCTTAGGTCTTGGAGAACATGGCTCCTGTCTCTGTTACAATTAAGGGATGGCTGTGCTCTCTAACATTAATTTCAATGTCATCTCTAATGGTGGCCTGCCCATAACGTGCCTTAGTATATTATTTGATATATTTCCAGTTAACATTTTCCGTGCTTGTGCTTTCCTTGTTGTATGTGTGTGCCTTGTGAGATAATTTTTGTTTCCCTTTCTGCACGGTGATATGTGGGATGTATGACGGTACGACGCGGGCTATTACCACGCGTACCGTTACAACGCGTGTTTTACAACGCAAGTCGTTACCACGACTTACGCTGTAGGGTGCGGACTTAGGAATAGTTTAATTTACTATTCCAACACCAGTCCCTGTTGATAGTAGGGAAGGTGTTGGAATAGTAAATTAACTATTCCTTGTCCTTGAGCGCCCTCCAGCGCAAGTCGTGGTTACGACTTGCGTTGTAAGAGACGCGTCGTAATGGTAGCGCGGGGTAACATCCGCGTCGTAAAGGATGTTCCCCGACATCCGGGCCTAGGGGACAAAGTATGTTTTTTCACTTACTTTTTTCAGGACTGATGGTTATGTTATCTTTTGACCTGCTGGATCCATAGATCCTCCGCCGAATGTAATATATTCTCAATGTAAACGTTCATTTCTCAAAAACTACTAAATGGATTTACACCACATCTTAAAAAGCACACTTTTTGGATCAAGATGTAGATATCTGCCAAGTGTGGTGAAATTACATTCAGCTGTTTTTCACTATTGCTGTTCATTTTTTATATGGTAAATTGCATGGGGAAAACGTGTTGTAGAACCCCCCTTTTTCTCAGCCCTTGCTTGATGGAGCACCTCATTCCTTTCCAGATGGAAGCTCAGAGGGATGAGACTTTTATGGAAAGTTTTGTTAGGATTTCTCAAATCTTGGCAAAGTTGTTAGCAAATATAACAATCTATTTCCTATGGAAACGTGATGCTAACTACAACTACCCTGTGGCGACCGTGGGTGGGTAAGATAGCGGGGAGGTCACTATGATAATACTGTGCTTAAAGCGTTTCTAGAAAAACAGACATTTGAGGTGAGCAGATTCAGGGTGTTACTGGTGATGTAGCATGCTCCATATAAAGGAGCTGCTATCTGCACAAACTTGGGAACTACCCAGAGTTACTTGCTTTCTGTTTTGCATATATTAATAATAGTAATAAGAATGCAATTTATAAAGTGCCATAGGTGTTTTGACATTACCACAAAATATAATCTTCCCACCTAATTACAGAAAAAAAGATTAGGCCCTCAGTTGAAACAACCTCATTTTCAGTTGTTTCCTAATGAATAAGTTGTCATCAATGCCCTGTACATCTCTGGGTAAAGCATTCCAGAATCTATCAGTTAAATGCCTAAAGAATCTTCCAACCCATTGATATCTCCTCACCATCTGCACTGTCTCATTTTTCGTAGAAGCTAATCTCAATACCCTTTTAGGTACATATCTTTTGAATTTTTTCTCCAGATATTTGGGATCAAACCCAATATAGAGCTTTATGTGCTATGCAGAGAGATTTAAATATGGATCTCTTCCTTGTAGCCTCTTTAGATTTGTATTAATGCCTAGATAAAGGACATTACAGAAATCCAACCTTGACAAAATTAAGTCAGACCCAATTGACTAACGAGACTTTAATGGGATGTATGGTAACATTTTCCTGAGCATTCTTAAAATGAGGATGCAAGCTGATATGACAGAAATTACTTGTTTAGTGAATGTCAGTAAGTTATCAAAATTCAACCCCAGATTCCTATCTGTTTTAAATGGGCTTGGGATGGTACCCAGTTGCTCAGGCCACAAGGCAGTAGACCACAGATTAGTTTGGCTAGGAAAAATGATAACCTCTATCTTCTCCATGTTTAGTTTGAAACATTTTCTCATCATCCAGTCACTAACTGCTCACATACAGTTTTTGAAAGTTCTTGGTGATTGTCTGAACATTCACTGAAATCTGGACGACTATTTGTGCATCGTCTACATACGGGTATACTGATAATCCGAAGGATCTAATTAAAGTGGCTAATGCAGATACCTATAAATTTAATAAAGTAGGGCTTAATGAGGATCCTTGTGACACCCCGCATGCCAGGGAAAAGGGGTTGGAAAAAACGGGTTACAGATTACCATCTAGAAACCTCATGTTAGAAAAGATTTCAACGGGGGCGTGGCTTGGACGCCGTGCGGGATGGACGGCTAGGTGAGGAGCTCCTCCGCACCGGGACATCTTCTTCTGCTTTTCCTGATGTGAAGGAAACCGGACTTCGACTAAAACGCCGGATTTTGGAACCGGAACATGCCGCCAGCATGAGGTGTGTTTCCCCTGCTTTTATTTACCTGCATTCATGAGTTATCAGTCTTTTTAACTCTCCAGCTGCCGGGATTCGCCATTTTGGGACCTGCCTCAGTGCCGGAGGTTCTCTTGCGGACTGGTTCCCCCTCAGCGTCTTGACTTACCGGCCTCCCACCAGCGGTCACTCTTGCAATTTTGGTCTTGAAAGGGGAGCGCTTGGGCGCATACTACTTCTTTATGCCCCTATTTTACCTCAGGTCGCTCTCCCTTTCTGTCATGTGTCCGCCATTTTGTGATTACCACGGCTGACTGCGAGCCGCGGTCCCTGCTCCATTCCTCAAGTTTCAAGACTGTCTATACTTCTCATCTGAAGACTACCACCTCATATCCTCCTTTGCTCTCTACGACCGGCACTTCGACTCGCCACATGTTTCTCCCTCATGTTGTGCGCTTTCCTGTGGTGACTGTCTCCTGACCACCGTCCCCACCAGCATTGCAGACTCACTGCCTCAGCTGCGGAGCGCTTGTCATTGGCGCGCCTCATTGTACCCGCTTTTTCACACTGTGCTTGCTGTGGTGTGAAGCTCACTTCATTATAGGTAAGCGCCTTTCATCTACAGCGCGGTTCAACAACACAGCGCATCTGTGCAATTAACGGAGCGGTTCTTCCCATGCTGCAATTCATGTTCACCTCAACACGAGAAAGTTGAAGTATACCTCATCATCCTTTGGTCATTTGCTGTATATTTTCAATGTATCCGTATGAGTCACAGGATGTGCAAGTGAATTGTCAAACTTAGATGTTACCTATCTGCTGTACGTTTTAACTATCTTGTTTCAATCGGAAACTCTGCCCAGATGTAGACTTCCTCTCCTCTCATCATAGTCTGAGCCTATATCGCCACCTACTGGTTATCAGAATTATAACTAACTACGATACGTCATGGCTTCACGAGCTTTACCAGCGTTTCCACTCTGCTGTTTATACTGTTTGTTCTAGGTTTGCAGTTCGTCTTCAGTGCTATTATCTACTCTTTGCACGAATAGTTTGGCCTACCTTCTTTGTGTTGTCAGACTGCAATATGTGGAATAAAATACTCACCGTATCCTTTTCCTCAATTCAGCCTGTCACCTCATCACATCGCTGACAGGCACAGCTGCTGTTACCCTGCTCTATTCACTTACGAGGATTTCATTACTGTACGCCACAGCCTGTCCGTTGGATGCCATAGTTTCTCTCATTCCTGATGCTACTTTAGGCTGTTAAAGTTCTCACCTCCTACCAAAGACGTTTTTTCTCAGATTCCTCAGAATTGTTAGTTCCATCCTGGCAGCTTCCGCGGATTGCGCAGTTCACATTGCTCTGCATTACGCCATCCAGCTTTCCGCTTCACTAGTGCTTCTTTTCTAATCACTCCGCAGCAGCGGTGTGCAGATCAGAGATTTGTGATTGCTTCCTGGCGTAAAAACGAAACAAAAAACGACAACACTTATATGCTGAAGATACGTAAACCTCAATTTATCTTTACCCCCTCTGTGAACACTTTGGTGGGGTCTTCATCTGGTACATCTAAGTCGACTTGCTCTGCCAACATGTCGTCTCACAAATCATCTTTGGCTCACTCATCTACTGGTAAGCCCTCTCCGCCGGCTACTTCAGGCAAGCGCTTTAAACAACATTCTCCTACACCAGAGGATAGCCCTCCGACCTCGTCTATTGATCAGATTTTGGAGGAACTGCGAGCCATGCGTCCCTTTATTGAAAAGACGAGTACTGACATGCAGCTTTTGAAGGACAAGTGGGAATCTATGGATGCCCGAATTTCTACAGTTGAGCTTCATATCCCTGAGCTCCAATCCAACACGCAACGTATTGGGGCCTTAGAAAAGACTGTCCTTTCCCTACAAAAGCATACAGAAGATTTGGAAAATCGAAATAGGAGAAACAACCTCCGTATTTATAATCTGCCGGAAAATCTTGAGGGTGACAATCCAGTGGCTTTCTTTACCACCTTCCTACCGAAACTTTTGGACTTGCCCCCTTCTACTTCCATCAGTATACAGAGAGCCCATAGATTAGGTGCAAGAACAGATTCTTCTTCCAAACCTCGTGGAGTCATCATCCTCTTTTTGAAGTATACAGATCTCCTTTTGATTCTTTCAGCAGCAAGGAACAAAAAACAAGTGTCTTGGCAAGGTCAACGAGTGTACTTCTCTCAAGATGTTTCTAATGTCACGGCCTCCAGACGTAAAGAATTTCTGGCTATGCGTCCTTCTCTACGCTCTATGGGAGCAAGATATGGCCTGTTTCACCCTTGTACTCTCAGAGTCACCTATCGCAATAAGACTTGGTCATTTCAGGAACCTGGTGAACTGCGGAATTTTCTCCTTTTACAGAATGAAGAAGGGATGGACGCCTCCTCCTCTGCTTCGAACAGTGGCTGAACTTTGGCTTTTGTTGTCTTCATGTCTTGTTTTTTAGTAATCTTTCTCTGAATTCATGTACTTCTCTACGTTCCTTATCTCACTCTTAACCTTCTCATCTTCCTTATCTTCTCTATGAATGTCTCTCTCTTGCGTCTCTTCTATCTACCTATTGTCTCTTTCTAACTTCTGGATCTATATTTTATGTCACATGTTCCGTATGTTAACAATTTTTCCTTTTTCCCCAGACGAATATATTTCGGACGTTCCCTTCACCATTTTGTTCCATCCTGTGTTCCTTTTTGTGCGGTCTCGGTGTGGCTCTGCTCCTGATCCTGGTTCGTCCGTCTTGTAGCGCATCACCACCTTCCCACCTTCCCCCTGTGTGTACTCCCCCCTCCAGGTATGTTCAATACAGTCATCCTTTTGGATTTGTACTGTCTTCTATGCCTTCTCTCTTTTCTCCCTTCTCCTTCCTTTACTGATCTTCTCTCCCCCTTCCTGTCCCTCTCCCTTTCCCCTTTTCTTTTTCTTTTTCATTCTCTACCTATTCTTCCTTCTACCTTTTTGATGATCTTTATGGTTATTATCTCTTTACAGTTTGAATTACTAAATGTACAGTATGTTTATGCAGTTTTCAATTTTGATCAATTTACTACTCTTTCACCTTCAAAGTTGTTTCATGGAATGTGAAAGGATTTAATCATCCTATCAAACGGCAAAGAGTACTCTCACACCTATCTTCTTACAATCCAGATATTGTTCTTATTCAAGAAACCCATCTCTCAGACATTGAATCCTTAAAACTCAAGCGATTGTGGGTTGGAACTGTTTTATTCTCTCCTGCTTCTCAAAAAAAGAACGGGGTGGCTATTTTGATTCATAAACGCCTTCAGTGTAAAGTATTACTAGAAGAAAAAGACGATGAGGGGCGTTGGATTTTGGCTAAACTACTCATTAATGCTATCCCAATTACCGTGTTCAATGTTTACGGTCCTACATGTTTTGACTCCTCTTTTTGGCCCTCCATTACAGCAAAATGTGTTCAATATAAGGATGATTCTTTTCTACTAGGTGGAGACTGTAACCAGATCATTGACCCCTTTTTAGACCGTAAATCTTCTGTTCGTTTTTCCCCTCACAAACCACATAAACAATTTCTTGACACTATCACTCAAATTCATCTTGTGGACTCCTGGAGACTCACTCACCCGGATGTTATGGATTTTTCCTTTTTCTCTCCTCCTCATGCTTCTTTCCCTCGTTTGGACTACATTTTTCTATCTCCATCTCTTTCTCAACACCTTATAACCTCTTCTATTGAACCTATTGTTATCTCTGACCATGCTCCTATTATTACTGTTTTTGATCTTCTTCCTCCTACTCCTAAATCTTCTCGTTGGCGTTTTAACCCTTCTCTTCTCACTGATCCTCTTTTTTCCTCCTCTTTTCGTTCTTTCGCTTCTGAATTTTTTCAACTTAACTCTACACCTGATACCCCTCCTCATATTCTTTGGGATTCCTTTAAGGCCACTGCCCGAGGTTTTATTATTGATTTTGTCTCTAAAAAGAAGAAAAAATTCCTTCAACAGCGTAAAGTTACCCTTGCGCACATTAAATCGCTAGAACATCAATTTTATACTTCCTCTACTAAACATATGTCTCCTGAACTTCTTAAGGCTAAGATTGCTTTTAACAAGCTTACTACAGATTCAGCCTCCTCTTTTCTCCTCCGGAGCAGCGCACGATACTATGGAGGTCGAAATAAATCAGGTAAATTATTGGCTAACTATCTAAAATCACGTAAAGAACGAACTAATATTGATTCTATCTACTCCCCCTCTAATATTCTTCTTCATACAGATGCAGAAATTTTGGAACAATTTCATTCTTTTTATGAATCTTTATACACTCCTGAGCACCCCCCCACCCCAGAGCTTATTCAATCTTATTTTGATAACTTGCCTCAGCCAGATACCTCCCATCTTAATTTTTCGGCTGTTGATAGTGATCTCACTATTTCAGAGTTGTCCACTGCTTTATCCTCTCTCACTAAAGGCAAGACTCCAGGACCTGACGGCTTTCCAGTTGAATTTTACCTACATTTTTCAGATCTCCTTTTACCTAAACTTCTATTTCTTTTTCAGTCTTTTTGTTCTACTGGTTCGGCCCAAGGCTCATTTCAGGATGCTACCATATGCCTTATCCCTAAAGACGGTAGAGACCCTAAGTTTTGTAAAAATTATCGACCTATATCTTTAGTTAATGTGGACTATAAGATTTTTGCAAAATTATTAGCTCTTCGCCTTGACCCGCTCCTACCACATCTCATAGGAAAAGAGCAATGTGGTTTTGTTAAGGGCCGCCTTACTTCGGATAACTCCAGACTCTTCCTTAATGTTTTAAGTAAAGCCCCCTCACTATCAATTCCCATTGCAGCCATTTCCGTAGATGCTGAGAAAGCCTTTGATCGGGTTGACTGGTCCTTTCTCATGGCTTCCTTAAAATGGCATGGCTTCAGCCCTAAATTTATATCTTATATCTCTTTGATATATTCTATGCCCCAGGCCTCTGTTCTCGTCAATGGTCAACTCACTTCCCCATTCACGCTTCAACGTGGAGTACGTCAGGGCTGTCCTTTGTCACCTCTTTTATTTATTTTGGCGCTTGAACCCTTCCTTACTTCCATACGTAACAATCCCTCCATTTCTGGATTCCCGTATGGTGATCATCATCTTAAATTATCTGCATATGCTGACGATATCCTTTTATTTATTTCTGACCCGGTCACTTCTGTTCCCTCTTTATTAAGTGAATTTGAAAAATTCTCTTTGGTTTCAGGTTATAAAATAAATTCTGACAAAACAGAAATTCTTCCTTTAACCAAATTTTGCCTTCCCCACTTCTTCACATCTACAGGCTTTGCTTGGAACTCTAAGAAAATTAAATATCTTGGTGTTCTTTTCTCTAATTCTATTTCCTCTTCTATTCAACTTAACATGAACGCGGTCATCTCTAGAATAGACTCATTACTCTCTTCTTGGAATCCTCTATTTCTTTCCTGGTGGGGTCGTCTTGATTCCATCAGGATGATGATTGCCCCGATTTTGATCTACTTATTATCCATGCTTCCAATTCGTATCCCGAATTCATATTTTCGCCGCATTGATTCTGTTTTGTCCAAATTTCTCTGGAAACAGAAAAAGGCTCGTATATCTCTCTTACACCTTCGTAAATCTAAACTTAATGGTGGAACCAACTTTCCAGACTTTCGCCTTTACCACAAGTCCTTCTCACTTCGACAAGCTTCCCGCTGGCTATCTCAGGAAACCTCCCCTTTTTCTCCCCTCTGGCTTTCTGTCGAACAGGAGTTATTACTTCCTTACTCTTTACAAGAGGTAATCCGCTTCACTTCTAAAGCCCCATGTCTTAACCCCCTTTTATTCAAACATACCTCTTCTCTTCTACGGCCTTTAGTTTCCTCTACCTTGGTCTCTCAGGAATCCTTCCTACTATTACCTATATGGTACAATTCACTCATATTAATACATAACAGACCTATTGCATGGCCCTCATGGAGAGCGAAAGGTATCATCTGGGTACGTCATCTCTTTGATGGCTCATCCCCCTGCTCGTTTCCTAAATTCCAATCTCAATTCCACTGCCCTCCTTCTTTTGCAAAGAAATTCCTCATCCTTATGGAAACCATTCTAGATTGTTATTATTCTCTTCCTTCTGACAGCCTACCAGCCTCGTCTCCCTCTCTACTTACTGTCCTCTCTACTGTTCCTAAAGCTTCCCTTATTTATCGATATTTCTCAGCCCCCGATCCGGACCGTTTCAAATCGAAATTGGAATTGTCTTGGGAGAAGGATTTGGGTTCTTCATGGTCAACTTCTCTTTGGGACAAAATATGGGCCAGATCTTTGAAGATTTCCCGGAATGCCTCTCTTACTCAATCCCTATTTTTCTTCTACCACAGACTCTACCTTTCTCCTCTTTCTATTTCTCGCTTTCAGTCCAATTATATACCTTATTGTTGGACCTGTAATGCTCCCAATGCAGATCTTCTACACCTCTTCTTCCTCTGTCCTTCAGTTCGCATTTTTTGGACTCAGATATGCTCTCGCCTTTCCTGTATTTTCAACATCTCTATTCATTTTTCCACCTCTTTTGTGTTTCTAGGTAGCCTTTCAGACGATTTGGAACTCCCTCCACATTCTCACGGTCTTTTTGATCTTATGTTAGCCCTTGCACTGCAGCACATTGTTTCTAACTGGAAATCCTTGCACACTTTGTCTCTACATTGTTGGTGGAATCTAGTTTGTCAATCACATAGACTTGATGTTGCCTTTGCCTCCTCCTGCAAACCCTCCTGAAATGTTGAACTCTACTGGTTACCTCTCACTTTATATTTAGATCAATCTGCCAAAAAGGCATACTCTCCAATTTCCTCGGATAATTTCAAACCCCCTTGAACACATGTACTCTTGCCTGTAGTTTATGATTGTGATTTTTTAGCTTTATACTTGTTTTCTTTTTGCTACAAGTTCTTAGTTCAAGTAGTTGCTCAATATTCTGTAATTTACTGTACTTTTTGACTGACATTCATTGTATTTTCTATTTTTATTCATTTTCTATGCTATTAACATGCTTTTATTTACCTCCCTCCCCTCCCCCCCCTTTTCCTCCCCGTAAAATACTTCAAAATGCTTTGCTTTTCATTGTGATATTGGCTACTTATGTTTAATTTATCCCACACTTTAACCTTTTTCTTATATGTTGCTGATGTCACCTTATTGTATTATCTGATTTTACTCTAATAAAGCTTTCAAACATAAAAAAAAAAAGAAAAGATTTCAACGGCTGTAAAGCTTTGTTTTTAATCCCTAACTGGACTAGATGGGTCACTAGCACAGAGTGCCTGATGGTATCAAATGCCACAGGCAAATCAAGTAGTATGGGCACCGCCGATTATTTCTTTGCCACCATACACCTGATATAATTCGTGGCAGCTGTCAAAAATGATTCATTGCTGAGAACACTTCTTTTATTTAGAATTTGTAGAGTGCCTGGTTACTCCCAAAAAGTGTCCCCACGAATAGCAGTAGCCTCATATCATGGTCAGAGAGAGACAGAAACAGTTAGGCCGTGTGCTCCTTCTAACTCTGCCCAAAGAGCCCAGTCTTAAGGATTTTTAGGAAACTTGCCTCTGAAGGTTCAAGTCGCAGGCTGAGTGACATTGAGTTCCACAGCTGGCCGTACAAAGACTAAAGGAGCTACCCCCCTGTCGCATATGATGTACTCTAGGAATCACTGCCAGAGCTGCTTCCCCAGATCTAAGATCTTTGGAAGGGGTGTAAGCATAAATCAAGAGAAAAAGGTAACTAGGACCCCTCCGATTCAGTATCCTGTGCGTAAAACAGAGCTCAACCCAGATTTAGTCTAATATACTAGTGCATGCTTCTTTATCACTTCTGTTAACTCCGAGTTTAATGTAAGCCCGGGCGGAGACCTCCGCTCCACCCGCGGAATGTGCGGGAGATTTGCCTCCTCCGTGTTCTGCGTATAAGGCAAATCTACTCACACGCTGGGGCAGAGTGGAGTTGGCCACCCCCCGCCTCCACCCCCATTAACAATTAATTATAAATTACATAAAAGTAAAGAAAAAACACTTACCTGGACTGCGGCATCCCTGGGCTGCCCTCCTCCTCTTCCTTTTTGTCTCGGCGAAAACTGCGCATGCACATGCGCAATGCATTCGCATTTCTTGCGAGAAATGCGCATTGAGTACAATTAGATTATTTTGGCAAAACATCTGATTCAATGGAACCCACCATCGCAATACAAATAGGAAACATAGAAGGCATGTTAGATCACAATAAAATGTGTCATATATATTTATCAGCACAGGCTAGTCAATGCACATGAAATACCAAAACCAATCAAAGAGAATTCCCGCATAGCATGACTATCTTAAATAAAAACCAGACAATTGACTTATTCGCGGAAGGCTCTCAAATCAAAATAAATCACACTTGGAACTCACCCTGCCCCCATGGCCTGAATCCTCCAACCTGAACAACATATTGTACCCAACATTTCTGCTATTAGAGGATCGCACCGTAATCCCATTATACAAAAAGGTCATCTCCAACCATTTAATAACATAGGCCCTATGCAGCATGTGTGGTGGCAGACATGCATGTGCTACACAAAAGCTTCAAATAAAAAAAGCAAAAATAAAGACACCAAAGATTTCTCTCTTAAAGATTTGAGAGAAAAAAATGACAAAGGTTTGAACAAGCCCACACGAAAGCAAGAGCGTCCTACGTCAATTTTACCCAGCTGTTCCAACGAAGGCCACAGCAGCTTTGGCTTAGATATTCAATAAAATATTGAACATGTGAGCGATTTAGGCTGCATTCTTGATTGTAAAACACACAAGATTATGGACGGAATGTTGCACAATGCAAAACATTCACCCCCAGTCACAGATCTGGGTTTAATCCATCGTTATTTTGCTCACCACGCCACCCCAGTTTAGACATGGCCATATGCAAATCAGTCTTGACCCTGTGCCTCATGGGAACAGTCCAGCCCGAACTGCCAAGCCATGTCTTTCCTGGACCGGAATCAAGCATCCTAGGACCGGTTTCTGGCTATCAGCCGTCTTCAGCCAGGATAGCTTGACTCCAGTGGCTTATTAAGCAAGGGACCCACGTCTAGGCATACCCTTCCCACATAGGGTGAACAGCAAAACACACACGATGATGGACGGAATGTTGCACAATGGCAAAACCTTCACCCCCAGTCACAGATCTGGGTTTAATCCATTGTTATTTTGCTCACCACGCCACCCCAGTTCAGACATGGCCATATGCAAATCAGTCTTGACCCTGTGCCTCATGGGAACAGTCCAGCCCAAACCGCCAAGCCATGTCTTCCAGTGGGAGGGGTATGCTCAGACGTGAGTCCCGTGCTCTCCATGCCACTGGAATCAAGCTATCCAGGCTGATGAGGGCTGAAAGCCTGAAACCGATCTTGGATACTTGTTTCCTGTCCAGGGAGTACCTGGCTTGGCAGTTCGGGCTGGACTGTTCCCATGGGGCACAGGGTCAAGACTGATTTGCATATGGCTGAGTTCAAACTGGAATGGCATGGTGAGCAAAAAACGATGGATTTAGGCCCAGATCTATGTACTGGGGTGAATGTATGACATTGTTCTGCATTCTGTCCATTAACTGTTGTTTTTGCATTTGTCACCCTGAGTAGGACGGGTATGCTCAGATGTGAGTCCCGTGCTCTCCATGCCACTGGAATCAAGCTATCCAGGCTGATGAGAGCTGAAAGCACGAAACCGGTTCTTGGATGCTTGTTTCCTGTCCAGGGACGACCTGGCTTGGCAGTTCGGGCTGGACTGTTCCCATGGGGCACAGGGTCAAGACTGAATTGCATATGGCTGAGTTCAAACTGGAATGGCATGGTGAGCAAAAAAACGATGGATTTAGGCCCAGATCTCTGTACTGGGGTGAATGTATGACATTGTTCTGCATTCTGTCCATCAACTGTTGTTTTTGCAATCCTGATTGTAATCACCTCCTCTCCCCCACAAAGCCATAAGCTCCCTCAGCAAAACAATACATTAATGCTTTATTAGCATGACCAAGACTAGTGGTATTACTATGACTAAATTGTCTATTTCTGGTATTGTGCTTCTGTAGGAACTTCATCCCAGGACTCCAACGTTGAGAAAGGACAGACCTGAGCTACAACTGCATCTTGTATGTATTTTGAGAGTATTGTTGGATTGATGCTGTATGTCTACTACAGAATAGCACATGTTTGAAATGGAAGGGCCCCCTATCGTGGGCCTGCACCCCTTTGGGGGGAGGCACGGAGTAGCACGTGTCGGGAGTCTGTGCAGGGGAGAGCCTAGGGGACTTAAATGCAGTCTCTTCTCCTGCATACAGTGGATACGTAGAAGTAGTGATTTATGCCAGTTATGGCGAATGACACCTTCGGACTGTGACTATGCTAGGTATTGCAGGGGCCTTGTTTTGGGGGTGCTGCGTGGGAGGGCCGTGGTAGGCGGTCGGGGACACAGGTGATGTTTGGGGCACTGTGAGTAGGGGTGAGGGACCGCCATGCACAGCGCGAGGCCGGTGGTGCTCGGGCCTCACCTGGTTGAGCGACCTGGTGGGGGGGAAACCAGGACCGGTATTGTTCCGGCAGACTGGATGCCAGTGGGGCACACAACGGCCTCCAGATGCTGGCCAGAAGCAGTAGGGGGGTCCGTGGCGGCCTGCCCCTCCATCGTGGGATCGCGCAGCTAAAACATTGCGGCGATATGGAAATTTTTGGGAATTATGACCACAGTGTGTGACAGTTGACATGCAGCATGGAAATCTGCTGATGAGTGAGAGGTTGCGGCCATGGATGTGGGGGAATGCCGTGAGAATAGGGAGTGGGTTGGTGGAGTGCAAGATGCGGTGCAAATGGGGTGGCGGTTGAGTGGGGTTGCCCGGGAGGGGTTCCAGTAATTAGTTTGTTTTGTGTTGCTCCATGAGACAAGTACGGTTATAGGGGAGTGCGGGGGATGACCACAGCAGGAACATCAGCGACTGAACAGGAGAAGGAGGTCCTGGATGGACTCACAGGTACAGGTCTATGGATGGGGGCAAATGGGGGAGCTGCACGGACAGGGGTCTAAGGCTGGTTGGCCGGGGTGCATTGGGAGGTGGTGGATGAAAGGGGATGCAGGTGCTGCTACGGCAGGCTGCTGGTATACTGTTTAGGGTCAAGTGATGGGTAGGCATGGGACTGGACTGGGGACTGACGGAGCACACCGGTTGCTGGATTGGAATGTTAGGTAACGGTGTTTGTTGATTCAGGGTGGTTGAAATTCTTTGCCAGGGGTCCCGGGGCATTCTCAGAGCGAGAGGAGCGCTTGGGGGCCTGAGGTGCCGACTGCCCTACAAACAGTTATGGGTGCGCACTGTTCTGGGCATGATGATATTGGGTGCCATCAGGCTGGGTTGACTTGCACCGTAGAGAATTAGACAATCCTCTGACATGCAGGGTTTGAAGGGGCTAGGAAATCCATCTCTGTTGTTCGAGGCCATGGGTCCACGGCGCTCAATGTCGTAGGGAGAAAGCCGGGAGTCCGGCGCTGATGCAGGATTTGTTCTGGGAGGGGAGGGGTTTGCATAGGTCCAGGGACGCTGGAGCGGGTGTCTGTGGCTGCGATGGGGGCCCACCCGGAGGGCCGTAGACATGGATGGCTGACACAAATGCTGTGGATACTGCAGACTGGCATAAGAGTGGTAGGACTTGAGGTTTGCGCTATAGGTGAGACGGGTTTTGACTGATATGCTGTCCTCATTTATTAAAGTATAGTTTTATATAGCGATGGCTGGACCCGTGGGTATCAGGGCGCTCTGCACACATGCTGTGACGAACTGGGGTGGTGTGTGGTGCAGGGAACCTGCGTGCCGGGCAGTGGCGGGAAGACTCTGGCACTGTGCTATTCTCATGAGTTACAGAGAAGCTGGAAGTGCATTAGTTTCCCCCTGGAGGCGGGTTTACAGTGGCCCATGTTGAGCAGTGGATGAATGGGTGACCGGCATTGTGGCTGACGTGCCTTGTGGTACATACTCGGGGCACCGGATTCTCAAGCAGGGCGACTTTGGTGCTTTGAGGCGCTTTGTGAGGATGGTTTGTCTGGATGCCTGGAATGGGGGTGGGTTTAGTGATTACGGTTGGAGGGCAGTCTTCACGGGCAACAAGATTATTGGCTTATGATTGGAGGCATAGGACTGGGGGTGTTGTTTTCCGAAGGAGGAAGGTGGGTTTTCGGTTATGCAGGTCGTTATAGGCTTCACAGGGGGGCCGCCTACGGTGGCGCACGGTTTGGGTGTTATGGGGGCTGTTGCAGCATTGACAGACGGAGGGCCCTGGGGGGGAGGGAGGGAGCGGCTGCAGGTTTCAGGGCTGCGGTGTCCGACAAGGTGTTTCTGTGATGACGTGGCGACTGGACACTTGTCGACCGGGGCTAAGGGAAGAAGGATACACTTCATGCAGGACTAATTATTCTTTTCTACTACAGGAGTTGAGAGTGGATCAGGACCCCAGGCGGTCGCCTGGCGGGAGTGGCCCCCTTTCTCCTGGGCATGGCCCGTCAGAAGAGGCGAACTAGCCAGTTGTACAAGGGCTGTACAATGATGAAGGAATCTGGGGGATGTATTTGTTTTTTTTTTGGTCTGGACGTTTGACACTGTGTTATGTGAAATAAGGAGTGGCCCCAATCCGAGGTTTCAGGTGGGAGACAGACGTATGCTGGGATATGGTGGGTATGGCTTTACACGATGATGCTTGGAGGGGGACATGGGGCAAGGAAGCAGATACTGGTGGCAATGAGGTCGATGTGATGACTTGGGGCCTCGCAGCAGAATGAGTCGAAGGAGGGGAGCTATTGACTGACTAAGGTACAGGTGAGGGGAGTGGGATTGCGCTGGGAAGGGGGCCACGCGCATGGACAGGGTCGGCCCTTTCCATAAAAGTTACTGGTGCCTTTGGGTGCAGGCCCTGGTGGTGGATGGTCGTTCACCGTGAGGGGGGCTCTTGTCATAAGCAAAGTTTTGGCCTAAATATTTCTGAGCGGTTTACGCGGGATGAAGGCAGAAGGGTGGACTGGTCATTCAAAGAGAGGGGGGCAAGTGCCGCAAACATAATTTCGGTCCCATCAAATCTTATCTGCCTACAATGGTGGCGAGCAAGAGGGTGGATGGTCGTCCATCGTGAAGGGGACATTTGGCACAGGATAGAATTTGGCCCAAGAATCCTGTCTATTTACACAGGATGCAACCAAGAGGGTGGATGGTCGTTCACCTAGGAGGGGGTGCTTGTCGCAAGCAGATTTGGTCCCGCAAAAATCTTCTGTTACGCTGAATACAAGCAAAGGGTGGATGATCGTTCACCGCAAGGGGGGCACCTGTCACAAATGAAGTTTCGGTCACATTGATTCCTATGGGTTCACAGTGGAGGCGGGCAAAAAAGGTCTATATATACCTAAAAGGGTTAACAACTCTCAAGCCAATGAAGTAATCCAAACCAGAATATGTGACCAAACTTCGTAAGGTGTCCTTAGATATCTACCTCCCCTCATAAAAAAGGATATGGGAGACTGATCTCTAAGTGAGGGAAACCCAAAGGTGTGATAACCCTACTCGAAGTACTGGATCACCAGACAGTAATGATTCCAGCAAGTAGTAAACTGGCCAAATAGTCAGTTTTAACACCCACTCATGTCACTAAAGAAATCTGAGAGCAGTATTTCCAAATAGGTGTTTTGTTGTGAAGTGAAAGCCAGTTGTTCTCCTAGTCATCAGGGCAGAACTCTGCCATGTGCCCTTGAAACACTGGGTGTGTTCAGCAAGCATGCTAACAAGGACCAAAATCGAGGGACCTTTTAAATAAACATAACAATGTTTACCAAAATTAACAAGCAATGGCAAAGCCAATAGTTCTCGCCTTTTGAACCCATTGGCTCTGCAAATGCTGTTTTGGTGGTGGTGGTGGTATTGGTGGTAGAGGTGGTATTGGTGGTGGTGTATGTATTGGTTTCACTGTTGGTGGTGGTGGTATTGGTGGTGGTATTGGTATTAATGGTGTATTGGTATTGGTGGTATTAGTGGTGGTGGTATTGGTGTTGGTGGTAGTGGTGTTATTGATGGTGGTGGTATTAGGGGTGGTGATATTGCTGGTAGTGGTATTGGTGGTGATATTGTTGTTGGTGGTGGTGGTATTAGTGGTGGTAGTGGTGGTGGTATTAGTGGTGGCATTGGTGGTGGTATTGGTGGTGGTGGTACTGGTGTTGGTTGCAATGGTGGTGGTGGTATTGGTGGTGGTATAGGTATTGGCGCTGGTATTAGATTGGTGGTGGTGGGATTGGTGGTGGTGGTGGTATTGGTGTTGATGGTAATTAGTGGTAGTGGTATTGGTGGTGTTGGTGGAGCTATTGGTGTTGGTGGTGTTATTGGTGGTGGTATTGGTGGTGGTGGTGGTATTGGTGGTGATGGTATTGGTGATGGTTGTGGTGGTGGTATTGGTGCTGGTGGCAGGTATTGGTGGTGGTGGTAGTATTGGTGGTGGCAGTATTGGAGGTGGTATTGGTGGTGGTGGTATTGATGGTGGTGGTGTTGGTGGTAATGGTGGTGGTGATGGTATTGGTGGTGGTGGCATTGGTGATGGTAGTGGTGTTGGCGGTATTGGTGGTGGTGATGGTATTGATGGTGGTGGTATTGGTGGTGTTGGTATTCGTGTTGGTGGTGGTATTGGTATTGGTGCTAGTGCTGGTGTTGGTGGTATTGGTAGTGATGGTATTGGTGGTGGTGTTGGTATTGGTGGTGATGGTATTGTTGGTATTTGTGGTGATGGAATTGGTGGTGGTGCTATTGGTGGTCGTGGTGGTGGTATTGGTGGTGATAGTATTGGTGGTGGTGGCATTAGTTGTGGTAAGTCCAAGGGGCCGCTCACTACTTATCCTACCAGCGTGTAGCCCCAAAGCGTTGTGGTCCTTGAAGTCAGCATCAGCGAGTGCGCCTCTGCCTGGGTCTTGAGGAAAAAATCAGTTGCGTTGGCCATCCCTGGACACGCATTTCGAGGTTGTTGCCTCTCATCAGCAGGGAGTAGGAATGTATATAGGGGTGCTGCGTAGACTGCCAAAAATATCTTCAGGTCTGGTACCGCTCGTGGCACGTAGGAGCATAACCCGGGCTCGTCAGCCCCACCGGCTCAAGGGAGCCTGAATGTAAAAGTAAGTCCAAGGGGTCGCTCACTACTTATCCTACCAGCGTGTAGCCCCAAAGCGTTGTGGTCCTTGAAGTCAGCATCAGCGAGTGCGCCTCTGCCTGGGTCTTGAGGAAAAAATCAGTTGCGTTGGCCATCCCTGGACACGTGTTTCGAGGTTGTTGCCTCTCGTCAGCAGGGAGTAGGAATGTATATAGGGGTGCTGCGTAGGCTGCCAAAAATATCTTCAGGTCTGGTACCGCTCGTGGCACGTAGGAGCGTAACCCGGGCTCGTCAGCCCCACCGGCTCAAGGGAGCCTGAATGTAAAAGTAAGTCCAAGGGGTCGCTCACTACTTATCCTACCAGCGTGTAGCCCCAAAGCGTTGTGGTCCTTGAAGTCAGCATCAGCGAGTGCGCCTCTGCCTGGGTCTTGAGGAAAAAATCAGTTGCATTGGCCATCCCTGGACACGTGTTTCGAGGTTGTTGCCTCTCGTCAGCAGGGAGTAGGAATGTATATAGGGGTGCTGCGTAGGCTGCCAAAAATATCTTCAGGTCTGGTACCGCTCGTGGCACGTAGGAGCGTAACCCGGGCTCGTCAGCCCCACCGGCTCAAGGGAGCCTGAATGTAAAAGTAAGTCCAAGGGGTCGCTCACTACTTATCCTACCAGCGTGTAGCCCCAAAGCGTTGTGGTCCTTGAAGTCAGCATCAGCGAGTGCGCCTCTGCCTGGGTCTTGAGGAAAAAATCCGTTGCGTTGGCCATCCCTGGACACGTGTTTCGAGGTTGTTGCCTCTCGTCAGCAGGGAGTAGGAATGTATATAGGGGTGCTGCGTAGGCTGCCAAAAATATCTTCAGGTCTGGTACCGCTCGTGGCACGTAGGAGCGTAACCCGGGCTCGTCAGCCCCACCGGCTCAAGGGAGCCTGAATGTAAAAGTAAGTCCAAGGGGTCGCTCACTACTTATCCTACCAGCGTGTAGCCCCAAAGCGTTGTGGTCCTTCAAGTCAGCATCAGCGAGTGCGCCTCTGCCTGGGTCTTGAGGAAAAAATCAGTTGCGTTGGCCATCCCTGGACACGTGTTTCAAGGTTGTTGCCTCTCATCAGCAGGGAGTAGGAATGTATATAGGGGTGCTGCGTAGGCTGCCAAAAATATCTTCAGGTCTGGTACCGCTCGTGGCACGTAGGAGCGTAACCCGGGCTCGTCAGCCCCACCGGCTCAAGGGAGCCTGAATGTAAAAGTAAGTCCAAGGGGTCGCTCACTACTTATCCTACCAGCGTGTAGCCCCAAAGCGTTGTGGTCCTTGAAGTCAGCATCAGCGAGTGCGCCTCTGCCTGGGTCTTGAGGAAAAAATCTGTTGCGTTGGCCATCCCTGGACACGTGTTTCGAGGTTGTTGCCTCTCGTCAGCAGGGAGTAGGAATGTATGTAGGGGTGCTGCGTAGGCTGCCAAAAATATCTTCAGGTCTGGTACCGCTCGTGGCACGTAGGAGCGTAACCCGGGCTCGTCAGCCCCACCGGCTCAAGGGAGCCTGAATGTAAAAGTAAGTCCAAGGGGTCGCTCACTACTTATCCTACCAGCGTGTAGCCCCAAAGCGTTGTGGTCCTTGAAGTCAGCATCAGCGAGTGCGCCTCTGCCTGGGTCTTGAGGAAAAAATCAGTTGCGTTGGCCATCCCTGGACACGTGTTTCGAGGTTGTTGCCTCTCGTCAGCAGGGAGTAGGAATGTATATAGGGGTGCTGCGTAGGCTGCCAAACATATCTTCAGGTCTGGTACCGCTCGTGGCACGTAGGAGCGTAACCCGGGCTCGTCAGCCCCACCGGCTCAAGGGAGCCTGAATGTAAAAGTAAGTCCAAGGGGTCGCTCACTACTTATCCTACCAGCGTGTAGCCCCAAAGCGTTGTGGTCCTTGAAGTCAGCATCAGCGAGTGCGCCTCTGCCTGGGTCTTGAGGAAAAAATCAGTTGCGTTGGCCATCCCTGGACACGTGTTTCGAGGTTGTTGCCTCTCGCCAGCAGGGAGTAGGAATGTATATAGGGGTGCTGCGTAGGCTGACAAAAATATCTTCAGGCCTGGTACCGCTCGTGGCACGTAGGAGCGTAACCTGGGCTCGTCAGCCCCACCGGCTCAAGGGAGCCTGAATGTAAAAGTAAGTCCAAGGGGTCGCTCACTACTTATCCTACCAGCGTGTAGCCCCAAAGCGTTGTGGTCCTTGAAGTCAGCATCAGCGAGTGCGCCTCTGCCTGGGTCTTGAGGAAAAAATCAGTTGCGTTGGCCATCCCTGGACACGTGTTTCGAGGTTGTTGCCTCTCGTCAGCAGGGAGTAGGAATGTATATAGGGGTGCTGCGTAGGCTGCCAAAAATATCTTCAGGTCTGGTACCGCTCGTGGCACGTAGGAGCGTAACCCGGGCTCGTCAGCCCCACCGGCTCAAGGGAGCCTGAATGTAAAAGTAAGTCCAAGGGGTCGCTCACTACTTATCCTACCAGCGTGTAGCCCCAAAGCGTTGTGGTCCTTGAAGTCAGCATCAGCGAGTGCGCCTCTGCCTGGGTCTTGAGGAAAAAATCAGTTGCGTTGGCCATCCCTGGACACGTGTTTCGAGGTTGTTGCCTCTCGTCAGCAGGGAGTAGGAATGTATATAGTTGTGGTATTGGTGGTGGTGGTGGTATTGATGTTGGTGGTGTGGTATTTGTGGTGGTGATGTATTGGTGGTGGTATTGGTGGTGATATTGTTGGTGGTAGAGGTTGTGGTATTGGTGATGATAGTATTGGTGGTGGTGGCATTGGTTGTGGTATTGGTGGTGGTGGTGGTATTGATGTTGGTGGTGGTGCTATTTGTGGTGGTGGTATTGTTGGTGATATTGTTGGTGGTATTAGTGGTGGTATTGGTGGTGCTGGTATTGGTGGTTGTTATGGTGGTGGTGGTGGTGGTGGTATTGATGTTGGTGGTGGTGGTATTTGTGGTGGTGGTGTATTGGTGGTGGTATTGGTGGTGATATTGTTGGTGCCAGAGATTGTGGTATTGGTGGTGATAGTATTGGTGGTGGTGGCATTGGTTGTTGTAGTGGTAGTGGTATTGATGTTGGTGGTGGTGCTATTTGTGGTGGTGGTATTGTTGGTGATATTGTTGGTGGTATTAGTGGTGGTATTGGTGGTGCTGGTATTGGTGGTTATGGTGGTGGTATTGGTGGTATTAGTGGTGGTGTTGGTGGTGGTGGTATTGGTATATGTATTGGCGGTAGTATTGGTGGTGGTTGTGGTATTTGATTGGTGGTGGTGGCATTGGTGGTGGTATTGATGGTGATTTTGTTGGTGGTATTAGTGGTGTGATACTGGTTGTGGTATTGGTGGTGGTGGTATTGTTGGTATTGGTGGTGGTGGTGTTGGTGGTGGTTGTGGTTTTAGTGGTGGTGGTATTGATGGGGTGGTGGGGGTGGTATTGTTGGTATTGGGGGTGTTGGTATTGGTGGTCGTGGTATTGGTGGTGATGGTATTGGTGGTGGTGGCATTGGTGGTGGTGGCATTGGTGGTGGTATTGTTGGTGATATTGGTGGTATTGGTGGTAGTGGTATTTGTGGTGGTGTTGGTGGTGGTGGTATTGGTGGTAGTGGTAGTATTGGATTGGTGACGGTGGTGGCATTGTTGGTGGTGGCATTGGTGGTGGTATTGGTGGTGGGGGTGTTGGCGGTGGTATTGGTGGTAGTATTAGTGGTGGTGGTGGTGGTATTGGTTTTGGTGGTGGTGGTATTGGAGGTGGTGGTGTATTGGTGATGATGGTATTGGTGGTGCCGTTGTTGTTGGTGGTGGTGGTATTGGTGGTAGTATTGGTGGTGGTGGTAGTATTGGTGGTGGTGGTATTGGTGGTGGTGGTATTAGTGGTGATGGTATTGGTGGTGCTTGTGTTGTTGGTGGTGGTGGTATTGGTGGTGGCATTGCTGGTTGTGGTGGCAGTATTGGTGGTGGTGGTGGTCTTGCTGGTGATATTGTTGGTGGTATTGGTGGTGATGGTACTGGTGGTGGTGGTATTGGTGGTGGTGATATTGGTGGTGGCGGCTTTGCTTGTGGTATTGGTGGTGGTGGTATTGGTGGTGGTGGTGGTGGTATTGGTGGTGATATTATTGGTGGTGGTTGTGTTGGTGGTGATGGTGCTATTGGTGGTGGTGGCACTGGTGGTGGTATTAGTAGTGGTGGTAGTATTGGTGGTGGCATTTGTGGTGGTTTTGGTATTGGTGGTGGTGGCGGTAGTATTGGCGGTGGTGGTATTGGTGGTGGTGGAGGTGGTGGTATTGGTATTGGTGGTGGTGTGGGTATTGGTGGTGGTGGCATTGGTGGCGATGGTGGTATTGGTGGTGGTGGCATTGGTAGTGGTAGTATTGGGTTGGTGGTGGTGATATTGGTGGTGGTGGTGGTATTGGTGGTGGTGGTGTTGGTGGTGGTGATATTGGTGGTGGTGGTGGTATTGGTGGTGGTGGTGTTGGTGGTGGTGGTATTGGTGGTGGTGGTATTGGTGGTGGTGGTATTGGTGGTGATGGTATTGGTGGTGGTGTTATTGGTGGTCATGGTGGTGGTATTGATGGTGTTCATGAAAAGCAAAAACTCCTTTTCCTGAACTTTACAACCAGTTTCTATTGCTATGCCAAAGAGACGTTTCACAGGTGGGAGAAGGGGTCTCGTCTGTGCGTAGGTTACCAAATTTACAAGCTTTTTAAGTGTCAGACCAGGTTCAACATGAATGTATTTCCAAACACAAATTTCTTTAAAAAAGTTTTCTTTCATTTATTAAAAAAATATTTTAAAAAAACAACAATACATTGTCTCATTTACATTATACATCTTGTACTACACAAATCAATTACAAATATTATTTAACTTAGTTTAAAAACTTGGACTTTTAAACTATGCTTATCGGCATAGTTCAAAAAAAATTTACTACAACATATTTTATAAAAACAGAGAACAAACAGTCGACGCGGCGTTTCGGTGCCAAAGACAATCTTGCACCTTCTTCAGGACTTGTTCACTAGGTTTCATTTAAAGTTGATTAATAGGGACCATTTTCAATGTGTCACAGAAAACGCATGAAGAGGGAGGACGCCGTGCAGATCAGCTACCACAAACAATTGGCAGTTGATTAACAATACTCCAAAATAGTGGTTCCTGATTTTATATTTAACAAAAGAAAAGGAGGAAATCAACCCATGAGTAGACCACTATGTAGTATATATATACAGGTTGCCATCCTAGTCTTTCTTAAGAATTATCATTGTACTGTTCTATATTCTATGTTCTACTTGTTTCCCCTGTTATGTTCCATGAATTGGCAGTTGGCCGTTTGCTACTGCTGTGCATGGTCTGCTCTTACGTTGTTTCCTACTTCCAATAAAGAAACCTATGGAAACTACTACCATCTGTAGAAATCATTTACTACAGTATTTTGGCGACTTGGCGACAATTGAAACCCTCAGCCTGCAGCCTCCATCACCTCGTTACCGCTGACAGACTTCAAGTTAAAGAGCAGACCGAGTCGAATCAACCCAACGTCTCCTTATCCAGACTCTGAAGATCCGACAACATCAAATTGGACTACGCGACGAAACCGGCAAGTTTTTACCTGCTTCTTCTTCCGTTTTCCTCCATTGTGCCCCTTTGTCGTTTCTTCGGACTACCTCCGACTCCTACGGTGCCACTCTGACTCTGATGACGCATTAGAATCCTCCACAGGAGTTAGCGATCATCACTGTGACATAGTCTGAAGCTCCACTTCCCATGCGTGACTCACTCTGACGCGCCACGCATCTCAGATTCAGGCGCATTTGCATGTACACGTCATCACGCTGGGAGCCATTTTGTGTTTCCATGGTCACCGATTCGACTCCACAGAAGCAACGACGATGCGCTCGTCTTAAGCGCATCCTTTACAAGTAAACCTTCGTTTTCTTTGTTGATTGTAGCGCTAATTTATTAACAATTTTTCGCCATTGCCTACAACATATTGACTATTTATTCTAGTTCAGAAACATTACATCCAAATTTATTCGTGAAGTATTTTTCTTTACAACTAAAGACATATATAACGTTTTTCTGTACACTTTATCTCATATCAGATTACAAAATATGTCTGAACACGCTTCTCTTCAGTCTGGCTCTATTGTTCTTCCGCCTAGCTTCCTGTCCTCGCCTGGCCAACCTGGCATATCGTGGGAAGACTGGTACCCCATGTTTGAGAACTACCTGGATGCCTTAGATGCCCAGGAGTTCTCTGCCAAACGCAAAAAGGCACTTTTATTGGGTTCCCTGGGAAAAGAAGGACAACGTGTCTTCAGGTTCCTACCACAAGTTCTTTTACCTGGTGCACAAGCCCCGTTGGATGAGTACAAAGAGGCTGTGTCTCGTCTTGAGGTCAGGTATGCCAAAGAGGAGAACCTCGTAATGAATAGATACAAATTCTACACTAAAAGTCAGAAAACTGGGGAGAGCATAGACGATTTTGTCTCTAGACTGCGTGAAATGTCTGTGAAATGTAAATTTGGAAACATGACGGATGAACTAATCAGAGATCAGCTTATTGTACAATGCAATAACAAAAAGATACAGGAACGTCTTTGGGCGGCGAAAAATCCTAATCTACAAACAGCAATTGACTTAGCGAAAGTTGTTGAACAGTCCCAGGGGTGTATGAAAGAACTTGAGAAGAGAAATTTTTCAAGTGATGTTGGAGAAGTGTCTAATCATTCACATATGCTTCCTTGTCAGGAAGATGATGATCAAGACGAGGTTGCTCTTCTCAAACAGAGAAAGTTCTTCAACAAAAAGACTGTTAATGTTAAGACCAATAACATTGTTAAACCCTTTTCTCCTAGGCAATGTCTTAGATGTGGTAGTCTTGCGCATGCTTCTGACTCCAAGTTTTGTTTTGCAGCCAAGCAAGAATGTATGAAATGTGGTAAACTAGGACACTATGCTAGAGTTTGCAGAGGTAAGGCTCGTCCTTCTGTCACAGTTGTCAGTGATCTATCAGTAAGTGAGGATGATAATGATAAGATCTTAGTTGTTAGTGATGACTCTGACCTTCAACGTGAAGATCACAAACGCAGAAATAGACCTAAAGCTATTTTTATTATCAATGATAAAAATGTTTGCTTAATGGTGGACACAGGTTCAAGATACACTATCATTCCCAACTCTCTCTTTGTTGAATTGTGGGGTGCAGGTCCTCTCTTTCCTACGGATATATCTCCGGGTGGATATCAAGGTGAACCATTGAATATCCTGGGATACTTTGAGGCTAACATAGTGTTTTCCACTAGACAGATTTTTGGAAAAGTATATGTGTCAGAGTCTGGTCCTGCTATCCTTGGTTGGATACACCAATATGACCTTTATATTGTTGTGAATCCTCGAGCTAATCCCCAAGTTATGGTAGTGGAAGACACAGAGTTGTTCTGTTTACTTTCTAAATTTAAAAATGTCTTTGGTGAAAGTTTGGGTCGACTAAAAGGCTATTCACATAAGATAATAATCAAACCCAACTCAATTCCAGTTCAACACAAAGTAAGACGCATTCCCATAATTATTAGGGATGAAGTCAAAAATCTTCTTGATGACATGTTGAGTTCTGGGGTCATTGAACCTGTGGAAGCCTCCCCTTGGGTTTCGCCCATTGTAGTCACAAAAAAATCTGACGGCAAGCTCCGTTTCTGTGTCGACCTCAGGTCTCTCAACCATTGTGTTGTTGCAGACACTTTTCCTCTACCAAACATATCTGAACTAGTTACCACTCTTAATGGGGCAAAATGTTTCTCAAAATTGGACCTCAGGAGTGCGTATCACCAAATTGACTTACACAAGGACTCCAAATCACTTACAGCTTTCATTACTCCATGGGGTACCTACCAATTTACTCGTCTACCCTTTGGACTCAAGTCAGCAGCTAGCGTTTTTCAACGCATGGTGTCAAGTATTTTTGAAGGTATACCTGAAGTAGTCTATTTTCAGGATGACATATTGATTTATGGTCTCACTGAGTCCCAGCACAATTTCACTCTTGGTGTTGTTCTTGAGAAACTATCAGATGCTGGTCTAACTTTACGCAAAGACAAATGTTTGTTTGGGGTGAGTGAAGTAGACTATCTTGGCTACACCATTACTTCCTCTGGCATAAAACCTAAAAAGAACTTGTGTGAGGCAATACGGTCTGCACCCACACCGTCAGTTAAGGATCAACTGCGGTCCTTTATGGGATTGATAGAATATTACTCAAAATTTGTACAAAATTTTTCTGATAAAACTGTGTGTATAAGATCTTTACTTAAACGGGGTGTAAGTTTTTCTTGGGGACCAGATCAAGAGAAGTGCTTTGTTAACATCAAAAATGAAATTTGTGATGCAAAAGTGTTATCCCCCTTTGATGTACATAATAGATCAATAGTCACAGTTGATGCCAGTGCACATGGTTTAGGGGCTATGTTGTCCCAAATGAATGGTGGTTCAGAGGTCACCATAGCCTTTGCTTCCAGGACCCTAACAGATACGGAAAAGAACTATTCCGTTATCGAGAGGGAAGCATTAGCTGCTTCATGGGCTGTAGAATACTTCCGCACTTATTTGTGGGGCATGAAATTTACCCTTCGATCCGACCACAAGCCACTGATCAAGGTTCTATCTCCTGGTGGTGCAGGTAAAGGGTCTGCTCGGCTTATGAAGCTGGCAGCTAGACTACAAGAGTTTCAGTACTCAGTAGAATATATCCCAGGGTGGAGAAACGTCCAGGCTGATTGCCTTTCAAGGTTGTCTATGGATTGGCGTTCCCCCTATAACTCAGTAGTATCTTTGGATTTGGATGATGTGGCTGTAGCCTCGCTTGAAGATGCTGTGTTTGTAGGTGAAGGTGTTTTCTCTTCCAGTGACTGGTCCAGAGAGATGTCTGTAGATGCTACTCTTCAGGAGGTCATCAGACTTATAACATTGGGGTCTAGAAGGGAGAGTTCTGTTCCTGCAGCTGTTCGACCTTACATTAAAGTCTAAGATGATCTTTCTATTGTGGGGAATGTTCTTTTTAAAGGTGAAAAGTTTGTGCCTCCATTTGGGTTAAGGAACAAATTATTAGCTTTAGCGCATGAAGGACACATGGGCCAGACGCTTACCCAAAGACGCCTTAAAGATCACTTCTGGTGGCCTGGGGTAGACTCGCAAGTAGTAGATTGGGTTGAGAAATGCTCTCTATGCAGAGAAGGGGAGAAGCGGTTGAAAACTGGTCCGAAAATAGTTGAGAGTGCACACATTTCTTTCCCAAATTTGCCCTGGCACACCATTGCCCTTGATTTCATTGGTCCAATGGGTGAGTTAGGAGAGAATGACAGGTTTGCAATTGTTGTTATTGATGTTTTTACCAAATGGTTAGTGGTCCATTTTACCAACGATATCACTGCTTCCAACTCAATCAAGTTTCTAGGTAACCTTTTTAAGGATGAGGGCTTGCCTTCAGTCTTAATCACAGACAATGGTCCGCAACTCACCTCTAAAGACATGCAACTATTCTTAAAAGATTGTGGTGTTTCTCATCATTTGACCTCTTTATACAATCCTCAGGGAAATGCAGTTTGCGAAAGAGCCAACAAGGTTGTCAAGGGTATTATACAGATGGCATCCAGTGGTGGTCATATTGTCAGGAAGATGGTGAACGAAATGTTATGGGCATATCGTACCACCCCTTTAGCCAGTGGGGATTTATCTCCATTTCAGTTAATGAGAGGGCGTGATCCTGGTCTAAAGTTATTTCCGTCCTGGATGAGAGATGTAGTCACTCTACAAGTGCAAGGTAACGTTCCAGATGATTTCAGGAACGATGTTATTAAATCCACTTCTTCTCCTTTTCTTGTAGGAGATTTGGTCAAAATCAAATTGGGTAGGTTGCAAAAGGGTTTGTCCAAGTTCAAAGGTCCGTTCAAGGTTAAGAAAGTACTCAACCACTGTGTCATCTTGAACAATGGGGAGTGCTGGAACTTCAGAAGGGTTGCACTTTACAAGAGACAAAAGGGCTCCTCTTCTTCGGTCCAATTTGACTGTCCTGTGGCTACTCCTTCTACTGATGATTTTGTGACTAGTGGATATTTGTTAGCCAATGACACTGATGATTACTCACCTTCGCAACCACAAGAAGAAGTTGTTGTTTCTGGTGGGGGTGATGCGTCTGTTACTTTACAGGGTCTCGTTCCTGTTCAAAGTGTGTCACTTCCTGTGCGTCCTCTTAGGCCTAGGCGGCCTCCCACCTACCTGCAAGATTTTGTTTGCTAAGTTTTTTTTTTCAAACAGAAAGGAAGAAGATGTGTAGTATATATATACAGGTTGCCATCCTAGTCTTTCTTAAGAATTATCATTGTACTGTTCTATATTCTATGTTCTACTTGTTTCCCCTGTTATGTTCCATGAATTGGCAGTTGGCCGTTTGCTACTGCTGTGCATGGTCTGCTCTTACGTTGTTTCCTACTTCCAATAAAGAAACCTATGGAAACTACTACCATCTGTAGAAATCATTTACTACACACTACTTATTAAATGAAGAGAAGAACGATAAAAGAGCAGCAAGTGGTAGCTCCCAGAGGTGTCCCCCAAACTTCCCATGACATCATAAGTAAGGACTGGATTGAAAATGGTCCCTATTAATCAACTTTAAATGAAACCTAGTGAATCAAACATCAAAGTATACAGAAGAGAAAACAACAAACATCTTCTGCCTATACAACTGGAGACTACTTGCTCCTAAAACTGAAAAGGGTGTGCCAGGAAGAAAATAGAAACCTGGATACCATTGTAATGAACAAGTCCTGAAGAAGGTGCAAGATTGTCTTTGGCACCGAAACGCCGCGTCGACTGTTTGTTCTCTGTTTTTATAAAATATGTTGTAGTAAAATTTTTTTGTAACTATGCCGATAAGCATAGTTTAAAAATCCAAGTTTTTAAACTAAGTTAAACAATATTTGTAATTGATTTGTGTAGTACAACATGTATAATGTAAATGAGACAATGTATTGTTGTTTTTTTTTAAATATTTTTTTAATAAATGAAAGAAAACTTTTTTAAAGAAATTTGTGTTTGGAAATACATTCATGTTGAACCTGGTCTGACACTTAAAAAGCTTGTAAATTTGGTAACCTACGCACAGACGAGACCCCTTCTCCCACCTGTGAAATGTCTCTTTATGGGACAAAGCAATAGAAACTGGTTGTAAAGTTCAGGAAAATGAGTTTTTGCTTTTCATGATTGTTGACCCAATCCTTTTTCCTGATAAAAAGGGTAACTCCCTCTCTATCACAAGGTATTGGTGGTGTTGGCATTGGTTGTGGTGGCATTGGTGGTGGTATTGGTGGTGGTGGTATTGTTGGTGATGGTATTGGTGGTGGTGGGATTGATGGTTGTGTAGTGATGGTGGTGGTGTTATTGGTGGTGGTAATGGTATTGGTGGTGGTGGTGGTGGTATTGGTGGTGGTGGTGGTGGTGGTAGTGGTATTGGTGGTGGTGGTGGTGTTAATAAAACAGGCTTTTTAAAAAATAACTTGTCAGGTGGCTTTAGTGCAGATGACATGTAACACAGATGGGCTGTGGTCAGCTTCAGCCAATTAGCACACAAATATGTGCTACCTGGAATTCACAAGACTTAATTTGCTAATCATTTCTAAATCCATTGTACTTGGGCGGGTTGAAACAGACACGAGATAATGCTGGGTTAAAGTGATTGAAAGCAGGCACTGGGCAGCGGTGCTGCTTAACAAAACACAAGCGTTTTCTGCTGGAGCAGCGCATGTCCGGCCTGCAGTAGGAGAAACTCAGTAAAATTAATTGCCCTTACAGACTAAATAACAGGTCCCGCCTAAGAACCTAAGTAAAGGGGCCAGTCGCCATGGGAGGTTACAAATCAAGACAAGGCCGTATTAAGGTGGAACTAACAAGCCTATTAACAAATTCGAAGGCAGCATTTACGAAAGACAATGACATAAGCCAAATAAAAATATGGGCGGAGAGTGAGTGAGACTTCTTTCCCAAACTCCACAGTGCAGGCGTGCAAGCGCGCTGCCGCTAGGCTCGACCAAAAAAGGAGTTCACTAAAAGTGAAGCAGAGGATGGATACAAGTCAAAAAAGCAAAATTATTGTAGAGAGGCTATGCTCCAGAGGAGGGACAAACACTAGATGGACATGATTGGATCAGGAAATCTATTGAAGAGGAAGCAAGTAAATAATAGTCACAATAAAGACAGCTAATGGGCGTGCTGTATATCCTCTGTCAATTCTTGGCAATCCCACAATAGAACGTTTGTAACCACACAGCTTGCAGTGTCTAATAGGTGAGATCTAAAACAGTACTGACATGTGTAAATAATCTTACCCACTTACACATCCATATTAGTACGGTCTTACGTAATATTCTACAATAACATAATAGCATACCACGTCTATATTTCACCTGTCTATGAATCATCAAGAATGGACTCCACAGCCTTGTGATGTTGTACACGCTCTAGTAGTTGGGATGGGAGGAGCTTAGGGTTGGAGGAAGAGGAGGAGCAGTAACATGAAAGGGGCAGTTAGAGTAGGGACAGGGACATGAATGGAAGCAAGTAATAAAGCTCTGATTAATACAACCATATTTGTATGTCGTTATTGTAGTTACGACATGACAACTGGCGACGAGGATGGGATGTGAAGACAATCACCCCAGAACCCGAAAAGAAGCGTCCTGTCCCTGGGCACCACGAAGAAAAGAAAATTTGTTTGCAGGACACGTGTGCCCCGACGAAACCGCCGCCTACAGCCCTAGGCCAGCGGTGAATGAGGTGCTCCACGATCAGGCGATGTGCAGATGCCAGATGGTTTGTTAAGATGTTATTAACATGGGCTTCTGAAGTCTTTGCCACCCAAGGAAGGAGGGAGATAGGTCGATAACTCTCCGGCTTCAATGGATCCAATCCAGGCTTCTTTATGATGGGCATGACACAGGCAGCCTTCCAACTAGGTGGAACTGAACCGATGGTAAGGGATTGCTCTACCAGATGGCGAATGGGAGGAAGGAAAAAGGACGCCGAGTCCATAAACTGGGCAGGTCTCAAAGGGTCATCCGGAGAGCCAGACTTGACCTTGGCCGCTAGGAGATTAAACTCCTGCTCCGATGGTATAGAGAGAGAGGCCAAGCACTGAGAAGTACGCAATGTCAAGGTCGTACTGTCAGAGTCAGTACGACTCTCTACAAAACAAGCATTGGCGAGTACAAGCCTTGAAAAAGTAAAAACAAGCATTGACAAGTACAAAACAAGCATTGACGAGTGCAAGTGAAAAACAAAAAGTGACAGTTGCAGAAACAAGCATTGAACATTGCAAAAAGTGCACCGTTAACACGTCAGTCCAGCCATGTCGACTTCACCTGCCCGTAACGGAGGTGGTGCAGCAGCGGCTGCGGCTGCCCCAGTCGTGCCCATCGTCTCTCATCTACGCCCCCCGGAACCATTGACTCTGGTGGCGGGCGGAAGTATGGGTCCTCGGTGGCAGGAGTGGCTGGAGGACTTTGAAGATTACCTAAAAGGTCGAAAGTCACAGGAGACAGAGACAAATTAATTGCACTTCGCAATCTTGTTGGCAAAGAAATCGGCAAGGTAATCAAAGAATTACCGACAGATGACAAAGGAACTTATGACAAAGTGCGTGACGCACTAAACAAAAAATTTGTGCACAAAAGAAATGTGGATTACGAAAGATACGTGTTTCATCAGGCACGTCAGGACAAAGATGAAATGATGAGCACTTTCATCTCACGACTGCGCCGACTGTCGCAGTACTGCAAGTTTGACTCCTTTTCAACAGAGGATGCCATCAGACTCAGAGTCATTGAGGGCTGTCATTCAGAAACGCTTAGAAGGCGACTGCTACGGAAGAGCCATGATCTCGACGAGATTGAAGAAATGACGAGAGTATACGACCAGGCGGAAGAACACACAAAAACCATGGAGACAGGGCGGGGCGAGAAAAAGGAGCAAGCATACTGGACTCAAAGCTCTGGCCCTCAGAATAGATCAAGCGACCATCAGAGAAGGTCTCGTCCAGCGTCTAGACACAGGCGCCGAAGTCATCGACGCCATGAATCGAGCAAGAGAGAAAAGAGATCGAGTCACATCAAGAAGCCAGAACATTCAAGGAAATCTTACAGATGTGGGTATGACTTCCCACACATAGACACCTGTCCAGCCAACAGTGCCGGAAATGTGGGCGCATGAACCACTTTGAAGCCATGTGTGGAGTGTACAGCATGGAGAGAAGGAGAGAGAAAACCAGATCTCGACCAGATGAAAAGCGACATCACGCAAAGGCTGTGCAAAACAGAGCACTGTCATCATCTGGCTCGTCGCATTCCTGCAAGGAATCGCACAGATCTCAATGGATCAGAAGGTCACCGTCGAGGGATTCGAGGTCGACCTCTCAAGAGACAGCATTCACGGATGAGTACATATGCATGCTGGCTGACCCAGACCAGCTGAAAAAGTATCCTCCACTAGATATTAAAGTGGGGACTCACGCCACCAAATTTGTACTTGACAGTGGGGCCTCCTTGAACTACATGCCTGTGACCGAATATCACAAGATGAAACCGCCGCCGGTCCTGAGTCCCGCACATGTCAGAGTATATACATGGATGGCGAAGAAACCCCTTCCCTGTCTGGGCAAGTTTGCAACGACACTCAAACATGAATCCACAGCGGTACCGGCGTACATCCATGTCATTGAAGGACTGGAGGCTGATTGCCTCCTCAGTTTGCCCACAGCAGAGAGACTCAGACTGGTTGAAATACTATACCGGGTACATGACAATCCAGACATTGTCCGGAAGTTTCCCAAGTTGTTCAGCGGACTAGGCAAAATGAACAAGTGCTTGATTCGCCTACACATATACGACCAAGTGCGTCCTATTGCTCAGCACCCAAGGCGAGTACCTTTCCACCTTCAGCAGGAAGTAGAGGACGAGATTCAGGAACTTCTTCAAGCAGACATTATTGAAAAAACGGACGGTCCCACACCATGGGTTTCACCAGTTGTAATTGTCCCTAAAAAGGGTACCCCTGAGAAAGTACGATTATGTGTGGACATGAGGCTTCCCAACACAGCCATAGAACGGGAGCGGCACCCAGAGCCCTATCTAAGTGACATGATAGCGGCACTGAATGGAGCCAGGGTATTCTCAAAGTTGGATCTCAACAAGGGATACCACCAGTTGGAGCTGCACGAAAAATCAAGATACATTACAACATTTGCCACTCATCTGGGCCTGTTTCGGTACAAAAGACTGAGTTTCGGCATTTCTTCCGCAGCGGAGATATTTCAAAGAGGTGATACGCCAAACCATCAGGCATATCCCGAATTCCCTAAACTACAGTGACGACATATTGGTATATGGATCGAACACACAAGAACACGACAAAGCCCTGGATCGAGTATGCCATGCTCTCCTGGAAGCAAATTTAACGTTGAACAAGGACAAGTGTGAATTCCATCAGTCCACTCTCAAGTTTTTCGGTCACGTGTTTTCCGGGGCTGGAATGAAGCCCGACCCCGAGAAAGTAGCTGCGCTCTACACCACCAAGAGTCCTCAAGATGTCAGCGATGTCAGATCATTCCTGGGCATGGCCAGCTATTGCTCCAGATACATCCAGGACTATGTAACGATCAGTCACCCCCTTCGCGCACTCACGAAGCAAGGACAACCATTTGTGTGGAGCCCTCAGTGTGAGCGGGCTTTCCAAGAGATCAAGCAAGCGGTGGAATCAGCTAACAATCTGGCCTATTTCAACACCAAAAGGAAGACGGAGATAGCGGTGGATGCCAGTCCAGTGGGTTTAGGTGCCATTTTAGCTCAATATGACAGTGATAATGAGCGGCGTCACATCGTGGCATACGCCAGCCGCAGCCTTTCCGATACTGAGAAGGCCTATTCTCAGCCCGAGAAGGAGAGCCTAGCGGTTGTGTGGGCTTGTGAACACTTCCATGTATTTATCTTTGGTAAACATTTCACCATGATCACAGATCACCAGGCCCTTGTCACCATTTTCGGCAATCCCAAAGCCAAGATGCCGCCCCGCATTGAAAGATGGGGTCTGCGCTTGCAGGAATACACTTTCACCATTATTCACAAACCCAGGAAAGGTGCGAATCCGGCAGACTACATGTCCAGACACCCCCAAACATCTCAGGAGTCGCATCCATCGATGGCTGAGGAATACATACACTTCGTGGTAGGTGTAGCCCGGCCACCGGCAGTCCCATTAGAAGCGATCAAAGATGCTACGGCACAGGACAATATCCTTCAGAAGGTAGTGCGCCGACTGCACACACATCGCTGGAGACATGATAGCGAGGACGAAGCGAGTGACTCACAAACACGTCAGGAAATGCAAGCTTTTCGACATGTCAGTGACGAGTTGTCAACCACCTCAGAGGGGCTCCTGCTGAGGGACCATCGGATCGTCATCCCGAGGCAGCTACGTCAAGGAGTGGTCAACCTTGCGCATGAAGGTCATCGGGGAGTTGTTGCCACAAAGAGAGCTTTAAGGGAGAGAGTCTGGTTCCCGCAACTCGATCAAATTGTTGAGCTCACCTTGAAAGACTGTCCCCAATGTCAACTAGTGAAATCGGGAGAGCCTCCAGCTCCTCTTCAAATGACTCCACTGCCAAAATGGGTATGGCAGGAACTTGCCATGGACTTCTATGGACCCCTCCAGTCAGGCCGGTATGTGGTGGCTATCATGGACAAATATTCCAGATTCCCGATAGCGCAGTTTGTGTCTTCCACAAATGCCTCCAGCACAATTGCCGTGTTGGACGAAGTGTTTGCCGCATGGGGCGTTCTCAAGGAACTCAAAACAGACAATGGCCCTCCTTTTAATGTAAAAAGAAACAATTCCCAACAGGTATTATTTAAGAGACAATTTTCAAAATGTATGCAATAAGCATTACCAGTAATAACCAACAAGGAGTCACTTGAGTTCTTTGAAAACGGTATTATTCACCAATAATAAACAAGGAAGTATTTTCGGGGTAATACAGTTAAACAGCACTGTACAGAAGGAATCATGTGACAACCCAGTGGCACTTGGTAAGTGGTGATATATACAATAGATAACTGTGAAGGTGCAAGTGCTAAAGTGAGCAGCGTGATCGGCGCATAGTGACAGATAATAAAACAGTGGTTGCTCCAAAGTAAGATCAAGTTGTAATCACTTAAAACATAATTCGAAACAATTTAACAGGAGCACCAAGCTTGATATGCGTCTTAAGATTATGCTGTAAGGTCGACGGCGCTATCCTGATAGCTCCGGCATTCACTGCCAGCCTGACTTAATACAACAGAGCCCTCATCGCCCTGTGCTGCCTCGATTCATACAGGCGCCCCATCAAACCCCCGCTGCTCTGATTCGACTCATTGTACAATCAGCAAGCCATCCCTGAGCCTTCGCCAAGCCGCCAAGCCCACGAGTTCCCCACCGGGCTGACGCTCACTGCTCACATCGACAACCCCGTCCTGATGATGATCCCAACTCAGAGGGATCGAAACGCCATCGACCTTACAGCATAATCTTAAGACGCATATCAAGCTTGGTGCTCCTGTTAAATTGTTTCGAATTATGTTTTAAGTGATTACAACTTGATCTTACTTTGGAGCAACCACTGTTTTATTATCTGTCACTATGCGCCGATCACGCTGCTCACTTTAGCACTTGCACCTTCACAGTTATCTATTGTATATATCACCACTTACCAAGTGCCACTGGGTTGTCACATGATTCCTTCTGTACAGTGCTGTTTAACTGTATTACCCCGAAAATACTTCCTTGTTTATTATTGGTGAATAATACCGTTTTCAAAGAACTCAAGTGACTCCTTGTTGGTTATTACTGGTAATGCTTATTGCATACATTTTGAAAATTGTCTCTTAAATAATACCTGTTGGGAATTGTTTCTTTTTACATTATATACCCATCCCAACCTGGTCTATGGGTCCCCTCCTGTTACTCTTACACCTCCTTTTAATGGCCATGAATTCAGTGAATTCGCAACGCACCTAAACTTTCGACATAGAAAGATCACGCCATTGTGGCCCCCAAGCCAATGGCACCATTGAGAGGTTCATGGCCACCCTAAAAAAGACCTTTCAACAGGCCACATTCGAAAAGAAGGACTTACAAATAGCATTAAACGAAGTACTACGAGTGTACCGGACTACTCCACACGCCACCACCGGAAAATGCTCTGCCACGCTCATGCTAGGGCGACCCATCAAGACAAGGATCCCGACGTGGGAAGGGGCTCTGGCACCGGTGTCCCCAACACGCACCCATCGAGAAGCAGCAAGGGCTGACCATGTGGAGAAGAGCAGGATGAAAAGGTATGCGGACGCCAAGCGGCGTGCCAAGTCTCCCTCCCTTCAGACGGGAGACTGTGTCGTGGTCAAACAAGAGCAGGCCAAGAAAACAGACTGTCGGTTCAAAGAAGAACCTTTGATTGTCACTCAGCATAAAGGCACCATGATCACAGCCGAGTCTGAACAGAAAAGGATTACTCGAAATGTGTCTCATTTTCAGAAATGTACACCAGGCCTGAAAGAGACACTTGAGAGGGACACTGCCCAAGGAGATGTCGACCAAGTCCAACCCTGAGACTTGACAGGCCACAGGAAGATGAGCCTACAGATGTGGGAACGCGTCTCCGACCACGAAGAGACATACTCAAGCCAAAGAGACTGATTGAAGAAATGGACTAGGAGTAGCTAAAGCTTTTTGTTAACAAAGGGGGAGATGTGATGTTGTACACGCTCTAGTAGTTGGGATGGGAGGAGCTTAGGGTTGGAGGAAGAGGAGGAGCAGTAACAGGAAAGGGGCAGTTAGAGTAGGGACAGGGACATGAATGGAAGCAAGTAATAAAGCTCTGATTAATACAACCATATCTGTATGTCGTTATTGAAGTCACGACATGACAAGCCTTTACTGTGATGAGGAGACCCAGTAGTACATAGACCCTGCTCCACTGCACAAGGCCCTTATATTAACTGAAACAGCCTGCATGCCCACTTGGGCGAACTTTATGGGGCTATGCACCACATTTTCCAAGGGGACACTCTGCAAGTTTCACATTGGCACTGGAGTAAGTTGTTTGTTTGCAATGGAATTCGGTCCGTCAGAGTCCAGCATCACTACATCTATGATCCAATTATAATATGCATGCTGCAGTAACTTCAGAATTGCAAGTGACACATTGCAAACAATACTCTGCACTGACAACTCAGCCAAACGGAATCCTCGCCAGAGTCCTGCGGGGCGGCGCCTCCCCAGGAATAATGACAGATGTACATGTATTTTCATTCTTCAACAGCGTTTGTCTTAAAGTAAAAATAATTGCCTAGATAATTAAATTCCATAACGCCCTTCATTTATTCAGGTCTCATAAGCAAATGTGTCGGATTTGCAAGTTGGTATATTGCCCCCTCCTTACTGCACAATTACTTCAAAAGGGGCTTAAGCCTGGACAGCATATTAATAGACTTGTCAATGTGTCATCGTTCTTGTCAACAATAAATATACATTATTCTTTAACTTCAGCAAAGGGCCTTCCTAACTATTTATCAAGACTGTATAATAGCTAAATATAACACTTAATAACATTGTGAATGTACCTAATTGTTAAGCTCTGAGAACAGCTTTCTCTTTTCCATTTCCAGCTGTGTCAAATGGATAAAATTTGCAGTTGCAGAGATTACCCGTCGCGATTTTGCAGCCAAGGAAAAAATGAATCCTATTAAAATCTTTGCATCAAAGGGCAATTGTCTCAATGCCGGACAGGCACGGCCTTTGCACACAGGTGGCAGAACCGCCGACTTCTGCTGTAGGATGTTGTTGTGCAACTCTCACTTTATAATTACGCTTTGATTATGCCCTGTTGGAAAAGAAGTACATGCCAGGTGAAGATGGCGAGATATTGTTGGTATCAAGAGAGGACTGAGTTACAAAAATGAGTCAAACGCCATTGTCTTCCAGGTGGCCATAGTGGAGAGGGTTGTGAGGGGTCCAAATCCCTTAGACAGGTCACCTTACAGATATTGCAAGCCTGTGGGTTAAGAGGGCCCTTCCTGACTGGTAGGGGTATGCAAAACACCACAGAGAGGCCTGTGTTCTGCCCAGAGGCCTGCATTCTGCCCCTGAGGCAAAGGAAAAGAACATACATTCTGCTGTTGCTATTGCTGTGACAAATAAACATAGCATAACACAGTGACATAGATCAAATTAGTAGAGTGATAATTAAAAGGACAAAATATTTCTCAGCCAGGGTATATGAAATGGGTGCCCAGCAATGAGGGCGCCTGTGGCTATTACTTTCCATAGATTCGAGCTCTTGGTTTTACCTTCAGTGCCATTAATTCAAACCGTTTAAAAAAAGGTTGTCATTTACACACATGGTATAGCTCTCAAATGCTAAAAGGGGTATAGAAAAAAAGACGAAAAACACTATTATTGGGGTAATTTTACTCGTTCCAAGAATTCTAATGGTGACCACACCGCGAGTCAACAAAACATGTCAGCCATCCCACATCGAGGAAGAGGTGTGGCGCCGCGGCCAGGGCGACTGACTCCGGAATCTGGGGATCACTGTTCGATCCCCGGCACCGGCGGCAGATTAGACCAGCACCATGTGACTCTGGGCAATAGCTTGCTTAATCTTCCCGACGGCCCCCAGCGCCTAGAGACCCTAACGGGTGATTGTGCGCTTTACAAATGTGGATATTATTATTATTATCTGCAAAAGGATGTCAGAAACATGGGTACCAGTAACGTGAAAGAGTATAAATATCTTGCATTCATAGTTGGTGCAGAAAAATATGTTACTCTCTGGCCACAGAAAAACGTATAGCTATCAGTGGTGAAGCTGGTAACGTAGAACCAGGCCGAGGGTTGTGAGTGTGCCCAGCAATCCTTTGACCGACTTCCATTTATTTAAATAGCCTTCTCGGAGTCATTGAGAGTGGTTTAAATTGTTTCGGAATATAGCATATTTTTGCTTACTTTCCATGTTACAAGAGAATAATGACAATTTTACGCTTTTTTCCCACCCAAACATAAGCAAGTGCCTGATATTATTTCTAAGAAAGATGGCAACCCTAGATTAGTAGCACCACTGTCCAGTTGTGCCAGGGGTTTATACACCCCAATCATAGTCGTTTTCTAAAACTGACCTGGGAAGTGAGAGGTCATTGTCCTTGGTACTGCATGAATTAGGACTCAGAACAGCCTTGCTAGGCTACTGCATGGGCTGACCCCTTCTTTAATGCTAGAGAAGAACAGAAGGTTGTATTTATGGCCTCGCCCAGGGTTCGTATTTTAGTGCTTTCCTCTTTGAAAGAGACTCTTGTGTTCCCATTTCTTTCAGAGACAGGCTCTGCCACTATTATCCTACCCAGAAGAAGCCTGAGTCTCTCCAAAGTTATGTCCCTTGTGCATTGTAAACGAGAGGCCAGATTTATTGAGGTTCACCCAAGATGATACAAGGCAGCGCAATTTCCTAATTAAAATTGACAAAGCCACCTGGAGGTGATTTTTGTTCCCTTGCATAGCTTTGTAAAGCAATGTAACGCAATGTAGCTGCTTGTGCTGTGTTACGATACATTTCAAGCTGAGAGGCATTCTATGGGTAGTGCTTGGGCCTTCCTGTGCAAATTCCCATGGATTTAAATCATTTTTGGATTATCAAAATGTTGTACATTTAGGACTGCGTCAAATCAGTACACCACCCAGAGAATGGCATAAGGAGGAGAAAAATCTTATTTTCTCCTTATTTCCTCTTTCTATGTGTGATGCAGAAGACATCACACATAGAAAGAGGAAAATGCCTCTTTGTCCAGGAAGCTATTCATTTCTGCACAAAAACTATTTTGCCTTCAACGCAGGCACCCTTGCATTGTGGTATAAGGGTGTCTGCTTTAGTGCTAAGCTCTACACTGTGTGCCAGAGAGCAGAAATACCCCATATCTTAGTAAATATGGAACTTTCTGATCTCCCCCTTTCACACAACCCAGCGTAGCAAGTTCCTTTACTGTACAGCACTGCAAGAAATAATACTAAATGTGTCCCTAAGTCTCCCTAAAAATATAAAGATTAGTTATTGACTTGACAAGTTCTTTCTCTGCATACATAAAGCCTGGACCATAGGGGATGATGGACGGAGTGTTGAACATTGCAAGCACTCACCCCAAGTCAACTGATCTGGGTTTAGTCCATCATCATTCTTTAGCTCACTCCGCCACCCCAGTTCAGACATGGCCATATGCAAATCAGTCTGACCCTGTGCCTCATGGGAACAGTCCAGCCCGAACTGCCAAGCCATGTCTTCCCTGGACCGGAAACAAGCATCCTGGGACCAGTTTCTGGCTAATCAGCCGTCATCAGCCAAGCTAGCTTGAATCCAGTGGCAAAATGAGCAAGAGACCCACGCCTGGGCATACCCTGCCAACTTAGGGCGAACAATGCAAAACCAAAGGGGATGATGGACGGAGTGTTGAACATTACAAGCACTCACCCCCCAGTCAACTGATCTAGGTTTAATCCATCATCATTCTTTAGCTCACTCCGCCATCCCAGTTCAGACATGGCCATATGCAACCCATCCAATTCTAATCTATCTGAGCTGTAGATCATGCATGACAAGCACAGTTTCGACTTTCACATCCTTCATTCTTAAAAGGGTTGTGTCCAAGCTCCAGTGGCAAGATACCCATCAATGGGTAAACCTGCACATTGTAGTGCAAGACCTTGTCAAATAATCCAAGTGTGTTTCATTCCAAATCTACATTGAGACAGGTTTTTAATTCAATCAATCCCTTTTCTGGTGTAAACACAATCAGACATTTACAGCTCACTCAAGGATCTTCAGAAAGTGAGCTAATTTGTATTAAAGATGGCGACTCTTTGTCATAGTTTGTCCAGCGGAATCAAGTGATGAATGTGCTCATATATTTACTAATGCGGCTGTTGATAGGACAAATCAAATGTTTAACAGCGATCGGTGAATTGGTTTAAACGCACATCTAAGGAACTTGAACAAAATATTGGGGAAAATTAGAGAATGAATTGAAGCAGAAAAAAACCCCAGTAAGCATTTGAAGAGCTTCCTAAGTAAAATGTTGAGGAATCATCCAGGGCAGCACAATCTTAATCATTTCGGCTGATTACCCTACCCAGTCATTGCTCATATGAACTATGGCATCTGCTAATCTGCCACCACCTCTAGTTTTAGTATCAGCAAAGGTGGAAACTCTATTGCCCTGGAAAAGATGCTAGAATCTTTTTTAACTCATATCTAATAGCGGTTGGGGACAGAAAATCATTGGTGGTAAGGAAACAAGCTGTACTTTTGCACAATTTGGGTGTGGAAGGGTGGAACACATATGACATCCTAGAAATAATACCTGTAGGAAATGCAGAGGATGATGCTAGAGATGCATATGAGATGTCAGTGCTTATGCTAGAGAAACATTTTGAAGACAGGATTATTATTTTAGAGCAGCACCAATTTTTATGAGGCTGCAAGGGTAGAATGAGAGTGTGGGGACATATGTTGCATTTTTAAGGACCCTGGAACATACTTACAATTTTGACCTTCTGGCTGATTCCTTGATTCAAGATCAGCTGGTGTGCTATACTAACAATGTGAGCATTCAAGAAAGGTTAGTGAAGAAAAATCCTGAACTTAGAGAAGCAATTGCTGCAGTGGAAGGCACGGAGCGCACCAGTTCCTGGGTGAGGAGATGTGTGATGTTCCACTTCCTACACACACTAATCAGTTTGCTGAGTCAACCTGTTTGGGTTATGTCAGGCTGATTTGGTTTCTAAAGCTAAACCAGAGGAGAAACAATTGTTAAAACAATTGTCGAGTAATGGTAACAGTAAGAACTCTAGATTGAAATGCTTCCACTGTGGGAATCCTGGGCATATGGCAAATAGCCCCCAATGGTATGCAAAGAACTCCGGGGCATATTACCAAGCAATAGCGATAATTATCGCTATTGCTTGGTTAGAGACAAAAATTTACCGCTGAGCTGTGGCGATTTTTATCGCAGATAAACCTTGGTATTACCAAGGTTTATCGCAAATGCGATAAAAAACGGCCGCAATGCATGAATATCGCTGAAAAGTCAGCGATATTCATGCATTACCGAGCTAATGCTCTTAGCCATGTTATCCACCTCCCATTGGATAACATGGCTAAGAACTGCTCAGGGCAGGTGTTAGCTTTTGGAGATATTCGCGCTTAGCACGAATATCTCCAAAAGTTGGTAATAGGAGATAGCGATGTTAGCGACTGTTTCCAGTCACTAACATCTTGGCATGCCCACTTTGCATGTCATTAGTGATAAATATCACTGACATGCAAAGTGGAGCCTAAGATGGTCGCTATCTCCTACTAGCTGTCGCTAACTTGTGTTAGCGACACCTAGGTTATAGGGAGATAATTTTATCTCCGCTTTCTTGGCTTTTAAAGCCATAAAAGCGGAGATAAACCCCCTTGATAATATGCCCCTCCATTTGCAGGAAGTGTGACAAGAAAGGCCACTATGCCATGGTTTGCAAAGGTGAGAAGGGTTCAAGTTCATACCTTAGAACAGGACATATTGAGTCTTGAATCTCAGATGCTAAATGAGAATACCAGACTAGAGGATGTGAGGCACAGACCGAGGGTGCGCCAAAAAGAATTATATGAGTTGCTGGAAGATAGTGCCAGGGCACAGGCCTTGGCTACTCAACACAGAATATACGATGCAGGAGACAAGGTGAATAAATTAGTGGCCCAGTTAGATAAGAGTACGGTGAGTGGCAGATGGGTCCGTAGGATAGTAGATGAGGCAGGATGTAGATATGTCTCTGGAAAAGAGGTGACAGAGGCATTTGCCACCCACTACGAGGCATTATACACATCTTCCTCCACAATGACAGAGCAGGATTGCAGTGAATTCCTGCACAACATAACTCTACCGCAACTGTCAGCAGAAGATAGGGAAATGTTGGAGAGGGACTTAACGGTAGAGGAGGTGGTTACGGCATCAGGCTCTCTACAGTCTGGTAAAGCAATGGGAACTGTAGGGATGTTCGAATGCATGTTGAGTAAAACGGCAGAACATCTCCTGGGTATGCCGACAGAGGCCAAGTTGGACAGTGTCCTTCCTCCGGATCAAAGGACAGCCATAAAAGCAGTAATTCCTAAAGAGGGCAAACCCCCATCTGAATGTGCGTCATATAGCACAAGCTCCCTACTCAACTATCAAGTCAAGGTCCTGGCCAAAATCCTGTCCTCCCGCTTGTGCAGAGTGATCACCTCCCTCATACACTTGGACCAGTCGGGATTCATGCCACATAGAGGAACTAGATTGAACCTGTGCAGGTTATTTGGTGTCCTATACATCACAGAATCGAGCCTGACAAGCCAGACAGCCCTCCTGTATTTAGATGCCAGGATGGTTTTTGATAGTGTGGAGTGGAACTACCTCTAAGCGATACTGGGCCAGTTCGGTTTTGGTCCCAAATTCATCGGATGGGTGAAATTCCCACACCAACATCTATTATCCAGAGTGACAGTCAACGCCACAGTGTCCTGGGTGTTCCCTCTTTAGAAAGGAATGAGGCATGGATGCCCCTTGTCCCCAGTTTTGTTTGCTCTGGCCCTGGAGACCTTTGTGGCATGGGTACGGCAGGACCCTCTAATTTGGGGAAAACCCAGTGGGGGAGGAATGAAAGGATCGCATCTCCTAATATGCGGACGATATCCTACTATATGGCAGATGACCGAGACAATCAATCGACAGGATACTACAGATTTTCCGTATTTCCGGGGATTACTCAGGATACCACATCAACTGGAACAAATCACTTCTCTTTCCCTTGACGGGAGGGATCCCTCGTTACACCTCTAAATGTTAAGCACCAATCGAGGGATGTGGATCTATTTAGCTAGGGCTCCCTGGGAGTCCTATCAGCGTAACCTGGGTTCCCAACTGGACAGACTCATGGTAGACGCCAAACACTCACCCCAAGTCACTTACCCACATGGGACTGGCTGCCGTATTTAAAATGATGACACTTCTGGGTTTACTCTAAGCCTTGCAATAAACGCCATATGAGATACCGCCACTCTTCTTTCGGAGAGTGGAGGCTGTGTTACGACCCCTGCTACGGAGCGATGGTGCGCCACGCCTAGCTCTACACAAACTTTAGAGGGGGGTCAATGATGGGGAGCTGGTATTGCCCGACATTCAGATTTATTTCTGGGCCTGCCAGCTGGTCACGGTGAATGGATGGGTATTTGGGGTTTGAGTGGAGCCAGCCTACAGATTAGATAGAGTTGGGATGGGCTCCAGGGGCTATCGCCCACTATTATATACCAGAAGAGTGATCAGGGGCCTACCCCCGCATACCTTGACAGTAGCACTGGCGTGGCAAGCAGTAACAAAACATTTGGTTTGGGAAGGGAGGCTCACGAGGATGACCCCTCTGGGACAGCAACCTGCTGAAAAAGGTTGTAGAGCTGCGAGGTTTCCATAAGTGGGAGCTTTTAGGCCTGATGAACCTGGGAGATATCTGGAGAGGGCAGGCTTACATTACGTTCTCTACTTTACAAATCAAATTCAAAATGGGAAAGAGGAATGGTTAAGATACTTACAGTTAGGCCTTGCACTCCGGAAATATATTCAGGAGAGAGAGGCTCTGGAGGATGCCTCTCCTTTGGAGGACAGACTGTTTATAGACCCTTTGCAGGAGAAGACTATCTCATTACTATATAAGAAAATAATAAATAACTTACCAAACATATTGGGCCCACCGAGGGCAACATGGGAGAGGGACCTGGGTCCATTTAAAGATGAGGACTGGGTGGAGTCGATGCAAAGACAGAGGGAGGTGGCAATACGCACTAGGTTTCGATTGATCCAGCTGAAGATTATGCACCGGGTGTACTATCCCAGATCGGTTCTACAGCAGCTGGGGCATGCTGGTGATGCACTGTGTCAAAGAGGGTGTGGGCTGGAGGGGACCTTTCACCATTTGTTATGGGTGTGCCCAGTGATACATTCATATTGGTTGGAGGTGAGGGGGGTAATGGCCACTGTCATTAGGGTAGAGGTATCAATGGAGGCCAAATGGCTCTTTTTAATGAGGATCATTGGCCACGACATGTGAGACAATGGTTGACACTGGCAGCAGTGGGGGAAACACAAAATATAGCAATGAACTGGGGAGCGGCCACCACACCGACGGTAGAAGAATATGAAACCGACTTGGACTAGTGCTGGCAGGCAGAACGCGCAATATATGAGAGGGTAAACAGACATAATATTGACTACAAAATATCGAATGGGCATAATATCGAGTACAAAATATAGGCTGGACAAAATATCGAATGGACAGAATATAGATATCAAAAATATCGTTTTGAAGGTAAGTAATGTAATATCGAATGTTAAAAATATAGAAAGTTAAAATATCGAAGTATATAATATAGGTTATTAAAATTATCGAATTTTTAATAATATCGAATTTTTTATAGTGTTTTTTATGTTATTATATGTGTGAAAAGTGTGTATTTATGTTATAATTAATTTTAATTAATGAATTTTGTTGTTTTAATTTTTGCGTAATTTACTTCCGTAGCGGGTTGTGGGTTTATAGGGGAATAGGGTGGGAAGTAATTTAATTATAATTAATTAAATATGTAAATTTATTTATTGGTAATCATTTTTAATTAATTGTTAATTAATTTATATTTGGTAATTAATTACATTTTAATTGCCAATTAATTTTAATTAATTGATTAATTGCTAATTATGTTAATTTTACTAATTTATTTTCTGTAGTGGGTTGTGGGTTTATAGAGGAATTGGGTTGGAAGTAATTTATTTATAATTAATTAAATATGTAACGTTATTTATTGGTATTTATTTAGAATTAATTGTTAATTAATTTTTTATGGGTAATAAATTACATTTTAATTGCCAATTAATTATATTTAATTGATTAATTGCTAATTATGTTAATTTTACTAATTCATTTTCTGTAGCGGGTTGTGGGTTTATAGGGGAATAGGGTGGGAAGTAATTTATTTATAATTAATTATATAGTTCAATTTATTTAATTGTATTTAATTTGAATTAATTGTTAATTAATTTTAAATTGTTAATTAATTAATTGTTAATTTGTAATTAATTTGTATTAATAGGTAACTAATTGTAATAATTAATTTTATTTTGTAATTTCAATTGATTAATTATTATATTATATTAAATTGGCTATTACTTTTAATTAATTTTTTATAGATATTAATGTATTTTTAAAAAATAATATATGAAGTATTTACTTTCCCTACTGTTGCACTCTCTGGAGTCGGAATAGTAATTTTAACCCCTACGCTTTCCAATGCTTTCCCTACTGTCGCACTCTTTGGAGTGGGTATAGTAATTTTAACCCCTACGCTATCCAATGCTTTCCCTACTGTTGCACTCTTTGGAGTGGGAATAGTAATTTTAACCCCTACGCTATCCAACGCTTTCCCTACTGTTGCACTCTTTGGAGTTAGAATAGTAATTTTAACCCCTACGCTATCCAACGCTTTCCCTACTGTTGCACTCTTTGGAGTTGGACTAGTAATTTTTACCCCTACGCTATCCAACGCTTTCCCTACTGTTGCATCCACTGGAGTGGGAATAGTCATTTTTACCCCTACGCGATCCAACGCTTTTCCTACTGTTGCACCCACTGGAGTGGGAATAGTAATTTTCACCTCTACGCGATCCAACGCTTTTCCTACTGTTGCACCCACTGGAGTGGGAATAGTAATTTTCACCTCTACGCTATCCAACGCTTTCCCTACTGTTGCACTCACTGGAGTGGGAATAGTCATTTTTACCCCCACGCTATCCAACGCTTTCCCTACTGTTGCACCCACAGGAGTGGAAATAGTAATTTTTACCCCTACGCTATCCAACGCTTTCCCTACTGTTGCACTCTTTGGAGTTGGAATAGTAATTTTTACCCCTACACTATCCAACGCTTTCCCTACTGTTGCACCCACTGGAGTGGGAATAGTAATTTTTCCCCCTACGCTATCCAACGCTTTCCCTACTGTTGCACTCACTGGAGTGGGAATAGTAATTGTTACCCCTACGCTATCCAACACTTTCCCTACTGTTGCACTCACTGGAGTGGGAATAGTAATTTTTACCCCTACGCTATCCAACACTTTCCCTACTGTTGCACCCAGTGGAGTGGGAATAGTCATTTTTACCCCTACGCTATTCAACACTTTCCCTACTGTTGCACTCACTGGAGTGGTAATAGTAATTCTAACCCCTACGCTATCTAACACTTTTCCTACTGTTGCACTCACTGGAGTGGAAATAGTAATTTTCACCCCTACACTTTCCAACATTTTCCCTACTGTTGCCCTCCCTGGAGTAGGAATAGTAATTTTAACCCCTACGCTATCCAACACTTTCCCTACTGTTGCACCCACTGGAGTGTGAATAGTAATTTTTACACCTACGCTATCCAACACTTTCCCTTCTGTTGCACTCCCTGGAGTGTGCATAGTAATTTTAAACCCTGCGCTATCCAACACTTTCCGTACTGTTGCACTCACTGGAGTGGGAATAGTAATTTTTACCATTACACTATCCAACACTTTCCCTACTATTGCTCTCACAGGAGTGGGAATAGTAATTTTTACCCCTACTCTATCCAACTCTTTCCCTACTGTTCCACTCCTTGGAGTTGGAATAGTAATTTTTGTCCTTACACTATCCAGCACTTTCCCTACTGTTGCAATTACTGCAGTGGGAATACTAATTTGTATCCCTACTCTATCCAACACTTTCCCTACTGTTGCACAGTTTGGAGTTGGAATAGTGATTTTATTCCCTCCGCTATCTAATATTTTTTATATTATTTTAGTTAATGTAGTATATAATGAATTTTAAAAAGATAATTTAAAAAAAATGTTTTACATTTCTTATATATACTTAATTTATTTGTATTTGTATTATTGTGTTATGTGTATAGGTGTACTATAATTTATAAGTAATTTTTTAACAATGTATACGTTATTACAAAAATTATAATAACATATTAATAATTAAGTATATATATATTATATGTATATGTTTAATTTATTTTTACATTATATGTATTACTTATAATTTTTAAAAATTTGAAATATTTTAACTATGTTTATATGTATTATTTACTTTATTTTACTTTTTTTTAACTTAAATAAAAACAATATTTTTAACAATGATACTTTTGACATCGATATTTTTTTCCTGATATTTTTATACTTACCATAAAGTAGATAGGATGTCGATATTCTTGACTTCAATATTCTTGCGTCGATATCTCTGTAGGTCGATATTCTGACCTTCGATATTCTGTCAGTGATTGATGGGGATCTTGGCAAGTGTATTGGGGGTCTGTAATGTTACTTTTTTTGTGCTCATCTCACCAAGTAAGCGTATGCAAGTCTTAAATAGCCGCCCTTCCAGCCTGTGCGCCCAGACCATCCCAGCCCCTTTGTTGGTGGCTTGGTATAATCATGGGACCAGGAGGAATTACATAAAGCCCAGGCCTCTAACCCAAACTGTAAAGGCCAGCCAGATATTTTAACAGTTGTCATTTTCACTACCCTGGTCCAATCTTGCCAATCTGGAGGCAGTCTTAGCACAGTCCTGGGGCTTGGGGGCGAAGGATCTCTCCACTTCAGGCATATTTCCCTTCGAGCTATTAGCATCTGGTTCAACAATAAGCCTCTGTGTGTGTGTCTCAGTTTTTTGCTCAGCGTGCCATTGTCTCCAAATGATACTATAGACACATTTAAAATGACTTCCTCTCTAAATATCAAAACACACAAGATGATGGACGGAATGTTGCACAATGGCAAAACATTCACCCCCAGTCTTTGCCACTGGAGTCAAGCAAGCCCGGCTGAAGACGGCTGTAATGCCAGAAACCGGTCCTGGGAAGCTTGATTCCGGTCCAGGGAAGACATGGCTTGGCAGTTCGGGCTGGACTGTTCCCATGAGGCACAGGGTCAGACTGATTTGCATATTGCCATGTCTGAACTGGGGTGGCGGAGTGAGCTAAAGAATGGTGATGGATTAAACCCAGATCAGTTGACTGGGGGTGAGTGTTTGTATTGTCAACGCTCCGTCCATCATCACCTTTGGTTTTTCTTTGTTCGCCCTAAGTTGGCAGGGTATGCTCAGACGTGAGTCCCTTGCTCACTTTGCCACTGGAGTCAAGCAAGCCCGGCTGAAGACGGCTGTAATGCCAGAAACCGGTCCTGGGAATCTTGATTCCGGTCCAGGGAAGACATGGCTTGGCAGTTCGGGCTGGACTGTTCCCATGAGGCACAGGGTCAGACTGATTTGCATATGGCCATGTCTGAACTGGGGTGGCGGAGTGAGCTAAAGAACGGTGATGGATTAAACCCAGATCAGTTGACTGGGGGTGAGTGTTTGCATTGTCAACGCTCCGTCCATCATCACCTTTGGTTTTTCTTTGTTCGCCCTAAGTTGGCAGGGTATGCTCAGACGTGAGTCCCTTGCTCACTTTGCCACTGGAGTCAAGCAAGCCCGGCTGAAGACGGCTGTAATGCCAGAAACCGGTCCTGGGAAGCTTGATTCCGGTCCAGGGAAGACATGGCTTGGCAGTTCGGGCTGGACTGTTCCCATGAGGCACAGGGTCAGACTGATTTGCATATGGCCATGTCTGAACTGGGGTGGCGGAGTGAGCTAAAGAACGGTGATGGATTAACCCCAGATCAGTTGACTGGGGGTGAGTGTTTGTATTGTCAACGCTCCGTCCATCATCACCTTTGGTTTTTCTTTGTTCGGCCTAAGTTGGCAGGGTATGCTCAGGCGTGAATCCCTTGCTCACTTTGCCACTGGAGTCAAGCAAGCCCGGCTGAAGACGGCTGTAATGCCAGAAACTGGTCCTGGGAAGCTTGATTCTGTTCCAGGGAAGACATGGCTTGGCAGTTCGGGCTGGACTGTTCCCATGAGGCACAGGGTCAGACTGATTTGCATATGACCATGTCTGAACTGGGGTGGTGGAGTGAGCTAAAGAACGGTGATGGACTAAACCCAAATCAGTTGACTGGGGGTGAATGTTTGTATTGTCAACGCTCCGTCCATCATCACCTTTGGTTTTTCTTTGTTCGCCCTAAGTTGGCAGGGTATGCTCAGACGTGAGTCCCTTGCTCACTTTGCCACTGGAGTCAAGCAAGCCCAGCTGAAGACGGCTGTAATGCCAGAAACCGGTCCTGGGAAGCTTGATTCCGGTCCAGGGCAGACATGGCTTGGCAGTTCGGGCTGGACTGTTCCCATGAGGCACAGGGTCAGACTGATTTGCATATGGCCATGTTTGAACTGGGGTGGCGGAGTGAGCTAAAGAACGGTGATGGATTAAACCCAGATCAGTTGACTGGGGGTGAGTGTTTGTATTGTCAACGCTCCGTCCATCATCACCTTTGGTTTTTCTTTGTTCGCCTAAGTTGGCAGGGTATGCTCAGACGTGAGTCCCTTGCTCACTTTGCCACTGGAGTCAAGCAAGCCCGGCTGAAGACGGCTGTAATGCCAGAAACCGGTCCTGGGAAGCTTGATTCCGGTCCAGGGAAGACATGGCTTGGCAGTTCGGGCTGGACTGTTCCCATGAGGCACAGGGTCAGACTGATTTGCATATGGCCATGTCTGAACTGGGGTGGCGGAGTGAGCTAAAGAACGGTAATGGATTAAACCCAGATCAGTTGACTGTGGCTGACTGTTTGTATTGTCAACGCTCCGTCCATCATCACCTTTGGTTTTTCTTTGTTCGCCCTAAGTTGGCAGGGTATGCTCAGACGTGAGTCCCTTGCTCACTTTGCCACTGGAGTCAAGCAAGCCCGGCTGAAGACGGCTGTAAGGCCAGAAACCGGTCCTGGGAAGCTTGATTCCGGTCCAGGGAAGACATGGCTTGGCCGTTCGGGCTGGACTGTTCCCATGAGGCACAGGGTCAGACTGATTTGCATATGGCCATGTCTGAACTGGGGTGGCGGAGTGAGCTAAAGAACGGTGATGGATTAAACCCAGATCAGTTGACTGGGGGTGAGTGTTTGTATTGTCAACGCTCCGTCCATCATCACCTTTGGTTTTTCTTTCCTCTCTAAATATCCCACATAAGGCTTCCTCAATTTCCCTCCAGAAAGCAAAGAGTCTAGGCCACTCAAAGAAGATGTGTAGATCGTTAGCCTGGATACGGTCACATCTTGGGCATTTAGTATTTGAGAGAGGAGAGAACTTTGCTATCCTGGCTGTGGTGTAATATAGTCTATTGATAGCAAAAAAGTGGTACTTCTTAAGAATATCTGGCTTAAAAAACATATACAGCAGCTTCAAAGAGGGTTCATAGAGGTCTTCGATGTTACCTTCCAGGGGGACCTGGTTCCATATATGAGATGGTGGGTGGAGTTCCTTATCCTTTGCCTCTACAAACATCTTATACCATTTTGAAATGTCTTTACGTTTAGAATTTACGTCTTTAAGGGAATGTTAAACCTCCCATAACCCTTGGATTTCCCTCTTCTCAGCTGCAAATCAGGAGTCTAATTGTATATATTTAAATCTGGAGAAGCACCCTCCAATCCTTGCTCTTGGCACCTCCCATGGATGTACCCCCTCAGAGGATACCAAATCTGACCAGATGGTGATATCTGCTCTTTTAATTGATGTTGCCAGGCGATCCTTAAGAAACTCTGGTGTTCCGGGAGGGCCCAAGATTGAGGCATACTCCGAGTAGTACCCTATCCTCCATCTGGTTCTGACATTATACCATAGACTAAGGGCATCCTTTAAGACTTTCAAACAAACTTTTTTTAAATTACTATGTTATATAGGAAACCTTCTCCACCCTCCTGCCTTGCCATCTCTGCTAATAGTCTACCCCAGGTCGACTCATCTGGTTTCGAGAGCATCATCCAAATATATTTGAATTGAAAGGCGAAACAATACCGCTTTATATCCAGGAGAGCCAACCCCCCTTTAATCAGCCTACGCCTAAGTTTCGTCCAAGCCAATCTGGCCCCTTTATGGGCCCAAAAAAACCTCTTGATCTTACTATGGATTTTACTGATATCCAATTTTGGAAAGGTGAGGGGAATGGCATTGAATAGATACGTGAATTTGGGGAGAGTGACCATTTTGACTAGATTGACCATACCATAAATTGTTAACGGGAGATTTTCCACCTGGCTAGTAATCGGTCAACTTCTTTAATAGTCCTATTCAGGTTGATCTGCGGGATTTTCTCAATCTCTTTGATAATTGTAATACCCAAATATTTAAACTCTTTACTTATATTGCCCTCCCAGTTATCTATATACCAGAGCATCCCCTCGGTTTTAGAGGTGTTAGCTAGATACCCTGAAAGAGCTCCGAATTCTAACAGCAAGGCTTCAACCCTAGCTATTGTCACCACTGGGTCATCGGTATATAGTAGCAGATCATCTGCATATAGGGCAACCTTGCTGCTGTACTGCCCTGATTGCCTGAGCCAGGGGTTCTATATAGATGTTGAAGAGTAGGGGTGAAAGGGGACAGCCCTGTCTTGTTCATCTTAAACTATCAAAACTAGATGTTAAAACCCCATTTACTAATATTTCGGCGGAAGCCCCCTGATACCAGTTTACCAGACTTTGATTAAAGATACGCCCAAACCCTATTGCCCTTACCACCTCCCGAAGATAGACTCAACAGACTCTATCGGACACCTTGGCTACGTTTAGTGCAACTACAGCCAAGGGTTCGGATCGAGCTATGGCAAGATCTATATTGACTATTAATTGTTGCGTTAGCTCTTGTATATATCTTTTAGGGACAAAGCCTTTCTGGTCAGCGTTAATCAGCTGTGGGGCAATTTTGACTAACCTCCCTACTAGAATACTCATAAAGATCATATAGTCAGCATTCAGCAGGGAGATTGGTCTATAGGAGTCCGCCCTTTGCGGATCTTTCCCAGGTTTAAAAATAAGAACAAGAGTTGCCTACTTCCAGGAGCTAGGTATCTTACCCTCTGCCTGGCAGACTGAGTTAAACAGAAACTTGCATACTCGGGCCAGTTCTTCCAGCAGAAGTTTATATATCTCCCTAGGGAGAGCATCTGTGCCTGCTGCTTTGTTTTTTTACACTTCCCAATTTGTTCTCTGAACTCACCCTCAGTTATTGGGGCATCCAGAAGGTCACAGCTTTCATCTGTTAACCTCAAAAGGGATTTCTCCCTCAGCCAGATCTTAAGGGCCTTCGAGTTAGGAGTAATTTCCTCCTTATAGAGCTCTGAGAATAAAGAGATAAGCTGTACTTGCATATCTGCTAGTCTGCTTGATGTATCCCCATTTTCATTGATAATTAATTCCCTTATATGATTTTTTGCATGGTCAGTCCTGGCTTTCCACGCCATCAGTGCTCCTGCCTTCTCTCCGTATTCGAAATTCTGCATCGATTTAGATAGCCATTGTGCCTTACATTTTTGGTCAAGCCTTACTCTAAACTCCTGGCGAGCATTATGTAGATCTCTCTGAACTTGGGATATTCTTTCAGGAGCCCCCTGATTAAGCCTGGTCCTTTCTGCTTCTAACTGGGAGATTGTATCCTCTATTAAATGTAAATCTCGTGCTTCCTCCTTATTCTTTGCACTAATACGGCTATGTAGAAACCCCCTTAAATATGCGTTGAAGGCATCCCACACAAAATCCATAGATGTTGAGCCAATATTATCTAAAAAGTAATTTTGAGTTGCACCTTTGAGACCTTTTACTATCTCAGGATGATCAGATAGCATAGATCTTTTAAGTTTCCATCTAGGTCTTACATTACTTCGACTCCCTTTTAGGTTAAATACTACAGGGGCATGGTCTGATACGCGACTGGGCAGAATGTCTATTGATGTCATACTCTCCACAATGGACCTGCTGTTCAAAACATAGGTGATTCTGGAGAGATGCCCATATGGGGGGGAACATGGCGGCCGTCAGCTAAGTGGCTGCTGGTGAATGGTCCTCGGGGTCGCTCCAAATGTCTCTGGAGGGTCTCCAGAATGTTTAATCAGTGAATACTACCTCCCCACCTCTCTCTGACCCGTATATTGTCTAAATTGTACCTCAGTACCTCGTTCTTCCTCTCGACCAGGCATCGGTGTTGGCAACAGCACCAGCATCGGCTGGTGTATGGCTCCGGAGCCCCGGGGGATTGCACAGGTGTCTCAAGTTTCCCGCGGGAGTGATGCCGGAGCAGGTTTGCCTGTTTGCACTGCCAGGTCTGGGCCTCTGTGGGTAGAGCCAGCACCGGAGACCAGGCAGTGCTGGCCCAAAAAAGGAAAGCAGACGTCCCAGGCAGGACGTGGGGGGCGCAGACCGGCTTTGGACTGACGGTAAGACCGGAGAGAAAGGTAAGAACTTCCATGGTTTTCTTAATTGTGGACCATCTGCCGGACTCCAATTCCAACTGTCTGTTGCTGCTGCCCAGGGAAGCGGGAGGAGGAGGAGGAAGGGGAGCTCCATGTTATATGGAACACGGCCAGAAAGTAAGCGGTGCATCTGTAGTAAAAACGTACAGATACACTCTCAGAGGTAGGGCAGCTCAAATACCCGATACTGGACTATATAATCAAGATTCCTCTCCCCTAGCAATTGTAACCTTGCCATCTTCTCAAAGGAGGAAAGGAGGTGAAGAAGGTGAAGTGAAGGAGGCGGAGAAGCGTGGAAGGACAGACCTTTCAGAGGGTATCGAATGTGGAGGCAGAGGGAAGAAATCATTTGCCCCCAAAATTAAGATAACCCAGTCTCTGAAGTCATATTATAAGGTCCTTACTGCCCCTCCTGTTTGTGTTGCCAGCAGGGAGGGCCCCTGTCCTAACACCATCGGGAGGGTGGATTTGAAACAACTGCAAAATGAGTGTCCACTGGGAGCAACACATCCCTCCCCTACTCTCCTAGACTCCGATAACTTGGCATCGTCAGAGGATCTCTGTGGTTCCCCACAGTCCCCTTATCAAACTGTTCTGATGCATTGGAGGTGCAAGATAGAGAGACGGTCTCCTGTCCAGAGCTAATGCAACAAGTAATTACACCTCAACATATTCAACATCCCTCCTCTTCTAGCTCAGGGACAGGGACAGGGACAGTGGCTGATATCCTACTTGCGCTCAAAGACGAGACAGGGAGAAGATTCACTGTCTCTGAAAATAACCAAGCAGCAATACAAACTTTGTGTGCTGCATTTTTTCAGAAATTGGAAGAAGGCTCTCTAAGAACAGACGCGCTCGAGCAGGAAATCCCAAGGATTAAGGAAGCCAGGAATGCCTCCTCAGCAGAAATGGCTAAATTAATAAGTCAGAACAAGGAGATGAAGGATGATCTAGAGCGGTTGGAGAACCACTCCAGGAGGAATAATTTGAGACTAATCAATATTCACAAAGCTTTAGAAGGTTCCCATCTCAAGGGGTTGTGATTTCACTACTTAAAGAGACTGTGTTAAAAAATTCCACCTATGTTGACCTAGAACAACGGATACAACGGTTACATTGTGACCCTTACAAGAGGAACCCGGCAAAACAGAAGCCTAGGAAAATCCTAGTACATTTTCATACATATACTGTAAAGAAGGAAATCTTATCAACAGCGGGGTCTGTAATGTTATTAACTGTGTATTGCTTTTATTATTGCAAAATACTGATGATTTTGTCAGTGACTGTTTATCATTTGACTACTTGGGATTATAAGTAAAGGAAATCTGTTATAATTGCTCCCTCACTTTACTGTTCGCTGAGCACATCACAATAAAAAGAAGTTAAAAAAAATGAACGACAAAGAAACTACTGGAAAGGTATAAGCAGCCAAGCAGGGAGATAACTTGTTGGGTTGGTGCCACCAGCGGGACATGGGTATCACACTTACCCAAATGTCTTGCTTCAAGTTATGACCATGTCAAGTGAGCATTAGGATATTGTCTGCAGTTTTCCAAAGTTTAGTGAAAAGTTGCATTTTCTAAACATTTTGAGCACCTGATCATACTGAAGAACAATGCATCACCCTGTGTGCATAAGGTTAGAAAAGTCCCAAACCTCATGTTGGAACCTCTAGGATATAGAATCATCTGAGTGGTTGGCTCCAGTGGTTTACCAGGGATGGTGGTAAGAGCATCCGGATATCTGTTGATCTCAAGGATTTGAACAAGCACTTTCTGGGTGATCGCCAACCACTTCCGAACATTTTGGAGGCTTTGACAATGCTTGGTGGGGTTAGTGTGTTTAGTGTGATGTACAAATCATCTGCATATCATCAAGTTAAATTGCTCCAAGATGACTCCAAGTATCTCACTTCTTTCATTACCCCTCTTGGCACCTATAGTGTCATCAAAATCCCATTTGGGTTGGCATTGCCTGCTGCATGTTTTCAGAGAGCAATGAAAAGAGTCTCAGAGGGTGCGCCTAAGTTATTGTTTTTCAAGGACGATATCCTGATTCATGCCAAGAGTATGATTGAGCATGATGTTACGTTGAAGGTAGCTTTGAGGGTACTAACAGGGGTAGGACTGACACTAAAGAAGGAAAAATGCTAATTAAGTGTGACTTCAGTATCCTATTTAGGGCCCACCATATCAGCCAGGGAGTCAAAGCTAGATTAGAATTGGTATATTCTATTCTTAAAGCACCTGCTCCACTGGATAAACAGAAGGTAAGATCTTCCCTGGGAATTGGGGATTTTTACTCGATGTTTGTTCAGGACCTTTCTAGTTTGTCTCAACCCATTAGATCCCAATATAAAAAGGGTAACAATTTCAATTGGACAGAAGATTGTAATGCAGCTTTCAAAGTCATTAAAGAAAGTATCATCAAAATGACCACTTTAGGACACTTTGAAATAAGGAAGAAAACCGTTTTAACGACTGATACCACTGTAGAAGGTTTAGAGGCGATACTATCACAGGTCAATGGTGGTGAGGAGAGTGTGGTTGCATTCACTTAATGCTCGCTCAAGGGGTCTGAGGAACGGTACTTGGTAGTGTAGAGATGCCCTGGCATGTGTAAAACATTTAACGTTTTTTCTCCGGGGTTTGTCTTCTATGGTCCTTGACACAATTGTTTGCTGCCAGGCCGGTGGTGGCGATCCGCCCATTATCATGATAGGACCCTCTGTTAAATCCTGCTCGGATGAATGGTGTAATTCATGATTCTGGACAATTGTCCAGTGAAGCAAATCTAGAAGGTTGAAAAACTAGAGGTAAGGTCTTGAGGAAGAGTTAACCGCAACAAATTTGGAGAAAGGTGGGTAAAAACCATACCTTTGGTGAAAATAACTGGGTTTGTGAGATAAGAAGTTTTAAAATTCATGGGACTCTATCATTAAAAGGGTAAGAAGGAATGTGGTGAAATTTGAGAATGGTGATGTTTGGAGTATGCCCAGAATGGCCAAATGGGAAAATGTCAGAAGCAATCCTCTACTGGCCATAGATAGTTCCAACCATGTTCCACTAATGTCTGATGTTGGCAAAACGTCATTTAGGTATGGACATAAACTCAGATCTGCACACAGGCCTGGGTGGTGAAAGGATTATGAATCTGGAAAGTTTTAAGTGGCAAGTTTTATCTTCTGGGTCCTACCCTGCATACATACATCTTGTAAATTGTGTGTATGCACCCGTGATTGCATGTGGAATGTCTCAGAATCATCTCATTGAGTGTAGCAATGCTTTAACTTATTGTTAATTTACTACACTTATTTGTTGGTATTATTTTGTCTGTTATAATGTTGTGGTGCAATTGTTGAGAATCTCATACTTGTTCAAATACTATTTTTGTTCTGGTCAGAGTAAAGAGGATGTGTTATGATCTTCTATGTCAAATAGATTTGAATGTGATTCAACCTTCTAGAAGTGAATGTTTAAGAAGAGAATATGGGGGTCGGTGGAACTCTAATGTGGGCAGTTGGAGGTGGACACAGAGAGAGAAACTGCTCCTATCAATTGGTATGATCTTAAGGCAATAAACTTACCAGAACTTACCTGGTGTATTGATGTTGGTATTCTCAATACAACGTAGCAGAGAGCTTATAGGAGGAAAATCTATTAATACCATTAAATGTTTTTTGGCCTTCCGAAGCATAATGTGAATACTAGGATGATGTTAGTGGTAGGTGAAATGTTATGTCAGTATAGCATATAATGAATCTGCCAATACTACTTTTGATGGCCTTTTGTAATCAAATATTTAAATATCAACTCATAATACAATTTCAAATTATAAATAAAGCAGACTAAGGAGCTTAAAACATTTCTAAAGAAATAAAACAGGATCAGGAGGTCCATGAAGAAGCAATGAGACCCATGCCTTCCTCCAGGCCAGTCGACCTAATCTTGTATGCGTCTTCTGCCAGCGTCTTCTGCCAGTTGGTGCTACATTTCGATTCACGAGGCATATACAGATGTATACTCGTGACACTCTTAGCTCGCTGGTATGGTCAAGTTTCTCAGACACTGAAGCACTCAATGATAGCCCAAAGCAGGAATCTAAAAAAGGGTATCTGGTTGTGGTCCAGATGGCAATCAAAATTAAATGTTGCAACTTGCAGCTTGCATCACCCCTATCGTTACACTTATATGTCTGCAAACATCCTACAATCCACCCCTTAATCGTCAAATGCTTTCACCATTCAGTGCATTACAAATAAGAAGGACCTCTGTGTGTCTGGTTTATCAACCAATTAAGTTTTTCACTGAGCCGAAGCAAAACACCCAAATGAGGAGACAACTGAGCATTCCGGTGCTGTACAGACTTATTGCTTATGACTAGTCCCAGAGAGTCCTTTACAGCCTACAGTGAATGGACTGATATTTCATCTTTGCACATCCAGTTACTTAGTGGGTTAAAGAACCCACCAGAAAAAATGTACGAAGTGTATCAGAAATATATTACTGAGTTGAATGAAGGCAATGTCTCTGCCTCAGGTGTCTCTTTCAGATGAGTTCTTATAGGGCCGTTGTTTTCTGGTCAGATGCCACAACGTAAGATCACAATCTCACATAATAACAAGTCATTAAGGACTTGCTTTAGCACCCCCTTTCGTCGCTCGTCCGCAACCGTGTTGTCTCTAACTCTCTTTACACCTCCTCATTTCTTTTGTGTTACCATTTTCTTAACAGAGGAAATATTTTTCCTTGTGATGAAGCCTCCTAATTGACAATCCCATGAGATTTAGGGTTGTTCCCTTAACTTTCCCATCTGCGAAACACAGTTACACGTACCTTTTGTAGGAGTAGTTGCCTATTTGTTTCCAGGGTGGGAAACGATCTGCAAATAGGTTTTTGAACATCCTCAAACATTCGAGTTGGCTAGTTTTCAATTCAATATGCATGTACAGCTACGTGATCCAAGTTGGAACCTTTCCTACCCTTATCTCTAACATGGTACTTTGGAAAACTGCTTATCATGTGATTTCTATAATAAAAGGTTTCATCCACAGGTTCAAACGTCTAATGATCCTGATTTAGACACAATGCTTTTGCCCTCACAGGTGATTTCTGAATCTGAGCAGGCCTAAGTTCCACTCTGGTGCATAAAAAGCTTTGTAAGTGAGGCAATTAATTGAGAACATATTATATTTGCTAATAGCTTCTTATTGAATGGCAGACCCACATCATCATACCCCACGAAGAAACATCTGCTTTCTCGCTACGTTCAACTATTTTCAAAATATGTGTTAGCATTTTTGTAATTCTTTTTGTTTTGATTCGGCAACTGAACTGCAATATGGGAAAGACTGAGATCTAGTTAAACAATCTTTTGAACCAAAGTCTAAAACATAGCTCCCACCGAACACAAGGTAGTAAAGACTCTCTTTAAAATAAATTGAAATACATTAACAAGCATTGGTAAATGCATTAGCTATCAACAAGGTGATTATTTTTGCATTTGTTTTTGTTATAATTTGTAGTTTTGTGAGTAGTTACTGAAACCCCATTAAAGTGTCATGAGTTTTTTATAGTAAAAATCAATATATTGTGCTTTTCCTGATGCTAACAATAAGTGGGGATATTAGGTAAGGGGGGAAGTGATTTGTTTTTAAAAAGTACCGTATAAGTAGGGTTGAAGCAGGAGCAGCTATGGGCAGAGTAAGTAATGGGGGGGATGAAAAACAAAACAAGCACAATGTAAGTGTTGTCAAAACGTAATAAATTAGTTTAGCAAAAGTGGTCGAAAAGTTGTTCTTGGGATATTGGCTAGTGATAATATGAACAAATGAAGAATACCAGTTATTGTTTGCAATGAGCATCTGGGCAGTTATGCACTATAAGTGAAAGAAACACACTGAAAGTGTGTTATTATTTTATTGATAAAGGCAAGATATATATACATTTTGTTTTCCAATTTCCTTTGTAAAGAAGTTGTTTTATTGATTCCATTTTGCATTGCACAAATTTAGTTTAACACTGTTCACACTTTTGCCTGCTTCCTGTGTGCATAGAGGGGCCTGGGGGTTTGAGAAGGGTTGCTGGGGTGAAGGCAGCCGAGGCCAAAATAATGATAACATTATGCATAAAAAACTGTTATTTTGTTCCCTGTTGCATTAATCGTGTAGTAAACGTTTTAGGTTGTTAAAATTGTGTAAAAGAATGAAGATGGCATGATTATATGAAATGTTTCTTTATAAAGAATATGGCTCATGTGAACTTTTCGTCTATTGTAAATGTGCTCTTGATGTAATTGTAGTGTATCCTGTAGTAAGTAATTATTTTGTGGTTTTGCACATTTATTTAGTGAAGTAGAGAAGAAAATTGTCTACAAACCATTGGAAAAGCAACTGAATTGAATAGTTAAAATAAGATGAACACATAGAGGTCGATTCCGATTCGGGAAAGAAATCCGTATGATGATTCGTATTCGTAGCCGTTTCCGTACGAATCGTACAAATCCGTCCGAATCGCGTAGTACGATCCGTAGGCAGAAAATACGTCAGAATCTTTGCGAAGCATACGAAAATCAAGTAAAAATCCATATGATACGGAACCTGAAAGTGAACCGTACGAATCGTAAACATGCTGTTCGACCCGACAAGTACGATCCAGACCGGTGAATCGGAATGCGATTCGTATGGGGATACGTCGCGTTTGAGTTGTACGGAAAACGTTGCGTATGAGCGAGCCAGAAAATCAAATACGAGACGAACCCCCCCGAATGAAGCGCACGCGAACCCTGTAAAAACGTCACGTATGAGCGAGCCACAAAAGTAAAAACGAGACGAACCCCCCCTGAACGAAGTGCACGCGAACCCCTAAAAACAGCACAAGGAGGTAGAAAACGACTCATACTGCGTGAACGTCGCGCTGCGCACACAAATAAACAGAAGTAAATACAAGTAAACGAGCCGTACTAAACCACGCGGACACTGAAAAACAGCACAAGGAGGGTGAAAACGACTCACACTACACCACAAAACATGTCTCCTGTGTGCAAACCATGGAAATGAATGTCCTGGCCAGGTCTAAACAGGCAAACAGAGGGCCTAACTCAGAACCACCCCTTATAACACACCCACCAAACATTCAAACTAAGCCCCACCCACAAATGGACCAATAAAAAGGGCCCACACACACAAACCATGATACTTTGCAGCATACACAATTAGCAAGAGAAACTGACAACACACCAACAACTGCACACATCCACCCTCACACATACCCCCAATCACATTCAGACCCACAACCCCCATCCATTCACCCCATCACCCCACACCATGTCTGCACAGAAGAATCCAAAGTTCACAAAGGAGGAGATGGAGATCCTTGTAGATGAGGTTGTTAGAGTCAAGCCACAGCTGTTTGGCGCATTGGTCAGACGGACCAGCATAGCTGAGAAAACACGCCTGTGAGAGAGGATAGTCAATAGGGTCAATGCTGTTGCACCCATCAGACGCACCAGGAGGGAGTGCCAGGCCAGGTGGTACGATCTGTGCAGGATGGTCAAGCGGAAGATGGACGAAGACTATGCACAGAGCCAACTCACTGGAGGTGGTGGTCCCCGCAGACCAGTACAGTACCATCCCTGGGAGGAGAAGGTCATGGCCCTGCTGCCCTCGGTGGGAGTATATGACATTGAAGGAGTCGTAGAGCCTGGTGAGTGCAAGGGGGAGTGCGAGAAGGGTGCAAGGCAGTGGGCGAGAAGGGTGCAAGGCAGTGGGCGAGAAGGGTGCAAGGCAGTGGGGAGAAGGGTGCAAGGCAGTGGGGAGAAGGGTGCAAGGGGGAGGACCAGAAGGGTGCAAGGGGGAGTGCGAGAAGGGTGCAAGGCAGAGGACAAGAAGGGTGCAAGGCAGAGGGTGAGAAGGGTGCAATGCATTGGGGAGAAGTGTGCAAGGCAGTGGGGATAAGGGTGCAAGGCAGAGGGCCAGGAGGGTGCAACGCAGTGGTGAGAAGGGTGCTAGGCAGTGGGGAGAAGGGGGCAAGAGGGAAGGCCAGGAGGGTGAAAGGCGGAGGGCCAGAAGGGTGCAAGGGGGAGTCCGAGAAGGGCGCAAGGCAGAGGGCAAAAAGGGTGCAAGGCAGAAGGCGAGAAAGGTGCAAGGCAGTGGGGAGAAGTGTGCAAGGTAGTGGGGATAAGGGTGAAAGGCAGAGGGCCAGGAGGGTGCAAGGCAGTGGTGAGAAGGGTGCAAGGCAGTGGGGAGAAGGGGGCAAGGGGAAGGGCCAGGAGGGTGCAAGGCGGAGTGCGAGAAGGGTGCAAGGCAGAGGGCGAGAAGGGTGCAAGGCAGTAGGGAAAAGGCAAATGGCCAGAAGGGTGCAAGGCAGTGAGGAAAAGTGTGCAAGGCAGTGGGCCTGAAGGCTGCAAGGCAGAGGGGAGAAGGGTGCAAGGCAGTGGGGAGAAGGGTGCAAGACAGAGGGCCAGAAGGGTGCAAATCAGTGGGTGAGAAGGGTGCAAGGCAGTGGGGAGAAGGGTGCAAGGCAGTGGGGAGATGGGTGCAAGGGGGAGGGCCAGAAGGGTGCAAGGCAGAGGGCGAGAAGTGTGCAAGGCAGTGGGGAGAAGTGTGCAAGGCAGTGGGGAGAAGTGTGCAAGGCAGTGGGGATAAGGTTGCAAGGCAGAGGGCCAGGAGGGTGCAAGGCAGTGGTGAGAAGGGTGCAAGGCAGTGGGGAGAAGGGTGCACAACAGAGGGCCTGAAGGGTGCAAGGCAGAAGGGAGAAGGGTGCAAGGCAGTGGGGAGAAGGGTGCAAGGGGGAGGGCCAGAAGGATGCAAGGGGGATGGTAATGAAGCTAAAAATGTGCCCACCAGCAAAAACATTTCTGTGGACGCCCATGCCCAATTTCCCTCATCACATATGGCCCAGGTACACACCCATGCAGCATGCTCAATGCACAGGGGGTGGGAATGTACTGACAAGATAGCTGACCCAGGGCCCTGGTGTAGGCAGCACAAGGCACTCCTGTGACCAGTGAAAACACAAACACCAGGACAACAAGGTCAGATATCTTTGACAGGAACTCACAACCACTTTCATGGCAGCATGCTCCATGGGGGGACAGCCACACCATGAGGGAGGCCCAGTTTCAAATCAGACTCCAACTACCAGCACGGCCTGTCACACACACCCCTTAAACAAACATAGCCTTCTGGGACAGGCAATGGAGTGCCCCACTGTCACAATCGTCATGTAACATAACAAAACCAATACAGAGCTGCTGAAGCATCCATGCAGAAAATGCACGGTGCAGATTCACAAGCCCCTTGCGCTTCTTTCACGACGCCGTTGCGTCACCTTTGTGATGCAGCGGCCGCACAAAAGTGGCGCCATGGTGCTGGGTATTCTCAAGGTGACGCATCTGGGAGATGTGTCACGTTCTAAAGCCCTGCGCCGGAAGTAGGTGTACTGGTGCAGGGGGTGGGTTGGGGTGAGTGGGCGTCATGGCGCAGCAACACCTCCCAAAAGTGGCTGAGTGAAATCTTCAAGATTTCACTTAGTCACTTTTAAGCACATGCTGCGTCAAAACCCTGCGCATGATTGAAGCAAGCATAAGGATTGACACAGCATTGTGTAGATAGGGCCCTACAGAACATTGCTGGAGCTGCATCACGCCGGTGACACAACCCCAGCAATGTACCACTTCTACGGCACAGATGCGCGACACAGCTGTGCCGTTTTTCCACCATGGTGCTCCGCATTGTTAATGTGTCGCATCAATGCTGGCATAGCAGTGGTGCACAATGACTGGTGAATCCCTGTTGATATGCAGGGCTGTGCCAGTCCTTGTAAATATACACCGACATGTCAATGACTCCTGAGCACAGATCAATCAGAGCCCACAACATACCCATCCACAAGTGAACATTGAGAACAATCCAAAGCATAGACAACTACCAGGTGGAACAGTGCCAACAAAAATATGTTTGAAAAATGGATGTTGCATTAAATGGAATTAACACTGTCCACCCCCAACAATGGGGAGATGAATCACAGTCCCGGGCTCTGCAGGACCCTGATCCCACCGACAGCGATGCCTCTCACCACTCCACGGATTACCCCGACCAACCTGGCACCTCTGGTGCCCAAACCTCTGCAGCACCTGGATCAGGGACATCTGCGCCAACCACCACCACCATTCCTGCCACATCCCAGCAGGCATCTCGGAGCCCTGCCCACACTCAACAACTGAGCCAGTCCGAATGAGGGACAAGGTTCGCCGGGCACCCAGGAGGTGGCAGACAACACCACCACTGCCATCCCTCAGGGGTCCCGTCGACCCGATGTGCCCACAACGGCAGGCCAGGCTCATGTGAGCAGGGGTGGTGGGAGTGGCACCAGGCAGAGTCGAGAACCTGACCAGCTAGCTGCAGGGCCTGGTATGTCTGAACTGCACAACATCATGGACTCATACCGGCGGGACACCAGGTAGTTCAGCCAGGTAGTGGGGACCCTCACAGAGATCAGAAACCTGCAGGCCAAGCAACACGCCAGTCAACAAGAACACCAAGGATTATGGAGGCAAGACTGGCTGAGCTCCTGGCAGTGCAAAAGGACATAAGCCATTCACTCCGTCGGAACGCAGACAACAACATGGAGCACCCTCCCTGTGTCACCAGGCAAGAAGCACCTAGGCGAAGACCGCCAAAAGGCACAGGGAGGGAGGAGGAGGAGGAATCGTCCGATGGAGCGTCCCATGCATCGTCAAGGCCTGCATATGAGGGTTCCCCAAGGAAGGTGGGTCGTCCACGGAAAAGACAGTGAGAGGCAGTGGGCCATGCGTACCTCCCAGGTCACCTGGTCCGGCATTTTAACTGTGTGTGCAACAGCATCACCTCATTGACTGTCCTACTCTCCCACATGGCTTTGCTGGTTGCAGTCTGAACAATGATGCCAAGCACTGTGGTCTGGACTCTGTTGACTTAAACTGCAAGGCATCACATCTCCCTCTGTGAACTTTGGATTTCTGGCATTTTTGTACTCCACCTATCACTTACTCACGTTTCTCGCGCAAGACAGATAAATAAACAAAACACAAGTGAAATTGATGTTGCAGTCATTTACTATGAGTCAACAACATACGTGTGGGGTTATGTCAAAGTATGCCAGAGTGTGGAACAAACTCAAGCCATCCATACACTGGGATTTGAGTCCGGTCGAGGACACACATAGGTCACAATGTATCATCAAATACATACATGGAGCGCAATACTCACCCGTGATGGTTTCAAGCTGCTGAGAAGGGGGTGCTTGCTATACTGCTCGGACAGACAGTTTTGGAAGAGTTTTATGAAGGGGTAGAGGTCATGGGTCATGTGGAGGTGCCCAGGGAGGGAGTACCACGTCTATTTGGTGATGTGGGAGAACTATCTCCCGCATGCAGTTGTACTGTGGATGTGATGAATGATGCCCAGGGCAAGGTTGGCTGGATGAAGTTGGGGCAATGGGGTGTTGGATGGGAGACGTCCATGTTCGTCTTTGGGGCTGGGGTTGTGGAGTGCCTCCTGAGTGTGGCTGAGGAGTATGAAGGTGATCCTGCAGTTGACACTAAGCATATTGTAGGTATCTCAGATGGACGGTCATGTGGTTGTGGCAGGGGATATTGAGGATGAGGTGTGCAGATGCACCCTGGATGTGCAAAAGTCCTCCTGGAGTCTGGCTGTTGTTCCTGCATAGAGGGCGTTGCCGTAGTTGAGCTGGCTGGTGTTGTGGAGCTGGGTGACTGTCTGTCATGACTAGGAGTGGATCTATCTGAAGATCATTTGCAGCATGCGGAGGGATCATTTGCAGCATGAGGTAGAGATGGTGTTGATTTGCATGGTTATTGAGAGCGAGGAGTGTACTATGAACACCTGCTTGCGTGCGTGAACACCTGCTTGTGCGCTGCCCAGGCCGGTGTGATACAAGGAGTTGTCCCAACCGTAAGGGGACATTCCTCAAATGATGAGCTCAGTCTTGTCCAACTCCAGCCTCAGGTGGCTGATGTTCATCCATTTGTCAACGCAACTCATGCCTTCTTGAAGGTTGGATCTGGGAGTAGCTGGGTCTTTGGTGAGGGTGAGGAGCAGCTGGGTGTCAATGCCATAGGTCATGATGATGAGGTTGTGTGCGCATGTGATGGTGGAGAGAGGGGTCATGGAGGCATTGTAGAATGTCACGCTGAGAGAAAAGCCCTGGGGCATGTGCCCGATGACCCCAGTGTACTATGTGCTGGAGGGGGAGGCAGACTCCCTGGGCCTTGCTGGTGAGGTACTTGGCGATTCCATCCTGGGCCTTCCTCTGGATCCCAGTGTTGGAGATGTGTGATCTGACAGTGTGGTAGCACATGGTGTAGTATGCCGTTGAGAGGTCGATGTGGTGAGGGTGGTGGTCTCACCATTGTTGAGCAGGGTCCAAGATGTCGTTTGTGGTGGCAATGAGGGCTGTTGCAGTAGGGTGATTACTGTGGAAGATGGATTGGGGCGGTTGCCTGGAGATGTTTGTTTGGAGGGAGATGGTCAGTTGCTCGTTGACTGTCTTCTTGATGACATTTGCCGGGTAAGGAAGCAGGGTGATGTTCCAGCAGATCCTGCGGTACTGCTGTCCGGTATTAAAAAAGGTCCTGGGTCTCGGCATGCCTCCAGCTCCCATGGAAATGGCATACTCAAAAGAGACATTCATGACGTGCCGGAGGTGGGCTTCAAAGATGGTGTATGCTGTGATCGAGATGTTGTGTGGGAAGGGTTCTGATGGAGAGCCGGAGTGGATGGTGTACATGAGCCAGGTGGTGTCTTTGCTGCTGATGGGAGTCCAGGACCTGAGGGGGGGTATGTCCTGTGGATAATAGCACTGTTTGCCTCTGTGTGGCTAGGCTGTTGTGTACGTCCACGAGCTTGCTGTGGTAGAATGTTGCAAGGGATCCCCTTGGCCTTGCAAGGGTGGGATGTCTTTTGGATGTAGTGCTGGGTTCAGATAGTACACTCATGATGCCGATGAGGTCCTTCATGTTGTGTGTGTTGGTGCATAGGCCATACCTAAAGGATGTACTCTTGTCCGTGCTGATGATATGGTGATGTCTGTGTGTTGCAAATTCCAGCGATGAAAGGTAAGTGATGGTTGTTTATCTTGCAAGGTTTGCACAAGAGTTCGGCTACACCTGTATGAGTCCAGTAGGTCTGCCTTGTCCCAGGTGGCTTAACTGTTGTTGTGCCACACAGGAAAGTCTGCCAATGTGGCAAGAGTTTTGGATCAGTTGCTGATCCAGTGTGTGCGGTTGCAGGGTGTGGCGGTGGCGTTGGTTGGAGTGTCCTGGGCGAGGGTACCACACAGCTCGTCTGTGGTAACTTAGGTCAAGCATCTTTGGTGGATCTGTGGCGGAGTGTGGTGCAGTGTGTTGCTTGTCGGACAACTGGATGCAAATGTTGATGTACCAATGAAGGATGGTGGTGTGGTTGTCCTCCAACCAGAAGTTGCTGTCCCCCTGCCCCATGTAGTCTGTGTAGGTGAGGGTCTGCATGCTGATGTAGTTGTTCAATTTCTGAGGACCATTCAGTAAAGCCGGTTCCCAGCTCTGTGCGCTCAGATTTTGCCACAATTTCCGAGGCAGCCTCTCTTCTCGAATTGCAGAAGTGTAAATCCGGTTCCCCTAGTGACCCCTTGCCCGCCAAGCAATACAACATCCTTGCTAAAATTCACCATTTAAACGCCATCTGGAAACTTTCCCTCAGATTGGGCTCTTATCCGGATGTGTGGAAACACGTGTTCCTCCTGCCCATCTTAAAGAAAGCCAACACAGATCCTGAATGTCTGTGCAATTATAGACCTATCTCTCTTTTACCAGCTCCTGCCAAGATTTTAGGCAAATTTATCTGTCATCAACTGATGGCCTTTGTTGAAGATAATATCCTCCTTCACAACTCTCAATCCAGCTTCCGTCCCGGCTATAGTACGGAGTCGGCCCTCATTGAAGTGGCAGACTCTATACGCTGTGCGGTCGACGGAGGTTCCAAGGCGGTGTTGGTGCTGTTAGACTTGTCTGCTTCATTTGACACTGTCTCCCATCCCATTTTTCTAAACCGCCTTAAGACCATAGGCATGGGGGGCTCAGTGGTGAACTGGATATCGTCCTTTCTATCTGACCGCACACAGCAGGTCCGGACCTATCCGTTCATCTCCCCAGTCAAACCACTGAAGTGGGGCGTGCCGCAGGGCTCTGCTCTGAGCCCTCTGCATTTTAATATTTACTTAATCCCGATGGCTGAATCGATTGCCATATCTGAAGTCAAAATCATTTCATATGCTGATGGTACTCAGCTTCTATTCACCTTTAATGCTGTGTCTGCAGCGACTTTTGACCCACTAAAAAATTGTCTCAAGAATATTGCGGACTGGATGGACCGCAATTTCTTGAAACTTAATACAGATAAGACCGATATCCTATTTTTTAACCATTCGTCTCCCCTCTCTTCCAATCAGTGGTGGCCAGAGGAACCGGGCATTGCTCCGTCACCCAAGGGCTTGGTCAGGAATATGGGAGTTAGATGGGACAATCAGCTATCCCTTGCCACACAGGTACAAGGAGTGGCTGCCGCTTGTTTTGGCAAGATTAAAATCATCAAGAGATTTATTAACTATCTGCCCAATGCAACCCAGAAAATGGTGGTTCACGCACTGATTACCTCCCATTTAGACTGCGCAAAGGCTCATATGTGGGTCTCTCATTAGGCTTGCTCCGTATACTGCAGTCGGTCCAAAACGCGGCTGCACGCCTGGTATGTGGAGTCCCACTTTGACAACATATCTCCCCATATCTTCAACTACTCCATTGGCTGCCCATCGCTAAACGAATAGGATTCAAGGCGCTGACTCTCGCCTTCAGGGCAGGACAGGGCCGTGGTCCTGTCTACCTTAGGAGGAGACTCTGTCCTTATTGTCAATCGCGATCTCTACACTCCAATGACAAGCGCTTGCTCATTACTCCTCGGTTCGCAAAACCTAGATCAGGAGGTTAAACCTTTCAGGTATGAACCACCCAATGTTTAACTAAGCTACCTCTTCCGCTGCGTCTGATTCAGTCTGAATTTGAGTTTCATAAAGCCCTTAAGACCTGGCTATTTAGCCGGCTTGATTCGTTTCTGCTCTGTATGCTGCCTCATTTTCTGCCCACTACAGCGCCGGGACACCCGGTTGGGGTAGCTGTGCGCTCAATAAATGCCTATTATTATTATTATTGTAGATGGCTTTGCGGAACTGTGGGTGTAGGCCTGGAGATCTGTAGATGATAGTTAGACTGAGGGTGGTCAGGGGGTTCGTGTGAAACTTGAAGTGCAGTTGCTTCACAATGCTGAGTGTGTCCTTTGTGTTGTATGTGACTCTGAGGGTGTACTTCAGAATGAATTGCAAAACATCCTCCTGGAGTGTTGGTGCAGTCCCTGCGGGTGATCTTGTATCCGTCTGTGATGGCAATGTTAGCGGGGCAGCGCAGTGTTGGCAGTAGGAGTTGCACACACAGCATGCGAAGCTGTCGTGTGTGCGCTTAGGGGTTGCCTGATAGCTGGTGGTTGATTGTCTGGTGTTCATTGTTTGGAGGGTGGCTGGAGCATGAGTCTGTTATGTTATGTGGGTCATGCAAGGACCGGAGGGTCTTGCACAGTGCACGTTGCAGGCGCTGATGGTCCTGCCTTTGGCACGGAGGTGGCGCAACAGTGGTACAGACAAGCTGCTGCACTGCATTATGAATGGGTGGAGGGAGGGAGGAGCATCTGGTAGGCGTGTGGGTTGCAGAATCAGGGCACTTGGTGGGGCGGTGCCGCAGGGGAGGCAGCAGCAGGAATGAGTGAACACCTGACGGCGGGAGCGGTGAGACACCATGCAAAAACTAGCACACAAACACAAGGAGGTTAGAAAGGCACAATGTAACAGGTGTATGGAAAGGAATGAGTGTCTGGTTACTCATGGGTCACTGAAAGAAAATGGAAGAACAAACACCAAAAATGACGGGCACAGGATCAGGCATCAAAAGGCCAAGCAGCGCCCAGGACACACAGCGTCAGCAGGTGTTGCCTGCCTGTTGTGGGTAGTAACCTGCACAAATACATACACAACCATGTACTTCATGCACAATAGGGATCATTAGCCATGATAAACTGCATGCATTTTGCCACAGTACACATACTCCCATATGCACAATCTTTGTCAATTATGCCAAGAATGACACATGCAAAGTGGCTAGAGATCTGCGGTGACAGTGATGAGGCACATTGTACTGTGGTGAATATATTTTCTACACAAACTGATCAAGTATGTGTTGAGGCCATGCTGCTTTAGCCAATGTCCATGGCCAGTGCCATTGCTCTGAAGAAAATAACAGTCATGCAATGAGTTTACCTGTACTGCTGGTGAAACAATGTGCACAGGACTGCCTGGGACTGTCAGGTCTTGAATCCTCAGAAACGTGCGATGCTCAAAGTGGTCCATCTCCCGATAGCCCCTTGGTCTGAGTAGAAATGACAGACTCAAAAGGGTGATCAGGCGAGGGAAGGAAAGGAAGGGAACAGCAGGGAGGGAGATCGGAAACAAAGGTAAACAAGCATAAGGATTCAACACTTCTTGTCACAGAATAACTCAGGACCTATACTGTAACAGTTACACCTGTAAAGGAAAACAACAGCCACTGTATCCTAGATGGGATCACAGTAATGAAAGTGATACTAGATCTGAGGATCGAACAAGGACATCACTACACACTTACAAAGAACGCTGTTCCATACGTTTACATGTATTTATCCAGCAGTTATCAACATCCACTAAAAAAATCTTAACTGCCACGTAACTGGGAAATTTGAGCTTACTTCAGGACAAGCTCTAGAAGCCCCTGCTGTGAAAACAGAGATGAACAATCACCATGGATTCATAGCACATGGAAAGGTGATGAAACACCATAACACACCAAAGATTATGTTGTACGAGTTGCTAAAGAACTGGCCAATATTATGATCCTATTCCAAGGATTGTGCAACTAGCAAAGGGTTCACAGAAGACACATAAAAGGTAGCAGAGTATTGCAGCTATATGAAGGGGGTGTAACGCTCTGCAGGCTGCTTCAATGCAATTAGAGCCATGCGGTAATCCTGAAAATCACTGTGAATGAATAAGGCTCCAATAAACAGAAATTCAAATGCGCTGCAATGCAACTCACACAAAGCCAACAATCCGTAGTTACCCCTGGGAATCAGTGATGGTGAAGAAGGGAAATTACACATCCCCTGCAAGAGCCTTAAGGAGCTCCTCCAACGAGGGAGGGGATTAGGTAAACACAAGGAAGCCCCGCAAGAGCCAGTCATTGGCTTGTCCAACTGGGCTTTGAAATGCCAAACAGAACAAGCTGCTGGCCGGACCTCAACAGAGAGTAATGAGGAGCGATAGCACAAAACCACCCCTACCTTGACCAGGATATGCAGCACGCCACTAGAGAATCCTGGGATTAACGACACCCGACTGGTGCCACCGAAGCATTTACATTTGCTACAGCACAACGTTGTGACGTCATCAGCGCAACGGTCTTGGCATCATGGGAATAGAAAATTAACATCAACTTACCGAGAAGCCTTGCAAAGCAGTGTTCTCCACCGGCCCTGAGGAAGCGATGTGACAGTGACATGACATACTGTAACAAGGGGCAATGCATCCATACGAACAGACTCACAGGACAGTTGACAGAACATGTGGGACAAACGCTGGCCCAAACCTTCACAACATGATGGAAAGCAACATTTACTGGCATACAAGATTAAGTGGATGAGCCAAACACATCCTGCTCCATACAGCGAGGCTGCAATTGCCCATAGAGCCTGTGGTTGTGATGTCCCACACAATATCAACCCGTGGTATCCGCAATGTGTCAGCGGCAAGGTTTACACACATTGATGCCTTCACCAGAGTCAACACTTCACTACAGATGACTGTCAAGAGGGGTGACTGTCCTGTCATGGGAGTGGTGCAACATGTAATTTGATCCATGGTGATGAGACATGTATGGATGGTACTACAACATGCACAGAAACAGTTCCCACACATTCACAAACCATACCAACCCCAAACCTGTTTGGATCTCTTACCCGAACTGACATTTACACATGTCCGTGCATGGAACGCTGATTCGGCCCACGTTGCAATCATCATGAGGAATAGCAGGAGGATTAAGATGACATGAACAGACAACAGGCACAGCAACCTGGGAATGACAGACACACAAGGGGTCACCGGTAAAAATCTTTGCAAAAGACATGGGCATGTACGAAACAGGAACAATGTTGGACACATGCAAATTTCAAGCTAAGTCATTGCGCATTACTGTGTGGCATTACATCAGCACTTGCGTGACCCATCAAAACACACATTAAAGTTACTTTGCATACAGTCAGCTGGACACACACATTGCAACACATGCCACTCAATGCTACAAGTTTGCTCACTCATTCCCAGTGGCTCACAATTATGAGAAGAAGTTGCGTATGAGCTGACTCCGGATATCATCCTCCTGCTCCTCATCACTTGCATCGTGACCAAGCCCTTGATCCTCAACGGGTGGATGTTCCTGCTCCTCAGGATCCAGGATGAGTGGCACTGCCTTCTCAACTGCCATGTTGTGCAGCATGCAGCACACGATGAAGATCTTACAGACCTTGTCCGGTGCATATGGGAGGGATCCGCCCATCTTATCGAGGCACCGGAATCGGCTCTTCAGGAGGCCAAACGTCCGCTCAATCACTCGCCTGGTCTGTCCGTGTGCATTGATGTACCGCTGATCTGCAGCTGTTCGTGGGTTGCGGAGAGGTGTCATTAGCCATGGCATGTCTGGGCACTGCTGGGAGTCATATCCAGCCACCCCTCATATGTCTGAGCCCTGCTGGGAGACCTTTGCACCCATCCCCATACAGTTGGGCACTGCTGGGAGTCATGTGCATTCACCCCTCATACGTCTAGGTACTGCTGGGAGTCTTATCCACCTACCCCTCATATGTCTGGGCACTGCTGGGAGTCATATCCATCTACCCCCATACTGTTGGTCACTGCTGGGAGTTCTCTGCACCCACCCCTCATATGTCTGGGCACTGCAGGGAGTCATACCCACCCACCCCCATACTGTTGGGCACTGCTGGGAGTCCTGTGCACCCACCCCATACTGTTGGGCACTTCTGGGAGTCCTCTGCACCCACCCCCATACTGTTGGGCACTGCTGGGAGTCCTGTGCACCCACCCCCATACTGTTGGGCACTGCTGGGAGTCCTGTGCACCCACCCCATACTGCTGGGCACTGCTGGGAGTCATATCCACCCACCCCCATACTGTTGGGCACTGCTGGGAGTCCTGTGCACCCACCCCCATACTGTTGGGCACTGCTGGGAGTCATATCCACCCACCCCTCATATGTCTGGGCACTGCTCGGAGTCCTGTGCACCCACCCCCATACTGTTGGGCACTGCTGGGAGTCCTCTGCACCCACCGACATACTGCTGGGCACTGCTGGGAGTCATATCCACCCAGCCCCATACTGTTTGGCACTGCTGGGAGTCATGTGCACCCACCCCTCATATGTCTGGGCACTGCTGGGAATCATATCCACCCACCCTCATACTGTTGGGCACTGCTGGGAGTCCTGTGCACCCATCCCCATACTAGTGGGCACTGCTGGGATTCATGTGCACCCACCCCTCATATGTCTGGGCATTGCTGGGAGTCATATCCACCCAACCCTCATGTGTCTGGGCACTGCTAGGAGTCATATCCACCCACCCCCATACTGTTGGGCACTGCTGGGAGTCCTGTGCACCCACCCCCATACTGTTGGGCACTGCTGGGAGTCATATCCACCCACCCCCATACTGTTGGGCACTGCTGGGAGTCCTGTGCACCCACCCCCATATGTCTGGGCACTGCTGGGAGTCATATCCACCCACCCTTCATATGTCTGGGCACTGCTGGGAGTCCTTTGCAACCACCCCCATACAGTTGGGCACTGCTGGGAGTCCTGTGTACCCACCCCTCATATGTCTGGGCACTGCTGTGAGTCATATCCACCCAACCCTCATATGTCTGGGCACTGCTGGGAGTCCTGTGCACCCACTCCCATACTATTGGGCACTGCTGGGAGTCATGTGCATCCACCCCTCATATGTCTAGGTACTGCTGGGAGTCATATTCACCTACCCCTCATATGTCTGGGCACTGCTGGGAGTCATATCCACCCACCCCAATACTGTTGGCCACTGCTGGGAGCCCTCTGCACCCACCCCTCATATGTCTGGGCACTGCAGGGAGTCATATCCCCCCACCTCCATACTGTTAGGCACTGCTGGGAGTCCTGTGCACCCACCCCCATACTGCTGGGCACTGCTGGGAGTCATATCCACCCACCCCATACTGTTTGGCACTGCTGGGAGTCATGTGCACCCACCCCTCATATGTCTGGGCACTGCTGGGAGTCATATCCACCCACCCCCATACTGTTGGGCACTGCTGGGAGTCCTGTGCACTCATCCCCATACTAGTGGGCACGGGAAACATCCTTTACAATGCAACTTTTACCACGCAGTGCCTTTACGACGCAACTATTACAACGCATGTCATTACAACGCATTGCGCTGGGCGGCGCTCTAGGCTAGGGAAAGGATTTAATTTGCTATGCAACACCTTCCCTACTATCCACGGGGACTGGAGTTGGAATAGTAAATTAAACTATTCACTATCAAGCACCCCTAAGCGCTATGCGTTGTAACAGCATGCGTTGTAAAAACTGCGATGTAAAGGCATGCGTGGTAAAAGCATGCGTTGTAATGTCATACATCCAGTGGGCACTGCTGGGATTCATGTGCACCCACCCCTCATATGTCTGGGCATTGCTGGGAGTCATATCCACCCAACCCTCATATGTCTGGGCACTGCTGGGAGTCATATCCACCCACTCCCATACTGTCGGGCACTGATGGGAGTCCTGTGCACAAACCCCCATACTGTTGGGCACTGCTGGGAGTCATATCCACCCACCCCCATACTGTTAGCCACTGCTGGGAGTCCTTTGCACCCACCCCCCATGTGTCTGGGCACTGCTGGAAGTCATATACACCCACCCCTCCTATGTCTGGGCACTGCTGGGAGTCCTTTGCACCCACCCCCATACAGTTGGGCAGTGCTGGGAGTCCTGTGCACCCACCCCTCATATGTCTGGGCACTGCTGGGAGTCATATCCACCCACCCCCATACTGTTCGGCACTGCTGGGAGTCCTGGGCAACCACTCCCATACTGTTGGGCACTGCTGGGAGTCATGTGCATCCACCCCTCATATGTCTAGGTACTGCTGGGAGTCATATCCACCTACCCCTAATATGTCTGGGCACTGCTGGGAGTCATATCCACCCACCCCCATACTGTTGGGCACTGCTGGGAGTCCTCTGCACCCACCCCTCATATGTCTGGGCACTGCAGGGAGTCATATACACCCACCCCCATACTGTTGGGCACTGCTGGGAGTCCTGTGCACCCACCCCATACTGTTGGGCACTGCTGGGAGTCCTCTGCACCCAACACCACACTGTGTGGCACTGCTGGGAGTCCTGTGCACCCACCCCATACTGTTGGGCACTGCTGGGAGTCCTGTGCACCCACCCCCATACTGCTGGGCACTGCTGGGAGTCATATGTTATGTTATGTTACTTTATTTCTTTTATAGCGCACGGCTACTCCAGGGAGCATCCCGGCGCTTTGGCAAAGAATAACAGCATAAAACGGCAGCCACACAACAGAAAAAAGCAGAGAATGAAAAAGGGTCTATTTCATAAAAAGCCATGTTTTCAGGTCCTTTCTAAAAGCAAGAAGACAGGGAGCCTGTCTCAAGGACAGTGGTAGGTCGTTCCAAACTTTGGGTGTTAAATAGCGGAAAGACCGACCTCCCAATCGTGCGCGACGAATTACAGGAGCAGTCATCATAGACAGACCAGATGACCTGAGAGTCCTGCTCGGTGCATACCGGGAAAGACGCTTCCCAATATACTTGGGGCCAATACCATGAAGGGCCTTAAAGGCCACAGTCAGGCATTTGAAGATAATTCGCTTGGAGATGGGTAGCCAATGTAGGGTGTTCAGTAAAGCAGTGGCACCAGCTCTCCTCGGGAGTCCAAAGATGGTACGGGCTGCCGAATTCTGGACAACTTGCAAACGGGTCATGAGATATTTCGGAAGACCCAAAAAGAGAGCGTTTGCGTAGTCCAGTCGTGAACCGATCAATGCCTGAACAACTGTTTTCCTGTGGTTAAATGATAGTAGAGGAAGAAATTTCCTCAACATCCGTAAAATGCCGAAGCATTTCCCAACCAGAGACAGGATGTGAGGTCCAAAGGATAGTTCACAGTCTACTATCACTCCCAAATTCTTGGCCTTAAAAGAGACCTTATCAGGGGGAAACATATCTTGTGGCCACCAAGATTTCCAATCGGGTTCAGGGGCGCAACCGAAAAAGAGAAGCTCTGACTTGTCTGAGTTGCATTTTAAGCCATGACATCTAAACCACTCAAACACCGCCCCAAGGCAATCCCTGATCTGTATGCCATCGAAAGACCCACCCCTATCACATGTGAACAGGAGTTGGGTGTCATCAGCATATGACACGATCTGGGCGCCAAATGATTCCGCGACTTCCGCCAGAGGGGCCATAAAGATGTTAAACAGCATAGGGCTGAGAATGGAGCCCTGCGGGACTCCCACCTCTAGCGGAGCCATATCAGCGGAAAAGGGAGGCGCCCAGATCGTTTGTCGGCGGTCGGCCAGAAAAGATTTTAGCCAATTCCACACCGTTCCGCGAAGGCCACACTCCCAGAGTCTTGCAAGGAGGACCTTGTGAAGAACGGTGTCGAAAGCCGCCGACAAGTCAAGCATGACTAACACGGCCTTTCCCCCAGAGTCGAGTACTTCCCTGATGGCATCGGTGACCTCAAGCAGGGCCGACTCCGTGCTAAAATTAGCGCGGAAGCCGGACTGCGAGGCGTGCAACAGGTCGTTTCCTTCGATGAAACTGGAAATTGTCCTGTGCACGTATCGCTCGGCCACTTTCGCCAGAGCAGGGAGAAGGGAGATTGGCCTGTAATTGGCATGGATGAGGGGGTCCAAGGTGGGTTTCTTGAGCAAAGGTAGAATCATGGCACGCTTCCATGCCAGCGGCACCACCCCTGTCGACAAGGATGTATTCAGCAGGGGGTTCACCAAGATGTTAATGGCGGATGCCACTTTCCCCAAATATTTAGCCGGACATGGATCTAAAGGAGAGCCGGATTTCAAGCCTGACAAAAGCTCCAAGGATGTACTAAGATCCATGTTAGGGAATTCGGAGAGGAAAGGACCATGACCTTCCACAGAGCATGGTGGCGCTAGATGGCTCAAGTCCGATTGAGCGCTGGAGAGAGAGGCCTGGATATCGGTGATCTTACTGACAAAAAAGATGGCTAGTTGTTGTATCCAAGAGTCCGTGTGAGTGTGTTTAGGGGTACAGACAGCAGGAGAAGTAAAATCCTGAACCACTTTAAAAATTTCTTTGCAGACATTATCAGCCTCATCAATACGATGTTCAAAATAGGCCTTTTTTTCATCCCAGATTGACTGATGATAGGCTTTTATTGCTGCTCGAAATTTCACTTTCTCAATTGGATCATAAGCCCGCCTCCAGGTCCTCTCAGCCCTTTTACACTCCTGTCGTTGTGTCCTCAACGGAGGAGAAAACCATGGGGCCGACGCTCTGCGCTCTCCTGGTTTAGGTTTCTTTGCGGGGATTAAAGTCTCAAATCTGGCTAAAAGCCATTTTTGGAGGAGGACAAGATTCTCTTCCAAACTTCCCAGAAGGGGGCAAGGAAAGGTGATAAGAGCCTCAGATAACATGTCCTCGGAGAGCAGATGAAACGGGCGTGAAGCCCGCGTGGTCTCAACCTCTCTCTCCCGAATAAGGGCAGTGGCAGGCAGAGAGAAGGAGATTAAAAAATGGTCCGACCAGAGTGCTGGCTGTATAGCACAAACAGAGATAGGTCTCGTTGAGAATACCTGGTCTAAGGTATGGCCTTTGTTATGTGTAGGACCTTTCACAAACGGAGATAACCCTAACGGAGCCGTGATATCAGTAAGTTTAATAGCGTCGGGGTCACAGCTAATGTCCATATGGACATTAAGATCTCCGAGAAGAATGCAATGATCAGACCTAAGACAGGGAACTGAAAGAGCTACTTGCAGTTCGTCAAAGAAAGGTCCCGTTGATCCGGGAGTTTTGTACAAAAGTATCCCAGTACAAGCCTGGAGAGGGGAAAGATGTAGGGTGAAGCCAAGTGCTTCACAACCCTGAATATTCTCCACCGGAAAGGTTGAACAGGAAATACTCTTTTTCACAATGAGAGCTACTCCACCTCCTCTACCCAGTGTTCTATCCCTCCTAAAGATGTTATAATCCGGAGGGATGGCATTGGCCAGGTCCGGTGCGGAAAATTCACCTAACCAGGTCTCAGTCAAAAACAAACACGTAATATTGGATTTATACAACAAATTCCAAATATTAAGAGAGTGGCAGGTCACGGACCTGGTGTTAAGGAGAAGACAATGAAAAGAGACAGATGTATTGTCATGACCGGTTCCATCTGCAACCGGGAACCGCCACGCGCATGACGGACAGCCTTTTCTTAATTTCCGGCCGCCGGGAAAAATATGGGAACAGTTCCCTCGAGGGAGGCGTAAAGCGAGAAGCTCAGCCGATGAGTAGATCAGCATGTTAGACAGAGTGCAAACAACAAGGGCCGAAATAATACAGACCAGACAAAACAAACGCAGTCCAGCCCCGTCCGCCTCCGAGACGCTGACGGGCGCAGACGGGCTGGACTCTGGCGTGACTCCGGCGCTGCGTAGGCGCTCCCGCTGCGCTCACCAGGGAGCTTTATGTAGGCGAGCATCCGAACCCACAGAGCGCTAGTCCGCTCGTAGTCACCGCCCCCTCTCGGCAAAACACCACTCAAAGAAGGCGGCCGATGTTTTTTTCCACCCCGGGACCCGGACCCGCTACAACAGCGGTGGTCACCACAATTAGAGTGCAAGTAAGAGGGAAAGAAGAACCCCACGTTAAAAACAAGGGATAAGAAAGGAACAGCAAATCAAATATTCCAAAAAGGTAAGTTTTAAAAAGCAGCGCGATGTGAAAGCGCTAGGTGCGAGGCGCTAAGCAGGGAATTCTTTACCTTGGCGAGGGAGAGCCTAGGACCGATCGCCTTATGTAGGCGAGCATCCGAACCCACAGAGCGCTAGTCCGCTCGTAGTCACCGCCCCCTCTCGGCAAAACACCACTCAAAGATGGCGGCCGATGTTTTTTTCCACCCCGGGACCCGGACCCGCTACAACAGCGGTGGTCTCCACAATTAGAGTGCAAGTAAGAGGGAAAGAATAACCCCACGTTAAAAACAAGGGATAAGAAAGGAACAGCAAATCAAATATTCCAAAAAGGTAAGTTTTAAAAAGCAGCGCGATGTGAAAGCGCTAGGTGCGAGGCGCTAAGCAGGGAATTCTTTACCTTGGCGAGGGAGAGCCTAGGACCGGTCGCCTTATGTAGGCGAGCATCCGAACCCACAGAGCGCTAGTCCGCTCGTAGTCACCGCCCCCTCTCGGCAAAACACCACTCAAAGATGGCGGCCAATGTTTTTTTCCACCCCGGGACCCGGACCCGCTACAACAGCGGTGGTCACCACAATTAGAGTGCAAGTAAGAGGGAAAGAATAACCCCACGTTAAAAACAAGGGATAAGAAAGGAACAGCAAATCAAATATTCCAAAAAGGTAAGTTTTAAAAAAGCAGCGCGATGTGAAAGCGCTAGGTGCGAGGCGCTAAGCAGGGAATTCTTTACCTTGGCGAGGGAGAGCCTAGGACCGGTCGCCTTATGTAGACGAGCATCCGAACCCACAGAGCGCTAGTCCGCTCGCAGTCACCGCCCCCTCTCGGCAAAACACCACTCAAAGATGGCGGCCGATGTTTTTTTCCACCCCGGGACCCGGACCCGCTACAACAGCGGTGGTCACCACAATTAGAGTGCAAGTAAGAGGGAAAGAATAACCCCACGTTAAAAACAAGGGATAAGAAAGGAACAGCAAATCAAATATGCACTGTCATATCCACCCACCCCCATACTGTTGGGCACTGCTGGGAGTCCTGTGCACCCACCCCATACTGTTGGGCACTGCTGGGAGTCCTGTGCACCCACCCCCATACTACTGGGCACTGCTGGGAGTCATATCCACCCACCCCTCATATGTATGGGCACTGCTGGGAGTCCTGTGCACCCACCCCATACTGTTGGGCACTGATGGGAGTCCTGTGCACCCACCCCCGTACTGCTGGCCACTGATGGGAGTCATATCCACCCACCCCTCATATGTCTGGGCACTGCTGGGAGTCCTGTGCACCCACCCCCATACTGTTGGGCACTGCTGGGAGTCCTGTGCACCCACCCCCATACTGTTGGGCACTGCTGGGAATCATATCCACCCACCCCATACTGTTTGGCTCTGCTGGGAGTCATGTGCACCCACCCCTCATATGTCTGGGCACTGCTGGGAGTCATATCCACCCACCCCCATACTGTTGGGCACTGCTGGGAGTCCTGTGCACCCATCCCCATACTAGTGGGCACTGCTGGGATTCATGTGCACCCACCCCTCATGTGTCTGGGCATTGCTGGGAGTCATATCCACCCAACCCTCATATGTCTGGGCACTGCTGGAAGTAATATCCACCCACCTCCATACTGTTGGGCACTCCTGGGAGTCCTGTGCACCCACCCCCATATTGTTGGGCACTTCTGGGAGTCATATCCACCCACCCCCATACTGTTGGGCACTGCTGGAAGTCTTGTGCACCCACACCCCATATGTCTGGGCACTGCTGGGAGTCATATCCACCCAACCCTCATATGTCTGGGCACTGCTGGGAGTCCTGTGCACCCACCCCCATACTGTTGGGCACTGCTGGGAGTAATGTGCATCCACCCCTATTATGTCTAGGTACTGCTGGGAGTCATATCCACCTACCCCTCATATGTCTGGGCACTGCTGGGAGTCATATCCTCCCACCCCCATACTGTTGGGCACTGCTGGGAGTCCTCTGCACCCACCCCTCATATGTCTGGGCACTGCAGGGAGTCATATCCACCCACCCCCATACTGTTGGGCACGGCTGGGAGTCCTGTGCACCCACCCTATACTGTTGGGCACTGCTAGGAGTCCTGTGCACTCACCCCATACTGTTGGGCACTGCTGGGAGTTCTGTGCACCCACCCCCATACTGTTGGGCACTGCTGGGAGTCCTGTGCACCCACCCCATACTGCTGGTCACTGCTGGGAGTCATATCCACCCACCCCCATACTGTTGGGCACTGCTGGGAGTCCTGTGCGCCATCCCCATACTGTTGGGCACTGCTGGGAGCCCTGTGCACCCACCCCCATACTGTTGGGCACTGCTGGGAGTCCTGTGCACTCACCCCCACACTGCTGGGCACTGCTGGGAGTCTTATCCACCCACCCCCATACTGTTGGGCACTGCTGGGAGTCATATCTACCCACCCCTCATATGTCTGGGCACTGCTGGGAGTCCAGTGCACCCACCCCTCATATGTCTGGGCACTGTTGGGAGTCCTGTGCACCCACCCCATACTGTTGTGCACTGCTGGGAGACCTGGGCACCCACCCCTCATATGTCTGGGCACTGCTGGGAGTCACTTCCACCCACCCCTCATATGTCTGGGCACTGCTGGGAGTCCTGTGCACCCACCTCCATACTGTTGGGCACTGCTGGGAGTCCTGTGCACCCACCCCTCTTATGGCTGGGCACTGCTGGGAGTCCTGTGTACCCACCCCCATACTGTTGGGCACTGCTGGGAGGCATATCCACCCACCCCCATACTGTTTTGCACTGCTGGGATTCATATCCACCCACCCCCATATTGTTGGCCACATGGGGTTGATGGCGTGTGTGTGCCTCATATCACTATTGTGATGGTGCCGTATGCGAGCTTGTGACACGCACCGTACCCCTAGATTCCTGGCATGTGTGCGCATCGTCTCACTATTGTAATCGTGCCATACGCGAGCGCACCGTACCCCCACATTCCTGGCGTGTGTGCGTATCGTATCACTATTGTAATGGTGCCATACGCTAGCGCAAGAAACGCACCGTACCCCAACATTCATGGCGTGTGTGCGCATCGTATCACTTTTGTCATAGTGCCATACGAGAGCGCGTGAAACGCACCGTACCCCAACATTCATGGCGTGTGTCCACATCATATCACTATTGTCATTGAGCCATACGCGAGCGCGTGAAACGCACCATACCCCAACATTCCTGGCGTGTGTGCACATCGTATCACTATTGCAATGGTGCTATCCGCGTGCGTGTAAGACGCACCGTACAAGTACACTTTTGTTGTTGCGGTACGTTGTGCTCACCGTATGCACCGTCATCGGTTTCTGTGCACCAGGTCGAAAGCGTACAGGACTGGGATGACACGGACGATGGGGTTCATGGCGTGTATGTCGCGTATCAGGGATGGGGTTCGGGCCGGACTTTGCTTTTACGGACATTTTGAGCTCTTGTAGAAAAAGGGTCGTACGGAGTGTCGCAGAGACGAATCATACTTGCTGGGCCCGAAACTGCTGCTTCTTTACATATGGACGTCGCGTAATGCCTCTTCCGGATACAAATCGTACGTATATTTCAGTCGTATGGTTTTTGGTACGAATCGTATGATCTGCGTTGGATCCAAATCGTACTTCTATCGTACGTACAGAGATGTTTCAGGGTACCATTCGTACAGGAAATATACTCCGTACGGCTATTTGTAAGGGATTTTACCGAATTGGAATCGGCCCCATGATGATTTAGTTATGGCTTTGCATTAGAAGTGCTTGTCAGTAAGAATTTGATAATGTGAGCAAGATAGGGGTTGTAGGGGTTATTTTAAAGGAGGACCTCGTGTGTGGAATAGGCAGTCCTAAGAGGTGCGTCCGGCACAGGTAACAGTGGTTTGGCGGTGGAGCGGGGTCATACAGGGCGAGTGGGGGAAGTGGACAGACTACGGGAAAGGAAAAGTAAAATAAAAAAAATATTAAAACCACTTAGCTTGCATTGCCGCATCGTCGACTCTGCAATGCGGCAAGCGCAAGGTAAGTGGTTTTATTTATTTTTGCCCTAGGGTATAGTTGTAGCCTACAAACGTCTTGTTTTTGGTTAAAGTAATGCATGTGCAATGGAATAAAAGAGAATGTAACTTTTAGCGTTCATAAAATAAGTCCGTTAGTGAAGCCACAAATACTGTTCACAGTCTTGGGTGCCTCCTGTGTGCATGCAGGTTGGGGGAGTTTGTGATGTGTTGTCAGGGTAAAGGCATTTGAGGCCGAATTAGTGAGGCATTGAAGGCATAACTAGTGCCTATAGAAAATAAGTGGGCTATTGGAGGGAAAAATAGTAAATAATAAAAAACGCTCTTTTCCGCCCCCTTGTGGGCATGGGGGGCTGAGATAGGTTGTCAGGGTTAAGGCAGGGAAGTTAAAAATAATTAACACATTGTGCACAAAATAAGTCGGCCATCGGAGCTACAACTAAGAGTGCAGTAAAAAACATACAAAGCAAGCTCTAAATGTGCGAAGGCAGAATAAGTCATTCATCAGCATCAGAAATATTACATTGTTTTAAAACGCCTTTCACAATGTTGTCTGCTTCTGATGTGCATACTGGGAGGGGCACCAGGAGGGGTGTGGTTTAAGATGGGCTGTTGGGGTGTAGGCAGTGGAGTTAAAATTAATGAACAAATTGTGTATAAAAAGAGTTGGTCAACGGAGGCACAACTAAGGAGCCAATTCCAATTTCGGCCGGAAGGGCTTTGAACGACATTCTGAGCCCTTTCGCCCGTATCGGAATGTGCCATACGGATTCCTTTCTGACCAAGCCATTCCGATATGCTCAGTCTGCAAAGAATCCGACTCGGATTTCGGGATGGCTGACGACAGGCTCGGAGAGCCCGTCCGCCGTCTGTAAATGTAAAATGTAAATTGATACTTGTATAGCGCACTACTCACCCGCAAGGGTCTCAAGGCGCTTGTACGAATACCGCTGTGGAACCCATCCTGGCTTTCCCTGTGAGGTGTCCACTCCTGGGCACCCCAAAGGTGGAGGCCAGGCATCCTTAGTGTTGAGGGGGCCGTTGTGGATATTAAGCAAGCTATTGCAGAGTGGGACTCCATGATTGGAATAGGCACCGAGGTGAGAATTATCAGGTCCGTGGAATTTTTGAGCCCAAGACCCGCCGAGGCGGGGAATTGAACCCTGGTCCCAGGCTAGACCTCTGCATCAGGGTCTGCCGCTCTAACCATTGAGCCACACTTCTCCACTGGAAATCCTTTAGTACTCCCCCAGTACTCCCCCAGCCACCTCTATACGACCGAGGGAGTACGATGACAGTTTTTCACTGCCTTTTCGTGCCGCTGTTTCCGGCACAAAAAGGCAGTCGGAAACTGTCTTCGAGGGCCCCACTAGAGCCCCCATGGGTGCGAGGCTGCCGAATAGCGGCCTGGGGGCACCTATGGTGCCCCTCTGTTGATCCCTGCACCCGGTGGCAGGCACCTTGGGGTGCAGGCCAAAGGGTGCAGGGATGAACTGCACCCCTCCATTTCACAATACGGGCATGCATTCCGCCCGGAATGCATGCCCCCATTGTGTGACATACGATTGCGACCAAACAGGGTTCGGTCGCATCGTACTTGCAGGGCCGTAACTGACAACAGTAGGTCGGGCAGACACGGTTCCTGACCGATGTCCAACGTCGGAATCGGTCCCTTAGTGTGTAGGAAATATCGCACAAAGCAATCTCTAATTGCTCACCACCCCCTTTTCTGAATCTAATTGCACACAGGCAGGGAAAGAACAAGAAGCAAGCTCTACATGTATGCTGCCAGAATAAGTTGGTCATTAGATCCAGAAATATTAAATTTTTAAAAAACGTTGTTCACACTCTTGTCTGCTTCCTGTATGCATGCAGGTGGGGAGAACAGGCTACAACCAATTGGAACTGAGGAAAGGAAACTGGCAAGCACACAGACCAAAAATAACTGAAGGAGGGATTTAAGTCCATTTTAAGGTATTTGAAGAACAGTATATTTCACAAGCACAGTGTAAGCGCTGTGCTGGCGAAACCTAAAAATAGCCAACTACCATCCCACATCACATCCTAAGGGTATATATAAATATTAATGGCTCCATTGCAAACTTGCCCATAAAGCCTTGATTAAGCTTCTGTGTCTTCTTGAGGTCACATGTCATGTTAATACCAGAGTGGGAAAGTTGTGCTATTGGGAAGGCTCAATGATGCTAGTGCCCTATAAACGGGATGTTGTTCAGAATTTGCTTTTTATCTTGATTGTCTGCAAGGTTGTGGGCAGCGGCTATCCGAGCTGTGATATAATGGTCCTTATACTCATCTATGTTTGGACAACATGCAGTTCAGTTCAATAACTTTTATTCGATTACCACTTGTATAATCATAAAAAGTACATAGTAAAAAATTTCATCATAAACATAAATTTAAGAAGAAGAAAGTTTAAAAAGGTACTTAAGAAAAAACTTATGATTTAAGTGTTCCTGTTCAGTTTGAAAGTTTTTGACGTATTATTATCGTGGCTTTTAAGAAAGTCGCTATGAATTTAGCTACATGTGGCGAGTCCAAACACTGCAGAAAGAGGAATGCAGAATAACACTGTCTATGACCACTAGATCGAAGAAGTGGAATAATCCAAGATTTACGTGGAGATTTGTAATATTTGCAAAACAAAGTAATGTGAATCGTTGTTTGTGGAGATGTTCCATCGCATGGACAGTTCATGAGCATGCGGGACCAATTGTGGATTTCAGGAAAAGAAACTAAACGAAAAAAAGTATTAAAGCAAAATCTTGTTAATAAGAATTTCTTGTGGTTTGACAGAAAGTAGGACAAGTAGGGTTGCATACCTTTGAGAGGTTGTATTGCGCAAATTTGGGTATTCAAAGTTTTTGTAATCTCTGCCTGATTTCGCAGCTCTCTCAGGTGAGCCAAGCACATTGACTTTAACTGTTTTCTAGAGATATCTTCGATAGTAGCAGGGTCATCGAAATAAGACTTGTAGCCAAGGTAATTAAAAAAGTTCCGTACATAGACCAACCATGGGATCTTATGCCAGTTGGTTAAAGCTAAACAGTCTGTGATGAGAGATCGTGTTAAGTGGCACTCGGGTTTGGTCCATATGCGTTGCCACAGTAAAATAGGTTGGGAGCGGATAGTGTCTGTAATGTATTCCATGCCAAGCTCGCTATGGGAAGCGAAGTTCGGGGCGCTTTGCGGGAGGGCCAGGACATATTTGATAAAGCCGTTCTCTGTTACTTGTAGGTGATCTATATGGCCATATCCCCACACGCCTGCTCCATAGGTAGCCACACTGTGGCACTTAGCATAGTAGACTTTCAAGAGTTCAGGTGGAGCAGGTTTCCCCAGTTTTCTCGAAAAAGAAATCAGGGCCGATGTTGCACGCCGAAAAAGGAGGTTTCTAGTGGCCGTAGCTTGACGCCAGTTTAAAGCGTCATCCACAAGAATTCCCAGATAAGGGTAAACAGAGGTTTTTTACAACTTAGTATTATCCACCAATATTGGTTAATGGTTTTTGACCCTGGGGCCAATGTGCATGGTGAACGTCTTTTTTATATTAATTTTCAGGCCAAGTGAGTCCATAAAGCTGCTATATTTATTGATTTGTTTCTGAAGTTGATTTAGCGTACGGGCCAGGATGACTGAATCATCTGCATATAGCAGTGTCGGTATTGGACGGTGATTTATCTGGGGTAGATCCTGGCTCCCTTCCAGCATAGCCTGCTCTAGTCCATTGGTGTAAAGATTGAACAGGAAGGGAGCAAGTACACAACCCTGTCTTACTCCCTTTGTTATTGGAAATGAGCGGGACAGCTCACCGTTGGTACCGTATCTGACTCGCCCTGAAGCATTGGAATAAAGTTCACGCAGGAAGACTATTAAAGGGGGATCCACTCCAAGGTCGCTGAGTATTTTCCAAAGTTTTCCATGTTGGACGCAGTCAAATGCCGCACTGAGGTCGACATAGACGAGGAAGATGTTACCTCCTTTGGCGCCAACATATTTCCCGGTCAAAAGGGCAAGGTTCAGGGCCTGTTCCACGGTCCCAAGCCCCTTCTGGAAGCCATATTGCAGATCGGTCATGATGTTATTTTCCCAGGCCCAAGATTGTAAACGGTCCAGGAGCACTCGACCTGCAATTTTACCCATGGAATCCAGAAGGGAGATTGGCCTATAGCAGGCTGGGTCGTTACGGTCGCCTTTTTTAAAGATGGGTAACAAAGTTGACGTCAACCATGACTGAAAGAGCCCATCCGATGTTACTGCTGCCAGGACCTGAGTAATTATCGGTGACCAGAGTTCTATGTTATGGAGAAAAATGTCCATTGGAACTCCATCGGGGCCCGGAGCCTTGCCTGGTTTCGATGCCTTAATTGCTTTAATGACTTCGCTATGATGAAAATGGATATTTATCGGATAGATGTTATTCTTTGATTTATGGGCTTCACTTGGTTCTGTTCCTATTTCTGTTACATTTTGAGAGGATGGACCGAAGATTTTAGAGAAATGCATAACCCAGTCATCCTCCGTAACTGCTACATCTAGATGCTGAGCTTCTGTACTATCGGCCAGAAAAGGAGATCTTATAACTTGCCAGTTTAGGGCGCTATCCTTTCTTTGGCAGCTGTCATGGAGTTGTGTCCATAGGTCTTGCTTAATTTCTTTTTTGCGTTCCCGTCTGGCTAGGTTATAAAGTTTTCTTAAGTTGGAGATTTCCACTTGGTTTCTTATGGGTCTATGTAGGGCTTCTTTCAAGCTCGAAAGGGCTTTTCGACAAGCTGCGTCGAACCATCTTGTAGTAGAGGGCTTAGTGTTCTTTAACTTTACAAAAAGTTCATTACCAATTGTTTCTAAGATGTTCTGAAAGCTATTGACGATTGACCGAGGTGTAGTGTCTGAAGATAAGCATTCAAGTATCCAAAGCTTAGATTTTTCAAGAATCTTCTCTGTTACTGGGTCAATCTTGGCCCATTTGACTGTGTAGCCATTGAGTTTGTTCATGGTTAATGAGTTTTGGTTTAAAAGACTCATTTTTGCAGGGTGTGCATTGGCCATTTTTGGGGTGATTCTTACACTGATTGGATAGTGGTCACTCGTTACATTTGTCCCAGTTAAAAAGTTGGTTAGTTGCCCCTTGAGCGATTGGAAGAACAGTATATAGTCTATAGTTGTTAGGAAGCCTCTTCCATGGAAAGTTGGAGAAAAATCTTTCTGTGGGTCTACTAACTCGTTTGCAAAGTCCAGATCTAGAGAAAATAGAATCTCATTTAACCTGGTTCCACAGGTCGAGTGAGCAAAATGGGGCATGGGACTACCATGTTCGTTTTGCAGCCCACAGTTTCCACTTTTGTGGTTGAGACATAGTGGGAGGTTAAAGTCACCACCCCATATTAAGTGTACTGTATTTTGGTTAAAATCATTCTGCAAAGATATTAGGAAAGTGGCAATCTCTACTAGGATTGTCAAACAATCCAGTGTAGTTGAGTTATTGTAGTAATTAGTAAAAATATAGGTGCAATCATTTGTGAAATTTATTTGCATGATTTGATAGGTCGGGAATTCTTTTAGCATTTTGATGGACAGAAAAGGGAGAGTATTGGCAACATAAATCACAAGACCCCCCTTAGGCCTGCCCAAGGCTCTCTGCACTGCTGGGGTGAAAAAGGTTTTGTATCCCGTTAACTGTTTAGGAATAATAGACCATGTTTCCTGAAAACAGAGTACCTGATGTTCCCTTACTGTCTCAGACCATGATTCTAGCGTTATTTTAGAAGACAGTCCTGCGACATTCCAGTACATTATGGAAAGGCTCAATTTATTGGGATCAAGGGATACATGTGGGACGGGGGGTTCACTAGGTAAACTCTCTGTCGAAATCAAGGGAGAGTTAATAGTGTCTCTCAGATCGTTTGACTGGTGAGAATTTAGATCTGTACTATCCATAAGGATAACCGAAACTCTGGTCATCGCTTCGTTAGTAATGGTGTGGCAGGTATCTGCAATATTCCCGGGCTTGGAGTTTATATTAATAGGCGAAGATTGTTTTACTTGACTTCCGAGTTTAAGTGGGCATGGCTGTGATCTAGGGTTTAGTGGAGAAAGCATGATGTGGACATTCTTGCTCTTGAGTTTTTGGGACCTTGACGGTCAATCCACCGTCTCTAGGCAGTCAAAACGGTTTCTTGTTGGAAAACCCTGCCAGCCCTCCGGTGGATGATAGGGTCTGCCTTGCCAAGGCTGCTTGTGCCATTCTCTAGTTCTGTTTCTATTTCCGTGACCATAGCTATATCCCACCTGTTTCCACTGATCTTCTTGGGGGTGCTGCCAGTTCAAGGTGGAAATATATTGATGTGTATTCAATGGTGGATAGAAGAAAGAAAGGTGTTGGGCATCTATTCCACCTCTTTTCTCCAGTGAGGGCCATGAACAAATGTGGTCCACAGTAGATGGATCTCTGCAAGTTACTATAATGCAGTCTCCGTGGATCAACTTAGGTTCTCCACCTACCCATATTACTCTACGGACTGTGGAGATCCCTCCAGAGTGGTATGGTTCTAGTGGTCTGTTTATACTTAACCACTGCATGACCTTGTTCTTAAGTGACCAGGCAGTTTCAGTCGTACCTTCCGTTAGTTCAGGTACTCCTGTAAGAATGATTGTATATGGGGTAGCCTCTGGTGGGAGGTGCACTGGGCGCCTAACTCTTGGTGTCTTTTTGGATATCAGCTGGGGTGTGACCGTTGATTTGGAAGGTATGGATATCGGTTTATTCATATTATGATTTATGGTTACATTACCTGCTGTTTTCCCAGTTATTCCTGTTTTTACCGGACCTGTGCTGGGCGTGTGTTGGGACGAATGTCTGACATAATATCGACAGACAGAATATCTACATACAAAAATATCGACACAAAAATATCGAAATCAAAAATATCGGAGTCATATCTTCATAAAGGTAAGTACAAAAATATCGAAAAATTAATATCGTAGTACAAAAATATCGAAATTAAAAATATCGTTTTTTTAAATGTATAAATAATAATGTAAAAATAATTTTAAAATACATATAATTTTACAAATATTAAATAAAAACATTAAAACATAATTAAAAAATTAAAACTAATACATATACATTTAAAATAAATTAAAAACGTAATAATTTAATGTAATTTTATTTTTTTTAATTTCATTTAATTGATTTAATTTAAATATAAATTTATTTTATTTTTACCCTGTACGCCTGTACCCCAAAAACCCAAAACTGACCCTGAACCCTAAAAATACCCCTTTACCCAAAAACCCAAAACTGACCCTGAACCCTAAAAATACCCTTTTACCCAAAAACCCAAAACTGACCCTGAACCCTAAAAATACCCCTTTACCCAAAAACCCAAAACTGACCCTGAACCCTAAAAATACCCTTTTACCCAAAAACCCAAAACTGACCCTGAACCCTAAAAATACCCCTTTACCCAAAAACCCAAAACTGACCCTGAACCCTAAAAATACCCCTTTACCCAAAAACTGAAAACTGACCCTGAACCCAAAAAATACCCCTTTACCCAAGAACTAAAAACTGACCCTGAACTCTAAAAATACCCCTTTACCCAAAAACTGAAAACTGACCCTGAACCCTAAAAATACCCCCTTTACCCAAAAACTGAAAACTGACCCTGAACCCTAAAAATACCCCTTTACCCAAAAACTGAAAACTGACCCTGAACCCAAAAAATACCCCTTTACCCAAAAACTGAAAACTGACCCTGAACCCTAAAAATACCCCTTTACCCAAAAACTGAAAACTGACCCTGAACCCAAAAAATACCCCTTTACCCAAGAACTGAAAACTGACCCTGAACCCTAAAAATACTCCTTTACCCAAAAACTGAAAACTGACCCTGAACCCTAAAAATACCCCTTTACCCAAAAACTGAAAACTGACCCTGAACACTAAAAAAACCCTTTTACCCAAAAACTGAAAACTGACCCTGAACCCTAAAAATACCCCTTAAAAAAACTAAAACATATAAAATGTAAAATATTATTATATACTTACCTATACTTACGTTGTAATGGTATGCGTTGTAAAGGTACCTGCGTTGTAAAAACATGCGTTGTAAACACATGCGTTGTAATGGTTTTTGCGTTATAAAAATTTCGTTGTAATGGTAGTGTGTTGTAAAAGTTGCGTTGTAAAGGTTGTTTCCCCGGTGGATAGCGTAGGGGTAAAAATTACTATTCACATTCCAGAGGGTGCAACAGTAGGGAAAGCGTTGGATAGCATGGGGGTAAAAATTAATTCCCACACTACTCCCACTTTAACACACAACACACTACACATATAAAAAAGACAATTAATATAAATTTCAATTATTCAATTAATAACAATTAATATTACTAAATTGATGTAATTATAAATGAACTAAATAACACATATTAATTACTAATTAATTAACAATAAATACCAAAGAAAATTACAATCTCTTTAATTAATTACATTTAATTATATCACACCCTATCCCCCTATAAACATATCATTTATTCACTTAATAATTATTAATTACCAATTAATTATTATTTAACAATAACAAAAAATTTAATATATTAGCACATTAACTCTAAATAATTTAATTACATAATTAATATTATTTAATTACTAATTAATTATTAATTAACAATAACAACACAATAAATATATTAGCACGTTAACTCTAAATAATTTAATTACATAATTAATATTATTTAATTATCAATTAATTATTAATTAACAATAACAATAAAGTAAATATATTAGCACATTAGCTGTAAATAATTTAATTTACTAATTAATATTATTGTTTCCCAATTAATTAATTAACAATAACAAAAAATTATATATATAAAAAAATTACTCTAATTAATGTAATTAACTAATTAATATTAATTAATTACCAACTAATTATTAATTAAAAATATGTACAAAATTATATTAATTAATTAACTAATTAATATTAATTAATTACCAATTAAGTATTAATTAAAAATATTTACAAACATATATTAATTAATTAATCATTATTAAATTACTTCCCACCCTATTCCCCTATAGACCCACAACCCGCTCTGATACTAAAACGCAAAATGTAAACAAATTTACAAATTTTCAAACATACATTACAAAACATGTTTAACAAACATATAAACAACACATTAAAATACATAACACTAAACAAAATTTCGATATTAGTAAAATTCGATATTAGTAACATACATACCTTAAAAAAACGATATTCTGTCTGTCGATATTTTGGACATCGATATTCTATACTATCAAAATTAAAACATCGATATTATTGTATATCGATATTTTAATTTTGATATTTTGTCTGTAAACCGTTGGAACAGCTCCTTAGTGGTTTTGGGCTTTTGTACACTAGGCATTAAATCTTGCAGTTTTTGTGTTGGAAGACTATGTTTTAGTTTTAGTTTTTGAGAGGGTGGGATAATCGGGACAGGTTGTTTTATTGCTATAGCTGATTGTGGTTGGTGAGATACTTTTGGGGGGTGAATAACGTTTCCTGTTCCTTGCTTAGCTATAAGTGGATTTGTGCTGGAATATGTACATGATAGGATTGCTAATTGAGCTTCCAGGTTCCTTATGCTAATTTGTATAGGTTTCAGCTGCTGAGAAAGAAGGTCTTTAATTGAGGTTAATAATTGAGATGTAGTTTTACATATTTTGCAGGGGTTATCTGTGTCCTCGATGAGAATAGGAGGAAATAGGAAATTGTTTTCTGTTGAAGTAATTGTCATTAATTGTGCGGGTTGCGTTGACTGTTTGGGTCGATCCCTCCCGGATTCCCTCTCATGTCCCGTAGGGATGACAGGAGCTACTATATTATCAGATAGATTCATGTTACCTTGTTTGGGAATAGCTCCTTCCCTTACTCCTCGTAGGTGATTATCTATAGTTGATTCTAGTCTTTCGAGTGTTTGACAGGCTTCTAGATCCGGGGTGACCTCTAGGTCATCTGATAATAATGATTCGGACTCTGATTGAGTTACTGATAAATCAACTGTACATGGGACTGTATTGATATCAGCAACAGTCACAGGTAAGGGAGGGGAAGAGGTAGGTAGGGTTTGCTGGTTAGGGGATACTACAGTTGCTAAAAGACCCAAGGACGAGCGTTTTGCTTTCATGAGGTCCAGAGACACTCTACGTTCCAGAAGAGAGATACTATGATCAATTGCCTCGTTGGTCCGTGAGATGAATTGGTCTATCGGTCCAGTGATTTGAGCTACAGCCAGGGCAGTTTTGGTTTTACTTCTGGTTCTACCAGGCATGGTGGACGTATATAAAAACCCTGTGTGCTGTAAGATGGAAGAATTGGCAATAAGAAATAAGAAGCAAGGGGGGGGGCCCGGTCCGGTCTCTACCGGGCACTACCGGGCACTAACGGGCAACAACGGGCCCGCACTTGGCCCGGGCTTCGCCCCGGGCTACAACCCGCGCGCGTCCCGCGATGCGCGTTACTGGGCTTGCTTAAATTGGATTTGAAAAGGAGGAGGCGTGGCACTGGGAGGGGGCGCGGCTCACGCGGGAAGAGGACCCAGCTGTAGGTGGTGAATGCTGGTCCTCGCAGTCCCGGGGGCCGCGCCTCTCACCTCCTCTGCGGCCACGGAGCTGGTCTTTACCTCGCGCTGGAACCAAAAGGCAGCAGACAGTCTTGGTAGCTACTCCTGTAGCAAAGGGCAGGACTCACAGGACAGAAGACCTCTAAACGAGCGGCTCCCGCGTAGCAGCAGACAGTGTTGGTAGCTACTCCTGTAGCAAAGGGCAGGACTCACAGGACAGAAGACCTCTAAACGAGCGGACAGCATGCTTAACAAGTGTTATACTGTGATAATGTGATGCTAGCCTTCACTGTTCACTTTTTTGTAATGCATGAATACCTGTAGCAGCTCCTCCGCTAAGACAGAGGAGCGTCGCCCCACTACTTTTAGGCGGTGTAAATAAAGGGAAAAAGGCCCCTTGTCATTAAGTTGAATTGAGATGTGTTTCTTTACTAGTATTTTGAAGCTGCAATTTGAAATGTCTGGGTCCCATGGATTCACTAGTTCCACCCCTTTAAAAAATTTATTTTAGTCCAGTGCCGTGGTGTTTTTCTCTGTGAGTGTAGAATCTCGACTGCTTTGCATAGGGTGCCGGGGAGGCGGGCTGCTCTGCTCTCAGTGCAGGGCAAGGGAGGAGTGATTTGCCCACTCCAAGTGCGTAAAGACTGTTTTGCCGGCCTTCTGGGGCAGGCCAAAACAGTCAAGAACACTTTGCATGTTCTCCAAACAGGCTGCATTACACCTGAGTGGTGAACATGCCCAGGCCCCCAGTCCCGGTCTGAGCCCCGAACCACGGCACTCAGACCAATCAATACGCTGCTTTGCAGTGTTGTGATTGGTCAGGGGAGCCTTGGTGCTAACCAATCACAAGGCTACATTGCAGGGTTGTGATTGGTCAGGGGAGTCTGGGTGCTTCCTGGTTCCTGTTCAGCACAGCCGGAGTCCTGAAGCGGAGGCGGAATGCGGCGGCAATAAGGTAAGTTATTATGTTTGTTTATTTGTTTTAGATTCCCCCTCGCCCGTGCCCCCGCCATGCCACCCCCAATCAGTGCCGGTCGCCACTGATGAATACTAAAGTTGAAAAAAGTCAATTATTTGTTCAATAATAACAAAAACAATTGTTGAACTTTGAACTTCCATAGAGGGCTGGTCGCAATCCAGGCAGTGTGGAATTTTCTGCGTTAGCCATTAAACAGGTTTCCCATCTTTTAATGGCAGATAGCAGTGTTCGGTTAAACCAAGAAATTTCTCCAGCTTTCAAGCACGTGTGCTACAGTGATATCAACACATTAATTTACTAGCATATCAAATAGTATTCACAACACTTCCATGCAGTGCCATTTTTTTTTAATTCAGCCTTTAGGGAAAGTAAACTGCTGACATTTACACCACAGACAAGGTTATTGTCTCAAATATTAGTAGCCAACTTAGCAACATGATATGCAAGCAAGCAGCTGCATTTGCATATTTAAAACAGCAGTTATAACCATCAAAATGTTTTTGACAGACTGAAAAAACGTAATATTTTTCAGATGACAACTCCCAACTAATTATCTACTACGTGACAACATTCTTAAACAAATACCTGTTACAAAATGGTGTGCCGAGGATAATGCAATTAACGCGTTTTAGTAGGTATATAAATGAATATTTTCCTGTAAAAAGCTGTGAAATTGCCATGGAAGTTTGTTTTACCTACTGGAAATAACATATCATTTTCGTAGCAAATCACTCCTATGGAAAATCATTACTTACCTAATCAAAAGAAATGTAATTCACGTATTATTAACTTTAAAGCAGGTATGAAAATGTACATTTATCAGAAAAACAGATGTTCAACATGTCAGGGCTGGACCACTAGTTGGATGTGTCAGATGTCACGCGGTGATGCTCAAGAACAATTAGGCAATAAAGAAACTGCAAATGATCTGTTAATTGCGCTTAGAAATATATCATAAATTTACATAGGCTCAGTCTTTTCTGACAAATATTTCGCAGAAATTCTCATCTGTCGTTCGTGACATTACATGTAGCATCTGTAAGTCCTTGCACCCAGAGTGAATAAAAAACAGAAGAGTCTCTACCCTCCCCAACTGCTTAAAAATGGGAGGCTTGTCATGGCCGATACAAGAGACATGACAAATGATGTAAAGTCGCAGAAGCTGTTGGAAGAAGGCGAAGCCTGTTGACAGAACTTAAAAGTCAGCTGGTAGCTGATTGGCAGGTAACAAGGCTTGGAGTCGATGGAAAGCACAATAGGAACAATGGAGTAAAAGCCTTACTCGTTTGGTTTCTGACAGACCCAGCTTGCCATTTGCATAATATGGCTGCCGCTCTTCCGGATGCCTGAAGAGAATATCCGGTACTACTACTGTGAAAAGTAATAATAGGTGGTTATTTGTCTTAGGCCCCTAATGTATTATCAGCATGAGAAATACATCATGCTGTAGTAACGTCACTGCAGAAGGGATATCCGGTGAAACAGAGCGTTTAAGAGAGTAACTAAAACAGGGCCAGCACTAATACATTGGGCTATACATGTGGTACAGTGTAATTAATGCAACGCTTCTGCTATAACGTGAATAATTGCATTGATTATTATTGGTTAGAGTAGAAAATTATGATTACCCCTGCCTATAACATACATGGCATTTACCTTTTGCAGATTAGATGGTATACTGTGTGAATTGTAACGAATTCTGGGGTTGCATTTTCAAGAGGACAACTAGCAATTTGATGGTGGCAGGTTGAACAGGGGGTTTCTGGATGTTTTTGGTTGTCCCACAGTTTTTGATACTTGCATAGTTACCTCGTGTTCTTAGTACTGTACTACTGCAGTTGAGAAAAAAATTATTGGATGCAGCACAAACATGCATAATACTAATTTAGAATATCTTACATTGTTCATATAAATTAACTTTAATATCTTGCCGTATATGATCTTGTTTGGTATCTGTTAAGTTGATTATCATCTGCCTGGTGATTTCTCTAATAAGGAATTGAGGGCTAGATGTACAATTCATTTTTTGGGTGGAAGTTTGAGACCATTATAATGCTTTTTCTTAGGAGTTGTAAATGTTTTGCTGACTTCCAAAATGGGACTCTGAATGGAGGGTCACTGACACAATATCGATGCATACAATATCAAAACACAAAAATATCGAAAAACAAATATTTTTAATAAAAATTTTGCCTTTCCATACTTAACTAATAAAACCACAAATATCCAGAAAATAAATATTGCTGTTATAAATATCGATTTTTTTTCATACACTGAAAACACAAATATCGGTAACAAAAATAATGTCACCTTTAAATAAACATATAATATGTCAAAATTATCAATTCACACAATATCCACTACAATACTATTGCCAAAATAATTGCATTATTATTAATAAATATAAAAAACAGCGTTTTATGTAAAACAATTATTTAAATAAACATAAAACATGTTATACACATATTTGAATTAAAATTAAATATATTACATCACCAAAATATTTATAATTCACCCCAATAAAATATATAACTAAATGTATAACAAAAATATTTTCATTAACTACAAACATTTAAACAATAACTGAAATGCTAATAAATATATATATACATATATAAATAAACGTATATTTAAAAAACAGTCAATCTTTCAAACATTATGAATAAAACCTAAATTAGTGTTTACCATAGAAGGACATATCTGCTAAAAACAAATTCAAACTATAACTAAACTATCTAATACAATCAAACTATAAACAACCTTAACCAATAAAATGTATACAAAAAATAAATTAAAAGTATGAAAGGCACACTTATTTTATCAACTAAATAGTTCAAAAATGACAAATGCTGGACGAGGAGGAAACTCTGCTGGATTCTCTGATCAGACCTATAAAGAAAATGTATACACCTCAACAGCTATCCAACCAAGTAAGTAAAACTTATATTTAAACTAAAACTTACTTGCAAATAAACTTAAAAAGTAAAATAGCAAATAATTAATAAAGTGCCCTCCAACTTCTATCTCTTTACATGTACTTCTGAAAAGAAAACTGTAGGAAGCGGGCTTTACATATATAGTGCACCAAAACAAGGTACGCTGTGTAGGGAGTCCGGACAGCCCTTATTGGTTTACAGAGGCATAAGTAACACATCCAAATGCTCTCTTTTGTGGTAGTGTAGGCAAGCAAATTAGGCTTATCAGAGGGTAGTGCTAAGAATTTGTTGTACTGAGCAAGTCTAGTTTGAATACGGTGGCATATCGAGCACGGGACCCATGCCTGGGCATACCCTTCCCACATAGGGTGACAAATGCAAAAAGAGCAGATGATGGATGGAATTCCCAACAAATCAAAATTCACCACTAGTTACAGATCTGGGTTAAGTCCATCAAACTAAAAAAAAAGAAAATCATAGTTAAAGATATTAGTTTATTATAAGCCAAAAGTGAATTCTTAAAAAAAACTGTAACTTCCAATGCCCATAGGACACATTAGTTGACAAAAACCGGCAAAGTAAACAAGAAAACCCAACCCCAAAACACATTACAATCCCAAAAATACATAGGCATTACACTTAATCATCATTAAATAAGTAACATAACTCAATGTAACTTAACCTAGCAATACATTAGTAAAACGGTGTACAAACCCCCCCAAAGTATACACTAGTGAGAAACACTACCATGAATACAACTGAGAGCCTCATTACAATGTCAGATGGAACGGTCCGACCATAGGTCCGTGGTTCCGACCGCAAAATTAGGATGTGACCCCCCACAGGGCAGTCGGAAACCCCTGGGACTATGGCAGCTTGTGTCACGGGCGGAAAAGGCCCACAGCACAAGCTGCCATTGTAAAATGGCTGTTTGGGAACATCCCTGCAATGTGGGACAGGCACTGCGATGCAGGAATATTTAGAGGACCCTGCTAGAAGCCCCCAAAGTCATTTCCTGACAGCCTTACCATGTCAGCCATTCCGACATGGCAAGACTGTTAGAAAATGACATCATAATCCCGACAGCGAAGCCAAGGCTGGCTTCACCATCATTAAGGGATAATGTTAATTTACGGTGCTCCGATGGGCTCAAGGAGCCTGTCTGAACAGCAGCGGACAGTCCCTCCGTGCGATGCCTCCACATGCCGCATCGTATTGCGGCAGGGGGACCACAGAGGCAGATGTCGGAAGGACCTCAATCGACATTAGAACGGATGCGGTCCATCTGACATCATAACCAGCCCCTAAATGTTCAAAAACCGACAAACAACACTATTACCTCTAGAGCTCCCCCCTCTGCCGCCTACCCTCAAAATCATTAAAAACTTTAAAAATGGAATTACCGGTTACGATAAACAGCATCACCTTACCTCAACCTGGACCCCTGTAAATAGTCTAAAATGACACAAATAAACAACCCAATATAAAGTAGCGATCAAAAAAAATTCGCAAAATGTAACTAAATGGGAAAAATGTTGAATAAATGTATCAAAAAGTCAAAAATATTGAATCAATAATAAATAAAAAAAGTTGTAAAAAAGTTTTAAAATAACTTTTGATACTATAAAACATATATAATTATTTAATATATACTGAAAATAAGTATGTAAAAAAGATGATGAAATATGTATATGAAAGAATTCAAGAAATGTTAGAAAAAATTACCAATGGAAAAAAGTGGAACATGTAAATATACATACATACTTAAATATGATTTTCATTTTTGATGTCACAAAATGTATTAAAACCTTTTTCATTTATTTTTCTATATAGGTCTGTTTATTTGAAAAATTCAAATATATATGTTTAAAAATTTGAAAATATACATTACAGAAATTTTGAAAACATAAATAAAATTAGAAAAATGTGTTACATGTCTTAATTTTTTATTTTGTAATATTTTATTGGCATTTATATAGGTATCATCGCTTATTAGACAGAGTGCAACAATAAGAGGCCGACTTGGATGTCGGTCAGAAAGCCTCCTACCACAGGTCGGAGGCTTTCCGAACGACATCTGCGGTTTGAATTCCGGCCACCGTAATCAGAATATAGCAGTCGGAATCCAAACCGGCAGATCATTCCGGCAAGCTTCCAAATCGGAGACCGGCCCGTAATCCCTAAGGACAGTGTTTTCACCATAGGAATTATGATGTCAGTTTCTGACAGGCTTTCCATGTCAGAGAGCCCGACATGGAACGCCTGTCTGAAAGCGACATTGGGGGCCCCTAACAGGGCCCCCTTCACCCTGTGGCCTCTGGTTGGGGGTTGTGAATCCCGGCACAGTGTGCAATGCGGTTCAGAGATGAACAGATCCTCCCATTTGTCTATGGGAGCTTGTGCTACAGCCAGTATACGGCCACAGCACATGCTCCAATAGACAAATGGTAGTATGCACCGCATCATAGAGGCAACTTCGACCGACATCATAATGAGGCCCTAAGTACCATCATAGAGTAAGCAATCAAACATGGCCCACTTTTCATACAAAGACAATATTTTGCAAGCCAAACATACAATGAGAAGCAGACAAGTGTGGCATGTAAAACAAATTAGGATAATAACCCAAGTCGACATAGTGTATCTAATCAAGTAGAGGAGTAGTCAACATGCCTGTAGCAAAAACAGAACAACCTGACAGCTAACAAAACCCTTCGGCTAATGCAGCTCTAGATAGGCCTATGGGTGAGCAGTGGCAGGTGTGACAGGATCTCTCCGACACTACAGTGTGCTAGTAGTTACCACTGAGGAGTTGGCGGGGGGAGGGAGATGCACCCCTGTGGGGATTCCATTGCTGGTGCAGCCCAGTGCTTGTGCATGCCTCATAGAGTGGGTGGCCACCAGATCTACTCCACCAAATCCAAGGTATAACAAAAGAGAGTCTGCCTCCTATAAGGGGAGCTTGTGTAATTTGTCAAACAGTTTGAGAATATAAGTGACTCAGAGTGTGGCTGCACCCCGCCTCACCGCAGCTGACAATCGTGGGCCATGGCATCCACCTCCGCTAGAGCCCATTTGTGAGTCACCTGGAGCCAACAGTTGAATGTGGGTAGGTTCAGGATTTTCCAAGTTATTGATAATAATCGCTTAAAGAGGACTAATGCCAAGTCAACCATCTTCAGGTAGTCTTTGTTGCATTTAGTGAGTTTCATGATGACCAAGAGACAGAGGAGTGGGTCCAGCGATAACAGTACATAAATCACCGCTGATACCTATTCTAACACCTATGGCCACACACGCTGTAATGGAGGACATTGCCATACCATATGCATAAATGTGGGTTCTATGTAGCCACATCGCTGACAGGCCGTAGATAGCTCCGGGAACATTTTGTGGAGGTGTTGTGGTGTTAGGTAAGTTTGATGCAAGTAGTTAAAATGTGTGAATTTAAGGCAGGCGTTGTGGGTAATACATCGTATAAGTCTCCCAGCTGAGTAATCTCCACTTCTCGCCAGGGGAAAGGATCATGTGCCCTAAGCAAGGCCTTGCTAGCAGGCATCCCCCAGAGGGGCAACTGCGGTGCATAAGGGGTCTGTGTAAGACGAGGATGCATGTATTGAGCCCAAATAAGCTTGGATACTTGTCGAAGACTGCCTATTTCCCTAGCCTGACCTCCAGGTAAGAGCAGCCATTCCAGTATATTCACGGTCGGTCCAAATTAGTCTACCCTCCTCAGCCTTGTCTCTGGCAAGCCTGCGCATGGCCCACTGCAATTGAGCCGCTGCAAATAAAGCTCTAAGTCAGGGACCCCAAGCCCCCCCCCTCGAGTATAGGGCGTGGAATCATTGGACGCGAACCTCGCTTTTTAACAGGCCCCCAAATGAGCTTGGACTCCAATCTTCTTAGAGCATCAAAGAGCGATCTTGGTGGAAGCACCAGTCAAGCTGCAGAAAAATCTTTGCTATTGACGCTCTACTCATGGGTGAATGTCTAAAAGTTCATGGCTTGACAAAGAGAAGTCAGGGTCTTACCATAATTTCCACTGAGTGAGTCCTTATCCATTTGAAAGATATTCACACTAAGGTAATGAAAGGTGTTGAAACTCTAGGGGATATGCCCCGTTACCGGCACAACGTGATGTCCAGGTGTGACCCATCATAGTGGGAAAATACAGGATTTACCCCAGTTCACCTTAAGGCTTGTCATGTCTCCAAAGAGATCAAGTAGGTCATAGAGGGTCGGCAATGAATGGGCATGGTCCCGCAGATACACCAAGACATCATCCGCATACAAGGACACAGTATGCCAGTCGAGACCCACCTTGATGCCCAATGCAGGGCTCCTGGTGCGCAGCTGAACAGCCAGTGGCTCCATGGACAACGCAAAGAGCACCAGGGAACAGGGAGCATACCTGTCTGGTCCCTCTATCTTTGACAAAAGAACCTGAAACCTGACAACCAGTTTGGACCTGGGACTGTATATAATATCTTGACCCATTCAAGGAAGCTATGACCCATCTAAATCGCCTTCAGCACCCCTAGTAAGTAGAACCAACTCAGCAAATCGTCGCTTTTTCAACATCCAGGGAGATCGCCACTGGAAGGCCATTCCCCTAGATACAGCATCCATAATATGGCACTGGCATCGAGTATTGGAATGTGGCATGAACCCACATTGGGCCAAGCACCCGGATAAGTCTATTGGTGAAGATCCCAGATTACACTGCAGAGGTTCAAAAGCAGCATAGTACTTTGCAGCATTTACAGACCAGCTTCGTACTTTGAATCTTTCTTATACCTTATTTATTGTGGCCCGCATATGAGTGGTTTATGCTCGCCTCCCTCTACCTCGTTTGCCGGTGGCGTAACTGTGACTACAGGGTGTCTCCCCTTGCCCGCCCCCAGTCCAAATACAAATTAGGGGTAAACTCGTACTTTCATTACCTATTAAGAGGGATTTCCTCGACACGGAAGGAACTGGCTTTAAGTTACCCTCTCATCTCTATTGGAGGTGAGAGTGAGAGTGTACTGGGACAGGTAGAGTCCTGAGGAAGGCCGACGTGACCCTACATGAGGGGCATACACTAACGGACGAAATATGTTGACCACCTGGCAGTAAGGGAGGGGTGCTAGTAGTACATAGGATCTCCCAATCACCACCATCCTTCACATTTTTTAATACGTGGCTGGAAAATCCAGGAATAAAGTTTTAGGCACAGTGACACTCCTGAGCTAGTTTTAAATCACTCCACACTGCACTTTCACTACCGTCATTCCCAGTCACTGTATGATTATTTTGTGTTTTTTTGTGTTGTATTGTCATCTCCAACCCTATTGCTCCACCCCACGCGTGGCTACGCTGGGGTGTTTTTGTAAGCAGCCCAATGATGAAGCATGTCACACGTTTGTATGAGTGAGGGCAGTATTAGCACATACAGCACATGCCATCACACAATATATTTTATTACTCCCTACTCCTTTTGGTGCATTAAGTGGTGGATGCTGGCACCATGCACTTCGTCATGTCACCAGAAGAGGCCTGGCAGTGACTTCACACTAAAGGGGTGCCCGAGCAACCGGAATCCCGCGAGGATGACCAACTGGGCTTGTCTATACCAGCATTAGCTCAGGGGCCCAGTACAGCCACATCGACCTGTCTAGGAGAGTTCCACGCCAGCCCTTCACTGTGCCTTCTGTGACAGCAGGTGCCACCTCCAGGTAATGCAGCAAACCAAAAGCCAGCAGACACATGATGCGCATCACACAGCTGCCACTCCACACCCCAGGACCAAGCTCCCAATGGCTTACAGGTTACTGTACGAGTCCGTCTTCCCAGGCACACTCACCAACTTCAGTGGGGAGGGAGGCACAGGCTACACATGACATATAGTCCACCCACGAAGGCACCCTCTTCAGCCCCCACGAAGGTTCCCTGCAATGGCAAAAGGCAGCAGCACTAAAGTCTAGAGGTACTACAGTGATAGGCAGGCCATGCCCTTCCATGCAAAGTGGCTTGTTCCCTTCAGGCCGCCACCACCTCACCTTCACAGCTGGGGCCCACAGCCCACTATGAGCTCACAAATGGTTTGCACGGGGGCCACAGCCCTCAGGGTCACCGCTCACTAGGGCAGTGGCACATGTGTCATAAGGGCCCGCAGGCACCATACAGACAGCCTTCGTTGCGGGCTTCCAGCTGGCGGCCACGGCGGGCGTCGCACTGCACCATGCCACTGAAACAGATGAGGCCCAGAAGTTGCTGCAGCAGCTTCTTGGCCATCCAGACACCAGCGTGGCCACGGAATCACCAACACGTGGCCCCCAGGTGGTATCGGGGTCCGTGACCACAGTGCTTTCCGTCCACGTGGCCTCCGGTGATGATCACTGGCAGGATCACCAGGCAGTCACTGCAGGCAAGGTGGCATACGAAGGGGGGCTCCCAGGCAAGCTGGGGCAGCCACAAGAGGCTCACAACATAGTTCAGGGACAGGATAATAGTTACTGGAACCAATTAGGAGCAGAGCTCCAGCACAGAGCGTCTGATCACAGCGCAATCTTGGCAATGCCATATTACGTTTTCATCCTATAAAATTATGTAATTAATAATATTATTAATTACAAACCCATAAGTAACAATTTTTTATTATATTTCTAAACACCACCAATGCTAATTAAATAACTATTTCTACTGCATACAAAGACTATTTAAACAAAGGATTTCTGACAAACCCTTTAAAATTAAATAATAACACTATAATGTAAACCATTTTTAAGAAAATGGTGCACACTAAAGGGTTGACATTTACCATTCCCTCTACATTCTATACCAAGTTGGGAAAGGTGTTCGACACTAAAAGGATGATATTTATTATTCCTACTCCAATCTACACCAAGCTGGGGAAGGTGTTTGACAATAAGAGGGCGACATATACTAGTCCCACTCCGATCGAAACTAATGTGGGCAAGGGGTTTGACACTGAAAGGGTGAAATGTACTATTCTCACTCCAATCCATACCAATTTGAAGAAGGTGTTTTATACCAAAGGGGTGACATTTACTATTCTCATTCCAAACTAAACCAATGTGGGGAAGATGGTGGACAATAAAAGAGTGAAATTAACTATTCCCTCTCCAATTTAAGCAAATTTGAAGAAGGTGTTAGACACTGAAGAGGTGGCAGTTACCATTCCCACTCCAACCTATACCAGTTTTGGGAGGTGTTGTACACTGAAAGGGTAACATTTACTATTCCTACTCCAACCTATACCAATTTGGGGAAAGTGTTGGACACTAAAATGGTGACATTTACTATTGCCACTCCAATCTATACCCATTTGGGGTATTGTATGGACACTAAAAGAGTGACATTTACTATTCCCACGCCAATTTAAAACAATTTGACGAAGGTGTTAAAAACTGAAGGGATGACATTTACTGCTCACACTCCAATCTATACCAATTTGGGGAAGGAGTTGAACACTAAAGGGTGTCAAGTACTATGTCCACTACAATATAAAACATTTTATGCAAGGTGCTAGAGACAATAAATTATATATACACAATTGCTACTCCATTCTCAAACTAAAATTTACACACAAAAAAAGACACTAAGCAAAACTACAAAATGAGATATTCATATTTAAACATTAACATAGTTTTATCACTGTTAATAATTAATACATTTTTGAAACATGTACTACTATCTTAAACCTTGAGTAAAAAAAATAGAATCATAATCCAGAATTAACAATAATAAAATGAAAACATGTATTTACATATTTAAAATAAATAAAATATTTTTTACATTTATTATAGGCAACATATATTTCATTTCATTGTAAATTATTATTTATATAAATTATTGATGTAACAAAATAAATGTAAACAATGTACAGTATTATTTAGCATATCATTAGAATGGACAACATTAAATAATCAATAAAATATCCACTTTTTTAAACATTTCCCCACCCTTATCCCCCAAATACGCAATATCTTACTGCAAATGAATGTAAAAAAAAGTTTCTTGAAGAGGAGGCAGTGGTCTATGGGTCCACTGCTAACTTTCAAAGAAATATTTTTAAAAGTTAACATTTCTTTGTAAATGCACTCCCATTTCTTTTAGAGAAAATGGATCCCATTTAGATCAAAATTCCATTATTAAAAAGCAATCGAAGATAGGGTGTTCTGCTGACCATAGCGGTCCCACCATCCCTGGGATTTCTTCTAATCAAGGTGAGTTGCAATTTGCAACCAAATTCATGAATATTCCTGAGGTACATCGAATTCCCACCCACTTCAACCTATTAGTACATAGGTCAATTCTAAAAAATCTTTCCTGCTTGCAAAAACACTGGCTGCAGTTTCAATCAGTTTTTGTGGCCAGAAATGTGTACATAGGGTCCTGAGTCCTAAGTGAGTCATACTCCTTATCTTCACAGTGTTTACATTATGATGGTGAGTTAATGTCTAAGATATTTCCCTTGGTCGGAGGATATACATAGATAACCTTTCATCAAGGTGCCCTGTTTCAAATACCCAAGCAAAAAACATTAGTCAATGGCACAAACAATATTGCACAACAATAATCAGGGACATTGGTGATGTAGAGTAGTCATCAGTATAACAAAGATTGGTGATACATAATCAGTCTTCAACCATACTAAGGTATACAATTAAGTGAATGATGGACTGCTTGAATTCTTCTGAGGAACAGGTAATCACTTGGGGCCGAAATTCAGTCCATCCTTATTTTGAGCACCATGGCACCTCAGTTTCAACCCAGCCATGTGCAAATCAGTCTGGACCATTCTCCAATGACAACAGTCCAGCTCAAACTGCCAGGACAGTTCCTCCCTGAACCAAAACTTAAGAAACCAGGATCAGTTTTGCCATAGTTAGGGTTCCTCAGCCAGGAGTCACGGAGTCACGTGAGAGAGGAGGAGCGAGGCAGTGGAGCAGAGCGGAGGCTGAGGCTGCGGGCGGCGAAAAATTTCTCCACATAATCCGCAACCGCAACCCAACCCAGTCTGTATCCCCGGCCGGGGCGAGGGGGCCGAACCCCCTTGTGCTCCCCTTGTTCCACACGTTTGTCTGAAGAGGTGAGGTGAGGTGAGGTGAGGCAGTGCCTGACGCGTGGGAGAAGGGCAGAGGCAGAGACAAGACGCGAGCGCGGCCGCCGATAGAGGCAGCCGCAGAGTAAGAGCCCTGGGGGTCGACTGAAGGGCAGTCAGACTAGGTCCGGCTTGTCATTGGTCCTCCCCGTGTGCACCGCTCGCCATTACTACATTGCAAGCCCCTTGCGAGCCTCCCGCCACCACTCCCGTTACCACTTGCCAGCAACTAGTAGGCGGCCTCCAAGAAGACACGGGAGCCGCTGTTTGAAGGTGGAGCACAGTTTTCCCTAGCGAGGCCCAGCAGGGAAGGAAGGAAGGAATCTCCCTCTCCCCGCTGTTCGCCGTTTCTCCTGCCCAATCCCTACTTCCGCTGCAGCCTGCTGCTGACATCTCCTCTCAACCGAGAGCGTAAGCGGAAAGGCGAGGAGCGAGGAGCAAAAAACAAAAAAGAGTGAAGAAGCACCCAGAAGCGCCTAGAAGCCCAAGCGCCTAGAAGCACCTAGAAGCGCCTAGAAGCTCAAGTACCAAATAAAGAGAAATTAAGAGTGACAAAGCGACAAAGGACAGTTAAGTCTAATAAAGTACACGAGAAGGAAAAAAAAGAAAGTGAAGGAAAAGTCCCTTCCTCACAACAATGCGAACAAGGAGCTGTACACAACCACAAAGCACCCATCGCCCCCATAAGTCTGCTAAACGACAGAAGACTAAGCTGCTGTACTCTCAAGTGGGAGGCCATGGGTGTCAGTTATCCCCTAGTCCCCTGCAATTTGTTGGAGCAGTTGGAGCAGTCGGAGCTCCCCTCGAGGGGTCAACAGAACAGCGAAAAGGGGAAAAAATGCAAACAAACCTCCCTACACAGCCAGCCAAATGGAAAAATAGTGGTCCCAGCGATATCAGGGAATATTTCTCTCGGATCGATCAATTGAATAAAAGTGCCCCTCACTTTACACAAAATAAGAATACAAGCTCTCACAATCAAACTGCAACAGTCTCCATTTCTCCTCATTTGGTCTCCCTTTACTCCGAAATAATTGTTTGTGGTAAGGTTTCAGCCACTGCATCCCCTGCTTGCTCAGAATTACCCTCCCTTTCCTTAAATCAGCAATTTCCGCACCCAAGATCAGACAAATTACAAAAAACTAAGTCTCCCTTGGCCCTGCCATCCCCTTTTTCTACTCTGAATCTTCACAGAGCTATTCATGAACTAGAGCTCGAGTCAGAAACCCCCCAAAGGGCCAAAGTTAAAACTCCATCACAAGACTCAGCTCGTAAATCACCAGAGTTTACAACATAGATCTCGTCTACTCACTCTCCAACACAAGTTGTTCAGCTTCTGACCTTACAAACCCTCTCACCTACTGAAGAAAAATTAAAACAACCCAACGGGCTACTGGAAGACCATATTCAAAAACTCAGTTTTGATTTCCCTTCGCTAACATCTACTCCATTTCCAGCCGTTGAAAAGAACCTCAACCTTCCTGGCATAAACGATCAAAGCCAGCACGAGATTAAGGTTAGCACTCTCAACGCCCCCTCATTAAACACCAACAGCTGCAATGCCTGAATCAAAATCCGCAGCTTTCATCAAGACACAAACAAAAGTTCTCAGAAGAATAAACCCTTATTAAGCAATTCAGATATCAATGTACTCTCAGCTCACCTCCACTTTCTTGAAAAAAAACACTCCCTAATAGAACCCAGTCAAGGGGATCCGCATGATATTCTAGCAATGCTTAACGTTGAGGCTCTCCTCTCAGTCACCAATCAAGCCCTGAACTCAATGGCCAATGCTGCTTATATGCACGCAGATAAACTGGACGTCCAGATCAATATTCTACACTCACTAGCAGACTCAATAATGGGAATAGACTCAAAGCTCGAGCAACTAAATTCTCTGATAGACAGAGCTCAAAATAATGTGAACAAAATCAAATCCCAAGCTTGAACCCAAGCCTGAATCCAAATGAAAACACAAACCTAAATCTAAAACAAAAATATAATTACTGCAATTGCAATCCGTTATTAAAAAAATTAGAATCACTTCCGGAAATAATGTCTACTCTAATTGAAGATTTAAAGAATGAGGCTTGGGCCAGGCCCCAGAATATAACTACTTCCCCATATCCTCAAACTCAGAATAAGTCAACTATAACAAAAGCATGCTCACACAGCGCCGAGCAATCATGTTGTAATAAGAGTGGCACGAGAACTAATCATCAATCTCCTGATGTTAAGTCAAGCAGCCAACGAGACCAGCCACTCATTGCTGCTCAAGAGCATGCACCAGGCACCCAGAGAAGCATCGATCACTCCGACTATATATCTACCTCAAATTCACTAACACTGAACGTACAAGATAAAATAACTTTAATTAACACCGAAACTGTGTTAGCCAATTCACTGAGTCTTACTAGGCCCCTAAACACGACCATACAAATCACGATGGAAGGAAACCCCTTGTCAAGGAAGAACAAGAAGAAATTAAAGAAATTAAATAAAGCAAAAAAAAGGGTAACATTCTATTACAGTGGCTAGGAACAGATAAGAGTCAACCAACAACGAACACAATTCCGTCATCTGTAAAACCTGTTTATCACAATGAAGAAACTACGGAAAAATTGGAGGCGACCTTAACTAAGACTATTAATGACCACAATAATCGTCCAGATCAAGTGCAGAATCCAATGAATCCAATGGAAAAAAAAGAAATTACAGAGAAAAATAAAAATAAAAAATCTTATAGTACTTCCACCAAGACCAGGGAAACTTTTATTAAACCGCTTAACAAAAGTTCTTCTCTTATTCAACAAGCAAAAAAATCCACTGATCAGGACCTAACGCATAAACCAATAAATTACCATGATGAAATTCACTTGTCTACAATAGAGGAGGAAGAAACAAATCCTGAAATATTCACCGAAGTGCCATCAATACGAGTTAAAACGAGGAATGAGCAGGAAAAAAAACATTCAGATAAACCTTGGACTCCCATGGAAAGAGCCGAACACATGACGCAGCCCCCTCAATAAATAGAGAGAGGGAGCAGCCACCCCATGGACGTTCACCTCCGGAGCCCTAAATCAAACAACCAAGATGACTTAGAGTATTCAGTTAACGAAAAGTTACACACAGAGTCATTAGTGGCACGCCCCAAACAACAATACTCGAATAAACTAAAACCTAACCTTCGAGAGTTACCCTCCCAGTCTCAAGAACACACAAAAAAAATATTACTGTATCCAGAATACGTATCTCAAGGAAAATGGGACATTTTAAATAGAGGAAACATTTTAAAGTTACGCTCGCAGCTCCCCGGATTAGAAAATGTAAAATCAATGGATATCGAAAATGTGGCTTTTCTTGAACCTGAACTGGGCCAGAAAAATGAATTGACGGTAGTAACCTTCTACAATAAAGACCAGGCCTCGATCCTAATAATTAACTTAAACCAACTGAGTAACTGGGGTGTTCAGGTTAGTTTCCCTACCAATGTTAAATACCCAGATTTCTTAAAAGATAACATATGCAATTTTCCAACCGTCGGCAATAACAAACCAGTGCTAAAACAGGCCAAGAACACCCTGCAGCCCTCCTCAATATTATGTGGCCCAAGACCGGGAACTAAAACAGTGCCCTGGATAGAGAACCCACTGCAAAGAATAGCATCAGAAGCGGGTGGCCCACGCAAATGTGTACTCATGCCTCATAAATCTCAAGATTGGTCTTGGCTCTCTAAGGCCTTAGGGTAAAACACAGAAACCATTAAACGAAGAGAAAACCAACTACGACGAAGTACAATATCTTAATATTTGCTCTTGGAACATTTGAGGGTTAACAAAAGAGAAAAATGAACAGCTAACCATGGGCCTCCAGAAGACCCAGGATATATTTGCTCTTCAAGAAACTTAGGCCCTGGAAAACACCGTCTGGGAGGATTTTACTGTTATAGATTCTCATGCCATTCTTTCCGTCACAGGTGGCCATGCCTCTGGAGGTGTGCTGATTGCCGTGAAGAATACACTGGTCGCAAAGGTATCAGTGCTTTTTAAAGGCCAGGGTGACTAAATTTTTATCAGCATCGACATTCAGTGCCATGAAAAGGAAAAATTGAGACAGCAAAAAATTATCCTAGGCTGTGTCTACTTGCATCCCTCCAAAATAAGACGAGAGGCTACACTGAGTAAAATGCTTCCTAACATAAACAATCTCGATGCTTATCACCCAAACAAGATATGGCTGATAATGAGCGACTTTAACACCAACTTAATGGAGGTAGGCTCCACTCTCATTTTTCAACCATCCTTAGTCAACGAAATGTGGTCTATCCCAGAGATAAAATCCCAGTTCCAACGGAAGGAAGGCAAATGGATAAAATTGTCAACGCACCTAAACCAACTAGGCCTTCGCATTTTAAATGGAACAATCGATTCAGATCCAGCGGCATATACTCACGCATCTTCCTCCAGAATGGCCACTCTGGATTATATATGGATTTCAGTTGCCCACTTCCACTTGGTACAACAGTTTTTGGTGACTCCTTCATTGGAAAGCGATCACGCAATTTTAACATGCAAAATTGATCTCTGGCATTCCCATCGCCCGGAAATTCCCTTGATTGGAAATGAATCCAACCTAGAGATCATTAGAAAATTGAGATGGTCTGAGGACAATCGGGAAATAATTGAAGAAAAGGTGGACGATCTTTTTACCAAATGGGAACTAGATTGTAATAGTCATTTGACAGTATCATCATGGGAAATCATTGTGGCCGACTTCAGAGAACAACAGGCCTCAGAGTCAACAAAAAGTCTAGCCAAAGACCTTCCTGTTTCATCCTCCCTCTTAGAGCAAAAGCAACTCATAATTAACATCAAATATAAACTAAATAAGCTACAGCGAAACCATGTTAACAATGAAGGCGCATACAAATCTCTGCGGGGTGAAATATCAGCTACTCGAAGAGAATATAGAAAGGCTAGGTTCATCCTCAAGAGATTGGAAGAAGAACATCATTGGGCAGCCGCCCATGAGATTATAAAATCAAAGGACCAAAGAAAATTCTGGAGTTGGATAAATAAGGCTGTTAGAGTCGCCAAACCACCCAGTGCAACAAACATCACTCCTGCCGACTGGGAGGTCTACATCAAAGCACTTTATACAGAACCGAATGGTATAATCTGCAACAGCCTCTCCATCTCTAATCACACTAGTTCCCACGACGACATGACGCCAACTGTTAAGATAACCCCAAATCAAATTGTGCTTATAATAAAGAAAATGTGATCAGGGGTGCCCCAGGACCAAATGGCATCCCCACCCAAGTATATAAAGCCTCTGCCCAGAAATGGGCCAAGCTGCTGGCTCCTCTTTTTGAGACAGCAATACTGGGTGGATCTATCCCGCCTTCCTGGCGAGGATCGCTACTCGTCCCCATCCATAAAAAAGGCTCACGCTCCAATCCTGACAACTATCGGATGATAGCCCTTCTCGACGTAGACGGGAAGGCATATGCAAGTGTCCTTTTATCAGAATTAACAACTTGGGTCGAAAATTGCAATTTATTTCCCTTCACACAAACAGGCTTCCAAAAGGGCTGCCATATTGAAGACAACCTGATCTGCCTCTATCGAGACCACACGAAAGGTAAATCACTATATTTGGGCTTTATTGACTTTCGGAAGGCTTTTGATAGTGTGATTCGCCCCAAACTTTGGGAAAAATTGACAACATGGGGCATCCCTCAGCCTTTACTGAAAGCTCTCATAGCTCTGCACACAGACACCTGGGTGAAAATAAGAGTTACTTCGAGATGGTCATCAACTAATAAAATCTTTACTAACAGAGGCCTAAAACAAGGATGCATTCTTGCACCCTTACTCTTTAACCTGTATCTTGCAGACCTTCCTGAATGGCTAGCCGGATGCCGAGCTTTCCCCCCGAGAATTGAATTAACAAAAATTCAAACTGTGCAATATGCCGCCGACACCATCTTACTCGATCAAACCCAGGTTGGCCTCCAAAGACTATTCGACTCCCTCGTCTTGTATTGCAATACCAACACATTGGAGATCAATATCACCAAAACCAAAGTGATGACAGTTTCCTCCTCGAAAACAAGAAAGAGCACTTGGTTCATTGAGGGGAAGGCACTGGAATTAGTCACCGCATATAAATATCTGGGTGTCTGGATAGACCACAAAGGGAGACCGACTGCGCACATAACCGCAATGCAGGGTGTCTGGAGTTAGGAGGGAGCTTTCATTAGAACAAAGAGAGCGCTTCATTCCCCTGATTTCACCCCGTTAATAAGACTGATAGGTGCAAAATTCTTGCCGACAATAGCTTTTGGTGCCACAACCTATAAAGATAAAATGTCCATCTGGCTAGATAGAGCTCAGTCAGCATGCTTTCGCAGAGTGTTCCAACTACCAAACTCGACCTCACACGCCCAAATCCGAATGGAATTCTCTCTGTCTTCCCAACACTGGGTCATGAGTGCAAGATTATTGCTTATAGTTTAAAAACAAAACAAGCTCGCCCTCATACTCTAAAGAGCAGTATATGGTTATTGCTTAGCAATCCCGATACAATTTGGAATATATATTTGACATATTGCTTGGAATCATTAAAGGCCCAGGACATATAGACAACTTTGTTACCTATAGAGACCATATCCAAACTTTTGACAAAACAAGCAAAAATACTGTCCTATGAACATGACACACAATCAGTGTTAAAGCTCTTTCACGGCAGCTGGGCTTCTAAACTCTACGCTCCAAAAACATTACCGCCCTACCTTTCATCGCCTATGAAACCACATGTAAAACATCAATTAATGAGATTTCGTTTTGGTTTAATTCCACTATGGCGTATAAGTTCGTACAAGGGTATAAGAAAGCTGCACCTACACAATGCCGCTTCTGCAAACAAGAGGAAGAAAACCTAATTCATATCCTGTGCATTTATAGACGCTTACTCGCCCTACGAATCTTCTGGCTTCGTCCGATATGGCTTTCTTTTAACATCAGGACATGTCAAGAAGCATTAGAACTATGCATGAGGGGCGATTCATCTCAGATGGCTTCTCGCTTTGTAAAATTTATGTTTGAAATTAACCTTTTGTTACCACCAGATGACCAAGAATGAACTGTAATCTCTGAAACTTATTTTTCCCTTTTTCATGTGCTCACTGTTTTAACTTTAATTTGATTAATGTTTTTTTTATTATTAATCAATGCCTGTACGAATTACAATGATTTGAATAAATTATGCAAATAAAATACTTACTTACTCCTGTGACACAGTGTGCCAGAGACCCATGTCGAAACGCGTTGGTTCCACCCAAGAGAGGTTCAAAATAGAACCAAGTTGAAACAGGCTCTTTAAATTGGACAAAATAGAACCCAGACAAGAGGGCTCTATTCTTGAGTTCTGATTTCCACCTTTGACCTCCCTTTTGTCCACAAAAATATCACAATTCAAGGATAAGAAAAGTAGTAACTTGCCTCTGTTTCATCCCATGGTGATAGATTGTAATAGGATCAGTCTTCACCTGATCCAATTCCTCAGGATATTATATGTACCTCGGCTTCATTGTTTGATTCATAATTTTTTTGTATAATGCACTGTATGATTTAAAACTTTCTTGCACTGTAAATAACCTTTGGGCACATTACTTTGACTATTTGCTTGACGTGTACATATATAGAGAAGGGATAAGATAATGCAAGGTAACTGTGTCTAGTTTGCCTACTAACAGATATGAATGTTATTGTAAAATAAATGTGACAAATAAGACAGTATATATGAGTACACCCCAAGGATAATTAAAACATCTTTAGGGATAAAATAATGGTTGTTTGATCCATGGTGTCAGAGGCAATTTTGTTTTAAAATACAAATTAGGATTCCAGCCTCTGACGGATCCAAAACTGAATCACTCACCTTTGTTTGACCTGTATGTGAAAATAAGTCACTGAGATCACAACCAAATCTGCTGGCCAGCCAACATACCACCATATCGAATTTCACTGTGCCCCAAGTTGACCTGGTGAACAGGAGTTGAGGAGTTTATGACCATGTACGGCAGCATATCATGACACTACGATGGCTGTCACTACTTTGTGCTCCATCCATGTGCAACAGAGCATGAACAGATCATTCATTCTGCTGCTATTGCTTTGTGAGTGACTATGTTGAAGTCTGTCTCTCTGGGACACATCCCTGCTACCACAAAAGACAAAAGCCTTTCCCCATTGCTAAAACATTGATAGTGACTACCATGGAGCACCCTGCACAGCTATGTAACTGCTCTGAGCAACTATAACAGCTGCTTCATGTATCCTCTAGCCTAGCCAACTTTGCAGAAGAACTCTAGTTTTTTACAGTAGTGATGATGTAGAGCCTGACTCTAAGATGGCCACAACTAATATTGGCTCTCCCCTCACACAGACGAACATACGCAAATGACTCATTCGTACCCTTCTGCTTCACTCCACCAGTGACTGACATGGAGTTTCCTCATCCTTGCATGGACATGACGTTAGCTACTGATAAGGGTAACATTATGATGCCTCTTCATCTGGTCATCTCAGCTGTACATCATAAATGAACAAGCTCAACAAACTAAGGCAGACTTCTATGTCTGTTGGTGCCTATCTCTCCTTATTTGGAATCAGACAAGTAAAGAGGCAAAATGCCAGCAGTCAAGATGACTGGAACTCCAAATACTAAATGGCAGTCCTGTGCCCTGATCCAAAATTGGAAAAAGTCCTTCAACAGAGCATTGGCTGACGTGGTCTGACTTATTCTCAAACTCTATGTGCTGTGTGACAATCCAAAATGACAATGGCACTTCCAACAAATAGTAGCTGAAGGGAGATTAACTAAAGATATTACTTTTTGTTCTGTATAAGAGTTTGGCATTCAGATAAAGCTGTCTGTGGGAAGCACCCATTAGTACGCAGACATTTGTTTGCATACCATTACTACGCAATCGTTAGTACACATGCGAAGTAACAACGCGTCGCCTTTAGTACGCGTGCTGTTACATCGCATGCGTTATACAACGCATGCGTAGGGGGCTGGTGGCACTCTTGGAGGTCGTCACGGCGGCCATTTGCTCCGGGGGTCTGCTGCTGGTGCTTTTCCGGGTTTGCTGCTGCTTTTCCGGGTGCAGGCGAGGACGTAGCCCATGACAGAGGAAGCCGAAGTAAGCAGGAATGGGGAGAAGATTGGAACCACACGCGGTAAGAGGTAAGTGGGGCTGTGTAGGGTTGTGTAGGGGCTGTGTAGGGTCATGCAGTGTTGTGTACTTGTGTAGGGTTGTGTACTTGTGTTTGTCTGGTGTAGAGTAGTGTTGGGGGTCGTGCAGGGTAGTGTTTGGAAGTAGGGACAGGACTGGAGCTAGGGGCAGGATCGTGCTGGGGGTAGTGGTGTAGGGTTTAGGGTAATGTTCTGATGTTAGTGTAGTGTAGGGTACTGTTTTAGGGTGCTGTTGTGCAGAGTAGTGTTTGGGAGTAGGGACAGGACTGGAGCTAGAGGCAGGGTCGTGCTGGGGCTAGTGTTGTAGGGTTTAGGGTAGTGTTCTAATGTTAGTGTCGTGTAGGGTACTGTTTTAGGCTGGTGTCGTGCAGGGTAGTGTTTGGGAGTAGGGACAGGAGTGGAGCTAGGGGCAGGGTCGTGCTGGGGGTAGTGTTGTAGGGTTTAGGGTATTGTTGTGCTGTTAGTGTAGTGTAGGGTAGTGTTTTAGGGTTTAGGGTAGTGTTGTGGTGTTGGTGTAGTGTAGTGTAGGGTAGAGTTTTAGGGTTTTGGGTAGTGTCGGGGGTAGTGCAGGGTAGTGTTTGGGAGTAGGGACAGGACTGGGGCTAGGGGCAAGGTCATGCTGGGGGTAGTGTTTTAGGGTTTAGGGTAGTGTTGTGGTGTTAGTGTAGAGTAAGGTAGTGTTTTAGGGTTTAGGGTAGTGTCAGGGTGTCGTGCAGGGTAGTGTTTGGGATTAGGGAAAGGACTGGGGTAGGAGCAGTGTCGTGCTGGGGGTAGTGTTTTAGGGTTTAGGGTAGTGTTGTGGTGTTAGTGTAGTGTAAGGTAGTGTTTTACGGTTTTGGGTAGTGTCGGGGGTCGTGCAGGGGGTAGTGATTTAGGGTTTAGGGTAATGTAGTGGTGTTTCAGTAGTGTAGGGTAGTGTAGTTTTTAAGTGTTTTTTGGTAGTGTTTTAGAGTTTTAGATGTGTAGGCTAGTGTATTTCTATTTATTATTTATTCTAGTGTTGTATTTTAAACATTTAAAAAAGGGGGTTACATGTCCGTTTTCAATATGTCACGTTATACCGCATACCTAGGCAAGTTTTTACTTCGCATACATTACCACTTTCAATGTAATGGTATGCGAACTACAAACTTGCATACTAACGGTTATTGCTAAGTAATAACCGCGTAGTAATGGCATGCGAAATAATGGCATGCAAAATAACATCTCATATTCAACACACAGTGCTTCTGATGTGAAATGCTTATTCCCTCCTTTTGCCATGCATAAAGTGCTCTAACATCCTTTCAAATACTGTTCACATCATACACAACACTTAATAAATAAAATATATAACTACAGTAGTCTAAAACCCATTATAAGCAGGACTACAGTTTCCTGCTGTCAAAGAAAAAGAATTACAGCTTGGCCTCCAGGCCTAAACAAAGAAATGCAATTTGTTTATATGTAATACATGTGTTCAGTTCGGAGAAACCTTTACAGGGCCTATTCACAAGGGTACATTTAAACATGTAGATTTACACACATGTAAACTTACCCCTCCACCTAGTAGTAACACGCATCCAACTCATCAAAACTGGGGAAAAGATGGAATATTATCAATAAAAACCATTGAAACGCATCAACGCACCAGTTTACATAATTTGTGGAAGTGACTGAATCTTTAGATACATGATAGACAAGTTGTATCAGGTCCCAGTAACAAAACGGTTCTAACAGATATATTTATTTGAATGACAAAGTATACAGTCTGTTCTTTTTCTCTCTCTTAATGTTTTGTATTTGATGTCTTTAGTGTATAAATTGTATTAGATTTTTGAGGAAATTGTTTTAACTATTAATGAACTTGAGACGTTAGCATGTGTTGGATTATTTTAAATATTTGCAATACAATAATGTATTTTTAATAAAAATAGATTTTGTGATAATTTCTGGTTTGGGGTACTACGGTACACCGTTTCGTCCCTCCAGAGGGTTGCTATCATGGGGCAGTGCGCCTCCTGACAGCTTCTTTGCCTTTGCGCCCGCATCTGCAATACGCTGTGGGTGCAGAGGCAAAGGGATTCTCTGATTGGCATGGGCCATGTCCCCATGTAAATGAGGGAATGCCCTCTGATGATAGCGCTGGCACTCTATGTGCACCAGCACTGTTGGTATTACAGAAGGGGACGAATAAGAGTCTGTGGCCCCTTCTGTAATACCAAAGTGCCCTGGGGGCACGCAAAGCTGGCACAAACGCCCATTGCGCCCTCTGGGCACTCCAGTAATACAGCCCAAAGTAGGAAGAGGGATCATGACAACTCCCCAGCATTTAGAGATAACAACCCTAGTGTGCCTAGATTGATGGCAACAACAAGTACCCTCTCAAACGCAAAATACCCCAAAAACCCGGATTCATCCATGTACCTTATTAGTAGGAACAAAGCAGGGATTCGATCTAAATTGGAAGAGGAGGATTGGAGAAAATGTAGATATATGTTTAATATGTGTATTTTTCATGAGACCTAGGCTCTCATGAAGATCTAGTGACAGGGCTTCCTAATATTCAGTTTAGAAGCTTTGCCCTTGAAAGCAGGTAGATCTTCGGGAGGGCTAATTATATGGATTAAAGTATCTCTTCATTGCTCAATCAAGGTAATCAAAACAGACTTTTGCTGAGTTTATCCCCAAAACTGGGACCCCATACTTGCTGGTAAATATCTATAACAGATCCTCTCCCTTTAATAAAACATCACAGACTATATCAACCTTGAACACTCTTTTAGCGGATCTTAATTCAAGTAACCAAGTGATTATAGCAGAGGATTTTAACATGAGTTTTGAGCCCTATGGGCCCTTCCTGGAATTGATCCAGGAAGAAGAAACACACAAGGGAATCCCTGCATATTCTGAATTAAGGAAGGCCCCCAAAAGGAGTCTAGCTGTGCTCCAGATAGTAGATTTAGTGGTGTCATACGGCTTAAGAGCATGTAATTATGCATGCGTTGAATGTTATATTAAAGCAAGGGTTTAGGAGGAGCTGTTTTTAACTCTCTATGCAGATGCACATTCCAGTTAGCTCAAACAGACATTGTCTTTCCAACTAGTAACAAATTGCATAAAGGAGAATAAGTTTACTTCACTCTATAAGAAACCATAGTGGCAGTACAGGCTTAGAAGATAGGGAAAGCCCCAGGGTTGGATAGAATCCCTGCAGACCTGTCCTGCTCCAAACCTCAGATCTGGGGATTGTATATTAAGTGCATATCTAATGCCATCGCACCTGCTGCGCCAATCCCAAGCTCTTGGAAAGGCACATAAAGTACCCCAAAATTTAGAAAAGGGGATAAATCAATTCTGGGAAATTGCCATCCCATAAGCTAAATAGATAATATGCAAATGGTTTATAGTATGCAAATTTAACAAGGTTGTGGGACTGGATATCCTCCGATAAAGTGCTAACCCATCTTCTTGTGAGATTTAGACCTAATATAAGCACAACTGACTATGTTATACTATCCTTGCCTATAAAATAGAAAACAGTGGATGTTGACCAAAGTTCATTATTTGTAGTATTTGTGGACCTCCGTGCCGCATTTGATTATTGTTCCATGAGAGAAACTGTGGGATGTCTTGTAAAAGCTGGGGGTCCCAGTTGGTCTACTGTCTTTAATCCAGCCTCTGTATGTGGAACACTTTGCACAAGTTAGGTGCGGGCCAAGTGGAGAACTGCAGAGGATATCCCCATTAGAAGAGGCGTCCATCAAGGATGCGTGCTGGCCCCTACTCTTTTCTTACTATACATAAATGGGTGCTTTCGCTACCACCTAGATTGTGAAAATGACTCACCCAAAATGTCTGGAAAAAAATACCGGGTCTGCTGTTTGCAGATGACACTTTGTTGCTCTCTATAACAGCTAGGTGTTGATCTATTCTTTCAGAAAAATGTCATCTATGTTGCACAGGCCATTGATTAGAAACACAATTCATGATATAAAGTGCCCATAAAATGATCAATGGGAAGGTCACTCTAGAATGAGTGGGCCTACAGAGAGTCTTCAAATTCGATTATCTAGTTGTGAGGCTTAATGATTCCCACAAATGGTCACTCATGATAGAGAAAAGCACACTGGCACTAAAATACAGAGCCAGGAGAATTATAAGATTTGCAAAAAGAGTGTCCTCTTTTGCTCTCTCACCAGCTGTAGAGATATATAAAATTCATGCATGCGGGCTGCATTGTACGGGGAGGATCTATGGGGTCACTGTAATCTAGGGTCACTTGAAAAGTCAGAAAATATTTTCATAAAGTAGCTTTTGATCTTAATCTCAGAGCAATTTCTGATATTGCTGCTTTGAAGCCTATTTTGTATTGGATTAGGCTCTGGACCACTGAAGATCTGGCCCCATATGGGGACTGCCATAGAGAGTTATTGGTTGGGCAAGCAATTAGTACAATCTCCTAACTCGCTCACATAAAAATATGGTTATCTAAGCTAGGCCTGAGCGACTATTGACTCCACCCGATAGGGAGGCGCTGAGGTGACTGTGAAAATTTAAAACTGTGTCACTGGAATTACATTCTTGGATCCAAAGTATCTGTTGGAACCTCAAATAGCTTTTCAGATTTTAACTTATCTTTTAAATGTGTACCAGATTTTGAACCTTTTATGAATTATGTTAGTAACCCATCTGCATGAGCACTTTACATAAAATTCAGATTAGGCTTTTTTCCATTTCCTTCTTTAATTGTTCCTGCACAAGGAAATTGATTGTTCTAAACTGTGTCCATTGGGCTGCCAGGAAGTTGAAATTATGAACACATTTTTCTGCAGTGATTACAGGAAGCAGGGCTCCTATTGGATTAGCCCACTTTGTCGTCTCCTCGGCCTTAGTAATCACTATAATGTCTGAAGGGTATGTAATATCGACACCAGAGAACGCATCGTATATTCAATTGCTAGTTATTTGCTTTCAATATGGTTCATTAGAATGAAGGCTACTGGGCTTAAGGAAACATAGTCAGTGGCACCTATACCTAGAGATTATATTTCACTGCTCTGTCAAGGAATTGGCCTTCGTTAATCCTCCAAAATGAATGAATATTTTAAATATTTTACTATAAAATGTATATACATTACAGTCTTTTTAACTTTGTATAATACAATTTTATCTTAGAGGAACTCGTGCAAATATCTAGATTATTTATTAATCTGCACTGCTCTTTACTGTTTTATCCAGACGTCTGTTAATGTCTTTCACATGCTCTGTATTGTAATATTTCGTTGTTGGTTTTAATATGAATGTGTGTCTTTTTCTTCTGCATAATAGATACTTATTCTGTGCCTTTATGGCTTTTGAGGTGAAATAGAGGAATAATAACAACCTTTTATATGTAGTCATGAGTCTCGGCTGGCAGCACAGAGATCCCTCTGTGGTGCAGTACACAGAAAAATAATTAATTGTCATTATTAAAGCAAAATTTAAAACATTACTTTAAAATAAAAAATAGAATTAAAATAATTTCTTTTAACCAAGATCTAAAAATAAAATGTTACAGCACATTAACTTATTAAAACAAATGTTAATAAATAATAATATAATAATTTAATTTAGAAATCCTATTATTGAACATATTTTTTTTAAATGCCGCCGGCACTAGCTCACTATCATTCTTATATTGAATTATTACTTAGTAAATGTTATTAAAGCTTATCTGTTAAATTAATTTTGTATTTTATCTTTCATTTTTATTAAATGTTAAAATATTTAATTTAATTATTTTTACCAAGTTAATTACTTTATTCAATGAAAAAACTGTTTTAAATTGATTATAACTTTTAACACACACTCACACAGACACACACATCAATAATTTAGCATTTAAAATATTATCAGGTTTAATATTAAGTTCTTCCCAACATTATTCTTTATGTAAGTGTGTTGCAGTACCTGTGAATGGTCATGTGTGGTGCTGGTCTTACTCCAAATCTGGGTTGGAGTATATATCTTACTGTTACAGGACCATTTAGGCCATAATAACTTTCGAAGTCCTGTTTGTAAATAGCAATAAGCTTACTCTTTTGTCGATAGATCTCTGTATTTGCATGTCGTCCCTAAACCCTCCTTCCCATCCCTAAAGGCCCTCCTTGTCCATCCTTAAAACACTCACATTTAGTAGGACGTATTCCTCATTTTCCAGCCACTTGCTCAAATTCCACCCATAATTAGTACTAAAATGTATATCAATGTATTAAGAGATCTCAGCACATGTGGTGGAGACCTCTGCAAAGTCATGATAAGAAAGGTAAGGTGTGAGGTAGGTAGAAGAGGGTGCAGCAAGGGCTCATACTCTAACAATTCAGCAAAATATATAAGAGGTGGGGGACAAGGTCACAAAACTAATCGCCTCGCTCGAGAAAAGAGACAGCGAGAGAAGCTGGGTGACGGCAATTCTAGACCACGATGGGGTGGTGCACACGGGAGATGAGAAAATAGCTGCAGTTTTGCAGATTTTCATGAGGATATACACACCTCCAAATCACGCAGATCTAGTCCAGATGGCTCAGAACTTCTGGTAACAATTAACCTGAACACCTTATTGCAGTAGGACTAGGAGATGTTAGATAGCGACGTCACAGTAGAAGAAATAGCAGAGCTCTAGGGGGACTCCATTCAAATAAGGCCTCTGGCCCAAATGGTTTGCCCATGGAACTGTTCAAGAAAACTGCCCAGAAATTAGCACCCCAGCTCCGGAACATGTTCATTGAGGCCAGGGAGGAAAGACAGCTACATGAAGACCTAAGAACCGCCACAATAGGAGTAATTCCTAAAAAGGGGAAGCCCCAAGCGGAGTGTACATCGTACCGGCCCATGTCCCTGCTTAACGAAGAGCCCAAAATTCTAGCCAAAGTCTTAGCAAAGAGATTAGCTAGTGTACTGGCAATGGTGATACACCCTGATCATTCCGGCTTCGTGCCAAAGCGCAGTACACGTCTAAATTTAAGAAGGCTAAATGGGTTGCTCCACCTAACAAAAGAATATGGGGCAGAAGATGTGGCAGTCCTCTCTCTAGATGCCAGAATGGCCTTTGACAGTGTTGAGTGAACCTACCTGTTTGCCTTGTTACCTCGATTGAGCTTTGGTCCTAATTTCTGGGCCTGGGTCCGCCTACTGTACGCAAACTCCAAGGGCTAGGGTTCGGATATACAGTTGTGTATCCCAAGCAATAGAGCTACGTAGAGGTACATGACAGGGATATCCGCTATCTCCCATGATTTTTGCTCTAGCGCTGGAGCCGTTGGCAACCTGGGTGCGTGGAGATCAGCTAATTTGTGGGATTGCAATGTATGAAACATGGGAGGAAAAAATATCGCTCTATGCGGACGATATTCTACTTTACATAAGTAAACTCCGTACCTCGATACAGAGAATTCTACACATCTTTGACCTGTTCAGGAGTTACCAAATCATTTGAGATAAGTCCCTGATTTTCCCGCTTGCTCCGGGCCCCCTGACCCTACCAACTCGATGCATAGCCCCAATGGCTACGGATCGATTCACGTTCCTGGAGATTAGCGTTACTAGAGATAAGGACCTATTTTTATCCCGCAATGTTCTCCCTCAAATTGAACGCTTTCAAACGTATGTGGATCACTGGCGTAGACTCCCCCTCTCGTTAATGGGATGCGCTTCCTTTTCAAAATGATGACCCTCCTGCGGTTGTTATACACTCATCAAAATACTCCAGTAAAAATCCCTGAATCCTATTTCCGTAGAATTAATGGAATTTTTAGGTCCCTATTGTACGATGCTCGGGCGGCCCAAATTGCCCTGGTCAAATTACAGCGGGGAGTCTATGACGGCTGTCTGGCAGTCCCAGACATCCGAGCTTATTACTGAGCAGTAGTAAATGACTGGGTGTTTGGGGACCGATCAGGACCTGCAAACTGAACGGACTGCTTAGCTATGGGGAACAGAGACTACTCAGTGCTTTTATATGGCAAATAGTGGAAGAGTGGGCTCCTGCCTCACACGCTGATGGTTTTACAAGCTTGGAAAGCAGCCAATACACACCTGGGATGGGACGGGAAGCTTATGGCAGAAACCCCACTGTGGGATAGTGACAGTTTAGGTGAGTACCCACCCTGTCTGGGACTGCTTTTAAATAAAGCATTTTTTTTAAAATGCAGCCCTTTATCCTATATGCATTTAAAAAATGTTTTAATGTTTTTGTTTCATTTTTAAGGGCAGGGAGTGGTGCCTGCCCTTAAAAAATATTTTCAGAGACAGTCACAAAGTTGAAGGGGTCCCCTTGGGACTCCTTTCAAAGTGCAACTGCATTGCCACCCTCTTGAAGAGGGTGGTGATGTGCAAGTGTTTAACGACCGCAATTGCGGTCACAAAACATTCATACATTGCATTGGGGACGCTATTAGGAAGGGAAACGCCGCTTCCTAATAGCGACTCACAATTCCTAAATAGAGAGTCGTAAATAAATTGCGACTCGCTATTTAGGAATTGTACATGGCACAGGGCCATTTTGCATGTGCAAACGGGTCGCAAACCCGTTTACGCAGTCAAATTAGGGTCGTACATCTGGCCCATAATGTCTAAGAATAAGCCAAAGTCGATACTGAAAAGAGATATGGCCACCTGCGAATGGCCAATTCATGATAATGTGATCTGGTGCAATTGAGCTGTTTCATGAATCAACTGCTAAATAAAAAGAAGTAAAAAAAAAAAGGCAAATGTAAAAGGTCTCTTCATGTAGGTTTATAAATAGCATTTTATATTACGTGCGTAGTACTATTAGTAGTACTACACATACTACAAAGTGCAATTTATAAATAGTCGCCAATATGTTGGCAGCGTGTACAACTCATTCAAAAATAGTACATGTGGTGCAAAATGGTTCACCAGGAAGAAACACCATACTTTCTTCCTAGTTAAAGATAAGACAGCATATACAGTGCATGGCCAATTGGAGTACTGGTTCTAGAAAAAATGGCCTGTCAAAGCTCTGTAAAAGAAAAGAGTGGAGTTTAGTTTTTATCAGGAGAAGTGTGGGAATGATGGGTGGAGGCAATTTTGTGGATCACTGCAGATTTCAGAATGTTCCCTCACATAAATGTATGGAAAATGTGTGTTGTTATCCAAAGTTTGAGTTTTGGAGTGCCTTGTGGGTAAGAAAATGTGAAAATGTAGTGGGATCAATGCAAGTCACACCACTCTAGACTTTGCCTGGGTCTACATTCTTAAGTAATGACTGAGTTTAGTAGGGTTCTCTCGGTGACGGCTGAGCCTGGGCCCAAATTCCACGGCTACTCACATCTCCAAAACGTGTAGTTTTTATACCAACAATGTGATGTCTCAAGATTATGTTTTGAGATTATATCTGTCACAGATGCTAGGCTCAGCCACACAAGTGGGGTACTGTTTTTATAGGGGGAAACGTGGGAATGCTAGGTGGTAGGAATATTGTGAATGCCTGCAGATTATGGAACTTTTCCTCACAGATATGTGAGGTGAAGTACATGATTTTAGCTAACGTTAAAAAAATTGACTGGGTCCACACAAGTCACACACATTGGACTCCTCTGGGTGTTCAATTTTCAAAAATGTTATTGCTCTCTTAGAGCCCATCCACTTTCATAATACAGACTCATACACACTGGTTTCAACACAACCAGTAGTGATTGGTTCCAAGAGTAAATGCTAATAACATTATACATGCTCTCTCCTCTGTTAATGTTCTTTACACTACAAAGGTAGCATGAAAGGTGTGAAGAAGCAGAAAACATGTCTCTTGTTTTGTAGATATCTACTTCATTCAGGAGCAATTCTTAACTGTCAGAAGAGAAGAGTTAGAGTGGTGGAGTCCTTTTCTAATTTTTTTCTCTTGTTCCATTCCCCTTTCTCCGTTTCTACTACTGGCCTTCATTTTCAATGTATGTTGTCACTGGTTGTAATTATGAGAGATTCAACAGAACACTGCTCCCGTTGGATCCTGACCCTTAGTCCCTTATTTGTTGATTTCTTTATCTGAATCAGGTTACAATATGGTTGTGAACTGTAAATTAACAGTAAGGGGATTCTTTTAAATGCCATTTTTCAGAATGGATATAGTTTGTTGGATTTGGTGAAAGGCCCAATTATCCTCAATGAAAATGTATTATGATACCATAGGCCTGCTGGGAACATTTATTAGTATTTTGGGCAATTTTCTTGAGCCTGTATCTCAAAAGTGGCCGGTAGCACCACCTAATCGTTTGTCACTTTGCCTAGTTTTTAATTTATTTTGCTTACATCTCTTGTGCTTTGCCTCTAGCCTTTGCGCTTTGAGAGAGTCCATCCAGGCAACACAGTTATAGTCCAAAGTAGCCAAGTGCAGCTAATTTAGTAGGCTTTTGCTAGGCTATACTTCCAATTACACTTCAAAAATAAGTATGCCATTATGTTTCTTCATTCCTAACAAATTACAAAATGCTTTACTTTCCTATCTTTATCCTCCAATTACCCCACAACTGTTCTCCTTATATCAAATACCCACATATCCACCTAGTTGTGTCCATAGGACGCTCATCCATATGAATCTATTAAACATGCACATCTCATCTCTAAAATCACCCACCTTAATCCTCTTTCACAATCATGCCCTTATAAATACAGGATTGTGAATCTGGCATTGATTTGATTTGAAATGATACACATACCGACCTAGTTATTCTTTTCATCACAGAAACCTTGCTCCCACATCATCTCCCTTCGTTGATTAACTAATTCCATGCACCGACACAATCTTCCAACATCACTGCGTGCAGCTTTGGGGATGGCCTTACTATCATCCACAGGATTTGGATTGAGGTTATGAGCTTCTTGGCATCCTCTTTCTCTGCTGAACACCTTTCTGCCAGACTACTCTCACAACCACCATCCCTACCCCGATTAATCTCAGTTATAGCCCCACTAAAGTCGCTGCTGACTCTGGTTTTATTTCTTGAGCATGAGTCTCTTGTCGAACAACATATAACCTCCCCTTGGGACTACAACATAAAAGGTGCATGAGATCATTTCTTGACATCAGTGCTTCAGCCAAACTGAAATTTCATCTAATTGTACGAAAAAATTCTCAAATTAAATTTTCCATCACACTCATGTTGATTTCACTCCTTCCTGTTAACCCCTCTGAGCTGATACACTTCTCGCCAAACTTAATAGTGCCTTCCAGACTTTCACAGATACCCTTGCCCCTTCAAAGTAGTCATACCTACAAACATTGTCTATACCTGTTAGAACTGGGAGTCTCTAGTTGGCTGAGGTAGGTAACATTAGGCCAAATAGGGACCCTTGCTTCTAAGTCAGGGAAAGGAAGGACACCTTCTCAGATAGCCCCTGCTCACTCCCTCGGTAGCTTGGCACGAGCAGCCAGGCTTATCTCCAAGGCAAATGTGTAAAGTATTTGCAACCACGCTCTCAGTCACCCAATGATGACACCACAAATGGACTCCACACAAGTTTCATAAAAACAAATATATGTTCATATAAAAAGATATACGATGTGACGACACGATAAAAATCCAACATATGCATATTTGTAATACCTCGCCTGGCCTGTTATTAGGTCAGCCAGCCCTTGTAGGTTCTTGCAGTATTAATGAGCAATTCTAGATGATCTAATGCAGTCCTAATGCAATGCTATGCAGTTCGTAATGCAAGAATCAGGCACTTCGCAATGTAAAAATAATGCAGTTCGTTATACAACAATAAGGCAGTTCGTAATTCCAAAACAATGCAATTTGTTATGCAACAATCAGGCAGCTCGTTATGTAAAATAATGCAATGCATAATGCAACAATCAGGTAGTTTGTTATGCAGAAATAATGTAATGCGTAATGCACAAATCAGGCGGTTCGTAATACCAACATGACGTAATGCGTAATGCACAAATCAGGCAGATCGTAATACCAAAATAATGTACTCCCTCGGCACCGATCACGGTGCTCTGGGCGGTCTTTATGCCACTCCTGCTGACTCGCGGTCAGCTGCTGCCAAACTATGTCCCCAACACGGGTGTGGTGTAAATCAAAGTGCAGCTCTACACTCCAGCCCCGGTACTGCCACTGCAAGTACGGGCCGCAATACGGACTTCAGCGGAAGCTCGGGCTGCAAAGTGAGGAAAGGCCAAGAGCATTTCTCTCGTAGCCCACACCCCGCCCCAGAGGGGACACACGCACGCTCGCTGAGCTTTACCTGGTGGGTGCGATCTCACTCTCATCTCCTCTCCTCTCCTCGCGACTTGGGCCTCCGATGCGACTTCGTTGATCTTCAGCAGTGGTCCCTCCTTGGCAAAGACTGGCTTGAACTGGCGGCACAGCTCCTCTGGGGCAGCCGGTCCGGGCCGATGGCAATAACGCAGGTCTCAGGCAGCAACAGGTCACACGCACACAGCGTTGCTGAGACTCCCTTAAGTTCCAGGTGCTCACGATCACAGGGCACTCCTCACGACGGTCTCAGGCTGCACAAAGCACATGCACACAGCGTCGCTGAGACTCACCTGAGCTTCGGGTGTACACGATCACATGGCAATCCTTACAAAGGTCTCAGGCTGCACAAAGTACACACACAGCGTCGCTGAGACTCACTTGGACTCCAGGTGCCCATGATCACAGGGCAATCCTCACGAAGGTCTGAAGCTGCACAAATCACACGCACATAGCTCCGCTGAGACTCACATGGACTCCAGGTGCCCACAATCACAGGGTAATCCTCACGAAGGTCTCAGGCTGCACGAAGCACATCACTGAGACTCACTTGGATTCCGGTTGCACACGATCATGGGGCAGTTCTTACGAAGGTCTCAGGCTGCAAAAAGCACACGCACACTGCGTCGCTGAGACACCTCTTGAAACTTTTATGTTCCTGACTTTCCACAACAGGGAGCCAGCTCTCCTCGGGCCTTTGGGGCAAGTTACTTCAGGACACAGCACACAGCAAAGTCCTTTCAAGCAGGGGGACTCAGCACCCAGCAAAGTCCCGTAGCCTCTCCTTGGTTTCTGGCCAGCAAACTGTAGGCCAGCCCCAGAACACACAGCAAGGGTCAGTCCTTTCCTTCTATCTCTTCAGCTGATTCTTACTTGGCAGAGGTTCCTCTTGACCACAAAGTAGTTTCAATCCTTTTCAGTCTTGATCAATACAATGTTCAAGGACATCAGCTCTCATATATATATATATACCCCTAAATGTCTTTGAAGTCTTTGTGTTCAGGGGGGCACTGACCCCTGTCCAAACCAGCTCTGGGTGTCTCCCTGCCAGAGACACCTTCTTCCTTTGATAGTGGGGGTCTGGATCCTCAATCACTCAGCAGGAGATGGAGCCATTGTTTTATGGCGGCAGCCCAGGCCTCTTCACCTCCAGGGGCTACTCCTCCCCCCTACACTCCAGTTGCAGGTCAGCCTGTTGCTGTCTCACCTCCTCCACTGGGTCAACACATTCCCAAGATTTAAATCCAGACAGTCAATCCACAACCAGGCAGAGACACACAGAAATGTTAGAACACAAAAAAACAGCCACTTCTAAAAGTGGGGTTTCTAAATACCCAATGCAAAACCACCTTCACAAAAGATGTGTTAATAAACTGTGAGTTCAGGCATACTAAACGTCATCTCGCCATCTTAAGCCTATAGGAAGATAGGCTGAAAACATGGTACACAGCCTCCCCATTCTGTCCTATGGGCAAGAGGACCTTTCAACAGTGAAAAACGAAATGGAGAGTATTTCACTGTCAGTTCATGGTACACATCGCAGTACATGTCCTACCTTTCACATACACTGCACCCTGCCCAGGGGGCTACCCAGGACCTACCATAAGGGTGTCGGATGTGCATAAAAAGGAAAGGGTAAGGCCTGGCAAGTGGGTGCACTTGTCAGGACAACATGGCAGTTTAACAAACTGCGCGATGGCACTGCAGTGGCAGACCTGAGTTCTCTCTTTAGGGCTACTGGTGTAGGCGGCACAATTAGTGCTGCACCCTCCAGTCACCGGATTGCCGCGATACAGAGGAAACGACTCTTTACTCAGGAGGACAGCCAAAGTCTGACTCTAAATGCGCAAGGCGAGCGCTTGCCGCTGAAAGAAAAAGAGTGTATGCAGCCGAAGCAGGAAGTGAAATTCGAGCAGGCTGTAATCAACCAACAATAACTGAAATCAAAATCGAAGAGATTGAAGGGGCAAAGACTCGATCTACAAAGGTGCAGAGTAAAAGTAATTCAGTCAAGAATAAAATAGTACTTGCGGACCGGCGACCGCTGGAAAACAGATAAATCTATAAAGACAGAGCCCTGATGAGAATCCGTTGAGTGAACATACCGGATTTGAAACGCGTTGGCGCAAAAGAGATTAGACATCAGTTTTCTAATAGACTAAAATTAATTTATGGTCTATTTCGTTGAAAAGAATATTTGATTTCATTAATTTGTTGTCTATTAATTCGTGATTTCAATCATTAACTGTCTACCTAAACTCTGAGTCCATAACGTGACTCTTGTCTTTGCAAGAAAATTAATGCTTGTTTTTTGTGTATATAGCAAAACAAATAACTGTATATATACAATTTGGTGTTTTTTTGTTATGAAAATGTTTTGTGTTGTAAATAATTGTTTTTATGTGTGAACAAAGCAATATGTAAAGTGTCCTTTTCATATATGAAATAGCAAAAAACTGAAAATAATAAACAGAAGAGGGTAATAGCAGTATACCCAAATAAACCTAGGAGTTGCACTTGGTTTTTTCCTCAAAACAGAGGACTCAAAATAAGTGTGCAGTTGGCATTTTGTTTTTTCTAAGCAGGCCCACCAGTAGCATTTGTGTTACCAGCCCTGGACTTTACTAGTAAAACAAATATACCAATTATGGACAACCAATTACCATGACACTTTATACAGGGAGCACTTGCATCAGCAGTGGCAAAGTGCCCAAATCATCTAAGTTGGCACCCCCATGTCAGAAAAAACATCTAGGGGGAAGGCAACAAGTTGAGGGAACTTTAGCCAAGAAGGGCCAAGTCCAACAATACCCAATCCCTAAATTACTTTACCATCCTCAACTTAGTACACAGCACTCATAAACTATCACCAAGTCTAACTACTACTTAGAAACCATCCTGAAGACTAACAACAAAGGTCTGGCATTCTTCAAAGTATACAAGTAGTCTTCCAAACTACTACTACCACCCTTTATTCCCCATTCTCTATAGAAAACATTTGACATCAATGTACATTTAATTTTAAAAAGTATAAATACCCTTGACATACCTCATCCTGGCTCTCATTTATCACCTGGCAGCACATTCCGTGACTACCATAAATTCTATGAGAGAAACCACCTATATTAATGATTCATTCCATCTTCTATCATTAAAACCCTACATCTAGAGGCTGTTATATCCAATGGCAGCTCCTTCACTAAGGCGGAGGAGTGTCACTCCACTGCTTTTTAGCCGTGTATATAATAGAAAAATAAAATGATAATAACTTAATATTATTATTATTTTATTGATTCCTGCTACCGCAGCTTTGTGGGCGAGGTGGGATGCTCTTCAAACAAAGCAGCGGGGGGCACTTTGTAAGTGCGGATGAATGTATGACCGGCCGTCTCCGGCTGGCCAAACAGTCATGCGCTCTTTGCAATGTTCTCCAACCATTGCAGTGTTCTGATTGGCTTAGGGGAGCCTGGGGATTTCCTGTTCCAATTGGAGCGGAGGAAAGAGGAGCAGAGACAAGGCAAGGAGGCAAGTAAAATGTTCTTTTCATTTACCCCTTCCCCCGCCACTCCCGATCCATGCCGGTCGCCACTCGTTATATCCATCTCTGACTTCATAAACACCTCTTTTCTTTGATGTATCCTCTTCTCATTTCTGTTGAATGGTCAAAAACTCCACCATCAGCAAACTGACCTCAACTAAGATGTTGTCTATCATTTTTGCTTATCACACACTTTCCCTGCCTAGGAAAATTGTTCAAAGAGCAATAGCATAATTTTAAAGATCAACTTAATCTTCCCAATCATCTTCAGTAATGTCAATATTGTTTCTGCCTTTGCTTTAGAAATTGAGATGACCACCAGACAGCTAGGATGTACTAGTCTATCAATTAATGGCAATAGTGAACCATTTTTCTTGGTATTACCTGACCTATCCATGGCCTTTGATACTTACAGCATCAAGTATTATTTAAACTCTCCATTCGCTCATAGGCATCACCTACACAGTTTTAAATTGGTTAACCGGATACCAGTCCTGGAGAAAACAATTGCCATTCTCCAGATCTCCCCCAATTCATGTCTCCTGTGTTACCCCATGATGCTCACCCTGTATCTGAAGCCCCACAGTGCATAAGTTAGACAATAAAACATTGTTATTCACCAATATGCTGATTATACGTTCAAGCATCATAGAATATTGGCATTCTTAAACCAGTATCCTGCTTACATAACATTCAGTTCTAGATGTCTGCAGTCTATTTGAAACTGCACTGAACGAAACTATAAATTTGTTTTAAAAAAAGGAATAACTCCTAATGCCCTCATGAAGGAGTCACCTAGGCATTATTTTACTGTATCCTTCATAGTCTGTGGTTCTTGGGCATTCGTATTGGCCCCTATTTATCCATCAAGGACCATATCCATGCCACCCTGCCTTCACATTAACGAGCTGGCCCCAGGGGATGGTTTCCCCAGAGCTTTTAAAGGCTTGGGGAGGGGGGACACATGAATGTCTCCCCTTTTAAAAAAAGTTGTCCCCAGGGGGTGGAGTCCTCAGTGCTCTGAGAGAGGGGGCTCTACTCACACCCCTCTCCCCAAATATTTTTTTTTTTTAATGGTGTGCCTCCATTTTTTTTGTTTTTACTGCACTCGCGCTGGAGTCCTGCAAGATTGCAGCAAAATGGGTGATTTTATTTTTATTTTAGCCCGAGGTGGGCGGGGATTCCTTCTGGGTCTCCCCAACAGGGCCTTGGGGTCAGGGTATCCCTAACCTGCACCATTATATTATTTTTATAAAATAATTTCTGAGTATTGTAATGGCATCCAGCAATATTTTTCTTCATGTTGCTGGTAGCTAATCAGAGCACTCGCTCCCGCTGAAGTCTGATTACTGCAGGAGAAAATTTGTGCAGTGGAAAAAAAGTTCCCTTAGCCAATCAGAACGCTCTATTTTTTAAAACTGGGTTTGAGGGACTCTCGTGGGAGTCCCTCGACCACGAGCATCCAAGTATACCATTTGTTAGCCTTTATTTCTCAAAAATTACACATGATGGGGAGTTGGCAATGGCTCACATGTGACTGTACTACTGGGCTGCACACCGTCTTCCTATTGATAGCTATTATATTCCTATATTAATTCCTATTATAGCTACATGGAGGATGGGATGATCAAGGGGAATTGGCTCTAGTGGGTCTAAGCAAGGTAATGGACCTCCTGTATGGAAATCCTGTCCACTCTACTCTCCCCGAGATAACACAACTCACAATTCGGGCATTAAGAGAATTGCTTCGCTGGACTGGGTTGAACCACAAAATTACATTAGAGACTCTGCATGGGACGATAGATGGTTGGATCAAGTTTCGTCTCTTAGGAGCTTCGGAGGTTGGGAGTCTACAGGAATCTCAATAGTGGGCGATGTTTGGGAGAAGGGTCATATGAAATTCTTTCAAGACCCTAGATCTGAGTTTCAGATGCCAGCCTCCCATTTCTTTGGCCATCTTCAACTCTGCCATGCCATCTCCCCTTATCAAGCAGGACTGGAGACTGTCCATGAGTACAGCCCCCGAGAATGAAAGATACTTAGGGGAAATCTGGGAGTGGGTGGGATATCTCAAATATACAAATTGTATTGTATTGTATTGTATATACTCTTATATAGCGCGAACTGTCACCCTGCGGGTTTCCTGGCGCTGAGACTTAAGCAGATGACATGAAACGCGATGGACCTGATTATCAGTGGAAAGTATTACGCTCATCCCATGGGAACAGCCAGGTCTTCAGGCTCTTTCTGAAGCATAACAGGGAGTCAGCTTGTCTAATGCTCTGGGTCAGCTCATTCCATAGACGTGAGGCCGCAATACCGAATGCTCGGCTGCCCATCCTGGATTTCTTGTACCTGGTATTTATTACCAGATTTGTCTCACAGGCTTATAGCAATTAAATTTCTCCTGCAGGGGTATTGGGCCCATGTCATGTACTGCTCTATACACAATATATAGAGACTTAGGGGTCGATTAGGATCGCGGTTTTTCCGCATCCTCGGGGCCGGCGGAAGGCACCGCCGGCCCAGAGGATGCGGAAAACCGCAGCGGACTGACCAAAGACCCACCGCCACATTAGGATGGCTGGTGGGTCCTGGTTTCCGTCCGCAGCTTTTCCGCCGCGGCTGGCTTACAACCGCGGCGGAAAAGCTCTAATATGGTGATGGTGTCTGTCAGACACCGTCCACCATATTAGGATGGCCTGTAAAGTATGCCTTTCCGCGGCGGGTTTTCCGCCGTGGAAAAACATACGGAACTTCACTGCGGGGGCCCGTTGCGGGCCCCCTAGGTGAAGGGGGGGTGGGGGGTGCACATGGGGGGTACCTATGGTACCCCCCTGCATTTGCATGCAGAAAGCGGCAGGCACCGCGCGGTGCCTGCCTCTTACTGCATGCAAATGCAATGCGTGCATTTTTAACATTGCGGCGGGTGCAGCTTGAAGCTCCACCCGCCGCAATGTTAAAAATAGAGGATGTGACCGCAACCCTTGCGGTCACATCCTAATTGCACAGGAGGGAACTCCGCATGCCATGCGGAGGTTCCCTCCTGCTCTGGGGTCGCGGACGGACGCAAGTCCGTCCGCGATCCTAATGACCCCCTTAATGCAGACTCTTTCTTTGATGGGCAGCCAATGATAATCTGCCAAAGCCCGTGTCGTTAGAGGATCTACGCTGCCTATTTAACGCCAGCTTAGCTGCTTTAGACTGGACTATTTGCAAACATTGCAGAATGAATTGGGGTGTTCCCAAATACAGGGAGTTGCAATAATCCAGTCTACTCAAAATAATGCTCCTCACTACGAGAGGTCTGGCATCATTAGGCAGCAGCGGGAGAATCTCCTGCACCATTCTTAGCAAAGAGAAGCAAACACTGACAGTTTTATTAGCTTGTGACTCCATTTGGAGGTCATGATCCACCAGAACCCCACAATTTCTCACAGTTTTAACTGGAGCCAGAGTTTCATCCCCAGGGTAAGCTTGAACTCTAGCGGCAGGTGCTGGTACATTTAAGCAGAAGAGCAATATACCACCTCTGTTTTCCCCCCATTAAACTGTAAAGAATTTTTTCTAAGCCAGCTTGCAGTCTGGCGCATGCATTACTGGAATATATCCATGGTCACTGCTTGCTTCCCTTCCAGGGAGAACACCAGTTGGGTGTCATCTGCAAAGTTGACCAGGTCAATTCTGAGAAACTTGATGATAGGGAGCAGAGGGCGCAAGTAAATGTTAAAAAGAATGGGGCTGATTGCAGAACCCTGCGGCACCCCATGGCACACTGGAGACTTAGAGGAGGCGGACGGAGACATGGTCACGACCTGTTGTCTCTCTGATAGATACGATTGCAGCCACTTCAGTGCCAGTCCTTTCACACCTATTTTTCCAGTCTTTCCACCAGTACTGCATGGCTCACCATATCGAATGCGGCCGACATATCCAATAATACTAGTACAGATAGAATACCATTGTCAGCTCGCATTCCCAGATTGTCCAATACAGTTGCCAGAGCTGGACGAAAACCAAACTGTTCCCCATCCAGCAGATGGTTATCCTCAAGATAACAGGATAAGGATTTGCTAACAGCCTTTTTTAGAATCTTTACTGGGTAAGGCAAGAGGGATATGGGCCTAAAATTTACTGGATTTGTAGGGTCCAGAGAGGGTTTCTTGAGCAGGGGAGCCACCACTGCTGGCTTCCATACCTCTGGGACCACTCCTTCTTCCAAAGATTGACAGCAGATCTGCCACATCTAGGGAAATAGTTCTTGCCTAAACTCCTTCCAGATCCCATGTGGAAGAGGGTCCAGAGGAGAGCCCGAAGAAACACTTTGAGCGAGGCTGTAGAAGAGGTCCTCAGCGAGGGGTTGAAAGTACTCCAAAGATGTTTCTACCCAAGGTTCCTCAACTGGCATCTGAGGTACTTCATCCTGACAACCAGTGTTATCTGGATGAAGACCTCCAACAATTTTAGTGATCTTTTCCTTGAAGTGAGAGGCAATATCATCACAAAATGTTTGCGATGCGACCACCTTATTACCTGTACACGCAGGCTAGAGAGCTCCCTAATGATATTAAAGAGTGCTTTTGTACTAGTAGGCGCGTGCAGGATGAATTTGCCATAAAAAAGTGCTTTAGACCTGGAGATAGTCTCTTTATACTGGGCCTGCGCAATTTTCAGCTCTTTCCTGTCTGATTCTGTATATGACCTTCTCCACCTCCTCTCAGCCTGCCTGCATGTGGCCCGCACTGATTTCAGCTCTTCGTTGTACCAGGGAGCTGAGGGTTTCCACTTATTCTTCAGTTTTTTCACTGGGACTCACAAGTGACAAACAGTACTTGGCACTGAGTATCTAGCCCTGGAAGTATATAACAGACCATTCCTGTTAGTAGCCTTCCTTTAGCCTCTTGGAGTGAAAAACCCAGTAATTCGATCCCCACAACATCGTCAACCTGCAGTGGCATGAAATCCCACTTTTCTTTAAAAATAACCCGACCCCCCCACCTCTCCCAGAGTCCCTTGGTTTATGGAACATTTTGTACTCTTCCGGACAGGCGAGTCCTATTTTTACAGAGCAGTCAGTGCTAGTCCAAGTCTCTGTCAAAAAAAGGACATCCAGGTCCATGTCCTCTAGCATATTTGACACCTCCTGGTGGTGCTTTATCAGGGACCCACTATTGATCAAGCCGCAGTTTAGTATCGTGCTGTCCTGAACAAGGGCTGCAGGTTGTTCCCCCCAGCATCCCTCTCACCAATGCTGAGCAGTTGTTCCTTAAAGTAACTTATCATGTCATACTCTTGGCTGAAACTGGCAGCGTGGCCGGTGCTGGGAGCGACCAGAGAGAGGACGGGCACAGACAGGCTTGCCTCTGGCATGCCTGGGGTGCGCCATTGGCACACCCACTTCGTGTGCACACTGCGCATTCATAGCAAAACGCAACATAGCCAGCCAACCACTAGAGCGCTAACCCAAGATGACGCTTATTGGGTGAGAGAGTCACTGATTCCCGCTAAGCAGCGAGATGCGGTGTAAAAATTTTGAATAGCGGGTAAGTGGTCACAGTTAGTGTTTTGTAGAAGATTTTAAAACAATTAAAAACAATTTTGGCAGCCCCCCTGTTCCTAACTTCGCAAGGCAGCAGCAATTAGAGGCAGGGTACTGGTGGCGTAATTAAGTGCTTTCCGGTACAATCAGCGACCAGCGCGTAGCGAGTTGCAGTCCAAACTATGTTGATATAAATCTCCAGTTATTCACTCCCCTACATTGTTAGATGATCTGAAGGTTAAGTGGGAGGGCTGTGTTGGAGAGCTGGATGAAGCCGATTGGAGAGATGCATGCATGTCTCCTCAGATCCTGGCGATATTCTCTAGACTCCATCTCATACAATGGCGATATCTCCATCAATCCTATTTATCACCACATCGCTTATGGAAGGCTGGCATCCATAGCTCTCCTTCCTGTCCCAAGTGCCATGACCTGAGTGGGGATTTATTCCGTAGGGTTTGGTCATGCCCAGTGATTCACGCCTACTGGTCTACCATTCTCAATGCCCTATCTGCGGTGGTTGGGGTCCCCATTGAGTTTAATCCACGCATTACACTGTTGGGTATCATGGAGGATGTTGAAGGACCCGGGAGAGATAGATCTTTAATTGGTCTTGGCACACTCATAGCAGTGGAAGTCTGGACACGAGGCATGGACGGGTGTGGCACATTGGAATAAGATAAGCTATTTATGAAGGGAGGGGTTGCCCCCAAAAGTACACTCAAATATGGAGGAAATGTTGGGACTATTATGGGCTGGTTGGTTAACAAAGCAGAGGTGCCATAATGCCTTTCCAGGTGTTGGTGGGATCATGCAACTATGGGTATCTAATCTGTTTTCACACCTATTTATAAACTCAGTAGATTCATTGTTTGTGATAACCCATTCTTGGAAAACAATAACATCTTTCTATAAAACAAAACATTTCTCAAAGCTTTCTAAATGGATTTACACCAAATTACAAAATCACACTTTCTGGACCAAGATCTAGCTTTCTGCCAAATTTATGGCAATTCTGTTCGGCTGTTTTTGCGCCATCGCTGTTCAAATCATCCATGGAAAATGTATGAGGAATTTGCATTTTGGGACCCCATTGTTCCTGGCCCCTGCTTGATGGATCACCTGCAATATTTCTATGCACAAACTAGGCCAAAATGTGCACTTTTTTAATGTTTCATGGATGTTCGTTAAACAGCGACAAAGTTATTAGCAAATCAAAAAAAGGCATTTCCTATTGGAAAGCTAACCTAACTACAACTATATGTCTATATCTATATCTATATATATATTCACTGAAAAAAACGTAGGTTTTACACACGTTATAGTTAGGAAGTAGCATTTACAAAACCTTTGAAATTCACAGAAAAAAACGTAGGTTGGACACATGTTATAGTTAGCCGGACATTTCACTCATATAAAACCATTGAAATTCCCCCGTTATAGTTAGTTCAGCTAACTATAACTCGCGCGCCCGCAATGCACTGCTGATGACGTCACATATTACATCACTCATGACATGGTCAGTGACATCACTCATGACGTCACTGATGACATCTCAAATGACATCACTGATGACATCACTGATGAAATCATCCATTGAATGGGTGTTTTTCTGAAAATTAAATATGTTTTATATATGTATATCTGAAGGTTGATGGAAGAAGAAATGGGTATATAAGTGTATAAATGGCTGCTTTTTTGGTGAATAATAGATTGTATAACTGACTGATTAAGTGTATCTTAATGAATACATGGGTTAGTGAGTAATGTTTAAATATATACATTTCTGTATCAGTCTCTCACTTTCTGTATAAGTGGCTGGATGTGTTGGTGAGTAGCTATATGAGTGATACATGAGTGTCTATATAGGTTATTGTTTGTTTGTTTATCAGTAGGAGTGTCTGAGTGTTTGAGTGTCTGTATGCTTCGTTGGGAGGTCTTACGTAATGCATAGATGCATGAATGAGTGACTTACTGCTTGTATGTGTTGAAGGCAGCATAAGTGCAGGACTGTATTGGTGGATGAGTGTGTGTGGTGAGTAGCTACATAGGTAATTTTTTTTTTTGTATGGGTGGATCAGTGTATATATGGGTGTGTTATTGAATGAATGACTGTTTTAATAGTGTATTTGCGAGTAAGTACATATGTTTTAAACTAGTACATATGAGTTATGTGTGAGTAACTATATGGATGAGTGTCGGTGTTTAACAGGATGATCAGATGTATCAGTGTATGAGTACATATGATGAGTGAGTACATGTATGAGTGACTGTATATGTCTGTTGATGAATGAGTGGATGTGTGTATAGATCTTGGAATTACTAAATAGGTGTGTTGTAAGTGGCATTGGTATGTCTATTGTATTGAAAATGTTATTTTCTATTTTTCAATGTGTGTAATAAAAGTTATATTAGGGTGAGAGAAGATCTGCCACTTTTCCACAAGGATGATGTCATCAGTGATGTCATCAGTGATGTCATGAGTGATGTCACTGACCATGTCATGAGTGATGTAATATGTGACGTCATCAGCAGTGCATTGCGGGCGCGCGAGTTATAGTTAGCTGAACTAACTATAACAGGGGAATTTCAATGGTTTTATATGAGTGAAATGTCCAGCTAACTATAACATGTGTCCAACCTACGTTTTTTTCTGTGAATTTCAAAGGTTTTGTAAATGCTACTTCCTAACTATAACGTGTGTAAAACCTACGGTTTTTTCAGTGAATTTCAAAGGTTTTTTAAATGCTAATTCCTAACTATAACGTGGCTGTAACCTATGGTTTTTTCAGTGAATTTTAATGGTTTTGTAAATGAAAATTTTTTAATGTAATAATTGTTATATTTTTTATACTGATTTACTATATTATTATACATTTTTTATTTTTAGATATATTATTTTTTAAATTACATTACATATTTTTAATATAAATTGATAAAAAATGTTTCTACACCTCGCTGCAACGCAGCCCCCTGATGCGTTTGCAAAGGGGTAACTAATTCCCCTTGCATACTGGGGGTCCCTGGGGGCCAACTAGCCCACCAGGAACCTCCAGTATTCCCCAGGGGGCTGCATTGCAGAGAGGTGTAATGAGTCCACACCCTTTTTTACACCTCTCTGCAGCGCAGCCCACGGGCGCGTTTGCAGAGGGGGAACTAATTCCCCTTGCATACTAGGGGTCCCTGGGAGGCAACTAGCCCACCAGGAGCCTCCAGTCTGCGCCAGGGGGCTGCGTTGCTTTGCCCCGGAGGGCGTTGGTCCCTGGAGCAGTGTGGGGGGGATTGGGCACCCCCCACACTTCTTTATCACTATGCCCCCACAATTTGGTCCCCCTGGAGGGTCATTTTTAAATAAACATACCGTTTTTGTTTTTTTTAAACATGTTTGGCCTTGGGGGTCCCTGTGGGACCCCCTGAGCAGGCCTAGGGGGTCAGGGTGCTTCTACCCTGCCCCCTTTTTAAGTTCTACACTTTTTTTCTGCTTTCTTGTGCCTCAGTCTACTGAGGCACAAGATAGTCCAATTGGTCGCACACTGCTTGTCCCATCAGCGTGTTGCCCCAAAGCATTGTGGTCCATGAAGTAAGCATCAGCGGGTGCGCCTCTGCCAGGGTCTTGAGCAAAAAATCACTGTCGCGTTGGCCATCCCTGGACACGTGTTTCGAGGTTGTTACCTCTCGTCAGCAGGGAATAGGCATATAAGTAGGGGTGCTGCGTAGGCTGCCAAAAAATATCCTCAGGTCCGGTACCACTCGTGGCACGCAGGTGCGTAACCCGGGCTCGTCAGCCCCACCAGCTCAAGGGAGCTTGAATATAAAAGAAAGTCCAATTGGTCGCACACTGCTTGTCCCATCAGGGTGTTGCCCCAAAGCATTGTGGTCCATGAAGTAAGCATCAGCGGGTGCGCCTCTGCCAGGGTCTTGAGCAAAAAATCACTGTCGCGTTGGCCATCCCTGGACACGTGTTTCGAGGTTGTTACCTCTCGTCAGCAGGGAATAGGCATATAAGTAGGGGTGCTGCGTAGGCTGCCAAAAAATATCCTCAGGTCCGGTACCACTCGTGGCACGCAGGTGCGTAACCCGGGCTCGTCAGCCCCACCAGCTCAAGGGAGCTTGAATATAAAAGAAAGTCCAATTGGTCGCACACTGCTTGTCCCATCAGCGTGTGGCCCCAAAGCATTGTGGTCCATGAAGTAAGCATCAGCGGGTGCGCCTCTGCCAGGGTCTTGAGCAAAAAATCACTGTCGCGTTGGCCATCCCTGGACACGTGTTTCGAGGTTGTTACCTCTCGTCAGCAGGGAATAGGCATATAAGTAGGGGTGCTGCGTAGGCTGCCAAAAAATATCCTCAGGTCCGGTACCACTCGTGGCACGCAGGTGCGTAACCCGGGCTCGTCAGCCCCACCAGCTCAAGGGAGCTTGAATATAAAAGAAAGTCCAATTGGTCGCACACTGCTTGTCCCATCAGCGTGTTGCCCCAAAGCATTGTGGTCCATGAAGTAAGCATCAGCGGGTGCGCCTCTGCCAGGGTCTTGAGCAAAAAATCACTGTCGCGTTGGCCATCCCTGGACACGTGTTTCGAGGTTGTTACCTCTCGTCAGCAGGGAATAGACATATAAGTAGGGGTGCTGCGTAGGCTGACAAAAAATATCCTCAGGTCCGGTACCACTCGTGGCACGCAGGTGCGTAACCCGGGCTCGTCAGCCCCACCAGCTCAAGGGAGCTTGAATATAAAAGAAAGTCCAATTGGTCGCACACTGCTTGTCCCATCAGCGTGTTGCCCCAAAGCATTGTGGTCCATGAAGTAAGCATCAGCGGGTGCGCCTCTGCCAGGGTCTTGAGCAAAAAATCACTGTCGCGTTGGCCATCCCTGGACACGTGTTTCGAGGTTGTTACCTCTCGTCAGCAGGGAATAGGCATATAAGTAGGGGTGCTACGTAGGCTGCCAAAAAATATCCTCAGGTCCGGCACCACTCGTGGCACGCAGGTGCGTAACCCGGGCTCGTCAGCCCCACCAGCTCAAGGGAGCTTGAATATAAAAGAAAGTCCAATTGGTCGCACACTGCTACTTGCACCCACATGGGTGAACCACTCAAGAACTCCATGTACCAGATTCCCCAGGGGCGATCCGGAGGGGGGGCTAGCGGTGTGCGCTCCATTGCGATAGCTTACACAAATTGGCTCCCTTGAGCTTTGAGCCGACGGGCTCCTGGACGACGCACCTGCGTGCCGGTTCGGGCATCAAGGCCATTGACGGTTGTTTGGCGGCCTTTTCTTCCACCCCTAACTATTTTCTCTACTGATGAGGGAAGTTATCCCGAAACCCGAGCCATGTCTCGGGCGATATCCAAAAACCCGGGACATGTATCGGGTCTAGAGATCATCAGTTATACAAGTACCTACTTGCACCCACATGGGTGAACCACTCAAGAACTCCATGTACCAGATTCCCGAGGGGCGATCCGGAGGAGGGGCTAGCGGTGTGCGCTCCATTGCGATAGCTTACACAAATTGGCTCCCTTGAGCTTTGAGCCGACGGACTCCTGGACGACGCACCTGCGTGCCGGTTCGGGCATCGAGGCCATTGACGGTTGTTTGGCGACCTTCTCTTCCACCCCTAACTATTTTCTCTACTGATGAGGGAAGTTATCCCGAAACCCGAGCCATGTCTCGGGCAATATCCAAAAACCCGGGACATGTATCGGGTCTAGAGATCATCAGTTTTACAAGTACCTACTTGCACCCACATGGGTGAACCACTCAAGAACTCCATGTACCAGATTCCCGAGGGGCGATCCGGAGGAGGGGCTAGCGGTGTGCGCTCCATTGCGATAGCTTATACTGAGGCACAAGATGGCTGCCATCCATTTCTGTTTTGGAGTGTTGGCAGACAGTGGCAGCCAATCAGCATGAAGCTCGTGCACGGCAAGGTGCGCACGCACGGTGCGCGCTTATAGATATATCATTGATTTCAACTTTCATTTTCTCAGGCACTACTGGAGGGATTTACACTAGTTAACCAAAAGTGTGATCTACGTACCAGACTCTACCATTTTGCCAAGTTTGGTGTAATTCCGTTCAGCGGTTCGGGCTGTAGCCGTGTCTAAAGGTCCTATGGAAATTAACATGGGGAAAACATGTTTTGGGACCACCCTTTTTTCTTGGCCCCCGCTTGACGAATCTACCCGAGACTTTCAGGGAAGAAGCGGAGCGGAGGTGGCCTAAAGTTTGGAAAATTACATGCAAATTCCTTAACCGGCACCAAAGTTATTCCCAATAGAATGTTGCGGATTTCCTATGGAAACTAGGTCCTAACTATAACTACCTACTGGCGACCGCCAGTAGGTAATATCTATATATATATAGACCTAGCTACCATAGGAAATCCGCAACATTCTATTGGGAATAACTTTGGTGCCGGTTAAGGAATTTGCATGTAATTTTCCAAACTTTAGGCCACCTCCGCTCCGCTTCTTCCCTGGAAGTTTCGGGGGGATTCATCATGCGGGGGCCGAGATAAAAGGGGGGTCCCAAAACGTGTTTTCCCCTTGTTAATTTCCATAGGACGAATAGACAAGGCTACAGCCCGAACCGCTGAAAGGAATTACACCATACTTTGCAAAATTGTAGGGACTGGTACGCAGAAGTGCCTTTTCTATATTTGGTGAAAATTGCTCCAGTGGCTTTTACGAAAATTAACTTTAAAAAAGTATATATCTGGGCGGAGCCTAACCACACATCTCATCGTGAGATCTGATTGGCTGTCAGCACTTCATCCAAGAAGTGTTGGCAGCCATCTTGGGACCAATATACATGATAGCACCTCATTAAAAAGCATTGTAGTTAATAGAGGGTTTTAGGACTTTAGTTACATTATAAATCATTTGTTGACGGTACCATACTCATTTTAGGAATTGTGGTATGTTCTAAGGTGATTTTACCATGTGAAAAAGCCTTCTGCTGGGATATCATGAATCATGTTTGAAAGAAAACTATTATCACATGCTTTTCCCACAGTGGTTTTGAAGGGCATCTATAAGCTAAACTGAAAGCATATTTTCTGTAAATTCACATTATCTTTCTCAGTCATGTGAGAATGAAGTCTGACATTCTCAGTAAAACATGTACATCCAACAAGGACAGAGACTGTCAGTTGATTCCTTTGTGTTCTACTGCAGCCTCCTAGAGTGTTCTAAAGAACAACTAGAGCGCTAACAGTCCAACTTATTACAAAGGTATGGCACACCTGAAGCCATCTTGATTGGAATAAAGCGGTAACTCTTAAAACATTTAATTTAAAAAGGAACAAAATCAGGGGGTATATTTTGCCATAGAAAGTATGATTAGTGCTGAAGAAAGAAAAATCAGGGCACATTTTGAGTGACTTCTCAAATCCTCTTCTATTTCATTAAAAAATTCTGACATGCAGTCTCCCAAGATGGCCACCGGAGACAAAAGAGCCCAAATGTAGCCCAAATATCACCCAGATGTAGCCCAAGTATAGCCCAATGACAGAATGTCCCAGAGTGTTCTAAAAAACAACTAGAGCGCTAACAGTCTTACTTATGACAAAAGTATGGCACACCAGAAGCCATCTTGATTGGAATGAAGTGGTAAGTCTGAAAACATTTAATTTGAAAAGGAAGAAAATGAGGGGGTTCATTTTGCCATAGAAAGTATGATTAGTGCTTCAGAAAAAAAAAATAGGGCACATTTTGAGTGACGTCTCAAATCCTCTTCTATTTCATTAAAAAAATTCTGACATGCAGACTGAAACATGCACTTTGAATACCAGCAGCAGACTTCCCTGGTGAGCAGTAGCTTTAATACAGTGATCTAATGAGCAACTAGAGTGCTAACATTTAGAATTTATGGCAAATGCGTGACACATCTGAATGCCTTCTTGATGGAACCATAGTAAACAAGCATTGAAAATGCAATAGATCTCGCCCTCGTTTAAGTTAAAGCCATTCTGTTTGTAATGAGGTGGCTTTTTAGATTTGCTTTTATTAGTGTTTTTAAAACTTTCATGTAAATAACATGCATATGTATGCATATATGTATATGTATGCATGCATTTATATTTGTATTTATATAGATATGCAGATTATATATGTTTATATATGTATGTATATATATACACATACATATATATAAATGCATATGCATATATATATGCATATGTATATGTGTATATGTGTGTGTGTAGAGAGAGGTAGAGAGGTAGTGGTGTAGAGGTAGAGAGGTAGAGGTAGAGAGGTAGGGACTAGTAGAGAGAGAAGTAGAGAGAGGTAGAGAGGTAGAGAGTAGAGATTGAGTAATAGAGAGTAGAGAGTGAGTAGTAGAGAGTAGTAGAGAGCAGTAGAGAGAGTAGCAGAGAGTGAGTAGTACAGAGTAGTAGAGTGAATAGTAGAGTGAGTAGTAGAGAGTAGTAGAGTGAGTAGTAGAGAGTTGTAGAGAGAGAGTAGTAGAGAGTGAGTAGTAGAGAGTAGATAGTAGTAGAGAGTGAGTAGTAGAGAGTAGTAGATAGTGAGAAGTAGGGAGTGAGTAGTAGAGAGAGAGTAGTAGAGAGTAGTAGAGTAGTAGAGAATGATTAGTAGAGAGTGAGTATTAGAGAGTAGTGGAGTAGTAGAGAGTAAGTAGTAGAGAGTAGTGGAGAATATTCCAAAGTTTGGCACAGCACCACTTGCACAATAAGTCCAATCAAATCATATCACTTAGAGTCCTTATTGAAGCGCTGAATCTTGGTGTATATTCAAATGCTTTTATTTTCCTTAAGTTTATGTACCACAGCCATCCGACGCGTTTCGTTCTGTACAACAGAACTTCTTCAGGGCGTTCTTATATCCTTCAAGTTATGTCGGTATCCTGTTGTCATATAACTAGATATTTCTTCCAAATGTTAGACGAGACGTAAGTACATTCTTATTCAAAGTGACTAGGTATCAATTTCACCCACACAATTCGGGCAGACTTGAGTAATTTATAGCATCCTCAAAGTCAGTTTTTCAAAAATTCCAAAGTATAAGACATGACAATCCAAATCCAAATGTTTTTCAAGAAAAGTCATTTTCAATCGTTTGGAATATCGGCGTTTGGGCAGATATCACCCAGGGAACCCCAGTATGCAAGGGGAATTAATCCCCCCTCTGCAAACGCACCAGTAGCCTGGGTTGCAGAGAGGTGTAAAAAGGAGCATAGCCTCATTACACCTCTGTGCAATGCAGCCCCCTGGCGCATACTGGAGGTTCCAGGTGGGCTAGTTGGCCCCCAGGGACCCCCAGTATGCAAGGGGTATTAGTTCCCCCTCTTCAAACATGCACGGGTGCTGCATTGCAGAGAGGTGTAAAAAGGGTGTGGCCTCATTACACCTCTATGCAATGCAGCCCCTGGTGCATACTGGAGGCTCCTGGTGGGCTAGTTGGCCCCCAGGGACCCCCGGTATGCAAGGGGAATTAGTTCCCCCTCTGTAAACGCGCCAGGGGGCTGCGTTGCAGAGAGGTGTAACAAGGGGCATAGCCTCATTTCACCTCTGCAATGCAGCCCCCTGGCGCATACTGGAGGTTCTAGGTGGGCTAGTTGGCCCCCAGGGGCCCCCAGTATGCTAGGGGATTTAGTTCCCCCTCTTCAACCATGCACAGGGGCTGCATTGCAGAGAGGTGTAAAAAGGGGCGTGGCTTCATTACACCTCTCTGCAATGCAGTCCCCTGGTGCATACTGGAAATTCCTGGTGGGCTTTCAGGTCTTATATAGTTAGGTATTAGCATTACAAAAACCTTTGAAATTCACTGAAAAAAACATAGGTTTCAGGCCTTATATAGTTAGGAATTAGCATTTAAAAAACCTTGCAAATTCACTGAAAAAACCATAGGTTTCAGGCCTTATATAGTTAGGAATTAGCATTTAAAATACCTTTGAAATTCACTAAAAAAACATAGGTTTCAGGCCTTCTATAGTTAGGAATTAGCATTTAAAAAACCTTTAAAATTGACTCAAAAACCTATATGTTTTAGGAGTGTTATAGTTAGCTGGACATTTCACTCATACAAAACCATTGAAATTGCTCCTATATAGTTAGTTGTACTAACTATATTTCGCGCACCCGCAATCCACTGCTGATGATGTCGCATATTATATCATTCATGACATGGTCAGTGACATCACTGATGACATCTCAAATGACATTGTGTCTGGACAAAGCTATACCTCTCTGAAGAGCTCTAATTAGAGCGAAACACTGTGTCAGGGGTTGCTTTTATTCATTTCAGGTTGGCTTGAGTTGGTATTTTACCAATTCAAAGCTGTAATATTGTGCCTGGAGTGATAAATGGCTTTTGTTATTTGACAGCTCGGCAAGGACAGCACTGTACAAGTCCTATGCTTAAAGACTTTGCTGTTTAAATGGCGAAAGACTTTGTCATTTTCTATCTCGGCATGGATAGCACTGTCTAATCCTATGCTTAAAAACTTTGATAGAAAAACAGATATTTGAGGTGAGCAGATCTAGAGTGTCGCTGGTGTTGGGAGTGCTCTAACAGGAGCTGCTTTCCACCTAAACTGAGACCTACCCAGAGTTCTCTCCTTCTTTTTTGCATAATTTATGCGTCACTCTATGCCTGAAAGGGTTTTGTTTTGACTTAATACTGGGTGCTCCCTTGTGTCTGGACAAAGCTATACCTCTCTGAAGAGCTCTAATTAGAGCGAAACACTGTGTCAGGGGTTGCTTTTATTCATTTCAGGTTGGCTTGAGTTGGTATTTTACCAATTCAAAGCTGTAATATTGTGCCTGGAGTGATAAATGGCTTTTGTTATTTGACAGCTCGGCAAGGACAGCACTGTACAAGTCCTATGCTTAAAGACTTTGCTGTTTAAATGACGAAAGACTTTGTCATTTTCTATCTCGGCATGGATAGCACTGTCTAATCCTATGCTTAAAAACTTTGATAGAAAAACAGATATTTGAGGTGAGCAGATCTAGAGTGTCGCTGGTGTTGGGAGTGCTCTAACAGGAGCTGCTTTCCACCTAAACTGAGACCTACCCAGAGTTCTCTCCTTCTTTTTTGCATAATTTATGCGTCACTCTATGCCTGAAAGGGTTTTGTTTTGACTTAATACTGGGTGCTCCCTTGTGTCTGGACAAAGCTATACCTCTCTGAAGAGCTCTAATTAGAGCGAAACACTGTGTCAGGGGTTGCTTTTATTCATTTCAGGTTGGCTTGAGTTGGTATTTTACCAATTCAAAGCTGTAATATTGTGCCTGGAGTGATAAATGGCTTTTGTTATTTGACAGCTCGGCAAGGACAGCACTGTACAAGTCCTATGCTTAAAGACTTTGCTGTTTAAATGGCGAAAGACTTTGTCATTTTCTATCTCGGCATGGATAGCACTGTCTAATCCTATGCTTAAAAACTTTGATAGAAAACCAGATATTTGAGGTGAGCAGATCTAGAGTGTCGCTGGTGTTGGGAGTGCTCTAACAGGAGCTGCTTTCCACCTAAACTGAGACCTACCCAGAGTTCTCTCCTTCTTTTTTGCATAATTTATGCGTCACTCTATGCCTGAAAGGGTTTTGTTTTGACTTAATACTGGGTGCTCCCTTGTGTCTGGACAAAGCTATACCTCTCTGAAGAGCTCTAATTAGAGCGAAACACTGTGTCAGGGGTTGCTTTTATTCATTTCAGGTTGGCTTGAGTTGGTATTTTACCAATTCAAAGCTGTAATATTGTGCCTGGAGTGATAAATGGCTGTTGTTATTTGACAGCTCGGCAAGGACAGCACTGTACAAGTCCTATGCTTAAAGACTTTGCTGTTTAAATGGCGAACGACTTTGTCATTTTCTATCTCGGCATGGATAGCACTGTCTAATCCTATGCTTAAAAACTTTGATAGAAAAACAGATATTTGAGGTGAGCAGATCTAGAGTGTCGCTGGTGTTGGGAGTGCTCTAACAGGAGCTGCTTTCCACCTAAACTGAGACCTACCCAGAGTTCTCTCCTTCTTTTTTACATAATTTATGCGTCACTCTATGCCTGAAAGGGTTTTGTTTTGACTTAATACTGGGTGCTCCCTTGGGTCTGGACAAAGCTATACCTCTCTGAAGAGCTCTAATTAGAGCGAAACACTGTGTCAGGGGTTGCTTTTATTCATTTCAGGTTGGCTTGAGTTGGTATTTTACCAATTCAAAGCTGTAATATTGTGCCTGGAGTGATAAATGGCTTTTGTTATTTGACAGCTCGGCAAGGACAGCACTGTACAAGTCCTATGCTTAAAGACTTTGCTGTTTAAATGGCGAAAGACTTTGTCATTTTCTATCTCGGCATGGATAGCACTGTCTAATCCTATGCTTAAAAACTTTGATAGAAAAACAGATATTTGAGGTGAGCAGATCTAGAGTGTCGCTGGTGTTGGGAGTGCTCTAACAGGAGCTGCTTTCCACCTAAACTGAGACCTACCCAGAGTTCTCTCCTTCTTTTTTGCATAATTTATGCGTCACTCTATGCCTGAAAGGGTTTTGTTTTGATATATATATATATATATATATACATACATATATATATATATATAGATCCCACTATTCTTTCACTCCAGGGTTGATCTGGCGATCAAGATGGCACTCCCGGAACCAGTGTTTTTAAAAAGAGTTTATTTATTTAATCAGTGCATCAAGGGGACAAATATATGCAAACATATACTTATACTGGTGACCACACTGGTACTTAAGACGAGATGTCAGTACTAAACCCCAACAGGCTTCAGGAGACAGCAAGAGGCCCAGAAGCACCTGGAGAACCATCAGGCACAGCAGATAGCAGCACTGGCACCCAGAACAGCCAAGGATCATGGAACATAGGAATCTAGCAGGAGAGAAGAGAAGGGGAAATAACCTGGGAAAGGAAACCAAGGATGGTAGAACACAACTAATGAGAAGGAAACGCAATATGGTGATGCATTAAGCAAGACGCATAAAACAAGCAGAATGTTGGCAGGTACCATCGTGCTAGCTTGTGGCCCTTTTACAGTGACCATAAGGTGCGGTGCTCCCTTTGATGGCCCTGACTGGAAATATCTATTTTTAACCCTCAGCGTATGAGCCAGCAACCAAGAGCTGTAGTCTGCAGTTTTCAAACCTCCTGGGGCCACTTTACACATAAAGCGCATTTTCATTGTTTGCGCCGGGCGCACCTTTAAAAAGGTGCACCAGGTTGTAAACATTGGAAATTTGCCCTATTATGATGAATGCACTGCTCCCAGGTCATCCAGGTGCAAAACAGAGCAGCTGCTTCACAGCTGCTCTGTGTTTTCACAGTTCAGGTGGCAACCCGCTTGCACTTTTGAAAGGGATTAGAGATCCCCCGCAGACAGGTGCAGTCAGTGACTGCACCTGCCTGAAAGGGGATGTCTGGGGGGGTCCAAGGGACCCCCTTTTCCCTCCCACAGGGCTGCCATCAGGGGGCGCACTGACAATGTTCTTCCTGACGGCTTCTTTGCCCCTGCGCACACGTCGGCAACACAGCACAGGCACAGAGGCAAAGGGTTACCCTCATTTGCATGTGGACATCCCATGCAAATGAGGGAACACCCCCTTGAAGATAGCGCTGGCCCTTTATGTGTGCCGGGGCTATTGGTATTACAGAAGGGGCCGCACAAGGGGGCGGCCCCTTCTGTACTACCAAAGTGCCCTGAGGGCATGAAAAGCGGGCGCAAATATCCGTTGCACCCCCAGGGCACTTTATGTAATACGGTCCCTGGTCTTTTGCAATCTTCTGGCGCCAATCCAGACAGTCTTGCACTTGTGTCTCCCTCTGAGCATGTTCCTTAGTTAAATCCACCCTGACACATGTAAAATGTTGCAGGTTTTCAAAGAGAATAATCTCAGGTAATAACAATATGATATTTACAGTGAGTTACAGGCATAGCACATTAATGGCATATCAAAGGAAGGTAACAAAGGGCCAGGCTTATGAAACACTGGTTGAAAAATACTGGTTGCAATCTATGACTGGTATTTCTGCAAAGCATTGTGGAATTTTGGGAACTGACCTATGTACAAATAGGTCAATTCACAAAATATTTGAACCGTAGTGGGCTAGCATCCACCCTACTATATCAATAGTCCTTAGATAAGAAGCAAATTGCAACCCACTGCAATTGGTAGCTATCACAAGAATGATCGACTGCTCAGTTCAACAGACCACAATGTCTGTGACTGCATTTAAAAAACTTTTTTTTAATGCAGTCAGTTTTCCACGAACAAAACAGTGGTATATTTTTTTTAAGTTTGAAAGTTTTAAAAAGTTTGTTTGAGAGGAGACAGTTGGTGGTGGACATGGTGGTGGTGGTGGTGGACATGGTGGTGGTGGATGTGGTGGATGTGATGGTGGTGGTCGATGTGGTGGTGGTGGACAAGGTGGTGGTGGACAAGGTGGTGGTGGACATGGTGGTGGTGGACATGGTGGTGGTGAACGTGGTGGATGTGATGGTGGTGGTCGATGTGGTGGTGGTGGACATGGTGGTGGTGGACATGGTGACCATGGTGGTGGTGGATGTGGTGGTGGTGGACACGGTGGTGGTGGACGTGGTGGTGGACATGGTGGTGGACATGGTGGTCGTGGATGTGGTGGTTGTGGATGTGGTGGTGTTGGACATGGTGGCAGACATGGTGGTGGACATGGTGGTGGTGGTGGATGAGGTGGTGGTGGATGTGGTGGTGGGCGTGGTGGTGGTGGTGGATGTGGTGGTGGACGTGGTGGATGTGGTGGTGGTGGACATGGTGTGGTGGTGGACATGCAGGTGGTGGTGGATGTGGTGGTGGTGGACATGGTGGTGGTGGAGGACATGGTGGTGGAGGACGTGATGGACATGGTGGTGGTGGACATGGTGGTGGTGGACATGGTGGTGGTGGTGGACATGGTGGTGGATGTGGTGGTGGTTGTGGGCATGGTGGTGGATGTGGTGGTGGACATGGTGGTGATGGATGTGCTGGACGTGGTGGTGGACATGGTGGTGGTGGGCATGGTGGTGGTGGATATGGTGGTGGTGGACGTGGTAGTGGCATATGTGATGGTGGTGGACATGGTGGTGGTGGACTATGTGGTGGTGGATGTGGTGGTGGTGGATGTGGTGGTGGATGTGGTGGTGGATGTGGTGGTGGATATGGTGGTGGATGTGGTGGTGGTCGTGGATGTGGTGGTGGATGTGGTGGTGGTGAACATTGTGGTGGATGTGGTGGTGGTGGACATGGTGGTGGTGGCGGACGTGGTGGTGGTGAACATTGTGGTGGATGTGGTGGTGGTAGACATGGTGGGGGAGGTGGTGGACATGTTGGTGGTGGATATGGTGGTGGTGGACGTGGTGGTGGCGTATGTGATGGTGGTGGACATGGTGGTGGTGGACTATGTGGTGGTGGATGTGGTGGTGGTGGATGTGGTGGTGGATGTGGTGGTGGATATGGTGGTGGATGTGGTGGTGGTCATGGATGTGGTGGTGGATGTGGTGGTGGTGAACATTGTGGTGAATGTGGTGGTGGTGGACCTGGTGGTGGTGGCGGACGTGGTGGTGGTGAACATTGTGGTGGATGTGGTGGTGGTAGACGTGGTGGATGTGGTGGTGGTAGACATGGTGGGGGTGGTGGTGGACATGTTGGTGGTGGATGTGGTGGTGGTGGATGTGGTGGTGGTAGATGTGGTTGTGGTGGACATGGTGCTGGTGGACATGGTGGTGGTGGTGGACATGGTGGTGGTGGACGCGGTGGTGGTGTTGGATGTGGTGGTGGATGTGGTGGTGCTGGACGTGGTGCTGGTGGTGGATGTGGTGATGGTGGTATAGATGGTGGTGGTGGATGTGTTGGTGGTGGATGTGGTGGTGGACGTGGTGGTGGTGGACATGGTGTTGATGGTGGACATGGAGGTGGTGGACATGTTGCTGGTGGTGGATGTGGTGGTGGTGGATGTGGTGGTGGTGGATGTGGTGCTGGTGGTGGTTGTGGTGGTGGTGGACATGGTGGTGGATGTTGTGGTGATGGATGTGGTGGTGGTGGAGGATGTGGTGGTTGACATGGTGGTGGTGGACGTGGTGGTGGACATGGTGATGGTGGTGCACATGGTGGTGGACGTGGTGGACATGGGGGTGGTGGACGTGGTGGTGGTGGACATGGACATAGTAGTGGTGGTGGTGGACACGGTGGTGGACATGGTAGTGGTGGACGTGGTGGTGGTGGACGTGGTTATGGATGTGGGGGTGGATGTGGTTGTGGTGGTGGTGGTTGTGGTGGGGGTGGTGGTGGTGGTGGACGTGGAAATGGCGGTGGTGGTGGATGTGGACGTGGTGGTGGTGGTGGTGGTGGACATGGTGGTCGTGGACATGGTCGTGGATGTGGTGGTGGTGGTGGACATGGTGGTGGACGTGATGATGGTGGACATGTGGTGGTGAACATGGTGGTGGTGGTGGATGTGTTGGTGGTGGACATGGTGGTGTTGGTGGATGTGGTGCTGGTGGATGTGGTGGTGGTGGATGTGATAGTGATGGACATGGTGGACATAGTGGTGGTGGACGTGGTGGTGGTGGACATGGTGGTGGTGGACGTGGTAGACGTGGTGGTGGATGTGGTACTGAAAATGTTTTACCTATATTATAAACATCGTCATATCATGACGATTTTGATATCAGCAGACCGAAAATGGCCAGTATAAAATGCACAAGCATTTTCGTCATATTCGAGTGACGATTTCACCCTGAAAACGTAGTTTTCGTCCTGAACCCTTGGGTTCCATTTTGTGAATGGCAGCCATTTTGTGATTACCCTCACATAGGCCGGTGACTAAGGCCAAAACATGATTCTGAAGGACACGTACACCTTTGCTGACTTCTCTGCGACCTGGGCAAGCTGACTCCACTGCCCAAGGCCAAACCTGTTTGGGCAGTTCCTCTCCCAGTGGCCGGTCGAGATAGTATCAAGGCACAACATGCCATAAACCCTTCACCACACACAAACCCTTCCTAATCTTACACACACCTGCCCCTGTTTCTTTCTTTATGACCTGCTTTACGAGGAGGAGGTGCCCGTTTTTATTGGGGTTTCGTCGATATCTGATGAAAATACTGGGCCTTGCCGGGTAATTGATTGTGGGCTGAACAAACTGAAATATGGGCTTGTCATCATGACTCTGCTTTTTCTTTGTAGTGAAAATATGTGAATGATCAACTGTAAAACAAAGAATGTTTGCCTAAAGCATAATATATTGTATAAAAAGGGAAGGCTGGCTTTGTAAATTTGAGCAGTCTCCTGAGAATATACACCGTGTTGTACTTCTAGGACGCATGTTACTTGGTTGCAGCCAATAAACTCGATCTTTGGCTTCACCTAGAAGACTCTGAGTTTCTGTGTCTGAAACAGGAAGGACCCGAAGTCATAGGGTGTGTCCCTGGCACCGCTGGGTTACCGGTTCAGTACCGGTTCTGAAAAACCCAGTACTTCAGTTGGCGCCCCACGTGGGGCGATATCAGCGGTACCGGTCCAAGCCAGAGGTTGGTGAGGAGCTTAGTGTGAAAATTCTGGAGGAAGGCCGCCACTTCATCGACCCCTGCATGTCGACGTGGTCCGAAAGTCTTTGCTGCGAGGTTCCCTGCTTCCCGACGGCTATGAAGGACTGCTGCCCTGACTATCGCCCTGTTTTGGACCCTTGATGACTTGGTAGAGTGAAACGATAGACGAGTCTTCTGGTGACGTCATCGATACCTCAGTTATGTATAAGTGGAGCGTCTCCCAGTCCTTAGTTTGGGTATCCCCTTGGGATCTTTGATTTGGAACTTGCAAGTACCAAAGCCGAGGGACTCGTGTATTCACGAGACTATCGTAATCGATAATCCTTTGAAGTTTGAAGCTAGACTAGTGAGTGAAGATGCCTGGTCTTAGCAGACTTGGAAACTTGTTTTGTCTTGGTTGTAATAGGGATTCCCGATTGGAGGGCTTGTGTCCGGTTCCTCCGATTGGAACTCCAACCTATGAACTATATGGTGAAACATGGCGTAGGCCCCATCGCACATAATGAAGTATGGATCCGATACACCAGAAAAGATGGTGTTTTAAAATAACGCCAATATGGTAGCTTTGACACGGAAATCTCAGATAATCTCGAAGTTAAACTTTTTAAGAAGAAAGCCCGGCCGGCGATGTTTGACTCTTTCCGCCTATGGCGAAAGGAAGCCAAACAGAAAGAAATTAAATTAGCTAAAAAGAATAAAAGAGAAAAGGGTATTTCGATAATGCAAGCTGCTATGCAATATAAAGATGATGAGGAAGAACAAGCGAGTGAGCAGTTGCACAGGCAACGTAAAATGGCGATTGATAAATGTTATCCGGTTTTGCCGCCTCTTCAGCAAGATGCAGCAAAAGAACTTGAAAAAGATCCCCTAATGTCGCATTTATTGAGTTCGCCACCCCCCTATGCGCAGAGTGCTACAGCACCTCCGCAACCTCTAGTCGTGCAACCCCCGATTGTTGTACCTCAAGTTCTTCCACAGCCACCAGCTGCTCTTCAGTTGGCTCCTACTCTTCCGGTGCAGCCTCCTCAAGGGCCACCGCCTTTGACATCTGCTCTGCCTTTACTTCCTACAACTTTGACCACTATATCGACTACCACTCCTGGTATTCCTCCTGACACTGCCTCTGCATCTGCCTTGCCTCACTCTGCTTTTCTGCCTGTCCTTTCATCGACCTCCCCCTCTGTTCGCCAGAGAATGACTAGCACTGTTGATAGCCTTCTATATCCTCTCTTTGGAGCAACAGGTGTAACTCCTGTCTCAGAGCGTAAACAGTTACGTAGCCAACTGCCTGATTCCAGGGAGAAGAAAACATTGAATTATTTGGCACATAAATGGGTTACTGACCCGGGGAGATATGAGCTAGAGTCTGTTATGGATGTCTTCCATCAATGGGAAGCACCGAAACAGAGATACCTTTTTGAGAAAATGTGTACTTTTCTTTGTGAGGATTTAGAGGAAAATGATTTAGAGCCTAATCCGCCTGGTGTGTGTCGTGCCCGGTTCGATTTTACAAAAGGCACGATGGTGGGTTCCGATGTTGAGAAAGCAGTTGCGACATTGTTATCATTCAGGAGTGAGGGTGTTTCTCGGTCGTTGTTTGAGTCTGATTCCTCTGTTAAAAAGAAGGTAAGACAGTATCCAATGAGAGAAGTTCCTCCGGTATGGAAGGAAGCAGTGCAGGCTGATGCGGGTCGTAATATTGACGCTGTTCCAGCACACTTTCAGCGTGTTTGGGTACATGTTCCATGGAAAAGAGCTGAAGTCTTGGCCCTTAAACAGACATTGCCTGATCCCCGTAAAAATCCTGCAGGATAATACAAGGAACTGTCACAGACTGCAGGCTCTTGCATTATGAATTTAGCGGATATAGACATGTTGTTTGGAAATGTTGTTCCACAGCCTTTATGGGGAAAAATTCGTCATGCGGATCATGATCAAGAGTTAGGTGACTCATGGGCTAATATTAGTGCTGCAAATGACCGACAAGTTGGTGGTGCTAAACCAGAACCTTTAGTGGCAGACCTCCCTGGTAGGATCATTAATTACATGAAGACTTTAATGCCTGCGATGCAAGTGAATTGGGACAAGTTGTCTGCGTGTAAGCAGAAGAAAGATGAAACAGTGTCTGATTTCTTCACCAGGTTCGAAGAAACGTTTATCGACCACAGTGGTCAAGATATGAGTACAGAAGGTGGTCAACGGTTGTTCGTTGACAAGTTCGTGCATAATTTGCTTCCCGAGTTGTGTAAGAAGTTAAAAGATTCAGAAAGTTTTTGGGCCGTTTCCTCTTCAGCACAGATATTGGCTACTACACAGTACTACGAAAATAGGGACAAAGATGAAAAGGATAGGGCAGACAAGAAAACGAGAGAGTTAAAAACAAAGGTTCTTTTACAGCAGGCGTACCCGCCTCGTGGTGGTCAGAGTAACTATCAGCAGCTTCAGCAGTTTCAGAGAAACATGCAAAGGACCGAATATCCTCAACAACGCTTTCCCACAGGCCCTAATCGGTGTGCATATTGTAAAGAGGAGGGCCATTTTAAAGGTAGTTGCCCTGCTCTGCTACAGCGTATGAATGGTGTTTCTAGCGCACAAGGTCGAGGTACTCCACAAGCGCCTAGAGGTAGAGGACGTGGAAATTTCCCCCAGAACGCACGCTCATTTCCACCTCAGAATTCATTGAATAGTATCAGCAGAATAACGCGTCTGGTAGGATGCCTCAGTACTATGCTGATGACTACTATGCAGAAGATGAGAATATGGAAGGTAATGATTGCTAGGACAGCCATAGACAAAGAGAGGGAGTTGTTTCAGTTCCAGTAGATCAGAGTGGACCTTATGTTGAGGTGATTACATCAGGTGTGTCAGAGCTTTTTCTGTTGGATACTGGTGCTACAAAGAGTTCTATTATGCACTCTAAACTCCCTGGCGCACCTTTGTCTGGCGAAATGAATGTTTCAGTAGGTTTTTCTGGCGCCCCGGTTAGGAACCCGATTTCTAGTCCTATGTCCCTTTCTGTTGGACCTTGTGAATTAGAAGCACCCCTTATTCTGACAACAGGTTGTGGTGAAAACTTGTTAGGATTAGATTTGTTGAAGAGATTGTATGCGACGTTGTATTGTTCTCCTTCGGGAGTACAACTTACACTAGGTAGGAAAGTAGTCTCCCCCATGTATTTGTCAAAGGATAAACTTCCGACGGAATTGCCGCTTCCTGATATTCTTTGGGCTACTGGTCCTAATGATGTGGGTCTTTTGGAAATACCGCCATATGTTGTGACATTGAAAGCCAATGTTAAAATGCCTCGAATTCCCCAATATAAGATCTCTAGTGAAGGTGAAAAAGCGTTGCTAGCGATCATTTACAATTTGATTGAAAAAGATGTAATTGAAGAGACAAGCGGCAACGTTTGCAATAGACCTGTTCTGCCTGTTTTGAAGCGTACTGACCCTTCTCAGCCACCTGTGTACAGGTTCGTGATTAATCTTAGAGAGGTCAATAAAATCGTTGTGCCACAATTTCCAGTTGTTCCTGATATCACTGCCCTATTGACTATGATTCCAGCTTCCGCGACCTGGTTCTCGGTGATTGACTGGAAGAACGCTTTCTTCAGCATCCCGATTGCCGAGGAGAGTAGGGATATTTTCGGCTTCAGTTTAGGAGGTCGAAGCTTCCGCTTCAAACGCACTCCCCAGGGCTACTGTGAAAGTCCATCGATATATAGTCAAGCTTTAAAAGCACAGCTTGACACAATTGTTTTACCTGAAGGCGCTACCCTTATTCAGTACGTTGATGATCTGCTTGTTGCTGCAGATACTGAGAAAATCTGTAAAGAAGCCACGTTGTCGTTGTTGTATCACTTGTCTGAGTTACATCACAAAGTGTCCCTTTCGAAATTGCAATATTGTCGACAAGAAGTGACCTACTTAGGTCATCTCTTATCGAAGGAGGGAAGGAAACTGACCCCAGAAAGAATTCAGGCTATAGCAAAATTGAGTGTGCCTAGGACACAGAGAGAAGTGCGCGCTTTCTTGGGTATTACATCATATTGCAGACAATGGATACCGAATTTTTCTTTGTTGGCCAAACCTTTGGTGGCATTAACTTGTAAAGATACACCGCATCCCCTTCCATGGTCTGAAGAGTGTCAGAAAAGTTTTTCTGAATTGCGCAATGCATTATGTTCGGCTCCTGTGTTAGGTACCCCCGACTACAGTAAGCCCTTTACATTGTATGTCCATGAGAAAGAAGGTTGTGCATTGTCAGTGTTGACACAGTTGTTCGGAAACAAGCAGCGTCCATGCGCGTATTTTTCGTCAACTTTGGACCCGGTAGCTAAAGCATTGCCAAGCTGCTTAAGAGCCACAGCGGCAGCAGCTATTTCTATTCGGCAGTCTGATGGTTTAGTGATGAATAATACATTGGTTGTGATGGTTCCACATGCAGTGGACACGTTGTTAAACAGGACCAAGACACAGCACTTAACTAGTGCTCGGTTGTCAGGTTACGAGTTGACACTGTTAGCGAGTCATGTGCACATAAAAAGATGCAACACGCTTAACCCAGCTACGTTGTTGCCGAGTGAAACAGAGTTAGATACTTCTGAACAGCATGATTGTTTTCTCAGAACAGAAGAAGAAACGAAAGGGAGAATAGACCTTCAGGACACTCCTCTTGTGAAGAGTGATGGTACCTTATGGGTGGATGGTTCATGCTTCAAGCTTCCGAATGGTGATACGACTGCAGCATATGCTGTTACGACTTTGCATACGATTGTTGAAACTGCACGTATCCCACATAATTCAGCTCAAGCAGCAGAGTTGATTGCACTTACGAGAGCGTGTGTGTTGTCGAAAGGAATGAAAGTGACCATATATACCGACAGCCAGTATGCGTTTGGTGTGGCTCACAGTTTTGGACGATTGTGGAAAGAACGTGGGTTTCTGACTTCGCATGGAGCTAAGATACAGCATGGTCAGTTGGTGAATGAGCTTCTCGAGTCACTTACCTTGCCGCTGCAAGTTGCGATTGTAAAATGCAGTGCACACAAGAAGGTGATTGATGATGTTGATCGTGGAAATGCATTTGCTGATGAAGTCGCAAAGGAAACAGCGAGGGATGTGATGAGCCGAATGTATGTTGCAGGCCCTGCGAGATGGGTTGGTGACATTGGAATGTGTGAAGACACGATAGAGAGTGTGAAGTCTATTCAAGCTGAAGCTACAGAAAAAGAGTTGAATGTGTGGAGAGAGAGTACGGGTAAAATGGTTGCAAATGTTTGTTGGATTGAATTGTCAGAACATCAGAGATGGTTGTTACCCGATGCGTATGTGCTTGCAGTGGTTACAATGGCCCATGGAATGGCTCACATCATTGTGAAAGGGATTTGTAAGTTGTTGGCTCCGGTATGGCAAAATGCTAGAATTCCTAAGTGTGCAGAGAATGTGGTCAAGAATTGCATGGTGTGTCTGAAATACAATCCTGGTAGGGGAACCCCAACTCCAGCTGGTCATTTTGCACCTCCAACGTATCCGTTCGAGGTTTTGCAGCTAGATTTCATCCACATGGAAAGGTGCAACAATTTGAAATACGTACTCGTTGTTGTTTGTGCCTTTTCGAGATGGGTAGAAGCATATCCCTTAAAGGACAACACTGCCTTGTCCACAGCTAAAGCCCTTGCCAAAGAGTTCTTCCCTAGGTTTGGAATGCCGAGAATGGTCTGGAGTGACAATGGGAGTGAATTTGTGGGTCGAGTGATGAAGAAAGTATGTGAAGGGCTAGGCATCCAACAGAAATTCCACGCTTCAAATCACCCCCAATCAGCTGGACTAGTAGAATGCTACAATGGCACGTTAAAACTAAAATTGGCCAAGATTCAAGCAAGCTCTGGTCTTAAATGGCCTGACGCTCTGCCTTTAGCACTCCTATCAACACGAGAGGGACTTAGTCTGTATGAAATAGTGTTCGGCCGTCCGGCCAACATATAGGGAGTGCCAAGGCCGACAAAATTCAGTGAAATCGAACACCCTGTACTGCTTGATTACTTGTATGAATTGACGGCTAAATTGCTTGTTTTACACCAACAGGTTCACGATACTCTGCCTCAGGTCTCTGAAGCTCCAGGACATCTGATCGATCCTGGATCCTGGGTGCTGGTCAAGAATTTCCAGCGAACAAAGAATGACCAGCCCCGGTGGACCGGCCCTCACCTAGTTCTTCTCTCAACAAGATCAGCCGTTCGAGTGGAAGGAAAGAAGAACTGGATCCACGGCGTACACTGCAAGAAGGTCCCTTTGCCTCTGCCGTACGACCGGTGGGTCCAGGAGGGTGTAGCTAACTCTGAGACTGAAACTGTGCCTCGTTTTCTACCTTTCAGTGATGCACGCATAAAAGGAACAATTTCTGAACAAGAAAGTGACAATCTTTTGCAAGAAGCTGTGCCACCGTCAATTCGATTGGACATTACAGAACCTGAACTCTTGTTTCAGGACCAGACAGTACCTGGGAAGAAACGCTATAATCTGAGGTCGAGAACTATGAACTAATAAAATCTTCCTTTTCTTTGCCTAAGTTTTGAAAGTGCAGCTCTCTCATCTGAGAAACTTTTTGAATTTTGTTTTTCGAACCACCATCCGGGTTCAGCTGTAGGGTCGCGGTTGCCCAAGTCTTTGGGGTGCAGCTGAAGACGTTAGGTCGACAGTTCTGGTTGGTCTAAGGGAGTTGCCCTAGACTGACAGAAGCATCCCTTAGCATAGAACACCCTACCATCGCGAGCAGCATTTTAGAGAGGATGGAGTTTTTCGAGATTGAGAGACCTGCCAAACAAATGAACTTTAAGACTACAATTTGCAGAATGATGACCAAGAAACGTTTTTTGATACTATGCATTTTCATGTTGTTCGGTGTTATGATGTTTTTAATAGGATATGTTTTATTCTCTTTTCGAGTGACATTTGCACCCACTACATCGCCCATACCTCTTCCTTCTGTTTCCTCTCATTCTTTCCACCCTTTTCCTGAACATGAATCCGCTAGGAGATTAGAGTTTATTAATAACTCCTTCGTTCAGCTTTTGACCCAACACCAACTAGTAATGAACACGACTAACTGTTGGGTGTGTGATCTTATGCCTCACACAACGGATAAAGGTATCCCTTATCTGGTCCTGCCTTTCAGCCATAATGGTTCTGTGTGGGCATACAGAACAATGTTCATCTACGCACATGAAGTCTACCCCCTACGTTCTGTGAAAGATAATCCTAAGAATAGTGCTCTAGTTAAGGGTATAGTAGACATGATTAGGGAAGATATTTCTTATGAGACTATCCCGAGAGATGAGACACTAGTATATATAGGATGGAACGTGACCGGATATGGAGTGACTCTGAGTGAGAAACAGCGAGCTAAGAGATTTTCCCCGATTTGGATTGGACCCCATCAGGGTCACCTATGTCTGCAAGGTAATGGCAAGAATCCCAGAGCTCAGTTAGGGAAGAGTACCTGCACTGAAACGTACGTTTTTGCGTCTCAGACTTCCCCTTCGTTCTTAGCAGCTAAGGGTACCTATTTCATCTGCCATGACAGAGCCTATACATGGTTGCCCCCTGACTTTTCGGGCCCATGTTTTGTTTCGTTCCTGTTGCCTCCCACCTACACCGCTGCGGCAGATTATCACAAGACAAGGATAGTTAGAGGTGTCTTCAGTGAAGAAGACACTGCAGGACAAGAATTGGGAGACTTCTTTAAGGGTTTTCTGCCGTTTTGGGGACCCATGGTTAACAGCAGGAACATAAGGCAATTGACAAGGGTGATTGAATCCACCATAGTTGAAACTACCGGTGCCCTTAGTAACTTGACCGCTGAGCTCCAGTCGGACCGTCTTATGACCCTTCAGAACAGGGTCGCGTTAGACGTCATACTTGCAGACCGAGGTGGGGTATGTAGAGTGATCCAATCAAGTTGCTGTGTTTTCATTCCAGATAACGCTCCAACAGTGTACCAGGCCATTTCCAAACTGCATAAGATTTCCGAATCTATTCATGTGGATAAAGGAGATTGGTTGTGATGGGATGGTTCTGGGAACTGATATCCGCCTGGGGATGGAAAATTCTGATGGTCATTGGGATAATCTGAGCCATTCTTTTCCTGTTCTGTCTGCGTGTACAGTGTGCTCCTGCACTATGTGGCCTCTGTGCTACATCATGTGTAAGGAAACCTGTATCGAGGGACGAGCTAAGTAATAGGATGATGCTACAGCAACATCTCAATGACTTTATGAATATAGACCTGGACTCAGATTAGCATGAGTATATGTTATTGCCTATGTAAGGGCAAAAGGAGGGTCTGTGGTACTGAACATTTTGGACCTATATTATAAACATCGTCATATCATGACGATTTTGATATCAGCAGACCGAAAATGGCCAGTATACTATGCACAAGCATTTTCGTCATATTCGAGTGACGATTTCACCCTGAAAACGTAGTTTTCGTCCTGAACCCTTGGGTTCCATTTTGTGAATGGCAGCCATTTTGTGATTGCCCTCACATAGGCCGGTGACTAAGGCCAAAACATGATTCTGAAGGACACGTACACCTTTGCTGACTTCTCTGCGACCTGGGCAAGCTGACTCCACTGCCCAAGGCCAAACCTGTTTGGGCAGTTCCTCTCCCAGTGGCCGGTCGAGATAGTATCAAGGCACAACATGCCATAAACCCTTCACCACACACAAACCCTTCCTAATCTTCCACACACCTGCCCCTGTTTCTTTCTTTATGACCTGCTTTACGAGGAGGAGGTGCCCGTTTTTATTGGGGTTTCGTCGATATCTGATGAAAATACTGGGCCTTCCCGGGTAATTGATTGTGGGCTGAACAAACTGAAATATGGGCTTGTCATCATGACTCTGCTTTTTCTTTGTAGTGAAAATATGTGAATGATCAACTGTAAAACAAAGAATGTTTGCCTAAAGCATAATATATTGTATAAAAAGGGAAGGCTGGCTTTGTAAATTTGAGCAGTCTCCTGAGAATATACACCGTGTTGTACTTTTAGGACGCCTGTTACTTGGTTGCAGCCAATAAACTCGATCTTTGACTTCACCTAGAAGACTCTGAGTTTCTGTGTCTGAAACAGGAAGGACCCGAAGTCATAGGGTGTGTCCCTGGCACCGCTGGGTTACCGGTTCAGTACCGGTTCTGAAAAACCCAGTACTTCATAGATGTGGTGGTGGTGGACGTGGTGGTGGTGGCAGTCATGGTAACCAGTATTTGTAACCAGTATTTGGTAACATGGTGGTGGTAGACATCGTGGTGGTGGATGTGGTGGTGAATGTGGTAGACATGGTGGTGGTGAATGTGGTGGTGGTGGTGGACGTGGTGATTGTGGACATGGTGGTGGACTTGGTGGTGGTGGAGGATGTGGTGGTGGTGGAACATGGTGGTGGTGGACATGGTGGTGGTGGACATGGTGACGCTGGTGTATGTGGTGGTGGATGTGGTGGTGGTGGATGTGGTAGTGGTGGACATGGTGGTGGTGGATGTGGTTGTGGATGTAGTGGTGGACATGGTGGTGATGGTGGCGGTGCTGGACTTGGTGGTGGTGGATGTGGTAGTGGTGTACATGGTGGTGGTGGACGTGCTGGTGGTGGTGGACGTGCTGGTGGTGGATGTGGTGGTGGTGGACATGGTGGTGGTGGACATGGTGGTGGACGTGGTAGTGGTGTTCGATGTGGTGGTGGTGGATGTGGTGGTGGGCATGGTTGTGCTGAACGTGGTGGTGGTGGACGTGGTGGTGGTGGACATGCTAGTGGTGGTGGTGGACGTGGGGGTGTACATGGTGGTGGTGTACGGACACAGTGGCGGTGGACGTGGTGGTGGTGGTGGTGGTGGTGGACGTTGTGGTGGACGTGGTGGTGGTGTTGGTGGTGGACATGGTGGTGGTGGTCATGGTGGTGGTGGACGTGGTAGTGGTGGACGTGATGGTGGACGTGGTGGTGGATGTGGTGGTGGACGTTGGTGGTGGACGTTGGTGGTGGTGGACGTGGTGGATGTGGTGGTGGTGATTGGGGCAAAAGAATAGGGTTATAGATTTGTTAAAATGGTTCCATTTCTAAGTGCGGTATTGGCGCCCAGACTAACCATAAGAGGCTGCGCAATTCATTATGGATTGTTATGTTGCTGGTATCTCTGGGTGCCGATTGTATGGCTGCCCGTGAGCCCGTATGACAGCATTGACTGCTTTTGTTTTCCTGGATGTATGTCACGCTGTATATACGAACTGTGTTTACTGGTGCTTTTGTGCCTCTTTCAGGCGGATTGCTCCAATTGGTCTAGAAAAAATGTGACGTTCGTAGTAAAGGTACGGGTAATGTGCCAAACTACACCAACAGCACGGAACAACATTTTTGTACCCCGTGCCTACCAAAATCGAATGTGTCCTTGTGTAAAGTAACTGGGTCTCATGTAAAGCGCTCCAATATAAAATAACTGGTACTCATGTAAAGCACATTATTAAATGTCACCCAAGAGTAAACGCACAGCCCACACGCAAACAAAGGTAATAAAAACAGTGCCAACAGTCATTATAAAACCCACTGTGTTCTGCCACCAGTAAAAGATCCAGTCCTTTACCTCGGGGCCCCGGAATACACTCTGAACAGGCTTCAGACGGCCCAGAACTGCGCAGCCCGCATCCTACTCAACATTCCTCGCAGACAGTCAGCCAGGGCCGGACTGATAACCCTTCACTGGCTTCCAGTGCGCCAGAGAGTTATGTTCAAGGCCATGTGCATAGCTCATCAGTCCTTCTGGAACACTGGCCCCAGTATCACTCAAGATCTAATAACCCACTACACACCCAACAGAAGTCTACGCTCGAGTCAGACCTTCCTGGCAATAGTTCCCAGGATAAAGAGATCCAGATCCGGAGGCAGATCTTTCTCACATAACGCCGCAAGGGCCTGGAACGCCCTACCGCTGCATCTTAGAGCCAACCCTAACCCTCTAGCCTTCCGCAAACAGCTGAAAACCTTTTTATTTCACCCAATCTAACCTACCCCCTTCTCCCCACGGGTGCCTCAGTTTGGTCTTACGGTATTCTTAGCGCTTGGACGCCTCCGGGCAGCAATTCGCGCTCTACAAATGCACATCCAATCCAATCCCGGGGGTGAGGCCAAAAATGGAAAGGTGGCAACCAGGAGGGACTACAAAGTCTCTGGTACAATCGTTACACTCTGTTCAGCATATTCAATGACTCCAAAAGACACACACCAATGAAAAGTAGGGGCGGAGCTCAGACATGACTTCTGGAATCGAATCGATTCCAGGAAGCCCTTGCATGGTCGGGCAGTGCATGCGTGCTGCTAACGCCAGGTTAGACCTAAAAAAGGAGGTTTTTACCTGTCAAAAAGAGTTACTTTGATAGGTCACACTGCAGATCTTGCACAGCAGTGGTCAGGCTACACAGGGTAGGCCTTTAACTATGTTTGCATGTTTGCACTTCCACTGAAGTGGATGGCACAATATATGCTGCAGTTCACAAGTGGTAGTTAACTTTCAGGCCCCAGGTGCATTTTATACACCATGTACTAGGGACTCACTGGGAAGTTAGTTATCCAATCATGAATTAGCCAACATAACCATGTTTAAAAGGGGTAAACCCATGTTTAATCTTGGTTAGAAGGGGTAAAATGCACAGAGTTCTATAGCTAGCAAAATTAGTGTCCAGAAAAAGGCAAACAAGCTGGGATGGCCATTTAGAAAAGGTGAATTTCTTACACTACTTGTTATTGTTATACTACTCTTTCTTTGTTAAAAACAAATGCCACCTCGACAGTGTGTAAAGAATGGTATCAGGCAGATCATATCACAAATGAGAACTGTCACAGTCACCTCACTCACCACCCTGGAAAATGTAAAGTGAGACAAGCAATAAGACTCTTAAAGACAACACCTACAGGCAGCAGTCAGAAAGAAGTAGAGGTAGCATGGGAGATAGGAAACCAAACATGCAAAATGACTAAGCAAATTACTGAGAGACTCCATAAATGACATTAAGGAACAGGCAGGCAGATTGACAGAAAGACGAGCATGGTGACAAAAAGACACAGATTACTGCAAAGTGGGAGAGAAAGTGTGTGCAGTTGCACTTTGCAACAGAAATAGATGGTCTAATCAGAGAAAGAGAGAGGACGCAAAGGAGAGAGGAACACTGAAAGTAACAAACCTGGGCAGAGACGCAAATATCGAAAAGTGAAAGAAGTAGCAGGAAGAGGCAAGTTATTTTATGTTTTTTTAGAGGTGGTTTTTGTCACAACCATTTTGCTTAGTAGTGATGGACTTTGTAGCAGTTGCTATTACCCTGTTCAGTGGTAGTCATTGACCCAAGTGTGGTAGGAGGAGTTCCAAAAACAAACAGATAATCCGGGGTCTAATCTACCAGCTACCTAATATAGAAAAAGTTAACTGGACGCCTCTGTCATTGAGAGTAAACCACAAGAGAGTATGAAGGATTATAGAGTGAAAAGACCCATGCAAATGGTTGGATTCCCATCACTCACCAATGTGATCATTATCATCATTTGGGTATCCATCCTACCTTCCACCTTCCCTCTTGATCATAGAGGAATTGAGTGGATTGTATACTCAAAAGACGGGGTCTGTAGGAAAAGTACAAAATCAGAGAAGGATTATGCTCTCATGGAACCATCAAAAAGGTCCCCAAAAGAAGCATATGTGGGAATGATAGGTGCAGTGCAATTGTGTTGGTGAGAATAAAAAAGGATCTACAACAGAGAATGAAATTTATTAGGGTATCTATTGTAATCCTTATTATAAACAGTGCAAGTAAGCAGTTTGAAAAATAGCAGCTTAAGGAACGGTCGACATGTTTCAGGAGGAGTTTGGTCCGGTATTTATGACTTGCAGATGACATACTGATGTATTCATAAACTGTACCAACTTACTTTACAGACAGCTAGCAGCACTGGAAAAGTATAAAATGAAGAGCTGCACTGCTATAAGCATGCCTGGTATATTGGCATGAAATCTCCATTCATTCCAGTGCAATCTGCAGATGCACTTCACAATACACGACTACCACCACACCACATAATATAAACACACAGGTAAGAGGAATAAGATAATGCAGTGAAAATAATTAACTAAAGAAAAACAAAGCTAACAATGCTGGAAATTAGATAAACACCTAGGCATCATGGTAACCTTAAATCCAGCAGAAGCATGGCACCTCAGCAAGAGCCCCATCCTGCAAAGCTATTGCAAAAGTATGGACACATGGTCCAAGCGGCCTCTCTCAAAGATAAGACGCATTGCATCATGCAAAATGATCGCCCTTCCTCCTTTCCTTTTTGTTCTACAAAATTAGGCATGTGTTCTTCCACATCCTTGTTTCCCAGACCTGCAAAACATGTTTACTAAATATATGTAGGACGCAAAAACCCTGCGAGCCTCTGATTTCAAATATAGCATGACCGCATTTGAGGATGGACTGGGTCTTTCTGACCAGCAACTATACTCTTGAGTCAAACCAATGCTCAACATAGGCAACTTGGTAATAGGTCTGACCAGGTACTTAACCTGGAATTTCCTAAATCAATAAGGTATCTTAAATGCACTGCATGGGAAACCTCCACTCCATTTACTCTCACACATTCTATACGACTTCCACAAGAATCACATAAACACCAATATTATGTTGGTGTGAGGCTGTACAACAAAATAAATGGGTGAACAAATGACTGATTTTAGAAGTTGGAATAAAATTGGAGGCTCATACATGGAAGATGTGTGGGAAACACCCATATCAAATCCTACAAACAAATTTCAAATGGGTTTTTAGTTGCACAAATCCCAATTTTTCAAATATCTGTGGTTACAATACATGCAGACAGGCACATGAAGGTCCCTGGCTTTAATCCCTAGGGGATAAACTAATACTTAAACCAGGTTCCAAGATCATTTCTCTGTAAAAAGATCTCTTCTGCTGATTTCACCAGACCAAATGGGTAAGGTGAAGAATGCATGGGCACAAGAAAACGAGGAATTACACATTGACGACTGGCGGGAGGAAATATTGGCATCTAGGGTATTGGCCACCCCGTAGAATCTCAGTGTAATACAATTTAATTACCTTCATAGGCTGTACTATAGCCCAATTCAGCTGTGGAAATGGGGAGGACAAAAAGCTTGATGTGCACAAGATGTGGATTCCTGAAGACTTCCTTCTTTCATGTAGTATGGGACTGCCCCAGAATTCGGATATATTGGCAGTAAAGTCACAATCTGGTAGCAGGTGTAATACAAATACCAAGAACCACAGATCTAAAGGTAGCCATAGTGGGCATAATTGAAGGGTGAGCTGCAAACCAGGGTAAAATGGACCCTGACAGGTGTGGGATTCTTGATCTCCAAATGCGACATTGTATGTCACTGGAGCTAGGCAGAAAACACCACCACCCACTGACTTAATGGATAAATGGTATGAATTATTGTGCAGTGGTGGGACGGATGATATAGAAATGGAGTGGGTGTGAGAAGAAACACACAAGAATATGGGGCCCTTGGATTTCATATCATGGAGTACAGTAATTACAACTATGTCAAATGGTATGGTTAGTAAATTCTTGTGCCGAATATGTACAAGAATAAGCAGTTCATTGTGCCGGTGTGATTGGTGTGTCTTGAATATAATGACTCTTGTTTTGTATATTTTGAAATACAATAAAAAGTAATAGAAAGAAAAAATGCAATTGAGATGATCTTGACAAGGGAAATGTACTTAATAGCGCACCAAGCATTCCTTTCTATCCTCCACCACCCTAAAGGACCACATGTGATAATCAAAACGTTTTGACACTTCAGAAACATAACCCTTTGTTGACATGAACAAACACTTTCTTTTACCCGATTAACTACGATAAACCCTTTGCTTAACTCCCCACATCAAAACAACATACTGGTCTTGCTATCGTTTCAATCTCCAGTGGTTCCAAAACATTCCCCTTGATCTATGTCTTCAATCAAGTTTCCCATGAAACTTAGTAGTATAAGTTACATATCAGAACACTCAATAACCAGTATGACGGAATGAACAGTGGTGCAATATGCCCACATCACTTGACTTAGAAATTGTTGCCACTCTTACCCACTAAAAAGAGTAACCATAATTCCCTCCATAAGCAGTAGTCAGCTGTTGTGTTATCTTGGCAGGCTTCATGGTTTGTGGAAGCCTAGCAGGGATCCCATCATAGTCGTCAGTCAAGTAAGAATGCATATCCACTTAGAAGCAACACCTTTCAATGAGGCATAACAGCCCATAATGTTGCTATGCCCCATCTGCTGGACTTGCTGTCCCAAGTGTCATTCCTAGAATCTTCTCCGATTCCATCTGAAGCAGTTTAACTTACACCAGGTTGCGGCTCAATGTATCAAGAGGAATTGAAAATGTCTAATGTGTTACCTGTACACACACTGACATGCTCACTTACTTCTCTATGTGGGCACACATGCATACACACAAACCACTGTGGGGTTCAGTACGGACCTTTTGTCCCATTTGTCATCAAGCTCACCACTTTATGGGAGCGTGGCCAAGAAGATGTGCAGCCCGGTGCTCCGAAGACAAACCCTGGAAAATCCTCCATAAATCATCCTGACCCCCCCCCCCCACCCCTTCATGGGACCCCATTAGAAATTGTCAAAGGAGGAAGCCTGGCTGACACTGCTCGAGTTGGGCACTGGAATAGTGCACTATACAAGCACTAGGGAGTTGCCAATGACGCAAATGCCACGAGGAGCGCAGGCGCAGCTTACGGCCCTGGTTGTGCTGCGAATATAGAGTGGTGTCTGGGGGCACCTGTGAAGGTGGTGGTTCCTCTGGGGAGACCTCCTGACAATCAAGCCGGTGTGGGGTTGCGGAGCTTAGTGACTGATACTAGGACCTAGATGTTGGCGCTCATTGCCTGAGTGGGGCGCAGCCCCTGGAACAAGATGAGCTGAGTGCCTGGGCCAACATTGAGGAATTGAGGGCATCCCCCGATCCCACACCCCAGCATCCTTGGACCACTAGGCTGCCCTCCCTAGTGGACAAAACGATTCAGAAAAGGGGGTGGTGATGGACAGAGCATCTGAATTAAGCAGAACACTCATACCCAGTCAAAAGATCAGGGCTTGATCCATCACCGTTTTTAGCTCACTGAACCATCCCAGTTCAGAACCTGGCTACATGCAAATTAGTCTCTCCCTGGCCCAGTGCATCATGGGAACAGGGCAGACCAAACTACCAAGCCAATTCTTTACTGGAAAGGAAACAAGCTTCCGGGGACCGGTTTCTGGCATTGCAGCCGTCTTCGGCCCGGCTTGCTTGAATCCTGATGGTGCAGTGGGCAAGGGACTCATGTCTGAGCATACCCTTCCACTCCTATTGTGGCCAAAACGATTCAGAAAAGGGGGTGGTGATGGACAGAGCATCTGAATTAAGCAGAACACTCATACCCAGTCAAAAGATCAGGGCTTGATCCATCACCGATTTTTAGCTCACTGAACCATCCCAGTTCAGAACCTGGCTACATGCAAATTAGTCTGTCCCTGGCCCAGTGCATCATGGGCACAGGGCAGACCAAACTACCAAGCCAATTCTTTACTGGAAAGGAAACAAGCTTCCGGGGACCGATTTCTGGCATTGCAGCCGTCTTCGGCCCGGCCTGCTTGAATCCTGATGGTGCAGTGAGCAAGGGACTCATGTCTGAGCATACCCTTCCACTCCTATAGTGGCCAAAACGATTCAGAAAAGGGGGTGGTGATGGACAGAGCATCTGAATTAAGCAGAACACTCATACCCAGTCAAAAGATTGTTTTGGCCACCACAAGCGTGGAAGGGTATGCTCAGATGTGAGTCCCTTGCTCACTGCACCATCAGGATTCAAGCAAGCCGGGCCGAAGACGGCTGTAATGCCAGAAACCGGTCCCCGGAAGCTTGTTTCCTTTCCAGTAAAGAATTGGCTTGGTAGTTTGGTCTGCCCTGTTCCCATGATGCACTGGGCCAGGGACAGACTAATTTGCATGTATCCAGGTTCTGAACTGGGATGGTGCAGTGAGCTAAAAAACGGTGATGGATCAAGCCCTGATCTTTTGACTGGGTATGAGTGTTCTGCTTAATTCAGATGCTCTGTCCATCACCACCCCCTTTTCTAAATCGTTTTGGCCACCACAAGCGTGGAAGGGTATGCTCAGATGTGAGTCCCTTGCTCACTGCACCATCAGGATTCAAGCAAGCCGGGCCAAAGACGTCTGTAATGCCAGAAACCGGTCCCCGGAAGCTTGTTTCCTTTCCAGTAAAGAATTGGCTTGGTAGTTTGGTCTGCCCTGTTCCCATGATGCACTGGTCCAGGGACAGACTAATTTGCATGTAGCCAGGTTCTGAACTGGGATGGTGCAGTGAGCTAAAAATCGGTGATGGATCAAGCCCATATCTTTTGACTGGGTATGAGTGTTCTGCTTAATTCAGATGCTCTGTCCATCACCACCCCCTTTTCTGAATCGTTTTGGCCACCACAAGCGTGGAAGGGTATGCTCAGATGTGAGTCCCTTGCTCACTGCACCATCAGGATTCAAGCAAGCCAGGCCGAAGACGGCTGTAATGCCAGAAACCGGTCCCCGGAAGCTTGTTTCCTTTCCAGTAAAGAATTGGCTTGGTAGTTTGGTCTGCCCTGTTCCCATGATGCACTGGGCCAGGGACAGACTAATTTGCATGTATCCAGGTTCTGAACTGGGATGGTGCAGTGAGCTAAAAAACGGTGATGGATCAAGCCCTGATCTTTTGACTGGGTATGAGTGTTCTGCTTAATTCAGATGCTCTGTCCATCACCACCCCCTTTTCTAAATCGTTTTGGCCACCACAAGCGTGGAAGGGTATGCTCAGATGTGAGTCCCTTGCTCACTGCACCATCAGGATTCAAGCAAGCCGGGCCAAAGACGGCTGTAATGCCAGAAACCGGTCCCCGGAAGCTTGTTTCCTTTCCAGTAAAGAATTGGCTTGGTAGTTTGGTCTGCCCTGTTCCCATGATGCACTGGTCCAGGGACAGACTAATTTGCATGTAGCCAGGTTCTGAACTGGGATGGTGCAGTGAGCTAAAAATCGGTGATGGATCAAGCCCTGATCTTTTGACTGGGTATGAGTGTTCTGCTTAATTCAGATGCTCTGTCCATCACCACCCCCTTTTCTGAATCGTTTTGGCCACCACAAGCGTGGAAGGGTATGCTCAGATGTGAGTCCCTTGCTCACTGCACCATCAGGATTCAAGCAAGCCGGGCCGAAGACGGCTGTAATGCCAGAAACCGGTCCCCGGAAGCTTGTTTCCTTTCCAGTAAAGAATTGGCTTGGTAGTTTGGTCTGCCCTGTTCCCATGATGCACTGGGCCAGGGACAGACTAATTTGCATGTAGCCAGGTTCTGAACTGGGATGGTGCAGTGAGCTAAACAACGGTGATGGATCAAGCCCTGATCTTTTGACTGCGTATGAGTATTCTGCTTAATTCAGATGCTCTGTCCATCACCACCCCCTTTTCTGAATCGTTTTAGCCACCACAAGCGTGGAAGGGTATGCTCAGATGTGAGTCCCTTGCTCACTGCACCATCAGGATTCAAGCAAGCCGGGCCGAACACGGCTGTAATGCCAGAAACCGGTCCCCGGAAGCTTGTTTCCTTTCCAGTAAAGAATTGGCTTGGTAGTTTGGTCTGCCCTGTTCCCATGATGCACTGGGCCAGGGACAGACTAATTTGCATGTAGCCAGGTTCTGAACTGGGATGGTGCAGTGAGCTAAAAAACGGTGATGGATCAAGCCCTGATCTTTTGACTGGGTATGAGTGTTCTGCTTAATTCAGATGCTCTGTCCATCACCACCCCCTTTTCTGAATCGTTTTGGCTCCCTAGTGGACAACCGGGCCACTGCAGGCATCAGTCCAAGTGCTGCGGTGACCGGTCCAATTACAGCAGGAAGCCCCCACATCACCTCAACTGCAAATTTTGGATGGTCACCTGAGGTTAGTCTCCCTGTTCACCTCGGTGGGAGGGAGAAGCCTCTCACTACCTTGAACTGAGGGGGTCCACCACTGGTTCCACGTGGCTCGCTGTCCCTGGGGCATACTGGAATTGGGTCCTGCCTGGCTCTGGAGGACACTGTGTGGTCACTACCATTTATTGTCCCCATAGGAGAGTATATCCTCCCATAAATTTGGGTATACAGGAGGATATACCTGGTCACTAGTACTACTGCCTGGTCTGAGTGACGGCCACGTGAGTGGTCACACTGATAACCCTCAGAACGCACACACCCGGGTAATGATGGTAAAGCCCATTACAGCCAGACTGACCCAGGAGAGCAAAACGTTGGAGGGCAGCATGGAGCATAAAAAACTGAGAAAACAACAGAAGCAGCAGACCCGAACCACCCCTCAGAGGAACAGGTGGCCAGTGCCATGACACAGGTGGTGGCTGAAGTGTTGAACTACAACAAAAAACACTTTAACCTGCTGGCATCAGCACAAGGGTTGGATTCTGAAGAGAGTGCCAGTGGGTCTATGGTCTCAGATGGATTAGAGAAGCAGGTACCAGCTCTGACACTTCGCATAGCGGGCGATCTCTAGGGTGAAAAGTCTGGGACACTACCAACACCTATGATGGCAGCAGGTACTGGGGATAATGGGGAGGGGGTAGGGGGAAGTTGGCCTACATTCCGAAGTACCTAGTGTAATGGGGCAGCAGGACTTGGTTCCGAATGACACAAGGGGACATGGTCCTCCCTGCATTAGTCTGCGGCAGATCTCAACCTTTGTTGCATCATAAAGACATATGTAGGCTTTTCTGTTTTCAGGTTTTATTTTTGGTAAATTCTGGTTGGGGTTTTTCAGTGTTTTACAGTGATTCAATACCTTAAAAAACAGTGGTTATTAGTGGTTACACATTTTCGTGCCATTAAAAACAACAGAAACAGTGTTTTCCTGGTGGTTATGGAACGTTTTGCTTTTATTATTGCTTGCTTTTTGCACTGATAGTGCATGGTATATAGACAGTGTATGTACCGTGTACATGGGGTTTAAATAAATGTTTACAAATCAAACTTATTGTAGTACACCACACATTACTTCTTCAGTGGGCCTTGGGTTATGGGCACTCACTCTTTACTTCCCATGTAAACGTTTAGTTTTGAAAAGGCCATTTCAGCATTGGCAGGTGAGACTGGCAACACTAAAACAGCTAGTACACAATTTGCTAACCCTGGCCAGTGACATAGCGTGCCATGCCAACACTGGTACACATGAAGATTGCGATTCTCTGGGACAGTTGCTGCAACATATGCGTTGAATTGGGCACATATGCCCTCAGAGTTATTGAAGTGGTAAAAAATGGAGCAGTACTTTTCAAAGTCTGGAGAAAAGTCCCCTTTACGGAGGGGATCTAGAACTTGTGCAGAGTACCACAGTGAAGCTTCATTAACTTCAAATGCCATGGTTGGTGAAGGGACATTTCTATGAATCATTCCAAGCCATTTCGCATGCATTGTAAAATAAAAATTTCCCAAATTGCTGCTCAACCTTTCCTTGCTTACCAAGTGGCAAGCTTCTAACATGGAACGTGTTGCAATACCAAAGTTACAGTTACGCTGAACACTTGGTAGACAAAGGCGTACTTTTCAGACTCTAATTTTTTTATTATGTCTACTACAGCAGTTGTGTTTACCTGTAAAAATCATAGAAAGGAGTAGTGTGTTCTCTTTTCACATCACTACCAATATGCAACCGAAGATCCTCACATTTCTTGCCTTTGGCATCATTACTAAGCAACAATTCTGAAAAAAGTCACCACATGGATAATACAGCATTCACGACCTCTAGGACTGAAAACCACAGGCTAAATGACACCGTTGAAATGACTCTTTTTTGATGCCACACAAAGCACAAAATTAGAAATATATGCGTTTTAGTTCCCGTGCTTAACAAACCAGTGCACCAGAATGGACTACAAAGTCAATAGCAATCTTCTTTAACTCGGAAGATTGTAAAGATGCTTTCACCATACCATGTAGCAAGTAGCAAGGATCTCTTACAGGGAAGCACTTCAGCTCATGTATCAATTTTGACAGGTCATCACACAACTTTTTCATTTATATGTAGCTAAATCACTGCAAATACAAACAATATCAATCCAATTTTTGTTGAACTTAGTAAGAACGTTTTGCAGCCATTTTCATGTGACTCTGATTTCTATGTTTTCCAAAAGTCTGGCGTCATGTTTTCACCACTATCCCAGATGTGTGGCAACAGCACCTTTTTCACATATACCTGTCACTACACCTTGCATTGAATGTTTAAAGCCTGGGGAGTTTGGCAATTTACCTGCTATCAATATTGATTCGCTAGAAAAGGGGGCTGATATATCAAAGGGTTTCACTTAATCTCTGTCTGTGGATAAATGTGATGGTACATATTAGGAAAGATTCTTATTAAACCAGCCATTTAACCTGTCAGTGTAAGAATCAAACACAGCCAAAATATGATTTTGATATATCTTGATTATCTACATTACTAATTAAATAAGACCTAAAACATGCTTCCAAGCCCTGCTCCTTTAGACGAAACACCACAAAACTGTAAAAAGCAAACGGAAGAAAAGACAATGTTTTAGTGACATCCCTAAAAAAAAAAACTTAAGCAGAATAATGTTAGCCTATTCTTCCTTGCCGATACCTTGTATAACAAAGTTACATTGTATTGGCTCCTTCAGGAAGAAATAAAAATGACTTTCACTCTCCATTTCCTTTCTTTGAATGGCATTTAGTTTGTGGTTGTGACGGTGTTTATCATTGTTTATATGTTTACACTGGTGATGGCTATTTCCCTTTAAGTGGTGTTTTGTCAGTTATTATTGGTTTAAACTTGAAACAGGATAGCTTAGACAAATGTTATTTGTTTGGCCAGAGTGTTTTGACTTCTCAGTCCTGGGAGAAGGAGTTGGGGATGTTAAGGATCAATTTGCTTTACTGTAGCCCTTCATTACAGCGTGTAGTGCCCGAGGTTGTATGCTATTGTCTATGAAAGTCATCACATAGAATGTGCGGGACTTAACTCCTCAGTAAAAGATACACAATGTGCTGGCATTTCTGAAGAGACAGAAAGTAAAATTGGCATTCCTGTAAGAGACACATCTCTAAATTGGAGAGCCAGGCATTGCATAAACGATTGAGAGGTAGGGTGTATTGTACGACATAGTCAGCATATGCTAGAGGAGTCCATATATGGATACGACTGGGGGTCCCATTCAGCCATCACATTGAGGTGATAGATTGGGAGGGTCGATATGTCCTACTAGCAGGTTAACTGGATGGGCAGCATTTTGCACTTCTCAACATTCATGCCCCAAATGTGGATCATTGTGCTTTTCTAGATACTCAGGCCCCATTGCTAATGAAAGATACCAACTATCCCCTTTTAGTGGGAGGGGATTTTAACTGTGTAGCCAACACACTCCTGGATAGATCATACCGATTACCTAACACCCCCACCCACAAAATTTCCCCTGGGTTTTGTGACTGAATGCTGCACTGGGGCTTAGGGGACACATGACGACTCCGATACCCATCACAGATGACACATTCATATTACTCAATAGTACATTTGTTAAATGTGCATTTAGATGACGTTCTATGCACTACAACATTACAGAGTAGGGCCATAGCTGTGGAATACCTAGCCAGACACATTTTGACCATAACTCACTCCTAATAACATTTGATTGGAACGCGATTAAGCCTGTGATCGCAACATGGATACATAACCCCCTGTTGTTGGAGGACCCAGCCTTTCAAGACACGCTGGGAGACCCTATAGACCATTACTTTAGAGAAAGTGAGGAAACTGCCTCCACTGGCCTAGTTCGAATGGGATGTCTTTAAGGTATTGTTGTGCAGGCAATGAGTAGCAACAGCGAGCGAGTCCGGGTGCAATTGCATGCAGACATCAAGTTACAGGAGGACATCTTTCAACGCATGGAAATGGCACAGAGTGGGGGCCCCATGGCTGCAAATAGGCTGCGCAAGGAGCGTCAATCTTTATTTGAACTGATTGAGCTACTGAGGAGATATGATTATCAATTCAATCAATCAGGGCTCATGATGAGCGAGATAAGTCTGGTCGCTTGCTAGGATTGTTCAATAACTCCTAAAGGAAAGAATCACCAATGCTACACATTAGAATGTCACAGAACGAAGTGGTTCACTCACAAGTAGAGATTAACCAGGTGGTCTTAAAATATTACAAACAGCTATATGAACCAGGTCATAAGTGTAACATGCAACAACTCCACAATTACATCCTCTAGGCTCAAATATGTCAGCTTAGAGCACAAGAGGTAGAGGATATCTCAGAACAGGAGGTTAGGGGGCAACTAAGGCCATGGCACACTGAAAAGTACTGGGGACGGATGGGATTCTAATTGAGTTCTATTTGACCTATGAGGATTGCCTGATCCCACAACGTACTACATTGGTTAGTGCGGTTGAGAGGCTTTGAAGCTACCTGGCAGTATGCGAGAAGTACTTCCAAAATGAGGGCGTGATGAAGATAGGATAGGATAGTACCAACCCTTCTCCTTGTTAAATACAGACTACTAAATCCTTAGCCGAATACTGGCAAATTGATTACTTGCTCATATCCAGATTCTCTTCCACTCATACCAGGTGGGGTTCATTCTCACACACAACACATTTCAAAATGTCCGGCAGTTCATACAAGTATTGAACAGCACTGCAGAATTCCTTCTAACTGCTATAGCTCTAGCCATTGACATCGAAAAAGCATTTGACTCCTTGTCCTGTTTTTTTTATATGTGACATCGTCAGCCATTGGATTGGGCATTAGATTCATTAGTTGGACCAAACTACTTTACACAAACCCAACAGCCCGCATAAAGACTGTAGCACTCATTTCGTACAGTTACGGGTAGGAAGAGCCACCTGGCAGGGCTGCCCACTTTCACCCACGCTGTTTGTCCTGGCCCTGGAACCACTTGCCAGTGCTATACATCAAGGGACACAATATCAAATCCACTGCATAACAGGAGGCCATTTTATCTCTCAATGTATGCAGACATAATGCTACTGTACACTCAATGCACCATGGCTGGTCTCCAAGGAGACTTTGACACATTGGACCAATATAGTGCATTTTCTGGCTTTAAGATCAATTGGGAAAAATCCTGCACCTTCCCGTTGGAACCAGCTGAGGGAGGAACCCCTCCGGTAAGACTGGGAAATATGCTACTCTGCACTCCGACTACGATCAATATCTTGCGCATAACACACAGTAGAACAACTAGTACACAGCAATATACGGGCGGCAGTGTCAGCACTACACCCAGCAATTAGGTTTTGGTGAACGCTCCCACTTTCGGTTATGGGAAGAATAGCTCTGACAAAGATGATTATTCTCCCTAGGTTCCTATATTACTTTACTGCCCTTCTTGTTCAGATCCCTAAGGAGATGTTCCGAGACATACATGCTCTAGTTCTGGAATTGATATGGGGAATGGTCAGAAAAAGAATAGCACTGTTGAAGCTATGACTCCCTGCAACGGAGGGGAGCCTAGCAGTACCAGACTCTGAACTGTATTACCTAGCAGTGCAACTACAGTGGGCAGTGCACTGGCAGTAGAACTGTTGGGGAGACTACCTGAAAGAGGATTCTGATCCCCCGGGTCACATTGGCTTTACTCATACTAGCACCAATGGACTCTCCTCATCAGTGAATGGAGGGCATCCTGACAGTCTCTCTTCGACAAGCGTGACAACGTGCACTACAGCGCCCACAAAACCTGAGTACTCTACGCAAGGGAGCTCCCACTGCCCCATGCTCCTTGCCATTCTCCCATTTGGAGAGAATTGAGGGATTGGCCAACGTTTGATCTCACCAGGGTGATTTATATATGAATTATATGACTATGCATTTTAAAGAGCTGCAGGACCAATTTTGGACTCCTGCCCAGCACTTTTTATTACTTTGTGCACTAGCTGCAGCAATGCGGAAGTGTTGGAGTGCAGGTTTGACTGAACCGAAGGTCCATCTGGCCCTGCAGTGCATCTGGGAGATCTTGGGTGGCACCATGCAACGTCACACCTATATAAAGCACTGTTAGCGCAAGCAAACCAAGTACTCCGGCCATTACAGGATAGATGTGAGGCAGACCTGGAAACCCCCACTGGCGATGCAGATTGGGTCAAAATCCTTGAGAGCATCCCAAAGGTTTCCTGTAATGCACGATTTAAGCTCATTCAATATTACTTTCTTCATAGGGCATATGTCATGCCCAAAACAATACATTTGCTGTCATTACTTGTGACTGCAGTACATTTGCTGTCATTTCTTGTGACTGCAGTACATTTGCTGTCATTACTTGAGACTGCAGGCTGCCCCAGATGCAGGGAGCACAGCGCCACATTCCTTTATATGGTATCGTAGTGCCCTTTCAAGACCCCTTATTGGGACACAGTGATGGAAGCGCTATTAATGGCCACAGACCGTCCATTGCCCCTATCACCTAAGGCGGGAACAGTCACGACTAGGTTTGCAGATATGGCATAACTCCTAGCTAAACGCTGATTGACTGGCCTGGAAGTACCTCAGAGGGACCCAGGATTTTAAGCTGGATCACACGGCTTTGAAATGGGATAGCTGCGAGAGTACAGTACTGAAAAGAGAAGCAGATAAAGGTCTGAGACTGGGGAACTCGGCAAAATCTTAGGCTCAAATCCTAGATGCTTTGCCACAAATGGGAAGTAAATGTGGCTCTACCCCTAGCACCTCCTATCCTCTCACATGGCTTTTCATAGTTCAAAATGTTGTAGTTTTTTTTATAGGTAGGCAATTGCATCGTATGATTGCCCTCTTTAACATGGGCGCATCGACCACCTCCAGTTCATGCTGTGGGCTGAGTATTATTAGAGTTAGAATGGTGTAAGAACATACAGTTTTATGAGTTTTGTGAGAATGTGTGAGTCAGTCCCCTGCTAATGTGGAGGAAGGTGAAGCATATACATTGATAATGGATGTATCTGTAAAGTGAAATTTCGAAAAAGTATGTTTTTAAAAAAAATGTCAAGCTCACTACTTGATTAAATATGAGCATGACAAATCTAGTAGCGTATTACCTTGAAACCGAACATAAATACATTTTTTAAAGTCTAGGAACCTGAAAGCTATTAAGCTAAGTGGTGATGGGTATAATGATATCATCCTCCTAAACATTTCAGAACCAAAGACGAATTAAAGCATGTCAGAAACAAAGAATCCCACACTAATACATAAAACAAACAAATAAGGTGTAAACGCATTTCCCATTATATGTAATTCTTATGCAAACGAGGGTCTTGCAGGGGAAATTCATATTAAGATAATAAGATGGACAGCGCTTGTGGAGACGCACTCTAAAGTCACGCAATGTTTCAAATTATCATATCTGACTGCATTTTTCTCCTTTGCTCCTGCGTTCACCTGCAGCACATTAGACAAGGTAATAATTTATGATAATCTTATGAAAATATACAATTAATATTCATCACCTCTCGTTCCTCATCACTTTAGATGATCAGTAATGCAGAGTGAAAATGCTGTCAGATTTCTAATTGCTTTGTAATGGGCCTGAAACCGGGAAATCATTAAAGACAAACAATCTGTCACTTGTCTGTTACTTTAACTATCACTAAAAAACTCATTAAAGAAATTGTTAATGAGCTACAAAAGACTACACTGACAATGCTTTTGAAGTACATCTTTAAACAACGCTCAAGATGGCTAAGCCGAGTCCCTTGACAGTCTCAGGCGCGTTTTTTGTTTGTTTCTTAGCACAACAGAAGAGTTGCGTTTTTATTGGAGCGCTGGGCGTTTTAATGAAGGGCGCATTTCATTATATGAATTTTGACCCGATTTGTGACACTTTCTTCCTAAAGTGTGGCCTACTCTTGGAAATTTAGGAGTAAGCCACACCTAACTCTGGAGTAAAACACAACTTCTCACAGAAAAAGATTTACGAACCCGGCCCTTTCTAATAAAATCCAATTTTCCCCCTAATGTTCATATCATGAACATACCTACAGGCGTTCAACGTTTTATCTTTCCATAGTGTTTAACTGGGGATTACCATACTATTATTTTGCAGTTGTATATTTTGAAATCTAGGAGAAAAGATCTCTTTTATTATAAACAATGTGCTTTATTTAAAAATGGAATGCAATGAGAACATCTCCAATATCTTGAGGAAAGGCATGACCTAGTAAAGAAGTTACCATTAGATGAATGTGGAGACATAAGTTCCACTACTGGAGTGTGTGCTGAAATTCATAGTTCCTATTAGGGTGACCATCTGGCAGGGGTGCGAATTGAGGATGGTGAGTGTAAAAATTCAGGACAAAGGGTCAAAATTCAGAACAAAAAGTCAGCATAAAGGTAAAAAATTCAGGATAAAAATTTGGGACAAAACATACATTTTACAGACATATCAGAGGAGGCCGCACAATAGTATATAAGTAAATAAATAGACAACCAAAATGGGTATAAGTCAAAATAAGTATATATCAGGTTGAGACAATTGTGCACTTCACAGTTTTTTCAGTATGCGCACAGCTTTGAGCAACTGTGCAGATCTTTTTGTGGTATTTCATATGACCATAATCTAATTATATGGTTACTGCACTGGGTTGTGCAGTTTGATATTTCGTTTACAGTTCATGGTCCTGAGAAGGAATATTTGGTGAGAGAAGGGGTCCGGAAGATCTGCTCGGATGAACTTTTTTACAGGCATCTCAGATCTGAATGCCATTGTGAGATGTAAAGCAGCATGCATAGAATGCAGCTAACGGGGGCCTGCAGTGATGGACTAGAACTTCCCTATAGAGATTTGATGATATTCCATTAGCGCCCTACTCTAAATCAAACCCAGAATACCTACCCAGGTGATGTCAGATTGTCTTTGAGGTGGGTTGGTTTCAAGACGCATTTTGTCCATGCACTGATGCTCAATGCATGTGCAGCATTGCCTTAATCCAAATCCTGTGGTTAACAGCCAAAGTGGCTTCTTCATTCAGTAATACTGAAGTGCATGTACTGAAGAGTATTCCCAAGGCATGCTAAACCCACTGGGCGTAAAAAACATAATGCAAGTTTGAAGGAGTCTTTTCTGCCCCCCCTGGGCTGGTTCTCCATTTATGTTCCAATTGTTCAGAGTGTTGCTTGGTCCTTCTAAGGTCTTCTGTGTACCAGCTGACTTGTGTTCTTGATCTGGCTCTGGGGCTTCTTTTGTGAGATGTCAGGGTGTCAGCACAATCTGCCTTAGCTAGGTTGTTCCAGTATGGGCATGTTGAGCTCACTGTGAGGGTTATTCTGCATTGATGGATGTTGATTGTGAAGCTCACTGTGGCATGGTCGGTCCAGATCATGGACTTGGGTTTCATGGTTGCAGCCGTGCGTACCTATTTCGGGTATGTAGGTCAACCAACACCCAGGAAGTGAGGAGAAGGACTGAGGCAGTCTACACTTCTGTGCTTTTGTGCGGCAACCCGCCTCCCAGAAGCTGTGCTGGTCACGGTCAGGTTTTCAAGTGCAGCAGCATAAAAACTGCTACACGCGCCTCTAATTGAATTTGTTTGGGCATATACTTACCTTGATTCCTTAAAGACCTTATATCTGCTGAGTTTCTCTTGTCCTCAGTCACGCTGCTGATACTGCTACCATTGGAGAGGTTCCCTTGTTTTCTCTGCCTGTTACTGAGTTGTTGTCTGACACCGGTTTCATCAGCTGTTTTGGACGGTTGTTTCGATCTCAATATTCCTGTGGGGAGAAGGAGCACAAAAGCATTTACCAACAGTTGATTGACCTTCTAATTTAAACGATTTTGGTAAGATACATGCATTCAAATAATTTTGGATATAACTCACTGTGCATTAGGGATCCATAGCTTTGTTTCTGGATATAAACTTTTTGGATTCTGGAAAAAGAAGAGAAGGCTGTGAATGAATTCCTTCTTCTATTGGATATCATATTAAGAGAGACAGTTTAAATTTTTTATGTTTTGAGTCATTTCTTTTGTTGTTGAGAGACAATTTAGGAATGAAGTAATTCCTGTTCTATGTCACTCCTGAAAGGTCCCTCTATTTTTTATTTAGGTATTACTGGGTTTTAGTTAGGGGTTCGCTGAATAATAATAATGAGCGATTGTATTATTTAGTATTCAGTGTTAATTTCTTTTGTAGGATTACATTACATTGACTGGGTTCCTGTCACTAGAACACAGGTGGGAAAGTGGGAGGTGTTATATAATAAGCACCTATATCAGCCCTTAAACTGTTCTGGGTGATTCATGCATTAGTGATAAGATCTTAAATCCTCTGTTATACTTGTTTCTAGACACATGAAATACTAAGAACACTGAAGGAACCACTATAGCCATGAAGCAAAGCAGTTCTCTGGAAGGGACCCCCGAACGCCACCTTGTGTTTTCGTCATGTCCCCTTGTCCCTTGGGTACTGTTGTCACTTGAAGTTTCTTTTCTAGTTCTCCTGTGGTTTCAGGACTCTAGGTGGCGTAGGAACTTGGCTTCTGGAATTCGCATTTCACTCTCACAAGATATTGTACTCTCAATTTTCCATATTGGTTGTGCTCAGTTGTTACATTGTGTGCGTTGACTGTGATGTTATTGAAGGATGTGATGACGGGTCTAGGATGTGGCCTGAGGCGTGGGTAGGATCACTGATGTGCTGGGTGAGTACCACGTTTCTGAGGCTATCTAGTACCGCAGCTGAGTTGGAGTCAGTCCAGTGCTATAGGTGGAAACTGAGATCTCTTAGGAGGGTGATTGCGTTGAAATTGAGGCCTAGTGGGGCAACAAAGTCCATACCGTTGCTCATGAAGTTGGCTCTGGACGTGGGGGTTGATAGATCAAAGTTCCACCCAGGGTGAAAATTGCTATTGTTTGTATTTTAAGGGTGAGGTATTTTATGTAGTTTGCTTGGGTTTCTGTGGAGGCGGTGCGGTTGAGAGTGTCTTTGAAAATGATAGCCATTCCTCCCAGTCTGTGTTGGCGGTGTTGCAGGCAGCAATGTCTGGTGTAGATGCTGCAGCCCGCCATGTTTCCGTGAGGGAAAGGAGATCCAGAGGGACGGCTTTGTGTGATGAGGCCTGATATCTACAAGGCACCCACCTGCACCAGACCAGAAACATTATGATCACCTCTTAAACATGTTGTTCGAGATTTATCAACTTTAGTATTTACAAATTCAGCACAAAGCATAAGTACACTTTAATTGTACTTCTCTTAAAGCACTATTCTTGACATATTCACAATTGCATGGTTAATATTTGCCCTATACTCAAAACTTTTTTTCAAGCATTCTTAGGCGTTCCACCATATCAAATATGCATTTCACTTCCTCTACAAGGTGGGACTGGGGCACCAACAAAAAATAAATACACAACCCCCAGAAACGGAATCAGTAAAAAATGTGCAGCAGGAGCTACTTATTTATTATTCACTGCTATTGACGAGGAGCGCTCCATAATAGAACATCTTTAAATCTCCCGGATATATTCGAAATATTTGAAACTGTACAAGAAACTGTTCACTTTTGAAATAATACCAGACGAACCTTGATGAACAATTTTTAACCCGAGCAGAAAGAATGTCAATTTTCAATGGGCCGCAACGTGATATGGATATGAACTATCCACTTGAGAGTCAAAGAAATGCGATATTTAATACTGGACAACCAAACTAAAAATACAATTAAACTAACCCCACAGGTTTGGAAAGATAATAGGACAATAACGTTTTTTCCAGGCACGAACTTTAAATAAACATAGCATGAGGGTCCAATTGCAAATTATCTAATATAATTACACCAAAAGGTGTGGGTATTTGTTCAAAATAATATAGTAATGGTTTGGTTGTATATATATTAATTGCTTTTTTCATCTAAGACTGTGATAATTAGATGGTACACCAGGTGGGACCACATATCCCAGAAATCTATGTGTGTGGGTTTTTAAACTGATTTAATAGCTTTTTGAACGAGTCAGTTACTGAAAAATCGACCGTGATCAAGATATAAGGTCATACTGAAACGCCTTGGTTAATCACCTGTTCACTAGATCAAAAATGTATTTAAGAATAAATTAATTGTGCTTAAGAAAAACTGCAAGAGTGCGACCTCTTTGTCTTTTGGGATCAAAGGACTGCGAGCAAAAAAAAATAATATATATATATATATATATATATATATATATTCACGTACTTCAATAAAGCACACACTCATGAGGGTCACAGTGCAAAAGTTTTAATTCCATAACACGTTTCGACTGCTATGTCAGAGACACTAAAGATTTCTTGGCGAAACTTGAGGGGGTTTGTGAGAGGAAGGATTTATGTTTATAACACTGGATGTCAATTCTCTTCACACCATTATAGACCACAGAACAGGGATTAGAGCTTTTCACCATTTTCTTAAAAAGCAACCCATTTGTTTTCTAGATCATACCATAATGATACTGGAAATGATCAAACACTGCTTCAAGAACAACATCTTTATGTTTGACGGTTCCCTATACAGGCAGGTGCTGGGGCTGCCATGGGGACATGTTTTGCCCCTAGTTTTCACAATATTTTCTTGGGGGCATAGAAGGAGGAAATTTGGAAAGATATCTCAAATATACAGGGAGATTAACAGATGATCTGGATGTATGACGATACATCGCAAACTAAAACAACGCGTGCTTTTACAACGCGGTTTTTAGTTTTCATGTACCGTCACAACGCATGTCTTTACATGCCATGGCATTAGTTTGCATTTCCTTTGAAATGCATACTAAATGCCTTTATAACGGACTCAAGTTTCCCGCATGTATTTAAAAGGCAAAATATCCCCCAAACACTAACACACTACCCTACATAACACACAGTCCACAGTAATACCCTACAGCAGTGTTTCCCAAACTGTGGTCCGCGGACCCCCAGGGGTCCTTGACACATTCCCAGGGGGTCCGCAGGCAGCAGTTTTAAAAACACTTCAAAGTTCCTTGCAAAATTAGCAGTTTTCGAGCAACAATAAAAGTGTCAAGATAACACCAGTGATGAATGTACCTGCTGGAGAGAGAGAGAGAGGAGAGAGTTTTGTCCAGTGGCAGCTTTAATTTATCTAATGTAGCACAGAGGGTTAATATGCCTACTGCAAAGAACATGTACCATGCATTTAATTTCTTTTAAATTTCATGTGCATAAGTCAGTCGGTTACTTACTGCTTTTGTCAGTAACTTATTTTTCTTCCCAGATTGTCGTATCCTGGTGCATAATAAGGTCTTCATTTACTATTCTTTAAAAGCTAATAAAATTCAATATGTAATGATAACTGTTGTAGACTGCACCATTGTTTCCCAAAAACTTTTGGGGGAGAGCATTCCAAAGACCCCTTTGTAGTGGCCAGGCTCACTCATTGCACTTAGTATGCACCGTATGGGGACTGGTCTGAAAACATTTTCTAGGGCTGCTTTTGGTTTCCAGGCTGGCCCTGGCTGGAGCAGGAGCCTTGTACTACAAAAGAAAACCAGCCATGTAAAAGTTTGTCACTGGGATGCAGCACTAATCTTCCCATTAAATTATTTCGTTTTTTGCAAATGCTTTCAATATAAAATGTTAAGAGGGATATTTACAACAGAAGTGGAGGAGCGTGTCGTTAGCTTCCTTGGCTTAATGACACAGTCCACCACTTCGGAAACGTAGGGCTGCATCATATTTACAAGAATATGGTGCAGTCCTGCGTTTCCCCCTGCGCTGGCCCTACACTTAGCAGGGTAGCACCAATGCAGGCACCCTTGCACCATAGTGCAAGTGTGACTGCATGCAGGGGAAGATTGTTTATGTACAGGAAGATCCTCCTTCCTGAACGTAAAAAACCCAAGGCGTTTTGCTTTTTCCATGTGTCCTGCATAAAGCAGCACACATGGAAAAAGCCACCATATGAGCAGAAAAGGTGTCAGAATTGAGATACAGGAACACCATCCTTACCAAACTGTTCCGCAAAACAACTGCAGGGAACAGTTTTCTCCTTGCTTTTAGATGTCACCCTGATAACCTCAAGTGGAGCATCCCGTATGGAGAGCTCCTTCGTGTCAAAAGAAATTGTAATACGAACAGGCCTTTTTAGCTGAAGAAATCATGTATGCTAGATTTAAAGAATGGGATACCCTTCATGGGTATTAGATAGAGCGATAATGAAAGCTAAGAAAGTATACAGAGCTCAGACACTGGCAGAGCAACTCATGAACAAGACTGAGGAGACCACCACCAACACGCGGGTCATTTTCACAAATAATTCCAACTCACATGACATACACAAAATCCTCACCAAGAACTGGGATATACTTACCAGTGATGCCTCCATGGGATCTGCACACATAGTAGTAAGGGGTAGGAGGAACAGCCCCACTCCGACCAACTGACATACAACTCTTATCACACAAAGAAATGGGGCTATGCAAAATATGTTGCTCTGGAGAAGAGTTAGGTAGGCAAGACACATGCGTTGTTAAAAACAGCCCTCACCCACATAAATCTGTGGCATGTTTCATCATAGGGCTGCTAACTCACCTCCGTGCAAGCCAACGACAGAGATGGAGCAATAGGGAGGGGGAGACAAGACAAACATAAAGGACTACTCTTTGGGGTCACAAAGAAGAGCTAAGTGCAGAGAAGGTGATTAAAATTAACACAGTGATGTCTACACTATCCTTTATTAGTGGGCTCTCTGGTTAGATTAAAAAGGTTTTGAAAAACCAATGGATGGTGGTATGTTGGGCTATAATGAACTTACTACTCCTCCAATCTACAAACTGTCGACATGTTTCAGCCGGCTAATGCGTTGTCCCTGGCTTTCATCAGGACTGTAAAGCTAGATCCCTAGAATCCCGTCACTGCACCGGGAGGAACGAGTGGTCTGAGATGAGCTCACCTTGATGTAAGGGAGCCATCCTCACTCCCCCGCCAGTCCAAGTAATAAGTCCAATGAAACTCAATAAATAACTGGGAGTAAGTTACAAAATCTTGTTTTGACTAGAGCATTGACTCAGACTGTGACTTCAGTCCAACTCCACAAGGTAGGAGTTGGGGAGATGATTCTAGGGATCTAGCTTTACAGTCCTGAACATTCCAGAAAGAAAAATAATTTTCTAGAGTCCCCTCACCCACGAGTGCTTTTTTGTTATGTATTTAACCACTTATTTAACAACTTATTTATTACCAGATATCGCGAGTGTGAGTTTCCTACCACACTGGATGTTCGCACTAATTATTACTTCTAATTGCACTGACCCAATATAGAGGAGTACACCGATTAAGTTAAGACGCTGCATGTGTGGGAAGCGGGCGAGTTTTTTATTCTTTCTTTGCTTTATTTCCTCAGATACTATGTGTCAGTGATTAACCGTATGTATTACGTGTTAGGTGTATACACAGTAGGTGTACGCCTCATTAATTCCTAATTATAGGTTGGCTTAGGAGTAGCACGCACAGGGCTGATCCTCTTGTGGTCCTGAAGAAGAGCTTTGAGGGAACAGCTCAAAACATGTTGACCCAAAACTAGGGACTCTATACTCATTATAGTTAGACTTTCCCTATTATTAACCCCTGATTTTAGTCATGCCAACTAGGGGCAGGAATAAAATATTAGCTCACTAATTAGGCCTTTTTAACTTTTTGTTTTTCCACACCACTTTCACTGCACTACACATTTTCACACCACTTAGTGTTCCTACGTAGTTCCGCAAGTCGCAGCATGCCTCAATCCGCAGCGGATTGAGAGGACCTCAATGATGAAGCATGCCACCTAGGGGATACCCTTGTGGGTGAGGGGACTCTAGAAAACAAATATTTCTGGAAAGAGACTTTTCATACATGTTCAGTGAAAACCCTGTTCATCCCCACGGTTAGGTTTTTATTTCTGGTATTCCAGATTCTGTGAAACTATGATGAAACATGCCACAGATTTCTGTGGGTGAGGGCAGTTGTAACAACGCATGTGGCTTGTCACCTAACTCTTCTCTAAAGCGACATATTTTGCATAGCCCCATTTCTTTGGTGGATAACAGCTGCCACCATAGAATACATGCTCCAGAATAGACCTAGCGTCACATACAGAAAAGGTCGTAGCTTTAGAGATATTCTGGTTTATAGAGACATTACCATCACACAACAGTCCAGACAACACAATTGTTGTAAACATATTACACAAAATCGGAGCTTGGTCTTGAGTTTAACTTTAATTCAGGAGAACCCAGAACCAACCCTACCAGGCACAGCTGGCTAAACTGTCACAGCCCCCACGAGATGATGAGCTCACGTAAGGAACCCTCAGTACCTCACAGGTGACATCGCCTAGCACAGGAGACTCCATTATAATATAACACATCTCCCCATCTTACATTACTATAAAACAAAAACAAAAGAAAGAAAGAAATAAGCTAATAAAAAAAATTAAAACATCATATAGCCTGAAATCTAAAGAGAAGGAAATCAAACAGAAGCAATATAATCCTTAAGATACACAGGTGCCCTTCTTTCCCCCGCCTCCCTCAAAACACGAGAATAACTCAACAACCCATCTCCTCCTCTTCCATCTGCACCTTCACCCACCAACCCATCAATCAAACACCTGTTTAAACCACCAACACCAACATTTTCCTTAAATTCACCATCAGCCATCATCATCCAAGGCGAGACGCCAGCAGTTTTCATTTTCCTCTTGCAAATCCTGCTTTGACTTTCCATTCTTCCTCTGATACAAAGCAACACGCCTCAAATTCCACGTCTGCCCATTCACCAACTTAACCCAATTTCCACCAACAGCTTTAACCTTAAACGGACCTCTGAACTTATTCAAAAAATTAGTGTTAAGATCAGGCTTAACCTTTACCCAATCTCCCACACTGATGAATAACTTTCCGGCTTTCCCATCAGACACTGTATCATCCATACTCTTAGACTCAGAACTGTTCCACATCCAAGTCGGAAGCAATTTCGTGCTGGCTACCCTACCACGCATCATTTCAAAAGGACTCGCACCCAAACTACCATTAAAAGTTGTTCTGTAAGCCCACAACATTTCAGTCACAGAATCCACCACAGACAAATGAGAATTGTGCACTAACTGCATGGTCCCTTTCACCATTCTATTTAGACGCTCCACCAACCCATTCCCTTGTGAGTTGTACAATGAACAACAGGAATGTTTGACCCCAACAGAATTCAAAAACGCCTCCATCTCAGAACACGTCAACTGCGTGCCGTTATCAGACAGAATAACAGATGGAAAACCCTCGCTCTTGAAAATCTCTGTCAAAACACCAATAGTAGCAGCAGTAGTAACCGAACTCATAAAAGCCACTTCAATCCACTTGTACTTAACCGCATGCGTGCGGGCGGAATTCCGCTCGTACGCGGAGTTTTGCGAAAGCGCATGTTACGTGACGAGCTGGGCTCGTCATCAGCGTAGCAGGAGGCTACCTCATGACGAGCCCAGCTCGTCATCAGCGTGGAAGGGGTTAACATCCACCAACACCAATGCAAATTTCTGACACTGCGGCAAAAATTTAAATGGACCAATAAAGTCCAAACAGACCTTTTCCCACACCTTCCCTGCCAAAGCAATATGCTGCAGCTCTTTTGAAAAAACCAAACCTACCCTCAACCTCTTCTCCGACTCCCTACAAGCCAAACAGCGCTCCACCCAATCCTTCACTTCAGCATCCATGTTCGGCCACCAATAATTCTGCTTCAATCTTTTGATCGTCAAGGTTTGCCCCAGATGCCCCTCATGAGCCAAACTAATTAACCTGCAACGCAAACCAGAGGGAGGAACAAATGTATCATTCCTCATGATGATACCGTCAGCAGAAACAGACATCTCATCCACAATTTTCACAAAAGGCCTTACTCCCACTGGTAACACACCCTCTCTCCGAGAACCATCCTTGATCATTCTCACCACATCACTCAACACAACATCCTCTTGCATATGTTTATACCACAAGTTCCTTTGAATTGCATTCACATACGACTCCAGAGCATCATCCACATTTGCCACAACCTCCTCCATCGGTAAATCCACGACCAAACCCTTTATGTCTGGTAAACACGACAAACAGTTCGCTACCCTGTTGCGCCAGCCAGGTAGATACTCAAATTTACAATCAAACTCTTGTAACTTGACCGCTAACCGGGCTAGTCGCCCAGAACAATTTTTAATTCCACCTGGACCCAGAACCTTCAACAAGGGTTTGTGATCTGTCCGTAACGTAAATGGACTCCCCCACAAAAATACCCTAAAGTAATTGGTTGCCCATGCTGCCGTCAATGCCTCCCTTTCAATTACTGCATAATTCCTTTCAACCTCAGACAAAGACCTGGAGGCAAAAGCAACCGTCTTCTCCTCTTTTCCATGTCTCTGTGCAAAAACGGCCCCCAATCCCGACAGCACTGGCATCCACAGTCACCACACACTCCAAGCCAGATTTAAATGGAGTTAACACTCCAGCATGTGTGATATCATGTTTAACCAAGTCAAAAGCTTCCTGCTGTCGCACCTCCCAAACGAACTTCCTTCCACGCCTCAACAACTCTCTCAAAGGCTCAGTGTTCCATGCAAAATCGAACACAAACTTTGCATAATATTCCACAAGACCCATAAAGGACCTTAAGGAATCATTGTCTTTTGGAGCTTGGGCATTGACAATGGCACTTACCAAATTTTCTTTTGGTTTAATTCCTTCACTGGTGACTAAGTGACCTAAATACTCAACTTCTCTTGTAAGGAACTTACACTTTTCCCTACGCAATGTCAACCCGCCTTAGCCATGCAGTCAAGAACTTTGGCCAAAGACTGATTATGTTCTTCTTCACTCGCCCCCAACACCAACGCATCAGCTTGAAACAAACTGCTTTCTTCACACCTACAAGAATTGTGTTCATCAACCGTTGGAATACACTCGCTGCGACTGCGCTTACTTGATTGCTTTTAATCAGCTGCTTTTGTTTTCTTTCACTTGTCACTGCCTTAAGCCAGCAGTAAATTGAAATTACTCACCGTGCTTCCGTTTTCACTCTTTTCTGTGCAGCTTGAGTAACTGTCACTTCTGCTCAAACGCTTCGGTTCGATTTTAGTTCTGAGTCAATCTATCTCCTGCTGCTGCTCCTTGCCACGCCTGGATGTCGCCAAAAATGTTGTAAACATATTACACAAAATCGGAGCTTGGTCTTGAGTTTAACTTTAATTCAGGAGAACCCAGAACCAACCCTACCAGGCGCAGCTGGCTAAACTGTCACAGCCCCCACGAGATGATGAGCTCACGTAAGGAACCATGAGTACCTCACAGGTGACATCACCCAGCCTAGCACAGGAGACTCCATTATAATATAACAACAATCTACAGGGATTTTTCCCATGTGGTAACTGAAAAGCATGTCGCAACAGTTACATGAAGAAGGAATTTTCTACATCTAGTGGTAAACCCAACAGGCAGATCATACAATTCCTGACATGTAGCACAACATTTGTGATCTTGAATGTCCCTGCAATTTGAGATACATTGTAGCATGACATTGATAGTCAAGAAACGTATATTGGAAGATATGAGGGCCATCGCGTACAAGGATCAACATTATCCAATTGCTAGACATTTTCAGGACTTTCACCTTTCCAATAGCTCTTTACTAAGCTACTTTGCTATGGAACAGGTAAAAGCCAGTCCTAGAGGAGGGAAAAGAACATTGGAATTACGGAAACGAGAAACTCAATATATACTAGATTTGGAAACTATGAACCCAGGGGGACACAATCTTGATGAGGAACTTGGGATACATGGTGATTAAGTTGTATGTAGACCATGTTATGCTTTTTCCTCCCTCCGCTGCCTGGTTAAATTACTCCAAGAACAGGTTCATAAAGGTTGTCCGTACTTTTCACATTCTGTCTCTCTTCGTTCTCATATATTCTTTAATAATGCCATCCCTCAAGTCTCGAGAGTGTTTCAAACTATTATGAGATTATATTTTTAATCCTGTTTCTTTGTTTGTTTTATTTCTCTGAGGAAAGGAAGGGACCCTACATGGGTGGGGAGTAATACATGGGTTCCCTACCCTTTCTTTATGAAACCCATCCATGGGGTGTCACTCTTGTCTAGAAGAGAAGAGGTTGTTTTATGTGTTTTTCTTGTGTCATTTTTGGTTTAGTATTCAATTTTGACTTTTCTCAAACCTTTGTAGTAGATATGTGAATGTTGTGTAAATTCATAACGCCTTTACATGCTAAAGATTTGCATGCTGCCATTGACATTCCTCTGTGTATTCATATTTGAAGAGATATATGGTGTTTCTCTGAACTCAGCCACTTGGCTAAGAAATGATGTATAATCGTATATTTGCAATACATTACAGCATGGGCAGACAAACATGTTCCTATTTTGCCGAGATATTGTCCCGTGCATTCATGAATTATACTCACAGGGAAGGAATACAGGACTTATGACCACTTGGGTCTCAGTATCCTTCCCATTGAGATTGTTGAGAGCGTCAAGACAGAACTTCTTCCCAGATTGTACACCATCTACTGATTTAAAACTTTGCAGACAAGTCACGTCAATATATTTTATTTTTATGAGGGGGATTTAGAATATGACAATATTACTAGTTTTCTAGCATCTATTCACACTGCAATATGCGTACATGGAGCAACATACTTATATTCATATTATGATACATGTTGACTCTTTAGTGACACTTATCAGTTTGACAATATGAACCCATGGTATCACCTATACTTTATATGCATTATTCATGCACTATGCATTAGAGAAGCTGAATCTGTCTTTTGATTATGCATAACTCATTGTATATCATTGGTTTCCTATAAAATTTGGAATATGTCTTGTGCAATTGTATATATTTCTAATCCAATTTATTTTGTCACAAGATGACCGCTGTTTTCTAGCATCACATCATTGTAGTATTTTAGTTCATCTTCCTTGTCTAACTTTATATGTACGAGGTAATCTCAGGATACTCTCTGTGTGAACAAGACTGTTCGCAGTCGAAAAGCGTTATGAGATTAAAACGTTTGCACTGTGATTCTCGTGATAGTGTGCTTTATTGCAGTACCTCAAGATTTAAAAGTGGTCCGTTTTGCTCTGCCGGCTCAGCACGACACGTCTCCATGGGCTCAGGGTGCCGGAAAGGGCAATCTTCAGAAAAAGGATATATATATTGGTCAGAACAGATTTTGTTATGGATTAGGGTTATTGATTACGTTTTCGTGCTGTGGCAGGACACGAAGACGGATATAGAATTATTCATCAGGGACCTTAACCAAAACTCTCTCAACCTGGAGTTTGTAGGACAACATAGTAAGACCACTATAGACTTCCTAGATATTCGGGTAAAACCTGTGGGAGAGAAATTGGAAACCACAGTTTTTAGAAAAGCTACAGGTGGAAACACTATCCTCCATGCGGGTAGTGCTCATCCTGCACCCTTAATTAGGCGTATCCCATTTGGGAAGTTCTACAGAGCACAAAGGGCTTGTAGCAATCAGGAAGAATACTGTATAATAGAACAGGAAATGACATAGAGCTTTATTCAGAGAGGATACTCGCCTGAGGTTATAAAATGGGCAGCCACTAAGGCCAGGAATCTAGAAAGAAAGAAAGTGTTTTTCGAGCCATCTAGAACACAACAGAGAAAAAATGACAGTAAAGAGCAGAAAAGTCTGGAGAATTCTAGATTCATAACCACATTTAATGTCAAACATAAAGAAATCAGAACTATTTTAAATAGACACTGGCATCTGATAAAAGATGATCAAGTTCTAGCATCAAAAGTAAAACAACATCCAAACATTACTTATAGGAAATCTAAGTCATTAAAAGATATGACTATCAGGAAAGGAGAGGAAGTTCCCCAATGTGGCTGCAACAAAAACCAGGTTTTTAAAAGTGTTTTAGATGCAAGGCGTGCCAACACGGCATGAATCGCATGGATTTTAAGAAATAAAACAATCACCATCAAAAGATTCCTGGCCTGTAGATCTAGTTTTGTTGTCTATCTATTAGTTTCCTTGCTCCAAAATGTATATAGGAAGTACAACCTTGCCTGTATGTAAACAAATTCTGCAACACAGGAGAGCGATTGTAAATCAGAATAGGAGTTATCCGATTGCAACGCATTTTGAAACCCATCACTAAAGCAATCGCTCAAGCTTGCAGTATACCTGTATAATAGAAATCCCCAGGAAAAGAAGAGGTGGGAATAGGGAAAAAGAGCTCAGAAAATTAGAAACTCTCTGGATTTCTGGATGTCAGATTTGAGGTACAGGAAAACACCATCCTTACCAAACTCCTCCGCAAAACAAATGCAGGGAACAGTCTTCTCCTTGCTTTTAGAAGTCACCCTTATAACCTCAAGTGGAGCATCCCGTACGGAGAGCTCCTTTGTGTCAAAAGAAATAACGGATCAGGCCTTCTTAGCTGAAGAGATCATGTATGCTAGATTTAAAGAATCTGGATACCCTTCATGAGTATTAGATAGAGCGATAATGAAAGCTAAGAAAGTATACAGAGCTCAGACACTGGTGGAGCAACCCATGAACAAGACGGAGGAGACCACCACCAATACTTGAGTTCAACAGCAATGAACCCCATGGGTTAAATGTAGATGAGGATCTATATACTTGCTTGTATTAAGAGAAAGATGGAGAAAAAAGAATGATAAGAAATCTGCACACAGTAAAGACATTAATCCTATTTTTGTTTTTAATTCTTAATATTTGTGAATGACTGTGGAACACAGGGGACATAAGCTCAAATAATCAATATGATAGAAAATACCATTGTAGAATAATTCTTGGACAAGTAAACAGTGCCAGGGTTCAGTTATATTAGTAGACATGAGAAAACGTTCTTAGATTATAGATGTTTGCAATAAGGAATGTTTTTAAGAGGTATTTGGCATATATATTTTCCAATGGAATCCTCCCTTATATATTCCATGATATATAAGGGTAAAAGACAATAATAATAATGCCATATAGCATGTATGAATGTTTATTGTCTTTTACCAGGTGCTTTGATAAAGTTTCAAATTCACCATTGAAAGATGGCGACTGTATTCAGACTCCAGTAGTCCTTTGTTGATCATTATACATTTTCTAATGCTGTGACCCACGCAATGTAAACTTTAAAATGTCTGCTTTGTTGGCGTGAATTATGAAAAACATAATACTTAGGCATCGCCGAAACGCGTCTATTTTTTCATGCTTTCCGCATATGAATTAAAATACCTTTGAAAACTGCAGCAGCCCCGTGAGTGCGTTCCTGGAACCAGTAACGGAGTAGGAATGAGCTGATGTGATAACACGAATGTTTGCAGCACCCGTCCCGGAGTGCGCCGTCCAAAGGTGCAGTTTGAGCGTGGATATTTGTATATATATATGTACATTTTGGGACCTGTGGGCGCCAGCAACCGGGCGTACATCGGGAGGCAATTGTAATGTATCTCACCTGGAGGGGGCGGAGCGGGCATCGAGCAGCAAGGAGAAGGCGGGCATTTAAACCTATGCACTAGCGCCTGCTTCCTTGACAAAACACCCCAGGCGCTGAAGAAGGCTTACCATATGCCAAAATGCATTCGCCAGGTCGGGTGCTTCCACAATAAAGCTGGCTCTAATATGGTCCCCTGCTCTGACCTCGTCTTTCTTTTTTGGAGGAAGGTTTCTTTTGGATATTTCAAACGCGATGTCCAGTGTCGCGTCTACGAGGCCCCCGCAGCATTAAGTTGGCCCCCGGTTTCACTGGTCACTGCCCTGGCAGAATTGTTGTTGTTTCCAGGTTACTGGATGTGCCTGGGCCCACCCTCAAGCCATGGAAGATATAGAGCGGTGTGGCAGTCACTTGGCTGCTCGCTGGGCGAGGCGGACTTTTTGCCTTGCCCCCGTTGTGAGGACTCCAACGACTTGGTGGTTGCTGCGGTCTAGGGGGCCAGAGGAGCTTGCTTGACTTTGGGACACTGACTTTGGGGAGTTTTTCTGCATTATTTCATCTTTGACTCTGTTCCACCCCCGCAATGCCTACCCACCTTTGCACTGCATTTTGGGACCTGTAGGTGCCAGCAACCGGGCGTACATCGGGAGGCAATTGTAATGTATCTCACCTGGAGGGGGCGGAGCGAGCATCGAGCAGCAAGGAGAAGGCGGGTATTTAAACCTATGCACTAGCGCCTGCTTCCTTGACAAAACACCCCAGGCGCTAAAGAAGGCTTACCATATGCCGAAATGCATTCGCCAGGTCAGGTGCTTCCCCAATAAAGCTGGCTCTAATATGCTCCCCTGCTGTGGCCTCGTCTCTCTTTTTTGGAGGAAGGTTTCTTTTGGATATTTCGAACGTGATGTCCAGTGTGGCGTCTACGAGGCCCCCGCAGCATTAAGTAGGCCCCGGTTTCACTGGTCACTGCCCTGGCAGAATTGTTGTTGTTTCCAGGTTACTGGATGTGCCTGGGCCCACCCTCAAGCCGTGGAAGATATAGACCGGTGTGGCAGTCACTTGGCTGCTCGCTGGGCGAGGCGGACTTCCTGCCTTGCCCCCGTTGTGATGACTCCAACGACTAGGTGGTTGCTGCGGATCCAGGGGGCCAGAGGAGCTTGCTTGAGTTTGGGACACTGTGACTTTGTGAGTTTTTCTGCATTATTTCATCTTTGACTCTGTTCCACCCCCGCAATGCCTACCCACCTTTGCACTGCATTTTGGGACCTGTAGACGCCAGCAACCGGGCGTACATCGGGAGGCAATTGTAATGTATCTCACCTGGAGAGGGCGGAGCGAGCATCGAGCAGCAAGGAGAAGGCGGGTATTTAAACCTATGCACTAGCGCCAGCTTCCTTGACAAAACACCCCAGGCGCTGAAGAAGGCTTACCATATGCCGAAATGCATTCGCCAGGTCGGGTGCTTCCACAATAAAGCTGGCTCTAATATGCTCCCCTGCTGTGGCCTCGTCTTTCTTTTTTGGAGGAAGGTGGTTTCTTTTGGATATTTCGAACGCGATGTCCAGTGTCGCGTCTACGAGGCCCCCGCAGCATTAAGTTGGCCCCGGTTTCACTGGTCACTGCCCTGGCAGAATTGTTGTTGTTTCCAGGTTACTGGATGTGCCTGGGCCTACTCTCAAGCCATAGAAGATATAGAGTGGTGTGGCAGTCACTTGGCTGCTCGCTGGGCGAGGCGGACTTCCTGCCTTGCCCCCGTTGTGAGGACTCCAACGACTTGGTAGTTGCTGTGGTCTAGGGGGCCAGAGTAGCTTGCTTGACTTTGGAAGACTGTGACTTTGGGGAGTTTTTCTGCATTATTTCATCTTTGACTCTGTTCCACCCCCGCAATGCCTACCCACCTTTGGACTTAATTTTGGGACCTGTAGGCGCCAGCAACCGGGCGCACATCGGGAGGCAATTGTAATGTATCTCACCTGGAGGGGGCGGAGCGAGCATCGAGCAGCAAGGAGAAGGCGGGTATTTAAACCTATGCACTAGCGCCTGCTTCCTTGACAAAACACCCCAGGCGCTGAAGAAGGCTTACCATATGCCGAAATGCATTCGCCAGGTCGGGTGCTTCCACAATAAAACTGGCTCTAATATGCTCCCCTGCTGTGGCCTCGTCTCTCTTTTTTGGAGGAAGGTTTCTTTTGGATATTTCGAACGCGATGTCCAGTGTCGCGTCTACGAGGCCCCCGCAGCGTTAAGTTGACCCCGGTTTCACTGGTCACTGCCCTGGCAGAATTGCTGTTGTTTCCAGGTTACTGGATGTGCCTTGGCCCACCCTCAAGCCGTGGAAGATATAGAGCGGTGTGGCAGTCACTTGGCTGCTCGCTGGGCGTGGCGGACTTCCTGCCTTTCCCCCGTTGTGAGGACTCCAACGACTTGGTGGTTGCTGAGGTCTAGGGGGCCAGAGGAGCTTGCTTGACTTTGGGACACTGTGACTTTGGGGAGTTTCTCTGCATTATTTCATCTTTGACTCTGTTCCACCCCTGCAATGCCTACCCACCTTTGCACTGCATTTTGGGACCTGTAGGCGCCAGCAACCGGGCGTACATCGGGAGGCAATTGTAATGTATCTCACCTGGAGGGGGCGGAGCGAGCATCGAGCAGCAAGGAGAAGGCGGGTATTTAAACCTATGCACTAGCGCCTGCTTCCTTGACAAAATACCCCAGGCGCTGAAGAAGGCTTACCATATGCCGAAATGCATTCGCCAGGTCGGGTGCTTCCACAATAAAGCTGGCTCTAATAAGCTCCCCTGCTGTGGCCTCGTCTTTCTTTTTTGGAGTTTTGGAGAAAGGTTTCTTTTGGATATATATATATATATATGTATATATATATATATCATTTTCTATCTCGGCGTGGATAGCACTGTGCTAATCCTCTGCTTAAAAACTTTGATAGAAAAACAGACATTTGAGGTGAGCAGATCTAGAGTGTCGCTGGTGTTGAGAGTGCTCTAACAGGGGCTGCTTTCGACCTAAACTTGAGAACTACCCAGAGTTCTCTCCTTCTTTTTTGCATAATTTATTCGTCACTCTATGCCTGAAAGGGTTTTGTTTTGACTTAATACTGGGTGCTCCCTTGTGTCTGGACAAAGCTATACCTCTCTGAAGAGCTCTAATTAGAGCGAAACACTGTGTCAGGGGTTGCTTTTACTCATTTCAGGTTGGCTTGAGTTGGTATTTTACTAATTCAAAGCTGTAATATTGTGCCTCGAGTGATGAATGGCTTTTGTAATTTTACAGCTCGGCAAGGACCGCACTGTACTAGTCCTATGCTTAAAGACTTTGCTGTATACATTTCAAAAGACTTTGTCATTTTCTATCTCGGCGTGGATAGCACTGTGCTTTTAACTCTCACTCACTTTCACCTGGGCACTTTGAGCAGCGCTAGGCTCGGGCAGTAGCCCTCAGCACGTCCACGCTGTCTCGACCCCCCTCTAAGCCCACAACAACCTCGGCACCGCGTCGACGGTCGCCACGCCCCCTTAGGCCACGCCCCCTTCGCGCCATATATAACGCTGACTACAAGCGTCAGGCGCCCAGAATTGTTTTGTCCTGAGGCGGAAAGCCGGGACTTTTGCTCCTGATTATTTTTTTTAAAACTGCATTTTTTGTGTAAAACTTACTTGTGCTTTTAACTCTCACTCACTTTCACCTGGGCACTTTGAGCAGCGCTAGGCTCGGGCAGTAGCCCTCAGCGCGTCCACGCTGTCTCGACCCCCCTCTAAGCCCACAACAACCTCGGCACCGCTTCGACGGTCGCCACGCCCCCTTAAGCCACGCCCCCTTCGCGCCATATATAACGCTGACTACAAGCGTCAGGCGCCCAGAATTGTTTTGTCCTGAGGCGGAAAGCCGGGACTTTTGCTCCTGATTATTTTTTTTAAAAAAACTGCATTTTTTGTGTAAAACTTACTTGTGCTTTTAACTCTCACTCACTTTCACCTGGGCACTTTGAGCAGCGCTAGGCTCGGGCAGTAGCCCTCAGCGCGTCCACGCTGTCTCGACCCCCCTCTAAGCCCACAACAACCTCGGCACCGCGTCGACGGTCACCACGCCCCCTTAGGCCACGCCCCTCTACAACATCACAATAAAATGTGCCTGGCCAGGAAGCGCAGCGGACGAGCGCAGCGGACGAGCGCAGCGGGAGCGCCGTTTGCGCGCCGAAGGCGCGCCTAAGGCAAGCCCGTCTGCGTCCGTCCGCGCACGAACGGGCACAGGGCCAGAATCTATGCCGGGGCCAGCTTCCAACAAGGTAAGCTATTCTCGCCGGGACCTTTTAAGCCTCAGATCCCTCAAGAATACTAAGTGCCACTATCTCCATGATTCAGACGGACCCTTTACCAGATGTGCACTCTGCCTTCCAGCCCAGCTACACCTTGCTGATCCCCCCCCTACACTGACCGGCCTCAAACTAGCCGTACTGAATTGTAGATCGCTCCCCATGCACGCCCTGCTTATCAATCTCTTACTTGTTGACCACGACCTCGACATACTATTCCTTACGGAAACGTGGCTCACTGCCCACTCTGACTCGGATGTGGTCTTAGCCTTACCTCCTGGCTTCCTTATCCAGTCTCAACCACGTCCCTCCGGTAGAGGAGGTGGACTCGCTATTCTCCACCGGGATCACTTCTCCTGTAGAATGAATGAAGCTCACATCTCGGACTCTGAAAGCTGCCACTTCTCCATCCAAATGGCCCCGACAAGCTCACTGTCAGGCCTCCTAGTATATCGCCCCCCTGGTCACTCCGGCCCCTTTGCTAGTGCTCTCTTGGAATTAATATACTCACTGGCCCATTCCACCTCCAACTTCACTATACTAGGAGACCTCAATATTCATTTCGACGACCCTCTAGACACAGGGGCCGTCGATCTGATTCAAGACCTGGCAGCCTACGGCCTTCAACTGACCAATTCGGGAGCCACCCACATCAAGGGCCACCTCCTTGACCCAGTCTTCACCAACGTCCCCTCCCTCCAAACCAATGTGTCCCTTCCCCTCCCTTGGACGGACCATTTTCTGGTCCCTTTCTCTCTACCAGGAGTCATCAGGAAACCCCACAAGCCCGCCACTTCACCAGGGACAGGGCATGGTCCAGACTCTCCACGGAGGACTGGACCAGAGTGCTGAACTCTACGGCCCCCACGCCCGCAGAAGACCCTGTTAGTGCGGACAGAAACTTCAGGGACTGGATTACCACCTCCCTCGACTCCATCCTCCCCATAAAATCTCGTGAGGATAACAACGGTAAGACAGGATCAGCCCCCTGGTTCAGCACGGAACTTAGAACTCTCCGCAAAGAGTGCAAAAAAGCGGAACGACTGTGGAGGAAAAACTGGCTCCACTCCAGTAAGGAGGCCTATCGTAGTTCGGTGAGAACCTATAAAGCCACCCTTAAAACTACTAAAGCATCACACTACGATGACAGAATAAAAAAGGCTACTAACTCGGCAAGAGAGTCTTACCTCATAGCCAAAGAGCTCCTGAAAATACCAGCCCCCCCTTCCTCCAATGAGATCTCTTTAGGCAGAAGTGAGGAACTGGCTACTTACTTCGACTCAAAAATCTCTGGCATCCTGGCCTCACTCCCCCCTCCCAACGAGTCAATCTACTTCAACATGGATGCTCCCGTGACCCACTCAGGAATTATCCCCCTTCCACAGCTGACGGCATTTAGAGCCGTAACACTGGAGGAAGTAGGTAAGACTCTGGCCAGTATGAAAAGCGGCTCCCCCGGTGACCCCGCCCCCATGAGATTCTTGAAAACAGTGGCCCCCGCTATTTTGGCCCTCATCACAGAGCTGATCAACATCTCCCTGTCCAAAGGCTCTATCCCCCCGAGCTGGAAGGGTGCAGTAGTCAAAGCACTCCTTAAAAAACCTCAACTGGACCCCTCCGATCTGGCAAACTACAGGCCAATCTCGCTCCTTCCGGGCATTATCAAAATGGCCGAAAAACTGGTCAATGTCCAATTGTCCCAGTTTCTTGAATCTAATAGACTTCTGCGTAGCTCCCAGACTGGGTTCCGTCCTGGCCACGGAACGGACACCGCCCTCCTCGCAGTCATCGAGGAGGCAAGGTGCATTTTAGATTCAGGAGGGTCAGTGGCAGTGATCCTCCTGGACCTTAGTGCAGCCTTTGATACGGTGAACCACCGTGTTTTGATCCACCGATTGGCCAGGGCAGGACTCGGGGGCACCGCACTTGCCTGGTAAGACTCTTTTCTATCAGGCCGCTCGTTTCAGGTTTGGGACGGCAACTCCCGCTCAGCCTCATTACCTCTTTCTAGCGGAGTCCCCCAGGGGTCTTCGCTAAGCCCCACCCTGTTTAACGCCTACATGGCCCCGCTGGAAGATATAGTTGCCCCATTCGGTATCAAGATAGTGAGCTACGCGGACAACACGCAATTGGTCGTCTCACTCTCACATCTTGACCACCACCCAGACAACCTGTTGAACTGTCTCCAGGAAATCCACCACTGGATGAGTGATTCGTCGCTCAAGCTCAACGGTTCCAAAACCGAAGTCATGCTCATGGGCAAAAAATGGTCGACTATTCCGCCCTCGGTCTGGCCTGATGTTTTTGGCGAGATCCCCACCCCGAAGAAGGAAATTAAGACTCTAGGAGTCTGGCTCGAACCCGAACTAACCATGAAGACCCAGGCAGCCAAAACAGCAGGGATCTGCTTCGGTCTCATGCGCTCCATTAGGAAGATTCTTCCGCTACTCCCCCCTCCATCAAGGAAGCTTCTGATACAAGGCTTGGTCCTCTCGCGTCTGGACTACAGTAACGCCGTCTATCTAGGAGCCCCCGAATCTACCCTGGCAAAACTCCAGCGCACTCAAAACGCTGCTGCCCGGCTACTAATGAACCTCCCCAACAGAACCTCTGCTAGACCAGCTCTCAAGGCTCTACACTGGCTCCCAATGCGACAGAGGATAGAATTTAAGGCCATGTGCATCGCCCACAAACTTCTCAATGGTCGAGGCCCCTCGATCCTGAGCGACATGGTCACTCCCTACAAAGCCCGTAGACTCCTGCGCTCAGACAATGAGCGTTTGGCCAACGTTCCTAAATTCAAGAAGGCCCGCACTGGCGGTCGACGCTTCACAGTGAAAGCTTCCTCAGGCTGGAACTCGCTCCCACGGAGCTTGCGGCTGGAACCCTGCCACCTTCTTTTCCGCAAAAAATTAAAAACCCTCCTGTTCCCCAAATAGACCCTCCTTCCCCCTCCTGGTCATTACAAGTCCTTACAGCGTGGGGATGCCTTCGAGTCACCAGGCGCTCTATAAATCACTAAAATAAAAAATAAAATAATAAATAAAAATTTTACAGCTCGGCAAGGACCGCACTGTACTAGTCCTATGCTTAAAGACTTTGCTGTATACATTTCAAAAGACTTTGTCATTTTCTATCTCGGCGTGGATAGCACTGTGCTAATCCTATGCTTAAAAACTTTGATAGAAAAACAGACATTTGAGGTGAGCAGATCTAGAGTGTCGCTGGTGTTGAGAGTGCTCTAACAGGGGCTGCTTTCGACCTAAACTTGAGAACTACCCAGAGTTCTCTCCTTCTTTTTTGCATAATTTATTTGTCACTCTATGCCTGAAAGGGTTTTGTTTTGATATATATATATATATATATATATATATATAAACCAGACCCTCCAGGATTTCGCGGTTTGCCGCGAAATCGGCACTTTTGTAAAAATGCCACGATTTTTACAAAAGTGCCCGCGAAATCGGCACTTTTGTAGAAATCACGGCATTTTTACAAAAGCTAATCTATCCTGGGGGGTCTGTTTAGCGCTGGCTGTCTCTTCACTGCTTCAGGCAGAGCGAGAACTGCTGATCTCAGGACCTTCCTTGACTGGGACAACCCGGGGAAGCGGAGAGCATTGATCTGTGGGGGGGAGCAAGCCTGGGAGAGCACTCAGCACTACTGTTTGTAAACAGAAACGTCTGCATCTGTCAGTGCACATCAATAAAGAGGCAGTGGGGAGATATCCCCTCCAGTTAACTGCTTATGTCATGCTCTCTCATAACACCTCTTTGCCCTACAAACGCAGCCCCCCCATCTGTCCATCCTTTATGAAAGTCTCTGCTTTCCTCTCGTGTTCTGTTCCATCATATTTTCTTCATCTCTGCAGCTCTTTTCTGCTCTGTGTGATTCCCTGACTCACCTGCATTGCGCTGCTCTCCCTTTTCATCTATACAGCTCTTCTCTGCTCCCTGTGTTTCCCTGACTCACCTGCATTGCGGTGCTCTCCCTTCTCACTCCCTTTTCATCTCTACAGCTCTTTTCTGCTCCCTGTGTTTCCCTGACGCACCTACACAGCACTGCTCGCCCTACGCGCTCCCTTTTCAAATCTACAGCTCTTTTTCTGCTCCGTGTGATTCCCTGACTCACTTACACGGCACTGCTCTCTCTTCTCGCTCCCTTTTCATCTCTACAGCTCTTCTCTGCTCCGTGTTTCCCAATCCCTGAGGCACCTACAGTGCGCTGCTCTCCCTACTCGCTCCCTTTTCATCTCCACAGCTCTTTTCTGCTCCTTGGGATTCCCTGACTAACCGCCACTACGCTGCTCTTCGGCAATATTTCGTTAGATTGATCTCGCTGTGCACTTTCTCACAAAACCTGAGGGCTTTGGGGATTGCTAGTATCAGGTGTTAAGTTTATACTTTACCCTTCGGTGGCCTTTCTACTGGCAACACAGTGTCCACGTTGTTCCCAGCTGTTAGCTGTTTTCTATCTTTTAACGTATGAACTGTGCTGATTTGTAGTGTGGTTTTCCCATTAGTTGTTGCCATCTAGCTCTTCTTTAACTAGTCTTTATGTTGTATCCTGCTTTTGTAAAGCTGTTAGATGCAGAAGCACTTGGAAGCTGCATTAGTGTAGAGGTCATTATCTTTACATGTATATAGTGTGTATACAGATGTGCAAATAACATTAAGTTATTTATTACATTTTTTGGTGTGAAAGTAGCAATGACTCACAAGTTGTCAAACCTGCAGTAGGCCACGATGCCCCTCAGCTCCCTTAATAGCGGTACTGAAAAGCATACTACTCTTTTCGATCTGCAAGTATAGTAGGCACCATGTTGTGTTTTGCGTGCATGATAGTTATGAAGAAAGTTATTTAACCCAAAGCACAAGGAGTGGAACTGGCACCAGTTGTTTTATTCTATGATGAGGAACGTGGAATTCGTGCGGCATTCTGCAGTGACTATTCAAGTTAGTTAAGCTATACTATGGGGAGAACTTTGAATTTTGCCTGCATATGTCTCTTTCTGCGTCCATTAATATTCTTATTTGAAATAATATGGTATATTGTGGTGAATGAATTTTTCATTCAAACAAGAAAGAAAGTTGATAAAGGCAAGTGATGCTTCTTTATTCACAAAACAAAAAAATAGAAGCAGGTCAAAGTATAGTTTGATTGCGTATTCTCCTCGAGCTGTAGGAAAAATGGCCAAATAAAATGCCGCAAAATTGCCGCTAAATTTCCATATTTGTGCCGCTAAATTTCCATTTTTGTGCCGCTAAATTTGCTAATCCATGCCGCTATATCCTGTGGGGTCTGATAAACTAAACATCATCTCATCACTTCCCTGGTAGGCGAAATGAGACAAGGACCCAGCTGATTTGGCAGGTAGTTCTTCTTTATTTGACCTTTCCTCTGTTACGCGTTTTGAGCACCAAGTGCCCTTGCTCACACAGCGGTAAACACGACAGCCATTCTTTTTTATGTATTTGCTTAGTGTTCCACCGCCCTGTGAGTCACATTATCGCATGTATGGACATAGAAAACATACTTATTAAAGGCTTTACATGTTGTCCTTCAAGTCTTTGACAGACGTGCTTCTTAAATATTAAAACATACTGAATATTTCAACATTTGCATCACTTATTGTTGCAGCTTCAATGCTTGTAATTTAGTAAAGTGACAAGTGCAATGACTTTGTAATAAATGTATAAAAAATATATATATTTCATATATATATATCACACGGTCATTTATATACAAGTTGTTTGATACCACATTTCAAAAAATCCTTTAAAATGCAATAAAATTGTTTATAAAAATGTTTACCTTATACCCTATACACTAGAAATCAATATATTAGTGCCAAAATGCTGTTGCGCAGATTTTGTGCAAATTATGCTCAATGTGCAAATTCCAGCAGTATAAATGGTCCTTATAAAATCATTTTTACTCCTTTTTGTTTATATCCTCTTCAGTACATCTCTTAGTCATTGCACCATGGCATGGTAAACACTTAACTATACAATACCGATTTCTTTAAACTGCTTAAATGCAAGAATAGGCAAATATCCATTTGTCATTCTATTCAGCCTCAAGGCATGAGTATATCTATCATTATCTATGTGCAAACAAAGCGATCCATACTAGAAAAAGTGCTTGAAGTGCTTTACAGTACTCTATATATTCAAAATTGTTCATAAAATCTATGTATTCACCAATATAAAAGAAACCCTAAAACCACAACTATTTTCTAAAACCCACATCGTGTACATAATGTAAAAAGATTAAAAAGTTTGTGCAATTGGGAAGCTGCTCATCATCTAATGTTCATTATTCATAATAGCTGTTTTTCTTATTTTATCAGATACATTTGCTATCAACACAGTAAATATATAGGGCCATAATATAAGAGTTCTCAAAGGTACATAGTTTATAAATATCGAGAAACATAAATGTTTTAAATATTTTTCTCTAGAGCAGGGGCTCTTGGTATTCATTATTTACAGGAAATGACGTAAATCTTCTGTCGTGTTTAACCCATTTGGACTTTTACTGTCCAATTCCAGGACATAACGTGTCTCCAGTTTCCTCAGTAATTTTTCTCGATTGCCTCCCCGCCTAGGGGGCGCCACTGCATCGATTACAAAATAAGAGAGGCATCCCAAATCATTACCATGAATGGCTCTAAAATGGCAGGCGACCAGATATGAACTATCGTTGTTGACGATCGCCCTGATGTGTTGCAAAATCCTGACGTGCACCTGCAACTTTGTGCTACCAACGTAATGTAAGCCACAGGTGCACACCAGAACATATACAGCAAACTCTGTTCTACAGCCATAGTTACCCTTGATGGCTATCTCACATTCAGAAAATGGTGTGCTGTACTGGGTCGTGTTCTTGCCGAATTTACAGGCTCGGCAGGATGAGCACTTGAAGAAACCTTCTTTAGGTCTTAACCATGTGTTGCTAATGCCCATTTCAGGACTTTCTTTTACCAGTTGACTACGCATGGACCTAGCTTTCCTATACGTAATGATGGGCATTTCTGGTAATCTGCTGCCCAAAACCCCATCAGTAAGGACAATTGGCCAATTTGTATTGATAATTGACTTAATCTGTCTTTCCTGACTGCTGAAAGTTGTAATGTGTCAGGGAATACCTTCCTGATCTATCTCTTTGGGATTATTTTGCATTAGCAACGTTTCTCTAGATCTTTCTTGTGCTCTAATCAGGGCCCTAGTTAGAGTTTTCTGACCGTATCCTCTTGATCTTAATCTCACCATCAGTTCCTTGGCACATTTGTCAAATTCAATGGAGGAACTACAAATTCTTTTTAGTCTTAATAGTTCTCCATATGGAATGCTTTCTATCAAGTGCTTTGGATGCAGATTACTGTCATGTGAAATACTATTGCCAGCAGTGGCCTTTCGGAACAAAGTAGTTTCTAGTGTGTGGTTCGTCACAGTTATCTGAACATCCAAAAATTCTGTTTTAACTTGGCTAATATTGGATGTAAAAAACAAATTGCAGTTGTTAACATCAAGAGCTTTTACAAACTCCTGTGCACTGGTTTCATCCCCTTCCCACACACAAAAAACATCATCAATAAATCTTTACAAAAAACAGAATATATCCTGAGCTAAACAGGGACGTCAATAAAAATTCTTCAAATAAATCACGAAAGAGGAGTGATCTTCATATCTTCTTTTATTTATGATGTTATTCTTCATGAAACAAACTAGCCGCCAACCATAGACTTCTTCAGGGTTATAGCTAGATTCTGTAAATAAATCAAATAGTAATCTCCGCAAGTAATGAGAACAATAGATATTGGTTATTTCTCTGGAGGCTCCTGAGTCATTCTCAATGCTACACGCCACGACTTTGGTTCTTCAACTGGTTCACACCACACTCGAAGGATACCTGGGGCTCACCATTGACTTTTGAAGTTTTACCGTCACATTGAGAATGACTCAGGAGCCTCCAGAGAAATAATCCTTAACATCACTAATATCATTAACATACGAGCGTCAAACTATGTTCACAATTGATCAATACATTGATCAATTGATCAATACTTTGCGGTGTGTTCTACCGAGCATACAATCGTTGTTTAACATGGGAGACCCTGGCATCATTTCGCTAGGATGAGTATTAGTCCCACACTAAGTTTACTGTAATAATCTCCCGCACGATCAACCTGATTTGCCACAGGGTTGCCTAGCAACCGATGACGCGCCACGCCACCTACGTCCTCGTGCTCGTCGGACTGGCTTTAACTAGTTGGAATCCGACGAGGCGAAGGCTTACAGCGAGAAGCAGCGCCGGTTCGAGCGAATCTCGCGGCCGGCCCATTGCATTCTGCCGGGATCACCCTAAGTACGGATGCGAACAAATCCTAGCTGTGAATAAGGTAAGAAGCTCACTGCTCTTGTCATTGTCCAAAATTAGCGCTTCTGTTTATTTTAGTCAAGCGCTCGAAGTCTGATCGTGTACCTTTTCCCTTCAGTATAAACCGGAAAAAAGGACACCGATCACTGAGACACAACCCTCTTTGGCAAACATAGATACCTCTGAGAGGTAAGCGTTCTAAATAGTATAAGACGCTCATTGGAATTCATAATTGATTTTGAAGCATACTAAAGAGCACTAATTAGGTTCTAATTTCCAAATAGGACTCGACATTGCAGGAGCCCTTTACCAACAAACATCATTCTCCAAGGGTTAGCCCGGCTGGGCTTACTAGGAGGTGAGTTGCATGCAAATAAGCTAGTTAGAATGGCCTTCTAGAACCACAAGACTAGAATCCAAACCTGATAGTTGTCCTTTTTAATCACTAAGCTGCCTCCCACCCCCACCTACCCCATACAGTCCTGATGAAAACCCGCATAGACACTCAAGTGCGCTAGTACAGGGTTGAAACGTCGACACAATATCTCGTTGAACCAATTCTTTAAGGGATCTGTACTGAAGACTAATGATTGTAGTGTACAGATAACATTTGTTGTGATAGAAATATTGGTCACAATTCCCCCCCCCCTTTTTCAATTTGCACTGGCACAAATTGCATTGAGCACCAATTGTCACTAATTCATCACCTTGCTCACCACTGTAAAAATATTGACAGCCTTTTACAGTTTCAAATGAAAGAATTTATAAATTAAGTTTAATTTATAAAGCATCTTGCAATTTCACAAATGGTTTGAATTCTCATCTTCTTTCATTTTATTTAATAATTGAACCTTGATTTTGTCATTTTACAATGATTGAATAATATGGTGTGTAAGAATAGGAGAGGAGTAAAAAAATTAGTGCGCCTGAATGAACCAATTGTTTACAATAAGAGGTTTAGTAAACTGCGTCATCTCAGGGGTTGCGATTTAGGATGCAAGACACTGGTAAGGGAGTTAGGTCTGAATGCGGCATAAGAGCTCTATCACAGATGGCCGCGGAATACCTATAACGAGAGCTGCGGTGCCACAAGTTGGTGTGCGGGGGTCGGGATGAGACAATGCCTGTGTTTGGCAGATAAGAGTATACAGAGCGACCTCTGTGTGCAAGTGCAAACACCACCACTGTTAACTAAGTTTGGAGGAGAGGTGAGGGGCAAGGGGGACGTTACAAGGGATGCTGCGCGACCGAGTTGTGGGTGGTCTGCTGTGTGAGGGAGAGGGTTGGGCTGGGTAGGGGTAACATTGTTTTTGATGTTAGAGATGTCAACTGAGCTGATGTATGACGCACATTACATATGTAAACCGCATGTGACAGGACACGCTGTGACAGGATGGCTATGACTAGTAGAGCTACTGACTCGAGAGCGATTGATTCCCTCAGAGCACTGTCGTGGAACGTGAGGGGCCTCAATGACCACCGCAAGCTGCGTAAGGTGCTGAGATACCTAAACAGACATGATATAGGTGTTGCCTTACTCCAAGACACACTCCTCCCATTACATAACCCAATAATGCACAGCAGCGGAATATCGGGCAATAATATTACCTCAGGCTTCTCAACCCACGCTAGAGGGGTAATGACCTGAGTAGATCCCAGATCTGACTACACGGACACGGAGGGACGGTTTGTGATCTCCAAAATACAGGGTAGGGGATTAGAATTGCTTATAGTGAATATATATGGCCTAAACTATGACTGCCCGGAGTTCTTTGCAACTATGGCTAACACGATAGGAGGTGATGGGGAGACACAAATACTTTGGGGTGGCGATTTCAACCTGGTTAGAAACCCCGAGATCGACAGATCGGGGGGGTCCGATGAGAAGGTCGGTGGCAGCGGCCAGAACTATTGAAAGCGTCATGATTAGCAAGGATCTCACAGTTGTATGGAGAGAGATGCATCCACATGACGGTGGCTTCACACATTACTCAGCATACCATAACCTACATACACGCATGGATTATTGGCTGGCATCGTCGTCCCTCATGTCTCGGATTCGCACTGGTCAGGTCTTGTCTCGTACTTTGTTCGATCATTCACCGCTTTTACTGGTTTTGTCCACACCTAAGAAAACAATACCACCATTTACGTGGCGATTTCCACCTTACTCGCTTTTGGACCCGGTCTTCAAAGAAGAGATGGCAGAAGCTATAGATACATATTTTGCCGCTAATATTGGCTCGGTGGATAGTTTTCAGACGGTGTGGGAAGCTTTCAAAGTGAACATTCAGGGGGTGGCCATGACTAAACATTCGGGGGTACTCCGCTCCATACGACACAGGTTTTTGACCTTGGAATGGGAACTGGAGTATCTGGAGTCACATCAGTCGGCTGGGGACGGTGAGGAGGTTGCAGATGCAATGAAGGCCTTGCTAGCGGAGTATCAGAAAGCGGCGGATAGTGAAGTGAAACACATGGGAAAATATGCTACGGCGCGCACATACGGGGAAGGAGACAGGCTGGGATCGGTGCTGCTAAAAGCCAAACGCAGTAAAACTTTTATAACTGCAATCCAAACGGAAGGGGGCGAACTGCTAACGGAAGAAGAGGACATTGCACAAAGGTTCAAACAATACTATTCGGAGTTGTACGCTTCCCGCTCGTTGGACATGGATGATGAAATCTTAGATTACCTGGCGCACATCAAGCTGCCCTACCTCTCTGACACGCATAGAGAGTTCCTCATGCATCCCATTGAAAGAGATGAGATCACTGAAGACACTGGCGGGGATGCAGTCAGCCAGCACCCCCGGAACGGACGGCCTCACAGTCGGCTTCTATAAGGTCTTTATTGAAATATTGCTCCCCCATATCTCAATGTTATGTGATGACCTATGCTTGACCGGCAAATTGCCACAAACCATGAGAGAAGTGATACTAGTGGATATCCCCAAGCCGGGTAAGCCCCCTCTTACCGGTCGTTATCTCTGCTGAATGTAGACACCAAGCTGTTCGCCAAGGTCCTGGCCAACCGCCTGGCACTGTTATCCCTGGAACTAGTTGAACTGGAACAGGCTGGGTTTATTTTGGATAGGAACCTTACTTACAATTTGCAAACAGTATTTGGCACTATGCAGCATGTTCGACAAAACATGAAGGCTATTGCGATATTCTTGGATATGGAAAAGGCTTTTGACTTGGTAGAGTGGCCTTTTATGTGGCAAGTGCTGACCAGAATGGGGCTAGGCCCCGTCTTTTTGCAATGGATTGGAGTGTTATACAATGCCCCATCGGCCCACATACAGCTGGGGAATCTAGTTACAGGAGCCATCTCCATTTCCAGTGGAACCCGGCAGGGATGCCCATTGTCACCGACGCTATGTGCTTTAATCGCTGAGCCTTTGGCATGTGAGCTTTGCGACTACCACAGCCCTAGAGGAGTCCAATTTCCAACCACGGTATTGTGGTCTCTACGTACGCGGAGGACACATTGCTATATGTGAGGGTCCCAGAAAGTAACCTATCCCCGGTCCTTAGAGAGGTGGTGCACTTTGGAGCATTATCGGGGTTAAGGGTTAATTGGTCAAAATCCATAGCCTTCCCGCTCACCCAGGCCACTACGCAATTCGAGATGGAATATCCTCTACAATGGATGGACCAGGCCACTACGCAATTCGAGATGAATATCCTCTACAATGGATGGATGACTCGGTCAGTTACCTTGGCATCAGGTTGCACACAGACTCGGAAATTGTGTTCCATGAGAATTACGGTACGGCAGTAGCTAAACTAGAGGATGACGTTGAAACCTGGATCGGCCTGCCACTGTCCCTCATTGGCAGGGTCTCTGTCATGAAGATGGTGGTGTTGCCCAGGTTCCTATTCCTGTTTGTAAATATTCCGATAGTTTTGCCACGCTCCTTTTTCGTAATAAATCATTAATAAGACTGGCTTGGGCAGGCGGGCAGGCATGGGTGCAATGGCGAATGCTTACCCTGCCATACCACCTGGGAGGGCTTGGAGCACCCGATTTAGAGTTCTACTACAGAGCATCACAGGGAGCGCAAGCACACAGTTGGATCCACGGTGCAGATGACATTCCGTACCTCCGGCTTGAGAGGCTTTTTGCAGACCCCCTCCTACTCCCAGCTGTCATTCTGGAGCCGGTAGATGGCAGGACAGGGATTCTTGACTCTCTCAATGCAACAAGGCACGCATGGCACTGCCTGCTACAGCAGCAAGCGGGGGCACTGTTATACTCTCCGGAAATGCCAATAAACTGGATGGTCTGGCTAGCCCCCTGTAGAGACGGAGGGGTCACGGGGGCATTGCAAGCGTTAGACTTACACAAAGCAGGAGACCTGTTCTTGGGTGGTATCGCAAAGACGTGGGACGAGGCCACGGCCACTGCGGAAGCCCCCACAGTGCTGCAGCGCTTCCAGTTCCATAGAGTGCGTAGGGCGCTGCATCAACAAATAGGGGATAACATGAAAGAACCCCCAGAGGTACAAGAGCTGACATATCTCATTAAAGCTGAGTCCCCTCGAAAAATTGTCTCTAATATATATATAAGTTGGCAATGTCGCACAGAGCAAATCAGTATACAAAGGCCAGACTGGCCTGGCAACGCGACCTGGACGTGACGATAGACGATGCCATGTGGTCTTATTGCTGCAACAACATGAAACGAATATCATTACACGGTAAACAGAGACTTATACATTTTAAATACATTATTAGAGTGTATTACACACCGGAGAGACTGCAAAGATACAGGCTGAGAGAGGAGGCAACATTTGATGGATGTCACTCTCTGGCAGCAGATTTCATACATTTGGCGTGGAACTGCCCAGGAGTTTTTCAGTACTGGAGAAAGGTATTTCGTGAGCTGAGCACCATAGTTGGTTCGGAGGTTCGCCCCGACTCGGCAGTGGCACTGTTGTGATATTCCAAAATACTGCCGAAGGCAATTTGCAGATTGGTGGACATGGGCTTGCTGATGGCAAAGCGCACAGTAGCTCTGTGCTGAATGAGGGGTCCCCTGCCCACAGTGCCACAGTGGTCACGAGATGTCCTTTATTGCTGCACGCAATCAGAAAAATTCACCGCGCTGCTTCCTCCCAAGAGTAGACCGAAGTACTTCTGGGGGCTGTACACAACATACTTGAATAGTAAAGGGGATGGTCCTACTGAAGAGACAACAACAGTGCCTGAAGTCGGGGCTGATACCCCTGTCTCAGAGTAGATGGCGTCTTTTTGCGGCATTGGGTACTCACAACCTGCAGGGCAAGGGGTGGCGCCCAGCCTTACAGATGGCATTGATGACTAGGATAACTAATCGGACGACATTGGGGGAGATAAGCGGAAGGGAACAGGCTCAGAGGGGTGACGGTATAAAGGCTCCATGGTCATAAACTGATGCAAGAAGTAGGGGTCCTGATAGCGGTATACAGAGTTGACATCTTTCTGTTTGTTATAAAATGTGTGTACTGTTTATGATTACTGGTGCGCAGCGTACGCTGACGACACTATGATGAGAGCTACAATCCTTAAATGTAACGCTGCCCTGCCTCCGGGATGTGGGCTACGAGTGTTGAATGCTTTATATTGACAAGCTGCCGGCCCTAGTGTTGTAGGCGTATAGCTGTGTATTCTAGTGACAACTTTTACAATAAAAATGTTATTAAAAAAATTTATGGGACGACATAGGGGATGGAGCAGACTAGACAGGGCTGAACCTTGTATCAGTATTCACTTTGAAACCCTTGCGGTCCAGTAGAGCAAGACGTATCAGGGTAGCATTGAGTATGCCACTGCTGGGAAGCAAACTGAGTAGTTCTGGAAGATGTGGACTGCAGCCAGCCATGAGTCAAAAAGGAGAAGAGGCTGAATCAGTCATGAAGACTGTATAATACAGGGGAAGAGGAGAGGTGCATGATGAGGACAAAATCTGCACACTCTATACAGGTGGCGAAACTGTAAGCCCACAGGCTACTACTCCAATCCTCATGGTTAGTGCACCACACCTCTGTTAATTGGGTCCAGGCCACCAATGTGCCTCTGAGACTGAGGTTCCCCCAAGTTGCCGAATATTGGTAGTTCCTCTATGATTGGGACGTGTCTGGCTCACAGGCCATTGGACCCATCTATCTACTGCTGTCTAGCCCCTGGGTGTCCCACCAAGCCCCTGTAAGCTGTAGAATCTGTTCTGCATTCTTGCTCTCACTCTCTGAGGTGCAATCAGGGCAGGATTGAGGTCAAGTCACCATAAAGCAGTAGTGAAGCAAACCTGTAAATGGTGTCCTTTCTCATGAGGCCAAATCACCCCATCCATGCATCCCTCACTCTTTTTTTAATGTTTTTATTTATTGGCATTTCAAACAAAGTACAGGACGTCTTACGTCCGAACATGAGGTAGTCACCCCTCTCACAACATCACTGCATTACAACACTCCACCTCCAACCGGGTATGATCTTGTACATTACACGTCAAACCAGTAAACATTACATCATGTGTACATTACAGCTGTTCGTCGAGTCCAGTTAAATAGTCAATTTAATAATGCCAATAGTCTTTTGGTCGTGATCCTAGTGGTAATTCTTCCTCAAACAGTTTCAAATTGTCTTTGCAATAAACCATATCAATATCCAGTGCTTAATTTGCGGTGCCATTTTACCTCCCCAGCAGATCGCTACTCTTCGTTTGGCCATTAGTAGGGCTATTACGCAAAACTTACGTCTGCGTGCTCTAACACCCGGCAACAGGCCCAGTAAGCATGTGCGAATACTACAATCAATCTGGATGTCCACCATCTTACCCAGTATATCAGTTACTGACAACCAAAACTTCGCCACCCCCCCACAATACCATGCCATATGTATAAAATCAGTGTTTTCGGTTCCACACCTTGGTACGTGTGATGTAAATATTTAACGTGTATCAGCCGTAGATTCCCATTTGGTGTCAGAAGTTCCGTGATCATGCCTGTCATAGCCCATTCTTCTTCTGTGAGTGGGTTGTCCAAACAGCTATCCCATTTCTGGATCGCCTTGTGCGCTGTGATACCCATTTCTGCCTGTAGTGATACATAGAGCTTGGACACTAGGTGTCTGGGGTCAGGTGTTATGAGTAGCAATTGTAGGGTCAGTAGTACGCATGGTTCTGATGGGTAAGTCGGGTATAGCGCTTTAAGTGCTTTTTGTAGTCTATAGAACGTGAATTTGAAGAGCATCGATTGGTTCTGGATGTATGCAAGGTCCTCTAACTTTTTGATCACTCCTTCCTGGTATACGTCCCCCATGGTATCTATGCCCACCTGTTTAAAGAGTTCCATCCCCACCTTTTCCTGTGTAACCGAAATATTCGGATGATAATGTAATGGTAGTTCCGGTGCGTAAATTGGCTGCTTTTTCACCTTTTTAGCTATCAGTCTCCAAGCCTCATTTGTAGCGTCTATTGTGTTTATATCTTGCTTGTGTAATGATGGTCTATCATGTGTCACGATTGCATCCAAGGGGATGGGATGGGCGTCTCCCTCTTCAACGGCGACATGGGTAAGGAATGGGACCTTGTGGAACCAGAAATGAGCATATTGGGCCTGGGCGCACATATAATAGAGTAGGAAGTCAGGGACTTTGAACCCCCCACGTGCAAAAGGTAAAGTCAGCGTTTGGAAGTCAATTCTAGCATTTTTACCCGCCCATATTAGTTTTAGCGTCATGGATGTAATTGTTCAAAACACTGCCATTGGGGGCTTTATCTGTATATTATTAAATAGGTAGAGTAGTTTTGGGAGTACCACCATCTTCACGATCGCTATTCTATTCAGATGTATCCATCTGTCAATTTTCTGTTCTAGCCCTGTAATCACTCTACCGTAATTCGTGCGTATCACTACTTCGGGATCCCTATGAAACCACAGCCCTAAGTACCTAACTGGGCCTGTTTGCCAGTCCAGGGGGTATTCCGTTTGGAATGGAAGAGTGTTGTCGGTGAGCGGGATGATAGTCGATTTAGCCCAATTTATACTGAGCCCTGATTGGTAGTCAAATTTGGCGTATTCGCGCAATAATGGGTTCAGATTGTCTTTCGGGTCTCGCACATACAACAGCATATCGTCAGCATAGAGCGATATGTGGAGTGGTCTCTGGGGAAATTGCAATGCTGAATAGTGGTGGCCCTGTCGTATCTTGCAGGCTAGGGGTTCTATCGCTAAGGTGAAGAGCAGGGGGGATAGTGGGCATCCCTGCCTGGTGCCTCTCCCTATGGAAATTGGCTCTGATACGTATTTGTTGACCCGGATGCGTGCAATGGGTTCAGTGTATAATAATTGCACCCACTGCAGGAACATCGGCGGGAAGCCCATCCTGACCAAGATTGTACGCAGATATGTCCAAGCTATGGTGTTGAAAGCTTTCGCGGCGTCTAATAGGACCGCCGCGGCCTTGGTATTGGGAGTCAAGTAGTGGGAGAGTGCGAATAAGGTTCTGGTGTTATGGGACGGAGAGCGGGATGGGATAAAGTCCAACTGATCGGGTAAGATCAGTCTGGTCATCAGTTGTTGCAGCCTAGTTGCCGAGAGTTTAGAGAGTATTTTAGTGTCAACATTTATAAGAGACAATGGTCTATAAGAGTCGCATGTCTCTGGGTCTTTGTCCGGTTTTAGAAACGCTAGAATCATAGCCTCCCTTAGCGAAGGCGGCGATGTCATTTTCTCGTGAGCATCTCCCAGCATAGCTACAATATGTGGAGCCAGTAGGTCTAAATAGGCTTTATAAAACTCTCCCGTATACCCGTCTGGTCCGGGCGCCTTTCCATTAGGTAGTGATTGTATGACTTCAGTGACCTCCTCCACTGTCACTGGCATGGAGAGGTATTCTCTCTGCGCGTCAGACAACCACGCTAGTGCCACATCGTCACAGTATGTTGCAATTTCGGCCTCCGATGCCGTTGTGTTTGCAGTGTATATCTTCCCATATGTATGCATAAATGCCTCCAGTATCCCTTTCGCTTCATGTCGTAACTCACCCTTTGCGTCCCTCACCGCTGTCACTACTGGTGGCGGTCTCTGCGCACTTATTTTGGCTGCCAATAAAGCACCCGGCCTCCCACCTTCACCATAGCTCCTCGCAACCTGTCTTTTATGGACATACTTAAGCTCCTCATCTGCACACTTTTGATACTCAGTTAGCTCAGTTCTGATTTTGCCCAGTATATTTGGATCCAGAGTCCTTTCGAACTCTATCTCCAGTTCTCGTATTTTTTCTTCCCTTTTCGATAGTTGCTGTTGTAGGTCTTTCAAGATACCTGCATTGGTACTGATGCATATACCCCTAATGGTGGCTTTGAAGGCTTCCCACAGCAACCCAGGGTCATCTGTGGTGGGTGCATTGAACTCGAAATACTCTGCAATGTCTTTTTGATTGTTTCTTTATAAATCGGGTCCAGGAGGGCCCTCCCATTGAATCTCCAGCTAAATGGAGGGGGTATATAGTTGGGTAGTGCTAGGGACAACATCACCGGATTGTGGTCCGACTGTGTACGTGGAAGCAGGGTTATGTCCACCATCCATTGTAACACTTCAGGGGAACCCAGCCAATAATCCATTCTCGACCAGCTACCATGCGCCGCTGTGGTATGTGTAGCTTCCAATTTGGTCGGTTTTTGGTTCTCCAGAGGTCTATTAGGTGCTTGTCTAGTAAGATGTCACGCAGTTTCTTTAATGCTTGTTTGTGTGTCTCCGCTGATGTATGTGATCTGTCAACTACGTCATTTAGTGCTACGTTGAAGTCCCCCCCCCACACCACTGGGACTTCAGGGAGTTCATTTAGTTTCATCCAGGTGGAATTGTAAAATGCAGGATCATCAACGTTCGGTGCATATATATTTGGTAGGTTGATCTTTTGTCCTCTCCGAGTGCCTGCAACGGCTACATATCTCCCTTCGCTATCTGTGTGTACGTGTTCCGTCACGAAGTTTAACCCTTTCCTTATGAGTATCAGGACCCCTCTCGAGTATGAAGAGTACGCAGCCCCATTGTCAGTTCCGCCCATCTTTTGCCTATATGCGTCTGTGCATGAGGGTCTATGTGTGTCTCTTGTAGGAAGGCTATGTCAATATGTAATCTTGTAAAATATGCTAGTATTTGTCTAATTTTCTTGGGGTTTTTGAGGCCCCGCACATTCCAGGTTAAAAGTCTTAGCTTATCCGACATTTGTTTCTCAACCATCACCTCTCTCTAATCTTATGCTGTTCCATCTTGTACTACTGGTAGTGTTTCTATTACACCTTAGCCATACTTGATGCAACATGTACTTCAATACATTCCCCGCTCGGATTAAGGCAGTGTATCTCAAATGCAGTGTTTCGAACCTATTAGTCCCAACTCCTCCCCACCTCCCCCACCCACTTTAGCATCCCAATCATGCCAAAGACATTCCCCACTATCAACATTTAACTTGACAAAACCATGGTATGGGGTCACCCTGTCGGGGGGTCCACCTGGGTCACACAACCTCATCCCACATAGAGGATGTGGCCAGGTTAGTAGTGTTGTATAGCTCCTATATATCCTTATATCGTGTTAAGTTAGCATAGGTACATTTGAGATTTAAACGCCATTTTTCCTTTCTTGCAACTTCTGCACACGACCCTTAATTGTTGACTTAGCTTTCAACCTAGTGGTTTGCCGTGGTGTATGTGAGAATAATATGTTATTGCTCTGATATCAGTTTTGTTTAATAAACCATGTCTGCACGGAGAGTGCTGAAGTTTCAGGAGCAACACGATATGGAATTGTTATGAGGTCTGATCTCCACGCCTTCATAGTCATAACACAAGTGCAGCCTTTGCCAACTTGGGCTTGAGGCGGGATTGATATTGCTTTGCACGAGAATTGTTAACACACTTGATGCGGTGCACATGCAGAGAGAGCTGATGTATGCTGATGTGATTCCTTCATGCTAGGACACTAAGGTATGGGCCCGCCCTAAAACAACCCAAAGAGACCTTCTTAGCTAATAATATAATATATGTGTTAGGGAGGGTGAGATATAAGTGTTGTTAACTCTTATTCATTACAGCATGTTAACATGCTGTCACCATTCGCTTTTTATGTCTTAGTAACTATGCTGATAATTTTGATACTGATAATAAGTATACTTGTATTATCTAAGATACTGCGCCTGAGAAGACGGCATTAGTAAATAAACATTTCAAATGCACATGTGTCTTCTTTACTCCATGTTCTGGTTTGTAATGATAATATAACGAAAGAGTGTTCATGAGTCCCACGTACCCTGAGGTACTGTAAGTTCATGTTCTGGTTTGTCTAAACATTGGGAGTTTGATATGTCCAATGAGACACTGTAGCTAGCTCGGTAAGGGGTGAGTTGGTTGCTAAGGTAAGTTTTGGGACACCCTAATTTGCCGAGGTTCCACTCCTCTGTGCACAGTTCTGTGTGAGTACAGAAACCCTGCAACATGGCGCCCAACGGTTTCGGTGGTCTTATATCATGACACTCGAGTAGTTTATCGTTCATGCCTTAACCCCTTCACGTCCGTTTCCGGAAAACGGGGTGTTGGTGAAACCTACCTATTTTTTGAAATAGGTCTTTATTCAAGCTTGATTCTTACCTAAACGGTTTCTTTGAATTCCTACCCAGTTGTGCTACAAAGTATTCTTTGTTTTTTCTTGTTTCCAATTCTGTAATGGCGGCAGCGGTGGCTATTGCACAGCATAGTCGGGTAGCGGTACGCAACCATCTTCAGACGTACCAGGTCCCAGTAGATGGGATGGCTGTGATTTTCGTGGTATGTGCAGATCTGGCGTTTCCTTACGAGTTGTTTTACTCTTGGGTTACGTTTCCGGCTGTGGACGCTAATTCTGGTTTGTTCCACTCCTACACCGCCTCGGATGTCCCGGCTGAATATACGCCGTACAGGGCATTGGAAATACCTATTGATCATTGGCAGCATCGAGTTTGGTTTGATGGCGCCCTCCCCCACTCTTTGTCCCCTGCGAGGTTAGGTCCACTCTCAATTCCAGGTACTAATTGGCCTGCGTTGGGTGGCTTTACCCCGCACCCGAATCACGGGGCTTGTACCCTGGCAGAAATTCGCAGGCTACATGTAGTTTCCATTTCCGTGATTCGTGCTTTAGTGCAATACATCGGTCGACATCTTCCTGGTGGTCCCCAGGGGGGTGCGGCCGCTCCCATGGAACGAGGCGGAATGCGTCTCAATCCAGTGATGGTAAATTCGGTTTTTGGTGCGCGTCCTGTTGACAACGATGACTTCCCATTCTGGCTAGCAGAGAAGTTTGATCAACTGGAGGCGGTTTTTCCGAATTCTACTCCTGCTGATAAACATAGAATGTTAACGATTACTCTACCGAAGGATATTACTCCTGAACTTGCTGACTGTGAAAGCTGGGGAAAAACATTTGCGGCTGTTTATACAAGGTGCTTCGGCACCCCGTCTATGACTGCCCTGCCTGAAATCATTAGACGTGTTCAGAATGATCACGGTCCAGAGGCAGCGGTTGAATTGGGTATGCGCCTGTGTGGTTCTTTTGAGATTGTAAGTGATCTCATTCTCGCCAATGTTAAAGGAGATGCAGTTAACTTTCAGGTGTCGAATGCTTTGGCTGCTCTGCCCGATGCCGACAAACCCCGCCAGTTAGCAAAGATTGTAGTGGCCGCTTATAAAACAATTGGCCGCACAAGTAGAGGTCTGAAATATTTTCCGGTAAAGGAGAAAAAACAACCACAGGGACAATCTGCAGTGACAGATGCCCAGCCCAAGTCCAAGAAACCGAATTGGCCTAAAAAACAGACACAGGGGAAGCAGACAACGCAGACTCAGGGTCCTTTTCCTGCAATACAAGCTCCTGCGCCACCTGAAAAAGTTTATGATTTGCGCGACCGCGCGATGATTAAATCGCCTGATCGTTTTCAGGGTTCTGATCAACGCTCTCCTCGTTCCTTTCAGGACACATCGGCCCCGAAGACCGGTGGAGGAGGAGGGGGTGGACGTGGACGTGGTGGCCAACAAGGACGTGGTCAGTCCCGCCAGACGGACGGCGCAGTGAAGCAGGAGGATTCTACGCCTAGGCGTCCGCAGTTTGCGAAAAAGAAAGTCGCAGCCTTAACAGCGCATCGATATGCCACAGATAGTGAGAACGCGGCTTCGGAATCTGACGTGGGCTCTGACCTTGCTGGACAGCGCGGCGGAGATAACCATAGTCAGAGAGGCGCTGCGTCCACTACTGAGGGTGACAGCGACTGATGTCTACGTTGTGATAGAAACAGCGGATACGAGACTTGCTCCCCCTGAAAGACTATATGAAATTGTCCTGTTAATTGAAGGTGACATACAGCGTACCGTTAAAGGTGTATTTTGGGAGAATCTATCTTCTACATATGATATTTTACTTTCGGAGGCTGACTGGCCCCCACCTTTTGTGCTCGCGGCGCCGCGAGGGGAGGAGGTGATCCTACCCAGTTTCGCGAACACTGTCTCGAAAGAGCATGCGCAGCATTTTGCAGAAGAGTGGGCTCGGGCTCTCGCGCCGGCTCTGTACCGTAACCAATGTGGTTGGGATAGATTGTCGCCTTGCCACGAAATTCCGTTGCGGTCTCAGCCGCAGCCTCAACCTCAATATCCCATTCGGCGTGAAGCAAAATCTTCCGTCGCGGAAATCCTTGAACAATTGGAATATCAGGGAGTTATTGAAACGTGTGTGTCACCGATGAATAATCCCCTTTTTACTGTGAACAAACCTGACGGATCATATCGTTTGGTTTTGGATTACCGGCATTTAAACTCGCATTGCCGTAACTGTGCTGTACAGAATACCCACGGCTCTGCCCTAGTGGATAGTCTCGTGCGTAAGCGTTTCAAGACAACGCTTGACATATCCAATGGTTTTTATGCCCACAGATTGGACAGCTTTAGCTCCCAATGGACCAGTTTTACGAGCGCTGGAGTCCAAAAGCAATTCCGGCGTCTTCCAATGGGCTACAAGAATAGTCCTGGTATATTTACCGCTCGAATTGTCTCTATTCTGGAGGCACTCGACCCTGATGCTTTTTCGTATGTGGATGACATATATCTCACAGACGACGATATTTGGGAGCATCTGTGTCGTGTAAATTCTGTTGTTTGCAACTTCGCAGACATGGGTTACAAATTTAACTTTGCAAAATCGCACATTGCTGAACACACAGTGTTGTTTTTGGGCTATGAGCTCAACAATGAAGGTAGAGGTTTGGCTCCTCACTTCTTAGAGAAGTGCGCACAATTGCGCGCTCCAACAACACTGAAAAAATTACAGTCTTTACTGGGCTTTTTGAATTTCGGCAGGACTTACATTCCGGAATATGCCCAGCGTATCAAGCCTTTGTATGCTTTGATACAACCAACTTTCTCGAAATCATGCTGGCTGCCTGAGCATTCAGCCATTTTGCAATCCTTGCAGGCTGATCTGCTCGCTTCTAAATATTTACTGACTCGTGATAACCACACCAACCTGGTAATAAGAATAATTCCTGGGACGGTGGGTTTCACGTACCTCACTTTTAATGAAGGTGACACGGTACCTATTGCTTACAAGTCACACTTGTACACTTCGGCTGAGATGCGGTTTCCCACAGTGGAAAAGGTTTTAACTGCTGTACAGATGGCAATTCTAAAAGAACGAGCACTGTCTCAGGGGAAACGCATGCTAGTGGTAACACCCTGTCCTCACTTGGAGGCAGTCACGAAAGCCAGTGTACCGAATTCAAAGGCTTTGCACCCTCGGTGGATTCAGTGGGCAGCGTCATTGTCATCCACGGATGTCATGTTTATTTTTGACGCTTCCTTACGGTCGCAGGAGTACTTGCAGTATGAATTCGTTCATCCGGCTCCTCTGGCGATGCGACCTTTGGAGGACTTCCATTGCATCATTTACACTGATGGGTCGGCGCAGGTTGCGCATGGCTCTAAACATGCCTACGTTTCCGCATGCGCCATTGTAGTTGGTGCTATGTTGAATGATGAGTTCATTTCCAGGGAGGTACACACGTTGCCCCTGGGCGATTGCACCGCACAATTGGCAGAGCTTCGTGCTCTCTTACTAGCTTTGGAGTACGCAGATCCAAGTATTACTACTCTAATTGTAAGTGATTCTTACTACTGTGTCCAGTCTTACAATGAAAACTTGTTCTTTTGGATTCAAAATGATTTTCATGATTCCAAGGGTAGCACAATAAAACATAAAATGATCTGGGTTCGAGTGGCAGAGCTTAAGGCTATGTTGCCACTCGTTTATGTGATTCATACTCTCGGTCATCAGCGCGTAGGAGTTCACGCTGTTGGCAACTCGCTTGCTGATGAAGCAGCGAAATCAGCAGTATCTACATACTTAGTTGCAGCAGTTACTAGGTCTAAAACCAAGATTGATAGCGACATCTTGGCAGCGATTGCTGCCTCTGAGAAGGGAAGTAAACATCCTGCTGGATTCCCTTCGAAGTATAAATACCACTTAAGTCCCGAAAAGGTTCCTTTTGTGACAATTCCTGATGTTGGGGAACGGCTGATTCCCAACTCGGATCGCAGAACAGACTTGATTACAGCGGCTCATGAAGGTGTGGCGTCTGCGCATGCGGGCGTCTCAGCCACTGTAACGCAACTACAACAACGTTTCTGGTGGCGGGGACTGTACAAACAGACGCGTGATTATGTCCTTCTTTGTGACATATGCCAGCAGATTAAACCTTCAACTGCTACGCGTCCGCCACAGACTCAGTTGTACATTTCTAATAAACCACTAGGCTGTGTTTATTTAGATCACTGCGGTCCTTTTTCATCTGATACTGCGTATAAGTACATCTTAGTAGCAGTTGACTCATGCACACGCTTTGTGTGGGTATGGCCACATCGCAGCGCTGATTCACGGACTGTCATTAGAGATTTGCGTATCTTTATAGGGATTTTTGCCTGTGGTACCTTCCATTCGGATCAGGGTCCGGCTTTCGCCTCTAAGGCGTATAAGGATGCCATGACTTCGATGGGGGTCCAAGTCAAGTTTTCGTCACCCTACAGACCTGAGGGTAATAGTGTAGTTGAACGAATGAACCGTGATTTAAAGCAATCTTTGACAGCCCGAGTTATAGGCACTGGCAGAAACTGGCTGGCTCACCTCTATGGCGTGCAGCGTGCTCTTAATAATCTCCCTAGAAGGTCTCTGGGTGGGCGGACCCCATACGAAATGCTCTTTGGCATCAAGATATACATCCCTGACCTTGACGGTCTAGACTCTGTGGTTCGCGCCACTTCCTTTGACGCAGATGAACATTGCAATGTTTTACAGAATCTACAAAAGACCAGAGACACTCTTGCAAAGGAACATTTGCCCTCCACACCGGATGATGCGTTGCAGATCCCGGTAGTTGGCTGGCTACCCCAAGTTGGAGAACTGGTTCGAGAGAAGATCGACAACAAGAAAGAGTTTGGTCCCTCCTATCGAGCTCCAGTCCCAGTGCTTGGAGTGAAGGGCACAAGAACAGTCATTTTACCACCACTTCCAGGTCGTAAGGAAAACAGGTTTATTTCTATTGACAATGTCAAGATACACAGAGTGGCCGATTCTTCTTAGCATGACACCGGCTGTTTCCTGTCCTTCCATTGTGAGAAATTCAATTATGCCCACTGCCTCTAATATTGAACCTGAAGTGGCCATCGAATTACCTGCTGTTTCCAGTCCATTATTAAATAATTTGCCCGGAACTAACATGGATGAGACAGACTATACATACCCCACTGATTTGTCCATGCCTGACCTGCAAGCTCGTTTAGCCACGGAATCCAGATTTTCATTTGACTCTGCTTCTCTTGCCTCGAAAAAACCCTCTCAAATTGCGGTATATGCTAGCCTGTTTAAAAAACATTTTTTGATTCCTCCTTGGATATACATTTGGCTGGTCCTTTTTTCGGTTTACCTTTTTATGTCAATTGGTTTTGTGTTTTATTTTTTTCGGATTATGAATGGACACTATGTCGAGGAGAGAACTTGCATTACTCATTTAAATGGAACATTGGCCCCACTTTCCTCTTCACATTCTACACACAGATTAAAAAAAGACTTGACTTTGCTTAACATCACAGCATGGCCTGTTCTGGATGGAATCGCGTGGGATGCAGTTCGTTTTCAGATTCATGGCCCAACGGAAGTCGTTAATGTTCCTAATGTACTAAGAGTTAATATGGGGGATGTGGTCAAACAAAACATTCGTTCTGATGATTGGGATGTTAATGCTGTGGAAAGTTTGTTTTCTGATTTGAAATACTATGCTGCTTTTGATGCTGAGGATTTATATTTAGAATCTGCTAATTATGGTGAATTGTTCTGTTACCAACATTATGGCAATCACTTCTTACACAAAACATCTTCCCGAAGGGAGGCTGTTAATTTTACTCAGTGGGAACATTGCCCAGCTCCTACACAAGGGAGTTCAGAAACGTTTCTTAAAAAGTATACTTATTTCACTGACTTTAACCAGTCCAATCCCGAGTCCTTTTATTTTAAATTTCACAAACAGCCACTGTCCAAGGTTAGACTTACCGATACAAAATTGTTGTACTCGAAGGCCTTCCTAGATCAATTAGTTACTGGGGGCTATGAGTTATGGAAGGAAACAATAGACCTTAAATCAGTTTGGGGTTCAAGGGCCTGGCAGGTACGAGGCACTGAGGCTTTGCACCGTGCATGTCTCATCCCAAATCATATGTTGTTTTTAAATGAAACCATTTCCCAGACCACATGCTTTGGATTGGCTACGTCTAAAAGGTTAAACACCCCGTCTTTCCCGGAGTTGGAGGAATATGAGAATTGGAGTAATTTTACTCAATTGTCCATTAAAGATATACAGGCTCTGCTTCTTAATTCCTCCTTTAACATTTCCAGTATGAATCCCAGGGGTTGGCTGCTTTGGCACCGTAGTGCTGATTCTTGCCAAAAAAGATTTTTGAATATATCTGACGGTTTTAAGACTGTTAGATCTGATCCCCGGTTTGATTTGAGTCATACTGTCACCTCTTACTCTGTGGGCAAGTTGTGTCAAGCTTGGCTGAAACATTCAACTTTACCTGCGGTTAAGTATCACCTTTCCAAACTGAATGCAGACGTGGATTTGAATGATTTCATTAAAGGCCCAGCTAGTGGCAGGTCGAAAAGGTGGTTATATGGGGTTTACAATGAAATTTGGAAACTCTCACAGATTGAGGCCGCTTCACGCCTTAGGGCTATTGATCAGGCGAATCTTGAGAAAGTGCTTGCAGTTGTTGACAATAGCATTAACGTGCTTTCCTCTAGAATTTACACATTAGATAATATTGTGTCGTCTGTTGTTGATATTGTGCATGATGAAGTGTCAGTATTATACCATGGTCAAAATCAATTACGGTCAATCATGCAGTTTGCATGGACACTTCAGACTCTGAAAATGGGTAAAGTTCCCTGGGGATACATGAACGTTTCCTCTTTATTTTCCCCGTTTAATTTGACAGACAAACAACGCTTGCTTTCAATGCGTGATGCTTCCTTTTCTATGCTCCATATTGAAAGATTGGAGTCTTTACCTTTTTCTGTGGCAGAAGCCACTACTGCTACGTGGCTTATCCACGGTTTAATAACACTGCCTTTTGCTTTATATAAGTTTTCAAATTGTATGAAATATGTGCCAATAGGTCGTTTTGAACCCTTAGGTAGCGGTTTTCTTCATGAGGTCTGGTCACTCCCATACACATACAGATGTTTCAAGGATGAACAAGAAGTTTATCTAACAGGGGATGAGTGTACTGAGACGCCAGATCATTCTTTAATGTGCAGACACATACAGTTACACGGTTCATGTAACAAGGACCGACCGAATATGGCTTGCGTTTTACAGGGCACGCCAGTTCCTGCTATCATCCCCACGTTTAAATTGTTAGAGAATGGTAGTTATTTAATGCTCAATAATGAAAACTGTTGTGGTTTAATTAAAGGTATAGCTTTCATAGTAACAGTTAGTGAGCGAGTTATTTGCTGCAGAAATGTTCTTTATCCTCCCACACGTGAACATAGGGAATCTTCCATTTGGCCACAGATACCGACCTTGGGAGCAGAATTCAGCGGCATGGCTAGAATAAGAGCTCTATTGTCCCAGAAAGAGGTGGCCTTGAGCTCGGCCCGTGAAACTTTCGTGCTTCACATTGCTAACACCCGTACGGAGGTTCAGGCTCTTTTAAATACTGATTTGCCTTTGCATTTCGGAGCCATGGTCCGTTCTATCTTTAACGCATCCTCCACAACGGGCCTAGCACATTTTTTTAAAGTTGTTAGCGGTGGTCTCGTGACTTCCTTTGAGAAGATTTTTGGAGTCATCCCTGCCTTCTTCCATTCTATTTTTTCATCCTTATTTGGAGGGTTCCCGTTTTTACTTGCATTAGCGGCTGGCGCATTGGTGGTTTTCTGCCTTTTTAAATATGGATGCCCTTCCTGTGCAAGACCACGCTCAGCTGCTACTGACGCGGTTTCGCAACCGCATGCTTGATTATTATGGCACACTGCCGTTGGCGACTCTAAGCACGGCGTTTGGATTATCTTTTCGGTTCTCCTATTTCACCTGTGTCCAGCCTGTATTTCGCTGCCTGACCTGTGATTTCCTTTGGGCCATTGATTTGTGTCTCTGCGGACCAATATCTTCTGACGTCGATTTTGATCAACTGATGAGTCCTATCATTGCTCACGAGTTGGTTTGTTCTGACGAAAGGATTATGGCCTTGGCGGTGGCACATGGACTAATGGGTCCCTGGGATGTGTTGTCGGCAGCGCGAAATTTCTTGGAACGAAGTTTTCTTGAAAACCCACCGAGCTGTCCTCTGATGGTTATAGAGGATCCGGTGCTGGAAGATCACGTATGTTCCTTTCATCTTTTAAATTGGATGGCTGAACTGTTTTCGGATGAGGACAGTGACTTCCTCCTGGAGGCTGTTGCGGCTTACTTTTCATATACAGTCTTATCATAGACACTGCCTCAAATTGACATGCTGATTGATAGCATTTCCTTGATTTTATTGACTTTTGGTCAAGACATTTTATTTTTGCTTGCCTATTGGCTTGAGCCACATTATACTTGTGGGCTATTTTTTAGCATTAGTTTTTATAAATTGAATTTTTATTCATGCTCGTTTATAATTGGATTCTGCTCTCATGTGATGGCACTTCTGTTATCTTATTTAGTCCGTTCTCGGATCATGGGGGGGTGTTGTATAGCTCCTATATATCCTTATATCGTGTTAAGTTAGCATAGGTACATTTGAGATTTAAACGCCATTTTTCCTTTCTTGCAACTTCTGCACACGACCCTTAATTGTTGACTTAGCTTTCAACCTAGTGGTTTGCCGTGGTGTATGTGAGAATAATATGTTATTGCTCTGATATCAGTTTTGTTTAATAAACCATGTCTGCACGGAGAGTGCTGAAGTTTCAGGAGCAACACGATATGGAATTGTTATGAGGTCTGATCTCCACGCCTTCATAGTCATAACACAAGTGCAGCCTTTGCCAACTTGGGCTTGAGGCGGGATTGATATTGCTTTGCACGAGAATTGTTAACACACTTGATGCGGTGCACATGCAGAGAGAGCTGATGTATGCTGATGTGATTCCTTCATGCTAGGACACTAAGGTATGGGCCCGCCCTAAAACAACCCAAAGAGACCTTCTTAGCTAATAATATAATATATGTGTTAGGGAGGGTGAGATATAAGTGTTGTTAACTCTTATTCATTACAGCATGTTAACATGCTGTCACCATTCGCTTTTTATGTCTTAGTAACTATGCTGATAATTTTGATACTGATAATAAGTATACTTGTATTATCTAAGATACTGCGCCTGAGAAGACGGCATTAGTAAATAAACATTTCAAATGCACATGTGTCTTCTTTACTCCATGTTCTGGTTTGTAATGATAATATAACGAAAGAGTGTTCATGAGTCCCACGTACCCTGAGGTACTGTAAGTTCATGTTCTGGTTTGTCTAAACATTGGGAGTTTGATATGTCCAATGAGACACTGTAGCTAGCTCGGTAAGGGGTGAGTTGGTTGCTAAGGTAAGTTTTGGGACACCCTAATTTGCCGAGGTTCCACTCCTCTGTGCACAGTTCTGTGTGAGTACAGAAACCCTGCAACAGTAGTAGTTCGGCTAGTACCCCTCATCTGTGCCCTCCCCACGTGTAGTAAGGTGTGGTGACGTCTACGCCAATATCAATCGTTTAATGACACTATGCTTCTGACAGTCGTAGAGCCGATCCAGTCGGTACCCCATGTCCATGTTCCTGCAATTCTATAGCAGTCTGACCAACTGTGTTATTACCACCGCCCCTCCATAACATACTAGTGCAGTGTACATTTGCTTTTACCTGGTCTAGAGGGAAATTGTTGAGACATATTACCATATCACGCCAGCCCTTCTAGCCTAGCCAATCTAGTGCCTTCGTCAGTGAACCCTTCTTTAGGTTATATATTATACCAGCATAACCGGCACCAACGGGCGCCTGACAAGCACCCGCCCGTTATGAGTGACTGATCCACGCCATTGCCGTCTCTTGGATAGTTTGGAGTAGAGTCCCGTTGTATGGTTTCCCCGCTTCACATCCGTGGTAAAGTAGTAGTCGAATTACAATGTTCCCAATCTGCTGTCGCCACAACTGGGATGGCTCCAACTTGCTGTTTACATCTTCGTTTCGCTACTCCGAGTCTTGGTTCCGTTCCTGTCTGCGTTGCTCGCGCCGCCGCTGTCCTATCTTTTTGATGAAGTCGTTCGCCTCTTTTGGCGTTTGACAAATCACAGTCTTTCCGTCCTTCGTCATTTTCAATCTGGCAGGGTAGAGCATTGCATACTCCACACCCATCTCTCTGAGTTTCTGTTTCGCCGGTGTAAATTCTCTACGAGCCATTTGGACGTTAATCGTGAAGTCGGGATAAAATTGCAGTTTACTACCTTGATGTTCGATCGTCTGCTTTTCCCTCGCCATTTTCAGCACTGTGTCTCTGTCTCTGTAATTCAGGAGACGAGCGACTATTGGCCGTGGGGGAGCTCCCGGTTTTGGTCTTGGTGCCAGGGTTCTGTGGGCACGTTCCACAATAAAGACTGATGACATATGCTCGGCCCCAAAGATGGTTTTCAATAGGTCTTCGACATAAGTTTCCATCTTGCCGGTGTTGGTCCTTTCTGGCACGCCCGGTATTCAGACGTTGTTGCGTCGGGACCGCGCTTCCAACTCCTCGGATTTGTTTTTAATGACTTCGAGCACTTTGTCCATTTCCGAGTATTTCTGTGCAGTAGTGTGGGATTCGTCCTCCACTGCTGACAGGCGAGTCTCCGCCTCTTCCAGTCATTTGCCATGTTTGTCTATTTTTGCGGCCATATTATCGACCCTCTGTGTGATCGAGTCTAGTTTCCCGTGCACATCCTGCAGACTTTTTTGGATAGCTTTCAATGTTTGCTCCATTACATTGCTTGGTTCATTGTCATTGTCCTGTTCAGTCTCCGAGGGAGCATTGAATCCTTTTGTTGTCTTCCTGGAGTCAAAGGCCAGCTTGGTTTAGATTTTCTCTGGTTTGCCCATGTTTTTGCCCCACCCGATCTCAGTGCGCGCAGTATTGTGCCTGCTGGTTTGTGGTCACTGTCGATTAGTGTACGCTCCCACCTCACTTGGCCAATGTGGTTCAGGTGCTGTGGGCGTCTTCCCACGCAGGATAAATATGGTGCTACTGAACACTGTCTCTTGGGATTTCGGGGTTTCCCGTCCCTGAGGCGGTTATAGTGGGGTGACACCTGCACTATTGGGACTGCTCTCCTTCACTCTGTCGTTTGGCCGTTTATAAGGGTCAGCACACTCAGGGTCTCACCGTTACACCGCCCAGTTCTTGTTATGTCGCAGCCTCCCCTATGATGTCATCTCGTATCTGCCAGTTGAGGCGGTATGATGTCTGTACCGCTGTCGCCGCAGCCAGCTCCGTGCCGTATGCGCTCGTTTCCTCCTCTAGCGCCTCCCTTAAGCAGTGTCCTCAACATGTGCACAGTGCATCCCAGACCTCGTTCTGGATATGGCGATGTCAGTGCAATTTCGCGTGTGCATTCGATAGTGGTACGGCCTCATTTGCGCATCTTACCGCTATTTCCCGTTCTCAATTCCGTGCCTGCAGTCCCACGTTCTGCTGTCATCTTCGCCTTCTAAAGCGCTATGGGCGCCGCCATCTTGTGATCGATACTGCAGTGGTCTTCCTGTTGCTGTGCATTTTTATGGTGAGGATGAAAGTGACTCGTGCCTTTTCTCTAGTGGGGCTCAGATCTGTGATTAGTTGGGTGCTTCTCGTCAGGGTCATTGCGCGCTACTGTCCCCAATCACCGCCATTTTGCGCCTCGTATTGTTGTGGGATGGGGTGTCTGGGATTATCCGCTTTGTTTGTCTTACACTGCTGTTAAGACCCTCCAAGTCCTGCTGCGCTCCCCTTAATTCCTTCGTACCTGCCTTGAGAGCTACACCGTGATCCTACCGTCCATCTGCTGCCTCCTCCGAGTAACGTGATGCGTTTCCTTCACTGACCCGCCATCTTGGACCTAATCGTTTGCCGGCACCTCAGGTCTCCGGGATGGATTTCTTGATATCCGGTTATTATCCACACATTTCTTCCTCACCCCGTTCTTCCTGTTACAATCCGGTTACGATTTTTGCCGTTTTTGTGTTTCGGGGCACTCGCCTTCCGCTAGCATTTGCCGATATTACAACCCTGCCGGCGGAGCTGTCTCAAGTGGCAGCCATTCCGCTGTGCGCCCTCTAGCGCCCCCCCATGCATCCCTCACTCTGCTAAACCATCAGTGCTAGTGAGGGTAGGCCTCCACCATCAATGAAATGGTGCCACTGTTGCACCATAGGAGTGGTAGAGTCAGTGGTGGTAGGACACAAGAGGGTAGAGGTCAGGCTTGATGGAGCAGAAGAAAGGAGCCGCTGCTGCCTCAGTGATTCCAAGCTGCTGTCTGCTGAAGTAGGTGCTCACAGCAGGCCGCTGAGGTAGGCAGCCATAGTGCTGTGCCACAGCAGTGTCTGAGAGGGTTTTCAATTGCAGTGAAAGGGTGGTTGGCTCCCTCCATGCTGAGTAGTAGTATCAGGAGGGCAGGACGACGGGCTGGCTCTGATACAATGTGGAGGAGGAGATGTCAGTTGTCCCGCACCTCGGGCCAGCCGCTCCTGAAGTAGACCAAAGGTGGAGTTGATCAGATGGATCCACATTTTGCCAAAATTGACCCCACATGGCAGCAAGTGTGTCAGCACCTCCCAGCAAGATGGTCAATACAGCTGCGGGCTCAGCAGTGGCAGAACAAGACAGCCAGACTAGCGCCACAAAGGAGCTCTATCAAGGTGCAGCGAATGTGGTCAGCTCCAGGTTCCACCTGCATTGAGCTGTCCTCTCATTATTTGCAATGAGATGATGAGTTGTCCACCTGATTGTGCTATTTGTTGCTGACTGATTCATAGTGGGTATTGGGTGATTTCACTAATTTCTGGCATATTTCTGTTGTATAATTATGTACTTGTACTGTCTGTGCACTAGAATTAAATGGGTTGACCATGTTTGTACTTTGCCATTTAGTCTTGAGGATAGTCTTACGTACTGTTGACTAAAAAGACTAAAACATCGATGAACCTTCCACATCTGCCACAATATCGCCACATAGTATGCCCCTCATAAGGAATATAATGACTATTAACAAATAATCATGAGGCTAGTGTCAGTGGCTGCTTTTACTGTGACCCCATGTATTTATGACACCATTACGATTAGTAATTTAGTACTGAAAAAAACCGTTTACCATAATAAACCGGTCATATTTGGGGTTGTTCCACAGAGTGCCCCTTTCTACATACACATTGTTGCATCTATGTTTACTTCTTCAATATTCATTAAACGTATTATAAGTTGGATTTATTTAATACCAACATTTACTCGTCAAATTGGGTCCCTGACATTATTCCTTCAGGAGTCGTAGTTGCTCTTTGAGGCATCAGACCGTATAAGTTGTTATCCATTTGCAGCAGTTGATAAATGTATTTTCAATAGAGCGCACCAATGTGAATTATATGTATTGTGTGTTTTGATAGTATGTCTCTTAATAATATATTCACGTATTAATTTGCGTAGTCGGTACGTAGTAACAGCATTATGGTTATAGGCGTTAACCTGAACGTGCTGCTGACTTCTCATGTTATTTTTCCATCAGACATCAAGATCAAGAGGTTTTATTTTTCTTAAACAGTTTGAATGGTATAAATTCACAGTCTTATTCGAGAGTGGGATTTTGAAGACACATCCAAGACAGCAGAGAAACGTGACTCCAAGCAGAGCCACACCAAGGTTGCTTTTCACAACCGTCTTTATGCAGAGAAATTATTAGTGTTTTCCTTTTCCCTTTGCTCAGAAATGTATGTTTATTTGCTGCCAGCATTGCAATATTCTATCAATGGCTGTAAAGAAGGTGAGTCATGATGTTGATACATAACATTCATAGTCCGCAAAAGAAAAAAAGAAAAAAATTTGAATGTTTATTTTACAGATGAGAAATGATTGTAGACTCTTAAAATAAATGCTTCAACATCTACAGGAAGGCCACCAATGGTTCGCTAGGCATAAATATGTAGGATGTGGGCAGACACTTTCATGAACATTTATCTAGATTGTCTTCTAGCAGTAGCTGAAAAATAGAACAGTGTCATCTATAATTCATGTCTGAATTGCACCAGAGCAATATTCATTAATTTCAAGACATGTTATGATAATAACGTACTCCACTCTTTAATTGCACAAGTAGACTTCACAGCATCAATGTCGAAGTCTATCAAAGTGTAGGGCACACCTGAAATTACACTGAAGTATCTCAACAAAAGCGGCTATAATTTAATGTTTCCATTGTTGGATGCACTAGTACCAACTAAGAAATATCCATGTTGTAGTGCAGAGTGCGGTAGGAGATAAGATGTTTAATAGAATCCCACCGCTGCTGATGTGACCTAAGTTTAAAAAGAAAACTTTAAGCACTGAAGTCTCCCATTATCAATCAATGTAATGTAATGGAATTGCAAAATCAAGTGTAAATGGGCAAACTCGTGAACGTCCACCAGTTCAGACCAAAGTATGTTTCATAGGCTGCCAATCCAACAGTAACCAGGTCAGATAAGAATGGGGCATGGTTGCATGTCGTTAAATGGTGTTGTACACTTTAAATAGTGCAAAATGTACAATACGAACAGTGAAAACGGCCATATACCAATAGCTGCTTTGGCAGGTGGAGTAGGTGATGGACAATCGGCTGATGAAGGCAGAAAATTATGGAACAAATCAATATCAAACTAGTCAGATCGATAACACTATCTAGCTATCTATATCTTCTGAATGCACTAAAGCTATGATTCTTAACCTTTTGACTTCTATGGACCCCCATTTAATCATTACTGGAATCAGAGGGCCCCCGCTGAGTCATTAATGGAATCCAAGGATCCTGACCTAAGCATTTTCGATGATTTGAACCATAAAGCAATATATATTTTTTTTTTTTTCACAAAGAAACATAAAAAAATCTACATTTTTAATGGGAAGGTTAAAGCTTGTCTACACTGCATTCTGTATAATGTGCTTGCACTGCTCCTGCAAATCAATCTGAAGGTGCCAGCTTAATTTTTAGCCTCTGATTTCAAATTTCTCTACATTTACAGCTCAATAAAACATTTTAATTTTTACATTTTGCTTCTCTATTTATATACACCTTATTAATTTGTTAATGTTGGTTATTTTTTTTAAGCAGTTGCGGACTCTCAGGGGGACAGTAGATGTCTTGAAAAGGCACATACAAACAGAGCTCTAATGCTCACACTTTGCTTGTGTTTTTCAATAGAAGAGTATGCAACTAGGAGTTCACTTATAATGTTACAATCTTAGCTAGTTGGGAAGGTCCTTATTATGGCAGGCTTAGCTCTGAAGTCTGGAGCTTTTATACGCAGCCATTGAGTACAATTTTGAACTAAACCATAAGATTGTGCTGTATATTTTAACAGATTACTTTCATGAAAAAATAAGTGTCAGAGCCAAGAGAAGGTACAGCACAGACACTATTCACATCAGATGGAATGCCCTTGTCAATAACTAACTTCTACTGGACTAGACTTCTCTCCTCTGCCACAATAAGCACATATCCAACCAGCTAAGGCTTTAAATGCACACGGTTGCTCTAGGTTGGACTCCCCTCTACTCAAAAACAGAAGCCAAGTATGCACACAAACGAGCAACTTTAAGAGAAAAAGAAAAACACCTTCTTAGTCTGCAGTCTATAGATGCTGCTTGCTTCATTTTTTTGTTTACATTTCTTTATTGATTTGACATATATTCATGCATGACAGCGGCATCTGTAAGTCTTCTCAATCACAGAGCAGTGCTGCCGCAAACTTTTGGTAATATACAAACATCATCACCTGTAATAGCATGTTAATTGTTATGATTGATTGAATGATTGAATAAGGATTTGTAGTGCGCAACTTTGCCCGAAGGCGTCAAGGCGCAAATGATGGAAAATAGCCAGGTACATGTATAGAAGTTATGGGATTAACATATAGGTGGGGAAGGGGAGGGGCGAAGGGGGGGGGGGGGGTCAAGGTGAGAATCACATCTCAGTCGGGTGTGGTACAGTGTGTGTAGGGTGTTAATACTATTGTATATTCTGATATGTCTCATCTGCCCTATCACTGCCTACACTGTCAATGTATACAGTGGATTGCCAATGCAAGTTGTCTCAGGTATTGAGCAGGGTTGCCCATCGCGCGGCATCAACGCTACTTTGCCAAGCAAGCGCGCATTCTAAGGCATATGGGGGGTGGGGAAGAAACCTCTCTGGCCCCTTCTGGGTAACCACTGCGTGCCCTCACATCTCGCTTGTCGCCTGGGACGATCCCTGTGATTCCGCCTGTTCCTGCCACTCACCCTGAAGAGCTATGAGTATGATATCCCAAACTGTGCCTAAGGGTATCTTGCGAATGCCTAAAGCATCCTCCCTCTGTAACGACACGCTCTCCGACTTGCGCCCAACAGAGCATGGAGTGATACCACGCCCTTGCCGATGGAGGGTCGGGCACCTTCCAGCACCGAGTAATGAGGCACTTTGCTACTATTATTAGTCATAGATCTATAAAACGGTTAGTCACCTTATACTTCTTTTGCCGTCTATACAGCCCCAAGATGCATACTTCCCATTCAATGTTAATATGCAATCTGTGCATTGCGCCAAGTGTGTGGTGATAATCTCCCAGTATGTGGTCAGTTTATGGCAGGCCCAAAGCATGTGGATAAGATCACCTCTCACCTGCCCGCAGCGTGGACACTGTGCATCTGCGCGGTTGAATATTCTATTGATCTTGTCCGGCATCATGTAGGCGCTTTGTGTTATATAGTACTGTATTAATCTGAAACTGGCATTTCTCGGTATACGAGTGGGGCTCTCTAATAATGCCGCCCATTCCTTCTCTGTGCTCTGTCGCTGCAGATCCACGTCCCAACGCTCTTTTAACTTTACTAATGGAGCCGCTGCGTGAATTTTCAGTGATTCCGCTATCCACTTAACGAGGTGTCGACCCGACCCCAGAACATGCAGGTATTGTAGTGTCAGGTGTATACGCGACTCCTCCGTTATGTCACCCCAGAGAAGTCCCAATTTTCTAATGATTGCTGCGTGCAATAAAAACTGACCCTGCAGCAGGCCATTCTCGTTCACAAGTGTATCGAAGGGAAGTAATTGGCCTTCTTGGTAGAAGTCCCCGATCCTATGGAGTCCCACGCCATCCCATGGATGCAGCTCTGCCTCTGTGGTGACCTGTTGCTGTCTTGGTGTACCCAGGATCAGGAGTGAGGGCACATACGAGGTGACCCCCTTAGTGAGCCGTAGCATCCATTGGAAACATATTTATGCTATGGTCACCATCTGCTGGGTGGGTCATGAGCCCTTGAACATCATTCCGGGTGGAACAAGGTGAGTATTTGCCCTGTTGTGTATCCCGGCAGCAGCGTTGCCGTGGCCTCTAGTTGCTTTCTGCCCATCCATCTAGCCACCCACTGTAGCTGTGCTGCCAGATAGTAGTGCTCCATATTCGGGACTGCCACCCCTCCGCCACCAATGGGCAGGTACATCTTTGCAACGCCACCCTATTCCGGCCCCCGTGCCAAATAAATTGTCTCATATCTGCCTTGAACGATCAAAACATCGCAGGCTTAATATACACTGACTGTTCACGAAGTGATATAGTAGACGCGGCAGTGCCACCATTTTCAAAAGCGCTATTCTGCCCAAGGTGGCAATGGACAGCTGCGCCAGAACCTCTGCGTTTGGGGGCCCGCTGCTGCTCTATTGTAGTTACCTTCCAGGAGGTTCCATGGCTCTCGGTATACCTGGATCACTGAGTGCCAGAAGGCGGTCTGCTGCCAGCGTACCACAATACCGTTTACCATCAATGTGGGATCCGGGGTGTTTTCGGTGCAGGGATAGAGGCAAGATTTGCCCCAATATAGCCCGGATAGCGCCACAAACCCCGCAAGCGTCGCTGCTAATGCCTCACATGGCAGCCAAAGATGCTGCTAGCTTCATATTCTGCTGCTTAATATCTAAACATAGATTTGCTTCTTTTTCCTGATAAAGTGGGAGTAGCATTTTCTAGAAGACTAAACAAATTGCACAACATAAAGGGCATTATTTGCATAGTGAATTGTGCAGTCTTACATACATCACAAATGTATCTACATGAATATAGTTGTGTAAGGCAGCAAAGCATCTCTTCGACCCCAGGATCCACTGCCAAAGCCTCAGGACTGTGAGGGGAAGGATGAATGCGGGTGCATGCAATGGCTTTCCAGGTGGAGCATTCGGCTGTTTTAGTTGTCACCCTAAGCTTTCCAAAGCGAAGCACAGCATACTGTGAGCAGAAGAACGGGTGCATATGATAGAGCGCGCGAGGCCACCCGACCAACAGTTTTCGCCGTTTCCGGCTTCAGGGCCCATATACTTTTCAAATCACCATATACATCGATCAGGTGACTTCACGAGCTCTATCAAGTTGGTGTGTGTGTGTTCCCTGCTACCAAATTTCGGTGCACCCGACTTACCATCCACCGTTGCGGGTGCCTAATGACCACAATGAATCAGGGAGCTAGCTGTAAAGAAAGGCAGCAAAATACAAACCCAACCAATAACATTCAAATACTGTTTAAAATGACCACGGACAACTGGAAGTTTTAAAATGTTTATCTAAAGTTCAATATTTTCTTGCATGAGGTACAGTAAAATAAGGCAATCAATAACCAAGATAACGTAAATCACATAAGCATGAAGAAATAATGACAGAGTAATCATCAAGGTACTAAATAAAATGTAGCGAGAAAAATACTATGTAAGTCAGTATTATCTAAACAGGGATACCTAAGTGTGTGTGACTATAGGAGAGCTTATAATGAATAACATGCTTCACTTAAGGTGAAGTGGCCTTTGAACAATCTAGGCAACGAAGTTCTGGACCATATCAGGAAATGACACACTGCTATGCAAAATATAATTTCTAACAAATGAGAAGGCATAGGAATAGCTTTGCAAAAATTATAAATGACTTTTCAATAGTTGCGGAAAGGCATGGAAAATATAACATATGCAATGTTGAACTTTATTAAAGCAAAAGTTAGAAATTCAGAAGGTGCAAGAATTTCAAGAGGTTCAGAGCAATATTTACCTAGAAAGGTGTGGAAACCAAACCCTGGCCACGGGTCAGTTAAGGACAGGAAACCCTCAAGGAAGGATACCCCTCAAAGGACAGCAGGTGCAGAATGGACACCCAGGATAGGACAGGATACCCTCGGAATAGGAATCAGGACAGGACCCTCAGGACAGGACAGCAAACCCTCAGGACAGGACCCTCTTCAGGACAGGACCGGAACCCACAGTTCGGAAGCAACGCCTGCGCTCCACCCGCTCTGCAGCTATCGATCAAGACCCCGATTGGGTCAGCGAACTCCCAGCTAAGTGCTTTGCCAGCACTTTAAGGTTCAGTAGAACCTTAGTCTATGGTCAAATTCGGACAGAGTGCTCCGCAGCGCTCTGTATCTTCAGTCACCTATTGAGTGCGTTGGGTCAGTGACAGGTCAGCTAAACCAGACAAGTCGGACGGTTCACTAGGTGAACCCAGGGTAGATATACAGTTTGGGGACGGTGTACCACCCCCCCAATGTTGCAAAGTGTCAGAATCCCTCAATTTCGATTGGTCCTAAGGTAGGGTTTGGGTAACACACCAATCACAATACACGATTTGAAGCCTTCATTAACATATTTGGGTACCGCCTAGCAGGTTTGGGGTTCCCATGAGAAGTTACACGGCAAACAGTAGCGCAATATTACAATGTATCATATAAGGAGCCACATTCGCTGTTCTGGCAGGGCAGAGGTGACTTTCTCAGGAGCATCTCGCCCATCACTGCCAACTGGCTATGTTCCATCAGCCAAGGTCCCTCGTGCTGCCGAATGTCGCACAGGCGCAGAAGGGACCTCCAATATGGCTCTCCTCTCACTCAGACCCCCATTTCCCGCGGTACATGAAAAGTAAGCGAAAACAAATTAATACATAATAATGTCATTATGAAAACACATCACAGGGTTTGTACTTTTAACTCATCATCAAGAAATAAACTAATTGCATCTAAATGTTAGCTACATTGATACGGACACAAGAGCAGTGGCACGAGCAGTACCACATGATAAGCACAGCTATGAATTACGCATGCGCATAACTTTCCCTCCACTTCTGCAGACGCGTCAGGACACGTGAGTGTGGCTGACGCATGCGCAGTAACTAAAATACAAGCGGCGGCCATTTTATTAGGGACACGGATTAATTCATTAGAAATACACATAGGCAAGCTTCGGGAACTTTGCTTAAACAAAATAAATGTTAGTAAAACATACAATTTTGTTACCTTATTACACATAAACGAGGTTCTTGATTTCGGCAAGCCGCAAAATATGCGAAGCTTTGCTTCATCAATCCCCTCTTTGATGATATCTACTATCATCACAAATTATAATGGAACCAGATGCCAACTTTCTTTCACACTTTATAAAGTTCTATTTCTTCCAGCAACCGTTCTAACTTTTCTCTCTCAGTTTTAGCAGGGTGAGAAGTCTTCACCTTTTTGTATATCTGATCATTCACTTCCTCTAATTCAATCTCATCCACACTTCGTTTCACTCCTCTTGCATTTATCTCGTGCTTTTTGGTGCGCTTGCGGCATTTACAGCATAAGAAAATGGAAAGTATAATAAGACCTATAATACCAATTGGCATCAGAATTTTGAATAATAAGCTTTTACCTATGCTAGCAAGCCAATGACCTACATTTGAGAGACCATCTACCAGTCTCTTCCAGGCACTATCAACCTCGAGTGGTTTGAGTTCCTTCGCCAAATTGGTAATGTTTTTCACATATCTTTTGATCTGCACACTTTTATCCGGAATATAAGTGCAACAATGTTGCGCCTTCAACATCCGGCAGACTCCGCCCTCTTTCGCTAATAAGGTGTCAAGAGCAAGTCGATTTTGTAAAACCATTGATCTGATCGCAACCATTTCGGTATTGACCAGCAGAAATCCATGAGCTGTTTCAGTAGACAGCACATCTACTATAGTAGACAATTTGCAAATTCTGTGAGTATTCAGAACCACTCCCACTCCAGGTATCAGTGCACTGAAAATACTACCCATAATTTCACCTATACTCTCTCTTTTACTACGCACTAAGCCATTAGTATCTTCATTGCTTCCAGCTTTTCCATTCACATGGTATATTTTCGGGAAAACAATGCCAAAGTAGCAGCTTCCATACCAGTGATCCGGCAATTTGAAATAAGCCTTGTCCCCACAAATGTAATAAATTCCAGGAAACACAGGCTCTGACCCATTTTTGAAACCCCAACCTCCAATTACCTTGTAATTATGTTCGCATTCACTGGAACCAATGAAAACATTATTATAATAGCTAGTCTTCTCGCGGTGAAGACATAGCTTGCCTTTCTTTTCAAAATCCAGCAACAGAGCAGGACCCGCTCCACCAGATGATGTGCCTTCCATGTTTTCTGCCCACTTTGGCTTTTTCTGACTTTCGTCATTAGCCTTCTTCTGAATTTTAATTCTCCTTTTCTCTGCCATGTTCAGGAACATCTTTTCCTGCTCACGCAAAGAACAAGTCAAGTTATCTCTGTGTGCGTCTGCTATGTCAATGTTCCCTATAGTCAGAAAGTAGTCTCCCATATATCTTATGGTGTCAGTTTTGGTATGTACAGGATTCAAGTTCCCACGTATAGGAAGTTCAGAAAAGATCACGTCATTGTTAGAGTAATAATACTGTAACGGTCCCCTTTTGTAAAATAAACTAGCTAAAATGCTACAGGAAATTCCATATGTCAATGGCAGATGATGGTATGTCACGCCTTCAGCCACCGAAGTAGGTAGCTTCATGCAGACATAGCAATCTTCAATTTCCATAGTCTCTACATAGTGTATTAACAAGTTTGCGAAAACGTTTAAGTGTGTCCTGTTCTTCATTCCATGATAATGTAGTCCTCCCTCATCTGATGCTTCTAAATTCTGTTTTGTTTGTCTCAGGGCTCTTTCATGTCGTGCTACACTCTGTGTTGTTAGCTCCTCACTGTCAGTATTTACAACTTCAGTAGGGACAATGTTAGTATCTTTACTTACAGCAAAGGGAATGAAAATTGTTAATCCTATCCAGATAACTATCAGTACTACTACACTACATATACACACCTTGCAACACGTCTTAAAACGGCTGCAACTAGGTCTACCATTCACTGTTGAATCAGACATTTTAGCTCAGAAGGAGTGTTCTCACCCCTCTTTTTAGCTTTTTACACAACTAGCTTACTTTGTGCAAATTCACGGTGGTTTGTCTTCCTCTTCAGCTGAGTACTCTGGGACAGGTTCTCCGTCGCTCACGTCAGTTATATCAAGATCTTCAAGTTCTTCCAAAACTAGTGTCCATTCAGGAGACTTGTACTTTTTGTTTTGTCTTTTTATTCGCTCACTCCTTCTTTTGGAAGAGTCTTCTTCTTGCTCTGCTATTCGAGCACTTCTTCTTGCCTCTGCACGTTTTTCTTCCACTGTCTTTATCCTTAGTCTCAATCTTTTTACAAACCTAGGCTCAAGGTTGTTTCTTTTCTTTAGTCTCTTAGTCGGTACTTGGACTTCACTTTCTTTTCTTATTTTCTTGTTCTCTCTATCTTGTGGTAATTCTTCTCCACTTTCTTCTCCTACTTCCCTTATCTGACTAGTTCCAGGGCTAGCATCAAATTCTTCTGCCTGGTTGCTAATCTGGCCTTGTTCAGGAATATTTTGTTTTTGGCTTTCGATTGTCTTTGTTTCTGTTTCTGTTTCCTGAACCCGTTCTCCTAACCCTCTCTGATCCTGTTCAAGCACTTCGATCTCTTGATTTTCTTCTGCTCGAACTATCACTCTATTTCTAATCTCTCCCTTATCTGCATCAGGTGTTCGCGGTGGTGTATCGAATACCTGCTCTGTCCCTGTCTGACCTTCTCCTTCCTCAGTTTTGATGTGAATCTCAAGCGGCTGAGGTTCTTCGCCTGTGCCTTGCTTTTCCTGACTAGTCCACTCTCTACCTTCACTAAGTCGTTCTCTTGTTCTGATAGGATCTTCAGTCAGATCAATCATCGGTATCCATTCTTCTGGCCATATGCTTGGCAGCTCGTCTTCAGCTACTCCTGGCTCAGTTTCCTGGACCTCTTCAGCAGGCTGGATTCTTGGCAGTTCGTAGTCAACTACTCCTGGGCCAACGTCTGCTGTTCCTGCAACCTGACTGGTGCTGGGCTGCTCGTTGTCAGTTGCTTCTGGTCTGGCTCCTTCAGGGTCCTCTGCTGGTTGCCCTTCTTCTTCAAATCCTCTGTCTGGCAATACCTTCTGGGTGTGTCCTGCGTGGATCCACTGTGGAACACCTGCGACCTTCACTGCAGTGGTTGTCACCAGGATTACTTGGCGTTTCTTTCCCCACCTTGGTGCCAGACAGCTTGATCGAGTGTGCTTCTTTATTTTGACCCAATCTCCTGGAACCAAGCTGTGGAGAGGAGTCGTTGGATTGAGGATGCCGTCGTCTCCAATCTGGCGAGAGATAGAACGCACTTGGTCACCCAATCTTCTGCAGTATTCAAGCACCAAATCATCAGTAATACTCAACAGTTTGCTTCCTGGCACCCATGCTTGTCTCATCACTCTTCCCATAATGATTTCATGGGGACTTAGGCCTGTCTTGCGGTCTGGAACACTTCTTAGTCCCATCAGGACCAGGGGCAGGGCCTTCACCCAGGTCATGCCAGTAGCATCTGTCAGCTTTGCTAGTCTGTTTTTGATAGTTCCATTTACTTGTTCCACTATTCCAGAAGCCTCTGGGTGGTATGCACAATGGAGTTTCTGCCTTATTCCGAAGGCCTTACAGAGTTCAGCCAGTATGTCATTCTGGAAATGTCCACCCTTATCTGATTCAATAATGCATGGTATTCCGAACCTAGGTATCAGTTCTTTTAGTAAACACTTCGCTACTGTCAGTGCGTCACTTTGAGGAGTAGGGTAAGCTTCTACCCATTTTGAAAATACGCAAACAATGACAAGGACATATCGTTTCCCTTCACAACGGGGCATGGTGATAAAATCAACCTGTATCCTTATAAAGGGACCCCCTGATCTCCCAATCTTGCTCAGTTCAACCATTGTCCTCTTGCCTGGGTTCATCTGTTGACATGACAGGCACCTCTGGCAGAGGGACTCTGCTACCTTCCTGAACTTTTTACTGTACCAAGTCTGTTGAAATACCAGAATCATGGCATCCCTACCAATGTGTGATCCTTCATGTATTAATCTTGCCATTGTGCCAAGCAAGTGTCGGGGTAACACAGGCATACCAGTTGGGCCCAAAATCACACCATCCACACGTCTCGGTCTACACCCATCCTCCTTCCATTTCTCTCTTTCTTGCCAAGGAGCCGACTCCTGCCACTCTCTCACCTCATCCCATGTAGGCACTTCCTCAAACACCTGAAGCTGGCAGCTGGTTCCTGGCCCCCCTCGTTTTGGATTTACAATATACCGATCTTTGGCACACCATTGAGCCACTCGATCAGCATAATCGTTCCCCAGTGATACTCTGTCCATGCTCCTTTGATGAGCAGTACATTTTACCACTGCCAGTTCTTTGGGCAACTGGATGGCCTCTAAAAGGTCATGAACAACCTTTGCATTCCGAATGGGAGTACCTGAGGAAGTCATGAATTCCCTTTGTAGCCATAATTGGCCAAAGTCATGCACAACGCCATAACAGTACTGACTGTCAGTATACACTGTTATGCGTAAGTCCTTCCCAATTTTGCAAGCCTTTATCATGGCTATCAATTCGGCTACTTGTGCAGACTTGATGTTATATAGGTAACCTGCTTGTTCAATTTTTGTGAAAGACACTACTGCATAAGCAGCACTCAAGCCTCCTAATTCATGTCTTAGACAGGAACCATCCACAAATAGTTCTTTATCATGCTCAGGCAATGGTACTTCTTTTATGTCTGGGCGTGGCTTGGTACTGAACTCTGTTAGGTCAATACAATCATGTTCATCATCATCCCCACCTTCCATTTCCAAGGGGTCGGGGAGTAAGGTGGCAGGGTTCAGAATACCGCACCTAACACTGCTTACATTTGCTGCACCCACAAGAATCCTCTCGTATTTAGTCAGCCGACTAGGGGTGAGATACTGTGTTTTAGTTCTGGTCAATAGAATTACCACTCCATGTGAAACATACACGGTCACAGGATGTCCCATGACAATGGACTCACTCTGTTCCAAACTTGCACAGGTAGCAGCTACTGCTTTCAGACAGCCTGGTAACCCAGCAGCTACTGGGTCCAGTGTGGCAGAGAAATAAGCCACAGGCCTTCTGGTCGTGCCATGTTCTTGAGTCAGGACAGACAATGCGCAATTATCGCGAGTGTCACAGAAAAGGGCAAACTCTTTGGAATAATCTGGCATTCCCAACGCAGGGGCGGTACACAGACAGTTCTTCAATCTTGTGAAAGCCATTAGACTTTCATCGTCCCACTGTACAACATCTGGCATCCCTCTCGTGGTCATTTTTATCAAGGGCCTGGCTAAGGCTGCAAATCCCAGAATCCACTGCCTGCAGTACCCTAATACACCCAGGAACATTCTGACATCTTTTTGAGTACGGGGCAACTGCATTTTTTGAATTATTCTCACTCTTTCTGATGTGACTTTTCTGACACCCTTTTCTATTTGGTGTCCCAGATATTTTACAGATTTCGCACAGAACTGTAGTTTGTCAGGGGCTACTTTATGCCCTTTCTCACACAGGTGATTTAGGAGGGCAATGGTGTCAACCACACAGTCCCGGTGACTCTTAGACGCCACTAGAAGGTCGTCTATGTACTGCACTAATACAGAGTTCCCAGGTAAGATCAAAGTCTCTAGACATTTTTTCAAGATCTGATTAAAGATAGAGGGGCTCTCTGTATACCCTTGAGGGACCCTGTTCCAACAATACACGTGACCCTCAAAAGCAAATGAGAAAAGAAATTTGCTGTCGGGGTGCAGGGGTATCGAAAAGAATGCATGACACAAATCAATCACAGTGAACCATTCAGCATCCCAAGGAATCTGGTATAATATCACTGCAGGGTTTGGGACAATAGGGCAGCAAGGAACTACAATTTTGTTAACTTTTCTCAGGTCCTGCACTACCCTATACTTGCCACTAGGCTTTTTGATGCCCATAATCGGTGAGTTGAATGGGCTGCTCATCACTTCCTGTATGATGTTTCCTTCCAATAATTTTTGTATTTCCAGAGTGACACCTGCTTTCACTTCAGCATTCATTCGGTAGGGCCTAGTGTTAGGATATACTGCATTGTCCTTGATGGCTATCTGTATGGGGTCCACATCTTTCATCAAACCCACATCTTTTCCAGTGAAATCCCACACTTCTGGCTTTACGGCTTCCTGGAGTTCTTGGGGCAAGTCCTGCAGGGTCAATCTTTTAATTTCTGAGTCAGGTCTGAGCAACAATAATTTATAAATGCCGTCTTCATCTGGGGTCTGTATTTCAACACCCTTTGGTGTGCAAAAGATGGTACAGTTCATTTTGCACAGCAAATCATGACCCAGTAGATTCACTGGACTGGTGTCACAGACGACAAATCTATGCATCTGTTTAAAATTTCCAATTGAAATCTCCATTGGTTCGGTAACAGGAGTACTAATCAATTGATTAGATACACCCACTACTTGGATATTTTCTCCCGAGAGGGGTAGGTTTGGAACGTCCACTGTTCTTACAGTAGAACGGGTAGCGCCAGTGTCCAACAGAAAGGTGACATCATTTCCGTCAACCTTTCCTTCAATATATGGTCCAGACTGGTCTACCGGCAAGGAAGCGCCAAGTACGCACTCCTCGTCCTCCCCTCTCAGGCCCCGTCAGTCCTGATCATTACAAAGGAAGGTATCATTCAGCAGATACTGCGAAGTTGCTGTATTTCTGTTCTCCCCGCTTTCCCAAACCTCTATCTCTTCATTTTCTGCCTGTCTTCCCCTGTATACCTGCTTGGGTGCTCGAGGCACCTGAACTGTTTTTACCTGGGGTTGAGTCTTTCTTGGTCTTTCTTTCTGCGTCTGTGGAGTTAAATCAGGAGTTTTCTCATTAACATCGACTAATTGGGGACACTCGTTTCGCCAGTGTCCAATTTCGCCGCACTGATGGCAGGGAAATTTTTTCATAGCCTCTTCCCTGCTAAATTTGGGCCGGGGCTTTCCTCCACCCCCTCCCCCAGGACCTTTGTTCTCAGCATTTTTAACCATGTTACTCAATTGTTTTTCCTGTTGTTCTGCGAGCTTCACCTGAGCCCACATAACCTTCTCCTTAAGGGCCTTTTTCTTTTCTGCCATCTCATCCTCGCAGTACTTAGCGTACCGCAGGACCTCATCCATTTTCTTAGTATGCCAACAGATTTTATTATCTTTTATCCACTGACAAATTTCAGGTCTTAAACCATTTACAAACCTGTAAATAAAGTGCGTCATATCCTTCAGGTCGATGTTGTCAATACCACTGTATGTTTTAAATACCTGCAATAACCTCTCATAGAAGGAGTGCACTGTCTCGTCCCTTTCCTGTGTTGTTCTATCTATTTTTGTCCAATCAGTTTCCTTTGCGGGCACCTTTTCTTTCAAATGCTGAATTACCTGCTCATATTTTCGCATGACATCCTTTGATGGCTCTCCAGTTTCCTTGTTTCTGGGGTACTCCTCACTCGGCCAGTCTATGTTTATTTTACACTGGGTCCATAAATCTACTGGAACCACAATGTCGAAAAATCCATCCAGGTCTTTCCACAGACATTTCTGTACCTTCACGAACCTTTCCACCTGCCTGTACCAGTCAACTGGTTTCTCTCGTAATTTTGGGAAATCGTTCGTGAAGGACACAATATCCTGCCTAGACCAGGGGACATGCACATATTTCCCCCCTGGAACTTCGCGCATGGGGCATAACTGCTCAGGTTTTTCTACCTCTCTTAAAGCAAACTCGGGAGTCACTTGTCGGGAGCGAACCTCTTCCCTCTTTTTCGCCCACCTGCTTCTCCATCTTTCCACATCTCCCCATTTCTGCAGTACCCCCATTAATTCTTTAATCTGCAACTTCTTTCCTGCCACATTCAGGTGTTCTATGTCTTTGTCTGAGAAGTCTGCTCTGTACGGTTTCTGTAAGGGCTTGGATTTTGAGATATCTACCCCCATACTAACTGCTGTTTCGGTCAGTTTTTCATGGAGCACTCTGGTGTTCCTTGTAAAGCTTTTACATATGAACGACAATTCTTCTTCAGAGTAGGTATTCAATCGATCCAACCCCACATTTCCTGCCATTAATTCTTCTATTTCGACCCTCAGCTTGTAGAGATCTAAAGGCTTTGTTTGCGGAGTCTGCTTCTCTAATTCACGACTCCAACTCTCAATTTCATCCGGAGTTACCAGAGAGACATTCCTAGTACCTGTTGCTGTCTCTAATTTAATTTCTTTTGTATTAAAAGGGTTATACCTCTGCTGTGTTCCTTTTCCAGTCTGTTTGTTTGGCAATTCCAAAAACGCAACTTCAGACTCGCACTCACTGGACTGATCATCTATAATGATCGGTTCCTGTCTCGGGGTTGCCATGACTGGGGTCATAACTGGAGTAATCGGATTTCCCTGACCATTTCCATATAACGGGACCACCGGTCCAATAGTTACTGGAATAGTCAATGCCTCAGGACTGGTATTTAACTGAGAAATTTTCTGAATTATTTCTGTTCTTTGTCTAGCTAGAGCCTCTTGCTCCTTTTCCACTAGTACCCTTCTTAGAGTTGTGTCATGTAATATCTGGGGGGTCAATGGAGGAGTAAAACTCGGGGCAGTAGGATGCGTTTCACTTGGTCCTCCCCCATAATTTGGTTTCGGGAATAAAGTTCCAGTATTAAAGGACCTGCGCTCTTCCCCATATGGAGGTTGAACAAAAGGCAGTCCTGAATTCGAGGGTTTCTCTTCGCTTTCATACAAGGGTCTGGGAAAAAAGGTTTTCGTACGTGAATATTTTTCTTCCTGACTTGCGGGCACTTTGGGATATATATCCCTTGTTTCCGTCAGTTCGGGTTTTTTCAGGATAGGGCAATACTTGACCACCCCCTCCCAGTCCCAGGGACCTGTCTTCTTCTTTTAGGAAGTGGCGTCGGGGAACATCTCCTACACTGGAAGGTCGGGTTCCCTCATTGTAAGGTGGCGGACTTCTGGTACAGATGTCATCTATTAGTTCATCATCTGAATCCCCCAGGGCCCCCCAATGCTTACATTTTTCAGTACTTTTCTCACCCGCTCCAATGTTATGACATGCAGGCATCATGGGAAACAGACCCTCAACAATCATGCTCTGCCTCCACTGTTTCATCCTTTTATCCCTGGATTCCTGTTTCTGCCTGGGGTACCACTTGGTCAAACCCTTGTCCATTCGGGGTCTTTCTCTTTCAAAAGCCTCAATCTCCCATTCCTCTAATGCCTCATACTGCGTTAGTCTCGGTCTGGGATGCAGTTCATTCATTCGGGTTCTTAAATTAAATAAGATCCTACCATTGAAAGTACCATCTAACGGAAAAGCCAATACTCCGTCATCTTTTGTGTACTTCACCCAATTCTCCAGCCACACACAGGTATTGTACCCTCGGTCAAACATCATGAATGAGGCGGGAGTATTGGGTGCTGGGACAAGAACACCTTCTCTAGATTTAATCGGTTTGTCCGTTTTAAAATAATTTTTCACCTTACTTACAAGGGACATTTTTCTCTTGGTTCCGTACATAATATCGTATCTATTAGCCTTCCACTGATCCCTTTCAAACCCTAGATGCCTTGGATCAGGTCGAGTCTCTGTAGTCCGCGAGTGCCACATACGACTTCTGCGCTAACTTTGTTTACAAACTACCTCCAATCAGAACGCGCTTCAGAAATTCGTGCAACCAATGGGTGCGCGACACAAAATAAGCTCCGCCAATGGGTGCGCGGCCCCTTCGTGAGACAGTTCCCACGCTCCGGCGCTCACCCCTCCTTTACAATTTCAGCTCCGCTACCCGCCCGCTGCTTCTACCAATCCCAGCGCGGCACAGAGTGACGTCAGAGGCGCTTCGCGACTGACTCCCTCCCTTCACAAGGTAACGGAAACTTTCTTTCTTTTAAAGTGCTCAGTGCTTGGTTATTTTACAACAAATACACATTCGCCACAGTGCTCAAGTGTCTAGACAGAGAAAGAATTCTTTTACTGCAAGTAAACTACTTCCATTTACTTTTCACGCGCTGCGGGCAGATCTCTTCCGCCTACCCTTCACTCTAGCATCGGTGAACCTGTTATTCCCCTAAACTCATCCACTTCTTTCCGGGATATATTCCGAGTTTAAGGTTTCTCAGCGGACCCCTCTGCTTTCACGCTAGCTCCGAGGAACCTGCTACTCTTCCGATGTGACCCTTACTAGGTTACGCCACTATGGGAATTTTGCCAATGAACCCCGTTACTGTCATTTATTCACGCATGTATTCAGAAAACCCTAGTTAGTGCTTCCCGGTTATCCTAACCTGCACCTAACTTTCCTCGAACCTGTGACCTCAGGACAATGGATTCTATTCACCACTTGCCCTTTCAATTCCCCGGGGAGTTCGGACAACACGTAACGATTCGATTTACAAATGCATGGATTAGTACATATAACAATATAAGAACAAGAATAATAACAATACAAAAATTCATGAATTTCAGCAGCGTATTCACAAGAGAGTGATCAGTTCCCTCAGAACAGCCGCTCTTATAGCAGCATTAATATAATAGCAGCTTCCGACTTAACTAGTCCAACTAATCCCTGCCTTACTCTCAACTAGTCCCTAACCATCCTCTAGCTACCAGAAAACTGATAGAGCGCGCGAGGCCACCCGACCAACAGTTTTCGCCGTTTCCGGCTTCAGGGCCCATATACTTTTCAAATCACCATATACATCGATCAGGTGACTTCACGAGCTCTATCAAGTTGGTGTGTGTGTGTTCCCTGCTACCAAATTTCGGTGCACCCGACTTACCATCCACCGTTGCGGGTGCCTAATGACCACAATGAATCAGGGAGCTAGCTGTAAAGAAAGGCAGCAAAATACAAACCCAACCAATAACATTCAAATACTGTTTAAAATGACCACGGACAACTGGAAGTTTTAAAATGTTTATCTAAAGTTCAATATTTTCTTGCATGAGGTACAGTAAAATAAGGCAATCAATAACCAAGATAACGTAAATCACATAAGCATGAAGAAATAATGACAGAGTAATCATCAAGGTACTAAATAAAATGTAGCGAGAAAAATACTATGTAAGTCAGTATTATCTAAACAGGGATACCTAAGTGTGTGTGACTATAGGAGAGCTTATAATGAATAACATGCTTCACTTAAGGTGAAGTGGCCTTTGAACAATCTAGGCAACGAAGTTCTGGACCATATCAGGAAATGACACACTGCTATGCAAAATATAATTTCTAACAAATGAGAAGGCATAGGAATAGCTTTGCAAAAATTATAAATGACTTTTCAATAGTTGCGGAAAGGCATGGAAAATATAACATATGCAATGTTGAACTTTATTAAAGCAAAAGTTAGAAATTCAGAAGGTGCAAGAATTTCAAGAGGTTCAGAGCAATATTTACCTAGAAAGGTGTGGAAACCAAACCCTGGCCACGGGTCAGTTAAGGACAGGAAACCCTCAAGGAAGGATACCCCTCAAAGGACAGCAGGTGCAGAATGGACACCCAGGATAGGACAGGATACCCTCGGAATAGGAATCAGGACAGGACCCTCAGGACAGGACAGCAAACCCTCAGGACAGGACCCTCTTCAGGACAGGACCGGAACCCACAGTTCGGAAGCAACGCCTGCGCTCCACCCGCTCTGCAGCTATCGATCAAGACCCCGATTGGGTCAGCGAACTCCCAGCTAAGTGCTTTGCCAGCACTTTAAGGTTCAGTAGAACCTTAGTCTATGGTCAAATTCGGACAGAGTGCTCCGCAGCGCTCTGTATCTTCAGTCACCTATTGAGTGCGTTGGGTCAGTGACAGGTCAGCTAAACCAGACAAGTCGGACGGTTCACTAGGTGAACCCAGGGTAGATATACAGTTTGGGGACGGTGTACCACCCCCCCAATGTTGCAAAGTGTCAGAATCCCTTAATTTCGATTGGTCCTAAGGTAGGGTTTGGGTAACACACCAATCACAATACACGATTTGAAGCCTTCATTAACATATTTGGGTACCGCCTAGCAGGTTTGGGGTTCCCATGAGAAGTTACACGGCAAACAGTAGCGCAATATTACAATGTATCATATAAGGAGCCACATTCGCTGTTCTCGCAGGGCAGAGGTGACTTTCTCAGGAGCATCTCGCCCATCACTGCCAACTGGCTATGTTCCATCAGCCAAGGTCCCTCGTGCTGCCGAATGTCGCACAGGCGCAGAAGGGACCTCCAATATGGCTCTCCTCTCACTCAGACCCCCATTTCCCGCGGTACATGAAAAGTAAGCGAAAACAAATTAATACATAATAATGTCATTATGAAAACACATCACAGGGTTTGTACTTTTAACTCATCATCAAGAAATAAACTAATTGCATCTAAATGTTAGCTACATTGATACGGACACAAGAGCAGTGGCACGAGCAGTACCACATGATAAGCACAGCTATGAATTACGCATGCGCATAACTTTCCCTCCACTTCTGCAGACGCGTCAGGACACGTGAGTGTGGCTGACGCATGCGCAGTAACTAAAATACAAGCGGCGGCCATTTTATTAGGGACACGGATTAATTCATTAGAAATACACATAGGCAAGCTTCGGGAACTTTGCTTAAACAAAATAAATGTTAGTAAAACATACAATTTTGTTACCTTATTACACATAAACGAGGTTCTTGATTTCGGCAAGCCGCAAAATATGCGAAGCTTTGCTTCATCACATACAATGGCTTTACAGAGGTTTCGATTGACCAAGCTGCTTTCATTGTCACCCAAATGTTTTGAAAGAAGGCAGACACTTACCTAAATGAAGGCTCCTCGTGTAGAAGGCAGTAAGCCATAGTACGTATCACTTCAGAATTAAATTCACATTTGTTGTATCTTAATGCAGATTTGGTGCTTTTGTCTGCAGTGCACGAGTTGATAAGGCAAGTCCTTTGTTAGTCTAAGAAGAACAAATCCTCTCAGGTGGCCAGTCATCCAGTGCATCTGTTTCTCAAAAAAGCCCAGCTTCCTATGAACTTTGTTGTACCTAACTGAAGATGCTACTGTAGTGTGGACACTTTGAAGTATTGTTCAGCTGCAGTTTCTAACTGGTTGATTAATATGATGCAATTTCAGACTCCAAGTAAAAACAAAATTAAAACATCTTTATTACTATAGCTTTTATCACCTCGGCTCTTTTAACAGAACCTGTCACACCAGTGAAATTCTGTGACTGGAAAATTGGACAATCAAATCTAGGGAAAACAAACTTGGAAGCAAAGCCTTCATTTCACATTGTCTTCAGACTCAAAAGAGGGAGCTAAACACCAAACACATGGAACCAGAAAGTAAGAGATTTGTCTGACTCTTGATCATCAAACATTGGTTAATAAAGAATGCACAAAAGCAGGACAAAGGAAGTCCAGAGGAAGCTTCTTAGCTGTGTTTAACATTGGACTCCTTGGATACCAGTAACTAAAGTGCACAGGTTTTACATGTTACGCTGGCCAAACACAAGAAACTCATAGACTGAAATATCTTGTTCTTGATTTTTATGGGATGAGTTCACACATACATACTGTTAAGCTGCAGTAGGAATATTACACTTACAACAATAAGTGTTTCATGTCCAGTCTTTATTGGCGCATCCACATACAAGAGAGACTGGTCACCATCTGAATAAGAACCCACAGCCCCAGAACCTAGAATGCCTGAGTCTCAAAAAGCTCAGCCGATGAATACAAAGATAAACATCAATAAGGAAAGTAGTACCTGTGGTAAAGAAACTTGATTATGGAACAAGGAGTTATAAGTACATGGAATTCTAATAATAATGCAGCTAACACTAGCTACCACATAAGTCCTATGAGAAAGTGGTGAGCAAATGGCTGAAAGCACTTAAAACTTTGGCGCTCCAGGCACCACACACATCACTTTAATCATCCTGCTATCCAACAAAGTGGACATATGCACCCACAGGGGAGCTGAGACCCTGTACGGCACAAGGAATGGCACTGAAACTCGGCTTCCCACTTAAACGAGGGCTAAGAAATATGCCGCCAGCTCGCTGATGTGACCCAGAGAGCAGTGAGGTAGAAGGAGGCCCTATGTGACACTGAGCACCCAATGCATGAACGTCTGTTCATCTGCTGGGCTGCTGGGATCTGTGTAGCGTTGGGCATTAGGTTCCTGCATCTGGTGACTGCCACAAGCGCTGAGGCTGTGTTTATGGCTGTAGCCGGTGCATGTTCCACTCTTCTTGATTTGCCTCCTGGTGGGGCATGACTTGTTGCAAATAGTGGTGGCTCAGATGACTGTTAGGGCCCTGGGCTTGTTTATTTCTGAATGACCTGATGAAATACAAGGCTATCTTTTATGAGCTGATGGAAGGAGAGATGCCTTAGTGAGGAGGACACCAGGTGGCCCCACTTTGGCACCAGGGCAGCTGTCAAACATTTGCTGATATCAGACTCAGTCCATACTAGGGACTCAAGTGGAGCAAATGTGTTAGAGATGGAAAATGGGAACATCTATGTCCACAGGAGTCGCTGTGCCTCGGTGCCTGGACACCTACATGAATGGATGGATATTTGATACTTTAGAGAAGAAAGCTCTCTGCTCAACTTGAAATTGTGGTTATCCTGGCCTGCTGAAATGTATTTTAGATTGAGACAAGATTAAGCCAAGACCCATGTGAGTTACACTAAACTGTACTTGTGAGGGACTGCATCGAATCCTGCTAGTGGTCTTTGCAGAAGCTTCGAGCGTTCACCCCTGCCCTCAGTTACCCAAATGCAAGTCTCTGATGTGTTTGTTACTTTTTAGTATTCATGACCACGACGCATGTATGCCAAGGACTGTTTTAGCCAAATGAATAGGCAACCCAGTGCAGGACTGTCTGTCCTGGAGGGTCATATAATGCATCACTTCCTTTGTAAATGGGGGACTGTTGCCTTGTGGGATCACATGAGCATGGTAGTGGTCACAAAGAGTGTTTTGGAATCATGGTCGCAGAGTAGGCTGTTTTCCTGTTCTCGGCACTTGGGCAAGTGGCCTATTAGCAATCTGCAGTGGCTTTGTAACCTCCCACCCCGCTATAGCAACGACTGCGGGGGAAGTTCCTTATGGGCCTCTTCTCTCTGGAACTCGGCAAACGAAAGCTCATAATTAATGCTATGAGGAAGAAAGAAGGAAGGGGTGACAGAAAAGGCAAAGAAGGATGTAAGATTAAAAAGAAGATTAGGTGAAAGTAAGGAAGGGTGATAGGAAGGATTGTCAGATGAGTAGGTGAAAGGATGGGTGAATGATAGGTGGATGGAAGAGTTAAACCATGGCAAAGTAAATGGAAATCTGAGAGTGTGGATGGATGAATTGATGAATGAAATAATTTATTGATGAATTGGCAGGTCAAATGATAGATGTATGGGTGGATCGCTTGTACGGATGGATGCATGCAAAGATGATCGATGTGTGAACGAATGATAGATGGAATGATCAATGGTTGGATAGAATTATGAAACGATGGATATCAGTGTGAGGATTAAGGGTGAAAGCATGAATTGATGTATCCTTTGATGAGTGAGACAAGGGAGGTTTTACCAGGCTAGTCAGGCTCACTTGCTTTTCTTGCTTGGTGCCGTCAGAGCTTAGGTACAAAGTCGGGAGTATTTTAATTTTTTGGCTACTGTCGTGATCCTATGTGCAAGGACAGTGCATGTATGTGGCAGAGGTGTGTGGAATTATGTTCCTAGACAGCGTGCACTATGTGGATGGGAGTTCAGTGAAACCATCTTTGACTGCTACTGAAATCATGTTAAACAAAATGGAAGCTGGGGATACCGTGGCAGGCCAGCATTTTGTGTTGCTAGAAGCCCTGTGTTGAATATAACTCTGATTTAGGGGGAGAATGGAGACAGGACTCCCTTTATAAGTGAAGAAGTGACATTTTGATGTGTCTTGCTTTTGTGCCTTCCTGGAGTACTCCCATAAGGATTCTAGCGAGACTGGGGTCCACTGAAATATTAGCTTGTTGACGAGCCTGTTCCAAGAGGTACTGCTTTCAAAAGGTTGATGGAGGTCAGGAATTAAAGCTTTTAGCATATTTGCGGTTATGTTGTGAGTTTCTCCCAGTGAAGCCTCACAGTATCAACCCATACTGCCTGCCACCATCTGAAGATTATGAGTGTGCCTGCACTGGAGGAATACACAAACCAAGTCTGAGAAAGGACTATTAGAAAAGGGCTGAAACTACTTTTCCGTTCTCCAGAACTTCTCATAAACCAATTTAGGACACAGGGTGACTGGGGAAATATTCTGAGATCCAGACCTGAGATCAGTGCTGTTCTGAGTCTGTGGTGGGCTCAGTTGCCTTGGAGTGCCACTGGTGGCCTCAAGTATCACCTCGCCCCCTCCTTCCATGCTCCCCATGCTGTCTCGGATTCACAGATAGATTTTCTGGAGAAAGAAGAGACGTCAACCAGCAAGAGCTACCCAGAAGCAGGTCTTATGGGTCCTTACACACAGCTACATCCTGTGGTTACAACTGTGCCAGTTATTGTGGGCCTGACATTTAGCGTGCAACACTGGAGAAAGCAAAGCCAAATCCTGTGGTTCAGAAGAACTGGGCCCTGTGTGCAACATGGTGGTGAGTCCAAGGCCTTACTATAGTAGTGGTATTGAGCACCTCACTGTCCATGAATTCTACTGCACAGGCTCCAAGCTCAGGAATCGTCCAAGTTTGAAATCCTGTGGGTGGGCCGTGGCCCTTGTCTCTCTGTGGGGACTTTGCCTTGGGTCTGAGAAACACCTCATCTGCATTCCTCTTCTACCACTGTCGTACAGGAAGGCCTGGAGTTGGCAGGGCTCTGGTGGAGCAAACCACAAACTGAAATTATTGGCAATGACCTCATTTCTGAGGTCCCTGTTGCAGTGACAGCAGGTGAGCTTCACAATACTAACCCCCTTATGGGGCAAAGAACTGCAACAGACTAGATTTAGGGGCAAACACGCAATGAGTCACTAAGCTTGGAGAGAGATGCTCACCATGCATAGCATTAGCAGCACCAGTCTAGATTTTCATTTCTAGTGCATATTCCTTTAAGTCCTAGCAAACATTATATTCGTATCAGCTCACCTTCCAATGTTACATATGTTCATGTAGTATCAAGGAATGGCATTTTAAAGTACTTTTTCTTATCAGTGGTTGATACATTGATGAGCTCCGAGTTTCTAACCCCATACCACTCCTCCGAGGAATCCTTGCGCTGCCTGCCTCACTACACTGAGAGTTAAGTGCTAAAAGGGAATTAGTGTTCAGTTGTCAATGTTCATGGTAGACCCACACATCAGTGATAAATGGACTTCAACATCTCTGTTGAGACCCAGTAACCCATGTGTGCATCGGGACCCCTAAAAAGGACTGGAATGTTTTGAACATACCCATTTTCAGTTATTCTGTGATTGGGCCTTTTCGATGACGCCTCATCTACAGCAATAAAGAATATGTTCATGATCCGTGAGGATATACTGGTGCATGTGGACTGTGAAAGTATCAAGTTTGTAGACTAATAACATAGATATTGGCTACTTGGGGATACTGTAGGATAGATGACTGCTGACAAATCTCTCAACACCGGCATCAGTGCTTGTCAGATATTGTCCTGCTGCTCAACAGAGAGTGGCTGTCATGGTGAAATATAAACATGGAAAGCACGGCAAGGCCTACAAAATAATACAACATACATCTGACCAAGTGAAGAGGAATCTCGTAGCACCACTGCTGATGGCACTTTAAGCCTTACAACAAATATATCAAGGGATTATAACAGTGTTACCCATTTGGTCACACAATAAGGACCAGCAATGGGTAGTCGAAATCAAGCAGGATTTATTAAACATTAAGGGCCAGATATACGATCATTTGAAATTGCGCCTCGTGAATTGCGAAAATAGTGAGTCGCAATTTGTGAGTCACAATTCCAAATGTACAACAGTGTCAGAGACACTGTTAGCGATTCCCAGTGGGGTCGCAAAATGCGAGGTTCATCAATATTCATGAGGGACTCGCATTTTGCGACCCCATTGAGAATGGCTGGCCCTCCCAGGGATGGTGGCCTGCTGGGCTCAGCAGACCACCATGTCTGCAACTGATTTTAGATAAAGCATTTATTTTTTTTAAATGCGGCCCGTTTTCCTTAAAGGAAACCGGGCCGCATTTAAAAAAAAAAGAATGAAACGTTTTTGTTTAATTTTTTAAGGGCAGGCAGTGGTCCCTGGGACCACGGCTTGCCTTTAAAAATACTTTCGCATGCATTTGCAAAGGGGAATGGGTCCTTTACGAACACCTTCACATTTGCGACTGCATTACCACCTACTTGAGGTAGGTGGTAAATTGCGACTGTTTTGCGACCGCAATTGCGGTCATAAAACAGTCATACATAGGGCTCAGAGTCGTAATTAGGAAGGGACGCCCTTGAAACGCCCCTTCCTAATTGCGAGTCGCAAATGCTATTTAGCGAGTCACAAATAAATTGTGACTCACTAAATAGCATTTGTAGATGGCCCTGTAGGGTTGTTTGCGCATGATAAAACGGGTCGTACATCTGGGCCTAAGTATCAAATGACCAAGTAAGCAAAACAGAAAAACATTATGCACTTTAAGCATTACAACAAATATATCCAGGCAATCGATATGGATTCCGACTTGAAAGCAAAAGTCCAATAAAGATGACAGTCACAATAATCCAAGTACGAAAGAACAGAATTCGGTGCTCCTCCGAGAAGGTCATTTCCTCCTACCTAAACATGAATATAGAATCTACCACTTTAAAGTGCACGACAGATACATGAGTAGAGGTGCTATTTCCAATAAATGTTAGATAATTACTAAAATCACTTTTACACGTGTGATGCACTTTTCATTTGCATGCCATTTAACTTGAAACAAAAGTGGAACAATGTATAAAAACGACATTTCTTTATGATTAGGCTAAACATTAATATACACACATTTATATTAGCTAGGGGAGAGGGTTGGCCTAACGGCTAACGGCTATGGCGCTCGACCTCGGACCTGGGGATCTGGGGTCGAGTCTCGGTAACGACGCCAAAAAAAAACCTGTGATTCTGGGCAAATCACTTAATCTCCCCGTGCCTAAAATGAAAGTGTGTCCTCATGTAACGTAACTGGTGTAAAGCGCTCTGACAACTGATTCGGTTCGGTTCTAGTTCGTGCTATATAAAACTCTGCAAAAAAAATTATGAATGGCTGGTTTCCACAGTGTATGCACTACAGCAGTGGTTCCCAAACTTTTGACTCCTGAGGACCCCCATTGAGTCACCACTGGAAGCCGGGGACCCCCAAGCAATTTGTATGAGTTAAATTTCAAATATAAAACAGTAATTCGAAAAAAATACACACGTGTGCACACAAAACAAATACTCAAAGTACTTAGGGGCAGATTTACAATAAGTGACGCATCCGTGCATATCAGCAGGGATGCGCCACTTATTGTGCGCTATGCCTTCGCTACCAAGGATGCGCCGTATTTACAATGCTGCGCCTCATGGGGCAAAAAAGCACAGTTGCATGACGCATCTGTGCAGTAAAGGTGGCGCATTGCTGGAGTTAAGTCACAAGCGCGACACAGCTCCAGCAATGCTCTGGGGTGCCGAATCTTGTTAATGCTGCGTCAATCCTTACGCCTGCTTCAAGCAGGAGCAGGGTTTTGACGCAGCATAGGCCCCAAAGTGACTGAGTGAAATCTTGTAGATTTCACTCAGCCACTTTTAGGAGGCGTTCCTGCGCCGGAACGCCTCCTTCTGGCGCAGAGCTTTACAACGTGGCGCATCTCTCAGATGCGTCACGTTGTAAATACCCTGCACCATGGCGCATCTTTTGCGTCACCGCTGCATCACGAAAGTGACGCAACGGTGGCTTGTAAATCTGCCCCTATGGAATTTGGGGCCAGATGTACGACCATTTCATTTAGCGTCTCGCAGTTTAAAAAAAATGCAGCCTATTTACCATGCATTTAAAAAAATAAAAAGAAAATGAAACGTTTTCGTTTTATTTTCTAAGGGCAGGCAGAGGTCCCTGGGACCACTGCCTGCCCTTAAAAAATAATTTTGCATGCATTTGCAAAGGGGAAGTCTTAAAACCATGTACAAATGTTTTGCGGTCGCAAATGCATTACCATCTACTTGAAGTAAGTGGTAATTGCGAGTGTTTTGCGACCGCAAAACATTTGTACATGGTTTTAAGACTCGCTATTTGGAAGGGAATGCCCCTTCCAAATAGCAAGTTGCAAAACCTATTTAGCGAGTCGCAAACAAATTGCGACTCGCGAAATAGGCAATGTACATGGCCCAATACGTTTTTGCATTTGAACGCGGGTTCACAAACCCGTTCACGCATATAAAAACGGATCGTACATCTGGCCCTTAGTATTTTATATTGAAGTAATAGCCCCTCTGTCACATGTATTTCATTTGTTTTATAGCATCTCTCATACCATTGTAGGATGTCAAAGCACTTTACATCACACACATATAGAGACATTGAATCGTACATGTAAAACAGTGTGTATATAAAATGTTTAAAGAGTGCTTGGTCTGGAAAAGCACAAACTCAGGATTCAGAACATAACACAGTGGCTAGCACTGACTTTAACATTAAAAATGTATTTCCACCCAAATAAATCTTTAGCAGCATCAGGATAATGAATAGCTGGGAAAAAAGTTACTAACTGGTACCATGCAGTTTGCAAGCAGCTCTTTGATGACAGTTTATAGGTCCCTCTGCTACATTACGATTGTCACTTATGAAGTGCACAGTAACAAAAGCATCTCTGTGACAAAAGCAGTAACCACAAACCTATGCACATAAAATGCTGCTTTTTAAAATTCATGTTACACGTTCTTTGCAGTAGGCACTCTAACCCTCTGTGCTACATTAGTAAAGTCAAAGCTGCCACTAAACAAAACTCTCCTCACACTCCAGCAGGTACATTAATCACGGGCTTTATCTTGACACTTTTATTGTTGCTGGAAAGCTGCTAATTATACAAGAAACTTTTCTGTGCTTTTAAAACTGTTGCCTGCGGATCCCCTGGGAATGTGTCACGGACCCCTGGGGGTCCGCGGACCACAGTTTGGGAAACACTGCACTACAGCTTACAATCGAGTGCGCCACTTTTTATTAATAACATTAGAACACACAAAGTATATGGTGCAATGCGCACGATTATATTGCATAGTTATGACGTGTAAGGATAGAGATAAAATAACGCTGTTCCACTGCCTTCATGAATTGAGTGTGGCAATGCTGGTGCTCCATTGTCCACTGATATCCTAATGGCGATACCAGACTCCCTTAGAACTCTTACACTTAAAAATGACTATCAGCTGAAATAATTCCTATAAATGCTGAAGAAGGTGGTGGAGAGAACAAAGTCAGCAGGAGACGCAGATGAGACGGTTATAGGAGGCATGTCAGAAATTAGAACTATCATCAAATTCCAGGTCAGCAGGAAACTTGAAATGAGAACTAAAGATGCTAAACGGAGATAAAGTCAGAACAACCTTCACTTTTTAGGATTTCCGGAAAAAGAAGGCCAGTAGGTTGAAAGATTTCAGGAAAAGTGGTTGATGGAGACGTTGAAACCTAGGTGAACTGTTCAACATTTCGTGCATTGAAACAGCCCACAGGGCGCTGGTGCCGCCTCCTAAGCTGGAGCATTGTCACGATTCTTCATCGCCTGCTTTTTCAATTTTCAAAATAGTGATGTAATATTACAGGGCGTGCCTGACAGCAAACATGTGCCATTGGAGATACTATCAATACAGATATTTCGTGACTTCAAATAACTGGTTCAGGATCAGTAAAGGCTCATTTGAAGCTGTCAAAAGACGACCTTGGCTTGGAAGACCAGGTCCTAAATAGATTCCATTCTTCCAAGCTCAGCTCAAAGCACTCAAAGATGGCCAAGCACAATTTTTTCACATTCCTGGAAACAGCTTGAGACTGGATTGATGGATGGGAGGAAACACATTGAGCTTATTTGACCAAAAGAACTGGTTAAGCTTTATTAAGTAGGCCCAACTGGGAGGGGAGGGTGGCGAACCAGCCGCAGAGCGGTGAGCACCGCATCGGCTTAGCATGTATCCTCTGAATTCCGCGACACAGCCCAGGCTTCCTGAGAAGGTGGGCTGACCACGGAGAGCCGGAGCGGCAGTGCCTGCTGCAGAATTGAGACCCGCGGTCAGGTCCGGCATCAAACCAGAGGCATTGAGGTCTGGCTGTGCCTGGGCCCCAGACTTGTGTGCTGGGCGGGCGGATAAAACCAAGGGTAGCCTGCTAAAAAACAGCAGCGACACCACGGAGGCCACAGCCGCGACCAGACGACGAGCTCCAGGCACTACCTTTGAAGTAAGTGGAAGGCGGGACGAACTTGAGAAGCCTGGAGACCAGTGAGGCCCGTACTGGATGACATGAGCATCGACCACAACTCGAAGTCGTGGCCGCGACGAAGTACGACGTACTGGCAGAGCCTAAACAGTAGAGGCGCCGCAAGCCGACAGCAAAGCGGTGAGTGCGGCTGGGGGGTTCCAGGTGCCCCCTGATGGGGTTGTCGTTTGCCGGCGGGGCCGCTGCCCTTGGAGGTCTTGAAGGGAAGGTAGCAGGGCTAGATCTCAGTGGGCAGCCTGTTGGGGTGCGGCCTGAGTGTGTGGCCCCAGTGGAGTGACAGACTCATAGGGGACTGCAGAAGCCTGAAGCCCTGGTGAAGAGAGTAATTCTGGCACCCAATGAGTGCATCCCTCCAGAGTGGTGGACAGTGGAAATGGAGGTACAGTGGACCCATAAGGCCTCAGTTGGATCACAGCGGAGGGGCAGGGAGGCCACACATTGGATTGGAACCCGGAGAGTGCCTGTGGTGCATTTGGGGGCCATGTGGTAGTCTGGACTCTCTCGTTGGGGGGGGTGAGGGATTGGAGGGGTCCCAATCAGTGGACACCAGCATATGATGCAGGGCGTGTTGTAGTACTGAAAATTCTGGACCCGTGTCATAAACATCGTCGTATCATGACGATTTTGGTATCAGCGGACCGAGAATGACAAGTACACTATATACGAGCATTTTCGGCGTATTCGAGTGGCGAGATCACCCTGAAATCAGGGATCTCGTTCTGAACCCTCGAGCTCCATTTTGTGCGTGGCAGCCATTTTGTGGTTGCCCTCACATAGGCCGATGACAAAGGCCGAATAAAGTCATTTGGGACACGTACACCTTTAGCTGACTTTTGTGTGACCTGGGCAAGCTGACTCCAATGCCCGAAGCCAAACCTGTTCGGCCAGTTCCTTTCCCAGTGGCCGAACGAGATTAGGATCAAGGTGCTGCATGTCATAAACCTTTCATTGCACACAACTATGCCTAATCTCGCACACACCTGTCTCTGTTTCTTTCTTTATGACTTGCTTTACGAGGAGGAGGTGCCCGATTTTATTAGGGGTCCGTCCGATATCTGATGAAAATGTTGGGCCTTGCAGGGAAATTGATTGTGGGCTGGACAAACTGAAAATGGGCTTGTCATCATGAATCTGCTTTTTCTTTGTCATCAAAATATGTGAATGGTCAACTGTAAATTAAGGAATGTTCGCCTAAAGCATAATATTTTGTATAAAAAGGGATGGCTGGCTTTGTAAGGTTGAGCAGTCTCCTGAGAATATACACCGTGTTGTACTTCTAGGATATCTGTTACTGGCTGCAGCCAATAAATTCGATCTTTGACTTCACCAAGAAGACTCTGTATTTCTATAGTCTGGGACAGGAAGGGCTCAAAGTCTTCGGGTGTGTTCCCTGGCACCGCTGGGTTCTTAAAAACCCAGTACTTCAGTTTGCGCCCAACGTGGGGCGATTTCAGCGGTACCGGTCCAAGCCAGAGGTTCGTGAGGAGCTTCGTGTGAAAATTCTGGAGGAAGGCCAACCACTTCATCGACCCCTGTATGTCGTTCGTGGTCCGAAAGTCTTTGCTGCGAGGTTCCCCGCTTCCCGACGGCTACGAAGGACTGCTGCCTTGACTATCGCCCTTGGACCCTTTGATGATTTGTAGAGCGAAACGATAGACGAGTCTTCTGGTGACGTCATCGATACCTCAGTTAAGTATGAGTGGAGCCCCTCCCAGTCCTTAGTTTGGTTCTTAGTTTGGGTATCCCCTTGGGATCTTTGATTTGGAACTTGCAAGTACCAAAGCCGAGGGACTCGTGTATTCACGAGACTATCGTATTTCGATAATCCTTTGAAGTTCGAATCTAGACCAGTGAGCAACGATGCCTGGTCTTAGCAGACTTGGAAATTTGTTTTGTCTTGGTTGTAATAGGGATTCCCGATTGGAGGACTCGTGTCCGGTTCCTCCGATTGGAACTCCAACCTATGAGCTCTATATGAAGCACGGCGTGGGCCCCATCAGGTATAATGAAGTATGGATTCGATACACCAGGAAGGATGGTGTTTTAAAATGGCCCCAATATGGTAGTTTTGACGCAGAGATATTAGATAATCTAGAGGTTAGACTTTTTAAGAAGAAAGCCCGGCCGGCGATGTTTGACTCTTTCCGCCTATGGCAAAAGGAAGCCAACCAGAAAGAAATTAAATTAGCTAAAAGGAATAAAATAGAAAGGGGCATCTCGATAATGCAAGCTGCTATGCAATATAAAGATGATGAAGAAGAACAAGCGAATGAGCAGTTGCACAGGCAACGTAAGATGGCAATCGATAAATGCTATCCAGTTTTGTCACCTCTCCAGCAGGATACAGCAAAGGAACTTGAGAAAGATCCTTTAATGTCGCATTTATTGAATTCGCCACCCCCTTATGCGCAGAGTGCTACTGCACCTCCGCAACACTTAGTTGTGCAACCTCCGGTTGTTGTGCCTCAGGTTCCTCCACAACCGCCAGCTCCTTTTCAGTTGGCTCCTACTGCTACGGCTCAGCCTCCTCAAGGGCCGCCGACTTTGCTACCTGCTCCCTCTGTACTTCCTACGACTTTGCCTACTGCATCGATTTCCTCTTCTGATGTTCCTACTGTTACTGCCTCTGCGTCTGCATCTGCATCTGCCTTGCCTCACTCTGCTTTCCCCCCTGTTCTTTCGTCGACTTCTCCATCTGTCCGACAGAGAATGACTGACACTGTTGCTAGTCTCCTATCTCCTCTTTTTGGGGCAGCAAGTATGACCCCTGTTTCAACGCACAAACAGTTGCGCAGTCAACTGCCCGACTCTAGAGAGCGGGAAACATTGGATTATTTGGCACATAAATGGGTTACAGACCCCACAAGATATGAGCTAGAGTCTGTTATGGATGTCTTCCATCAGTGGGAAGCACCGAAGCAAAGATACGTTTTTGATAAAATGTGTGCTTTTCTTTGTGAGGATTTGAAGGATACTGATTTGGAGCCCAATCCACCTGAGCTGTGCCGTGTACGGTTCGAGTTTGCAAAAGGAACAATCGTGGGTTCTGATGTTGAAAGAGCAGTTGCGACATTGTTGTCATTTAGAAGGGAGGCTATCTCTCGGTTGTTTTTTGAGTCTGGTCCCTCTGTTAGGAGGAAAGCGAGACAGTACCCTATGAGAGAGGTTCCTCCAGTATGGAAGGAAGCCGTTGCAGCTGATGTCGCTAATCAAATTGATGCCGTGCCGGCTCACTTTCAGCGTGTTTTTGTACATGTTCCTTGGAAGCGAGCTGAAGTTTTGGCCCTTAAGCAGACTTTGCCTGATCCCCATAAAAATCCTGCAGGGTATTATAAGGAACTGTCACAGACCGCAGACTCATGCATTATGAATTTAGCCGATATCGACATGTTGTTTGGAAATGTGGTTCTACAGCCTTTATGGGAATTGATTCGTCATACAGATTATGCGCCGGAGTTAGGTGATACATGGGCTAATATTGCTACTGCAGATGGCCGACAAGTTGGTGGCGCTAAACCTGAGCCTTTAGTTGCAGAACTCCCTGGTAAAATTGTTACTTACATGAAGACTTTAATGCCTGCTATGCGAGTGAACTGGGACAAATTGTCTGCATGTAAGCAGAAGAAAGAGGAAACCGTGTCTGATTTCTTCACCAGGTTTGAGGAGACGTTCATCGACCACAGTGGTCAAGATATGAGTACAGAAGGTGGTCAACGGTTGTTCGTTGACAAATTCGTACATAATTTGCTTCCTGAGTTGTGTAAAAAATTGAAAGATTCAGAAAGTTCTTGGGCCGTTTCCTCTTCAGCACAGATTTTGGCTACTGTGCAGTATTATGAAAATAGAGATAAGGACGAGAAAGATAGAGTAGACAAGAAAACTAAAGAGTTAAAGACGAAGGTTCTTTTTCAGCAAGCTTATCCGCCCCGTAATGGTCAGCGTGATTATCAGCAACCTCAGCCATTTCAGAGAAACTCGCAAAGGTTCGAGTTTTCTCAACAACATTTTCCTGTAGGCCCTAATCAGTGTGCATATTGCAAAGAAGAGGGTCATTTTAAAAGTAGCTGCCCTGCTCTGTTACAGCGTATGCATGGTGTTTCTAGCGCAAGAGGTCGAGGTGTTTCACAAACTCTTAGAGGTAGAGGGCGTGGAGGATTCTCCCAGAACGCACGTCCATTCCCTCCTCAGAATTCAATGAATAGTTTTGATCAGCAGAATAACGCGTCTGGTAGGACGCCTCAGTACTATGCTGATGACTACTATGCGGAAGATGAGAATATGGAAGGTAATGATTGCTAGGACAGCCATAGACAAAGAGAGGGAGTTGTTTCAGTTCCAGTAGATCAAAGTGAACCTTATGTTGGGGTGATTACATCAGGTGTGTCAGAGCCTTTTCTGTTGGATACTGGTGCTACAAAGAGTTCTATTATGCACTCTAAACTCCCTGGCGCACCTTTGTCCAGCGAAATGAATGTTTCAGTAGGTTTTTCTGGCGCCCCGGTTAGGAACCCGATTTCTAGTCCTATGTCCCTTTCTGTTGGACCTTGTGAATTAGAAGCAGCCCTTATTTTGACGACAGGTTGTGGTGAGAACTTGTTAGGATTGGATCTACTGAAAAGATTGTATGCAACCTTGTATTGTTACAGCTTACACTGGGTAAGAAAGTGGTCTCCCCAATGTATTTGTCGAAGAATAAACTTCCGGCAGAATTGTTATCTCTTCCTGATATTCTTTGGGCTACTGGTCCTAATGATGTGGGTCTTTTGGAAATACCGCCATATGTTGTGACATTAAAAGCGAATGCTAAAATGCCACATATTCCCCAATACAAGATCTCTAGTGAAGGTGAGAAAGCGTTGCTAGCGATCATTTATGATTTGATTGAAAAAGATGTAATTGAGGAGACAAGAGGCAACGTTTGCAATAGCCCAGTTTTGCCTGTTTTGAAGCGTACTGACCCTTCTCAGCCACCTGTTTACAGGTTTGTGATTGATCTTAGAGAGGTGAACAAAATCGTTGTGCCACAATTTCCAGTCGTTCCTGATATCACTGCCCTATTGACTATGATTCCAGCTTCTGCGACTTGGTTCTCGGTGATTGACTTGAAGAATGCTTTCTTCAGCATCCCGATTGCCGAGGAGAGCAGGGATATTTTCGGCTTCTGTTTAGGAGGACGAAGCTTCCGGTTCAAACGCGCTCCCCAGGGCTATTGTGAGAGTCCATCAACATATAGTCAGGCTTTAAAAACACAGCTTGATACAATTGTGTTACCTAATGGCGCTACCCTTATTCAGTACGTTGACGATTTGCTAGTCGCTGCAGATACTGAGGAAATTTGTAAAGAAGCAACGTTGTCATTGTTGCGTCATTTGTCTGATTTGCATCACAAAGTGTCCCTTTCAAAGTTACAATATTGTCGACAAGAAGTGACCCACTTAGGTCATCTCTTATCGAAGGAGGGAAGGAAACTGACCCCAGAAAGAATTCAGGCAATTGCAAAATTGAGTGTGCCTATGACACAGAGAGAAGTGCGTGCTTTCTTGGGTATCACGTCATATTGCAGACAATGGATACCGAATTTTTCTTTACTGGCCAAACCTTTGGTGGAATTGACTCGTAAAGATACACCGAATCCCCTTCCATGGTCTGAGGATTGTCAGAGAAGTTTTACCGAATTGCGTGATGCATTATTTTCGGCTCCTGTGTTGGGTACCCCAGACTACAGTAAGCCTTTTACACTGTATGTCCATGAGAAAGAAGGTTGTGCATTGTCAGTATTGACACAGTCTTTTGGGGACAAGCAACGTCCATGCGCGTATTTTTCGTCGACTTTGGATCCGGTAGCTAGAGCATTGCCGAGTTGCTTGAGAGCCACAGCGGCAGCAGCAGTTTCTATTCGACAGTCTGCTGGTTTAGTGATGAATAATATGTTGATTGTAATGGTTCCACATGCAGTGGACATTTTGTTAAACAGGACCAAGACACAGCACTTAACTAGTGCTCGATTGTCAGGTTACGAGTTGACACTTTTAGCGAGTCATGTGCACATAAAAAGATGCAACACATTGAATCCAGCTACGTTGTTGCCGATTGTAGCAGAAACAGATGTTTCTGAACAGCATGATTGTTTTCTTAAGACAGAGGAAGAAACGAAAGGGAGAGTAGATCACAGAGACACTCCTCTTGTGGAGTGTGATGGTACCTTATGGGTGGATGGTTCATGCTTCAAGCTTCCGAATGGTGCTACGACTGCAGCATATGCTGTTACGACTTTGCATACGATTGTTGAAGCTGCACGTATCCCACATAATTCAGCTCAAGCAGCAGAGTTGATTGCACTTACAAGAGCGTGTGTGTTATCAAAAGGAATGAAAGTGACCATATATACTGAAAGCCAGTATGCGTTTGGTGTGGCTCATAGTTTTGGACGATTGTGGAAAGAGCGTGGGTTTCTGACCTCGCATGGAGCCAAGATTCAGCATGGTCAGTTGGTGAATGAGCTTCTTGAGTCACTTACTTTGCCGTTGCAAGTTGAGATTGTAAAATGCAGTGCACATAAGAAGGTTACTGATGATGTTGGTCTTGGCAATGCATTTGCTGATGAAGTCGGGAAAGAAACAGCAAGAATTGTGATGAGTCGAATGTATGTTGCAGGCCCTGCGAGATGGGTTGGTGACATCGGAATGTGTGAAGATACGATAGAGAGTGTGAAGTCTATTCAAGCTGAAGCTACAGAGAAAGAGTTGAGTGTGTGGAGAGAGAGTACGGGTAAATTGGATGCAAATGGTTGTTGGGTTCAATTGTCAGACCATCAGCGATGGTTGTTACACGATGCATATGTGCTTGCAGTGGTTACAATGGCCCATGGAATGGCTCACATCAGTGTGAAAGGGATTTGTAAGTTGTTGGCTCCGGTATGGCAAAATGCTAGAATTCCTAAGTGTGCAGAGAATGTGGTCAAGAATTGCATGGTGTGTCTGAAATACAATCCTGGTAGGGGAACCCCAAATCCAGCTGGTCATTTTGCGCCTCCAACGTATCCGTTCGAGGTTTTGCAGCTAGATTTTATCCACATGGACAGGTGCAACAATTTGAAATACGTACTTGTTGTTGTTTGTGCCTTTTCGAGATGGGTAGAAGCATATCCCCTGAAAGATAACACTGCCATGTCCACAGCTAAAGCCCTTGTCAAAGAATTCTTCCCCAGATTTGGGTTGCCGAGAATGGTCTGGAGTGATAATGGGAGTGAATTTGTGGGTCGAGTGATGAAGAAAGTATGTGAAGGGTTAGGAATCCAGCAAAAATTTCACGCTGCAAATCACCCCCAATCAGCTGGATTAGTAGAGTGCTATAATGGCACTCTAAAACTTAAACTGGCCAAGATACAAGCAAGCTCTGGCCTTAAATGGCCCGATGCCTTACCATTAGCACTTCTATCTACAAGAATGACTGTGCATTCACGAGTAGGACTTAGTCCTTACGAAATCGTGTTCGGCTGCCCGGCCAACATATGGGGAGTGCCTAGGCCGACAAAATTCAGTGAGATTGAACACCCTGTATTGCTTGATTATTTGTACGATTTGACGGCTAAATTGCGTGTTTTACACCAACAGGTTCACGATACTCTGCATCAGGTCTCTGAAGCTCCAGGACACACTATCGATCCTGGTTCATGGGTCTTGGTTAAAAACTTCCAGCGGACAAAGAATGATCAGCCCCGCTGGACCGGCCCTCACCTAGTCCTTTTGTCAACGAGATCCGCCGTGCGAGTGGAAGGCAAGCGGAACTGGATCCACAGCGTACACTGTAAGAGGGTCCCTTTGCCTCTGCCGTACGACCGGTGGGTCCAGGAGGGTATTGCTGACTCTGAGACTGAGACTGTGCCTCGTTTTCTGCCTTTCAGCGATGCACGCGTAAAAGGAACAAATTCTGAGCGTGAAAGTGACAATCTTTTACAGGAAGCTGTGCCACCGTCAATTCGATTGGACACTACCAAGCCTGAACTGTTGTTCCAAGACCAGACATTACCTGGAAAAAGCCGTTATAATCTGAGGCCGAGAACTATGGACAAATAAAAACCTTTTTCTTTGCTATTTTTGAAAACGCAGCTCTCTCATCTGAGAAACTTTTTTATTTTTGTTTTTCGAACCACCATCCGGGTTCAGCTGTAGGGTGCGGGCGACAAGTCTTTGGAGTGCAAGCCGAAGACACAAGGTCAACGGTTCTGGTTGGTTCTTGGGCGTTTCCCTTGGACTGACAGGCGCATTCCTTAGCACGGAACACCCTACCTCCGCGAGCAGCAAGGTTAGAGGATGGAGTTTTTCGAGATGGAGAGACCTGCCAAAGAGATGAACTTTAAAACCAAAATGTGTATAATGATGGCCAGAAAAAGTAAATGTAAATGTATTGCGACTTATATAGCGCACGTATCACCCGAAGGTATCAAGGCGCTTGCTTAGGGAACCCGTCCTGGTATTCCCCTGTGAGATACCCCGGCAGGGTATCCACAAGGTGAAAGCCAGGCATCCCGCCGCGAGGGGCCATAGTGGAGATTAAGCAAGCTATTGCCCAGAGTCGCAGAGTGTGACCCCGTGAGTCGAGTAGGCACCGGAGCGAGAATTGTCGAGTCCGTGGAATTTTTGAGCCCGAGACCCGCCGAGGCGGGGAATCGAACCCTGGTCCACGGCCGATCTCAGCTTCCGGGTCTGCCGCCTCTAACCACTGAGCCACGCTCCAAAAGCTTTTTGATATTTTGCATTTTTATGATGCTTAGTGTAATGATGTTTTTAATAGGATATGTTTTATTTTATTTTCGAGTGACATTTGCACCAACTGTACAGCCCATGCCTCCTTCTACTGTTTCCTCACATTCTTTTAACCCTTTACCTGAACATGAGTCCGTTAGGAGATTAGAGTTTATCAATAACTCCTTCGTTCAGCTTTTGCACCAACACCAATTAGTAGTAAACACGACTAACTGTTGGGTGTGTGGTCTTATGCCTCATACTACTGATAAAGGTATCCCTTATTTGGTCCTGCCTTTCAGCCATAATGGTTCTGTATGGGCATACTGAACGATGTTCATCTATGCTCATGAAGTCCACCCCCTACGTTCTGAAAAAGATAATCCAAAGAATAGTGCTCTAGTTAAGGGTATAGTAGATATGATTAGAGAAGCTATTTCCTATGAGACTATCCCGAGAGATGAGACACTAGCGTATATTGGATGGAACATGACCGGGTATGGAGTTACTCTGAATGAAAACCAGCGAGCAAAGCGATCCTCCCCAATTTGGATTGTACCCCATCAGGGTCACCTATGTCTGCAAGGTAATGGCAAGAATCCCAGAGCTCAGCTAGGAAAGAGTATCTGCACGGAGATATATGTCTTTGCGCCTCAGACTTCCCCTTCGTTCCTAGCAGCTAAGGGTACCTATTTCATCTGTCATGATAGAGCCTACACAGGGTTGCCCCCTGACTTCTCGGGCACATGTTTTGTTTCGTTCCTGTTGCCACCCACCTACACAGCTGCGGCAGATTACCGTAAGACAAGGATAGTTAGAGGTGTCTTCAGTAAAGAAGACACTGCGGACAAGAATTTGGAGACTTCTTTAAGGGTTTTCTGCCGTTTTGGGGACCTATGGTTAACAGCAGGAACATAAGACAATTGACGAGGGTGGTTGAATCCACCGTAGTTGTAACTGCCGGTGCCCTTAGTAACTTGACTGCTGAGCTCCAGTCGGATCGCCTTATGACCCTTCAGAACAGGGTCACGTTAGACGTCATACTTGCAGACCGAGGTGGGGTATGTAAAGTGATCCAATCGAGTTGCTGTATTTTCATTCCAGATAACGCTCCAACAGTGTACCAGACCATTTCCAAACTACATAAGATCTCTGAATCTATTCATGTGGATAAAGGAGATTGGTCGTTGATGGGGTGGTTCTGGGAACTGATATCCGCCTGGGGATGGAAGACCGCCGACCAGCTCACCACCTCCTTCAACCAGAACCCACCTGCCAGCACACCGGACCCCAACGAAGCTGCCCGCAACTTCACGCACTGGCTGACAACCTGCGCCGACGACCTCGCACCACTGAAGAACCCTCCCAGCAAACCCAGAAGCAAGAAGGCTCCCTGGTTCACCGACGAACTCAAGGACTCCAAGAAGACCTGCCGCACCCTCAAGAAAGCCTGGCTGCTCGACCGGACCACCGACAACATGACCGCCCTCAAACACGCGACCCGCAAGCACCACCAGCTTATCGCACCACCAAGAAGAAATCACTGAAGGAGCGACTGACAACAACGCCCACGACAGCAAGGAACTCTTCAGCATCGTCAAGGAGTTCTCCAACCCCAGCACCGGCAACAACGACATCACCCACTCACAAGACCTCTGCGACTCCCTCGCCTCGTTCTTCCGCCGCAAGATTGCCCACATCCACAACAGCTTTGGCACACCATCCTCGCACCCAACCATCGAACCAATGCACCCCACCACGACCCTCTGCACCTGGACCGCAGTGACCACAGAAGACACAGCCCGCACGATGAACACCATCCACTCCGGATCTCCAACCGACCCCTGCCCCCACCACGTCTTCAACAAGGCCGACTCCACCATCGCACCCCAGCTCCGAGACGTCATCAACACCTCCTTCGACACCGCCACCTTCCCGGAGAGCTGGAAGCATGCCGAGCTCAGCGCCCTACTGAAGAAACCAACAGCGGACCCCACCTACCTCAAGAACTTCCGCCCCATCTCACTCCTCCCTTTTCCTGCCAAAGTCATCGAGAAGATCGCCAACAGACAGCTTGCCGCCTTCCTCGAGACGAATGGATCCCTCGACCCCTCGCAGTCCGGTTTCAGAGCCAACCACAGCACCGAGACCGCCCTCATCGCAGCCACCGACGACATCCGAGCCCTTCTCGACAACGGGGAAACAGCGGCACTCATCCTCCTGGACCTCTCTGCCACCGCACCCTAGTCCAACGCCTCAGAAACACCGGCATCCAAGAGAAGGCATTGAAGTGGATTATCTCGTTCCTCGCTGGAAGAACACAGAGAGTCCGCCTCCCCCCGTTTCGTTCCAAAGCCACCGAAGTCATCTGCGGCGTCCCGCAAGGATCATCACTCAGCCCCACCCTCTTCAACGTCTACATGAGACCTCTCGCAGCCATCGTACGCCAGCACAACCTCAACATTATCTCCTACGCCGACGACACCCAGCTGATCCTCTCCCTCACCAGAGACCCCGACACCGCCAGAACCAGCCTCCACGAAGGGATGAAAGACGTCGCCGAGTGGATGAAGAACAGTCGCTTGAAACTGAACTCAGACAAGACGGAAGTCCTCATCCTTGGACTATCACCCTCCGCCTGGGACGATTCCTGGTGGCCCCCAGCCCTGGGCACCGCCCCCAAGCCGACAGACCACGCACGCAACCTGGGCTTCATCCTGGACTCCTCCCTCTCGATGACCAGACAAGTCAACGCCGTCTCCTCATCATGCTTTCACACCCTCCGCAAGATCTTCCGATGGATCCCGATCGAAACCAAGAAGACGGTCACCCAGGCCCTTGTCACCAGCCGGCTGGACTACGGAAACACCCTCTACGCCGAAACCACTGCCAAGCTACAGAAAAGACTGCAACGAATTCAGAACGCCTCCGCCCGACTCATCCTGGACATCCCTCGACGCAGCCACATCTCCAGCCACCTGAGGAACCTGCACTGGCTCCCCGTCAACAAGAGGTTCACGTTCAGACTCCTCACCCACGCACACAAGTCTCTCCACGACCTGGGCCCCAAGTACCTCAACGACCGCCTGACCTTCCACACGCCCACCCGCCAGCTACGATCCGCTAGCCTCGTCCTCGCCGCCGTACCACGCATCCGAAGAGCCACCGCCGGAGGCAGATCCTTCTCCTACCTGGCGGCCAAGACATGGAACTCCCTCCCCATCCACCTTCGGCTGACCCAGGACCACCTCGCCTTCAGGAGACAACTCAAGACCTGGCTGTTCGAGCAGTAGCGGCCCCCCTCCCCCAAGCACCTTGAGACCCTTCCGGGTGAGTAGCGCGCTATACAAATGGTCTGATTGATTGATTGATTGATTCTGATGGTCATTGGGATGATCTTAGCCATCCTTTTCCTGTTCTGTCTGTGCGTACAGTATGCTCCTGCTTTATGTGGCCTCTGTACTGCATTATGTGTAAGGAAACCTGTATCGAGGGACGAACTAAGTAATAGGATGGTGCTACAGCAACATCTCAATGATTATATGAATATAGACCTTGACTCAGATTAGCGTGAGTGTAGGTTGATTGCCTATGTAAGGGCAAAAGGAGGGGCTGTAGTACTGAAGATTCTGGACCCGTGTCATAAACATCGTATCATGACGATTTTGGTATCAGCGGACCGAGAATGACAAGTACACTATATACGAGCATTTTCGGCGTATTCGAGTGGCGAGATCACCCTGAAATCAGGGATCTCGTCCTGAACCCTCGAGCTCCATTTTGTGTATGGCAGCCATTTTGTGGTTGCCCTCATATAGGCCGATGACTAAGGCCGAATAAAGTCATTTGGGACACGTAGACCTTTAGCTGACTTTTGTGTGACCTGGGCAAGCTGACTCCAATGCCCGAAGCCAAACCTGTTCGGCGAGTTCCTTTCCCAGTGGCCGAACGAGATTAGGATCAAGGTGCTGCATGTCATAAACCTTTCATTGCACACAACTATGCCTAATCTCGCACACACCTGTCTCTGTTTCTTTCTTTATGACTTGCTTTACGAGGAGGAGGTGCCCGATTTTATTAGGGGTCCGTCCGATATCTGATGAAAATGTTGGGCCTTGCCGGGAAATTGATTGTGGGCTGGACAAACTGAAAATGGGCTTGTCATCATGAATCTGCTTTTTCTTTGTCATCAAAATATGTGAAGAGTCAACTGTAAAATAAGGAATGTTCGCCTAAAGCATAATATTTTGTATAAAAAGGGATGGCTGGCTTTGTAAGGTTGAGCAGTCTCCTGAGAATATACACCGTGTTGTACTTCTAGGATACCTGTTACTGGCTGCAGCCAATAAATTCGATCTTTGACTTCACCAAGAAGACTCTGTGTTTCTGTAGTCTGGGACAGGAAGGACTCGAAGTCTTAGGGTCTGTTCCCTGGCACCGCTGGGTTCTTAAAAACCCAGTACTTCAGTGTCTCATTATGCCCGAAGAAGTGGGAATTGAAACAGCGACAACAAGTGGAACGGTGTTTAACCTGAGGCCACCTACCCATACTACATTGTGTGCAGAAACAACCCTGCTTGTCTTTTGCAGAGTGGGTGAAGCCCCTCCTTTCTCCCCCAAGATTCCTGAAGTAGGAGATCCTTGGTGAAAGTTTGTGGGGACCCGGTGGACACAAGGTGCAATCCCCCTGGAACAAGCAGCGCTCAGTTGCTGCTGCAGCGGTGGGTAAACCGTGAGGGAAACACGCTGGGACTATCCCAGAACAAGAAGAAGACCAGAGAGATCAGGCGCGGGGCAGCCCTGAGCCCCAGTTAAAACTGGATCCTATCCAGCAGCAGCTGTCCAAGATCCTGGAGGCCATCTCTGGCACGAAGGCCACACTCCACCAGGACATCAGCACAGTGTCGGTGGGCCTTGGACTCCTCCGCACGGAGCATCAAAAACTTAAGGAAAGGGTGAAGGTGATGGAAACAGGGCTCGAGGACCTATCGCCTGCGCACAAGGCCCTTTTGCAACAATTAGAGGAGTTAACCAATAGGGTCCGGACCCTAGAGCATCGAGCAGAGAACAGAGAAGGCAGCAGCCACCGAAACAACGTACGGATCCTTGGCCTCCCGGAAGCGATCTAGAATGGTAACATGGTGGCGTATCTAGAAAGATGGCTCAAGGAGGTGGTGGCCCCAGGAACATTGACACCGTTCTTCACACTGGAGAGGGCGCATCGAGTGCTGGCCCGCCCGCTGGTGTCAAGCCGCTCCCACGACCAGTGGTGGCCAGACTGCTGCATTATAGGGATAGAGACATACTCCTGCAGAAGGCCCGCTTGGACGGCCCCTTCGTGGTAAATAACGCTAAAGTCGTGTTGTTCCCGGTCTATACCTTGGAGGTCCAGCTGAAGCGCGCCTCATACATACAAGAAAGCACTCAGAGAGGAGGGTATTCAGTACTCTCTTATGTTCCCTGCTAGGCTCTGCATTGTTGTAGATGGCAAGACTCACTTCTGGGGGGATCCCAAAATGGCCTGGGATTGGATAGAGATTTACTGAACCGAGACGTCTGGGCCGGGGCCGAAGCCCTAGCGGGGGCAAAAATCCGCAGCCCCAGGAAGCGCTCTCAGCGATGATCCGAGAGTATTGGGGCAAAGAAACCAAACCCCTCGTAGGCAGAACGGGAGAGGGCTGCAGCGCGTCAGGCTGTTACTGAAATCGGAGGGATCAGGATCCATGAAAGGGACTGAGGGTTCGGAATCCGAAACATCAGACAGGAACTGCCTGGAACTCCCAGTGGTGACTCCAAACACCGCAGATGACATTACATAATGAGGGATGGCCAACCTGGGCTGGTTCCAATTCAGGCCGGTGCATGTGGCACCGCCACCCATCACAAAGTGCTTTATATTCTCGCTGTACTCAACACAGTACGTAGCCTTGTGAGTCCACGACCCCCTGAAGCCTCACACTGAGACTGGTTTGGCCCTTCAATGTTTTGCACTACAGTACATTTGGAGTTTGGGCAGATGGCCATTGCCAGGACGTCCTGGGTCCGGGGAGTTGTAAGTTGTGGTTTTTCATGTTTTATTTGTTATGTTCCTCCTGCACGCAGGAATGCCCCATTTCAGATTTTCAAGGGTCCAAAAGGGGTGGGTCACCATATGGGGGAAGGAGATGGGATCCATTTAAGATGGCGGCTACACACCAGGAATTGGAGTTAATTACATTGAACATTAGAGGGATGGGATCCATGTCTAAGCGCCACAACATATATAGCTATTTGAAATGCAGTGTAATACAGATAGCGCTACTACAAGAGATACTTATTACTCAAGGGGAGGTGTAGAAGCTGAGAAGGAGATGGAGAGGGCAGATCTTTGCCACTACGTTTTCGGCGTATGCATGGGGGGTGCCGATATGGATCCATCCAGGGGTCCCCTTCGAAGCAACACACACATTAATTGATAAAGAGGGAAGATATGTGTTGCTCGGGGGCAATTGCTAGGCCAGGAGATTACATTGGGCTGCTGCTATGCCCCCAACCAAGACCAAATGGCCTACTTGCCCTCCCTCTCTGCTAGCCTAGCTGACATAAAGGTGGGGCAGGTTGTGGTGGGGGGAGATTTTATTTGCGTAGCGGATTTACAGCTGGATTGATCCCACCCACCCCTACTGGGATCCCAAGCATACAGGATAGCAGCTGGCTTGCGAGAATGGATGGCCCAATGGGAATTGCAAGATAGATGGTGGCTCCAGCATGATGGAGATAGAGAATATTCCTTTTACTCCCACATAAACTATCTCCACACAAGGTTGGAGGCATTTTGTGCTCCCTACAATAGGTACCTCCATTAGAAACACCGACTACCTTATTCGGACATTTTCAGACCACAGCCCCCTGTTAATATTGTATCAACCACATGGACAGAGGCCCCCAGCACCTACATGGAGGCTTAACCCAACAGCACTAGAAGATACGTCATTTGCGGAATCCCTGCGATCCAGAATAGATACATACTTTACAGAGAGTACAGACACAGCCACTACAGCATTAGTAGAGTGGGAAGCATTTAAGGTGGTAGTGAGCAGACACTGCATGGGACAGACAGTTGGAATACAGAGAGAGCTACATAGGGAACTACTGTACCTGGAGGGAGAAATGCATACACTGGATAGCATGCAGGGTCCGGGGACACAGGTGCACGCTCAGTTACTGACTACTCAAAAAAAGATAATGAGGCTCTGGAATGGCTTTGATCCCATGACTATAGGTCATATATGAACAGAGTGCAGAACGAGTATGGGAAGGCCAGACGCTTACTGGCATGGTTCACTAGGCCTGAATCTCGGGGCTCCTCAATAACCCATATTGAAAATGATGATGGCATGATTGAATATGACCCGGATAATAGAATCTTCAGGGATATTATGAACGATTGTACACCGCCCACAGGGTGCTTCTCGTGGTTGATGACAAAATTGCGGAGGAATTGGGCGCCATGACACTGATGGCAGGTGAAAGATGCCATGTCCTGATCGCCTCTCAGCCGAGTTCTTTGCGAAGTATGGAGAAAGTTTGGCTCCCCGCCTGGTAACTATGTATAATAAGGATCTCCGACTAGGACACCTGCCGTCCTCTATGTGGTCTGCGCTTGTGCTCCTACTCCCTAAGGCTAAGGGCCATGAAGCAGGGGTGAAAGATTTCAGGCCCCTGACCATGCTCAACACTGACTTTGATAACTAAGTAAGATACTAGCAATTCAACTATTTCCACATATGAAGCACTTGGTTCACTCTGACCAGAATGGGTTTATATCCTCCCTTAACACGTTGTATAATCTACGTAGACTATACTCAGTGCTCTACCAACCCGATGCCAGTACTTTGTCACAGGCTGCCTTCCTCTCAGTTGCCCTGGAGAAGGTGTTTGATACAGTGAATTGGGATTACCTGCTTGAGGTCATGCGGAAAATGGGGTTGGGGAGGGTTGGTTGAAGTGGGTCCGATTGTTATTTACTACAGCGAGAGTTAAGACGAGCAGGATTATTTCCCCACAATACATGATATCACGTGGTACTCGCCAGGGATGCTCTCTGTCCCCACTCTTGTTTGTGCTGGCAGTGGAACCACTTGCTGAGCTGTTTTGCCAGGGTGGGGAGGGTCTGGGACTGATGCCGAATGGTAGAACATACGTGATCTCATTATATGCAGAGGACCTGTTGATATATCTGGGAGATGCCGTCAGGGGTGCGGGAACTGACTTGGGACTGTTGACAACTTTGGGTCGCTTTCGGGCCTACGGGTTAACCAGCACAAGGCACATCTGTTCCCCGTGGCTGGGCCTTCTCCTTGACCGCGGTAGCTCCCGGCAGATTACAACTGGAGTCCCAGTACCTTTAAATATCTGGGCATCCGGATGTTTCACTCGTTGGAAGATAAGAGGGAGGACAATCTGGATGGAGCCCTCTGTTCGCTCCTCTCTAGCATTGACTTTTGGAGCTCATTGTGACTAACGCTGATGGCAAGAGTCTTGTTGACCAAAATGGTCATTATGCCTCGTCTAATGTAGTTCTTCACTAATTTACTGGTGACGATGCCTGCGAGGTGCTTTCGACCGCTGGATGCACTGGTGCGAGAACTTATTTGGGCAGACGGAAGAATCAGATTATTACCGTGGACTCTGCAATGCCCCATGAGAGAGGGAGGGCTGGGAGTGCCAGACTTTGAATTTTACCAGCTGGCAACACAACTGCAGTGGGTGGCGCAATGGCTTCGAGGAGGGGAACCAGGATCGGACCTGTCTGATGGAGCAAAGTTGCTAAAACAGGCCACGAGGATCCCATATACCTCGTTGCTACAGTTCAGGGCCCTTCAGTGTTGGAAAAGGTGTATGATGAGGCTCCCAAGCACTCCGAGATGGGAAACGTCCATTACAATGCAGACATTACATTTTAATGCCTTTACAACGCAAGTACATTTACATCGCATGCCATTACAACGCATGCCATCACAACGCTTGCCATCACAACGCATTATAAGGTTAGTAATGGAGATTTTTACGTTTTAGGGTGGGTATAGGTTTTGGGGTAGTTGGGAAAAGTAATTTTAAACCCTACGCTAACAAACACTTTCCCTACTGTTGCACTCACTGGAGTGGGAATAGTATTTTTAACCCTTACGCCATCCAACACTTTCCCTACTGTTGCATTCACTGGAGGGGGAATAGTAAATTTTACCCCTACGCTATCCAACATTTACCCTACTGTTGCACTAAAAGTATTATGCATTGTAATGGTATGCGTTATAATGGAATGCGTTGTAATGGTAGTTTCAAAAATGCGTTGTAATGGTATGAGTTGTAAAATCATGCGGTGTAATGGTACTTGCATTGTAAAAATTGTGATGTATAAGCATGCGTTGTAAATGTTTGCATTGTAACGACATATATTCCTCTGAGATATTCCCCGACACTTCCACTGGTGGGGTTGCCTTACGGAGAACCGCAGGCAATTTTGAGGGCAGAGCAACTAGTAACCTGGACAGACGCTGAGATAGAGACAAAGGAAAATTGCTATCAAGATAAATGTTTAATTCCCTTTTCTGAACTGGTGGAGGGGTGCGGACTTCCACCAGGCCAGTTCCTTGCATATGAGGTGATTTTGGGGAAAGGGAAGAGAAGAGCCGGCCACGCATATGGTTCTTCATTCACTACTTACATTGGGCACAGCAGGGCACCAAATAAAGTGGTTCTATGCATCACTCCTTGAGAGATCCCTGAATAGGGCACTTACCGATATAGAATGGAGTAGAGTATTGGAATCTCTCAAAAAGATCTCCAGCAACACCCGTCTAAAATATTCAAAATTAAATTACGTACAAATGACGTACATGACACCCCACCGCCTCCAGGCTGCCTTTGGAGGAGAACCAAGAGGCTGCCCAAGATGTGGACAATTGGATGCGGATTTCCTCCACATGATTTGGAGCTATACGCCTCTGCGAAGTTTTTGAGTAGCAGTACTAGCTAAGATCAATGACACACTAAGCCATACGCTTGATCACTCTATAGAGGTTTGCTTACTCGGCCTATACCCTAGACCACCTAAGCGCAAAGTGGGTAATACATTTATTTATCTGTCTTTGTCACTGGCCAGGAGGTGGATTGCGATAACATGGAAATCAGCCATGGGTCCGCAGATTAACACATGGATTCAAGAGGTATCTAGGTGGGCTGCTGCAGACGGTAGAGCACTGAATAGAGAGGAACTGGGGGGTCTGTGTCAGCGCTCAATTGCTGAAGCCTGGAGTGATACATTGTTTAACTGGGACCACCCGAGCTGCCTTAATAGCGAAGACGAGGAAAGCGGGTAAACCACGAAGTTAGAAATTGAGGGCACTGAAGCGATGAGGAGGTGTTACATGGTAGCCGACGTGAAAAGAACACCCCAAATGCTGATTCCCCGACACCTTCAGCCTCCCACCTCCAAACAATAATAATAATACACATATCAGAACTTGGATACTTGGGTCTGCTCGACAGATATAATGGCTAGACCTGACCTGACTTAAAGAAAATACGCTGGCCTAACCACCCTTACCACAAAACCTGCCAGACTTATGGGCACCCGCATGCACTGCTTGAGGTAGATTTTTCCATTTTCATTAACTAGTTACCAAGTGATATTTACGGCATGGCTGTCACATGGAGTTGCCGGAGATTATCACAGCACTCCCTATTAGTCAGTCGGCCCCAGCGAAACAGGTTAAATATGTAAGACAAGAACCCCCTTGAGAGGGATAGGGGGGTCAAATTGATTAACAAAAGGTATTTGTATTCCCCACATTACTTGCCGCACACAAAATACAAATGTGATGCAATAATGCCCTGTATTATACATTAGGTGCCAGAATTGGAAGAAACTGGAAAAGCTCAAATTAATCTGTACTATAAGTCATTTAATGCCTACTGTACAATGTCATGTATATATATATATATTTTCGCTCCGATCACCTTTTCCGGAGTACCCCCAGACAGGTGCTGTGGACGCTCCTTTTTCTCTTCTCTCCTTAAGGAAAATAGCACTCATGGGGGCAATTGCAGTCAGTTTATTTTGAGCAACAAACAGATGCGTTTCGGCTTGTGCCTTTCTTGATGTGTAGAGCCAGGCCGCAAAACAGTATTTTTGAAAAAATTGAATGTTGTCACGTGGCATACATGGAAAGCAAAGAGAGACTATAATAAAGAGTAATCATATCCGCCATGTTGAAACTGTATTATGCTAAACTCATAATTCAATCCTTCAATGAAACAGTTTTTCTGCACATCACATATTTGAACATTGAATCAAATGTATCCGTGATTTCAACTAAATAGTTTTAAAATTCTGCTGTATAATGGCATCCTGCACTTAATTCAATACTTTTATGAATTTACTTTCACTGCGTATTTCACATATGATCGTTCAAAATTTTCAATAACATCTTGCCGTGCATCGGCATACCGCACAACCTGTGCCTCATGCATGTCACGTTTAGTCAATTCATTAATTCCAACAGATACCTTTACAGTTTATTCATGTTCCAACAGTAGCCAATTGTTCTCCTGCAGTGTATTGGCTTTCATTAAAGCAATCGTTAACCTTTTAAACAGAACCCATATTCAGTCACCTAAATGTACTGCAAGTTCCTCCCCACTATTCTTCCCTTTAGGGGATTTAGTCTGCAGGTCAATAATATACCTAGACTCTAACTTCCTGAGTTTAGTATTCCTGTCACCTCCTCTTGCACTTGCTGCTACATGATCTACATGATCTATGCCAAAATACTGTAATAGATCCCTATTACTCTGATGTTTCTCAGCAAAATGTCTAGCGACAAGATACGTGCCATCCTTTTTTAGCTATGGCACGCATATGTTCCAAAATCCAAATTTTGGTGGGGTGAATAGTGCTTCCTATATATTTTAGTCCACACGGACATATCAGGCAATACACTGAAGAAGCAGTATTGCAAGTAAGAAACTTATTTATTGTTTTGCGTTCTTTCAACCCTGGTATCCATACGTTTATGTTCTCTTACTGCCAAAGCACGCCATGCATTTTCCACATGGAGAAAACGCCCTCATTTCTTTAAAGGTACCCTTGTTGTGTGACTTCTTCTGTAGGTAACTATGCACTAAACGGTGTCTTATTGATCTTGCTTTTTTTAAAGGTTACTTGAGGGACTGATGGTATGTCTGGGCCAATAACCACATCCGTCTTAAGGATGTGCCAATTCTTTCTCAGTATTTTCTTGAGGTGATTGGCATCCTCTGAAAATGTTGTGATCATCCTGAACTTAGCTGTTTCTTCATCATTGCTCTTTTTGTCTTTATTTCCCAATAACTATTGCCTCAGGATATTTTCCACTTTTCTAAGTGTTGTGTCTAATAGTCCAACTTGATCCCCCTCCAGTGTGGTGTGCCGCAAGGCTCCTCATTGAGCCCTACGCTGTTTAATGTGTATATGTCCCCACTGGAGGAGGTGGTTGCCCCATTGGGGATAAAAATAGTTAGCTATGCAGACGACACACAACTTGTCGTCTCACTTACTCAACAGGTTCAGTGTTTCGAAAACCTTCATTCCTGTTTGACTGAAATACATGCCTGGATGAGTAAGTCCTCCCTCAAATTAAATGGATCTAAATCCGAGCTTATGTTTCTGGGGCACAAACTGACATCCCCACCTGATGCCATCTGGCCTGCCTGCATGGGAGCTCCCCCCCCAAAAAAAAATGAAATCAAAAGCTTAGGTGTATGGATTGATCAGGACCTTTCTTTTAGATTTCAAGCCCAGAAAACTGCTGGCATCTGTTTCGGCTTACTTCGTTCCGCTCGGAAGGTTCTTCCCCTTCTCCCTGCCCTTTCAAACAAAAACTCCTAATCCAAGGGTTGATCCTGTCAAGGTTGGACTATAGTAACGCCCTGTATCTGGGCGCCCCGGTAGCGACAATCAACAAATTACAATGTATTAAGAACTCCGCAGCTAGGCTGCTCACAGGTACTCTGGCAAGGTCCTCAGCGAAACCGGCCCTCAGAACTCTTCATTGGCTGCCTATCCGTGAGAGGATAAAGTTTAAATCCCTGTGCATTGCTCATAAATCCTTACAAGGCAAGGGGCCTCCCATCTTGAAGAACCTAGTGTCCCCTTACAAAGCCAACAGGCCCCTTCGCTCTGACCACGAGTGTCTGGCCATAATCCACAGAGTGAAGGGGCCGCGCACAGGAGGTCGACGATTTTCCGTCAACGCAGCGACTCTGTGGAATTCTTTCCCGATGAAGATTCGAGCTGAACAGAGCCATTTGCGGTTTCAAAACTCCTTAAGACCTTCCTTTTTCCCCAGGGTCCCTAACTCAACCTTTGTCCTTAGTAATCTTGGCTCAACAGTGCGGGGACGCCCCCGGGTAACCATGCGCTTTATAAATCTGCATTATATCATATCATCATATCAATAGTTCTTTGTCATAACCTCACATTGGGAATCTGTCAAAGCTGCCTTTTACTGCCATTCTGAAATCACTGTCCCTGGGGCTATTCCTTTTCAATCTTAAAAATTCACATAGGGAATACTTTTAATCAACTTGGGTGGGTGGCTACTCTTCGCATGCAGGTTAGAATTCCCTGCTGTTGGTTTGCGATACAGTGACATATTTAGTTTGCCCTCAACTACGCTGACCTTTAAGTCCAGGAAATTCGCAGTTTTGGAACTTACTTCCCCTGTAAATTGTAAATTTATTTCGTTGTTATTAAGGTGCGCAATAAATTACACTGCTAATTCTGTGGACCCACTCCAAATTATAAACAAATCATCGATATATCGATGCCATGATATTACATTTTCCATCCGGATGTATGACGTTACGACGCGTACCGTCACAACGCATCCCTTTACACCGCGTCCCTTACAACGCAAGTCATTACCACGACTTGCGTTGGGGGCGCGGATTTCGAATAGTATAATTTACTATTCCAACACCAGTCCCCGTGGACACTAGGGAAGGTGTTGGGATAGTAAATTTACTATTTTTAATCCTTTAGCGCCCTCCAGCGCAAGTCGTGGTAACGACTTGCGTTGTAAGGGACGCGTTGTAAAGGCCACGCGGAGTAAAATCCGCGTGGTAAAGGTTGTTTCCCTTTCCATCCATGATTTGTTTGCGAAATTGGGGACGAAGCAGGTGCCCATCGCCATTCTGTAAATTTGCCTATAGTAGTCTTCTTCAAATAGAAAAATATTTCAAGCTGAAACCAAAGAACATAAAATCAACCAAACTGAAAAGTAAATCCATGGCAACTGATGCCTCAACCGGTGAGGATTTATGAGCTCTAAAAAATATGGAGGCATTACGTACTGAGCAAGAGGACAAAACAACTAGTACCTCAGACATAGTCGAAAGAACAATGAGACTGGGATCAAACAAGAGAAAGACACTAGTCCCTTTAAACCAACATTGCGATTTTTACCCCAATTGCCCATGCTTGCAATAGATATATTTTTGGATGCAGTCAATAAGGATTTTCTCAAATTGAGAATAAAGAACAGCAACAAAAGAAGATATAATATAACCAAGGAACAACAAAAAGCTTTAGAGAACCTACAAAATTATGCGTCCATAATATGCAAACCCTCAGGTAAGGGAGGGAATATTGTTTTACAAAGAAGAGAGCATTATTGTGCTGAAGAAAATAGACAACTTTCGGATAAAAATTGTTATGATAAAATTAAGAAAGAAAGACACAACGAAAGTGTAACGCAATATAATTTACCTATAAAATCTTGGTATGGCAAATCAATGCTTGAGATAGACTAATATTTCTTTCTTCGTTGTTTGAATTCGACAATACCAACTTTCTACCACATACCCAAGATTCACAAAGACCGAGAACATTCAGCGGGTAGACCCATTGTGTCTTCCCAGGGAAGTCTAACCAAACATCTTTCCATATTCATTGATCACTTCTTGTTTAAATTCATGATTGAACTAACGCCATATATCAAAGACACCAAAGACTTTCTTTGTCGATAGAAGAACTGTCTTGGGATTCAATTTATAAACTAATTGTGTTAGACATCACAAGTCTTTATACCTGCATAAATCATGAAGATGGTTTGCAAGCTATGAACTAGTTTCTAAGTAAACAATCTTTAAAGTTTGTTGAACATAACATAATGCTTTTAGAGTTCACTGAATTTTGTTTGAAAAATAATATTTTTCTATTTGAAGAAGACTACTATAGGCAAATTTCCGGAATGGCGCCCCCAGTTACGCAAACAAATCATGGATGGAAAATGTAATATCAGGGCAACACAAATTATATTATGCATTCAGCATCACATTAGGCGTGAAATATATTCTGCGCCAACCTCATAAGCATAAACCGATTATGCATAACCTCCTAATCATGAATCACACTAGTGGCAGAAATCACAGTAGAAAGTAACCTCATCACATAGACCACAGTAGAGGTATAAATCAGGGTGCATAAATCACAGTTAACTGAGTTAGTTGCTGTACCTCCCCAAAAATTAGGCTGCACCGATCACCTGGCGCTAAAGTTTTCTTGGGCGTTAAGGAAACTGCCCGGCCCCCCACATATTCGCAAGGAGTTACGTAGATACTGGAAAAAGGTCACTCCCGCTCTTTTTAGTCTGGTTTATATCCCTCACCATACTGGAAAACTGTGACACCGCCTTAGAAAGGTTCGAAGCCTCTATAACGGATGGCCTCGACTCTATTGCACCATTAAAGAGGGTAAATATCCAGACGAGGGCAGCTCCTGCCCCCTGGTACTCAGACAGTCTCAAGAGAGAAAAGGCTTCATGCAGGGTGTTCGAAAGAAAATGGAGGAAATCCAAATCAAAGCATGAGGAATCGCGCTACCGAGTGGCTCATAGAGCCTACCTAAACAGCTGTAACATAGCTAGGGAAACCTACCTAGGATCTCACATTATGGAAGCTAGGAACTCCTCTCGGGAGCTCTTTTCCATCCTAAAGGAGTTCACGAACCCGAGGTCCAACAACCCACTCCCGCCATCCACTCAAGAGTTATATGAGGATCGAGGGAGCCACTTTATTAATAAAATCAACGTGATCTATCATGCCTTTGGGCCTGAAGAGGCAGCTCTTGAGAAGGTCACTGTGCCGGAAAACCACTGTCCTTTGAGCCTAGAATCTTTTCCTGACATCTCGGGGGGACAAGTAAGCCTGTTATTAACGCAGGTGAAATCTGGTTCGCCTCTAGACCCGGTGCCGCCTGCTGTGAAGTCCAAACTAACCCCAGTTTTATCTGATGCGCTTGCTGAAGTTTTCAATATCTCACGAGGCACAGCAACGGTGCCATGAAAATGGAAATGCGCTCGTATTAAACCGTTGCTTAACCCCTTCTGTGCCTATGACGAGCTGGACTCGTCATGGAGCACAGTGACCGTGTGCCCATGACGAGTCCAGCTCGTCATGACACCCAATCACGGGGGTAGCGCTGGCGCTCCCCCGTGGGTGGTCAATCCGGGTATTTTTACTGGGGAAGGCAGGGGAAGACCCCGCCCCACCCACCGCGTCCTCAATGACGTCAGCGCGCGAGCCGCGCAGACGTCATTGGAGGTTTCCCTTTCTTATCCGACGCACACTAAGCCACTTGCTTCCTGCATGTCGGAGAAGAAACAGGTAAGTTTGGGGCTGAGGAGGAGGGGATTTCAGTAACCCCGATGCCTTTTTTGTGCATTCCTGCTGCGCGATCGTGCAGCTGGAATGCCCACTAGAGCCAGGGATTTTTTATTTTTTTTGAAGTGCAATTGAATTTCGATGTTTGGGGGAGCGACCCCTTAGGCAAAGGGCGCTCCCCCTATGGGCCCTATATTTTTGGATGTGTGCGCCCCCCTGGGGGGGCAGATTTTTAATGTATGTGTGTTTTTTTGTTGTTTGGGGGAGCGGCCCCTTAGGCAAGGGTAACTCCCCTTAGAGGAATCATTTTTTGGGATTTGTCTGCCCCCTGGGGGGGCAGATTTCTTATATAGTTTATAAAAAAAATGCCCACTGGACCGCCAGGGAGTGTTTGTTGGGGAGTGGCCCCTTGGGCAAGGGTCGCTCCCCTTAGGGGGCCATGTTTGTTTGCTTTGGGGGAGTGGCCCCTTTGGCAAGGGTCGCTCCCCTAATGGGGCTACTAATTTAGGCTTTCTTATATAATTTTAAAAAAAATGCCCACTGGACCACCAGGAAGTAATTGTTGGGGAGTGGCCCCTTGGGTAAGGGTCACTCCCCTTAGGGGGCCATGTTTGTTTTGTTTGGGGGAGCAGCCCCTTTGGCAAGGGTCGCTCCCCTTATGGGGCTAATAATTTAGGCTTTGTCTGCCCCCCTGGGTGGAGGCAGATTTGTTATATAATATAATAAAATGCCCACTGGACCACCAGGGAGTGTTTGTTGGGGAGTGGCCCCTTGGGCAAGGGTCACTCTCCTTTGGGGGCTATGTTTTTGGCTGTCTGCCCCCATGGAGGTGGAGGCAGATTTTGCCATTTTTTAATCTAGGGCCCACTAGGCCTACAGGGTGGAGAGTGGCCCCTTGGGCAAGGGTCACTCTCCTTTGGGGGCTATGTTTTTGTCTGTCTGCCCCTATTGGGGGGCAGATTTTGCCATTTTTTTTTATCTAGGGCCCACTAGGCCTCCAGGGTGGAGAGTGACCCCTTGGGCAAGGGTCGCTCTCCTTTGGGCTCAATATTTGTGGCTGTCTCGGCCAGATTGCCATGTTTTTTTTTAATTAGGCCCACTAGACCACCAGGGATTTGTTTGCGGGGAGTGGCCCCTTGGGCAAGGGTCGCTCCCCTTTGGGGGGCATTAATTAATTTGTAGTGCCACTAGGCCACCAGGGTTTTTTTAATGTTTGGGAGCGGCCCCTTGGACATGGGTCGCTCCCCTTTGTGGGAGGATGATTGTGGCCATTTCTGCTCTCTTTGGGTGGCAGAATAGTAGTATATGTTTAGGCCCATCTGCCCCCAAGGGGAGCAGAAGCCAGTAGACACTAGGGTTTTGAAATTTTTTGTGTTGGGTAGTGGCCTCAAGGGCAAGGGTTGCTCCCCTTTTACTGGGTGAATATTTCATTTATATTCTTAGGCCCACCTACCCCCTAGCTTGGCTGCTGGATTGTATGTGGACTGGTGCATTATTTGCATATGTGATTGTAATGTTTTTTTCTCATTTTTATTCTAGTGTAAAGCTTTTTCTTCCTGTTTGGGGTTTCGACAGTGGTGGTTCTGCAGTTTTGCGTAGTTGCATTTGTTTGGTAAGAAAAACATTTTTGTTGTATTTACTCCAAATGAGTAATATTGTAGTGCATGAATGAATTTTTTTGTAAGTGGTGTCATAATGGCAGCATATTTAGTTAGTGTTTTGAGCATGAAATTCTTTTCGATATGTTTTCCATGGTTTTATGTGTATTTCTTTTATTTTTATTTTTTAGGGGGATATTGTTGATCCATACTGTGTCTGTGCAGAATAGGTGGCGGTGAGTTTAGCTTCCTCTGGCAAGTGAGTGGTATCGTTTTTGAGTATATATGTGTTTTTGATAAAGGTGCTTTTTGTTTATTACTTATTTTTCAAAGTTTTTGTTGTTGTCTATTTTGACAAGTTACCTTTATTAGTAAGCAATAGCGGCCCGTCCCGACGTTGTCTGGGTATAAAATAGAATGTGTGCAATGGTTTGAATAGGTAAGGATAGTTTATTTCACAACCTGCTTGTCCCGAATTCAAAAGCGGCACCGCGATGCTGTGCGTGACCCAAATTCCTACCTCTGCAGCCTTCAAAACCTGGGTGTCCTGAATTCAAAAGCGGCACCGCGATGCTGTGCGTGACCCAAATTCCTACCTCTGCATCCTTCAAAACCTGCATGTCCCGAATTCAAAAGCGGCACCGCGATGCTGTGCGTGTCCCACATTTCTGCCTCTGCATCCGATGATGAAGGTCGCCAACGTTCAGCATGTGTTGCTGCTGTCAAGTCCCTTGGATAACGGCGCCAACATCGCGTGAACGTCATACGTGATAGGACGCTATTCCCACGCCATAAACGCACACACCCACCACAATGCTGAACGCACACGCTGCAGGCGACGTACTCTAGAACGCTATTCTCGCCCACGCCCACCACAATGCTGAACGCACACGCCCACCTCAGAGCTGGTGCTACTTCAAAGGGACTACTTTGTCCCACAACGTGCTTTGTCCGTTCCAAACCACATTTTGCGCTGGAGTATAGCCTATGTCCATCTGCTTTGCCTCCCTTTTCCAATGCTGTATGCGGTGTTCCGGTTGGCGCAGTGGTTCTGGAGCTTACCCGCCTCAAAGGTTTGGTCTCTCTCTTTATTATATTAGTATGGATTATGGCTAGCCGTAGAATGACTGCTCAGCAGGTGGTTAGTATGCTTCTTGAATCTTCCTCTGAGCAAGATTATGAGACTGACAGTGCGTCTGAGGGAGAGGAGGCAGGGGAAGATTCTGGCAGTGAGTTTTCTCTCCACATGGCATCATCGGATGATGAAGGTTCTCTCAGTGCAGATGAAGGTACTCTTGGTGTGGATGAAGCAACTCTCAGTGCAGATGAAGTGCCTGTTTTAGAGGAGGAAACTGCTGTGCCAATGGTGCAAGAGGCATCTGGATTTCAGCCTTAGGCTGCTAGGCTTCCTACTGGAAGTGCTGGACTCTGGGTTGATCCAAACATGGTGCAGCTGGTGTTGCCTGCCTTTAGCGGTGATGCAGGGTGTAGAGTGGATTGTGAACATTTTTTGCTTATTCAGTTTTTTCAGTTGTTTATGGATGATGTATTTTTTGGTGAGATTGTTGACCAGACTAATTTGTATGCTGAACAGTTTTTGAGGGACAACAGTGACAAACTTAGGCCCCAGTCTAGAGCTACCCGGTGGACTCCCACAAATCTGGAAGAGATTAAGAAGTTTTTGGGTTTGACTTTATTGATGGGTGTGGTAAGGAAGCCGAACCTGGCTTCATATTGGGCCTACTAGCCCCTTGTTTGCAACAGCCATATTTCCTGCAGTTATGACTCGTAATCGGGATTTACTTTTGCTACGTATGCTGCATTTTGTTGATAATTCTATGGCGTTGCCACAAGATCACCCTGACTGTGACCGTCTTTTTAAGATTCGGCCAGTTCTTGATCACTTTGTAGATCGATTTTCTGAGATCTATATTCCTGGGAAAGAAATATCTATTGATGAGTCTTTGGTCTTGTTCAAGGGCCGTTTGGTTTTTAGGCAGCACATCCCTAGCAAGAGGGCACGCTATGGAATTAAGCTGTATATGTTGTCAGAGTAGGACAGGATATGTTTTTAATTTTCGTGTCTACACTGGCAGAGATTCTATTATTGACCCCCCATGTTGTCCGTCCACTTTTGCAGTTTCAGAGAAAATTGTGTGGGATCTTGCTAGAAGACTGTTTAACAGAGGCCACCATTTGTACCTTGATAACTTCTACACTGCTGTGCAATTATTTAAGGAATTGTTTAAAATGGACACTTTTGCATGTGGCACAATCCGCTCTAACCGTAAAGGTTATGCGAAAGAGCTTGTTTGCAAAAAACTTCAGAGGGGACAATGCAGTTCTTTGTGTAGTGATGAACTAATAGCTGTGAAATGTGTGGACAGGAGGGGTGTGTACATGCTGACTACCATCCATGATGAGAGTACTTCACCTGTGGCTGTTTGGAGTCAGGTTTCTGAAGTGCGCAAACCTGTGTGCATCCTAGACTACAATAAGCACATGGGTGGCGTTGACAGAGTAGATCAGAGGTTGGAACCTTACACTGCTATTTGGAAGGCTTATGTTTGGTATAAGAAGTTGGCCATCCATGTCTTTGAATTAGCAAGTTTCAATGCTTTTATTGTGTTCAAGGAGTGTTCTCCTGGGTCAAAGTTGACATTTCTTCAGTTTCATCACTCTGTGATAGCTAGCCATGTTCTTGTGGAACAGGCAAGTGTTCCTAGATTTGGAGTGGAGGAGGATGTGGTTCGATTGAAAGATCACCACTTTCCTGATTACATTCCTCCCACATCTTCAAAAGACTTTCCCACTAGGAGATGTAGAGTCTGTTGGCGAAGAGGTTTGCGGACGGAGTCTCGCCTTTTCTGCCCTGGATGTCCTTCTAACCCTGGGCTGTGTGTGCCTGCTTGTTTTAGAGCGTACCACACGCAAAGGACATTTTGGGAGCATCCATGAGTGGTAAAATGAACTGCCTGTTCTGTATTGTTTAAAAAAATTATTCTGTTTCAAGGTTGGCATTAGTGCAATGCATTTAGTTTCAGATTTTGTGTTAGTAGATTTGTATTTAGTTGCAATTTGTTTGTGTTTTTATTGTATATAAAATCCTAAATGTGATGTCGATGTGCGTGGACTGGCACTTGGCTGGCGGTGTGCGTGGACTGGCACTTGGCTGGCGGTGTGCGTGGACTGGCACTTGGCTGGCGGTGTGCGTGGACTGGCGCTTGGCTGGCGGTGTGCGTGGAGTGGCGCTTGGCTGGCGGTGTGCGTGGAGTGGTGCTTGGCTGGCGGTGTGCATAGACTGGCGCTTGGCTGGTGGTGTGCGTGGACTGGCGCTTGGCTGGAGGTGTGCGTGGACTAGTGATTGGCTGGAGGTCTGCGTGGACTGGCGCTTGGTTGGTGGTGTGCGTGGACTGGTGCTTAGCTGGAGGTGTGCGTGGAATGTCGCTTGGTTGGCGGTGTGTGTGGACTGGTGCTTGGCTGGCGGTGTGCATAGACTGGCGCTTGGCTGGTGGTGTGCGTGGACTGGCGCTTGGCTGGTGGTATGCGTGGACTGGCGCTTGGCTGGTGGTATGCATGGACTGGCGCTTGGCTGGAGGTGTGCGTGGACTGGCGCTTGGTTGGTGGTGTGCGTGGACTGGTGCTTAGCTGGAGGTGTGCGTGGAATGTCGCTTGGTTGGCGGTGTGTGTGGACTGGTGCTTGGCTGGCGGTGTGCGTGGACTGGTGCTTGGCTGGAGGTGTGCGTGGACTGGCGATTGGCTGGAGGTGTGTGTGGACTGGTGCTTGGCTGGCAGTGTGCGTGGACTGGCGCTTGGCTGGCAGTGTGCGTGGACTGGCGCTGGGTTGGCAGTGTGCGTGGACTGGCGCTTGGCTGGCAGTGTGCGTGGACTGGTGCTTGGCTGGCAGTGTGCGTGGACTGCTGCTTAGCTGGCAGTGTGCATGGACTAGCGGTCGGCTGGCGGTGTGTGAGTAGTGACTTGCTGCTGGTCACTACACACACTGCTAGCTGAACGCCACAAACGCAATCCATCAGTTTGTGTAGTTCCTGTGTCAGGAATGTGGGCGTATGGAAGTGATGGGCCCTTGAATGGCGCTGTCTGCTGGTGTGAGTGTTGTAATGTGTTGGGCCCGCGGCTGGCGGCGTGAAGGTTTTGTATTTGTCACATGTATGAAAGGTGTATGAATGGCCTGTAAAGAGGTTGGTGCCTTGTCGTGTCTTTACAGCTCACGAGGTGTGAGTCAATGGTTCAGTTTCTCGTCCTTTCAATTATTAACAGTGCATTTCATTTTTGTGAAATCACTTGCCAATACAATTGTATATAAAGAACCATTACTCACCCTCGTGCCAAATCCAACCAGTATGTGTGTCTGCTTTAGGATTCTATGGCTGTGCAGTAATATTTGTCTTTCTGAAGCAGGGTGTACCATGTCCCTTTTTGTGAATGTTGTGATGTGTTGGTTTTGTGCCTGGTGGTGTGAATGTTCTTGTGTGTATCCCGTATGAAAGGTGTGTGAATGGCCTGTGAACCGGTTGGTGCCTTGCCGTGGCTTTACAGCTCACGAGCTGCGAGTCACTGGTTCGGTTTTTTGTCCATTTAATTATTGACAGTGCATTTCATTTTTTTGAAATCTCTTGTTAATAAAATATTTTATACTGACCCATCACTCGCCCTCGTGCCAAATCCAACCAGTATGTGTGTGTGTTTGAGGAATAGATGGCTGTGCAGGAATCTTTGTCTTATTAGTCTCTCTGCCAAGGTGTACATTCCATCTAAGAATAACCTTCCAACTGCAGATATTGTTATTAACCCATGGGGGTACATGGTGATATGTCTCTTGTGAATTCTAACAAGTTATCTTATCTACAATTGTCCTGCAAACTTAAAAATGTCTGTCTCATTTGCCTTGTAATATTGTGCCAAAATGTTCACACTGCAGAAATAAACAACTAATTATGTCTGAACAATTTGGTTGTGCAAGGGGGGGTCACCTGGATTTTTGGCCCCGTGCTCAGCGGTCATCTAGGGAAGCCTACCAAACCCACACATTTCTAAAAACTAGACACCCAGGGGCTAACAGGGAGGTATGGCTTGTGTGGACCCCCAACATTTCCTTACCCAGAATCCCCTGCAAACCTCAAATTTAGCTGAAAAAAAAAATCACTTTTTTCACACATTTTGGTGTGGGAAAGTTGTGGCATGGGGGACTCACACAAATTTTCCACCACCCAGCGTTCCGCCAGATCTCCCGATACAAATGGTGCCTCACCCGTGTGGGAGGCGCAAGTACCCGTGACAGGCAAGGGCCCAAAACTTAGGTTTCCCTAGGTGCCGGCAGAGCTAGAGTTCAAAAACTACAGCTAGGCACTTTGCAAAAAAAGGGTAATTTTTCACTGAGAAATTGAGGTGTGATCACGTTGCATTTTGCGCCGTTTCCTGTCGCAGGTGCTAGGCCGACCCACACAAGTGAGGTACCATTTTTCTCGGAAGACTTTGGGGAACGCGGGGTGGATGGAAATTTGTGGATACACGCAGATTCCAGAACTTCCCACCACAGAAATGTGGGGAAAATTCGTTTTTTTGGACAATTGTTTAGGTTTGCAAGGGTTTCTGGTAACAGAACCTGGTGGGAGGCAGTCAAGTTACCCCATCCTGGATTCCCTTGGGTGTCTAGTTTTCAAAAATGTATAGGTTTGCTAGGTTTCCCTTGGTGCCGGCAGAGCAAGGGTTAAAAAAACGACAGCTAGGCACTTTGCAAAAAAATGGTAATTTTTCACTGCGAAATTGAGGTGTGACCACGTTGCGTTCTGCGCTGTTTCCTGTCGCAGGCACTAGGCCGACTCACACAAGTGAGATACCATTTTTCTCGGAAAACTTTAGGGAACGCAGGGTGGAAGGAAATTTGTGGATCCCCAAAGATTCCAGTACTTTCCACCACAGAAATGTAGGGAAAATGTGTTTTTTTGACAATTTTTTAGGTTTGAAAATGATTCTGGGTAACAGAGCCTGGTGGGAGGCAGTCAAGTCACCCCATCCTGGATTCTCGTGGGTGTCTAATTTTCAAAAATATATAGGTTTGCTAGGTTTCCCTAGGTTCCGGCAGAGCTAGGGTACAAAAACTAGAGGTAGGCACTTTGCCAAAAAAGGGTCATTTTTCACTGCGAGATTGAGGTGTGACCACATTGCGTTTTGCGCCGTTTCCTGTCGCGGGCACTAGGCCGACCCACACAAGTGAGGTACCATTTTTCTCTGTGGAATGCAGGGTGTGTAGAAATGTATGGATCCACGCAGATTCCAACACTTTCAACCACAGAAATGTGGTGAAAATGTGACTTTTTTTTAACAATTTTTTAGGTTTGCAAGGGATTCTGGGTAACAGAACCTGGTGGCAGGCAGTTAAGTCACCCCATCCTGGATTTCCCTGGGTGTCTAGTTTTCAAAAATGTATAGGTTTGCTAGGTTTACCTTGGTGCCGGCAGAGCTAGGGTTACAAAACGACAGCTACACACTTCGCAAAAAAAAGGGTAATTTTTCATTGTAAAAATGTGGTGTGTTCACGTTGGGTTTGGCGCGCTTTCCGGTCATGGGCACTATTCCTACCCACACAAGTGAGGTACCATTTTTATCAGGAGACTTAGGGTAATTCATATTTGTAAAGCAACTGTTATTACCTATTGAGTTTTGGTGCATTTCTGCCTTCCAAATTAAAGACATTGTGTAAAAAAGAAGTCATTTTGAAAAATGACCAATAATTCTCATGCTAGTATGAGTATTCCAATTTTGAAAATGTGCAAAAGTGTACTGTTTCTAAACTTTATAATTTGTCCCCATTTCAGAAATACATAGGTGTCTTTCATACCGATTTTTCCATGTATACACTTTCACAAAATAATTGCTAAATACCCGGTACATAATAAAAAGCCATTGCAAATTGCTACTCAGTTTTTGACTCTTGGTTCGTCTGGTTCTTGGTGAACATACAAGTCCTATATATCCCCACAACCAGAAAGGTCCAGCGGATGAAATGGTATATTGCTTTCAAAGAGCTGTCATAAAACAAGAAGTTACAGGTGAAAACAGTGACACAAAAGGCTGTTTTTTTCAACTAATTTACAGTTTTTCCAATATTTAACTGTTAGTTTCTATAAAGAAACATTGACGGATCTACAAAAATGACCCCTTTCTGAATTTAGAATTTTGTCTACTTTTCCAAAATGTATAGCTTTCCAGGATCCATTATTGCGTTCATACTCATTTTTACCATTAACTGGAAGGAGGTTGAAAGCACTAAAAATAGCAAAAATAGGCTATGTCCCAGAAAACTGTGTAAAAATTGTTGGTTTACTGACAAAAGACTGTCATTTCGTAAAAGCTGGGAAAATTGTGATTTCAGCCCCACAACCCCTTTTTTGATAACATTTGCAGGGAAAAACCCAGACACTTTCATTTGTAGCCCATTTCTCACCATAAAAACAAACATTTGCTGTATTTTGGCTCATTCCCATGACCCCTCTAGGGGAATCCACACGCCCTGAGTACCTTTAGAATCCCCATGATGTTGGAAGAAAAGGACGCAAATTTGGCGTGGATACCTTATGTGGTCAAAAAGTTACAGGGGCCTCAGCATGCACTACCCCAAATAGCCCAAAAAAGGCGTGGCACAGGAGGGGGAAAAGGCCTGGCAGCGAAGGGGTTAAAAAGGCATTAGCGGACCCTATTATGGAGACTCTAGTCAACTGGCACCTTTCCTGCTACTTGGAACAGAATGGACATATGCCAGCTTCCATGCCTCTTATAGCACGGAGGCCGCTCTGTTGGAGTTCACTGACACTTTAAGAATGTCTCTGGACAAGGATATCCCTGTCATGCTAGTGCTGCTTGATCGATCGGCTGCCTTTGACACCATCTCTCATCGCATCCTGTTAGACAGGCTTCAAGAGATTGGTGTCAGAGGCATGGCCCTTAAATGGATTCAGAACTATCTGTCTGACAGAACACAGTGTCCGGTTCGACTCTTTTGTGTCACAAACCCCTGTGGTAGATAAAGGAGTTCAACAAGGCTCAATCTTGAGCCCTACCTTGTTCAATATATATGTGGCCACCTTGGCAGCCATCATCAGGGATTGTGGTTTTGAAACAATATCTTCTGCAGACGACACACAGGTGATAGTCCCCTTTGAGGTCAACCCTTCAGTAACCAAACTTAAATTTATAAACTGTATGACCAGTATAGCAAGCTGAATGAAGAAGAATTTCCTCCAACTCAACTCCTCTAAAACAGAGAGTCTACTGTTTGGCAAGGCGAAGGAGATATGGACCTCTGATTGGTGGCCAGCATATTAGGAGAATCTCCTTCTCCTAGAGAATGGGCTAAGCATCTGGGCATCAAAATCAACAACATATTATCCATGGAAGAGCAGGTGAAGACCAGGTGAAGACCATGTCAGGCACGTGTTTTGCTATCATGAGGATGCTCAGAAAGATCTTTCCGTAGGTCCCGCTAAATGCCAGAAAGACTCTCATCCAGTCACTCTTAGTTAGTCGACTGGATTATGGCAACTCTTTGTTGGTGGGTGTAAGAGAGGACTTGGCGGCCAAACTTCAAGTGGTTCAAAACACGGCAGCCCATCTTACCCTCAACAAGGCTGCTCGAACCCCTCTTTACCTCTCCTGCGTAAATTGCACTGGCTCCCTATTAGAAAACGAGCCATCTTTAAGCTGTTATGTATGGTTTTCAAGGCCCTTCAGGGTATGGGGCCAACATACCCTTCATAAAAAAATCGAACGTTATCAACCTGCACCACAGCTTCGATCCAGCAACCGCAACCTGCTTTGTATTTGGAGAATAAGGTAGGCCATTGGCACTCTCTCCCCGATGAGCACCGCGCATGTTCCAATTTCTTTCAACTTAAGAAACTGTTTAAAACCTGGCTTTTTTAAGCTGTTAATAGGTTGTTCTCCTCTCAGGTGCCGAGAGATCTACCTTGGGATGATTCACCGTGCCCTTTAATTCACCAAAATAAAAATAAAGTTCCTGTGCACCACATAAATCACATGTAGGGCCTGGCGTCCTATCCTCTTAACACAGTCCCCCCTGGCCAACTGGCCTTCATAGAGGGCTCAAATGCCCTTGGTCAAAAAATGTCAGGGCTTGGCTGCAAATGCAGCAAACAGATGTGCGCATTTGCGCTGGCACCACTGTGCCTCCTGAGTCCCCACTGGGACCTGGCAAAACAAATGTGGCCGCACAGGAGATGTGGCACTGGCACCACTGTGCCCTGAGTCCCCCACTGGGACTCTTCAAGTCAAATGTGCCTAACGTGGCCACTGCCCGCCCTGGTGCGGTGCAGCTGTAATTACAAGGCCTGGTACCAACTCGGCCTGTGAGCTCCCATGCCGGGACTCTCACCAGAACTGTCCCCAAGACAAATGAGCACAGGCACCATTAGGCCTACTGAGCTCCCACTGGGGCTACTGGGCGACAACTGCCCCCATGGTGCAGCTGCCCAGTCAGGCGGGGCAGCTGTGGATGAAACAGACACTGGCATTAGGGGGTCCCACTCTGGGGCTCTTAGAACAAAATCACCCCCAACGTTGGAGCGGCCCACTCTCCTGCGGGCTCGCTCAGCAGCTGGGCACTTTACACTGTGCCAACCTAAAGCCCCACTCACCGGGCTCCCGGGGACGCCTTTGCGCTGTCGCTCGTGGAGGAGGCTGCTGGTCCACGAAGGGGAGTGCGACCGTAGGCACCTACAACAGTCAGGCAGCTGCCCCATGCACCGGGCTGCTGTTGGCCAGCTCCGTCTCATCTTCTAGCAGCATGCCCACCACTCACGGGGGCCCGCTCAGGGACACACCAACCTCCGGACTTCCTCTAGCACCATCCAGTGCGGGGTGGGCTCCCGCCTAGATTCTTCTTCCAGCAGATGCGGGGCTCTCACCGACAGGGGCGCTCTGCTGGGGCCTAAGGCGACTTCCAGTCTCTCTACGGCAGGCCCCGCCCATGTCCCTACAAAGGTTGCGTGACTTCCGGGGCCGCGGCGGTGACTTGTTACCATGAAACGTGGGGTGGGCTCCTGCCAGCAAAATAAGCAGGAATGTGGGTGGGCACCCACCGAAGTTTTCAAAATACGGGGTGGGCACCCGCTCTCTTTTTAAAACTGCAGACAACGTGGTGTGGGCACCCGCTCGTCACCTCAAAGCGGGGTAGACTCCCGTTCCTCTCAGCACACCAGAGGGGGAATCCCCACGTTAGGATTCCCTCGAGGTACGTTGCAGCTCCGTGCTGCTGAGCTCACGTGCTCTCCTCTAGGAAAATAGAATGCACACAAGGCGCTATGCCCTCAATAGTCCCAGGGCAAAGGCTGGGCAATAAGAAATAGCGCTCAAGAGGCGTTAGGAGCCACAGATCCAGCCAGCAGAGTGTCCTTTGTGCTGGGGAGAGCACAGACCAGCGCAGCTAAGCCGGCCAGCACACAGGGACCCCCAGAAGACAGCAGCTGGGTCCCACGGCGGTACCTCCTGGCAGAGGGTCCACTCCAAGTAAGTACAGGCACAACATTTTCATAGGGTCACAGCCCCTACATTTATACCACTTTTCCTCTTTGTTCTGCAGAGCACAGGGCTTGGGGAACCAGCAAAAACTGGTTCAGGGGGAATTGGAGCACTTTTTTTACAAGGCTCCTCTTTCTCTTTGTCAGGTGGGGGCTCGTCATCAGACACACCACAGGGGGCGAAGCCAGCATTCACTAGGGCAGGCACACTCCTGTTCAGGGACTAGGGACTTCTCCTCCCACTACTCAAAATGTAGATGTCCCATTCAGCCTAACGCTGACTCACCCTGCCCCTCCTGGAGCCACACACACCTCCCAGCCCCTGTTACTCAAAAGCCAGACATGCAATTCACATCAGGCAAGCAGACACATAGCACACAGAAATGCCAACTTCTAAAAGTGGCATTTCTAAAATAGTTATAATAAATCTGCATACACCATTGAGTAGCATTTATTATCACTATTCCAAACATACCAAACTTGACCATGCTGCGCCTCCCATATCAGGAATTACCACTAAAACACCTATCAGGGAATCCCCAATGCATTCCTAGGGGAGGACAGCCCCACAGTAGTGAGAAACCAAAATGGCTGTTTGTAGCTACCAGGACAGGTCACACCCTTAAGGTACATGTCCTATCTTTTACCTACAATGCACCCTGCCCATAGGGCTAGCTAGGGCCTCCCTTAGGGGTGACTGACAGCTGTAAAAGGGAGGTCACAGACATGGCACACACTTTAGGTGCCACGTCACAGCAGCATTAACACTGCCCACGCAGGCCCTACAATGGCAGAGGCATGAGATAGGTTTGAAAGGCTACTTTGGTGGGTGGCGCAATCAGAGCTGCAAGCTCACCTGTAGCATTTGATTTACCAGCCCTGGGTGTATGAGATACCACTTTACAAGGGACTTATAGGTAAATTAAATACGCCGAACAGGTGTAGACCAATCTTACCATATTTATCACAGAGAGCACACACACATTACACTGAACAGCAGTGTAAAGTGCTCAGAGTCCTAAAACCACCAACACCATGTCATAAAAAAGGCTAGGAGTTTAGGCAAAATGTTTAGGGATGACCGTGCAAAAAGGGCCAAGTCCAACACAACCCCCTTCCAGCCAAAACCCAGGGTTGACCAATCACCACCTTGATGGGCTTCCCTGCCTTGGGCGATAAAACACGGATGCAGGCCCGCCACTGAAGGGACACCCTCCAGTTCTATGCCATTCTGAACCCATGTGGTTTCCTCTGTAAAAGCTCCCAGGACCAACTAAGCTACCCCACTGGTACTCCCTAGTTGTCCACGGCCAGGACCCGGCCCTAGGCCATCCAGATGTATCTGGTCCTTGCCATCTCACAGAGTAGGGGGCCACAACCCCTGGCACATAGTGACCATTCTCCACTCTAGTTCTAGACTGCCACTGATCCTCCAGCCTTGGATCCGCACCCTCAGGCTGACCAGAAGTCACAGGTGAGGCTCTCCTCCCACTACCTCTCCTTCTAGGGTTCTGCACTCTCCTCCTTTGAGAGGCACCCTCAGAGCACAACTCTCCCACCAGTTCAGGACCTCTCTCTTGCAACTGGTCTCCCAACCTAGGGTCTAAACCCTCAGGTTGCACCGGGGTCTGAGGCGAGGACTCCCTCCCTCTGCACACCCTTCCAGAGTTCTGCACCCTCCCAACTGGAGTGGCACCTCTCAAAGCCAAACCGGTCAGAACACTGGTTAAAGATGTCCCTCCCTCCAGGTCAGGCAGATCCTGAACCTGTCCTCCCAACCTTGGGGCTGAACCCTTCGGCTGAGCACTTGCCTGGCATGCCAGGACCTCTGGGGACTCACACAGTATCCCCCGGTCAGGAAACCACCTACCAATGCCCTTCCCTCCAGGTCAGTCAAAACCTGAGCTGGCCTCCAACCCAGGGACCCACCCTGTGGTTGAACACTTGCATGTCACGCCAGGACTTCTGGGGACTCACACAGTATCCCCCGAGGGTAACACATGACTCATGGGTCGCGTGACGGTCTGCCTGGTGCAGATCTCCCGACCCCTGTCCATCTGACAGTGCGGGAAGATCCCCCAGGACAGAAGTGGTGTCACCAAGGTCACTTCAAGGAGACTCAGCCCTTCTGGCTGGTCCCTGACCTACTGGTCCAAAAATGTCAGGGCTTGGCTGCAAATGCAGCACACAGATGTGCACAATTGCGCTGGAACCACTGTGGCTCCTGGGTCCCCACTGGGACAAAAAAAATGTGGCCCTGCAGGAGATGTGGTGCTGGAACCACTGTGCCCTGAATCCTCCACTGGGACTCTTCAAGTCAAATGTGCCCAATGTGGCCGCTGCCCGCTCTGGTGTGGTGCAGTTGTAATTACAAGGCCTGGCACCAACTTGGCCTGTGAGCTCCCACGCCGGGACTCTCACCAGAATTGCTCCCAAGACAAATGAACCCAGGCACTACTGGGCCTACAGAGCTCCCACTGGGGCTACTGGGCGACAAGTGCCCCCATGGTGCAGCTGCCCACTGTCCGGCGGGGCAGCTGTGAAAGAAATGGGCACTGGCACTCGGGGCACCCGCTCTGGGGCTCTTAGAACAAAATCACCCGAACGTTGGTGCGGCCCACTCTCCTGCGGGCTCGCTCAGCAGCTGGGCACTTTACACTGTGCCAACCTAAAGCCCCACTCACCGGGCTCCCGGGGACTCCTTTGTGCTGCCGCTCGTGGAGGAGATTTCTGGCCCACTAAGGGCGGTGCGACCGTAGGCATCTACAACAGTCAGGCAGCGGCCCCACTCAGCGGGCTGCTGCTGGCGGGCACCGTCTCATCTTCTGGCAGCCTGTAGGGCTCCCACCACTCACAGGGGCCTTGCTCAGGGACACACCAACCTCCGGACTCCCTCTGGCACCAATCAGTGCGGGTGGGCTCCCACCTGGATTCTTCTTCCAGCAGATGCGGCGCTCTCACCGACACAGGAGCTCTGCTGGGGCCTGAGGCCACTTCCTGTTTCTATGCAGGCCCTGCCCACGTCCCAACAAAAGGTTGCCTAACTTTCGGGGCTGCGGCAGTGACTTGTTACCATGAAACGAGGGGTGGTCTCCCGCTAGCAAAATAAGTAGGACGTTTTTAAAACGCGGGTTGGGCACCCACTCTCTTTTTAAAACTCGAGACAACGCGGGGTGGGCACCTGCCAACTAGCGCCGCATGCTGTGTGGGCACCCGTTGTTTTAAATTACCGTAAAGCGAGGTAGGCTCCTGCTCGTCACCTCAAAGCGGTATGGGCTCCTGCTCCTCTCGGCACTCCAGAGGGGGAATCCTCACATTAGGATTCCATCGAGGTACGTTGCAGCTCCATGCTGCAGAGCTCACGTGCACTCCTCTAGGAAAATAGAGCGCACACAAGGCGATATGCCCTCAATAGTCCCAGGGCAAAGGCTGGGCAATAAAAGATAGTGCTCACGAGGTGCTAGGAGCCACAGCTCCAGCCATTAGAGTGTCCTTGGTGCTGGGAAGAGCACAGCCCAGCGCAGCCAGGCAGGACAGCACGCAGGGACCCCCAGGAGACAGCAGCTGGATCCCGCGGCGCTTCCTCCTGGCAGAGGGTCCCCTCCAAGTAAGTGCAAGCACAATATTTTTATAGGGTCACAGACCCTACATTTATACCACTTTTCCTCTTTGTTCTGCAAAGCACCGGGCTTGGGGAACCAGCAAAAACTGGTTCAGGGGGGAATTGGAGCACTTTGTTTACACGGCTCTTCTTCACCTTTGTCAGGTGGGGGGTTGTCATCAGACACGCCACAGGGGGGCGGAGTCTCCATTAACTAGGTCAGCCACACTGCTATTCAGGGACCAGGGACTGCTCCTCCTATTGCTCAAAATGTAGAGTCCCATTCAGCCTAGCGCTGACTCACTGTTACATTTATTTATGTCTTATTTACATTGCCCTTTTAACTAGTTATTTCCAATTAAATGTACAGTGTATTTTCAATTGTGGCACATGCTTTGCTGTTACTGTTACATCACTTAGAATTATTTATCTGGTCATTCTGACTTTGGATTACTACAGCAGCAGCAGTAGAATATTACTGTGCTCTCTTCATTAAATCTGGATTTTATTATATCTTGGATTCAAGCATTTTTCTTCAAGAATTTCACATTTTGGCGACGAGGGGCTACGTACTGAGCACAGGAGCGATACTATGTACTTTGGGATCGATATTGAGGACTTAACTTCTATTCCTGAATATTAGGAACATTATTCTGCGTTTGGGGTCTCTCTTATTTTTTTCCCCATCATCGTGTTTGCCACTATTTTCTAAGTGGTTCCTGTACTTCAAAATCAATTTTTGGATGTTTTCAACCTTTTCATATTCCTGGCATCTTTCACACTTCTAATTACCTGCCTCAAAGTCTGCGCTGATCTCAACGCTGGAATGAAGACAAAGACGAGAGTTTGAGAGTAAACAGAGGAATTCTTCAGCTGAAGACGTTCGATATTGAAGACGTGCTAAAGCTGTATTCACGTCTTCGTCGACGCCGATTACCTCACTACGTTGGAGGCCATTTTGTATTTGGTTTCCATAGATACTCTCGACAACAGTATCATGGAAAGTATTTTCGCTTTGGTTTTGTCTTCGCCGATGTGCACGGCAACATTGTGAGACGTCGGTGCACATTTATGCTATAACATCGATGCGCACTGCCATCATTTAACTTGTTTCTGTGTGTATCAACATTACTCCGTCGATACACATGACATTGGACTTCGTGGCACATCTAGTTGGTAATCGAGTTACATCTTCCATCAATTTTATTCTTTGTCTTCACTGTTCAGCATAGTAGTGTTTTTATTTGACTACATTCACTGAAGTTAACGGAGCACCTTCATTTGGAACTATTACTTTTATTATACCTTTTCTTTGTACAATTGACTTTTTGAGGTATTGTTAGAGATTTAAAACAACAAACCTATAAAGTATAATTGTATAATTGTTACATATATTTACATTCTTCTTTCTGTAATTCAGTACCATGCAATTTGACCCACCTACAACATTTTTACAATCTAAAGGTGAACCTCCCATCCCTTGGGCGTGATGGAAAGAAGAATTTTTGACCTATTTGAAAGCTATTGATGGGGAGAGGATGGGCAATGAGAGAGAAAAAAGTATTTTGTTACATTGTTTAGGGTCAGAAGGCCAAGCTGTTTTTAGAACCTTATCTGTTGCGTCTGGTTACTTTAGTACATTTGAAGAGGCTCTCATGAGAATGGAGACACGTTTTAAACCTACAATGAGTATTGCGCTCAACAGATATACATTTTATACTAGAGCTCAGAGGGATAGTGAGACATTGGATGATTTTTTGACTGCCCTTAGAAGCCTTGTGATCTCTTGCTATTTTGGGAATTTAGACGATGAAATGATTAGAGATCAGATTATTGTTAATGTAAAGAATAAGAAAACCCAAGAACAGTTATGGATTTTAGGTAATCCAAATCTAAATGACAATTGCTACAGCAAAAGCTTTTGAGCAATCGGGCTAAGTGGAGGAAAACCATCGATGATGTGAATGCTAACGGTGACAGTAGTAAATGCATTGATGAAGTTTGTGCTGTAAAGAACATATTCAATAAGACTACTCACTTGAACAATAGAGAGACCAGAAAGATTGCTTGTTTTAGGTGTGACAGTACCAACCATGTGGCTTCATTCAAATTTTGTCCTGCTATTGGCAAAGAATGTGTCAAAAGTTGTAAGATTGGACATTTTGCTAAGGCGTGTAAAGATGATCGTAGGAGGACCATCGATACTCATAGTAATGTAAATCCTAGGAATAATGGACTATTAGAACTGAAGATTATTTTTAGGAAAAGTATGGCAAAGTCATGTCAGTTAAGGACCTTGTTCCTCCTGATATTGTGGCTCAGAGTTTTGATGGTTCTGCCATAGATTTTTCAGGATATGTTGCTTCAGATGTTGAGTTCAAAGGAAGGACGGCATTTATTAAAGTGTATGTTGCTAGGAAGGGGGTCAATGTTTTAGGATGGCGTGACCAGTGGAGGTTGGGAATAATGCTCAATCCACGCAACAAAGAACCTATTATGGTGATTGAAGAAAGTGACAACTTTGGTGTTTAATCTGGAAGTGATAGTGCTGTTGATGTTGAAAAAATGTTCCCAGAGGTGTTTTCTGATACTTTAGAAAAACTCAAAGGCTTCTCACATGAGATTAAAATAAAAAAGGAGCCTCACCTGTTAAACAAAAACTCCGAAATGTACCAATAAATGTACGTAATGAATTAGGGAAACTTTTGAGAAGTATGTTGGATAAGGGAGTAATTGAAGACGTGGAGTCATCAGAGTGGGTTTCTCCGATTGTTTTGGCACATAAATCAGATAATTCTTTGAGGTTGTGTGTTGATCTTCGTGCTCTTAATGCCAACATCCTCATTGATTGCCATCCATTACCTAACATTAATGAGGTGGTCAGCATGTCAGGAGGGGCAACAGTTTTCTCCACTTTGGACCATAGGTCTGCCTATCATCAAATTGAATTAGCTAAAGATTCCCGTTCTTTGACTGCTTTTATCACACCACATGGATTATTTCAATTCAAGAGAATGCCCTTCGGGCTAGCATCCGCAGCATCGGTATTTCAGAGGTCAATGTGTCATCTGTTCAAGGAAATGGAATCTTGTGTAAAATGTTTCCAGGATGACATTTTAATTTATTCACCAGACAAAGCAACGCATGCTGAGCATCTTAATAAAGTCTGTGGAATCCTCAAGGACTTTGGTCTCTCTGAAGAAGACGAAATGCAAGTTTTTCCAAGAATTTGTCGAATACTTAGGACACACACTCTCCAAGGAGGGAGTTGTACCCAAGAAGTCATTAGTTGATGCTATACTTAAAGCACCTTCTACCGATACTAAAGAGAAACTTCTTTCCTTTTCAGGACTTTGTGAATATTATAGTAAATGTATAAGAGACTTTGCTTCAGAAATTGAGCCACTATCAGAAAAGATGTTGAATTTGCAATTATCAGAAAAGATGTTGAATTTGTGTGGGGTGAAAGACAGCAAATGGCGTTTGAGAATATCAAAGCAGAAATGGTAGCAGCTCCTTCCCTTAAACCCTTTTGTGTTTGGAAAACTTGTGTGCTGACTGCGGATGCCAGTCTATATGGTTTGGAATATGTGTTGTCCCAGTGTGCGGGAAAGGATGAATGGAATGTGGCTTTCGCTTCACGGACATTAAATCTTACAGAGAGGTGCTATGCTGTCATTGAAAGAGAATTGTTGGCGAGTGTATGGGGTGTAAAACATTTCAGCAATTACATTTGTGGTGCAAGATTCATTTATAAAAATGGATCATGAGCCTTTGATTCACATATTGGCTCCTGGTGGTGGACTAAATGCTACAGCAAGGATAGCCAGGTTAATGTCCCCTTTACAAGAGTATACGTTTTCCGTTGAATATGTTCCAGGGAAGGTGAATGTCACTGCAGACTGTTTATCACGGCTTCCATGTGAGGAATAGTTTCTAGTCTTTCCGAATTGTTATCAAAGGAATTTTGTTCCATTTCAGAAGAGTTGTGGAAAAAAGAAATGTGTGAAGATGTTCTTTTGCAGCAGGTTATAAATTATGCCAATGTGGGGTGGCCTGCCAAGAAATATATTTCTGATGAGTTATTTCCGTACTGGAAGGTTTCTGATGATATTGTTGTAGAAGGAGACTTTATGTATAGACAAGGAAAGTGCATTCCTCCTGTTTCTTTACGTGGTATAATTTTAGCTTTGAGTCATGAAAGTCATTTGGTAATGTCTTCGATGAAAAGACTCATTAGGTCGTCTTTTTGGTGGCCAGGATTAGAGAGGTATGTGGATAAATTGGTAAGAGAATGTCCAGATGTATGTGCAGCAAAAAATCTCTCAAGTGTAATCCAGCTCCATTTATTCCTGTTAAGTGGCCAGATAATCCCTGGCAGAAGATTGGATTGGACAATGCTGGACCCTTCAATTTTTTACTACAAGATTGCAGGTTTGCCATAGTCATGGTGGACTATCATAGTAAGTGGCCTGAGGTGAAGTTGGTACGTCGTGTTACCACTATTAGTGATGTTTTATTTTTAAAGGAAGTTTTTGCCAGGGAGGGTAGTCCTGAAGTCATAGTTTCTGATAATGGGGTACAAATCAAATCCTTCAAGATGTTAGAATTCTTAAAATTGCATAACATCCGTCACGTGACCACTTCCCTATATGAACCTTGGAGAAATGGTCAAGCGGAGCGGTTCAATAAAGTTCTCAAGCAGGATATTCTTTGGGCACGGAATTTTGGTGCACAATGGAAAGATAAATTAAGAGATAAGTTGTGGTTGTATCGTATAACTCCTCATTCAACAACTGAGGTTTCAGCTTTCTGTTTGTTTAAAGGTAGAGATCCAGTGTCTAAATTGTGCCCCTGGTGGTTTAAAAAAAGTGTCAAAATTCAGACCTCTGATGCGAATAAGGAAGACATAGCTCAAAGAGTTGAACAATAACAGCAAAAGAGTAAACATTCCATTGATCTGCGTATGAATGTTAAGATGCCAAAATTTGTAGTTGGAGAGTTTGTTAGAATACGTAAACCAGGAATTCTGCTGAAAAATGAGACAAAGTTTAGCAGGCCAGTTAAAATTGTTAAAGTCAATCGTAATAGTGTGGTTACCCAAGTTGGACAAGTTTGGAATGTGAGATGTGTTTCTAAATGTTCTATGGTTCCTTCTTAATGTTTCTAAAGGGGGAAATGTGTTACATGTATTTATGTCTTATTTACATTGCCCTTTTCACTAGTTATTTCCCATTTAAATGTACAGTGTATTTTCAACTGTAGCACATGCTTTGCTGTTACTGTTACATAACTTAGAATTAGTTATCTGGTCATTCTGACTTTGGATTTCTACAGCAGTAGAATAGTTCTGTGTTCTCTTCATTAAATCTGGATTTTATTATATCTAGGATTCAAGCATTTTTCTTCAACAATTTCACACTTACCCTGCCCCTCCTGGAGCCACACACACCTCCCAGCCCCTGTCACTCAAAAGCCAGAAATACAATTCACATCAGGCAGGCAGACACATAGCACACAGAAATGTCACCTTCTAAAAGTGGCATTTCTAAAACAGTTATTATAAATCTACGTACACCATTGCGTAGCATTTATTATAACTATTCCAAACATACCAAACTTGACCACGCTGTGCCTCCCATATCAGGAATTACCACTGAAACACTTATCAGGGAATCCCCAATGCATTCCTATGGGAGGGCAGCCCCACAGTAGTGAGAAACCAAAATGACTGTTTGTCACTACCAGGACATGTCACACACTTCCCATGCAAAAAATGCAAAGCGTGCATTGGCAGTAAGAGAAACATTAACGTATCTGATTTTTTTGTTAAACCGTTTTTATTGCAGCTTCAAATATACAGTACATCAATTAGGACAAGTTCCGTTATCGCAGAATCCTCGCCCCCCCCTCAGTCGAGCTTCCGTGTGTTGTACACAGCCATACTGCCCACATCCCGGAGGCCGGGCGGCAACATTCAACCACATGTTACATCCATACATGTTTCAATAAGTATGGTCGTCGTGTGAGGAATTCCGCCGTCTGCTTTTAGAGTTTTCTCCCCACTCCCCCAGAATTCTCATGGAATCCAAATTATCTCTGTTAATTGGTCTTGCAGTCCCTCCCTCAGTTCCCCCCCCACTCCCCCCCCCCAGTGTCCCCCACTGCACCTAGCCCGGGAAAGTTCGATTGTGTGGTGGTTAACAGGAAAATCTTATCATTTACTGGGTGTGTGGGATTGGTGAGGGTGCCGGCGCTATGGTTATGTCAACTGCGTTATCAGGTTCCTCCTCCTCTTCCCCCTCAGCTGGATTATCTCGCAGCGCCTGCACTAATATCTCCCATGCCATCGCCGCTTCCTGGGCCCTCTCATCTTGTTTGCGGCGAGCCAGTTGGTACCTGAGTGTGCTCTCACTAGCCGCCCATTTCAGAAATTCGTTCAGCCATCTCCGGTGTGTGGGACCTTGTGGAAAATGACAAAATGTATATGTACATAAGCGGCGTTCATTTGTGTTCACCCTCGCCACTGTTGAAGGTAAAGAAAGTCACGAAACAGTGGCCCCACCATCTTGTTCCCTTTTAGGCTCCATCACGAACATAGATAGTAGCCATCTTTGTGTCATGACCTCTCTGCCCATTGCCGATAGCCATCATCTCTCTCTCTCTCTCGCTCTCTCTCTCTCTCTCTCCAGCCCCGCAAGCACCCCGCGCCCCGACAGCCCCCGGTCTCTCCTGTTCGGGCCATAAACGCACCGCTAAACACGACCTTGTCTCCGTGCTGAACCCCTGCCCCTCGCTCTTTCATCCTACCCATAGAACGGGTCCTTTTGGTAACCTCTTCCTCCCTGCCCGATTGCCCGGCCAGATCCCAGGCCATCACCTAGCCCAACAGATGCAGTTTATTGCTTCCTACAGTAGGACCTCGCCTCACATCAGAGGAGCGGTGATTAATCAAGGCCTTCACACCCCTCGATCTGACCGACACCCCCGCATCCCTCCCAGGAACACCCTTCCTCTCTTCTGGTGGCCTCCCCCCCCCCCCGGCTACACCTGGCCTCTCGACCCAGTCCCACATCATAAAACTAGGTCTCGTGGATGTACCCCTCCGGCCCCGCATAGCGAAACATGATCTTATCGCCCGCCCAACCTTAGATCTGACCACCCCCTCCTGCCCTCGTGCCCCGTTGGAATGTCCGGCTGCAGATTACAATCACATGTCACATTTGGGAGGGGAAGACAACATCAGAGCGGTCAGTATGGGAATGGGCCTGGAGCTGGGGTCCCAAACATGCCCTTTTTGTACTTCAAAGTGTCTTTATTGCAATAAGGAATGTTTGGACATCATAAACCTGTGTATAAAAGACGGAGCCGTAGAGAAACTTGTCAGAGCACCTCGAGAAGATACCCTGTTGTCTGATTTGACGTGTTCTGTTCCGTCGGAAATAAACTCATGTTTCCTGCCTTCCAGTCTCCAGCGCCTGCCTCTTTATTTGGGTAATCGTGAGTTGGGTGAGAAGCGGCTAACGCCGGGCAAACCTAGAAAAGGGGTAAACGACCTGATCTGCCTGAACCCTTTTTCAGCAACCTGTCATCGATTTCCACCCCTTGGTCACCTCCCTCTTGGCCAATATTAGGCCCATGTCTATAAACTTGCTGGATATCTTATTCTTGGGCGTATGTGGGAACCAGTGAAGTATACTAACGGCCTTATCGTACTGTAAGTCCCTGTCCGCTACGTCATTTAATGTGTTGCCTATCTCCCTCCAGTAGTCCTGCAGATGTGGGCTGTCCCTCAGCATGTGAACCAGACCCGCTCCTATTTTATTGCATCTGGGGCAAGTAGCCTCCTCAGCCTCGAAGTATTCCCTCATCTTACCTGGGGTGAGGTACGCTCTATGGAGCACATAGAAATGAATCAGTTGGAATTGTGCATTCCTAGTGCTTTTCCTGGCCCTTCGCACTAGTTTTGTCCACGTGGTGTCAGGGATCTCCAGCTGCAGGTCTAGTTCCCACTTGGCCTTTAACGCTGCCAAGGGCTGAAGGGATTCGTTCAACATTCGCGAGTACAGGCACGTCACTGCTTTGAAGGTGCCTGCCGACATCATAGTGTACTGGCAGGCCAATGTTGTCATTGGCTCAATTAGTCCTTCTCCCCAATGTGCCTGTATGGCCCTCACCACCGCCGCGTGTAATTAGTAGTCTCCTCTCGGGAGGTCGTAGCGGTCCTGCAACGTTTGATACGGGATCAGTACCCAGTCATCGTATAAATCCCCCATCATCTGCAGTCCTGCCTCTTCCCATAACTGCAGCCGCGACCAGTCACCCCCATGTGGGAGTGCCGTCACCATGCCCCGTGGGATTTCGGGCGCATATGGGTGTCTAACTCCTGCACGTTTCTGTGAGCGGTTCCAGCATAGTCGGAACGTGCGCTCTTCCTGGGACAAATCTCTGAGTACCATTCTTTGCTGAAGGGCAATGTAAGCCAACACATGGCGGGGGGTGCCATTGTTCCTCTCCTGTTCCGGACCGCGGAATACCCTTGCTATTTCCTGCGTAAAGGTCTGCAGTTGAGCCGCCAGGTAGTAGAGCTCAAAGTCTGGGACCGCCAGGCCACCATCATCTTTTGGGCGGGTTAGCGTCGCTAACGCTATCCTGCGTCTGCCCGAGCCCCACAGAAAGGAGATTATTAACGACCTCAGCTGCCTGAAGATCGTGCCAGGCACCCAAACCGGGAGTGTCCTGAAGTAGTATAATAATCGGGGCAAGGCGATCATCTTCAGAAGAGATATGCGACCCGTTACTGACAGCGGCAGGGTGGACCAGAAGGACATACTGCCTCGTAGGGCTCGAATGCAGCGTCCTATGTTGCCCTCCAACATGTTCGCGGCGTCATGATATACATGCACTCCCAGGTAGTCCAGGCAACTAGGCTCCCATCTAATCAGCTGGCTGGTGGGGGGCTGTTTCTCTCCTTGCCGCAGGGGGAATAGACAGGTCTTGGTCCAATTAACTTTGAGGCCGGACAGCCTGCCGAAGCGCGCCAGTAGTCTTTCCGCACCTTTCACTGCTCCTTCGGCATCCTCCAAAAAAAGGAGGAGGTCGTCCGCGTACAGCGAAATAAATTGGTGGTTTCCTCTGAATTCTAAGCTTCCGTAGCAGTCACCCATTCTAGCCATAGCCGCGAGAGGCTCCACCGCCAAAGCAAACAGCAGGGGAGACAATGCACACCCCTGTCTGGTGCCGTGGCACACCTCATATGGTTGTGATACCAGCGTGCCCACTCTCACCCGTGCTCTTGCCGAGGAGTACAATACTTTCGTCCAGCGTATGTAGCCGTCGCCCAGGCCAAAACACCGCATTACTCTGTACAAGTACTCCCACTCCAAGCTGTCAAAAGCCTTCTCTATGTCGACTGACAGCACAAGGGGGGCCCTTGCCGTTGGTGGCGGTTCATTCACCAGTCTGACCAGCCGTCGGATATTGTGGGTGGTGTTACAGGTGGGTATGAAACCGGATTGATCCTTGTGAACCAGTTCTTGCATGTGGTGCAACAACCTGGCTGCCAGTATCGTGCTCAGAATCTTGTAGTCCGTCGTCAGCATGAACAACGGTCGGTAGGACGCCAGATCGGTGCTCTCCCTCCATGGTTTCAATAAGGGAATCATTATGGCCTCACTCATGGATCGCGGGAGCTGTCCCTTGTCCTTGGCTTCATTGTACACAGTTCGGAGCCTGGGGGCCAGTTGCTCCAGGTACCGCCCGTAAAACTCTATGGGCAGGCCGTCTAAACCTGGAGTTTTATTGCGAGCCATCCGTTTCACAGCTCCCCTAATTTCCGCTATCTCAATTTGACCGCCTAGGGCGTCTGCCTGCTCTTGCTCCAGGCGTGGCAATCGCAGCTCATCTAGAAATGCTTCTATTTCTTCTCCCTGGGCCACTAGCGCACTTTTGTACAACTTCTCGTAGTAAGACCTAAAGCTGTCCAGTATGTCCGGTTGCGTGGTGCACATACGTCCCTCATCCCCCTGTACAGCTAAGATCGGGCGACTGTTTCTTGCGGGGTTTGCTAACCAAGCCAGTAGTGTCCCCGCTTTATCTCCTTCGGCATGTGATTTAGTCAGATACGACCTGTAGTCAAAGCTGCGAAGACACTCTACCTCCACTGCCACCGCCTCTCGCCCCTCGCAGACCCTGTCTTGAAGCTCGGGCCGATTGGGACGCGCTAATTCGGCCTCTCTCAGCGCGCGCTCGGCCCTGTCCAAGTCGTTCAGCAAGGTCCTGCGCACCCCCGCATATTTTCCTATGCAGTGGCCTCTCACCACAATCTTGAAGGCATCCCACTCCGCCGCCCTAGAGGTCGCGGAGCCTTCATTCTCAGCGAAGTATTGGGCAATCCTCCCTCCCAGCGCTTCTCGGAACGGCGGGTCATCTAGCGTATCCGGCCCTAGCCGCCACGTCGGGACCCGTGATATTTCATTCATCCAGTCTAGCGTCAGTAGCAGGGGATTATGGTCGGAAAGTGTGCGAACATTAACATATCTGATACCAGGGTTAAAACAAAGTAAAACAACAAATAGGTTTCTAACTTGCAAAACTGCTTTTTCAGTGTATTGCTGATGGGTCCATGCAGACTAAAATATATAGAAGCACTATTCACCCCACCAAAATTCGGATTTTGGAACATATGCATGCCATAGCTAAAAAGGATGTCACATATCCTGTTGGCAGACATTTTGCTGAGAAATATCAGAATAATAGGACCTATTACAGTATTTTGGCATAGCTCATGTACCAGCAAGTACAAGAGGGGGTGACAGGATTACTAGCTCTGGAAGCACACAGCTCATCCTCTCCTTTACCGACTCATCCACCAACTGTATGAACAACTTTGCATCTTGGATTAAAAAAAACTGTCACCAGCTCAACCCAGACAAAACCGACGTCCTATATTCTGCAACAACCCCTCCCTCTGGGCTGCCTCTTGGTGGCCCTCTGAACTTGGCCCCCACATACCCCTGCTGACTAAGCAAGAACCTCAGGATCATCCTGGATACCACCCTCTCCATGAGCAGACAGATCAACACAATCTACTCATCATGTTTTCACATCCTGCGAATACTATACACGATTTGCAAGTAGATCCCACTGAATACCAGACAAATGGTCATCAAGGCTCTTACCACAAGTAGACTTGATTACAGAAATACTCTTTATGTCAGAATCCAAGCCCATGTCCTACGCCCACTCCAATCCACCCAGAATACCACCACCAGATTCATCCTGAACATCCGACAAAATAACCACATCCCTCCACACCTCAATAATCTCTACTGGCTACACTGGCTCCCAGTACCAGAAAGATGTACATTCAAGCTACTCCCCCACGTCTACAAAGCTCTCAACAACAACGGTCCAGCTTACCTCAACCACCACCTCAACTTCTACCAACCCATCAACCCCACCAAACAAGTTCAATCTGTGTCCTAGGCTAGAGCCCATCTCCCTTGCATCAAGAAGACCAGAAGCAGAGGACACTCCTTATTCCTCGCAGCCAAGACCTGGAATGACCCCTGAACACCGGAGAACCTCCCCCTATTTAATGGACTTCCGAAGTAACCTCAAAACATGGCTCTTCCAGATGACACAGCAATTATGTACTCCTCCCCCCTCAGGCCTGATCTATTCCGCATCTGGATATCCTCATGGGGATTAGCATGCTCTACAAATTAAATTCACACAACATGACATGTAGTACCATTTACTAGTAACTTACAAGTAAATTGTACCAATCAGGAAGATGCCAATTACACTTTGTTCTAGGGAAAGAGCACAAGCACTTTACCACTGGATAGCAGGGTAAAGGTGCATAGTGTCCTAATGCCAACACAAACAGGTTTAGTAACCGAAGGCAAAAATCGAAGGAGACCCGGTAAATTGGCCAGGTCCAAAATGAACCCTCCACCCTTAAGCCAAAAGCTGGGGTAGGCTAATCAATACATTGATGGATTTGTCTGCTTAGGATATAGAACGAGTAAAATGGCCTTCTTTTGCAGTGGCACTTATCAGTTTTATGCCCATCCAAGCCGAACTGTATCCCCATGGCTTTATTCCGTGGGGTCACTAAACAAGCCTTTGGGGAATGCTTCTTCTCAGCTGTGGACCGCATCTATGAAGCTCCCGACTCTATATCTTGCTCACAGGTGCATCCCAGTAGACAGACAGTACCATCATAGCAACTCATTTTCTGTGGATCATTCCATCCCTTTGGTCAGACTTCTGTCCTTAAACCAGTGAAATCTCTACCACAAAGACAGCAACCAACAGAGGCCACTGACAGCTGTCAGTGTCAAGTGATAGGTCCAGGCCATCCATTTTAAGTTGGAGGCTCGAAGTGGGGGCCTTTGGTAGGGCTCACTGCCAACCTTGGGAAAGGCAACTGGTTCCCTACTTGCTCCTGAGGTTTCCCTGACCTCTGAGGTTTGTCAGAGTGAGCAGAAACAGCTCTGTGTGTTATGCACCCTACTTTCATTGTCCTTCCCACCAGTTGAGCGATAGTATCCTGAGACTGACCTCTCAGCCTAGGGTCTGTACCCTGATCCACTGGTCTTCCCACTATGGACTGTCTCCACCTCCTGCCCCTCAAACTGGGCCTCCAATTTCTAGCAGTAGTACCTCAGAAACCTAAGCTTTCAGGGCAGCCGTCCTTACTAGCTCTTCTAACACTGGTGGCAACTAATTTCCCAAAAATTCAGTCAAAGGGAATCTAGGAACTAACTATGACCTTTCTCTGAGTTACCGCCTCATCACCTTCCAGGGACACCACAGCGATAGGGTGGACAAAGTCCTGCCATGGGCCTGAGTTACACTACACAACTTTCCATTGGGGAAATAGTCTTTGCATTGTGATTTTTACTTCGCTGTGCCGCATTTGTTTAGCTGGTATAGGCCTTTACCATGCATTTCAGGTAAGTATAAGGGGTAGGGGAGGGTCTCCCCCACCAAAAAATATATATATATGTATATATATATATATATATATATATATATATATATATATATATACACACACACACATATATACATATATATGGCTCATGTGATCAAGGCCACGGCGTTGGCCGAAACGCGTTATGACCGCTTGCAATATTTAATTTAATAAAGCACGATATACTTAACAGCAGAACAGCGCATGCCAGAGTCTGTTATTCTCTACATGGTGCCTGCATGCATCTTGGAGTGTAAACTTATATATATATATATATATATATATATATATATATATATATATTTAAACTTACCTTAGTAATGCGTGGTAATGGCATGCAAGATAAAAACATATGCGTGCTAAACAAATGCATTTTAAAGGCATGCAATGTTTTTACTAGTGTTGTACCATCATACAACCATCCAGTGTACTGTTCTGGGTAATCCAGTCTTTCCAACACCATGGTTTGACTAGCACAGGTATCCATTAGGGCAGTGTCAGGTATTGCGTTAACTGTAACCTGATGAAAGTGATGACTCAACTTCAGGGATCAAAAGTTTACCCTTGGAGTCCACCTCCATGCTAAGGGACACCAGGGCATGTTCCATCCTCTCCTCCTAGAGACTACCTCCCTCTAAGGCTACACTGGCTGCACCTGTGGAGTTTATATGAGTGGGTGATTGTAGTGATAGTCTGGACACTGTGAACTAATTGTAGTATGTTATCGTAAAGTAATGGCCTTAAGGGAGAGAAGTAAAAGCATACATCCAGTCCATGTGGGAACAGCCTCCAATCTGGAAGAACCAAATACATCATGGCATTCTAGAATCTAAATTCTACATGTCTAACTATCGAAACCCTAACTGGACAACAAACAAAATGACTACTATTAAATACAGAACACAACACATTCTCCCCATGAAAAGAAAAGGGAATCAAAAACATAACTACATTATTATGAATACATTATAATCAATTGCAGACAAAGTCTTATAGTTTATCTGGTCTTGTGATCCTGCGCCCCCTATCTACTCAACCTTGTTTCATTACTCTCAGCAGAGTTAGAAGGGTGTTGTGCCATCTTCAGTTGGTTACTCTCATATTCTTCAATCTCTCTTTGCTCCTGTTCATTACCACATTCACTACTTTCAACCACATTACCTCCAGCACCTGGAGGGTCACTCTCACACCAGAAGCAATCAGAATTTATTGTGTTCACATCAGAACGATTATCCAAACTTTTATTCTTGCCTTTGTATAAGGAAATACGTCCCAAATGCCACACATTGCCATCGCTCAACTGGACAGAGTTACACAACAACTTTTCTATACGTAAAGGGGGTATGAATTTCCCCCCCGCCTTTTCTGTAAACTCGGGGTCTTTTCACCCTCACCAACCAGAATAATAAGTTATTTAGTTTTACCACTTGTCATAATAACTCTCACTTTTATCCTGAGCTATAGAAAAATGAGCCTTAATTGCAAAGGAGGTCTACTCACTCCTCTTGAAACATTGCATCCATCCTACGTTGTCCTTCAAATAGGGAGGCCTACCTCTCTTTACCTCAAATAGGCTGAAACCTGAACAACCTCAAGGAGTAGCTCTGTACGCCCACACGGTTCTCCACACTTCCTTAACCCACAAAAGTTTCGCTTCCTTGGCCACTTGTATAGAAATCTTGAGCACTCTGTTTAAGTGTTCAACGGCGCCATTACCTGCTGCATGGCAAATGGATGTGGTCTTGTGCACAGTCTCATTCCTCTTTAAATACGCCCCAAGTACCTCTGAACAGAATTGGGAACCGAAATCCCTTAAAATCACCTTGGGGTAACCCCTCTCTTAAATGTAAATGTCCAGTATTTGTAAAGCGCCAACAATTACCCGAAGGTGTCAAGGCACTGGGGGCCGTCGGGAAGATTAAGCAAGCTATTGCCCAGAGTCACATGGTGCTGGGCAGACCCCGGCCACCGGAGCCGGGGATCGAACTGTGATCCCCAGCGTCCATCGCCCTGGCCGCTGCGCCACACCTCTTCCAATACCTTATCCAATACCGTATCCAAAAAACACACCACTGTTTGAGTATCCACCATTGTGACAACCTCAATTTCGGGCCACTTAACAAAGTGATCAATCAGACCAACAGTATACTTGGATTGATGATCTTCTTGAACTGGACCTAGAATGTCTAATACACCAATCCTCTCCCAAGGCATGTCTGATAAGCATTTTCTCTGAGTTGTTTTTCTTTACAATTTCAAGGTCGATACCTGGCCACCAGAATGTAACTCTAGTCTTGTTTTTTTCGTTATTCCTAGGTGGTTCTTGTGAAATATCTCTAGCAACTTGTCCTTCAAACACTCTGGGCAAATCATCCTACCTCCCCTAAGTATTTTCTTTTCCTCAATAGACAGCTCATGTCCTAAATCCCAATATGCTCTCAGTTCATTCATTACATTCCTCTTGATCACCCACTCATCTAGAATCCAAGCATGTAGTTTCTGCAACACAACATCCTTTTCACATGCTTCAACCCATTCACTTTTGTATATTTTTTCAGTAACTTCTGCAAGACATGTTTTCAAATTCTCGCTCTCCCTCTGGTTTAGCTTTAAAAGTAAATGGCTTCTTGCTCAAGAAGTCAGTGATCCTGTTCTTGACCCCAGGTACATAGCAAGCATTATAATTATAATCCAATAGTTTAATGGGCATGCAGGCTAGTCTTGGGAACACATTTAAAAGACCTTTAGTAGTAAGTACTTTAGTTAATGGCTTATGATCACTTCTGAGGATAAAATGAGAGCCCCAGATGTACGCTCTCTTATGCTCCAAACCCCCATATGCAAGGGAGGACCTCTTTGTCAATTATATAATACCTCTCTTCCATAGGGGCAAATGCAATGATACATTTGTTACCACTTTCAACTTTTTTTTTGTAAAACAAATTGAGTTTCCCAGTAATTAAGACATGTAAAGAACAATGCGTTCAACACGTTCTAAATACAAGATAAAATGACAAGAACTTTAGTTGTGTAGTATACGTGTGCACATTACAATTCTCTTCTAAATTGTGATATCATGCATAGCAGTATTTGGGGATCTAGCAGTATGCTTCCGGATTACAAAACACTATTGAAGAACCAGTGCTACTTAATTGGTAACTACATTAAAAAAAACTCCCTCAACTCCCAACCAGCAGGTGCACTCATCGTTGTGAAAAATAATGAAAGTGAGAAAAAGGGTGAGTTATCCAGTCTGTACTTATTGCCAGTATAAGTGTGTAAGTGTACCGATATGTAGTGTTGAGGGGTGTGCAAGAAAGTACAATTACGTCCATCTCCATCCATACTCAGGTAGTAATATTGCCTGTGCTTTGGTCCAGTGTGGAGCTAAGATTTGTGCTGGGGTCAAAACGTGTCCCCCTGTGGCTCGGATATGTCTGACTAGATTATGACCGTATCTAGTGCTTTTGACACCTTTCATAAATTTGAGAAAGTACTGCCCCCAAACCTTTGCATCTTGAGTCCTTGGTAACGATCCTACCCAATTCAGGGTCAAAACCCTGCAGAGCTGGTGCACTTCAAATGTTATCTTTCATTACTTAAAAAAACATCCTGACATTCCCTAGACCATATAAATTCACATTTTTCTTTTAATAGTTGTCTCAAAGAATATGATTTGTAAGAGACGTTCATGACATTTTTGGCATTAAATTCCACTATTCCCCAAAAACTTCCATCCTTATTAGATGGTGTGGGCGTTTCTGATCTCTTCAACTAAGGACGCTTTCGGTTCCACGCCCCTTCTACTAATCTCATGGCCCAAATATTTCACAGTAAGACCCTTTTCACGCAGTATCTCCAGAAGCTTCTTAAGTTTGGGGTCATGCTCGTTCATCATCTTCCCTATGATGAGAATGTTGTCCTGAAAGAAAAAAAAAAAAGATTAACTTTTCCTTCTTAAAGAGCTTAAATATCAGCTATTGGAACGTTGCAGCCCCAGAGGATAAAAATAATGGTACCCTTATGTACTGGGAACACCCAAACATCGTAATAAAAGCTGTCAACTTGCAGCTCTCAGGATAAAAAGGGTATCAGATGGCAGGCTGATGTAAGACGCATGGCTCCCTTAGTAATTGAGAGCATTTCATTGATCCTGGGTAGGGGAAACTGGTCGACCAAAATATTTCTGATTAAGTCTCTTAGACCACACATAGTCAGAGTTTGTCGTTGGCACATCATGCCACCACTAAGGCTGCAACCGAGTCAGAGGGCTCGTCTGACTCTAGGTCAGAGCTGTTAGGATACAAGATGATACTCAGATCCCCCTGGTCCCACCATCCTTAAACAGAAGGGCCCGATTTGTAAACATACAACTTCTCTGCTATCAGTTTCTTAATTGGAATATCAGATTCCTATACCCCAACCAGATAATGGGTTCACCAGTACAACTTTTGGGGGGGAATGTCTGAAGTGACTTAAACTTTCACGCAACACTGGTTTAAATTTCTCATTCCACACAGACTCACACACTATTGTGTACGGTGACCCTTAAGTGGCCATGATGGTAAGTGTTACACCTCCCCAATATTAATTTCACATTTTGTTTTTTCCTCTCGCCATGTGTACCTAATACTGCAGGGTCCGAGTCCACTCTTAAAACACACCTATTTGTATCATCAATGTCTGTGTCTTGCGCTTCCGATTCAGAATCCTCCTCAAAAAGTTTAAAGGCTGTATTTTCACAATTCTTTTCCTGCAAACTTTTTGATAGTGACCTATGATCCCACAAGCAGAACACCTTTGGTTGGGGGCTAGGCATTTTTATCAATTGCTAAATGGCTCAACAACCCACACGTATAACATCTTAAGTCGCTGCTGGAATCTGACTATTTTTTCTTGTAGGTGGACCTAGGTTTCTTTGCTCAAGATGAACTGGCTTTCTTTCCGGCTTTGATTCTGTTTACTATCTCCTTATTATTTTGTTTGTCATTAGTATCAGGAGACTTTTTGTTGTCAGAGAAGACTGACTTGGTACTGTGGTATTGGTAAATAAGTCCAGTAGCTGAGATGTAAGTATAAGATGATGATGGTTTATTCAGGTAGATAAGATAGCGAGAGCCCCACTAGGAACAACCTCCTTGCTGCTCAGCCCATACTCTCAACTGACACTCCCCAGTCATCCCAACACTCTATGACCTCACCACACATACCAATGTTCCACAGCACACTGACTGAGCAGCAAGGGCCATGAATCAGGAAAGATGCATTGCATTGAAGATCAGATACAACACATCTTCCCCTTTATATAACAGCAATAGGAACATAAATCAAGAAGTAGGCATATCAATAATATCAGTAACAATGAAATGAAGAAGCTACGAAACAACTTGAGTCATATGTCCACATAATGTGAGACCGGAATTCAACTTGGAAGAAAAAAGAAAAATAGCCAATCAAGGAGAATTTAAAAAAAGTAGAATTTAACGTCACATTATTTAAACTGCATTTTTGATTGTACACAAATCACGGAGTGTCACAGCACAAACACAAGTACTGGATCCCACTGCTGAACACCAATGTAAGAAATTGGGTTAATGGTTGAGGGGGTGAAAGCCCCACTCAGGCACCAACCACAATCTTTGTCAGGGTGAACCACAAAAGTCACTAAATAAACCTGCGGTTAACCATGGTAGCTGGGCATAAGAGCAGTCAGACTTAACTTAGAAGCAATGTGTAGAGCATTTCTGCATCACATAACCAGTAATAAAGTGAAAAATCCCAAACCACATAAGAGTATATTCTAATAAATAAAATGATACCAAGGCAACAAAAATACAATAAGTAGAACCAGATATATGCAGTTTGAAGATTTTTCATGGAAATAGCACCTAAAAGCAAAATATTCTACTAACGGTCATCTGGTTGCACTAGACAAGGTGAAGTTACAAGTTAATGCTGATGGACAGTGGGTCATGTACAGGAACTAATCTAGTCCTGCTGAAGAGTTACGTTCGACAGCTGGCATGTTCATGGTGGGGGAAACCGTGAGGAGCAGGCTGAGCACCATGGGTGGTCACTGTAGCGTGAAGAGATGGTTAGGTGTCATAGATAGTCATTAGTGTAGCATTGGCGGTTGTCATGGCCTGTTGTTGCTGTAGTAAGAAGTGCGGGCCTTTTAATGCTGGTCGTCGCTGCAGACGCAAACAGCATGTCTCGCCAAAGATTCGCTCTGGCGGTAATCATCAGTGGCAGAGTCTTGGTGCACACGGCCAGTTTGTGGTCACAAGGAGCTCAAGCTTCAGAATTTGCACCTTTACACTCTCATGTCCACCAAGGGTCAAGGACCTGGGGTGGTATATCTTGGGGATCAGGGACTGACCCCAGCAGAGGCCATCAAGGCTCAGGCAGGTATAGTTGCACGTCCTCTGAGGCTTGTGTCCCTGTAGCTTACAGAGGAGGTCAGACAACTGGCGCTTAGAGTCACTCTGGTTAACCTGGGAGGAAGATAAGCAGGTCCAGTCTTCCTTCGCAGGGACAGTCCTTCAAGGGACAAGGCAGTCCCCTGGTAGCAGGGCTCTCCTCCTTTTGTTACTACCACAGGTTCAGGAATGTTCTGATGATGGCTCAGAGGTACAATAACTATACCTGGTACCAGTCTTTGTGTGGGCACATCTGTTTCTGGAAAGGGCTTCATCTTCCTCTGTCAAGGCTTCAAATTGTCTGAGGGTGACAAAAGGCAGGGCAGGCCGGGTGTCAGATTCCTTTTTGTGTGCTGGAGGTGAAGCCCTTTGAAATGTAAATGGGGTCGTGTACAGTCTCTCCGTAGTCATCCAGGCAGGCTAGCTCATCCTGCCCGCACCTGAGCCTCATTTGTGTTAACGTTTGGAAGAAATACACAAACCCCAACAGCAGAGTGGTTCACAGTCATGTGTCCCTGGCCACTGGTAAAAGGTACAAACGGTTGGAAGAAGAAAATGCTAACTTTCTAAAAAAATATTTTTCAGAATTCTAACTTAAAACCTGGCTTTACCATTAAAGAGGATTTAAAACTACAGTTAATTTCAGTGTGATCAGCATATCTCTATCAGCTCCCAATCTAAAGTTAGCACTTATTAGTTAGCACTTATTAACTGTAATAAGGTAACCCTTATAAGCTCAAAGTCCCCAAAATTGTCAACAGACAAGCAGCTAGCTGGGCTGTGTGAGGAGGACAATCTCTCCAAAACTTCTGCCTGTGACCAGGAACAGGGATACGGCCTGACAGTCTCTCAGCTGGGTTAGGGGACATTACCCAGTAAATCCCAACACCACCTGCCTGTTTTCCAAGACCAGTGGGCCCTGTGAGGAAGAGGAGAGCGCTGGAGGGAGCGAGGTCCAAAGGGCGAATCCTCGCAAGCGGATCCAGATAGCAAGATGTTAGGAGATGCTGCTGCACCGATCAATGCCAGAGGGGGCTGCCAGGAAGATTGATAGACTGCTGATCCATTCGGGCCGTCACCTATGTGCAGTGGGAAGTAGGCCACCTAGTATACTGGACTGGGCTGCGTGAAGAGGAAATTACAGCGGTACCGATCGGGACATCGCCCATGTGCGGCGTAAGGTTGGTGACCCGATATGCCAGAGGGGGGCCACTAGAAAGGACAAGGACCTTCGTCTGGATTCAGCCATTCTCCAGAGGAGAGACTGCAGTGGTAACCCGTGCAGGCTCAAGCCCCTGACTGATGACTGGAACTAGAGCAATTTACCCAACACATGTGGGAAGGATCAGAGGAACTTAAAGTCTCAACGGAGGAGGCTTTGTGGACGCCAGGCCACTGCCCATGCAAAGCCATGGATTCTACTCACCAACAAAAGCCACTCCATCCCTCTATGAGCGAAACACTCTGGTAGCGCAAACCGTGCAGGAGCGGGCAAGGCTGTAGGGCCAGAATGTCTTTGGAGAACTTGGGTCTGCCAGATAATGCTTCGGACGCTGAAAAACGTTTGATTTTTTATAGAGCTGGAGTGGGACTTCTGAGACTCGGACAACTATTAGGGTCTAACCTGAACGACACCTATAGTCAGGGTCACAGGAATTATGCAGCAAGAGAGGGCTAAATTATGCGGCAGGGTTGAGCAAATTTATGCAGCAAGAAAAGGGAAATTATACGGTATAATGCGGCACATTTCGTAAAAGTACTATTCCATTATTCAGTTATTTTTAGGTCTCGTCCTTTTCCATTGCGAAGCAATGGGAAATGGGGGAGAATTCAAGTGCTCCATCGGATAGTCAAACCACCGCTTTTTTCCGTGGCGTTTTCTTCGAGTGCACGTACAGGCACGCGCATTTGGCCCATACACTTTCATGGCCATCTGTTCCTGTTCCTAATGGCCCTCCCCCAGCACAGAGCGCGCATCGCGGCCGCACAGCACATCAAAGGGCTTCTCCCAGCGTGTGCTGTGCGGCTTCTCCTCCCCTAATTATGTGGCCGGCCGTACTTGTGTTTCCTGGCCGCTTCGCGGCCGCTCTTGTATTTAATTAGCAGCTTCTTTTGTAAAGCGCTCTGAAACTTTTGGGTAATGTTTGCGCTATATAAAATCGCATTAAATAAAGTCTACACTCCCACCCGTTCATCTCCCTCCTTCCCCCACCAGTCCGTGCCCGGTTTTGGAGCGAGGAGGTGGACGGTGGCTGCTGGACACTGCGCTTCATGTTTGTTAGGGTATACTTTACAGATTATGCCACAGGAACACAACATATAAAGCTGTGCATGCGTCGCAACCTTGGATTGGTTACTGAAGGTTTTGTCATGTGTTTCGTCAGAAAAGATTTTCACTGAGTGACTTTGCGTGTTCTTTTCAGTAAGGAATCTGGAAGTCCTTGATAAGTCGTGTGAGATATTTATACATCTGTAGCTGGAATCACTCCTGGGCGCTGCATTTCTCAAATCAATCTTGCCTATGTCACCCGAGGGCCACTTGTATGCAAGAGGGCTACGGTCAGCTGACCCGCGATTTTAGCCTATTCTGAAAAAAAAGGAAATGCCGCACTGCAATGGTTTACTGGCACAACTTATTCCAAAAGCTTCACTTTTTACAAAGCGCTGTTGAATAATTTACAATCGATATGTTGTGAAAGTGTAAAATTAATAACCTTCTTAACATGCGTTTAAGCCGCTCCGTCATGCTCCAATCACAGCCGATGCCTCAGGTCCTGCGTAAAATGGCCATCCCATAATACACCATGTAGTATGTGCCTGCTGTCTTTTATTTCAATAAACAACAACCTTGTTTCAATAGTCATGTTCTTATGATCGTCAATGCTCCTTGTTTACTGACTGAGACAATTAACGACTCCGCAAGTACTCTGCACTAGGGGAGGAGGAGCAGGGGAGCCCGCGTCCATGTTTCATTTTATTATTTTCTGTTACTGATTTATTACGAAGCAAATAATGCTCTCTGAACATTTTAACAGCTACTGCACAACAAACTACCGCACATACCAAACTTCTTCACACGCTAAACAGACTTTACTTTACTGCTCCTCTTTCTGCTTTCTTGTTCCTCAGAACTGCATGAGAACAAATTGTCAACCAATGGAACATTGAAAAATAGGATTCTCTGTGGTCTACAACTGGGCTAAAAACATTAGCAAAGCCAATAGCTCTACCTAAATAAGGTCCCAAAGGCGAGACCTATTGGCTATGCCAATGCTTGTTTAAGCATGGTAACACTATCTGGGCATTGGTTGCGCCTCATTAGTATCATTTTAATATCAAAATATAGCAATAAACAACAACAAGCATTTGCAATGCAATAGGTCTCGCATTAATTAAGTTTGAGCTATTGAGCATTGCTATATATTGCAACACCAATTGCAACAAAAGTCTATAAATTGTAGGCCAAAAAAATGTGTATTTATTTTTGTAGCAATCGTGGCATGCTGCACTTTAGATGAATATGTTTAAAAGTGCGGTACAAAAGGGGCTGGTGAGCCATACTGCAATTGCTACAATAGTTAATTGTGGATGCGTTAACAATTGATGTGTGCACTGATGGTGTGGTTGTATGTCTGTGGTTGGGTGTGTGTGGGTGGGTGTGGTTGGGTGTGTGTGTGTGTGTGGTTGGGTGTGTGTGTGTGTGTGGTTGGGTGTGTGTGTGTGGGGTTGGGTGTGTGTGTGGGGTTGGGTGTGTGTGTGTGTGTGGTTGGGTGTGTGTGTGTGGTTGGGTGTGTGTGTGTGGTTGGGTGTGTGTGTGTGTGTGGTTGGGTGTGTGTGTGTGTGTGGTTGGGTGTGTGTGTGTGTGTGGTTGGGTGTGTGTGTGTGTGTGGTTGGGTGTGTGTGTGTGTGTGGTTGGGTGTGTGTGTGTGTGTGGTTGGGTGGGTGTGTGTGGTTGGGTGGGTGTGTGGGGTTGGGTGGGTGTGTGGGGTTGGGTGGGTGTGTGGGGTTGGGTGGGTGTGTGGGGTTGGGTGGGTGGGTGTGTGGGGTTGGGTGGGTGGGTGGGTGTGTGTGGTTGGGTGGGTGGGTGTGTGTGGTTGGGTGGGTGGGTGTGTGTGGTTGGGTGGGTGGGTGTGTGTGTGTGGTTGGGTGTGTGTGTGTGTGTGGTTGGGTGTGTGTGTGTGTGGTTGGGTGTGTGTGTGTGGTTGGGTGTGTGTGTGTGTGTGGTTGGGTGTGTGTGTGTGTGTGGTTGGGTGTGTGTGTGTGTGTGGTTGGGTGTGTGTGTGTGTGTGGTTGGGTGTGTGTGTGGTTGGGTGTGTGTGTGTGGTTGGGTGTGTGTGTGTGGTTGGGTGTGTGTGTGTGGGGTTGGGTGTGTGTGTGTGTGGTTGGGTGTGTGTGTGTGTGGTTGGGTGTGTGTGTGTGTGGTTGGGTGTGTGTGTGGTTGGGGGTGTGTGTGGTTGGGGGTGTGTGTGTGGTTGGGGGTGTGTGTGTGGTTGGGGGTGTGTGTGTGGTTGGGGGTGTGTGTGTGGTTGGGGGTGTGTGTGGTTGGGGGGGTGTGTGGTTGGGGGTGTGTGTGGTTGGGGGTGTGTGTGGTTGGGGGTGTGTGTGTGGTTGGGGGTGTGTGTGGTTGGGGGTGTGTGTGTGGTTGGGGGTGTGTGTGTGGTTGGGGGTGTGTGTGTGGTTGGGGGGGTGTGTGTGGTTGGGGGGGTGTGTGTGTGGTTGGGGGGTGTGGTTGGGGGTGTGTGGGGGGTGTGGTTGGGGGTGTGTGTGTGGTTGGTTGGGTGTGTGTGGTTGGTTGGGTGTGTGTGTGGTTGGTTGGGTGTGTGTGTGGTTGGTTGGGTGTGTGTGTGTGTGGTTGGGTGTGTGTGTGTGTGGTTGGGTGTGTGTGTGTGTGGTTGGGTGTGTGTGTGTTGGGTGTGTGTGTGTGTGTGGTTGGGTGTGTGTGTGGTTGGGTGTGTGTGTGGTTGGGTGGGTGTGTGGTTGGGTGGGTGTGTGGTTGGGTGGGTGTGTGGTTGGGTGGGTGTGTGGTTGGGTGTGTGTGTGTGGTTGGGTGGGTGTGTGGTTGGGCGGGTGTGTGTGTGTCTGGATGAGTGTGTGGCAAAGTACAAAGGCTTCAGAAAAACTGTGCGCACACATGCCTGCTGGGTTTTAGGGCTCTGTCTTTGCATCACTCATTAATGTTGTCCCTTCAGGGACCCATGTCACTCCCCATTAGGGGTCGGGAAATGCAAATGTCCAGATGACATTTTTATCTGCGTTCACTGCAATCTCCTAACTCCATCAGGCAGTAATAACAGAGTAATGGGAAATGTGCAGATCAAGTACAAACAAGCAGTTTCTGATGGATTGAACGAGAACTCCAGAGAAACCTCAATCGCCACAGGCAACCAGCCCTTTCAATTACACAAATAGCAAACAAAATAAGGAACCAGCATTACAACGGCTAAGTTATTTGAAGCATGTATCCTTATGCTTTGAAACGCATCCATGAAAACTGCCAGTGTTTTAGAAGATGAGCTGCTCTGCACACTACACAGCTTGGGGAACGTGACCAGGATTCAACAATGGAGCACACATTCATTTAGTAATGAAAACTCACTACAAGTTGCAAGGACACAAGTAATGCTAAAAAATATACAGTATTCACATAAATAAATGTGTTTAGCCTTCTTTGATTGACAACTTTTCAGTAGATCGAAAACTGTTCCATTTGGTCGAGAATCTTTAATACACGCAGGTGCACTTGGAACCAACATGGGACCTACAATACACGGGCAGTAATTTATTTTTCCTTACGGCGAAGAACTTTCTGTAAAACACATTTTTTAGGCTTTTTGCAATTTTCCACAACTTACACAGGCACGCACTACGTCACACATACACAAAAATACACATGCTCAAACACAAAAGGTGCATATTAAACAAGCAGGCAGGCTGATACAGACAAACCTCAAACACACATTGCAACGCAGGCATTCATTATAACACGTACGAAGCACACACATGCAGGGAGCTGCGTCTGAATTTGGCCCTTTAATGAAAACTCGTGCTTTCCGAAAAATGAGGAAGCTGGTCTGGGACGGAAATTGAGCAGCTGGGACCGAGAGTGGAGGATCGATGCTGCTCTTTTTTAAGAAAGGCAGCGCTATGAATGGGGGCTCTAACCTAGGATGGGCGCGTGCAGATATAGCGTGGAGCTTGCCGCGATGGACTAACATCTACCCCCTGGTAGCAGCTGCAGCACTTACCTGAGTATACGCTGGAATCGATGGTCTTCGTTCTTGCAGCAGAACAATGACGTCACTTCCGGCGCTCCCGGATGTGCGTAGGCTTTTTGCAAGAGGAATCCTCCGGCTTCAGGTTTATTCAAAGGTGAGAGAGCTGCTCTCCATTGAGGACCTGCGGTTCGAGTCCCAGCCAGCCTGATGGTTTACAGTAGCTGATTTTGGCATTGTGTTCGAGGCAGCTGTGCTTTTTAAAAATGTATTTTAATATTGTGATGGAGTGAATTCGGCAGTCACCATGACGACAAAGCTTGTTTTCCTTTGCAAGAGACCTATTCCTCGGGCCATGAGCAGGTCTGTCCGCAGTTGTTTAATGAGTCTAACAATCGGATTCCACTAAACTATGTGTTTATACTTTATGAATGAAGTGCAGCCTGGGGTACATAAAGTATCATTTGCAATCACAACAGCGCCTCCCGGCATTCCGCATTCATAAACAGTTTGGGGGTTTGTAGGGCTTTTGGATTTTAGGGCGTACATGGTCATTTTAGGGTTGAGGGTGGGTTTGTGTTTTGGGGGGGCCAGGTGTAATTTAAGGGTTTAGACTTTAGAGCATGTTTGGGTTTGGGGTGCGAGGGTTAATTTTAGGGTTTAGGGTGTGTTTGGGTTTTAGGGTACAAGGGTTAATATTAGGGTTTATGCTGTGTTTGTGTTTGGCGTGCAAGGGTTAATTTGGGGGTTCAGGGTGTGTTTGGGTTTTGGGGTGCAAGGGTTAATTTGGGGGTTCAGGGTGTGTTTGGGTTTTGGGGTGCCAGGGTTAATTTTAGGGTGTGTTTGGGATTGGGGTGCAAGGGTTAATTTGGGGGTTCAGGGTGTGTTTGTGTTTTGGGGTGCCAGGGTTAATTTTAGGGTTTAGAGTGTGTTTGGGTTTGGGGTGCAAGGGTTAATTTGGGGGTTCAGGGTGTGTTTGGGTTTTGGGGTGTCAGGGTTAATTTTATATTGGGGATCAGGGTGTGTTTGGGTTTTGGGGTGCAAGGGTCAATTTGGGGGTTCAGGGTGTGTTTGGGTTTTGGGGTGCCAGGGTTAATTTTAGGGTTCAGGTTGTGTTTGAGTTTTGGGGTGCAAGGGTTAATTTGGGGGCTCAGGGTGTGTTTGGGTTTTGGGGTGTCAGGGTTAAGTTTAGGGTGTGTTTGGGTTTGGGGTGCAAGGGTTAATTTGGGGGTTCAGGGTGTGTTTGGGTTTTGGGGTGCAAGGGTTAATTTGGGGGTTCAGGGTGTGTTTGGGTTTTGGGATGCCATGGTTAATTTTAGGGTGTGTTTGGGGTGCAAGGGTTAATTTGGGGGATCAGGGTGTGTTTGGGTTTTGGGGTGCCAGGGTTAATTTTAGGGTTTAGGGTGTGTTTGGGTTTTGGGTGCCAGGGTTAATTTTAGGGTTTAGGGTGTGTTTGGGTTTTGGGGTGCAAGGGTTAATTTGGGGGCTCAGGGTGTGTTTGGGTTTTGGGGTGCCAGGGTTAATTTTAGGGTGAGTTTGGGTTTTGGGGTGCAAGGGTTAATATTGGGGTTCAGGGTGTGTTTGGGTTTTGGGGTGCAAGGGTTAATTTGAGGGTTCAGGGTGTGTTTGGGTTTTGGGGTGCCATGGTTAATTTTAGGGTTTAGGGTGTGTTTGGGTTTTGGGGGGCAAGGGTTAATATTGGGGCTCAGGGTGTGTTTGGGGTGCAAGGGTTAATTTTAGGGTTTAGGGTGTGTTTGGGTTTTGGGGGGCAAGGGTTAATATTGGGGCTCAGGGTGTGTTTGGGTTTTGGGGTGCAAGGGTTAATTTGGGGGTTCAGGGTGTGTTTGGGTTTTGGGGCTCCCAGCTGCAGGAGGTCAGACGTTTATCTGCAATTCATTGTGCAATTATCCAACAGTTTGCATTTTTCTGGAAAACTGAAACCAAAGTGGTGGACGTGCTTTTTAAATAGACAAGCAATTCCTGTTAAAATCACCAGACGCAAAAACATCTTATTGAAAACACAAAAGTACCTTTGAAGTATTCAGATGCTTATTTTCAAATCACCCCAAAGTCATCAGGAACAATGTCATCTTGTAAAGTTATCGGAGAGTCATTTACAAGTCATCATCAGGAATAATGACACCTTCTGAAGTCAGCAGATACTAATTTTCAAGTCATCCATAAATCATCACGAATAATGACACCTGCTAAAGTCATCAGATACTCCTTTTCAAGTCATCACGAATAATGACACCTACTAAAGTCATCAGATACTCATGTTCAAGTCATCCTTAAATCATCAGGCTGAGCTTCTGCAGCTTGCTGATGACTTCTGATGATGTCTGATGACGTGTAAATGACTTCTAAGGTAGTTGGATGATCATCCAATGACTCTGGGGTGACTTCTAAAGTAATCCTGTTTGACCTGGGAAATGCATAGCTACCATGCTTTCATATCGGTATGTGTGACATTTTCATAATTTCAGTGCAATTATGAGTGACTTTTTAATGACTACAAGTGACACTTTCACGAGATCAAAATCAAGCAACGAAGACGAGGGAAATGTATAAATATCAGAAATTATACCCTTTCGAGCAACTCTAAAAAGGTATTACAACTGCCAAGTGCCAGAAATGGAAGGGCACTTAGGTCTGAATGTGTGAGGCGCTCTGCTTCTAAGCGCCTCGCATCACTGCCCCCCAGGACCTCCAGCCCTCCCTGTGTTCTGGGGCACTCCCTCCTTCCTATCATGACTTTCTCCATAGGTGCCAAGTTTTCAGTTTGCCTGTGTGTGGCATTTCCATGATTTCAGTGTACTTAGGAGTGACATTGTTCAGCCAAACCTTTAACACTTTGAGCGACCCTTTACTACTATGCACATTACAATCAATTACTTGCATAGTTAAAGTGCTTCCTCAGAGGCAGAAGGGGACGTCATAGCACTATAAATAGATAAGTTCAAGTTCAGTATTTGTATAGCGCACTACTCACCCAGAGGGTCTCAAGGCGCTTGAGGGAGGGTGGGTGCATTACTTATCGAAAAGCCAGGTTTTTAGCTGTTTTCTGAAGGAGAGGTGGTTCTGTGTAAGGCGGAGGTGAGTGGGGAGGGAATTCCACGTTTTGGGCGCTAAGTAGGAGAAGGATCTTCCTCCCATGGTGGATCTATGGATGCGCGGGATTGCGGCAAGGGCTTGATTGGATGATCGTAGTTGACGGGCGGGTGTGTAGAAGGACAGTCGTGTGTTGAGGCATTCGGGACCTAGGTCGTCGAGGGCTTTGTGTGCGTGGGTGAGGAGACGGAACAATATTCTCTTGTTGACGGGGAGCCAGTGGAGGTCTTTCAGGTGACCGGAAATGTGAGCTTGTCGGGGGATGTCCAGAATGAGTCTGGCTGAGGCGTTTTGGATGCGTTGAAGTTTTTTCTGTAGTTTGGCTGTGGTTCCGGCGTAGAGGGTATTTCCATAATCCAGTCGGCTAGTGACCAGTGCATGGGTGACTGTCTTTCTTGTTTCAGTGGGGATCCAACGGAAGATTTTTTTGAGCATTCGTAGGCTGTTGAAGCATGAAGATGAGACGGCGTTAACTTGTCTAGTCATCGAGAGGGAGGAGTCTAGGATGAAGCCTAGGTTGCGTGCGTGATCAGTAGGTATGGGTGCTGTGCCCAGGGTCGGTGGCCACCATGAGTTGTCCCAGGCAGAGGGGGATGGTCCTAAGATGAGGACTTCTGTTTTGTCCGAGTTTAGTTTTAAACGGCTGTTCTTCATCCACTCGGCTACATCTTTCATTCCTTCGTGTAAGTTGGTTTTGGCGGTGTTTGGGTCTTTGGTGAGGGAGAGGATCAGCTGGGTTTAGTCTGCGTAGGAGATGATGTTGAGGTTGTGTTGTCGCGCGATGGATGCGAGGGGACTCATGTAAACGTTGAAGAGGGTGGGACTGAGTGATGATCCTTGTGGTACGCCGCAGATGACTTCGGTGGCCTCTGATTTGAATGGGGGGAGGCGGACTCTCTGGGTTCTTCCGACGAGGAACGAGATGATCCAGTCCAAAGCTTTTCCTTGTATTCCGATGTTGTTGAGTCGTTGTATGAGGGTGCTATGGCAGACTGTGTCGAAGGCGGCGGAGAGGTCAAGTAGGATGAGGGCAACAGTTTCTCCGTTGTCCAGTAGCCTTCGAATGTCGTCTGTAGCAGCGATGAGGGCTGTTTCGGTGCTGTGTTTGGCTCTGAAGCCGGTCTGTGAGGGGTCGAGGTATTTGTTGGATTTGAGGAAGGCGGCGAGCTGACTGTTGACGGCTTTTTCAATGACTTTGGCAGGGAATGGGAGGAGTGAGATGGGGCGGTAGTTCTTAAGTTCAGAGGGGTCTGCTGTGGGTTTCTTCAGGAGGGCGCTGAGTTCGGCGTGTTTCCAGCTTTCCGGGAAGGTAGCGGAGTTGAAGGAACAGTTGATGACGTCGCGGAGGTGTGGTGCGATGATGGAGTCTGCTTTGTTGAAGATGTGGTGAGGACATGGGTCGGTTGGTGAACCTGAGTGGATGGAGTTTATCAGGCGGATGGTGTCTTCAGTAGTGATTGGGTTCCAGGCGCAGAGGTTGTGATAGTGCTGTTTAGGGTCGGGGGTGGGTGGAGTGGTCTGTTCTTCGGACTGTTTTTCAAAGCTGTTATGTATGTCGGCGATTTTGTTGTGGAAGAAAGAGGATAAGGAGTTGCAGAGGGCTTGGGAGGGAGTGATGTCGTTGGTGCCTGCGGTGGGGTTGGTAAATTCTTTGACGATGTTGAATAGTTCCTTGCTGTTGTGGGCGTTGTTGTCGAGTCGATCCTTGAAAGTTGATTTTTTAGTGGATCGGATCAATTGGTGGTGTTTGCGGGTGGCGTTCTTGAAGGTGGTCAGGTTGTCAGTGGTTGGGTCTTTTCTCCAGGTTTTCTCGAGGGTACGACATAGCTTTTTGGAGGTTTTTAAGGTCATCGTTGAACCAGGGGGCCTTTTTGCTACCTTGTTTGATCTGGTGTTTTTTTTGAGGGAGCTAAATCGTCAGCGCTGTGGGTGATCTATTGTGTGAGTTTGGTGGCAGCTTGGTTTGGGTCCGATGATATGGTAGGAAGGTTTTGGTTAAGCGATGTGAAGAGTTGGTCAGTGGTAATTTTATTCCAGTTTCTTCGAGGAATAGGTTGTGGGGGGTTGTGGGTCGTGGACTTTTTGTAGTTGAAGTGAACGCAGCTGTGGTCCGTCCATTGGAGAGCTGTAGTGTGATCGAAGGAGATGTGCTTGCTGGAGGTGAAGATAGGGTCGAGTGTGTGTCCAGCTAGGTGGGTGGGGGTGTCCACAAGTTGTTGGAGTCCGAGATTTGCCATGTTGTCCAGAAGGGTGGTGGTGTTGTTGTCGTTTTTCTTTTCCAGGTGGAAGTTGAGGTCTCCCAGTAGAATGTAATCCTCAGATGTGAGGGCATGTGGACTAATGAATTCAGTGATGTCTTCGTTGAATTGTGTGCAGGTTCCTGGTGGTCTGTAGATGAGGGTGCCTCTAAATGTGGTCCTGGGGTCGGTGTGGATCTGGAAGTGAAGGTGTTCGGCGGTCGCGAAGTTATCGTCTGAGCTGGTTGTAATTCGGATGGTGTTCTTATGGGCGATGCCTTCTCCTGTTTGGTTGGTGCGGTCTTTTCGGATGATTTTGTAGGCGTCCGGGATGGCTATGGCGATGTCGGGCGCTGAAGAGGCGTTCATCCAGGTTTCTGTGAGGAAGGCGACGTCCGGCGATGTAGTGTCGAGTAAGTCCCAGAGTTCAGTGGCGTGTCTGTGGACCAAGCGGGTGTTCAGCAGGATGCATTTCAGGTGGTTAGGGTCGGAGCTGTGTTTGGAGTTAGTGGATTTGGTGTGGGTCCTGATGCAGTCGAACTTGCAGGAGTGGCAGGCGAAGGGTCCATGGGTGAGTCCTGGGGTAGCTTTGTAGCAATGAGGTGTGCGACCGGGGTTGAGGTCACTATAAGTCACTATGATATGATATAAGTCACTATAGATAAGTCACTATGCCCTACTGTGCCAACCAGGATATCATTCTGTTTCTCTCTCTGCAGCTGATTGGAGGGGAGCAGAGAAGTTGAAGATTTTTGGGGGAGAAAATTGAAGGAGATTGGGTTTAGTCAGTGGGTGGCGTGTTCATTTGGAACATTGGGACAGGCATGTAATTTCACATGGCTATGTGTTTTATTTTCTTTCATCAAGCTGTCTGAGCCTTTAACTCGCCGTCACCTGCGTACCAACCAAACAACATGAGTTTTCTGCAATATCGTGCTCAGTAAAACCAACACACCTTGAAGCCTCTGTGCATAATATCTGGTGACAATGGTAAATGTCCTGGCATAGGGGTGCAGTATACCTGCGGCGGACATATCAGTCTTGCTAAACTGCTCCATTTTACACTTTCAAACACCTCCATTCATGCCTCAAGTTGCAATCCTGGTAAATTTTTGAAGAGCTGTCAGCTCGAATTTATGACTCCGTCCCAATGAAATCAGCAATATAATGCAAAATGTCCTTTAATGTGTCTAGTGTTTACAGGATATATATGTGGGTAGCACACCTGAGGCTTCCAAAAATTCATCCCTTTGTTCAATCCATCAAAGTTTAACGTGGGTGTGCTCACTGGCGACGTGCTCAGCCCAAACAGCACGTGATCAACTAAACGTCATAATGGGACCCTTTTAGGCCCCAAACCTGTAGCACAGCCTTTTTAATTGCATTTGCAATGACACTTTATTATTTGTCTCTTATTTCTCATTTCACTCCTTTTAACAGCATTTGTTATCCACTTTTACTCTTGACACTGTTTAAGTCTGCATGCAAGGAAAAAGCCATTTCCCAAATTTCTCATGTCCATGATGGGACACCCATAACTTTCTTCAAGAACACGTAACAAAGCCATATCCATCTCAAAGAAGTTTATCGACACCCAATGCATTTCAGGCCTCTGGGGTCCTTCGTCAGGGGTAAATGAAAGTAAACAATTAAACGTACATTATTATCCATGCGCCAATATTTTTACACAATCTCATGTTTTCTAAATTGCGCCTCTCTTCTCTATAACTTGCGCGCATCAAATTCACAACAAATTATTGTTATTATTATTTACACTATTCAAAATAACCAGCTAATGCCTTTAAGCAAACTCAATCTCTACACTATAAAATGTAATTCCCTCTCACAAAGTCAGTGATGCATATGCTGTGCCTTCGTGAACTGCAACCCACTTACTGTCCAAACATGTACACACAACTCTCCCACCATACTTTCAATCCCCTTACTACAAATCAAAACCTCAGTCTTTAATACCCTTAATTCGTAAACCATACTTCCCTTCCCTACTCTCAACCACACCATCCTCTATCTTGCCACTCACCATACTCTCACATCCTTCTATCACAAACCATCCTCTATCGTACCACTCGCCACAATCTCACACCCTTCCATTACGAACCTTCCACGCAATCTTTACCATTCCCTTTCAACTTGGAACATCACCACCCATCCACTAACTCCCGTGGTTTTCCCTCCTTAATCATGCACTCTCTTACCTGCTAACAAACAGACATCCTCCTCCCTCGATCAGAAACCGAGTTCCCTTTCCTTTCCGACCACCTGACTATAAACTTAACTCTTGTCCCTCCTACCATAAACCCTCCCACTTGGCCCAACATAATCACCACCTATGCCGTGTTTAACCTCCCCAGTCTGCCTAAAATACTACAACTCGCATAATGCAAACAATCCCTTCATCAAATTACCCAACACAGAATCTAATGTACGGATTGATGAATAATGCAACAATGCACGTTGCGAAACGCTGACAACATTATGCCCATATTCACTGTTCAGTGTTCATCAATACAATTTCAGTGTTATTCGGGAAATTTCCTGGAATTCTTTTAGCTCTTAAAATAGTCGACGAAGGGTGCCCTGAGGATCTGTAAGTGACAGCAGAATATCTTTAGCAAACATGGTGAGTTTGAAGGTATCTTTGCTCTGGTACCATCTCTGCTTCTGATCGCATTAGCTAGAGGTTCCAGAGATAAGGCACAAATGTGTGGGGATTTGAGGCATTCCTTTCTGGTTCCTCGTCCATCTAAAACTGGTCGTGACAGCCTTCGATTGACTTTGGTTCTTTCCCTTGGTGTTTGATAGTTAGCCATAGCCCACCTCAAGAAGCGTGGTCTCAGACCCATGTGTTGTAGAACAGTTCTCATATAGGTCCAATCCACCCTATTAAACACCTTTTCAGAATCGAGGGAGAGGGCATTTTTATATTTCAGTTAGGCATTCTCTTGAATGGGTACGTTTTTGTCATGCTATTCCCACATTGCCTGTTATTCCTAAATCTGCCATAGGCCTAGACCGTAATTTAACCCCTTTTGTAAACATGTAAACTGACTTCGCTAGGATATCAAATTCAAATGTCATAAGGCTAGTATTAATCAATTAAGCACCATGGTGCTGGAGACTGATGTGCCTGTATTCAATCGCTCGATTTTGATTTGTTTTGCAAAATTGTGATTTTCTTATTTTCTGAGAATGGGTGTGCCAACTTCTAGTGCCTGGACTAACAACCTGTGATCTTCTCTTTCAACAGTACCTTGCCCCAGAAGTTCTCCACAAGCAGCCCTATAATCAGACAGTCGATTGGTGGTGCCTTGGAGCTGTGCTCTACGAAATGCTTTATGTCCTGGTAAGTCGTGCTTTCTCAGGAGTTAGACTGTCTGTTGCCATGGGTTTGTGTCATGCACAGTTTTCAGCATACCGCCTTGCACACCGGCTCTGCAGTATATGGGCCACACATTCTTGGCAAAGGTTGTAATGAGTTAAACAGTCCACCTGTCTTGACTGTTGTTAGACTAGTCATAAGAAGCTATGCTGCTTTCTGCCATAGTTGTTCTTTCATAGTAGGACCATGGCAGGTTGCACACAATGGTGGAAGATCAGATCCAGCATCACACAATTCTGAAACAAACAACATAATTACACTCCACATAATACCACTCAGTGCCACTTAATTACACTCCATATATGTACACTGTACTCCATACAGCATTAAAACACCCCACATAAATGCACTCTTTGCCACATACCAGCAACCCACATAAATGCACTACACATCATGACACATAATTCCAAAATTTCTCTCAATGCCACACAGTTCCACGCCACACAATTCAACTCCACACATTTCCAATACACAGCACATAATTCACAACTCCAAACTACATCCAGTTCAAGTTTATTTGGTTTAGTTCTCTACTGAGAACAACACATTTTCTAATAAAACAGAAAATATATGGAATAAAATACATTTTTCAATATAATTTAAAAAATGATTACAAAAATGTAAACAAATTATGACAAACAAATTCGTTTGGTGGAGATTTACATAACATACTCAATCTTTCCACTGATGAACTATTGTATCTAAACTGAATCAATCTTAAATAACGCTTTCTGGCTTCAACTATCGGATTTGGACATATAGATAAAACATGCTTTAAATCTTGGATTCCTCCTTTACAAAAATCACATTCACTGCTAACTTTTTCTTTATAGTTCCATTTGGATGTCCACGTTTTAAGAGGGAAAATCCCAAGACGTAAAAGTATAATACAGCGCCGAACTCCATGCCTTAGGGTAAAATGGATATAATGTTGTAATTGTTTATATTCAATGGACGCAGCATGAAGTCCGTAATGATGGAGTTTAGAACAATGTTGAATGTCCAAGTCAAAACTAAGCCTCGGCGTTAGATGTTTTTAAAAAGCTTTAGTTGAGCAGGAGTCCATGATTTCAGAAGTGTAATTGTACAATTTGATAGTTTAATAGCAGAAATCAGATTTTGGCTAAAAATATACTTTGTTGATTCCTGCTCGAACGTCTCAAATTTTAGTAATGATCTTAGAGTACCTGGATCAGAGTGTAAAAGATTATAAGCCCATCTTAAAATGTTAGAGATTGCTCGAGCGTTGGAGCTAACTAAGGAACGTTCTAGACGTAATGCTTGTACCGGGATGGCTTGATGGACTTTAATCATTTTGCGTAGAATTTTCCCTTCCTTAATCTGCACTTGATGCCAGTGTTGTATTGGGATATATTCCAGGGCATATGATACAATTGGCGGGATCTTTGAACTATAAACCTGTAATAATGGGAGGAAATGCCTTTCTCCTGAAGAGGAATATAAACGTTGGAGCGCTCCGACGTGGATGTCTGCTTTTTGACTAATGTGTTGCAGATGCGGAGAGTATTGTAATGTTTGAGTGAATATTCGGCCCAGGTATGTGTACGCTTCTACCACTTCCAGCGATTCTCCCCCCCAATATCCAGTTGTACTTTTTGTATCTCTTTCTCCCTCTAAACGGTAGTATCTTTGTTTTTGTTGTATTGGGGATCAAGAAATTTTCGTTTGTGTATTTGGCGAGGGCTTCTAGATTCCTTTGGAGTCCAATTGGGGTAAGGTCAAATATTACAACATCATCAGCATACATTAGGATATAAATTTTGCAAGAGGTTTTTTTTGGAGGAAAATTAGTGTCCTGCAGAAAATGTGCCGGTAGGTTACTACGGTATAATGAAAAGAGGAGAGGGGCCAACAGGCTACCTAGCCTTAGTCCGTTAGATGTATCAATTGGTTGTGTAAGACCCTTCTCTTTTCCCATTAGAACTTGACACCAAGTTTCGGTGTGGAGTGATATAATTATGTAAAGGAGATTTGATGGAATTCCTTGGTTTCTGAGCTTATTCCAAAGGGTAGGTCTATCCACTGTGTCGAATGCTGTTGTAAAATCGACAAAGACAGCATAAACTATTTGTGATTTTGTAACCACATATTTATCTATGATTGTCTGTAATACTGCGATGTTATCAATAACAGCATGTTTTGGACGAAACCCAGCAGAATTAAAGGGGATGACTCCAGTGGAATAGGCCCAGGCTTTGAGATGGTACAATACGCTAGCCGCAAAGATTTTTCCTGTTGCATCCAATAAGGCAATCTGTCTGTAGTTACCGGGATGTAAGCGAGAGCCCATCTTAAAGATGGGAATCACTACACTCCCCTTCCATGATTTCGGAATTTGCCCTGTGGAGTAGCAATAAGAATATAAATGAGAAAAAACGTACTCCACATTTCCGAGTTGTTTTTAAGAGCCTTTACCGGGATCTGGTCCGGACCCATGGCGGCTGTAGACCTTGCAGTCTTTATATACTGCTCTATTTGATGAGTAGCAGGGGCAAGATTGTCTTCAATGATTTCCTCCAGTTCACTTGGTGCTTGCCTCCAATTTTCGCAACTTGGGTTTGGCTTATATAAATTGGTTAAGTATATTTCCCAGTCTGTTGGAGTAAGTGGTGATGCTTGCAAACATTTATTTGTTCCTGTTTGTTTAGCTATTAGATTCCAGTATGTACGAATATCACGATTATTAGCTACCATTTGAATGTCAATCCAATTTTTGTCCAGTTGTCTTTTCCATATTTTTTCCTTTTCCCTCCGTCAGCAGTTTTTAAAATGTTTGATTTCTTTATCTTTTGCCTCTGTAAATTGTAAAAATTGCTGTCGGATTAATTTGTTTAATGTACCAGTTTTTTCATTCACATTCTTTTTTCTATGTTTTATTGCCTGAGTATCCCGGTGTTTTGAGGTCTCCTCAAGAAGTTACATTATCTTGATAAGGGCCATTTCATAATTTGCTATTGGATCTGAAAAGTAATTTATTTGTAATAGTTGAGTTTTAATGATTGCAAGGTTGATTTTATTAAATACGGTAGAAGTCCATATTAGTTGCCCTTGGACATGGTTCACCATTACAGTACTATGAGAATACATAATAGTTGGAGAAGAAGTGGGTTCCAGCGTAATTCCATTTTCGAGGCTTAATATTGCGTGATCACTCCCTAGGACAAAAGTTGTAGTTAGTTTTAATACTCTTCCGAATAAACCCTGAGTACATATCATATAGTCCAGGATTGATGAACTAAAGTTGCCCTTTCTTGTAAAGGAAGCGGGGATATCTCCTTCTGTGCATCCATTTAATATGACGCCGTTTATTACTGGAAGAGAAGATAGTAGAATTTTCCCACGGTTATCTGCTTTAATCCCTGCAGGGAATAGTGGAGTAGGGATTAGCAGTACTTCCTCTTGTTCACCATATTCCCATTTTTCGAGAAGATCATTGGAGATCTTCCCATTAAAGTCACCTAATAGGAATACAGAAGGAAATCCTCCAGCTTTCACCACCTTTTCTATTTCCTCAAATGCTTTGAGGACGTAGATGTCTATTGAGGAACCTGGTGGAAAAATAAGAGTTGAAAATTAGTAAATTGAATGAAGTGTCTGTGGGAGTACTCCAACATTTGACCTTTATACATTGAGTATTTTTTTGATGCATAGGTAAAACTTCTTGGTCCCAACAGTAGTCCTCGTGGAGTAATATTGCTATACCTTCCTTGGAATTGCCCCCGCTTACCGATTCCGCTGGTATATCATATACGAAATAGCCATTTTGGAGAAAATATTTTATTTGCCAAATTTCTTGTAAAGTGACTATCGCAGAGGAATCTTGTAAAGTGACTATCGCAGAGGAATCTTTCAAAACTAATGCCATTTTCTCCTCACTCTTCTCTGCTATATTCCATGACGTTATGTTCAGCCTTCTGTTAAAAAGGGAGTTTATTTTCTCGACCCTGTTTGTGTCTATTTAAATTTTCCGGTAGCCAGGACCAATGCTGTTCCTTAGAAATAGTCTCCTTTTTTTCAATGTTTTTGTTCCAGATCTCTCTCCATTTTTGATCGAGATAATTAAGTTTCTATCCTGATTACTGGTAAGATTTTTTTGAACCCCTATCGTTTTGGTTAGAAACCTGTACTTTCATATTATTTTTTCCTTTAAACATCTCATGTGATTGATCTTCTTTGTTGCATATAGTTGCAGTATCATATCCGTTTTTATATAGGATCTCGATTTCTTTTAGGAGTATTGTCGGAATTACATTAGACCAGAATTCGACAGTAGCCACCGTAATTTTATCCTTTATTGGAAGCATCACTAATTTTATTTCAGAGCTTGTAATAAACTGAAGCGCAGGGATCTTCTAGATTACATTTATTATCCTTCCTCTATTTAAAGGGTCATTACCTGCAGGAAATAACTCAGAAATTTCCAAGAGACAAGACTGAGTTTGCTGTCTCTGAAGGTTAGTCACTCCAGAAATGTTCTCTGTGTTTTGATCTGGGATCAATACCAAATTCTCGTGATCAGACCTTGATGTAGAAAAACTTGGAGCCGATAGATTCAGTTGAATGTGGGTCTTTCTCCCTTTAGTTTCTAAATTATAGTGGTCATTTACTTGTGGATCTATTTCAGTTTTCGTAGCCCGCTCATTTACTGGAGATTTGCATTCTGAGGTTAAAATATTCAGCAATTTCAACTTCTGGGCTTTCTTTTTCTTGAATCTTCTTTTGGCTTTTTTCACGTTTTTTTGACATTGAGACTTTTTGGGCCTTTTTTCATTTTTGTTTACGTCTGAGGCCAGAGGATCTAAAGTTAAAGATTCAATTTTTGTTGTAGCTTTTTTGTTCATTGCATAATTATTAGAAATACCTTTGTCTCCTAGCTGATTAAAAATTGGATAAAAAGGAATTACTTCTGCTTGTTCTTTTTCAATATTTGACTCTTTAAATAACTGTTTTAGGGAATAAATGTCTCCATAATCTGTTTTCATCCTCATTACTTTGAGACTTCCATTCCGTTTGGGTTGCCTTTTGATTCTTACGTAAGGTTGACATTTCTGTTAACATGTTATCTTCATGTATGTCATGGTTTCTATCGCCCTCAGCCTGTTTGTGCAAAATGCTGATTAAGATCCTGTAATTTCTTTTTCTTGTTAACTAAATATTTGTGTGTCCAGCATTTGATCAGAATTGTCCATTATATTTCCCAAAAGAGATAGTATTGACGCCAAGATTTTTTGTAAAGTAAATAGTGAGTTAGACATTGAAATATAATCATTTGGTAAATTTGTACTGTTTAAAAATAACAGATCTGGAGATTGAGAGCAGTTCTCTACTAGGGCGGATATTTTTTTGGGGGTACTATTTAATGGAGCTGGCCTCTCCTTTGTTATTATCTCAACTTGGTGAGATAGGATGTCATTAATATTTATATCCGGTAGGGTAAAATCAGTATGAGAAATTTAATGGATCTTCTACCTTCTTGGTTAGTAGATACATCTAAACCTCCTTGTTGTTCGTCATTAGGTTTCGACCTGGCGAGAGCACGAAGTGCTCCGCCCAGGGCGAAAACTTTTGTCAACAGTATGGATGTTCGGCACGCCTCTGTTTCCCATTGGCTAGCTCCATAAATGGACGCTAGCCATTGGCAAACAGAGGCGTCCGTCATCCTGCGAGGCGACTCGTGGGCGTTCCTGTGATCTTTTTCTCATCCGGCCCCTTTTTGCTCGTCATGCGGCGGTGGGCGGGGTTTATTTTTTCCGACGTCGAGGTTTCATTTGGTCATTCCGCCGCCGGAGGAAGTCAAGGTGAGTGCCTTTCTTGCCGTTCCCACCCCCCTCCCGCTGTCCGTGTGCCCGTTCTGCCCCCCCTCCCGCTGTTCGTCTTCCCGCCCCCCCCCGCTGTCCGTGTGCCCGTAGGTGCTTGTTATTCTCTCTCTCCGCCCCATCAAATTCACACCCTTCTTCTTTCCATGACATTTTGTCTACATTCTTTGTCCAACTGCCTGCAGTGCAAGCCTACAGGGGTAAATCGGACATTCCCCATGTCAGCTTCAAATTCTTCTATGCGGGTGTTCGCAAATGTTGACATGCATGTACCCCAACCATATCTGTTGTTTTGTGGGTGCAATCGCCGTCATTGTACTGCCGTGCCTTGCTTTTCTTTGCTGCTGTATTTGTTTCTTTGTCAACCATGTCCTTCTTTCCGCGACTTTCCACGGTCCTTCGACCCCCAGCTTTGTCTGACCCTCTCCCTTCTATTTTATCTCTGATTTGCCATGCATTTATTTTTTAATAGCATATATTGATGTAGCGCTCTATGCCATTAGAACGGCCTAACAGCGCTATTGGTTTCGAGGACCTCCAAGCACTGGTTTTGAGGATGTCCTTCCATTGCCGCCTCTCACAATTTTCTCTTCCTCATCTTTGTGAGTCACCCCCGCTCCCCTCCAGGCACTTCTCTTCCATATGGCTGAATACCCCCCTCCCCCCGCCCGTTTTCCTTCTCTCATTATTTCCCCATCCTCTCCTTTGTCCTGTTTTACTACCTCCCTTTGACGCGAGCGGGTTACAGGTTTTGCAGGGCAGTCGTGTAAATGCTCGTTATTCCTAGCGCCTAACAACAGTGTTTACCTCATTTCTAAGCGCTTCTACATTTGGCAAATAATCGAACTGAGGATCGGTGTTAAAACAATGCATCAAGGGTCCTTAAGTTACGTGACTTGGGAAATCCGAGGTTTGAGCTACCGACTCCCTGTTTCGCATACCAGTCGGGCGGCACACTATGCTAAGAACAAATTTTTAGCAAGAAGTTTTATGTCATGCCTTTATTTACATCGGCCACGCCCCTTTGTGACCCTTCAGTTTTTTCATCCCGGTTAAAGCACTTGTTCCTAGAATGCTATGGTAAAATGTAGCCCCCAAGTGCTCAGATGCCTCAGTGCGACGACCCGTCTTAGTAAGGAGCCCACCCTCACTGCTTTGAGACCGCTGAGACGCCATTGTATCCTCTCAATATGGTGAAGTCACGTGGTATTGAGGGGAATCCAGCCTTGGAAAACCCTGATCGTGGTCAGGCAATGAAGCAATAAAACAACAAATGAGGTAAAAAGTGTTTCTTGGATGCCCCACGAACAGCTTTAAATATGTGGAATCACAAGAGAAGGCGAGGCATGGCAGAGGGCGGGGGTGGGGAGAACAGGGGAACCTTATTTTAAACTTGGCAGTAGGGAGGATAAAGCAATCTCCCTTCGTCCTTGTTATGTGACACACAACAAATGTGCTTTCTAAGGGAAACTGTTCTTACACTGGTGCGTTGTGAGCGCTGGATGATACAACTCTGCTTCCGACATAGGGGTACAGCCCTGCATGCTGGCCACCCACGTGCAGAGTGATGCAACCGTGCTTCTTACCAAGGCGTCTCGACCGGCATCGCGTACTGCCCCAGTGCGCCCTGCCGTTCCTCCACTCTTGTGCCAGGTCTTCCCAGCTCCTTCGCCTACACCCAGAAGTTCTGTCACAAATACGACTCCTCTCCTCCCTCGTACACACAAACCCAGCAGTTTCACCACAGTTCTGCCTCCTCTCTCAAGGCCACCGAGTACAATCAACTATAGACAAACAGGCGGTTTTTCGTTTTAATGTATGTCCAGATTTGTGTCGCAATGTATGGTGGTGCAGTGTATGACTGGGCGTTCGAGACCAAGTGAGTTGGGAAGGGAGCATGTATTGTATTGCACAGTCTTGAATACACTACCTCCTACAGGGACGCCTGCTGACTCTCCTCTTGATACTCTTCTGCAGGAGTAAATGCACAAGCCAGTTTTCATCGTAGTGCAAAATGATAACTGAAATAGTTGCAATACAAATTGCATTTGCGAGAGATTAAGCTATTGCCATTGTAAATGACAATGCCATTTATTTATCTGTTTTCAAAACCAACACATAAATAAAAAGTTTGTCATTCACAATGCCAATAGCTCAAACTTTTCCAAAGGCGAAACCGTTGCATTGTAAATGCTTGTTTTTCATAAATGGCAAAATTGTAGTGTAATTGTTCGTGCCTTTGACACACTGTTCATTTTTTCCTATCGGGATGTTACCTGTATCTATTTTATATAATTCCGTCTTCCTGAGCTGCTCCGTTTTCTGGTCGTACCTTCTCTTGATCGATTCTGGGAGTTTTGACGAAAAATTTGGATATTTTGGTACTCCCTGAGAGAAACCCAATATGGGGCGCCTTACCAGGGCACTTTCTTATTGGTTGTACCGTACCCATCCTTTTCAGGTGGATTGTACGTGTTAGTAATTTTTTGTAAGCCATTATATAAAAAAAAAATATATCACGTGGAGGGGCAAAAAGTTTTAATTATTTAAACTTTTATTTTAACACTGCGATCAATTACTGAAAGCAAGGTAGGGCTTTTTTTTATATTGCAATTTCTGGTCAGATATCCGAAGAGTGGTGGAAAAGATTTTGAACAAGTTGAGCTGAACAGGGGGGCAGGTGCTGCATCCGATACTAGCCGGGCTGCCTCTGCCTCTACCTGGAGCACACTCTCCGTCTAACAGAGCCCCACACGCACTGCACGTAGAAGATGCTCAGTTTCTAGTGTTGCTTGCTAAACACAAGGTCCGCTTGGTCCGAGTCCTTAATCGCAATCTCCCCAAAGGAAACTCGGTACCACAATGCACCCACAAGTACGCTCACCTGCGTCTTGGGTCAGACTGCGTCCGTCTTGCCTGTCTTTCTTGCCTTCCGTCTTTGCAGGGAGGCTGTTCACCTTCCGTCTTGCTGCCTCCTACTAAGTTCCAAGAATAGTCAGGTTGGTCAGGGGTGTAGCACACTTTGCACTTAGCCACAATTATAGCGGGATAGAGCAGAATAAAATCAACCACCCCTCCCTAAGCACAGGAGCGGAAAGATGCGTCAGTGAAAAATATCAGCGGGGGGTACCAGGAGCTGTGGGTCATGAAACAAGCCGCTGGTTACTGCCCGCAGGACACCTGCTACTGCTGCTCTGTGTCCTCTGCTCTCTCTCGCGGTCACTGTCCAAGCAGAGTCCGGTTCCAACCCCAATTCCGGTCCTGGCTGAGGGGTTTTTAGGCTTGGAAGCTGTGCTCTCCCTGGCCCCCTCGAATCCTTCCCGACTCTCCAATTACTTTCCCCAGCTTTCTGCTTTTCCACCGCCGCACGCCGTCCACAGGGGTCGCAACCTCATCAGGATCGGAGCACCGCGAGGCAAAATCGCCAGGTCCTGATGAATGGTGGGCTGCTGCACCTGGTTCGTCCCTGCTCGTCCCAACTCCGCACCACCCCCGCAGTCCGCCGCGGGAGATGCGAGAGCCGCAGGAGCTGGCGAAACCCAGTGGGCAGCGGTGGGGGACCTCAAGCTGGCCCAAGGCACTCGACGGGTCAATGCGGGCCACAGGCAGGCGGGAGAACTGGGAGGCAAAAGCTGGCAGTGCGCCGTAACAACAGCATCAGCGGGTAGCGGGCAGCAACAGCAACTGTCGAGTGGAACGAGTCTTCTCGTGAGTCACTTCCGGTCTACTCAGTCCAAACTACATATTTCAACTACACAACATAATCCCATTACACACAACAGATTTCAAGAAATTTTAACAGCACATCACATAATTCAAATCCACAACATGCCACTTCACAATAGCACTCCACATAATTAACTACATAACACACAATATCACTCGTCATAATTCCACTGCAGTTAATACCATTTAGTCACTATCCACATAATTCTACAGCACACCATGCAACATGTTTCCACTACACAACTCCACACAATTCCACAACAAACAATCCATCTCAACATCGCACTCACACCAATCCTGTTGTCTCTCCCAAGACGCACCCACTGCCCCTCTCATCTCTCCCTCACACTCCCACTACCCCTCTCATCTCGCAATTCCACTGCCCCCTCTCATCCCACCCTCACACTCCCTGTCTCCTTTCTGTACTGCCTCCTCACACATGTTACCTTCCTATACCTCCTAGTGCTGTGCACTGCTAAACCTGTCCCCCCCATCCCAGGTGTCCCTCCCACTCGTCTCGCTCTCTCTCTATGAATGAATGAAAGTTTGTAAAGCGATCTATTGCCGAGACGTCTTGGCGCTAGAACAGCAGAAATATGAAGGCAGGGGTGGAAATGATTACTCAGCAGGAAAATGGCAGGTTTTCAACAAGGCCCGGAAATGTACATGGGCCGGTGAGGATCTGATATTTAATGGTAGCTTATTCCATAGTTTAGGAGCTAGATAGGAGAGGCTTCTGCCACCCCACTTTGTTTTCTTGATTCTTGGAGTCTTAACGAGTGCTTGCTTTGTTAAGCGCAGGGAGCGACCAGGAATATACCATTGAAATAATTTACATTATTCTATGGGTCCACCTCCATGTAAGGTTTTATGAACCACACCTCTCTCTCGCTCTCATGCACTCTTCACGAGTGTCTCATCTTGCTTCACTTCAGGTCTTCAAACGCAGTTTCTTTCCTGTGGCCTTTCAAAATTCTCTTCTTAGGGTGCCTTCCATGTACAAAGGTGCACTCTGTTTATACGTCTGTGGCCTGCTGTTCCCTTCTTTCTCTCTTTCTCAAACACTCTTTCTGCTCCTCTGGAGTTCATTCACCACTTCATGCACAAACTATCTACCCATCTCTAGCTTCATTTCTATCTATTCTATGCAGCTTTCACCCCTGTCTATTCACCATGCCACATAATTCCATTACACAAATACACTCTACACTACACAATTCCACAACTAACAATTCCAATTCAATCCACGTAATACCACTCCAAACCACTTACATCCACTCCATTCCAAATCAAAATACATGGGTAAAAGACATTGTTATTTACATCGCCAACTGCTCTAACTATCATAAATGCGAGGCTGATTGCAGTGCAAATGCTTTCATTTATTTCTTTCCATGGCGCATCAGCCAAGTACTGTATCCATACGCTGTAGGTATTTGTGTTTTATGGGGACGACTTTTTATTATTCATGTGTTTCCCTGCCTGAGTGTGGTGCACTCTTCTTGTCTGCCGCGCTTTATCTTTTTTCCCCACCCACCCCGTGTCATGCTGTTTGTTTTCGTTCACATTTTCTTTCCGTGGATACATGAGGCATTGTAGCCCCTCTCACTCCCCCCTTGCTAAGCATGGCGGCGACTTTGGAGGTTGCATGCCTTTCTTTTTTTCTGCACATGGCCGCTTTTGTAGGCTCAGGGAGATTATGTAGTTTGCTCAACATCACAGGGTGTTGAAGCCGATACAGACTCGTTCTCTTTCCATTCAGCTCTGTGGTGCGGTCCCGTGTCACCTCTGAGGTGCCCGCGTACACTAAATGGCTTACTTCAAACGAAGGACGATGCTGAGTGTCCGTTACCAAAGCGTTCCTACTCTGTTGTCCAGATTGCGACGAGTCAGGTCTCCTTGTAAAGAACACACTTTAAGAGATTTTACTTGTCCGCAGAGGCATGTCTGAACTAGCTTTGAAATTAAGTATTTAGGTATACATAGAACGCTGTGAAAGTATGGATATTAATTGATTACACTTTAACAATTAATATACAAAATTATATTTTCTGCATTAAGTACATAAAAAAGTTTTCTAAACTATATGGCCATAGATGGTGTATTTGATAAAGAATGAAAATCCTCCTGGCTTTCTTTATGCTTTGGTTCTGTGCAGTGAGAAGGGTGTCCGTTGTAAGATGGCGGGTGGGTCCTGGCAGCCAAGGGGGCGTGGCCCTAAAGCGGGCTTGGCCCCAGTCCATTGTTGCTCTCTCCTTTCCATAACCCAACTCTGTCTCTGCATCACGATGGGCTTCCCATTGGAGTGCGCAAAGCCCCAGACCACCTCCAAGGCAATCAAGTTTCTCTTCGGAGGGCTAGCAGGGTAAAGCATGCCTGGGGCACCCTCTGGGAGCATGACACCCGCGGCTGGTGTAGGGTGTCTTCAAGGAACAGTACCCTGCACCCCAAGACACTATACCCTGCCAATCAACATTAGAGTCTGTGATCTCTGTACCCAGCCCACTCCCACCCTAGAAGGACTTAGTGTCCGCAGGAGGCAGCGCGCTGTCCCCTACTTCATAATGTTATGTTATTAACATTTATATCGCCCACGGCTACTCAAGAGTGTCCCGACGCAGAAGCCAAATGAAAACGATAAGGAGGTAAAAAACTGCAAAACTAGATAAACAGCAGAGTTTTTAGCCATTTCCCAAACAGCCTAGGATCTTGAGTGTTACGCAGCTCATATAGAAGGGAATTCCAAGCTTCTGCTGCCTTAAAGGATAGGGAGCTGCCCCCCATTCTTGTAAGAAGGAAGTGGGGGATCACTGTCAGACACTGCATGGCTGAACGCAGTTGTCTTTGTGGCGCCTAAAATGTTTCCTAAGATAGAGCGGGCCAGATCCGTCATGCAGCCATTCCCCCAAGCCTGAATACTGCCTACAGCCCTCAGAAGACCATACCCTAGGGACCCAGAGGAAACACTACACTGCACCACAGCACCCCCTCTACTGCCCCCTACACACATGCTATATGCACTGGTATCCTGGACACAGATTACTGTCCCCTCCCTACACCTAGATACTGCATTCACAGCACCAGAAGACTGTACCCTGAGGACCCACAGGAAACACTCAACTACACCATTGAGCACTCTCTACTGACCCTACATACATACTACATGTACTGGTATCCTGGATACAGTCTACTGCTCTCCCTACTCGTCGATGCTGCATACACAGCATCCAGGATCCTGTCTCCTGCTCCCTAGAAGACAAGACTTCCCCCGAACCCAAGGGCTTCATGCACATCATCCTTGATACTACATACTGCCCATGAAGAACAAACCCCAGGGGTCCCTAAGAAACAAAACTCTGTACCTCGGAACACCCTATACTACCCCCTTCACACACACATACTACATGCACTGGTACCATGGATACAGTCTGCTGCCTACCTACTCCTGGATACTCCATGGACAGCGCCCGGGATACTGTCTCCTTCTCCTTAGAAGACAAGAATGCCCCATAACCCCATTCATTCATACTTAGTCCCTAGACTGCTTCCTAATAAACTTTAAAAATCCTATTTAATTAAGGGTAGCTACATCTTTGAGGGGGCGCAGGGGGCTGGCCAGGCTACCACCCCAGGTTGCCAGTCACTATTTATTTATTTATTTTAAGAGTTTTATATAGCGCTGCTAGACCCGGAGGTATCAGAGCGCTTTACATGAGGCATTTAGCATTTAGCATATTACAAACGTTAAAAAATTTATCGTTGCGAGGAAGAGGAAAAACAAGGTTATACAAATACATCTAATGATTAGATCATTACAAAAACAGAAGATATTAAGGAGCAATGGGAGCGAGGGGAAAATAGGGGTAAGGGAAAAGAGGGAGAAGGGAAACGTGGGAATGAGTGGGAGCAGGGAGAAAGGAACTGACAAAGGACGGAACAAGACGGCAGGTCAGGATCAGAGGAGAGGGTGAGAAGGAAGATGGGGACAAGAAAAAGGGTTCTGAGAGAGGGAGAGGAGGTCGTCGGAAGAAGATATAAAGAGACAGCAGCTAAAGAACGAGGAGTGTCATGCACCAATGTCCGGCTGGGTAGGTGACGGCCGCGGGCGCCAGACTCCTCTATATCCGAACCAAGCGGCTCCACCGGGCATCGGCCATGTCGTCTCAACGTCTTTACATAAGTTTCCACAAAATTATAGAATTACACCAGTTACAAGTTACATGAGGGATTTAGCATTTAGCATATTATAAATAGCAGCACAGTGCCTGCACCCCCATGTCTACCAGCGAATGATTTATGAGGGAATTACAGGGACAATTCTGTGCAATTAATTATTGAGAAAACATTGAGAACGTTTTTCGAAAGATACTTAACAACTAGCTGCAGTCTTGGGACCCAATTCCATAGCCAACAATTCCAGTCCAACACATCTCTCCCTCGCACTTCCCTATCAACTCTCCCCCACACACCCACTACCCCTCTCCTCTCTTCCTCACAGTGCCACTACTCCCTCTCATCTCACAATCCCACTGCTCCCTTTCATCCCTCCTTCACACTCCTTCCTTCTCTCATCTATACTGCCTTCTCAAACATGCTACCTTCCTGTACCTCCTCATGATGTGCATTGGTCCACCACTCGTCCCCCCCCCCCACCCCTTGTCCCACTATCTGTCTCTTTCTCTCTTGTACTCTCACCTTCTCTATCGCTGTCTCAGGCACTCTTCCCACCTCTCTCATGTGGTTGACTTCAGGTCTTCTAATACAGTTTCTTTTCTGTGCCTTTTCAAGGCTTCTGTCACTCAACCAACGCTCTCCTCCTCCTCTTAGGGTGTATTCTTCGCACACAAATCCTCCCTCTTTATGCATCTGCTTTCTGCTCTCCCCTTCTTTCACTAATTCTCACACACTCTTTCTGCTCCTCTGTCTCGAGTTTATTCACCACTTCAGCACAAACTACCTATCCCTCTCTAGCTTACTTACTATCTTTTCTGTGCTACCCCAACCCTTATCTATTCACCATTCCACATCATTTCTCTACATAAATACACTCCACACCACACATTTTCACCCCACACAATTCCACAACTAACAATTCCAATAAAACCTACATAATTACACACCATATACATCCACTACACTCCAAACCAAAATACATAGGTAAAAACATTGTCATTTACAACACCGATAGCTCTAACTCTTGCAAATGTGAGACCTATTGCATTGCAAATGCTTGTTAATACATATGGTACCCCTATAGCAGGCCCTAAAGAGCCCATAGGGCAGGGTGCACATGTGTTTTCAAGGTTTACATGTCCCGTTAGTAAACCACTCCTAAATTCCTTTTACACTACTGTAAGGTCTCCCTCTCTCATAGGATAACATTGGGTTATCTGATTAAATGCAATAAGTGCTAACTTTTGATTGGGCCAAACTAAATACAAACCGTGTAGTTTGTTAAAGTTGCGCACTGTTCACATGGTGTGTTTACGATTTACTGTAGACAAAATCATCACAATGTTTAGTTTCACACTGTTATATTGTGTGCATTTATATTTGACAAAGTAACAAACATGTTTTCAAATAATGTTGACTTCAGTACATTGTCTATATGTGCATCATTCACTGTTATACATCTTCCAATATACAATACATAAACAAAATTCAATTCGTTGAAGTTCCATGTACATTGCCCAATGCATTTCGGAACCTAATGGTTCCTTCATCAGGGGCTGATCTGCAACAAAAAACATCATAATACACTGTTAGCGACCATGGGGATCAATAAAAAACCAAGTCTGTATGTGTTTAAACTCACATTAAGGTGAAAGCCTATCTTCTATGTTTGTAGTGTAAAGTACAAAGGGAAGAAATCCTCTTTTCTAAAAAAAGAATAGAGCACTATGACTAAGTGTGGTTACACTTCCTATCTTATTGACTTAGATAAGTCCGACAAACAACCTATAAACACCTCCGCTTACCATCAACGGTGAAATAATGGGACTAGATTCAACTGCAAGAAACAAATGTCAAAAAGACATCAGCTTGCACATTATAAAAAATAAGAATGAGTGACGAAAATTAGAGGTTACGCTTTTAAATGACATACCTTAGTTATAAGGAGTCAGTTTGTAGTGCTGAAAGACATATAAAAAGGCAACTAAGTTTCAGATCCTCACGTTAATACACAGACCGTTACAATCTCCATGTGAAAATCTTACCACTGAGAGTGGTAGTTGTGCTCCCCTAAAAAACTTAAAAAACGGAACGAATTACTATGAAAAATGAAACAGATGCAATGTTATAATCGAAAGCTGGACCATAACGGAAACCGTATGACATAGATGCATACCGTAGTGAAATGTCAACTCGCCAAAATGTCAACCCGTTCTAAACGCCCTTTCACCCTTCGCTGAAACCCGTTGGTTTTTAAATTGCTACACGAGGAAAACAAGAGAAACCAATGATGGACTCCTCCATGTACGACCGCTCGATATCGGCGGCCATCTTCAGGTGGAAATACCATGTTTGAAGTCAAATGAATTGTAATTTAAAATCCCCTTACATGGTAAGGTCGCATTTTAGATTACAATTTAAAAAAAAATCTCCTTTTAGAAAGTTGACATTTTGCTGTCCTAAATACGCTGAAACCTTCTAGGAGTTTCCAGCTGCTTGGGTCTGTTAATTCCTCCCCATCAGGAACAATAGGACCTTGGTGTAGCGGGAGAGGGCAATCCTGCTAGGATGGCAGCGGCAGAGCTGTTCACTGACCGACTTACATTTCAAAGGGTTGCCTCCAGTAAACTCACAAAGAAACTCTATCCCAGCCTTTTGTCCCCCTAGACCTCTAGGAGCCTGGGCAGAGTAAGAAAGGGGAAAGAATGAGCTTTCCAGAACCATATGTGAGGGTGGACTAGAAGTTTCCCCCACTACAAAGGGTGGCACTAGGTTTAAATTTTGCACCCTGTGAGTCTTGAATTACTGCCTTGGTCCGCAGGAGACTGCTCTGCTGCCTGAGTGCTGCCTTGTTCTTCAGAGGACTGCCCTGTTGCTATCAGAGGACTGCCCTGTTGCTTGAGTCTGCCTTGTTCCCTAGAAGACTGCCCTACTGCTTGAGGCCTGTCTGGGTTTCTGAAGAGTAAGGCTGGACCTGCTCCCATTATCCCAGGCTAACTTGAGCCACTCCAAAGGTCAGTTGGCTAGCCTCCTGTTCTGAGCTACCGGGACTCAACAAGCTCCTGAGGCGTCCCTGCAGCTGCCCAGCAGACCTGCTGCCACTGGGGCTGCCAGGACCTGCACTTGAAATGAAATGAAATGAAATGAGTCTTATAATGCGCTACTAAGCCCGGAGGCATCAAGGCGCTTGGCTCAGCCTGGACCCGCAATTGAACCTGCTTGAGCCCTGCTGGCCTCTGCTGGCGTAAGTTTGTGATCCTCAACCAAGAGGGGCCTCCCCAGATCCTGGACCCTTAGCTGGCATCAGTTGAGCTCCTCCTCTGAAATCCTGAAGGGTTGAACTTTGTGCACTGGGCTTTGCGAAAGTAACATTTTCAACAGAACTAACCTAGTCCCTGTATCCAGCCTGCACTCATTTGAGGTTGGCCTGAAAATTGTGGCTGTGCACAACCAAATACAATAGTTAGTGCTTTCTGTTTCTTGGTACTATTTTTACTTGGACATTTAAAATTGCATATCTGTGATTATCCTGATTTAGATTTTTGTTGTTTTGGTCTCATTTTATTTATTAGATTTTACTCTATTGGTCTACATTGGTGTGGTATATCTCTTGTGTTGTGTTTGCACTTTGGTACTGTTTGTATGCTGCATAAATACTTAACACAGTGCCTCTATGTTAAGCCTGACTGCTTTTGTGCCAAGCTACCATAGGGTTAATCACAGGTTAATTGAGTGATTTCTTTGGTTCATCCTGACAAGGATTGGTGGTTGTTGCTTGAAAAGGGTTTCTGCCCCCTCAATCAAAAACCCAATCTCTTATTGGTGTCACCAAATGTATTAAACAGATGTGCTGGGAACGGAACAAGTTTAGGGCAAAATATCTTAAAGAATGCAGCTATGTAGCCATCTGGGCCTGGTGTCTTATTGGGCTTTAGTTTTTTGATTGCCCAGATAATGTCTTCTACCGCTATTGGGTCGTTTCAGGATTTCTGCCACGAGTGAGTGATGGCATCTCTACATTGAGTCTTCCGGTAGCTTGCAATCAATTTTGGGCATGTTAATTGTTTGGTATATAGGTGTTGGTAAAAGTCAGTCGGGAATCACTGCACCAGCCTTTCTTTCTAGTCCCTCTGAAGAAATTAATGTTTGAACCCTGTTGTTTTGAGTGTGGGCGTGTAAATGGGCCGTCAGTAGTTCACCCACCTCTTTAAAGGCACAGTAAAACTGTTGTTTAGTGTGAAGTAAAGCATACTCTCCTTTGTCCTAATCTAATGCCCGAAGTTGGGCCCTAGCTGTGGTTACTTTATCCCAATTTTTGGTAGAATGGGATTAATGGTGGTGTTCTTTTGCCTATTGAACCATTGTTTCATGAAAGGAACACACCCCTCAAATAAGTCTTTAGTGAGTCCCTCTGTATTGTACGGGCCATATCAGTCAGGTGTGAATCAATTTTCTCACTTATTTCAGCTCTGTTGTCTAGATCCTGTAGTGAGCTATACTCAGTAAAGTCAAGGGTTAGCATATTAGACACGTGGTTGGACTGGGGTTATTTATCCTATTTCTATGTCTTCAAGGAATCCTGTCAATCTGTCGTCGCCTAGCAGGAAGTGGTCCAGAAGAGTGTAAGATGTATGTTCAGTTGAGTAAAACGTGTATTCTTTGCAAATCTTTTGAGTAGCAAGATCTTCAAAACGAGTAGTAGCTGTGCCGAGGGTGTCATACCCTATAGAAGTCATGACAATTGATTTACATAACTATGTTTGAGCCATCGCCGATTACTAGCTCCCCCTGTGTGTATTGTAAAGCAGATGAGATAGTTGTTTTGAGAAAGGAATCCTGCTGTTTGATATGTGCATAGACATTTCAGATTGTACATAAGTCAGTTCCCAAGTGTATCATCAGACCCATCAATTGCCCATTTTGTTTCTGGTTTCACCTCTAGGCTCTCCCTCAGGAAAAATCTTCATTTTTTTTTCCAAAACATATTTTATTAGTTTTTATACACAGAACATACTGAATTATTACAAAACACACGTTCCTTTCATCCCGTGATGACATAGCATGGATTACAACAGTTCTGGCAATCTGCATCCCATTTAAACAAGGTTTCGACTATTTTCCCCCAACATGCTTCTATCTAATATCTACCCCCTCCCCTCCTCACCAACCCCGTCACCGACGCCTGCAGATGATTTTGCCTCCTATATAGATGTGCGCAGGAAAATACGTGAGTTTTCACACTTGATGCCCTGTCGTGGTCCAAGGTCATACCTCGAACAATAATCTATTCTACATTATCATCTTGCGTCTCATGGTCCCGCAGAGCCTGAACTAGTGCTTCCCATTCTATCGCTGCTTCTAGCATTTTGTCATTCTTAAGTCTGCGCGCCTGTTGATACCTTAGTGTGCTTTCACTGCTGGCCCACTTAAGCAATTCGTTCTTCCACCTATGTCTGCTGGGACCTACTGAAGCTTTCCAGTGCTTTGTAATCTCGCGCTTTGCTAGTATGAGTCCCATGTCCACAAATTTGCTAGTGTTCTTATTCTTTGGTGTGTGAGGGAACCAGTGGAGAATACTGACGGCCATATCAAAATCGAGCTGTCTTTCCGTTATCGCATTCAGTGTGTCCCCCACCTCCTTCCAGTATATACTCACTTCTGGATATGACCATAGCATATGTGACAATTCCGCCTCTGCTCTCATACATCTGGGGCATGCCGCGTCTTCTACTTTGAAGAATTTCTTCACCCTCCCTGGTGTTAGGTACGCTCGGTGTAAAATATAGAAGTGTATCAGTTGAAACCTAGCTTTTCATGTGCTTTTCCAGGCCCTTCGCACTATCTGCGTCCATGTCGCTTCAGGGATGGCTTTCTCCAAGTCCTCCTCCCACTTCCCCTTCAAAGTGTCTAATGGCAGTATCGTTTCATTGAGCATTCTAGAGTATAAGCACTTAACCGCCTTAAAGGTACCTGCCGCCATCATAACATATTGGCAGGCCCTCGTTGTCTTAGGTTCCATTAGTCCTTCTTGCCAGTGTGCCTGCATCGCTCTTATCACTGCTGTATGCAGCAGGAAGTCACCTCTCGGTAAGTCAAATCTGTCTTGGAGTGCCTGGTAAGGCAACACTGTTCCATCTTCAAATAAGACTCCCAGCAGTTGGATTCCTGCCTCCTCCCAAACTTGTAAGTGTGACCAGTCGCCTCCGTGTGGTAATGCCGTCACCATTCCTAGGGGAATTTCGGGTGCATATGGGTTTAATACCCCTGCCTTACGTTGAGACCGATTCCAGCACAGTCTAAGTGTGTTCTCTTCCAGCGTCAAGTCCCTGAGGTTCAGTTTCTGGTGTAGAGCTATAAATGATAGAACATGGCATGGGGTTCCCCTCGTTCGCTTGTGTTGTGGTCCCCTAAACCCTCCCGCTACCTCTTGCGTGTAAACCTGCAGTTGGGCCGCCAAGTAATATAATTAAAAATCTGGTACCGCTAGTCCTCCCTCTGCTTTAGGTCTCATGAGCGTTGATTGCGCTACTCTACGTCGCCCCGAGACCCACAGGAAAGACACTACCATAGATTTCAACAGCCTAAATATAGAGTTAGGTATCCAAACTGGGAGTGTTCTAAAATAATACAGAAACCTGGGAAGTGCTATCATTTTTAGCAGCGCTATGCGGCCTGTCAGTGATAATGGGAGAGTGGACCAAAAGGACATGCTGCTTTTCAGGGCTCTTACTCCCCGTCCTATATTTCCTTCCAGCAGGTCTGCCGCCTCATGGTATATGTGTACCCCCAAGTATTTCAGGCAGGTGGGTTCCCTCCGTACCGTCCGTGGTGTACTGGGCCGTGCCGCCCCCTGCCTCACTGGAAACAAACATGTTTTGGACCAGTTCACTCTCAGTCCCGAAAGTTCCCCAAAGTTCGAAGGCAATCGTACAGCCCCTGACATTGCTTCGTCAGCATCTTCTAGGAATAGTAGCAGATCATCTGCGTATAGAGATATATACTGCTGGTCGTTTCTACTCCTCAATCCCTTGTAGTGGTCCCCCGTCCTTCTCGCGATCGCCAGCGGCTCTACTGCTAAGGCGAATAACAACGGGGACAACGAGCACCCCTGCCTCGTCCCTCTCTCCACTGGATGTTGCGAGGACACTAGTGTTCCCACCTTTATTCTGGCCATCGCAGATGTGTACAGTACTTTTGTCCACTGCAAGTACCCGTCTCCCAGGCCGAATCGCCCCAACACTTTGTATAAATAGTCCCATTCTAAGCTGTCGAAGGCCTTTTCAATATCCACCGACAGTATCATCGGTTGCTGCGCCTCCGGATGGTCTTCTCCCAGTAGGCGCACCAATCGACGGACACTCGCAGTCGTATTTCGCGTCGGTATGAAACCTGCCTGGTCGTCGTGGACAAGTGTGGTCATATGCTGTAGCAACCGGGTCGCTAATATGCTGCTCAAGATTTTATAATCGGTAGTTAGCATCGATAGCGGTCTGTCAGAGGCTGTGTCCCTGCCTTCTCTCCCTGGTTTCAGCAGCGGTATTATGAACGCTTCTCGCATCGAGTGCGGTAACCGCCCTAGTGTCCTCGCCTCCTTGTAGACTTCGTGGAGTCTGGGTGCGAGTAAATCAACGTATTTCGCGTAGAACTCTATGAGCAGGCCGTCCAGTCCTGGGGTTTTATTGCGGGCCATACGTTTGATGGCACCTCGTATCTCCCCTAGTTCAATATCTTTCCCCAGTTCCTCTGCTTGTTCCTGTTCTAACTCTGGTAGTTGTAGGTCCCTAAGGAACATATCCACGGTCGGGCCTCTGGTCTCTAGCCTACTTTTGTAAAGATCCCCATAATAGTGCTCGAAGCATTGCAGTATTTTCTTTTGGGTGTGCATTTCTTGACCTCCTGCTGTATCTACGGCTACGATAGGGGAGCTTCTTTTCATAGGGTTGGCCAGCCATGCCAGCAGAGTTCCTACTTTGTCGCCCTCTGCATGGGCCCTCACTGTGTATGCTTTGTAGTCAATGCTGCGCAAGCGTTCTACTTCCGCTGCCACTGTTTCCTTTGCTGCGCTAACTCTCTCCTGAAGTTCCGGACGGCCAGGCCGTAAGAGCTCCAGCTTCCGAAGACCATTATCAGCCCTGTCCAAATCCCTTAATAGTGTCTTCCGCACTCCCGCATATTTCCCTATGCAGAGCCCCCTGATAACCACCTTGAAAGCATCCCATTCTAACGCTCGCGTCTCAGTCGTCCCAGCGTTCTCTGCAAAGTAATGAGTAATCCCTTCCTCTAACGCGGCCTGAAAGAGTGGGTCTTCCAGTGTCTCAGGGCGTAGTTTCCAGGTGGGGACGCACATGACTCCAGGCATCCATTGCATCGTGAGCAGTAAAGGGTTATGATCCGATATCGTTCTGGTGAGATATTCAGAGTGGACCACAGTAGGCATCACCTTTGGGGAACATAAAACTGCGTCCAGGCACACGTGAAGTTCATGCAAGCCTGAGAAGTAGGCGTAATCTCGGTCCTGTGGGTGTTGTGCACGCCAAGCATCAATCAACCCCCATCGTGTCTGCCAGTCTAATCTCCCTTTCGTTAGTCGGTGTACCGAGGAATCAGCCAAGGTTGGGTGTGATCTATCTAACGGGATGTCCGTTACAGAGTTAAAGTCGCCGATCACCAGTGGGCCCGCTAAATAGCGCGCTAGTGACCCCGACATCTTCGTCAAAAAGCTCAGTTGATCAGTGTTAGGTGTATATACGCTGCAGAAGGCAACCTCCCTGCCCCTCAACCTTCCTTCGATGGCCACGAACCTGCCGTCGGGGTCTATCATCTGCTTAATTAGCTGGAAAGGGACCCCTGCTCTAATCCATATCGACTCACCCCTAGCGTACGCCGAATACGTGGTATTATAGAGTTGGCCTCTCCACCTGCGCTGCAGTGCTGCCCCTTCTGCCTTCGTTAAGTGTGTTTCCTGAAGCATTGCAACATGCACTCCCCTCCTAACCAAATAGGCTTGGACTTTGTGACTGTGTCTTCTTGTCATGGTGTGTAGACCCCGCACGTTCCAGGTTATGCATCTTAAGTTGGTAAAATCACCCATATCCCCACAGTTCCCCGCGCAACTCTACTAGCTTTTCTCCACATCTCTTCTGTGCATCAGCGTCAGTAACAGTCCCTCCCGCCCCCTTACCCAAACACCCCCCAACCCCCCCCAGAACAGGACCTAGCAACAACCATCTAGCTCCCATCCAAACTATCTCAACATTCAACATATCTCTAAGCCCGTCAGTGGCAACTGCGGGCATGCCTTAAGGACAAGGAGAGGGGTCCGGCAGCCGCCCGGTGGTCACACACTCCGAGAGGTCCCTCCAATCTCCGAGCCGTAGGTAAAAATACTCCCCTCTGGCCACTCCCCCCAATGCACAGCAAACAACCAACCCCCTTCGTTAAGCCATCACTGGAAGTCCTCACAGTTCCGATTTCACAGCTGAGCAGCTTCCCTCCTCCGCCTACTCTCCATCTAGCATTCCTTTTGTCGTCGCCCGTGTAACCTTCGGGAGCTGTACGCAATCTGTGTCCGAATGTTCTGAATCGGATCTAATGTTCTCTCTCTCAGACCCCGTACCATCCAGCGGTGGGTTATCCAGTGTAGCCGATAGTGTCCGCTCCGCCGCTGTCTGAGATGGGGATAGTCTCCTCAGTCTCCACTGCCTGTTTCGGAGTCGTCTTGATTTCCGTTGTGGTAAACCTTCTGCGGTAGTTCGTAGTTCCTGTTCACCACCGTCTTTACCAGTCTTATAGGTTTCCAGCCAGGCGCAGGCATCATCCGGGGTGTCAAAGAACCAAGTCTTGCCATCAACAAGAACCCTCAGCTTGGCCGGGAATAAAAGCGAGTACTGTAGTCCCTCGGCTCGCAGCTCTCTCTTTACCGCTAAAAAGGAAGTCCGGCGGCGCTGGGTTTCGTACGTGTAATCGGGGAAAATATTAACCTTACTATTCTCCACCTGAAAGGGGCCATTCACTCTCGCTTGTTGAAGTAGCAAGTCCCGGTCACGGAAATGCAGCAATCGAGCCACCACCGGTCTCGGGGGGCGGCCCTGTTGAGGTGGTCGAGCCGGTACTCTGTGCGCTCGCTCCAACGTGTAAAACGTCGACAAACCCTCCGGTCGACCACAGTTTGGAGCCAGGATTCTAAATAGCGTACCATATCCGATCCTTCAATTTTCTCCGGTAGGCCTACCACCCGTATGTTGTTCTGTCTATTGCGGCTTTCGGCATCCTCAGCTCTTTTTTCCAGGGCCCCTACTCGTTCCAATACGTTGTCTAGACTCAGGAAAAATCTTCATGCAAAGGATCATCACTTCCGTTCGCTTTGTGCTGGCAGAAACAAAAATTGTTTGGAAAAGAAGTGAGAGGGGAAAAGAAGTGAGAGGGGTACCTATCTGTATCAGTTGATAACAAGCGAGTTTCCTGGAAGAGACAGATATCTGCCCCCAAGTGCTTCAGTAGGTTAAGAAAGGGTAATGAGACCTCTACAATTTAAGCTCATGATTTTGATCCTGTGTGCAGATTGTGCCCATTTCTATGGATATCAGCTGAGGCGTTTGTAGGGGATACGCGGCCCTGTGAGGCCCCCCATCTCTTTCAACAACTGTGGTGGCATTAGCCACAGCTACCTCTACTTTACCCTTTCCCAAAAATATTGCCATATATATGAACAGCAACATAAAACAATAGAACTTGGTAATTCCCCATTTCCTTTGTGAGTTGTCATCTTAAATCAGAAATCTAGATCTTCGTTCCTCAACAACATCCGTACTTCAATCTTACCACCCCCTTTCTCATTGCAGTGTCAACCTGGACTCTGATTGTAGGTCAAACTCTTCCTGCTATTTGGCGACTGGGACTCCTCAAAGTCATCAATGGTGACATGATAGCATTGTTGTTACCCACTTTCCCTGCCTCTCTTATTGCAGCTTGTCTTGGTTGAGCTGTTTCTGTTGGAGGAGGTAGACTGTGTCTGCAGTGTCTTTTGGCAGATTGATAGGTGTGGCCTGTGCCTCTTAGAAGTTTAGGTCGGAAACGGTCTAGTGCAGGCAGTCATCCACAGGAAGTTGTAGGATCTTACAGGGTTCAATTGTGATTTTAATCATATGTTTTTAACCCTCTAAGACTAAATTTAGACGGAAAGGGTGGCCCCATTGGTAGGAAACAGCAAGAGTGGGAAGATATTCTGTGACGGTCTTCAGAGTTCTCCTTCTTTTCCACGTAGCGGGTGTGATGTACTTATAGAGGAATAATGTGTGACCTTCAAAAGTGACATGTGGCAAAGTGCACATTCAGGCCATTTTGTTCTCCTTTTCATTATAGAAGTGAACACTCATTAGACTGCCCAAGGAGGCCGCTGTGGGAGCAACCTGGTTGGTCCTGTGCATTAATTGTAATTGTATTTGCGATTCATATGGGCGATTACGTATGGTGATGATGAAGAAGACATTTGACAAAGCCCTGAATGTCTTGCCCCTCTGCACCCCGCAGAAGGCTCCGGATCCTAATGTTGTTACAACAGGGTCTTTTATCAAAGTCCTCTTGCTTGAGAGTGTGGTCTTCAAAGTGTACTTCTAGGGTAAGAAGTGTCCAGCTATTATCATGAAGTTCTTCTGTGGTTTCATCCACCATATGTTTCAGGTCAGATCAGGACCCAGCATGGCCAGATCCTGCTGTATTTCTTTCTGGTCTGAGTGGAGTGGACCCAGCTCCTCTTTCGTTTCTTTCAGAAACCCTTGTAGAACTTTTCAGGAGATGGATACTCCTGAATCTGCTGCTGCATCCTCACTGGAGGATCGAGTGAGGCTTGGGCAATTTTTGACCATTTTGTTTGCTTTAGAGCCCTTTTATGACAACATATGTTTGATCGAGGCGTCCCATCGATTCCTGTTGGGGGTCGTGCCACCATGTAGAATCCTCCCTGGGAATTGGGATGATGATAAGACTTTTTGCTTAGTTGGAGATTGAGTGACTCTCAAGCCGAAAGAAAGCACACCCTCTAGTATCCTTTACCAACCTATAGATCTTCGCCTGCACCCTTGGTTGAGGTAGGTGTGTGGGAGCCCCCAGACTCAGCATCCTCCTCCGATTCTTCTGGACCGATTTTTATGTATGTTATTTAGGGTGCTGTTCACATATGGGGTATTTGGGTCAAAAGCTGATTGGTCACATATTATTCTCCCAAACAAAGTGAAGCATAGTCTTTGGAGCTGTCATAGGAGTGGAGGTCATTTGACAGATATCAAATCACTGACAATAGTAGAGATATTACACTCTGCGGTCCAGACTCCTGATCTTCTAGGAGAGTACGAGAATCTCATCCATGTCAGGTCTGCTTTTAGAAGGCGGTCTGTATAGGCACCTAACAGCTGACTGCCCGGAGCTCCACTGGATGCAGGCACCTCTTATTGTTCAGGGATACCCTCTCATATTGTTTCCATGCCAGCAAGGAGCGAGGTCTATTCTCGGCCTTTGAATTCAGCCCTTAATCAGTGGGTGGGAGAGCGACATCGGCACCCACTGGTGTGACTCAAAGGACAGGAGCTCACCGGAGTCACATTTCCTAAAGCAGCTATATGGGTATCCAGGTCCTGTCACTGAGCCATTAGGCTGCACTGCGTGTCTATACAGACTCCGGGCTAGCATGCATTTGTCACTTGTGGCTACTTTGTTGGGGTTGTGTGTCAGGGTTTAGACTGCGCGCCTACCTGAACTACAATTCCCATGAGTATTAGGCCTTTGACTACATCTCCCATGAGCCTCTGCTTGCTGCTGGATATAGCGCGGTCTGGCCAGGAGGTGAGTGTACGTGATTTTGTTTGGCTTCTGGCGGGAGCGGCTAGCTCTCATTCCGGTGGTTTCCTGGTGGCGGTATCAGAAGAGAACAGGCATCTGCTGGAATAAGGCGTCCTGAACGGTATCGTTATCGCGCCTTTTCTTTGGCGCGTCCTTACATTAAGAAGAGCGCGTCGCTCTTGAGCCGTTTGCGAGCATTTTTTGTTCTCGCTTGTTTTGCGCTACATCTTTTGAATCTCTCACTATCGAGAGGGTGAACTTGGTGGTTTGCGAGCATTTTTTGTTCTCGCTTGTTTTGCGCTACATCTTTTGAATCTCTCACTATCGAGAGGGTGAACTTGGTGGTTCGTTTTGTTTTGGGGGTCGAGTTTTGTGATTCAAGTGGCGGAGTGCAGGGGGAGCCCTCCACATTGCCGTCATGAAGACATGACGTTTTGATTTACTATTTGGTGGAATACAAATACCAAAGCGGACGGCGGCGGTATAGGAACTACGCCCTTCCGTGTTTGGTTAACTATGAACTTGGAAAATTGCTCTTTGTTTTAATCGGTGTAGATGATGGAATCTGTACCGGTTGTCTAGGAACTACATTAGGATATCTCTCTTTGTTTGCATTACCTTATTGTTTATATAACATGGGAGCTGGATACTAGTCAAGATTTGATTGACTTTAAAGATTGTATTATATCTCAGTTCTTAACACTTCTGGGGTATGTACTCTGCATTAACATTACATACATAGGGCAGTGTTGCAGATTATGCAATGTATACTAACTGAGGTCCTTGTGTTGTTTAGGGAAGGAAGGCGAGAAGAGAATACCGTTGCATGGATGCTAAGAACCGTAGACAGCACAGGTGACACCCCATCCTTTAGCGAGAATTTAATGAGAGTAGGATTAAGGAAGTGTACTAACCTGCTGTGTATTTTGTCTTACAGCTTCCCTTCCCTGCTGTCCCTTTCCTTCCCTTCCCGGGTTTTTCCCCTTTTGGGGTTTTTTCCCTCACCGTATCGCTTGAACACCCTGTGTTTATATTCAGGGTGTTTGGGAGGTCCGGAGGTGGAGCTTTATTACTGCGAGCGGATCCTGCAGAGTGCCAACCTGACTTTGTGGGCTCGGTCGCGGAAGCTGCCCGGTTTGGCCTGCAGGGAAGGGTTGTCATGTATGCTTGCGCATGTGTGCCATGTGTGGGCCTTCAAGAAAACAGAGGCCTTTCTGGGGTCTCACGAGAAGCCTCCGGGATGGTTGTCAGCGATTGGATTCAGTGTAGTTGGGAGTAGCTGCACCTCTTCTAACTTTTGTCAGAAGTTCTGGAGAAGTGTGGCCCATTCTGTGGAGATATGACGACGTTGTATTGCCTGTACCACTTCACACTGTCTCGCATCCTCCTCTGCTGCATCCTACTTGCTCATTGCTCCCAGCCAGGCCGCCATTAAACGCCCCATTGGCGCTCGCCAGTGCATTGTGATTCCCCATTTCGGCAGGAAAAGGGCCAGGGACGCAAACTGTGTTTGGACTTTGTATTGTTTCAGGTGTCTGAATATTCCCAACGCACAGGCTTCCCATGTGGTGATGTCGGTTCAGTCCCATAATCCTCCCCCAGGGTCCTGTGGACAGTGTCCCAACAGTGTTGTAAGTTGGGGCAACTCCAAAACATATGTTGGAATGTTGTGCTAGGAGCCTGGAAGACAGAGCGGGAAAGCTGTAGCTCTGGGTTGAAGCGCTGGAGATGCACAACGTTAAATATACAAAACGTGAAAGTGTATATTTTTTAATCGTGAGTTACGGGACACTTTCTTTGGGTACTCTAGGGCTTGCTGCCATTCCCTCTCATGAAGTTGCTGTTCGAAATCCTCCTCCCATTTGTTTCAGTTGAGTGTGTGGTACAGCTGTGCGTTCCCGTATAGCTTTATATATCCAGGTGATCAAGTGGCGTCCTGGGCCCATGTGTAATTTTGTATAGAGCACTGGGTGTGTTATGGTTTCCCCTACTAATAAATCCCAGAGGCGGCGGCAGTCTGAGATGATTTGTCGATGGAGCAGAAACTACCCTTGTGGAAGACCACTCTCCTTTGCCAGTTGGTCAAATGAAAAGAGTTGACCAGCTGCAAAATGGGGTTCCACCTCCGAGACAGTCCATCCAGGTCTGCAGAGCGTGGGTGGTATAATAACTTATGTCACGAGGCAGGCCTGCCAGTGGGAGGAATGGGGCATACAGTTGGGTGTCGCGAGACATTCAATAGACCCCAGTAGTTTAGTGAAATGTTTTGTTCTTTAAAAAAAAAATGTTTTAAAGCAAAAAACAATCAATCTCGCTTTCAAGATTCTGCATATATTTGCATCTAATCAGAGCGCATTCTGGGAGCAGTATGCATAACCTCATATTGCTAAACATTGAATACATGTACACAAATGTTCATACTGGACCCACTGTCAGTAGTACAATCTGGGCTTACAACATGTACTTAGATCGCTCATCCTAATAATAAAGTTTTGCATTAATGAACAATAAATACAAGTTTGAACAGCGTTAACAAATGGACCCAAATATTACCTTAACTGCTGTCAATGTCTTTCCCTGATCCATAATGTGGTACTGTAAACCAGCAGCCAAATGGTTTGTGCGGTAGGGGGTTGGACCTACGTGTCCCAAGGACAAAATACAATTGTACACTTGTTGCCCCTGACCCCAAACAATATGTCCCTGGCGTCTGACTATAGGAATTCCCCATCCCTGGATCAGGAGTCAAAGAAAGAGCTGCTGTGGTGGCTCAGGAACGCATAAGCATGTAATGGCAGAGAACCTAAGAGACAAAGCCAAGACTGCATTAACCTGGCACGCACCTCTTCTCACGCAGCCGACCTCGAGAGCCTGTTGCTTGCGGAGGCCATTAAAGTTAACCGACAAACCAATGGCCCTGGCCCCTATGCAAGTAAACAAATAAAATTATTTTCCGTGCAACTGCGTCCCGGTCAAAAACTATACGCTGCAGTCACACACTAATAAAATGCATAAAGAAACATGACTCCAAAAGCTTTCCTTTATGAAAATATCACCAATAATAACAAACCTCTTCCGAACAAAACCTTTCACTCAACAACTTTACAACCAGATTTACAAATGACTAGTTTTGAAGAAAAGTAATATCATAACATATATTCCATACAATTCCTCATTGATTTCCTCACACTCTCAATACAGTTACTTATCTGCAGGAGCAGCAGCAAAAAAGAAGGCTGTGTGTCCGGTGTTCTGTGGTTTTATTTAGTTAGAATTCTAAAGTTCTGTATTCTTTAAAGGAGCTGCTGGAGTGTTTGGAATAAAGGATGTTGCATAATGTTAGACTCCGGGTCTTGCCATAAAACCTACATTCTTATTTCACTAAAACCAGTCATTCCAAGTTGTCCAATCTTTGTGGCTTACAGTGGCCATGCTAGTATATTCAGTCCTGAATTCTATATACCTTGTTTTCCCCCCTTCAATTTCTGTGACCCCCATTCAACCATTTTCAGTAATTCCCCTGTTATTTGCTAGGTTCAGCCACACTCTTCCTTATTTGTTAGATTGTCAGGTCTGTGGTTTCACAGAAATTCAAGATTCTTACTTCACTAAACCCAATCCTTTCAAGTTGTCCAATCACTGTGGCTTACAGTGGCCATGCTGATGTTTTCAGTCCTGAATTCCATATATTGTGTTATTTCCAATTTCAGTATGTACTACTACATTGTTAAAACATGTTTCAATCTGCGACTGCATGAAACAGAATAGTGCTATGTCTGCTTCTAGGAGATTGGTATTGGATTTCACTACAAACTATGGTCATTATTCTAGAATTTATATTGGAAATGATTTAGGCCCAATTGTATCAAGATTGGTCACAAAAAGAGGTTTCAAATAACACACTAACTTGGTCAATGAGGTTGCATCGCAAAATAGACAGTGATTGGGTTGCAGAATGACCTATCTAATGAATATTAAAGAGTTTGATCACTATTTGCGGCCCCCTGTGTTTGGCTAAAATCAAAGGGATGGTGGCCTCCAAGGAATGGAGGCCACTGTCCCTGTATTTGCATTATGAAACAAGACACTTTTTTGTGTAAAGCAACTTGTGATCCTTAAATGAACCAGTGCCTACTCCCAACTGAGGCTGCTAATACCATTCTCAAAGAGAAAGATGTTCTAGTGGGAATTGGTGGGAGTCATTTGAGGTTTAGGTTACTGATCAATGGTTTGTGACCGCATTCACAGTTGCAAGCCATAAGTCCTAAAGGATTGTTCAACTCACAAAATGTCTTTAGTACATACAAAAAGCCCTTTTGTGTTCACAATCTGTGATCTAGTGAATCACAAGGTTTGTGAATTGCTAAGGGCTTTGTACATCTGGCCCATAGTTCTTTACTCAAACTATTGATCTGGGGGTTTCACTGGACTTTGTACTACTGTCCTTTCTTTTTCTGTGCCTGCTTTACTATTTCTTTTTTATGGTTCCAGGTTTTTCGTTTAAAGCTGCAGTAATCAATACAAATGAGTTATCCTTTTAAGTGCCTGGGTCTTGATCACTATTCATATTTGCTTTCTCCTTGAATTTTTTGTAAGATTCTTCTTCAGTAAGAATACCTTCTTCTGAGCTACTGTTATTTGTTTTCTTAGTAATATGTTTTGACATACCTAGACTTGTGTAAACTCTGTGTAGTTTGCTTTAGCCCCCTTAAATGGCCTTATTTTTCATTTTTTTTTTGGAATACTTGTCTTTCAATATTTTGCCCCACACAGGTTTTATAAAAAAAAAATCTTTTTTGATCTGTACTATTTCTTTTTTCTAATTCTTTGAGTATAGTTGCTAGCTGTTCACTAATCATTAATATCAAGTCCAACAAAGTTTTGTTTGGTATCCTATGCCAGTATTTAGCATATTTTTACATAAACTGCTATATGAAGATCTCATTGTCTTCTCCTTACTTTAGAATATAAGTTGTTGCATGGAGGCACTGATTCAACTTCTGTCTCATTAAGTGTCTAATGTTCTTGTTGATATTCCCAGTTAAAGTAGCTTAGTGCATAATCTACTTAAATAGATAATACATTTTGTTGGTCTCTTCTTGTGTGAAATCTGATGTCTGCCCGATTTACTGTTTGAAGTGAAATCTTTTTGAAGAACATATTTTGAGTTTTGGTGCAATGGGGCCCATTGGCCAGGCGTCAGTATACATTTCCCAAGATGGATATCCATAGTTTATTGTAAATTATGTTTTGACTTGTAACTTGTTCTTTCTCTTCCCACCAGTGCAGAAGGCTGTACAGTCTAATTTCTTTGAGCCTTTAGCTTCTGTATATATGATGTTTCTGGCCATGAAAGTGGCTTTTTTAGTGTAGTCCCTTCTGCACACAGAATTGGGTGCTCTTCTCTCTGACTTCCTACTTGTTTATAGTAAAAGATGGGATAGCTTGGTGCCTTGACCCGATTATCCTTCTAAAAGTTGCTTCTGCATGGGTAAAGCAGAACAGATTATATTGCAAATGTTTCCTCCTCCTGCTTCCTCAGTTGAATTGCTATGGGATGTCTTAGAGGTCAGAAGGACTCCTTTGATATGCTTGAACAGGTCTAGATCTTGTTTAATGGGTAATTTGTTTGACCTTTGGGGTAGGATGTCAGGGGCAGAAAGCTTCTTTTTTGATGACCATCAGTTAGTTGGAGCTTTATTCTGCTATGAACAAGATTTTCTGTCACAGCTGTGGTTCATTTCATGCTTGAGCCAATGATAAGGGTTGCCTTTTGCTAAAATATTCACATTTGCTACTCCGAGATTTGGAGTCTAATGGGAACAAATTTGCTGAATGGATTGTCATTTTCGTCCTTTAAAATGTTGCTTTTAAATAAAGTAACTATGTGCTGTATTACTTGGCTTTGTCTACATATGTTTATGTATGGTGTTGAAGGCAAGATTGGTATTGGTATTCCTCTTTTGTAGTAACTGGAACGAAGCATATAGAGGTAATGTCCCAATTACTTACCAATATAATTCATTACTTCTAGTTCTACTTGTCCTCCCCAAACTCACTACAACGCACTCGCCCTCTTTGAATAGTCCAGCATGAGTCTTAGGCTTGGTATGTCAGGAGGATGCTGGGAAAAGCAGTTCTTTTATGCAATTCAGCAGTATGGATGTGTTTAATACTCAAAGCATTCTTTCTAGTGCTTAGTCTGAGCCGGTAGTTGGCAGTGGGGACCACCTGCTCTTTTCCTCATCTGACATTTCCCAAGAGCAAGAAAGAGGAAAACAGGAGGAAGAAAAAAAACTGTTATAAAGGGCATAGGAACCTCCAAGAGTGAAATAAAGGGCTAAGGAGGTCATGACTATAAAGTTGCGTATTCGTCGTGAAGCATTTAATACCTGCAGCCGCTGGCTTCTGAGCAGAGCTTTGGGCACCGCCACTAATTTATTTTACAAATTAAGCACTGATCCTTTCCAAAGTGTTTTTTCCTGTCTTGAGGTGGATTCATTTCATAAGCAATGCCATGGATGAGTAAGAGAAGGAGTAACGCAGATTACCACTAAGTAATCGGGACATTCCTGCTCGAATTCACCCAGTCACATTAACCTACCGATCAGTCCCTACATTAATTGACTCACCCATTCAAACAACCACACACAGTCACCAATTATATTATCAATTACTTGCTCTTATATAACGCCATAACTGTTGGCTTTGACAGTGCTATATTGTTAGATTTGTTGGAAATATTTTGCACATGCAAAGCTGGAAAACAGGATCATCCATGAAAACGAATACAAAAACAACACCAAATATAGAAAGAGAATATCTTCGAGTTCTAGCCATGAAATGTTACAAAGTACAGTGACCTATCAGGAGAAGGATGAAAACGCAGTCTGTATAAAAAGAATTGTAAGACGCAAAACATTATTTCAAAGATATTATATATTTCTCACTGTGTTGTGGCAAACGGCACCCGATTCTTGTACTCTTTCTTTTGGTCCACAAACGCTGAGGTACATGTTTACCTGTCTCAAGCATACAAGTTCATCCATGTAGGCTCTGAGCACCCCCGCTCTTTCTAATCAGTCTCGCACCGCAGACTCTGGAAATCTCGTCATTACATGATTTAATTGAGCTAAATAGACTTCCTCTCAACTATTTAACACGTTTTAACCTGCAAATTATCACCTCTTGTTCATACAGATTATCTTCTCATCTGTGAGTCAATTAACTGGTTGAAATGAATGTGCTTTTTGTTGGCGAATTGCATTATAGTGCATACACCCTAGTAGCATATCTGATCGTGTAACTTTTGTCCGTGATTCATTCTAAAACCAAAAATATTGACATTAATGTGAAGTTTCTATTCTTGTTTTTCTTGAAAAGCTTAAGCATTTTGGCTGGCATCATTAAAATGTAGTTCTTTATTTGAGCATTATGTTAAAGAATGCGCAAATGTTATGCTGCCAAATGAAAAGTCATAGTGTGGTACACAATTCGTATATAACTTTTTGTTTACATTTAACCAAACATAAATAAAACCGTTTTGTGGCATTAGTATGCATACATTACATCATTGCAATACAACAGGTACAACATTTTTTTTCAATAAAACCGAACTTTTAGTACTAGAAGCCTGACACATCGCTTTGTAAGCAGCTAGTTGATTGCTGCTATAGGAGGGTACGGTAATGCTTATGCTCCTGTGTAACATTTGATTTCAGTGGGTGGAGGGCCTATCTGTTTTAAAAGCTATCGTTCTGTTTTTAACTTGCCCTGAACACCTACCTGACTTTACTGCCTGCTCTGGTGCCCCGGTCCACCGCAGCCTTGTGGCTGATTGTTGTGGAGGGCTGAAAGAGGAGCAAGGACCGGAAATATCCACTTCCGTTAGCGCGCACTGACCCGCCATTTTGGTCGGAGGTCTAGTTGTTCTACGTCCCCTGACCCCTATTTTAGACAGGCATGAAGCGCGGGCACGCCGGCGGCGCGCCCGTCCACGCCAGTACGTCGCCTCTCACCAGGAGTGCTGCCCGATGTAGCCCAGAAAGACGCACTTACTCGAGAGAAGCTCTGCTTAATGTGCTTCCGTTAGTCCATCATTGTACGAGCCCCCCATTACATCCTTTGAGTGGCCCTATTAGATGCTCGTGTGGGAGGTTTTCACTTCACTCACCCATGCTCCTCCCCATCCCCCCCCCGATACCTTTTCCCAACGTCGGCTTAAAATCCTTCAGTTAAATGTAAGATCTCTTGTCAAACACCACGCTGAAATATATGACTCATTATAGATGAAGCCCCTGATATATTCTTTTTGACTGAGACATGGCTCAATGACGATGTGGTTGCCGAGCTAAATCTGGCCCTCCCCCCTGAATACTCTATCTATAGATCAATCGAGATAGCAGGTGAGGTGGCATAGAGGTAATTACTAAATCTTGTTACCCCTGTCTCTTCAATAAAATGTCTATAGAAGGCTGCGAAAGCGCCCGCTTTTGCATCTTTGTAAGCTCCCACCTCACTCTTTCTCGACTATTGATTTATTGACCCCCAGGACAGGACACCGGCTTTACAAACGCCCTTCTAGAGATAGTCGGCCCACTTGCTATGGGAACTGCCAACTTTAGTATCTTTGGCGATTAAAATCTACATTTCGACCTTACCCAGGCCCAGACTATCGGCAGCTTGCTCGCTGATCTAGGGGCTTTTTCAACTCCACCAAATGGTCACCAGCCCCACTCACGTAGGTGGCCATCTGTTAGACCCCATATTTACAAACATGGAGACTGCCACGGTGACGACCCCTACCCCGGTGGCTTGGTCTGACCACTTGACCGTTGAATTGTTCCTTCCCATTTCAGAACAACTTCATAAAAATACAGAACGAGTTGTTTTTAAGCGTCCTTGGAGGAAACTCAAACTTGAGGATTTCCACCATCTCCTTAGAGAAGACCCCCCAGCCCCCTTCTGCAATGTAGAGACAGATTACGACTTATTTTGTGCCTGGATTACCCGGGCACTCGACTCTCTTATCCGAGCAACCTGGAGCAAGTGCCGCTCCCAGGAACCTAGCCCCTGATACAATGATACCCTGACACTACTGAGGAAAACATGCCAAAAAATTGAGAGAGATTGGACAAAAGACTATGACCCAGGGAAAAAAGTGCTGTACCTGGCAGAACTAAAAGCCTATCTTAGAGCCATCTGTAAGACGCGAGCAGCATATTATGCCAATGAGATCAGACTCAGTCCCAACCCTGCCAAATTTATATTTAAAGTCTTCAAAGATCTTAGTGCTAAGAAAGTCTCGGCGCCGACAATCTCTTCAGAATTTCATAGTGAAGAACTAGCCTCCGTTTTCTTGGAAAAAATACGGGCTATTTACCGGTCCTTTCCTGCCGTGACCTCATCCCGCACGTACACCTCCCCTAGATCCAGGCCGGGTTCATGCCTTAACGTTCTCCCAGAGATCTCCGTCAAAGAACTGAGTAAATTATTTGTAAAAATCAAATCCGGCTGCCCAGCCGATACGCTTAAGCCTGTTCAGATCAGAGAATCTTCTTCGCTCTGTCTGATACCTCTGTGTCAGCTAATCAATGCCTCTTTTTCATCTGCCATAGTACCTGCTAAGTGGAAACAGGCCTGGGTTACCCCCATCCTCAAAAAACCCACCCTGGACCCGACTAAGCCTGAGAACTATTGACCTATTTCTCTCTTCCCCTGGTTGGCAAAGGCTGCCAAAGCCCATGCTAATAGCATACTTACCAACTTTTTACATTCTAATAACATTCTAGATGCCACTCAGCATGGCTTCCGCGCTGGCCATAGCACAGAGACTGCTCTCCTTGCGATGGCGGAGCATCTGCGATCCATGCTTGATTCCGGTCAAACGGCGGCTCTGATCCTTCTGGATCTCAGTGCCGCCTTTGATACGGTTTCGCATGAGGTCCTGCTTCGCCGCCTGGAGGAGGTTGGGATCTCTGACCTGGCCCTCAAATGGTTCAGAACGTTCTTGAGAGGAAGATCCTTCCGTGTCTCTACTCCTCCCTTCCTATCCTAAGCACATCCGATTGAGCAGGGCGTCCCCCAGGGCTCGGCATTGAGCCCCACATTGTTCAATCTCTATGTTCAGCCACTGGCTGCTGTCGCCAGGCAATGGGAACTTACTATGGTCTCATATGCTGACGACACACAGCTAGTGGTTGCTCTTTCGGATGGCTCAAGTCAGGATGCCTCCAAGTTTAAAAATGGACTTGCTGCTGTGGCAGATTGGATGACGTCTAACTACCTACAATTGAACACTAATAAAACCGAGGTCCTGAGAACACCGAGCTCTGGGGTGACCAGTGGTGGCCCACTGTCTTAGGTAAGACCCCTGTACCCAGAAATGAGTTTAAGAACTTGGGGGTATGGATAGACCCCTCTCTCAGTTTCTGCGGCCACACTAAAAAAGTTGCGGCCACTTGTTTTGGCATCCTATTTGGCATTAAACCGATTTTTAAATTATTTGACGCATCCACTAGGCAGCTGATAATTCAGTCCACCATTCTTTCTCGTTTGGATTACGCCAGCGCCCTACTTTTGGGGGCTAATCAAGCCGAAATCATCCGGATGCAGCGTATTCAGAACGCAGCTGCCAGGGCCCTAGTCGGCCTTCCGAGGTTCTGCTCTGCCACCGATACCATCCGGAAGCTTCACTGGCTCCCGGTGGCACAAAGGATTCAATTTAAGACGTTGTGTCTGTCCTTTAAAATCCTGAAGCTGGCCACTCCTAAAATCCTCTACAGCCTTCTAATTCCATACGTCCCGTCTCGCCCTTTGTGCTCCATGGGGCAGCACTTGGTCATGGTGCCTCGCATTAACCCCTTCCATGCTGATGACGGCCCCCAGCCGTCATGCACTACAGTGCTCGTGTGCTGATGAAATCTTCAGCACAGGAGCAGAATCGCGGCAGCATGGAAGGGGTTAAACGCTGTAGAACGGGGGGTCGCTCCTTCTGCTATCAGGCAGCAAAACTGGGGAATTCGCTTCCGATCCACATTCGAGCACAGAATGACCTACTTACTGTCCTTCAGGAAGGCAGTTGAGACTCATCTCTTCCCTCTCAAAAAAAAAAATTCTCCTGGTATTTGTCTTACTGAGCCTCTATAGCTGCTTTTTCCTCTTTGCTGCTGTAAGCGCCGGGACGCCCCTTCGCTGGGGCAGCTGAGTGCTATATAAGTAGATATAAGATAACATAACATAACACAAAGGTACACTAGTAATGAAAACCGTCTGATAGGTTCCCTTCCCAACCCCTCGCAGCCCTCTTAACAACCCTATCCGTATTAAAGCATTTAAATTGGTTTGATCAACTTAATATAACAAAGTTCCTCAGCATGCATATGCATAAACTAATAGAAAGCTCGTTTTGACTTTCACAGCATAAAATTGTTGCAATTTACTGACATGAACTTGGCTTAAAGTGATCAGTCTTCAGTAGCCAGAGCAAACGTTTCTCCAGATTAACAAGTATCATACACGTGTGTCTATTAAAGATGTTCAAATATTGTACATGATATTCAAACTGGTCATCACACTTGCAGTTGGCTATATAAATAACCACATTTGTGATCAAATGTCTAGAAATTCATTGAAGACCCCGGTAATATTACATTTTCGGCATCTAAGAGTAACTTCAGGCTATCCTACCTTGCAAAGAATACAGTCCCTCAGGGCTTTTGATCTTGCTAGCCAGGGTGCTAAATGTAGTTTCAGAACTGTGGAAAATGGTAAAGGTAAAACGTATCTTTGCCATAGCTTGCTGTTGTGCAAGCAGTACATACTGGAATTAAATAAAGTTGATGTACACATCTTGGAGCCACGGCATTTTGCAACCAGAGCTGCTTCATAGATCCATGATGTGTATCTTTGGCGAGTGAATGTAGCACCAGTTCTTGATGATATATAGATATTATACTACCTAGTGCTTCAAGCAGGTGCTATGGAAAATCGTTGGCTTGCCTTCTTGTGTTTTTCTCTCCCCTTGGAGCATAGCCTCTTTACCATCCTTTGTATTGACTGACTGCTCACATTTAAGGATCTCTTTTCTTTTTCATTAAGCATTCCTTAAGAGTAGGGGTTTACTTCCTCTCTCATATTTTGTGCCGCTTTCCCCTGCCCTCCAGTATCTACCCCCACTAGTTGCTTCATCTTCACCCTCACCAACCATGTCCTCCATTGCTTACCTAACCGTTGCAGTGGTTGTCATGTTTTTTGGGAGGGCCCCAAGTTGTATAAAGTACCTGTGTAGACCTCCAATTCTCCCATGATCCTTCTTACCCCCTGTTGCTGGTCCCCAGTTCTCTGCAGGGTGTTTGCACAATCTATCTAAAACAGAAATACAGTGGGTCAGACTATTGTGTCAAAAATATAGAGGAAAAGAATATTGTGAAGGTAAATTATATGTATATGTGTATATATGGAGGATGTGTATATAAGTGATATCCTATGGAGGAGCAACCCCTCCACTCGAACAACTCAAAGCAACCCAAAGGAAATACAAAAAAACACATCAGCAGCGAAAAATCCACCTTCTTTTGCGCCGTCTGAACAACGCAAAAAACAGGTCCAACAAACTGTTCAAAATCATCAGGCAACAAACCTCCAAGCCACCGGAAGCCCCCTACAGTCCTCCAAGGACCTGTGTGAAAACTTCACCATCTTCTTTGAAGAATAAATCGCCAAGATTGAGCTCTCACTGGACATCAACATCAACCCAGTCTGCAAAAGCCAGTAGATAGCACGCTCAAAGACCCCACAAAAACCTGGAAGTCTTTCAACGCCATCCCGGAAACCGAGATCCTCAAACTGATCTCCACCGCCAAACCAGCCTCCCACGTCCTCGACCAGACACCCACCCAACTGACCAAAAAACTGAAACTCTCCGTTGCACCCTTTCTGGTGCAAGAGAATAAACAGCTACCTGAGAAGTGGCATCATACCAGAATGCCTCTAAGTTGGCCAAGTCAGGCCACTACTAAACAAGCATTTACAATGCAACGATCTCGCCTTTGCAAAAGTTAGAGCTATTGGCATTGTAAATGACAAAATGTTTATTTATGTGTTGCTTTTGAAAACAGATAAATAAATGGCATTGTCATTTAGAATGCCAATAGCTTAATCTCTCGCAAATGCCACACACAAACACACAGACCCACACCCACACACACACACAGACCCACACACACAGAGCCCCACACACAGACACAGACCCAGACCCACACACACAGAGCCCCACACACAGACACAGCCCCCCACACAGACACAGCCCCCCACACACAAAGAGCAAAGCAATTATGCGAACGTGGACTGACCAAAAAAGCATGCAATATACTTAAAGACATGGAAATAAAAACGGTGGTCCCGCCCTCTCACTGGTCTAAGCCAATGAATGGCAGCCCCATACCGGCAACATTTTCGGTCCCGGGAGCCACTACGTTGGTCTCTGCCACGCCTATCCCTACTGCAGCTACGACGCTTTTGCTCGTGGTTCTCCTTGTCATGTTCTATAAAGTGAAAAAAAAATTGTTTCAAACAAATAGCAACGTAGTAACAATGAGCAAGATGAGGTACCTCGGATGAACTTAAAAGAGTTCATAGATAGGCAAAGCTATTGCTTATCCATGGGACCACTGAGGAACTCAAATGTTAGTAAAATTGCATTTTTGTACAACTGCAACATTACTGAACTACTTTGTACACATTGATGCTTCATTTATCTGAACCATTGCTCATTTCTAACGGAGCTAAGTGACCAACAATGCAAGTTGTGCTCCCATTGGTGTTCCTAATATGTATGCAATATGGAAAACACACTAAAAACACTTGCACTTTTTTACATCTATCTATGAGGTCCAACCCGTGAGAGCAATCTCCTTAGTGCAATTATGTCCAGGTTTTATTCTACCTGAATGAAGACTTATCAATGATTTTTTTTTATGAATCATAGTTTTAGTGGTCAGTCTAGCTGATGGATCCACCTAATAGGAATTCGGACGTTGCACTTATAATGCATTAACTTTATGCTTTTAACTATGTATCAATAAAATATACACACTCGCACTTTACAGTAATCTTTGTAGGGTTTTATTATGTGCGAGCCTCATTCAGCTTACTCGCACCCCAAAAGTCCCAATTTTAACCATTTAAGAAGTTGATATATTTTAATCTGTCAGTTAACATTTGTCTGCAGAAAGAGTTATGGTAATGAATGCATTGGTGAATACACGGTTTTGTACTTCTTTGCACTTTGACAGTCGTAATGACCGAATAAAGTCCTCTGACTAACTGCCTGGCATAAAATACCAGTGCGCACGAGTGCAACCGTACTGCTTTGCCAGACTAATATAAAAAGTAGTTGTGCCTTCTTTCGGTTTTCACAGTAAACCTCGGTGCTCATTTCAAAACGCAATTTGCCTCAGTTGCATTAAATGCACCAAAAGCACAAGCCAATGTTTTCAGACCACATACTTTAAAGTATCTATCGCTATCCGGTCCAAATAACATACATTGCAGTATTTAAAATGTCACTTAACGAGTGTGCTATAAAAAGATGTAAAATATCGTCCTAATATACTGATAAAAATGGCTAGTTTTATTAACACCTTAAAGCCTGCACCCCTAACCCGTTGAAAGTTTTCAGGGCGAAACACTGTTCATGTGCTCACTTGCCTAGATCAAAAGCGATGTGCATCGACCCGCTAGGAGAAAGGATAGACAAGCAGGTGAAAGAGACCGGGGCATAACTCTAGCATCAGTGCTCCCCCTCGGTGCTGAAAGCAGTACGCTTAAAGTGGAGGAGTGGCTGCGTGATTGCTGGTTAGAGGGAACGGGGCGAACAATGAAACAGCCTATCGGTCAAGTACGTGCGCTTGACCACGGTGCATACTTACAAACTTAAAAAAACTCATCTTGTGCCCCACGACCAACATTCGTTCACAGATGCCCTTGTCAATAGTCTCTACAGCGTGCGTAATTAGCCTAGAAGTACTAAGAAAAAAAGCCCCCAAACTAATCTAGCACAGGCTTTAGGCCTAGAGCGTCCTCCTTTTTCCCGTGATAGACTGCTGCGCGCATCGATTTTTGGGTCAGCTTCTGTCCCCCCTCTACCGCGCTCCTCACCTTGTTTGTTTTTGTTCAGTTGCCGCTCAAAGTCGCCGAATTCGGACATGTTGGACACCCTGATGGTGGTGGTGGTGGTAGTGCCGCTGCCGGGGGCTTCTTTCGACCCCTCCTGCCGTAGCCAAGGAAAGAGAAGACAGCAATCCAAACTAATATCTCCTGAAAAAAAGAGGCGGTATGAGGGCGAGCCTGCCCTCCCCGCAAATCTCAACAGCCAATCATCTACCGCACTGAAGCCGGCAACCACTGAGGATCAGCTGTAACATTTACGGCCAATCATAAACAAAAATTTCAAGCAAAATAAGCCAATCAACAGAGCAGTCTTCGCTCCACGCCACTGATGATATGTTCTGCGCGCTAGTTACGTAGAGGCTGTCGTGAGGCTATACAGCGAACACACGCACATATATATATTTAAAATATAAATAGACCTTAATTTACAGATTAACAAAATATAAAAAGGGTTCAGGACGAGAAAAATGCCCACGGCGGTGGGAAAAAAAACCTCAATTAAATAAAAACACAGTTGTGTCTACAAGATGCCTTAGATAATTAGCGCAAGATAAAGTACACCCAAAACAACAGATATCGCGTGAGCTTATTCCCACGCTGAACGCAAATAGCCACGAAACCCGTGGAGCTGCAGATCGACAGAAACGTGACGGACTATTGTACAGCAGTCACCCACCGGCAGCTGGGATCAGGAAAAACAAGCGCTTGCCATTTGTTTCTAAGCTCTGTCTTTTTCAGGCTGGGGGGCGTGTTTTTGACTGTTCCAGCCAATGGAGAAGAGGGTAGAAAGAAATTCAAAAACACGCCCCCCAATCCGAAAAGGACAGGGCTTAGATCGAAAGAATGTCGTCACTGGGACCTCTTCTCCAATGGCTGTTCGCCGTTTCGGAGGCCAGCCAATGGAGAAGAGGTGCTGGGCTTAACCTCGCTACTCCAAGTCATTAAATCTCGCCCGCGAGACTGTTCATGTGCGCAGCCTACGCTAGCCGAGACCTAAAAAAAAGGCTCCAAGGAACTGAATAACTTCAGACCTGTCTCCCATCTCCCCCTCGTATCAAAAATCCTGGAAAAATGCGTCCTCCGACAACTGACTCAGCACATGGATAGCATCTACCTTCTTGACCCCCCACCAATCGGGTTTCAGAAAAGGCTATAGCACCGAGACCATTATCCTTCAAATTACAGATGACATCCACAAATCCCTCGATACCAATCAATGTTGCCTCCTCGTTCTCCTAGACCTGTCGGCAGCCTTTGACACGGTTGATCACCAACTTCTCATCAAGGCTTAGCTGATGAGGTGGTCCTATGCTGGTTCTCCTCCTTCTTACAAAGCCGTTCACAAAGGATAAAACAATTTTTTTTACCTCCGCCCTACACCCCGTCAGCAGGGGCGTACCCCAGGGTTCAGTGCTCTCACATCAACTGTTAAACATATACATGAAACCCCTCACCACCCTACTCAAAAATGCTAACATCCCTTTTCATCTCTATGCAGATGACACCCAGATCTATCTAGAAACCTCCTCCATAGATGACATTCACAGATTAAATGTCACTCTAAAGGAAATCCAACACTGGCTGTCGCTTAACCACCTTAAACTTAACCAAGATAAAACCAAAATCCTCATCCTCTCCAACAAGGAAGATAACCCCCACATTTCAAAATGGCTAAAAGCTCTGGATGTTCTTTATGGAAATAACACTCTGACCCACTCCACAGAATCATTAGAAATCACGCTAGACTCAATACTCGACATGGCCAAACACATGAAGAACTCCGCAAAGAGAGCCTTCATCAACCTGAAGCTACTAAATAAAATAAAACCCTTCATCCCAACCAACGACCTCAAACAAGCCACCCAATCACTGGTGCTATCCAGACTCGACTATGGGAATGCCACCCTCGCTGGTACAACAAAATCTCACCTAGCTCCCCTCAAAACTACTCTCAACGCAGCAGCTAGAATGGTCACTGGAATCAGGAAATACGACCACATTTCACCAGCACTCAGAGAATTAAAATGGCTCCCAGCCAAATTGCGTGCCAGTTTCCGAACTGCCTGCCTCTCACGCAAAGCCCTGTACACAGGAAAAAGTATTTGCACGCTAAACTCAAGAGGGCTGGTCAGACAAGGAGCCTCAGGAGCTCCAGCACCCTACTGCTCATTCCTATAAAACCATGCAAACAAAAAACTGCAGAACGGTCCTTCGCCGGAAATGTGCCCCAAATCTGGAACGCCATCCCATTCGGTATCAGGACTATCTTGTCCTTCACAAAATTAAAAAAACACCGAAAAGTCCTTTTCCTCAACCGCTCCTTTCTGAATGGATAGCCACCAACTAAACGCAAATTACTGCTCGCTCGTCTCTCCCAGACATTGAAGCTCTAAGACTTACCTCCTCCCTGCTTTTTGACACCCAACTGCTCCTCCCCCACCCCCAGTGGTTCAACCCCAAGACAACGTACACTCCATGAGGTTATCTCAGGACTCACGGACTACCTCAATGCTGCTCAGCACACTTGGCCTTCCGAACCTGTATATAGAACACTGCTTTTTTTAGTATCAACCCCAAGACATCGTGCACTCTACGAGGTTATCTCTGGACTCACGTACTACCTCATTGCTGCTCAGCACACTTGGACTTCGGAACCTACCTAAGGGGTTCTACGTCAAGACAACGTGCACTCTATGAGGTTATCTCAGGACTCACGTACTACCTCAACGCTGCTCAGCACACCTGGACTTCTGAACTTACCAAAGTGGCTCAAGCATAAAACAAAGTGCACCCTATGAGGTTATCTCAGCACTCACTGAGTACTTTTGACACGAAATTCTGTCCACATAATATTTGTGTTTTTGATATTCTGTCACTGATCCCCTTTGTGGTCATTTATTTATTTATATGTTTTGGGTGTACCTGGCAGCTGCTATTTGCTGCCAGGCCACTCCCTGTAAATACAGATGCACTCCTTGAGATAATTCGCAAGGCAAAGAATTTGATGCAACTTACTCAGGTAGTGCTACTGGTTCACTCCTGAATATTACAAGAGCAAGTCACACCTACTCATAGCAAAATCCTTGCGAAATGGGCCCAGTATTTCTCTGGGTTTACCTTTGTTCTTGGGCAGACCAAATTAGTACCATTGCTCCAGTCACTCTGTTATTTAGCTTGTGAACTCCGAAAACCCTTTAATGAAAAAATCCTTATATACTTAACTTGTAAAATACATAAATAAATGTATAAATATCTGTACTCATTAGCATTAATTGTCGTATTCATAAAGATAATAAAATAATTTACCCAGTAAAATTCTTATCAATGCAGGAATGGAGCACAAAGACTGTTAATGCATCAATGACTAAATCAAATCAACAAACTACATAAATTGGCCTGCTCCATTGGTTTACTGAAAATGTCACAAATACATTACAAAGCTAATCATACGAACATATCAATTTTAACGCAGGTGAAACCTTTAAAGCAAATTAATTTGTTTAAAAAAATCCTCAATTTAAAGAAATTATGTATATTGTATTTCTTAAGCACAAATCTAGCCAAAATATTCCTAATCATCCAGCACTCAATCAGACTACTACACAAAAGAAAACTCAACTCATAGCATAGGAATCAGAACTTGTCAAACTTTGGAGTCAAAAACAGCACTTGAAAATCAACTGGGAGACTCCGATGTTATGTTGCGTACCTATAAAAGGACATAGCTATGGAAAGGCGGGATTACACCTCTAGAGTCTGCTTACCATTCTCCAAAATCCCGTCACAGGTCGACTGGACCTTTTTACCTGTCATAGAGTGAATTTAGGCAATCTAGTCACAACTAAATAAATCAATTTCAGAATGCCCAATTGCTTTCCCCAAAGAACCGCTGACTAAAGACTGAATTTTATAAGGTTTATTACATAACCAAAAATAACTGGAGATACAGGCACCTCAGCAAGAGGTTCAGGAGATAAACGGGTACTAATACAAACATAATCCTACGGAAAAGTCTCAAACGACTAATGAAAAGAACGAGAATCAACTCCAGATCCATCAAACTAAACAGGATAGCTATAACTTGAGTTCAGGTACTCATCAGGATAAAAGACATAAATTCAGATTAGTCTGTCCCTACTCTATGCTAGATGACATCCCTACTCAACACCAGCCCAACCTAACCAAAAGGTGTCAGCCGTGGGGACTTCCTAAGAAGTTCACCACCTTCTCCCTTAGACTGGAATTTCCATCCCCGCTGCTAAGCTCCTTGCCCATGCGACCACTCTCTCTAACTCCTCAGCCATCTGCTCTGCCTCCACCCTCGGGGCACTGTCCCTAATACAAAACCCCACAATGTTGTCGACACGCCTATAGGTACGCCCATCTAGAAGGTGTTGGGTTCTGTAAACTTCCACATGGCATGGGTCCATCCTTGTCCGTTCAAACGTCCTTGGGTCCCAGGCTCTTCATCCTTTCAAGTTGCCTTCTTGAATTCCTGGTCTACTCCTCCATGTCTGGGTCTAGTATCCTAACGTTCATACACAATGGGCCCTTCTACTCTACTATCTGCTTGATGAGGCGCCTGCAAAGAAATACACGCAAATAGCTCACAGTCTACAATCGTTGCAACATTTTCTAAAGGCTCTTTTATAAAACATTTCTACAGTTAAATGTTAAGCAAGACATTTTCCAACGGGCCTGCGCCATCTCCATAAACTAGGCCTCAGCTAAACTATAGGCCTTACGTTTAAATGAACAATTCTCTGTGTTCACTTAGGTCTTCAACTTTAACGACAAATGCATTTTCTCTATATTCGACTAATTATTGAGTACATAAAACATGATCACATTTCAGTTAACCAATCTGAAGACACATTAGTAAATCAATTAAACACTCTTCTAAGTAATAAAGATTTCATTTCAAAGCAACTCTACATTGCAGCAAATATGAATTTGCACCTTGTAACGTTGGTTCTGCACATTCTCTGATCCCAATTTGCTTGGGTACTTGTCATACATTGCGTCTAAACATGATTAAAGTCCTCTATATATGCGGGTGCTAACTACTTGTACATATGCTGCACCCCTACAAATCTCACTGTAAATGGCGCTCTCTCAGTTCCCCCCTTTGATGACCCGTGTCATCACCACCTTCACATCATCCTCAGGGTAAGAACTAAGCTAAACTGAGCTTGTGGCCATTTTTCCCCTCTTGAGCATCTCCAATGCTCTCAAACTGCGGTATTGATTATCTTGCAGTCTTTCCATTCGCATCTCTTACGCTCTCATTGATCTCGCCAATCTATTTGCCCTATACCACTTACCCAACCTCACTAAACCCCACAAGACGATCACACATACCACTGCTATGATAAGGGGTTTTAGTACAAATCCAAGGAAACCCTTTCCTAGGTTGGCAAACCAGTTTCCAACCTTTCCAAATCCCTTGCCAACGGTCTCCCATGCATTCTCTCGGGTCAAATCCTCGATCTCATAATGGATTGCAGTAATGTTGGTTATATATGTCTCCAGATCCTTAGAGTTGTCTGGTATATAAGTGCAGCATTCCTGAATCTTCAAACGTTTACAGACTCCGCCCTCTTTTGCTAGGATGACGTCTAGGGCAAGACGGTTCTGTAAAACCATTGTCCTTATCGACAACATCTCACCCTCAACCAACACTAATGACTTGGCTGTATTCATTGACAGCTCATCCACTACAGTTGCTAACCGCCTTATCTTGATGTCATTCAAAATGACCCCTAACATAGGTATCGCTGCTCCAAACACATCTCCAATTATCGCTCCAGCACTCTCTCCCTGCTTCACCCTCCTCTGGGACCCTCCCTCCAAGAGAGCAAAATCCTCAGTATGATAAATCTTGGGAAAGATAATTGCTAGGTAACACGTTCCATACCACTTCTCTGGCAATCTCACATACGCATTCTTTCCACAGACAAAATATACAGTAGGGATCACCTGCACCACACTCTTCAAGAAGTCCTTTGTGTAGTACTCTAATGTAAAGGTGTGTTCACATGTAGTATGGCCTACATAGACATTTTCATAGTATGTCTGTGGTCTGTGCAGGCACAGCTTCCCCTTCTGTACTTCATCTAGAGCTATTGGACCATAACTCCCCCTTGACTTGTGTTTCTTCTCTTCTTCGGTCCAATCTACCTTTCCTTGTCCTGAATCTCGCAACTGTTTTTGCTTCGTGTACCTGTCCTCCACCTGCTCAATGAACTTCTTTTCTACCTCTGACAACGAACAAGTCAAATTGTGTCGGTGTGCATATGGGGTGTCTAGCTCTTGTGTGGGAATGAAAAAATATCCCAGTCTGTCCTCTGACTTATAATAATCCCACTTATTCAAGTGCTTGTAATTAGTGACTTCTGGTAACACGGCATCATAATTGGAAAAATAATATTCAAAATGATTCCGTACATATAATATGCTAATCAACAAACTACAAGAAATTCCATATGTCAATGGAAGGTGATGGTATCTAATACCCTCATCTACTGAAGCTGGCAATTGCATACACACGTAACAGTCCTTCGCATCCATCGCATCAATGTATTCATACAGCAGCTTTGCAAACGCGTTCTGTCCAAAATTTCCTTTAGACAGATCTGTATGTAACCTACGACTTTCTGCAGCCAGCAAGGCCTTTTCTCTCTTTTCCCTTTCTTCCTTCTGACTAGGGGTGTCAGGTGCCTGTGTCCCCTCAGCCTTCTCTACTGGTTCGTGTGGTACAAAATAGGAAACTGAAACTACTATAACTATAAGGAGGATAACTCCTGCTAAAAGGGTGCCTACTATGCACTTGGCTCTACGATTCGGGTTTCCAGACGCCATGGTCTCAGTACAAAGTAGTTTGTTCTCGGAAAGCACCCAAAGTCTCCTTCTATGCTATTTGAGTCTCTCGAACCACATCTGGTAACCTGAAATTCTGTTTCAGTTCTTCTTTTGTTTCAATCAACAGACAGCCCTAACCCTTCTCCGTCCTCTGTGGAAAGTCCCTAAATTTGTTCTTCTTCCACTGGGCTCTAGGTTAAGTTCAACAGCTATTGACAAAGTCTTTTCAAAGTCTCTTCAAAGCAAATTCGAAGTTAAGCAACTCTAAAGTTCAAAGTTCAAAAGTTCAGATTTCAAAGTTCTCAATAGTCTATGATTATACTTGATCCGATGGCCTGCAACACATAATCTAAGAGTTCCATGCGGAGCACAACTTCATCATATACTGGCATGTCGGGAACGAATGTAGGAAAAATCAGTCTATCCAGGAGTAAATCACGTATCTTGCTTAGGAGAGGGGGGTTGGGAATGGTGAGTGTCAGTATACCTTCAATTTCAAGTCCAGGTACCAACAGCATCACTTCCAGCTTAACATTGGGGATTGTGCTGGTCACTGCTACTGACCTCACCCTCCCGGACCTCAGTACCCCCGGCATTGGTACTCCTAGCATAGGTAAAAGGGTAGGTCCACTCTGGGGTGGCGTATCTCTGGCAAGGTACTCTCACCCTCCTTGACCTTCTCGGACCCCCCTGCTCAGCTCCTTCGTTTTCCCCTTCCGGATCAGATTCTTCGGACACAGGGGCAAGTTCACTTTCGGAAGCCAATCTCACATTCCTTCGCCTCCGTCCAATGAGCCTCTGCACCTCTTGCTCGTCGGCTTCTCGTTTGCACACCCTGTTCGTCCCCGCTGCTAGGCTCTTCTGCACTCAGATCGCCTTCTCCGCCACTTCCTTCTTCTGGGGCGGATTCGGTGTCACTGTCGTCGTGATCATATACAGCCTGATCAGGGGAATCCCCGACTTCCACTGGCACCCCCACAGCTTGACTTGTCCCCTCTTTCGGATCCTCTTCTTCGTTATTGTCCTTCTGCGGGTGCTGGAACTCGTCGGGTGTGAGAAGCATGGACCCAATTTGGTAATCCGCCACACTTCACAGCAGTAGTGGTGATTAGAATCACTTGGAAAGGTCCTCTCCAACGTACGTCCAGGCAGCTCTTTCTCACGTGTTTTCTTACGAGGACCCAGTCACCCGGGCACAGGTCGTGACATAGGTCGCTAGCAGCCGGAACTTCAGCAGCCTGCACCTGAAGGGACACAGAACGGATGACATCAGATAGTCCCCTGCAGTAATCAAGTAATCTGTGATATTCAGCAAAGCAGTTGTAGGAATAGATGGCAGTCTCATAGCCCTTCCCATCAGAATTTCATGAGGTGAGAGCCCTGTCCTCCTATCTGGGGTACTGCGCATACTCATTAGTACCAACGGCAGTGCATCGGGCCATTTCAGGGACGTGGATGAACACACTTTTGCCATTCGGGCCTTTAGGGTTCCGTTGATCTGCTCTACTATGCCCGAAGCTTCCGGACGGTAACTACAATGCAGTCTTTGATCAATGTTCAGGGCAGAGCATCTTCACAACTTCGCTATTAAAGTGTTTTCCTCTGTCCGATTCCAGAGAGGTCGGAACCCCGAATCGTGGCACCAATTCCCTCAACAATAGTTTGGCTACAGTGAGTGTATCGCACCTACGAGTGGGAGATGCCTCAACCCATCTAGAGAACACACACACAATCACCAAGACATACCTGAGGCTATTACACCTTGGCATTTCAATGAAGTCTATTTGCATCCTGTAAAAAGGTCCACCGGACCTTCCAATGTGACTCAGGGTGACTGGTGTTCTTTTCCCAACATTTATCTGTTGACACGTTACACATCTCTGACACACTGCTTCCGCAGCCTGTCTAAACTTGGGGTTGTACCACGTCTGCCTGAACACACGCAACATCGCATCCCTTCCCAGATGCACAGGACCATGAATCTGGCGTGCCATCGCACTCACCAGCTCATTCGGCAACACAGCTCTTCCATCAGCTGAAACCCACATGTCCAAGTCTCCCTTGACACAACCAGCCGATTCCCACACCTTTTTCTCATAATCTGACGTCTGCTCTTGCATGTCTCTCAACTCTTCCCATGTGTCTGCCACCTCAAGCATCATGCTTAGCTCAGTTCTTTCCCTTGGTCCCTCAATGTATTGTTCAGTAAAGGAGTATCCCTGCTCCGCACAGTAGCGTGCAACTTCATCTGCATAACGATTCCCCATTGTCACGAAGTCCGTGCCTCTGGTGTGAGCTGTACATTTTACCACTGCTATTGCGGCAGGACCTTGCAACGCCTCCAGTAATAACCTGACGAACTCGCCATTCCTGATTGGGGAGCCCGATGATGTCATGTATCCCCTCTGCGACCACAACTGTCCGAAATCATGAACCACCCCAAATCCATATTGGCTGTCAGTGAAAATGGTGATCCGAATCCCATTGGCTGCCAAACAGGCACGCGTCAGTGCAATTATTTCAGCCACCTGCGCGGAGTGTACTCCTTCCAGGCAGGCAGCTTCAATTATTCCAGAAATAGTGCAGACAGCAAAGGCTGCTCTCAACTGACCAGTATTGTCTCTTATGCATGAGCCATCCACAAAGTAAATTTCATCGGGGTCTGTCAATGGCACATCAACAATATCCGGCCTAGGTTTGGTGCATAGTTCAGTTACATCAAGGCAATCATGGCCTTCCCAATCATCTTCTATATCATTCGGTAATGGCAACAGGGTAGCAGGATTCAAGACAGAGCACCTCCTGAGAGTCACATTCTCCGCAGCAAGTATAACCTGCTCGTAGCGTGTGAGCCTGTTGTTGGTTAAGTGCTGCGTCCTGGTCCTGGTCATCAACAATTCCACAGAATGAGGTACATGCACTGTCAGTGGATATCCCATCACTATGCTTTCACATCTTTCAATACTGACACCTGTTGCAGCAACGGATTTGAAACATCCGGGCAACGCTGCGGCTACTGGGTCTAAGGTAGCCGAAAAGTAAGCATCTGGTCTACGGACTCCTCCGTGATCCTGTACTAAGACAGCTAAAGCACATCCTTCCCTCTCGCAGCAGAATAATGCAAATGATTTGTGGTAATCTGGCATTCCCAGAGCCGGAGCACGACACAAGTCCTCTCTCAGCTCAAGAAAAGCCATCATACAATCTGTGTCCCATGGTACCGGATCAACCACATCTTTGTGCGTCAGTTTCTGCAATGGTTTCGCCTTCAGGGAAAAGTTAGCAATCCATTGTCGGCAGTAGCCAACCATGCCCAGGAACATTCTAACCTCTCTTTGGGTTGAGGGCACAGTCATCCTCATGATCGTCTCTATTCTGTCAGGCGACACTTTCCTCTTTCCCTGCTCTATTCTGTGGCCCAAATACTGCACTTCCTGCAGGCAGTACTATAACTTGCTGGGTGATACCTTGTGTCCATTCTCTCCCAAATGGCTCAACAAGGCGATGGTGTCAATCCTACAAGCATCTTCGGTGTCTGACGCAACAAGGAGGTCGTCTATGTACTGTACGAGAACTGAGTTCTGTGGCAGTACCAGACTTTCAAGATTCCTTTTCAGCAGCTGATTAAAGATCGATGGGCTCTCTGTATACCCTTGGGGGATACGGCACCATGTTAAAACGCGACTCTCTATTTTGAACGCAAAAAGATATTGGCTTTCCTCGTGCAGTGGGATAGAAAAGAAAGCTTGACACAGATCAATCACAGAGAACCATTCGGCTTGGAACGGTATCTGAAACAATATTACTGCTGGATTCGGTACCACTGGACAACATGGGACAACTATGTTGTTAATTTTTCGTAGGTCCTGTACTATCCTGAACTTCCCACTTGGCTTCTGCAGGCCCATTATCGGAGAGTTACAGGGACTGCCCATAACCTCCTTCAGAATCCCTTGTCTAATCATTGACTCAATCACGGGTTTTATTCCTTCCAAAGTCTCTGGAGTCAGCTTGTACTGTGGTGTTCTAGGGAAGTCAGCATTTGGTCTTACTTGAATTCTGACAGGCTCTACTCCCTTGATCAGTCCTATCTCTTCCCCCGTAAAGTCCCACACCTCCGGGGAGACTGAATCTCTCAAATCCCATGGGAGTTCATCCACAGTTATAGGGTATAATTAGATGCACTCATGCGTGTTTGTCTGCAATTCTACTCCCTTGGGGGTACAATAGATGGTGCAATTGAGTTTACACAAAAGATCTCTTCCCAGTAGACATACAGGACTGGAATCGCACACTATAAACTGGTGTCTATCTCTGAAACTTCCGATCTTTACCGGAACTGGCTCAGTCAGGGGATTTGTCATTCTTCTGTTTGCAACCCCCACCACTTGAATAGTCTGTCCTGAAAGGGGCAAATTAGGGACCACTGCGGACCGCACAGTAGACCTGGAAGCACCAGTATCTACCAAGAAGGTGGTGGGGTGTCCATCTACGTCAGCCTCTACAAAGGGTCCCCTCTGGTCTACCTCTAGTACTGCTCCCAGGGTACAGTCTTCCTCCCCATTCAGGCACCGTCCTGACACTGGATCAAAGTAATAGTGCTCATCTCCCTCGACTATGAAGGGCATCTGCTTGTAAACCTTGTTCCCTCCTGAAATCTTAGGTGGTTGAGGGACCGGAGCCCTAGGGGCCGATGTCCCCCCTTTTGTCATTTGGGGCTTAGTCACTGTCACCTTCCGCCTCGGAGGGGCTTCGACTTCCTCCTCTTCCTCCTGCTGCACCTGGTTGTCCGGATTATGGGGGCACTCGCGTTTCCAATGCCCGACCTCATGACACTGATGGCACTTGGTCGTCTTCTTCAGGGCCGCTATATCTATCCTAGGTCTCGGACCTTCTTCATTGTCTCTTTTCTGTCCCCCTGACTTCCTCCACAAGGTGCCATTGCCTGACTGACCCTGTCCTCCCGCTTGCATCTGGACTAACATCAGTTTATCCTTAAGCTTCTTTGTCTTCGAGTCTATCTCATCACTGCAGTACCTCGCATACCTCAGAATCTCATCTAGGGGCTTGTTTTGCCAACAGATCAAATGTTGCTGTATCATGAGGCAAATATCAGGCCTCAATCCCAGCACAGACTTGGATACAAACTGTCCCATATCCTTCGGATCCATCACATCTAATCCGCTGTACTGCTTGAAAATCAGCAATAGCCTCTCATAGTACTCATGCACCGTCTCTTTTGGTTCCTGCCTGGTACGATCTATCTTTACCCAATCTATGTCTTGTGGTGGTACTTTAGTTTTCAGCCACGTGATTGCCTGTTCGTACTTTGCCATCACCCTGGGCGACGGTCCATTCGTGGCAGAATCACGTTCTGGCTCTGCCGTGGGCCATTCAACACTGACCTTGCATGCTATCCACAAATCGCTTGGAACCACAATGTCAAACAGTGTGTTTAAATCAATCCACAGTACCTTTGAGATTTTAACGAACCTCTCTACCTGCTTGTACCATTCCACTGGACTCTCTCGCAACTTTGGGAAGGTGTTTGTAAAGGCAGCCAGGTCTCCCCTGCTCCAAGGTACATGTACATATCCACCATGAGCCACCTCCCTCAAGGGGTACGCTTCAGCGTGCATCAACCCTCCTCCCGGGGGTGTCCCGATCACACTCCGCCTAACAGTCTTTTTCCTTGACCACCTTTCCTCCCACTTCTCCATGGTGGACCATGTTCGAATTCCCATGATCAGCTCCCTGATGTGGGTTTTTAACCCGATCACCCTCTTTTCTTCTAGGTCTTGATCCGAGTACTGTAACCTGTGGCCCCCTTGTAGGGCTTTAGTCTTTGTCAGGTCCACCTCATACTTGTTCGCTAGTTCTGAGAGTTTCTCATGAGCTGTCCTAGCTTTCCGAGTGACATCCTTTGCTATGAACAACAGCTCATCTGGTTCGTAAAGTTCGATCCTTTCTATTGGCAGTGTACCTTCCACAATCTCCTCTACTTCTGATTTTAGTCTCAGCACATCTAACCTCCTTGCCTTTATTGCCGCTCTCAAGGTGCCTTGGCTAAAAGTTTCCTTAGTGTCCCTCCCGCTTGTATCCTGACTCACTCTCCTGTTTTCTTCAGGTGTGTTAGGAGAAACCCGTCTACCTTCACAACCCTCTAGTCCCACTACTGTCGACTGTCTCTGGAGGTGCTCCCCACACCTCTGTGTTCCCATTCCTGTCTGCTTTCGCTAGCTCCACAGTGAGAACCCTTCCTATTCTCCTCATTCCCTGACCCAAACACGTTCCTTGACCTGTCGCTTTGGGTATCCACAACTGTTTCCCAAGTTCTCAAATCTGGCCTTAGCTCCCTCATCGACCTCGGCCTTGGTCCTCTCAGATCCATAGATCCCCTCCAACCCCCTCTCTCCTCCGAGGAGTCGGCCGTTGCTACCAAAGGGGTGCTCCGTTCCACAGGTGAGGTAATGTCTTCCACCCATCTGCCACATTAGTTCTGTCTCCACTGGCACTCCTCTCACTCCCCATCTGGAGTGGATTCTCATTATGGGTCTGTTCTGGATTGTACACTGATACTATGGGACCTATGGTAACAGGCACTGTAAGGGCGTCTGGCAGTTTCTGAGAGTGGACACCCTCTTCCACCCGTACCTTCTGTACTGTAAATCTTCCCACTACTCTCGCTACTGGGGAGGGTGGTGGTGCCTTTTCTCCCTTGTCTGGGGTAAACTTGTCCCCTGGGGTTTCCCATCCGTTCCCCATTGGAACTCCGCCTTCCCCTACTGGGGCTTCCCAGTGCTTTGCCGATGTTTGTGTTCCCTCTAGCTCTGGATTGTATGGGGGTGGCCTTTCTGACAACAGCCTCTCTATCAGACTGTCGTCTGTCTCACTGTCTTCATCCTCTGTGCTCTTTTTCTGCCCATCCCCTGCACTTTCCAGCAATGGATACAACTTGTCTACTGTAATAGTCTGTACCCTCCATCTCTTTTCCATGGCATCCCACCTCGCTTCTTGGACCGCCCTTACCGATCGCTTCACTCTTTCCTGTCTCCTGTCTCTGTTCCTGTCATGGGCTGCCCTGATCCATGCATTGAGCGCTTCAAACTGTGTTGGTCTGGGCAAAGGCCGCAATGCAGCCATAATCGCTTTCAACTGGTATAACACTTCTAGTCTAAACGTTCCATATTTAGGAAAAGTCAATTCCTCATTTCCATCAGTCATCTTACACCAATTATCGAGCCACAATATGGTATGTAACCCAACATTCGTTGCCATATAATAAGCTGGAGTGTCCTCGGGTGGAGCCTCCTCCCCACCCCGAGGTTCTATCCTGTTTTCTCCTTTGAAACATTTTCGCAACACTTTAAAACATTTCATGATGAAAACCACGACGTTTCCTTGTTTACAACACTCGTTGTACTTCCTGATGACAATCCACCAATCTCAGCGCGGCTTCACACCAACCGCCCTATCGCAGCGCGGCTTCACACCAACCGCCCTATCACAGCGCGGCTCCTTCTGATGTCACTCGCCTCCGTTTCGCAGCAGTTCCCCTCCTTTCTCCGATGTCTCGCCGGTCACGCATGCGTCCCAATCATACACTAGAAATGATTACTTCCGACTAAGCAACCACTTCCTTGACTGTACGGCCACAGTCTAACCGTAATTGTCACCCAACCGGCAAATGCCTGTCCGCGAACGGACAATCACCTCAACTGTTCAACACACGGTAACTTCCGACCAGCGTCCGTTACCCCCGCTCCCTCTTTCCTCATCCTTCGGGCGATCAATGGTACCTCATGACCCCCTTACAATGGTCGACAATTACTTTGGGTGTTCGATACACCCGAACCACTTAAACTTCCCTTAAGCTTAAGATTTTCACCGGTTGCGCGCGCTCACAACCTAATCTCCTTTCACACTACAGGCATTCAACTCCGCAAGACATTACAACACAATGACACAACATAACATCGCAATCTAGCAACGCATGACCCTTTTCATACTCACTCTCCTCCGACCTGCTGCTTTCTGCCGCACTGTTACTCTCCGTCAGTTTCCATGGAACGCCATCCTCCGTCCGCGATTCTCTGGACGTTCTTCATTTGTTCTCTATGGGCCTCGGGGAAATCTCAACCTACTTCTAGATTACCCTTTCTCTAGAAGGTAACCATCCTACACTGCTACCAACTGGAAAGGCGGGATTACACCTCTAGAGTCTGCTTACCATTCTCCAAAATCCCGTCACAGGTCGACTGGACCTTTTTACCTGTCATAGAGTGAATTTAGGCAATCTAGTCACAACTAAATAAATCAATTTCAGAATGCCCAATTGCTTTCCCCAAAGAACCGCTGACTAAAGACTGAATTTTATAAGGTTTATTACATAACCAAAAATAACTGGAGATACAGGCACCTCAGCAAGAGGTTCAGGAGATAAACAGGTACTAATACAAACATAATCCTACGGAAAAGTCTCAAACGACTAATGAAAAGAACGAGAATCAACTCCAGAACCATCAAACTAAACAGGATAGCTATAACTTGAGTTCAGGTACTCATCAGGATAAAAGACATAAATTCAGATTAGTCTGTCCCTACTCTATGCTAGATGACATCCCTACTCAACACCAGCCCAACCTAACCAAAAGGTGTCAGCCGTGGGGACTTCCTAAGAAGTTCACCACCTTCTCCCTTAGACTGGAATTTCCATCCCCGCTGCTAAGCTCCTTGCCCATGCGACCACTCTCTCTAACTCCTCAGCCATCTGCTCTGCCTCCACCCTCGGGGCACTGTCCCTAATACAAAACCCCACAATGTTGTCGACACGCCTATAGGTACGCCCATCTAGAAGGTGTTGGGTTCTGTAAACTTCCACATGGCATGGGTCCATCCTTGTCCGTTCAAACGTCCTTGGGTCCCAGGCTCTTCATCCTTTCAAGTTGCCTTCTTGAATTCCTGGTCTACTCCTCCATGTCTGGGTCTAGTATCCTAACGTTCATACACAATGGGCCCTTCTACTCTACTATCTGCTTGATGAGGCGCCTGCAAAGAAATACACGCAAATAGCTCACAGTCTACAATCGTTGCAACATTTTCTAAAGGCTCTTTTATAAAACATTTCTACAGTTAAATGTTAAGCAAGACATTTTCCAACGGGCCTGCGCCATCTCCATAAACTAGGCCTCAGCTAAACTATAGGCCTTACGTTTAAATGAACAATTCTCTGTGTTCACTTAGGTCTTCAACCTTAACGACAAATGCATTTTCTCTATATTCGACTAATTATTGAGTACATAAAACATGATCACATTTCAGTTAACCAATCTGAAGACACATTAGTAAATCAATTAAACACTCTTCTAAGTAATAAAGATTTCATTTCAAAGCAACTCTACATTGCAGCAAATATGAATTTGCACCTTGTAACGTTGGTTCTGCACATTCTCTGACCCCAATTTGCTTGGGTACTTGTCATACATTGTGTCTAAACATGATTAAAGTCCTCTATATATGCGGGTGCTAACTACTTGTACATATGCTGCACCCCTACAAATCTCACTGTAAATGGCGCTCTCTCAGCTATTTCTAATTTAATCTCCATATGAAAATGTTGTTATATTCGCAGTTATGGGTTATAGAGTGATGCAGCGGAGGAACCATCAGTGGCATTTCAGTCCATCCAGAAACAAAACGGAGGTTTTTAGAACCAAGACTAGTAGGTTGTTGACAAGGTTACTGTTTTCCATATCTTCTGTTTTGAAATGTATATGCACAGTAGTTGGCAGCAAAAAGAAATTATTTACTCCGTTTTGCCAACTCAGTCTTCTAATTTGTTAATTATTTGACTTGCTAAACTTACTACTAGTTTGTGGTAGTACTGGCAGCATGTTACTTTGCTCTGTAGCTGCCTGATGGTCACTGACCCCCTCTCTCTGTTCCATTGCTGGAAGACAAGTATATGTTCAGAAGGGTTCCTGCTTGTACCTACCTGCAACATTAAGCCCCTTTTTAGGCTGACTCTTGGACTGGGGCAAATCCAGAAGAAGATGGATGATGGCACAGGAGCGTGTCTGATTCAAAGTGCAATAATATACTCTTGCATTAAGGGAGGGTTTCACTACGTTTTGAGTTCCCCACAAAAAACAGAGCTCATGTGATCAATATCATTGATCCTGGTGCTCTGATGGAAACTTGAATGATCTTTAACCTTTCTGGTTGTCTCTATCCCTGGTAGTAGGCAAAAGAATGAGTTACTGTATGGTCCTTTTTCCCCAAGCATCTTAAACCCAGCTCCAACTTTGCTGTTTCTGGGAAAGCTGGATTGATTGTGAATTTCCTTTTTATTTTTCCCTGGCAGGTGGTAATTTGGCTTTTTCATCCTGCTTCCATGGTGAGGTCTTCAGTATTTTAGGTGTTATATGCAACTCCAAAGTCTCTAAGCTCCAGCTAAATCACAATCTGTAGGATGTCTCATGCATTTTACCTTTAATGGGCAACAGTTTGTGACCCAACCCAGCAATAGATTTAGTAGCCACTCTCATGGCCAAAGATGCAAACTTTTCTGTCATCCTCTCACTTTCTGTTCCCACTTAGGTCTAACTCCTCTGCTGTTTCTTGCAGGGCGAGACTTTCCGAGTCCTAGTGTAGGAGCTTTGTTGCATAGTCTTGGTCTCCTCAATCTCCAGGCTCCAAGGCAGTAGCACAGACCTTTCCAGATCCATGCTTCTTTTTCCGCTCACAGACCCACTATCTCCGGTTACTTTACCCCCTCCTTACATCCCATAGATTCCATCGTGCTCACTCCCCCTCATTGTGTGATTAGCCATTAATAGTTACTGTCTAAGACATTAACAAGCGTATCTCCATGTCAGATACCTTGTTTGCTCGTGTTTCTATGCTAAACCATCCAGCAAACTCAGGCTCTTAACTTAGACACTGCCTTGATTATTCAGTGTATTTTGCTACATTCCTTTCTTGGAATAAAAAGCTAAATATTTTGGAAGGTATTCAGCATTTAACAAGCAAGCTTTTTGTTGATTTAGCTTTTGCTGCTTAAGTGACTTTATTACATGTATATATCGCTCTCCAAGCTAAGGTAGCTCTAGGCGCTCTAGCCAGTATAACCTTCATATCTCAGGGTGCAAATGTATCTGTGGCAATAATACACTATTTTTAATGCATTTTGAAATTAAAAACCTACGCAGTGGGTCCCTTTTTTGGGACATCATTAAGATTTCAGAATTCCTTCCCTCCCTCTAGTAGCACAAACCAGCTTGATTTGCTTTTAATTAGATTTTAATTTCTTGACTGCAGTTCCGTACCAAAATTAAAGCTTAAATTCTGCTGATTTCAAACAAATGAACGCGAAGAATCCGAAATTCACGCAATCCCATTAACTTTCTTCATCATGACTGCTTGTAGTCACGGAGGTGCCCTTCTGTACTCTCTCAACAATTAACGGTGCTGTATTTCTGCATACCTTGCTCTAATGCAGCAATTAACTGTATTAGAAACGTGAAGAGCAAAAAGGAACCTGTATAATGTTCATGCTTTTCACACAACATATTTACTTCTTTGTTCAACAGAAAATAAGTAATTATCACAGCAACTGCCACATCACATGCGCTCATGCTACAATACCTCTGAACGGAAAATGAGAAGCGCTACCATCTTGTGTGAATGTTTCTATTTTTTTACAGTGCTTTACAAGAAAACATAGGTGTTAAGGCAAACTTAAATATTCCCCAGTCTGCCTTTAGAGGTACAGGGTTAAACACATTAGATCTGTCTGCTGAAGAAATATGCCTCTATGATTCTAATGAATAATAGGCACTAGGAATAGTTGCAAAAACTATTGCCAGTCGGTTATACTAATTAAGGCTAGCTGATGCATATATAGAGGCATCAAACTATGCACCAAATGGGAACCACAAGATCAATCTCATCCCAGTTTTTTGCTTCTAGGCGTCAGCCACGTAGATCTTCATCAGGATAGCCATGTTACTGTTGAAGTCTCACGTAGATCCTGCATCGTTTGCCTGACCATAGTTCATGGAGTTTTCTTCTTTTCCAGTGTTTTTTACTCTGGTGTAGCATTTCGCCTGTAAACTGGTTACATTTCCTCGTAAGTGCTACTTGGCACTGACAATCGATGTGCCATTGTTGGAAATTGGGTTACTGGTTGAGCTGTGGCTGCAGCTCAAGCAGCAGCCACAGAGCCATCAGGGTGAAACATAAGCAAACCCCAACTTAACCTGTGCTTAACCCTTTGGTAGCTTTGCACAAAGCAGTCCGTCTTAACTCCGAGACAATCTGTAAAGTATTTATGCAGCACTTCAAACAGTAACAGAAAAAACACACTAAAAAAATCCCAAACCAATTTAGAAAATAGACTAAACTTTAATAAATTATTTTAGACCTAACCGACAAAAATCCAATCAGTAGAACCAGAGATCTGAAGTCTCAAACTTTTAAGAATAGTGAATAGTGAATAGTGGATTGAAGCACAAAGCTCCAACTGTGGTTATCTGGTCGTGCCAGAGGGTGATAGCCACATGGTCAGGCCACTGTGATGGATTGCAGGCCGGATACAGGGACCAAGTTAGGCCCAGTAAACAAGAATACCTTAAATCCTGGTTGGGGAGTGTTGTGAGATCCTGCGTCGAGGATGCATCCTGCTGCAACGGTTCCAAGGAGCCATGAGGCTGCAGTGTGAGGTCCGTCATTGTCGAGGATGCCATTGAAGAAGGAATTGTAATGTGAAGTTCTGCGTTGAAGATGCATCGCGCACTGGATGGTTCTGAAGAAGCTGCGGGTCTGTGACGCGAGGTCCTGCATAGTCGTCGAGGATGCTGCTGGTGAAGGGCTTGAGATGCAGAGGCCTGCATTGAGGATTCATTGCTCTGCAACAATTCCGAGGAGACAGCAAGCTGCAAGATTCGGTGTCGGTGATGGGTCGCACTGCAGCAGTTCCAAAGTGGTTGCAAAGAGATGTGTTGCTACATTGGTACTGCTCACAGGACTACTGCTGGGCTGGTAGAGCCCTTTCGGTGCCCCTTAAAGGGGTCCAGGACTGGGTTGGGACCACTTGGGGGAGGGGGATAGGACTCGCAACAGACTGGGTGCAGGTCCTGGGCTCAAGATGTTTGGGGGCCTTCTGCCCCTAAAGCTCTGGTCAGGAGGCCAGTCTACTATACCTTCAAGTCACTCTTGTGGATCTGGGTTCAAGATGCAGGTCCAGAATTTTTACTCAGGCAGCAGGGCAACAGAATAGCAGTATTTCTTGACGAACATCAGTACATCTGAGTCTTCCACAGGTCCAGAGGTGTACTGAAGAGTTGGGTCTGACGGTCCAATATTGATACCTGGTGGCCTCTTTAAAGTAGAAGGTTTTGAAGTGTTCTGCCCCCAGAGGTGCTTTTTTATTTTATTTACATTTTTTATTAATTTTATTATACAGTAGAGCAGTACCATACTACAAACAAATAGCAGGTTAAACATTTCAATTAGGCAGCCGTTACCGACATTATTACATTCAAGGGCAGCAGTAGACATACTTCAGCAGGATACACAATGAAAATAGCTCTTATTTACAGGTGCAGCATTAATAGAGCTATCAAGAAGACCCAGGGCATACATTTGACCCATCTGTATCTATACCAGTTGGGGGAACTCTATGCCCTGCACCTCCCTCTCCCCAGCATGCTGGACAGCGCACTCGTGGTTCATCAATGTGGTATGAGAAGCCAGAGGTAGTCCACATCTATTATGTGTTATCTTCGGATGTTGCATCTATCCTTTCCGAGTCACGTTGAAGCAAATAGCTGTGAAGTGGTCCCCATATGTCTTTCGGCCTAGTTGCCCTTGGGAGAGTTTCCGCATATGCAGTTGTTTGTTCTTGACAGTATACTAAATCAGTTAACCAATCCTTAAATTTAGGGGCCCGTCCCCCTCCACATCTACAGGCCACTTTTCGTTTAGCTATATTGCTGTAAACTTCCGATATGACGTAGGGATGTGTGCTGTGTAGCTGAGGAGGCCCATCATGGGATCCCTCTCAAGTGTGATATTTATCATCTTCCCGATCGCCTCGTAAACTTGGTCCCAAAACTCCTGCACTGAGGAACATTCCCTTGCTAGATTAAAAAAACCTGCCCCCTTCCTACCACATCTATCGCATCTGTCATGATCTTGTAAATGAAAGCAATGTTTTTTTGGCCGGTGTGTAGTATAAACGTTGTAGAAATTTAAAATGCATGACTCTCAACCTGCAACTAGCTGATATTTGGGATGTTTGTGCGCTGCAATAGTCCCATTGCTCATCCGTTACATCAACCTGCAGATCCTCTGTCTAATGTACACGTGCGGGGCTCAAGGAAACCTCTTGATAAGCGTGTATGCATCTATATAGATGAGACACCAAATTCTTCCCATCTACTGGTTCATGTGGAAAATCCGGGAGGATCGCCTTTATCCCTTGCCTCAATCTCACATAAAGAAAGACATGCAGTAGAGTAGGTTGTATCCCCTGAAATAGGTAGTCTGAAGATCTGAACCGTCCTTTATGAAATAAGTCTCCCCACACCGTGACATGGACCCGGGCGCACAGGTTTTGAAACCCCTTTTCCTGTAGTTAGGATATGGCAGGGTGATATGTCAGGGGCAGCCTCGAGGAGTACAACAGAGTTTGAGAAAGTATTTCTGTTATACGATTCCAGGCATCAGCCGTACTCGTAACCACTGTGGATGGAACTGTGCGCGACCATCTAGGTGCCATTTAATGGGATAGGATCTGCGAGCCAATCTTCTGTGGCTACCTGTGGTATGTACTTGAGAGGGTATATCCAATAATAGGCGTTTTGGGCCTGGGCACTCAGATAATAGATTTTGAAATCTGGGATGTCAAATCCACCTTGTTCATACGACTTAGTCAGGGTCTTCCAGTTAAGCCGCGGTTGTTTCCCTCCCCACAGCAGTCTAGTCAATTAAGTGCATAAGGTTTAAAAAAAAAAAAAGAACCGGGTATGTTCAAGAAAAGATATCAAAATTGGGGAAGCACTACCATTTTAAAAGGGAGGCACGACCTGCCAATGATATCGGGAGCGATATCCAGCGTGTAATATTACTGATTGAATTATGGTACTGCAATCACAAAGTTAGTCAAATCGTCTCCTCCCTATCCCTTGTCACCTGAATGCCTAGATACCGCACCATTCTAGGGGAAAGTCGAGATGAAACTTAGGGACCGCTGGCGTGAGGGGAAAAACCTGAGATTTCCCCCAGTTGATGTTAATACCAGACACTCTGCCAAACATTATAAATTCTCGCAATAAAAGGTTGACATTCTGTTGGGGGTCTCTGAAATAGAGCGTCATGTCATCCGCATATAATGAAATCAAGATTTGGCGGAGGCAGCAGCGGAACGCCTTATCCTGATGAAATTGTTGAAGCCTGCAGGCCAGCGGTTCGACTGCTATGGCGAACAAGAGTGGAGATAGTGGGCACCCCTGTCCGGGTGCCTCTTGAAATGGAAAAGGCAGTGGACATACGGCCATTAATTAAGACTTTCGCCATTAGCCGGATATACAATAGTTTAAACCAGGAGATAAAGATCCGCGGGAATCCCATACGCTGCAATACTTCAAATAGATAATCCCATTCTAGGGAATCAAACGCCTTAGTGGCGTCTAAAACAAGCATTGGAAATGCAATAGGTCTCGCAATAACGCGAGTCTGAACTATTAGCATTGTAAATGATAATGCCCTTTATTTTTGCGTTCTGGTTTTTGGAACATAAATAAAAGGCTTTGTCATTTACAAGGCCTATAGCTTAAATTTGCGTTAAAACGAGACCTATTGCATTGCAAATGCTTGTTTTAATTTGCAAGAGTTTATCATATTTTATGTGGTTTGTGTTGTACAGTGTGCATGCGGCTTGTGCAGGGGCTCTTAGACTTCGGCCAGACCCTCATCATGGCATTTGCTGGTAATCTGTTGTTCACTGGGGTGAAGAAAGCTGAGTTCCATGCATGAGACCTTGTGTAGACCTTTATTAAGTCTGTTGAAGAGCGCAGCAGTACTTACTTCATGCTGCAAACACGAGGGCAGCAACTCAACGTTAGGGCAGATACGTACGCCTTGGCCGGACAGGTTTTTAGCAATGCATCTGAGGTGAAACAGCATGGAGGGGATGTGTGGTTGCGCGAAGAAATCAGGGGCCCAATTTGAAGTGTGTGTTGTAATTATGAAAGCGGGCGCGTGTTAAACATATAGCACAGCGCCCATGTACGTCAAAGCTATGTGCAGCAGCCTAGGAAGCGACTGCTGTGGCTAGTCATTACGAGCTGCTCTCGAAGGCGGCTTTGGAACAGATGGTAATTTAAGTAAAAAAAAAAAAGACTTTGATGCAGCAGGGGGCGGAGAGCAGGGGGTCGGAGCGGGAAGAGCTGCTGGCGTGGGAGGGTGATTGATGGGCGGGGCAGCGCTGGGGAAGCCTGGGATGCCTTTGATGTGGGGAGGGAGGAGAGCCTTGTGCAGGAGAAATGAACAGATGTCCGTGAGGTGTGGGAGGAGTGCCTGATGCGCGTGCTTGTGTTTCACGTGAACTGAAAGAAAACGCCGGCTGAAAGCCCTTTGGTTTGACGAGGATTTTGCCGACTTGAATTCTCGCTCCTCAATGCGCTTGCGCGCATTTAAGGTCACGAGACCTAAAAACTGCTGCGAGGGGGAAATCGGGCGCTACCGTCTGAACTAAAGAGAACAAAGTACGGAGATTATGGGAGGTGGCCCTACCAGGAATGAAGCCTGATTGATCTGGCAAAACAAGCGTATCAAGAAGGAGTGTAAGGCGATTAGCCAATACTTTAGCCAGTATTTTAGTGTCGCAGTTGATCATGGACAGCGGCCGATACGAATCACTAGAAGTAGGATGCTTCCCGGGTTTCAATAAAGAAGTGATCATCGCCTCCCTCATTGAGGGGGGTAGTATTCGAACCTCCAGGAATTCCTCATATACCTCTTTGAGGACTGGTGCCATAATGTCTATATAACTCTTATAGAATTCCGCAGGGAGACCGTCCATCCCCGGCGCCTTCCCATTGCTCAGTTGCATTATCGCCTCTCTTATCTCGTTTATCTCAAATGGTAAGCTGAGGAACTCTCTCTGTGTATCCCCCAACCATCCAAGTGTCACGTCTCCCATAAAGCTACCCGATCCATGCCGTTGCGAGGAGTACAATGTCCTGTAGTGTGTGACGAATATTTCAAGGATTTCAGTCGTGTCTCGGTGTATTGTCTCCCCAGGTCCCTCCATCTCCACTATTTGAGTTGCGAATCTTGGGTTTTGCGCCACTTCTGCCAGTGCCCTCCCCGGCCTCTCCCCCTCCCCATATTTACGAGCCACCCAGTGTCGGCCTTTGAAGTTTGCCTCCCTGGTCGCGGTCTCTTCATATTCCGACAGTTTCTCCCGAAAGTCTTTCAGTGCCTGCCCTGCCTCTCTTCCCACCATCTTCCCTTGCAACTCTTTCAGTTCCTCTCTAATTTCCGAATTGTTCTTTGAACGCCCCTGAGCACTCTGAAACGTTTAGAGATGCAATACCCCCTTATCGTAGTTTTGAACGCTTCCCAGATCACATCCACACTGTCTACGGAACCCTTATTTCTGACAAAAAAGTCTTTTATTTCCTCCCCCAATTCAACTTGAAAGACCATATCTAACGGGGCGCGTGGTTGTAACCTCCAGCTTGGTCAAGGCCTATCGTATCCAGGCAGTGCAAGTGTTAATTTCACAGGACAGTGATCTGAGAAGGATCTAGCGAGATGAGTGACATTGCAAATGTTAGTTGCTAACCCTCTGGAGAGTAAACAATAGTCGATGCGTGCCCATGGGCCTGTATGTGTCAAGTGGGTACCCTCCTTCAGGTGGGGATGAGTATGTCGCCAGCTGTCTATTAACCCACCTTCCTCTATGATTCCCTGCATCACCCATGAGATTTAGTGTAATGCTGCATCGTGGGGTTCGGCCTGTCACAGGCCGGGTCCAAGGCCACATTAAAATCCCCTCCCCATATTAAGTGAGTAGATCCCACATTGAGGATTTTTCCCCAGATGGTTGAGAAGAACTCAGGGGTGTCAATATTGGGACCATAGCAATTTATTAACGTAACCCTGTCTCTGCCAATCCTCCCCCACACTAGAACATATCTCCCATGTGGATCCTCTACTGCTCCCATCATCTCAAAAGGCGTTCTTTTTTTGATGAGGATAGCGGTGCCCCGGGCGTAGGAGAAGTAGGATGAAAATAGTCTTATGCTTGCCCATTTGCTGGCAAATGTGTTTGGAGCCCTTGGATTCATGTGTTTCCTGTAGCATTGCCACTTGTATCTGGTGTCTATCTAGATATGCCAGGAGTTGTCTGCGTTTCCTCGAATCTCCTAACCCCATAACATTCCACAACATCAGTTTCAAAATACATTCATTATCCACAGCCATCCCACCAATCAATCCAACAAAATGCATATGAGTGATGCAACAATGGCAGTCAACCGGCCTGCTAATAAATCATGACATTTAGATGAAACGCACCTGCTAAAAACAGCTTCCCCCCCCTCCCCCCTCCCCCCTCCCACTGAAGCATCCCAATCATGCCAGTCGTGTCCATCACAACCCCCTCCCCAACAACAATAAAATTGAACCATTATAGTATGTATCGTCAATAAGGTCAAATAGATCAAACGAGAAACCGTAGTGGGGTACACCCTCACGGGGATGGTCTGCTAGGTGGCCCCCGAATACCTCACACTCCTCCAGGTGAACACCAGCACAGCTCTATTCCCTGGTTGAATTGCGAGGGTGTCCGGTTGTTCATTTATTTCCTGTCCACATCCGAGTCCATATCCTGTTTATCACAGTCTATCCTATGAGCCGCGAAAGCCGTGTCCAATGTTCGCTATTATCCCCATCTCGTCTTTACCCGTGCAGAGCATGGAGTACAGTATCAGCAAGTTAGATGTCAGTCCGTCTGATCACTATTCCACATCCGACGTCTGCGACTCCAGGCATACCTCCGTATTTGAGGACACATGTTTTTGTTTCTTGAGTTTTTTTAGGAAGTCCTCCACGTGTTGCGGCGTAGTAAAGATTATGTGCTCCCCCTGATATGTCACATGTAGCAGGGCAGGGTAGAGTAAGGCATAGGCAATTTGGGCTTGCCTTAATTTCTGCTTGACAGCGACGAACTTGCGCCTTTCCTCCTGGACGTGCATAGTAAAATCAGGATACATGGTAATTGGTATTCCATCGAAATTCAGCTCCTTTTTCTCTCTAGCCACCCGTAATGCTGTATCTCTGTCGCTATAGTTTGAGGCGCGTTATTATCGGTCTTTGTGTACTTCCGGGTTGGCGGTTTGGGCCCAAGTGAGCGGTGGACCCTCTGTACGATAAATTGTGGTGACAGAGATTCCGCTCCTATTACCTCTCTGAGCAACCTTTCAACATACTCCTCCATCTTGCCAGTGTTTGCACTCTCCGGTATTCCCAAAATTCGCACGTTATTTCTCCTACTACGTGCCTCAAAGTCCTTGTTCTTGGCGGCTATGATTTTTAAAAGTTTGTCCATCTGCGTGACGTTTTCTGCATGCGGGCCGCCGTGTCTTCTGCATCTCATATGTGCTGTTCAGCGTGTTTTATGCGCGTTTCATGCCCGTCTAGTTTGTGAGCTATTGCGTCCATCCGTATTGTGAGAGTGTCCATTTTGTCTGTAATAGTTGCAAACCCCTGCCGCACTTCCGTGAGCATCGACTTCAAATCCTCTCCTGGTTCTGTCTGTGGGTCTGATGTCCTCCATCCGCACCTACTTCCTCCTCCTTCGATTGCTGCTTGTGACCCTTCTTGGCTTCAAATGTGATGCCAGGCTGTCGCGTGTCCATTTTCCCCATTGCAGTGATTGGTTGTGTCGTAAATGTAATGTAGTAATAAAGTCTCTCGGGGGCCCACTGCACTTTCCACCTATAGCTGATGCTATCGTGCAACTTCGCAGCTCTGGACGTCCCCTCTGAGAGATCAGTACAGATGAGCAGGCAATTATCACATCGCCAGGTCGCGCTTAGCACTGTGGTCGATATGGCCGCCTTTGGCCTGCCTGCTTATCCTTGTGCCTGCCCACTGTGCACCAAAAATATCAGCAGTTTGTCCCCGCTTCTATCCGGCCGTTCTCAACCACTCGGGTGCCGATTATTATTAGTGCTGCACTGTATGCGCTCCCGTGTTTGCGGGCTTTTAAAAAAAAAAAAAACACTGCAGGATAGTGCTCTGCTCCATGTGGTGGGCCCGCTGTCCCCGACTCACCACCCCAATCAGCGGTGTATGGACTCTAAGTCGCAGCTCCAACAGTATATGTTAGCGTTTATGCTGCCAGAGTTGGGGCACTGCGCAATCCAAATCACTCCGTCTCACGAGCGATGAAAGCTGTGCTGTTAGTGCAGCCCATGCAGTCCTATGCGCCACGCCGTGTGCACGGCGTTACATGCGACCGCTGCGGGGGATATCGTATTGCCTCATTAGTTGCTGCCCCAATCTCTTACCGCCGTCTCCTACTGTCACTGCTCTGATGTCCGCTGACCCTCCGTGCGGCAATGCACCAGTTAGCAGATTCCGGCAGAAACGCGCTTGAATTCAGGGCAGTAGCTCCTCCATTTTACCACGTCAGGCCTGTCACCTTGTGTGCGTTCCGGAGCTTGAATAGACACTGTGCCCCGCTCACTGCTCCAGTCGAGGGCAAGGGACGTCCCGGTCCCAGCTTCTCCTCACTGCATACAGCCGATGAGCACTCCTGGTGCCATACAGGTCAGCACCGCTTCATGCGCACATATTCCGCTTCCTATTCCTGGACTTTCACTGACCCAGCAATAGATTAGGACAAGGATAAATGATGAATTATTGCCGGACTGCGGGAGCCTCACTCAATGGTGGCCATTCCGCTCGTGCGCCACCTAGCGCCGCACCCCAGAGTTGCTTGGAATTTCCTACCTTCCTACCCTGGCCCCAGATTGTCTGGGGTCCCAATAAACTAATAACAAACTCTTTGTCAGTGTGCTAAGGCTGAACCTTTGTGATGTGCAAGTTTGGTAGGTGACCGCTCCTCCCCCTCAAGTCAGAGATGGCATGTCCTGCCAAAATCTATGGCTCTTTGTTTCACTGTCTGGGAGCAATACACAAAGGCCAACTGCCACCTACACCTAGTTATGCGACCCAGTAAACAAGCTCCATGCACCGAATGGTTAAGACAAGAAAATGGCAGCTTTCTAAAAGTGCAAAAAAGAATCAAAGTGCCTTGCTTGAACCACTTGAAAAAGTCACTTTATACATAGCTCAAGACTTATTGTACAATCCCAACTAAACTGAGTTTAAAAAGTGTTTTCACAGCCCCCGGTTTTGTTAAAAAGTGTAGAATACTGACTTCAAGTTATCAGACTATAGACATTTAACCGTTCTATGTTTCTGTACGGAATAGGACTGGGCTCGGTCTTCTTTCATGTTTCTCTAATTAAACACGTTTTACTCCCAGTGATGTTTTGCATAGCACAATTTAGCATGTCATCTGTTTGTGCCTGAGGTGCATCATCAGAGCTGTGTGAATAATAACTGCGGCAGCCCCGTGCCTGAGGTGCATCATCAGAGCTGTGTGAATAATAACTGCGTCAGCCCGTGCCTGTGATGCATCATCAGAGCTGTGTGAATAATAACTGCGTCAGCCCCGTGCCTGAGGTGCATCATCAGAGCTGTGTGAATAATAACTGCGTCTAGTATGCTGGACTACTGCTAGCTTCTTGTTTTATAAAGTGTTTGTAGTTTTGCTGATTATAGCGCTGTAAATAACAATTGCGCTATTATCCAACTTAGCGGTAGGCATTCTCACTTTTTTCTTATGCTTCTTTCTTTCGTGAAGGTTTTTGAGGTAATAAGATCTATCAGGTGATTTCCAATATGTAAGGATCATATCCGTTTTTGTATGACTTTTATGTTCGCTTTGAGCATCTAGGTCAATCTGAGTTGGGTTAGTAAGATCAAAAATGAAACATTCCATTTGTAAATTTCTAGATTATAAAAGTTGTAATTTACTACTTGCTTACGAAGCAGTCTTTGAATTTCAGAGTCTGCCGGGATCCCTCTGTCCTCCCCGTGAACCCCTGCGCCTGTGAGCTCCGTGCCTGTTTGACATTCCGACGCGCGCCTTGGGTCGCGCCCGTGAGCTGTCTAAGTTACAAGCTCACGCGCGCGACCCAATCCCAAGGCGCGTGTCTGAATCCGCCTCTGCCATAGACAATGCTGCACGCGTGGCCGGCTCTTGTCTCAACTCCTTGTCAGCTGAGCCGACGACTATGGTTCTCTGGCGAGAACGCGCTTCGCGCACTTCTAGCCGAGACCCAGGGATATTGGGCCTGGCAAGAGATTTATCTTGCCCGGTCAAAATGGCAGTTTAAAACTGCACATTGAAGCTGCAGTGGCAGGCCTGAGATATGTATAAAGGGCTACTTAAGTGAGTGGCAGAATGAGTGCTGCAGGACCATTAGTAGCATTTTAATTTACCAGGCCTGGGTACATGTGTTACCACTTAACTAGGGATTTACTAGTAAATTAAATGTGCCAACTGGGTGTAAGCCAATTTTACCATGTTTAACGAAGAGACAGCACAAGCACTCTAGCACTAGTTAGCGGTGAAGTGCACAGAATACTAAAGCCAACAAAAACGGGTTCAGAAACAAGTAAACAGGAGGGGGAAGGCAAAAGGTTTGGGAATGAACCTGCAGAAAGGACCAAGTCCAACAGCTAATTTTCCTGCATTTTAATGTGGAAACCTTAGTCTGACATCTTTGAACCTGGTTGGATGTTGTTTCCGCTAGCAACTTGCAAGGGGCGCAAAATGTCTGATTTTGACAAAAAATTGCAATGCGGAAAACTGTTTAAACTACGAGTAGTAAACAAAGTATTTGCTAGTTACAGGAAATTCACAAAAGATAAACTTGAAGCTTCTCCCACCTATGCTCTACTCTTAATTTGCAACCACTACAGCTGCACTAACTGTGTGTCAGCATTGTAGAAAGCTGCTGTAGTTGTGGCCACAGCTCCTGCTGGTAATAATCTTAAGGTGATCACTTACTGGTGAATGAAGACTTTTGAAGGTCAAGCTTAGCCCATCTTAATCATAGCCCGTAGCTGTAAGAGCCTCATTTGTTTTATGATTAGGAAGCCCGCCCATAGACTGAAACAATTTAGTGGTGGCATCTGCACCTTTGGGAACATACAAATATTGGCTTGTACAAAGGTGTTCATTTTATTTTCTCACTCGAGCCTTGCATTTCTTTTTTATTTTAAAACAAAGTTTATGTACGTTTTTGGTCTTGTGCTTCCTTCCATGCTATAAAAACATAATGGGATACTAACATAAGGACGAGCTACAATATCGCTGAAAAAGTTCAGTGGGTGAAAGGGAAAGATATAAGTTGCCATTTGTCATACCACTGAAGAACGTGACGTGTTTGCGTTTGTTAACAGAGCATTCCATAAATGCTTACTTTAAGTATTCATTGCTTTCATGCTACGTGGTTTACATTTTGTGTTCTTTTTGCCAATTAAACGTGCCATAATTTATATTTGTATATCTCTTGCAAGTTACAGAAAGCTCAAGAATAATCACAATTCTCAAAAAAGCATGAGGCAAACAGAGAATGTTTGTAGAGTGCAAAACCATATATGCTAAAGCAGTTAATAAACAATGACTTTGTTCTGCATTTTAATCTGGCATTTTTCCCTGGTGTGCTTTTGTGCCAAAATAGGGTACCTCTTCTCAGTAATTACTTTTCGTGTTCACTTGTAACATGTTGCAATATCATGCAAGTTGGTTTTTCAGGAACTCAAAGATTATTCTTAGGTGCCATTGTATTAAACTGGACAACTATACTTACTCAAGAAATAGACGTGTCCCTTTTCTGTTCTAATAAAAAAAACTTTGTCAGGGGTGTCCAGTGTAGGTCCTGTGGCCGAAGCGGTGCCAGATTTTCTAGATATCAACGTTGTAAATGATTCCCATGTAGATTCATTGGTCGTAAAGGAATCTGAAGCGATAACTCTAAAAATGTAGTATGACTTGGATCCATTCAAGACCGACATTGAACACTGCTGTTTCAAGACACATTGGCTTCTAATCTCTTTTTAATAAAACGCACACAAAAAGAAAGATTGCAGTAATCACACTCATTATTAGTAGGTAAGTAACTGCCTGCTGCATTTCAAAGTATGCATCTCTGCTGTAAAGCTCAGTGAAGAATAGAGGATCTTTAAGTGAAATATATCTCAAGTCTTTCTGTTGCGTGATACATCCACTTGTATGGTACTGGCTTAATGTGATTAGTGGTTGGTGGGTACCGTAGAACCTCATTTGGAAGCACAAGATATTGCGACAAACCACTTTTTGAGGTTCCTTTTCCATGTTTCAGGTACCATAGTCACTTGCCTCCCAAACCTCTTTCTCCATGTCCTGCAAAGGCTGGTATACCTATAGGAGTCTCCAGACCCCCACACAATAATGTATTTGTTTGGCTATGTACTGGAAGGTCAACATAGCATCTTGCAGCCACTTCAAATCCACATCTCATAAGGGAAACATGAGTAAGATGAGAGGTTGGGTGAAGGCACATTGTCTTCTTTATTTAGTGGAACCCAGCCCTCAATATCTGAGGGGCTTTTTTTGTTTGGCAAGAGGAAGTAGTCTGTCTCTCAATTATCCTATTAGCACAAGCTTGCAGTAGTTCTAAGTAGGTTAAACTTCTGGTATAAAGAGTCATTCTAAAAACTGCACTTTTTTACTTTCAAGGAGCACTGTCCTTCCTTGGACCTGCTCTCCTACTCCTCAGTGAAGCTCAGATCTGTGTTGCAGCCTGGACCTGCTCTCTTACTCCTCAGAGAAGCTCAGATATGTGTTGCAGCCCAAACAGAACGAATTCACCAATCCAGCCTTCCTATGGGCCTCAGGCCTGTGATAATTGGTGAAAAGGAATCTGAGCATGGACAGTGGCTGTGCCTAGAAATGGGGTGTGGACACGCCTATATACTAGAGTTCCTAAAACTCATGATTGCCCAGGTTGATGTGAGAGATCAGCTTTTTGGACATCTTAAATCAGGGCAGCCGCCGTTTGTGAAGATGTGAGCCTCGGTTTAACTGAGTGCTTTAGAGTTTCAGCAAAGCCTTGGTAGAGGTAGAGGTAGGTGAAGTGATTTTTGAAGCTACCCTGGAACCCACTCAGGCAGGTGTCAAGCCTGGGTAAAGTTTGCATGTGTCACCAGTCACCCACAAATGGCTGTGGCAGGTTAAGTTTAGAGCTTTTGGGCAGTGAGAGGGCTTAAGTAGATTGACTAAGAGAACAGATTATTCAGGGCCCAGAGGATCTAGGATGGCAGTGACTGAATGACTGTCATGTGTCGGTAGAGGCGTTCTTCAAGAGAATGGTGCGCAGTATTGTGTGTGACCATTTGTTCCTCACCAAGTGCATAACACCTGACTTTTTTGCAGCGGCAGGTCCTCTGCTAAGGCAGAGGAGTGTAAAAATGAACACTAAAGCGATAAAAACTAATGTTATCGCTTTAGTTGTCCTTCCTGCTCGTGGGCGGGCAGTTTGGCCGGGCTGGCCAGTGCAGGGGGCATCGGAAGAATGTAAAGCACACTCTAAAGTGGACAAGACGTTTTGGCCGGCCCAAGAGGGCCAGTCAAACCGTCATACGCACTTTTGCATCTTCCCCACCTGTCTGCATTACACAGCCTGATGAGGAACATGCAAAGCCTCCAAGCCCCTGTCTGAGCGCCAATCCACGGCGCTCAGACCAATCACAACGCTGCTTAAGGTAGCGTTGTAATTGGACAGGGGAATCTGGGAGCTTCCTATTGCGGCGCAGAGGCGGCAGCACCTGGCGACACCCAGGTATATCAGTTTAAATTCATTTTTATATTCCCCTGAACTGCTCTACCCCGCTTGTTCTACCCCTCTGTCCCACCACCTGCGCAACTGCTTTTTTTGTAAATCTGCTTGAGAAATTAGAGATGGTGTTTAAGTTGTTTCCAGACTTTGACTCAGTGCCTATTTCGTTTGCTAGTTTTAATGAGACTTTATTGGCCAACCTGGATCCATTTATCCATTAAGCAGTGCAAGTTACAGGTATAAAAACCCTCTAATCTAATGGATGGTTTATTGAATTATTGTGGAAAAGTTGTCTCGCTCTAAGGCGGTTTGAAAGGAAGTGGTATGCCTCTAATGATTTGGAAGATGCCTGAGAGTATAGAAAAAATGGAAATATTATAAAAGGAAACTTTTTTTAGTGAAGTCTTCCTACATTTGCAATACTATCCTGGGCTCAGAAAATCCCATAAGAGAACGTTTTAAAGTCTGTGATCTTCCCACTATGAAGTTCCTGTCCACTGCTGGCTTCACCAGAATATTGTGATAAAATAGTTACTTTTTTACTGCCAAAATTAATAAGATCTACTTAGGCATACATAACCTGCTTGCCTGCTTGGAGGATAAGTTTCCCCAAGTAGAGCTCGATGAACCAGTGGATGTCAGGTTAACACTTTTCCTGGCCTGCCTTAACTCAGGGAGTTAAAATAGTGTTCTCCTGCTGATCTCTGTCCATTTTCCTTCCTCCTAGCATGTTCCTCAGCTCTGTTATCACCATTCACTAACGCTTCTGCCTGCCCCAAGTAAAACTGTAAAACAGTGTAGCAGCTTAGCAATTGTCCCTCTATCGCGAGGAATCAAACTGTCTAGTTGCAGTTAAGCTTCCTTTGATTTATCCCTGATGAGTTCAGATCAATTGTGGATCAGGAAGAATCTGTGGTCCTCCAAGCTGCTGGATGTTGTCCATGACATCCAATACGTGGAACATGGTATACTCTTGAATCATCTGAAGAAGGTGGGACTTGATGGCTTCTTTCTAGCTTGGGTTGCCCCATTCCTGACCAATAGTTTTCAAACGTTGCCTCTTCCCCCCCATTTCGTTCAGAAGCTCAAGTGGTTGGTTGACTGGTTCCCCAGGACTTTTCTTTGTCCGCCCATGATGTTTAACATCTATAGTCTTCCTCTCTTATAGATCATTTGACTGTCCTTCTGTCTCCTATGCAAAAGATACTCATTTGTAGTCCGTATTCACCATTTTACATCTAATGCGACTGAGAATGTGACAAATTGTCTTTCTCCTGTTTAGAACTGGATGTCTTATGTTTTCCTACGGTCGAATGGCAGTAAAACTGAGATGTTACTGGTTTGTAACAACACTGATAGATGGCAGAATTCCTTCTGGCCAGACTCATGAAACAGTCTTCTTCCCCTATCTTCCAAGGTCAAATCTCTGCTGACCGTATGGGACTTCTATTTGTGCTTGAAACTCCAGATTAAATCAAATTAATCTTCTTCTTTTTTACGTCCTTAGAAAGGTAAGGAAGATACTGCCTTTCCTTCCCAGTATCATATGTAGTTGGTGTTGGCATGAATATTGTCTAGGGTAGATTGTTATAAAATGCTTTATATACCGATTCCTGACTCTTCTGTGGCTTAATGAGATGTAACTACATTTTGCTGGTCTAAATCATACCGCACTGGCATATTCCTGAGCAGATGTTGGTCTTCAAGACTTTGTGTTATGCATAAAGTTTATTCTGGCATGAAGAAATGGACACTCGCTCTCCGCTTTTAGAAGTATGTCATCAAAGATTGTTCGTTCTCGTACACAGTTATTTATTTATTTTTTATACCACTTCAGGAATGTTGGTTGGTGGAAAGTCCCTCCTTGAACCAGAGTTGTGGAATGTTCTACGAATATGGGTTAAATGTACTTGTTTGTGGGGGTGTAGCTTGGAACCGTCTGCAATGACCCCACACTAGAGGGGCCCCGGGCTCTGCAACGTAGAAAAGCCTGATATCCGTCCTAGACTCAGATTGCCACAGGGGAGAGAGGTGCTGAAGAGACCGCCACACACCCGAGGTGAAATTCAGAGAGGTACAGAAAACAGCATAGATTGCGACCGCACAGAGAGATCTAGCAGCAGCGAAACGCGCGAGCTGAAGCCGGCGAGCAAAACTGAAGCCAGAAGGCGGGTGACTGATGAGAAGCCGTTGAAATTTGGAAAAACCTGGTCACATCTTTCCCTTCTCCCCACCTTCTTTAACGAGAGATTGGGACAGTGGTGCCATTACCGTTCATCAGTTGAAGGGCAAGGCTGGGATTGACGAGCGCCGCAGGAGATGGAGAAGCAGGGCCACAGTGAATCAGAAGCAGCCTGGGCATCGCAGAAGCAGCCTGGGCATCGCAGAAGCAGCAGACCCAGAGTAGGAGCATGGCCGGAGGTACTCCAAGAATTAAATGTGCTGGGAGAGTGGTGCAGGGCCCGTTCCTGGGGGTTGGATTCCCGGCTGCGCACTAGGGAAACCAGTGGTGGTTATTATAGAGCCCGGGCAGAAGCGGTCGGAGGGGCAGGCCAGCGACTGGCTTCAGACTTGCAGGCCTAAACGTGCCAGAGTGAACAAGAGGAAGTGATGGCAATCTGGCAGCACTCAGACTGAAGATAGAAATAAGGATCTTGGGAAGTCAAGTGATTATGAAATTGGGATCTATCAACGAGACGAAGAGGTTCGAATGGAAAGGAGGAACACCTTGAGGGCGGTGCGCCGTTAGGGACCAGAGAAATCTAAGGCCTGTCTGGCGATCGGAACCACATATAGCCACCACATAGTCACTACAACTGGGCCTTGATGTTCCTGCCGGCAGAGGCGTGAGAAACCATCTAAAGTGTGGGCATCCTGGGGCTGGGCCTCAACAGCTCCACTGCTAAGTAAAGCAGAGTGGAGGGCATCGAATCAAACCTATAAAGAGGTAGCGAAGTCCCTGGACTGGGATAGCCTCACGAGGAGGACCAGGATCCGCCAAATTGCAGGAGTGCCACCCGGCACCCCATCAATAGCAATCAACGCGTAAATGGTGAAATCAAAAGGCCCATCTACTACACAAACAAATAAAATGGACAAATACGTGTTTACCAAACCTCAAACAGCAGATTCGGAAGCTCCAATGATAGAAACGAGAGCAGTAGAACCTTCACTAGCAGCAATCATGGCAGCTATCACAGACTTGAAAGGATCTCTTGAACCTATAATAGATACCGTCACAGTGGAAATAAACCTCTTGAGGGTGGACGTACGGAAATATCAGAAAAAGTAACAAATGCAGAAGGAAATATCACCCAGCTCCAGGACGCTACACAAAATATAGAGGAATAAGTGCAGCATCTCAAGCAACAGCAAGATGTATTGGCGGCAAAACTCGAAGACGAGGAGGGGCGAGCGCGCCGGAGTTACATAAGAGTGGTGCGTGTGCCGGAGGGAATGGAAGGGCCCAGTCTTGAGCTCTTTGTGGAAGATCTTATCCTAAAGCATCTACGACCCAAACGGACGTCAAACTGAGTTGAGCGGGCACACAGAGTACCCGTCCCGAAACCAAGGCCGGGGGCTACCCCACAAACAATCATTGCTAAGATCCTTATCTATAATATATAGAGATGCTGTATTACAAGCGGCAAGATCTTGCAGCGACCTCAAATATGAAAACGGAACGATCCATTTTCTTTCCCCCCAACTTTACCCTCCAGGTTCAAAAGGTGTGACGAAGTTTCCAGGAAGTAAAGAGAGAGATGCGGTCAAAAAACATCATGTACATGATGTTCTACTCTGCGAGACTGCGAGTAATGGCAGAAGGGAAATCATGGCACTTTTCTAGGCCAGAGGAGGACTCTGAGTGGCTAGAGGGGTGACGAGAGGTGAAACAGAAGTCCTCCAAAGGGATTGACCAGCGGAAAATCTAGAGGAGCCAGAAAGATTGGAGAGCGCTTGTATGGTGTAGGATAAAGACATACGATGAAGCAGAGAACTGGACCCCAACAGAAGTGATGCCATGTACGCAAAAACAGGTAGTTATAGATCTGTCTAGCAGGGAAGCAGGGAGGGGGTGCAAATTCAAGGGTTGGGATTCCAGCAAGTTAGCAAGTGTTTTCTAGAATTATTTAGTTGCAGGCTCAGTGACATTAAACTTGGAAACATACAAGACCATACAAATAGGCACTCAGGTATACTAATTGATCCCACATGGTGAGACACAATTCGATGATGAGCCGGAATCACACATTGGTGAAGCCGGCGGACCGGCGGACATATGAGCATCTATCCCAACTGTCTCTCCAGGTGTTGACGTGGAACGTCAATGGGTTGGGAAGTAAGATAAAGCAAACACGGGTTCTCCAGTACCTTCGGTGACACAGTCCAGATGTGGTGCTCCTCCAGGAAACCCACTTAGGGGTAATTAATGCGAGGCAATGGATAGATAGGGATACAAATTACAAGCACATGCAGGTTACACCTCAGGTTCTAGGGGTGCGGGGATATTAATTAAGACCTCAGTTCTGCTGACAGTGAGTAGGTGTTGGCATGATAAACTAGGAAGGTACGCAGCACTCACTGGCACTTGGGAGGGATCAACTGTAAACATTTGCTGAGTGTACATTCCACCAATGGTACACAGCCACGACACCCTGGCGGCGCTAGGAAGCATTGTACTCGAGATGCCCTTAGGCACGCTCATCCCTGGGGGCGATATGAACACAGTCATGGACCTACAGCTAGACAAGATGACAGGAGTTGCGAGGATATTCAGCAGAGAAACATTAGAAGGGTTTAAAGCAGCGATGGGCATGGTCGACTTGTAGCATGCTCACAATCCAATCAATGTGTCAACTATACTTACATACCTCTGCTGCACACAAAAGCCACTCCAGGTTATATTATATTTTCACATTTCAAACACAGGCGGGACAATTCAGGAAAGCTGTACATAAAGCGCGAGGTATTTCTGACAATTCACTGAAGTACTGCTAAAAGAGCCAATACTACCCCGAGAATAAACTCATGGCATTTTAGAAACCAGCAGTTTGCGCAAAAAGTACAGACATGCACAACACAATACATCCAGGAAAACGAGGGCTCAGTGAAACCGGCTGCCATGCAGTGGGAGGCCTGCAAGACCGTAATTAGAGGATATACTTAGGCGCAAATTGGCACTCAGAAAAAGGAGCAGAGTAGAGAATTAGAAGAACTTGAAACAGAGATAAGTAGACTAGAGAGAGAAACATGGGAGAACACTATGGACGACGAGTCTGTGACGCAGAGACTCCGACTCAAACTACAGGAGTTAAGACCTTGGGGAACAAAAGGTGAGAACACAGGCTCTATCCACTCAAAGGAAATTATACGACGTGGGGGACAAAACTAGCAAAATTATTGACTGGCTGGAGAAAAGGGTTAGAGACAGAAGCTGGGTGTTGGAAATACAAACGCACGGGGGAGGAATCAATCATAAAGGTAAAGAAATAGCAGAAGCATTCGTAAAATATTATGAAGAACTTTGTACGTCCTCAATGATGAGAACGGTGGTGGACTGTATTGAATTGCTACGGAAAATGAATCTCCCAGTCCTAGACGCAGAAGACTTCCAGTAGAGCTCTACAAGAGCTTGGTAAGGATGGTTGCTCCCCACCTCCTAATTATGTACCTAGAGTCAAGTGAATATGGGGAACTTCCCCACGACCAGCGTATTGCCACGATAGTGGTGGTCCCCTAAAAGTGTAAATTGCCGTTTGAGTGTGGATCGTACAGGCCGATATCTCTGTTAAATGTTGAGACGAAGGTGCTGGCAATGGTAAAAGCAACCAGATTACGGACAGTCATATCCACACTAGTACACTAGGATCAATCTGGGTTTATGCGACAAAGGAGCACATGAACTCCTCAACCTGTGAAAGCAATATAGGGTGCTATACTGGACAAAAACGGTACAAACAGAGGAGGCGGTGCTGCTCTCCTTGGATGCCCAAATGGTATTCAATAGCATCGAATGGCTAGTCATATTCACAACACTGAATAGACTGGGCTTTGGACCAAACTTCAGGGCATTAGTAAAACTCCTATGCCTAGATCCTCAGGCAAGGGTGAAGGTCAATGGAGAAGTATTTTGTTCATTTCCACTTGGAAAGGGCACGCAGCAGGGCCTCCCACTCTCGCCGATGCTCTTTGCCCTGGCATTGAAACCATTAGCCACATGGGTCCGAAACGACCCAATAATACAAGGTATACAGGGAGGGGGCACAGGGGAAGATTGAATATCATTGTATGCAGATAATATACTCCTGTATTTGACCAAACCATATAGATCAGTGCACAGGGTGCTCCAGATATTCCACTTGTTTGGTACCTACTCGGGCTACACAATAAGTTGGAATAAATCTCTAATTTTCCCATTGACGGGGACAGTTCCTCAGAGACTGGTGGGTTCCACTCATTTGGTAGACAAGACAAGCTTCCCATACCTAGGTAGCCAGATATCCACAAAGGAAGAGGACTTCCTAACAGATAATCTATATCCCCAAATACAGCGACTGAAGAACGATGTGGAGCATTGGAGGAAACTACTGGTTTACTTGCTAGGAAGGGGGATCGTGTTTAAAATGTTACTACCCAGGTTGCTATATGTATGACAGAATACCCCATACAAAATACCCAAGAAGGTGTTTCGAGATATAAATAGTGAACTGCAAAAACTCTTATGGGATGGAGGTAGCTCTAGAATTGCTCTCTGTAAGCTCCAGAGGGGGTATACGAGGTAGGACTTGAGTCCCTGACCAATACAAGTACTATTGGGCCTGACAGTTGATAGTAGTAAATGACTGGGCATTCACTGACCGTGAGGATGCAGCCTTCAGGGCAGATCACTGGGCTATGGGTGAACGGGGGTACCCAGCAGCACAATCTAGCAGAAGTAAGGAAAAACAGCTACCGCCACATACTCAGACCGTAGTGCGAGCTTTGAGAGAAGTGTTAAAACACATAGGCTGGGAAGGGAAATTGACGGGGAGAACTTCACTGTGGGACAGTGACCAGTTGGCAGAAGTGGGACCCTGAAGGGGTTCCTTAAAAAATGGGGAATGCTAGGAATTGAAAGACTGGAAGACATATGGAGGGGACAGAGACAGCTCTCGTTTGAGGACCTAAAAAGTGAGTATGAAATAGCAGGAACAGAAAGATATCGATATATGCAACTAAGGCATGACACGCCAATATCTTAGACAGGGGGAAGCTCTCCCAGACTGCTCGCCATTAGAAGACAGATTATTGATGGACCCAATGGTTACACAGGCCACTTCATTAACCTACAAGAAAATAATGTATAATTCACTTAACCCGGTGTAGCCCCTGAGGGTGACGTGGGAGGTAGAGCTGGGACTTCTGGAGGACGAGGACTGGGAGGAGGTTGTGCAGAGCCCACGCAATGTAGCTGTAGGGGCTCGATTTCGTCTAGTCCAGCTACGTATACTCCATAGGTCATATGGATCCAGAACACTGCTACACCGAATGGGGCGTGATGTGTCCAGATATTGTGCGAGGGGATGTGGTGAAACTTGTTCCTTCTTTCATATCATATGGCAATGTCAATATATCCAAGTCTTCTGGTGGGAGGTGACGAGAGTTATGACCGAAATCACTGAATTGGACATGCCAATAGAACTGAGATGGCTAATACTATGTGTTCCTGGAAAAGAAAAATGGCTGAAAGTAGCAGCAATGGTGGCCAAAAGGAACATAGCCAAAAAATGGGGAGTGAGCCAGATACCAGACCTGCGGGAGTGGGAAACTGACTTAGACTGGTGTTCAGGGGCTGAGAAGGTAATCTATAAAGCCAGAGGATGTCCACAAAATGGAGTAAAGTTTGGTGTAGTTGGAGTAAGTACAGGGGATACTGCAGAAGAGGGAGAGGGGGGAAAGAAGAAATAGGATTGTACCTAAATGTAGGCCAGCGGAGTCCTGAGCCCTGTTAGCTACTTGAAACGAGGGTATACCTGAGAAGTAAGGAAGTACGGTATTGATATGTCTGTTCCTTGTATTATTATTGAAAAAATGTCCTGAGCTATTTGTTTAATAAAAAGAGCTTAAAAAAATGTATTTGTTTGTAATGCTCTTTCAGGAAATCATTGAAGACCTACCAGTTCTGCTTAGTAATCTGCTAACTTCTTGTAAATCTCAGAAGGTGCTGATTTTTAGTGCCAAGTTGCCTTGTTGGTGCTCATTGCGCTTGATAAGTTCTGTTCGTTAGGTATCACTCCTCTCTTGTCCTACCAAGTCCTTTTGTCATAGGAGCATGTTGTGGTCTTATGTAAATCCAAGTGCCTCAGCTCTGGGATTTGGGCCGTAAACCCTATCTTTGCACTTTTTAAGTAAAATATACTTACAAGATAGCTGGGTGCTATTTTCCCATTGTTTACTAAGAATATCCTTTGTCACAGCAGGGCAAAATAATAAAAAACATACACTCTGATCTCTGAGTAACCACAACAATGCTATTCAAGATAAACACTTCAAAACCTTTTCCTTTCTATAACTTGAGAAGAAATTCTCCTTAAAACAAAAGCCACTTACCTGCTTTAAATTTCAGGCTTGTGTGTGAGTACGCCCTTGTAATACAAAAATCAAGATGCCTCGATCTTATATAGCCGAGGAAAACGTTACCAGTTTTTCAATTTTTTAATATGTTTTTGTTTTCCTAGTGAGCTTTGCCTTTGTTGACAAAGGGTCTTATGTAGAGTTTGGCGGACGGGATACTTGGTCACAAATGTGGTGGATGTACCGGCTGCCGTATTGCACGCGCATTATAGTCTGTGGCACTTGTAATAAGGATGGCAGGATGTTCTCCACATTTTGACTGACTATCCTGTCCACCAATCTCTAAATAAGGCCATAAGTTCTCACTTAAAATGCCAGTGGACAAATGGGTTTTTGAAACCAGGTAAGTATCTGTTTTCATTTCTATTACCCAAGAATATCTCACGAGTTACTGGCATTCATGTTTGAGGTTGATGGGGAACCTTGTAGACAAGTAATCAGATCACTGAGGGATCTCAACAGATTGCAATTTTAAAACAAGTTAATATTAAAATGTTCTTGCATGTGATAGAGGAGAGAGAACAACTCTGGAAAATAGGAGTGGCCCTTGGAAATAAGTGCTGTGTGAACGAAAGCTAATGAAACGATGAATGACACAAGTTATAAACGTCATATAAATTCAGGTATTTTAACTCAAAATATTTGTTTTTTCCACAAAGTTCCAATAAGATTGTGAATTAGACGTCTAAAGATGGCTTCTGGAACTTTCGCAGAGAAGGACTGGTATGGTGTTTTGGGTGCGAAGCCTACAGACAGCCTAACAGAACTGAGACAAAAGTATCAAAAACTAGCAATTATGGTAAGTGCACCTTAATCCTATTGATTAAATAAAAAGTGAACTAATTTCAACAGGTTTGTATCCCTCTAACATGACTTCCTACCATGTTGGAACTCAGAGCTTTGTCCCGAATATTTCATCCCAGCACAGAGTATGTTTGGGAGCAAGCACACTTAAGAAACATTATTCCATTGCCATTCTACGTGTCTTGGAACTTTCAAGACATATCCTGTTATCTTAACGTCTATGATGTGGGACGTCGCTAAGAAATGTACTAATGGCAAAATGTACAATTCAGAACTGTTGATTTTGCCGCTGGCATGTTTTTTTGTGTGTGCGTAACATAGTTCGAATAACTGATTTATTTCACTTGTAAAGTTTCCTTTACAGGCCTCTTTGTCTCTTTATTGTTTAAACGTATGTTTACAAAACTAAAACTTTGAGTAATACTTGAGGATCCTTGGATTGGAAGGAAATGGCAATAAGATCACTAGAGGATATAGAAAAATAATTGGGTATCCTTTAGCGGAGTGAATGGGGGGTCATGTGAGGGGAAGATTACATTGCCAAGATCTACCTATTACTGCTAGCCCTTCATTTGCTTGGGGGTTCGCAATATAAATGTAATCCCGTCCCCAAGTCACCATGTGCTTCTGATACAGAATTGTCATATTGTAGCCAACAGTGACCGTGCCAACACTGCCAAGAATTAGGCCCACCTTTTGCTGCACTATGCCTAGGCAATAATTGCTGCTGTACAGCGAAGATTCCCATTGAATCCATTTCAACCCTTGGAAGGAAGGTATGGCAGTTGCCGCCTTCTCCAAAGAGTGGGAGAGTGCCAGACTTCCTCCCTCCATTCAGCTAAGCTGTGACATTTACACCTTTGGCCATTAAAATGGCCTAGAGCCAACCTCTTCTATAGTAGGAGCTACTTTTGTTCAATAAAAATCATTCCGAGCTACCAACACATAAAATTATGGTACCATAGTGACCACATCAGACAAGATCACATTCATGGCAGGATTAGCACAATGTCCATCTCGATGCATCTGGCAAAGTTAGCAGTAGTAATGTCAAATAAATGCTTTATCAATTTTAATGCCTCTACATGTCATAGCAGCCATATAAGCAATGACACCTGGGAAATAATCTAATTAGTATATCCCATGAAGGGTGCATTATTGTTCGACTATCAACTTTAAAAATGTTTTGTCTCCAAACATCAAACTTAGCCTTTCTGAAAATACATACATTTTACTCCAAATTGCCTGTTTTTCAATCGTAGAAGCATGTTTAATTTAACGCAAAAAGTTCTATTTACTAAGCATAGGGGGAGCTACTTACAGGTATCTGAGAGCTACCAGTATCTCCGGAGCTACTCGCTGGTGAAGCCTGTTCTATCTATCTATCCATCTATCCATCTATCCATCTATCTATCTATCTATCTATCTATCTATCTATCTATCTATCTATCTATCTATCTATCTATCTATCTATCTATCTATATATATATATATATATATATATATATATATTCACTGAAAAAACCATAGGTTTCACACCAGTTATAGTTAGGTGGAAATTTTACTCGCATAAAACCATTGAAATTCCCACGTTATAGTTAGTTGGACTCACTATAACTTGCGCGTGCAATGCACTGCTGATGACGTCACATATTACTTCACTCATGACATGGTCAGTGACATCACTCATGACATCACTGATGACATCTCAAATGACATCACTGATGACAACATCCTTGTGACAAAGTGGCAGACCTCCTATCAGCATAAAATAACCTTTGACACACACATTCAAAAATAGAAACTAACATTTTCTTAAAAAAGGAGAAACCAATACCAATTACAACAACTTATTAGGTAATTCCAACATCTACATACACATTTTCTCATTCACCAACAGTTCTATATAGTCACTCATGCATGTACTTACTCATCATATGTACTCATACACCTATACTTCCTGTTACACACTAATACTCATCCATATAGTTACTCACACACAAATTCACACATGCAAATAAACTATCAAAAAAACATTTGCTTGATTATACTGCTATATACACACCACTACACATACTTCTACAGAAACGGAAACATATTTACTCTCTTAAACAATCAATTATAAAAACACATACTCACTAACCCACCCATGCACACAATCATCCACCCATACAGTCTTGCACACATGCTGTCTTCAAAATACATACAAATAGTGAGTCACTCATTCATGCATCTGTGCTCTAAGTAATATCCCCCACCGAACCATACAGACACTGATACTCAAAAAAACAACTAATAACCCATATACACACTCGTGTAGCTACTCACCAACCCATGCAGCCACTTATACACAAAGTGAGACATAGATACAGATATTTAAATATTTAAACATTACTCGCTAATATATGTATTCACTAAGATACATTTAATAAGTCAGTTAACCAATCAATTTTACACAAACAATCATCCATTTAGACATTTATTTACCCATTTATTCTTCCATCAACCTTTAGATATACATATATAAAAAATATTTATTTTTCAGAAAGATACACATTCACTGGATGATGTCATCAGTGATGTCATTTGAGATGTCATCAGTGATGTCATGAGTGATGTCACTGACCATGTCATGAGTGATGTAATATGTGACGTCATCAGCAGTGCATTGCACGCGCAAGCTATAGTGAGTCCAACTAACTATAACGTGGGAATTTCAATGGTTTTATGCGAGTAAAATTTCCACCTAACTATAACTGGTGTGAAAGCTATGTTTTTTTCAGTGAATTTAATAGGTTTTTTAAATGCTAATTCCTAACTATAACTGGTGTGTAACCTATGATTTTTTCAGTGAATATATATATATATATATTTATATAACATTTCTATGGCAAAATGAAACCCCTCATTTTGTTCCTTTTCAAATTAAATGTATTAAGTGTTACCACTTTATTCCAATCAAGATGACTTCAGGTGTGCCATACTTTTGTCATAAGTAAGACTGTTAGCGTTCTAGTTGTTCTTTAGAACACTCTGGGACTTTCTGTCATTGGGCTATAGTTGGGCTACATCTGGCTGATATTTGAGCTACATTTGGGCTCTTTTGTCTCTGGTGGCCATCTTGGGAGACTGCATATCAGAATTTTTTTTATGAAATATAAGAGGATTTGAGAAGTCACTCAAAATATGCCCTAATTTTTCTTTCTTCAGCACTAATCATAATTTCTATGGCAAAATGAACCCCCTCATTTTGTTCCTTTGCAAATTAAATGTTTTAAGTGTTAACACTTTATTCCAATCAAGATGTCTTCAGGTGTGCCATACTTTTGTCATAAGTAAGACTGTTAGCGCTCTAGTTGTTCTTTAGAACACTCTGGGACATTCTGTCATTGGGCTATAGTTGGGCTACATCTGGCTGATATTTGGGCTACATTTGTTTTTTTTTGTCTCTGGTGGCCATCTTTGGGCTACATTGGGCTACATTTGGGCTCTAACATATATATATAGCCCAATGTAGCCCAATATATATTTTTTCAAAGTTAATTTTCGTAAAAACCACTGGAGCATATATCTTGAGACATAGCAAAGGCACATCGGGGTACCAGTCCCTACAATTTTGCCAAGTTTGGTGGAAATCCATTCAGCCGTTCGGGCTAAAAGTGAGTCCAACCGCCCTATGGAAATTAACATGGGGAAAACACGTTTTGGGACCCCCCTTTTATCTCGGCCCCCGCTTGACAGATCCCCCCGAAACTTTCAGGGACGGAGCGGAGGCAAAGTTAAGGAAAATTACAGGAAGATCCCTCATTCGGCACCAAAGTTATTCCCAATAGAATGTTGCGGATTTCCTATGGAAAACGATCCTAACTATAACTACCTACCGCCAGTAGGTTATTTATTTATATATATATATATATATATATATATATATATATATATATATATATATATATATATATATATATATATATACCTCTCTCTCTTCTCTCTCTTCTCTCTCTTCTCTCTCTCTCTCTCTCTCTCTCTCTATATATATATATATATTACCTACTGGCGATAGCCAGTAGGTATATATAGTTAGGATTTTTTTCCTATGGGAGTTTTGAAAATTCTATGTCGAATAACTTTGGCGTTTGAGGACAGAATTGGCTGAAATTTTCAGGAAAATGGAACATTTTGTTTCTGAGCAGCCCCTGAAAATTTGGGGGGTATTCGTCAAGGGGGGGCCGAGAAAAAAGGGGGGTCCCAAAACGTGTTTTTCCCATGCAATTTTCCATAGGGCGGTTGGCCTCACTTTTAGCCTGAACGGCTGAATGGATTTACACCAAACTTGGCAAAATTGTAGGGACTGGTAGCCCGATGTGCCTTTGCTATGTCTCAAGATATAGGCTCCAGTGGTTTTTACGAAATTTAACTTTGAAAAATATATATTGGGCTACATTGGGCTATATATATGTTGGAGCCCAAATGTAGCCCAATGTAGCCCAATGTAGCCCAATGTAGCCCAAAGATGGCCACCAGAGACAAAAAAAACCAAATGTAGCCCAAATATCAGCCAGATGTAGCCCAACTATAGCCCAATGACAGAATGTCCCAGAGTGTTCTAAAGAACAACTAGAGTGCTAACAGTCCTACTTATTACAAAGGTATGGCACACCTGAAGCCATCTTGATTGGAATAAAGTGGTAACTCTTAAAACATTTAATTTAAAAAGGAACAAAATGAGGGGGTTCATTTTGCCATAGAAAGTATGATTAGCGAATATATGACGAAATCCCGCATACCATCAGTCCGCAAAAAAAATCCCGCATGTACTATTAGGCCGCAAATTAAAATAACGAAAACTTTTAGAACGAATATGCCTTTAGCATACACTAAACAACTAAACTACCCTAAACCCTAAAACACTACCCCCAGCATGACCCTACACTACACAAACAGTACAACACTACCCTAAACCCTAAAACACTACCCCCAGCATGACCCTACACTACACAAACACTACAACACTACCCTAAACCCTAAAACACTACCCCCAGCATGACCCTACACTACGCAAACACTACAACACTACCCAAAACCCTAAAACACTACACCCCAGCATGACCCTACACTACGCAAACACTACAACACTACCCTAAACCCTAAAACACTACCCCCAGCATGACCCTACACTACACAAACACTACAACACAACCCTAAACCCTAAAACACTACCCCCAGCATGACCCTACACTACGCAAACACTACAACACAACCCTAAACCCTAAAACACTACCCCCAGCATGACCCTACACTACGCAAACACTACAACACTACCCTAAACCCTAAAACACTACCCCCAGCATGACCCTACACTACGCAAACACTACAACACTACCCAAAACCCTAAAACACTACACCCCAGCATGACCCTACACTACGCAAACACTACAACACTACCCTAAACCCTAAAACACTACCCCCAGCATGACCCTACACTACGCAAACACTACAACACTACCCAAAACCTTAAAACACTACACCCCAGCATGACCCTACACTACGTAAACACTACAACACTACCCTAAACCCTAAACACTACCCCCAGCATGACCCTACACTACGCAAACACTACAACACTACCCTAAACCCTAAAACACTACCCCCAGCATGACCCTACACTACGCAAACACTACAACACTACCCTAAACCCTAAAACACTACCCCCAGCATGACCCTACACTACGCAAACACTACAACACTACCCTAAACCCTAAAACACTACCCCCAGCATGACCCTACACTACGCAAACACTACAACACTACCCAAAACCCTAAAACACTACCCCCAGCATGACCCTACACTACGCAAACACTACAACACTACCCAAAACCCTAAAACACTACCCCCCAGCATGACCCTACACTACGCAAACACTACAACACTACCCAAAACCCTAAAACACTACCCCCAGCATGACCCTACACTACGCAAACACTACAACACTACCCAAAACCCTAAAACACTACCCCCAGCATGACCCTACACTACGCAAACACTACAACACTACCCAAAACCCTAAAACACTACACCCCAGCATGACCCTACACTACGCAAACACTACAACACTACCCAAAACCCTAAAACACTACCCCCAGCATGACCCTACACTACGCAAACACTACAACACTACCCTAAACCCTAAAATACTACACCCCAGCATGACCCTACACTACGCAAACACTACAACACTACCCAAAACCCTAAAACACTACCCCCAGCATGACCCTACACTACGCAAACACTACAACACTATCCTAAACCCTAAAACACTACGCCCAGCATGACCCTACACTACGCAAACACTACAACACTACCCTAAACCCTAAAACACTAGCCCCAGCATGACCCTACACTACGCAAACACTACAACACAACCCTAAACCCTAAAACACTACCCCCAGCATGACCCTACACTACGCAAACACTACAACACTACCCTAAACCCTAAAACACTACCCCCAGCATGACCCTACACTACGCAAACACTACAACACAACCCTAAACCCTAAAACACTACCCCCAGCATGACCCTACACTAAACAACCACCACAACTCTACACTACACTAACACAACACTACACTACACAACACTACACTACACTACACAATCACTAACCCACGAAAAAATTAACACAAACCCACTTACCTCTCTCGTCATCGTGGTTTTCACAACGCAAATGCATTTACCATACATGCCTTTAAAACGTAATTCTTTGTAAAGGCATGCGCGATAAATGCACATGCGTTTTGAAAAAATGCGGGATAATGGTATGCGCGGTCAATGACCTTGCGGGATAATGGTATGCGGACTGAAAGTCTGCGGGATAAAAAATGCGGGAAAATGGCTGCAAACCATGATTAGCAGCAGACTTCCCTGGTGAGCACTAGCTTTACTACAGTGATCTAATGAGCAACTAGAGTGCTAACATTCAGAATTTATGGCAAATGTGTGACACATCTGAATGCCTTCTTGATAGAACCAAAGTAAACAAGCATTGAAAATGCAATAGATCTCGCCCTCGTTTAAGTTAAAGCCATTCTGTTTGTAATGAGGTGGCTTTTTAGCTTTGCTTTTATTAGTGTTTTTAAAACTTTCATGTAAATAACATGCATATGTATGCATATATGTATATGTATGCATGCATTTATATTTATATTCACTGAAAAAACCATAGGTTATAGACCATATATAGTTAGGAATTTGCATTTACAAAACCTTGAAAATTCACTGAAAAAACCATAGGTTAGAGACCATATATAGTTAGCTGGACATTTTATTGACATAAAACCAATGAAATTCCATATATAGTTAGTTGCACTAACTATATATCGCGCACCCGCAATCCACTGCTGATGATGTCACATATTACATCATTCATGACATGGTCAGTGACATCACTGATGTCATTTGAGATGTCATCAGTGATGTCATCAGTGATGACATCACTGATGACATCTCAAATGACATCACTGATGACATCATCTAGTGTCTGTGTGTTTTTGTAAAGTTTAAATATGTTTTACATATTGAAGAATGAGTGGATGTATGGAAGACTGAGTGTGTGTGTGGCTGGCTGGGAGGTGTGTGACTCTGTGCATATCAATGTGTACTTGTATCAGTGATTGTATAAGAGAGTAAGTATGTGTTAGTATATGTGTGAAAAGTATGGTGTTCTGTGTTTAACTGTATAGATGAGGAAATCGAAGTGTGATTGATTCTTCACAGGACTGACTAGGTGTATGAGTGCATATGATAGTGTTGTAATAATGAGTGACTGTATGTATGAGTGATTGTATGGGTGAATGAGTGAATGTGTGTGTAGACGTAGGAATCTGTGAGTGCGTATGTAGTAACTGGTATTGGTGTGTCATGATGTCATCAGTGATGTCATTTGAGATGTCATCAGTGATGTCATTTGAGATGTCATCAGTGATGTCATCAGTGATGTCACTGAAGTATGGTGTTCTGTGTTTAACTGTATAGATGAGGAAATGGAAGTGTGATTGATTCTTTACAGGACTGACTAGGTGTGTGAGTAACTCCATGGATGAGTGGCAGTGTGTGAGTGTCTGCATAGGTGTATGAGTGCATATGATAGTGTTGTAATAATGAGTGACTGTATGTATGAGTGATTGTATGGGTGAATAAGTGAATGTGTGTGTAGACGTAGGAATCAGTGAGTGCGTATGTAGTAACTGGTATTGGTGTGTCATGATGTCATCAGTGATGTCATTTGAGATGTCATCAGTGATGTCATTTGAGATGTCATCAGTGATGTCATCAGTGATGTCACTGACCATGTCATGAATGATGTAATATGTGACATCATCAGCAGTGGATTGCGGGTGCGCGATATATAGTTAGTGCAACTAACTATATATGGAATTTCATTGGTTTTATGTCAATAAAATGTCCAGCTAACTATATATGGTCTCTAACCTATGGTTTTTTCAGTGAATATATATATATATATATATACATGTGTGTGTGTGTACACACATATATAGAGAGAGATATTTATATAGACATATGTGTGTGTGTGTGTGTGTGTGTATATATATATATATATATATATATATATATATATATATATTTGATTCGAACAAAGGATACGGCACACCAAATGGATTTAAGCTTATTTTATTGATAAGCTTCCCCCACCAACGCGTTTCAGCCACCAAGGCTTTGTCCTTCTTTTATTTTACCTTATATACCCACGTCTGCCCTTAAGTGGCATTGTGGGATATGTAGTTCAAAACCGTTTTTTCAAAACTTTACACACAAACAGAAAGACAAATGCGCTGTTTTAAGTGAGTATTATCGTTTTTTAAATGTTATCGTTTTTTTAAACTGGAAACAATTGTTTAAAGTATTCAGGGTTAGTACCCAGCATCATATTAATGAGTTCCTGTAGAAGGTGTAGTACCCATCTACCTTTATTGAGTTCAGGCAAAGTTCTTCGAGAGCCACGGGATTATTCCAAGTGGACATAAAGTTCCTCATCGTTGTTGATTCCTCCTGGGTGTTTTGTCCGGAATTTTATGATAAGTCGTGATTCAGCTTGATGTAATTTTTGAACACAATCACCTCCTCGAATGTCTTCTGGTACCATTCTGATCCCATAGAAACACATCGCTCTCCAATCGCCCTTTTGGCATGTGAGGATATGTTTGGCTGTTGCATATGTCATATTGGCATTTTTCACTGCACCTATATGTCCAAGGATACGCTTCTTTAGCATGCATGTCGTGCTCCCGATATATTTCATACCACATCTGCATTCAATCATATATATGACAAACTTGGTTGTACAGGTTATATTCTCCTCAATTACCATGATTTTTCCATTTGGTTCTTGAATGCTTGTCATGTTGTTGCCTATTTTGCAGGCTTTACACGATTTACATGCTTTAAATCCTTTTCGTTGGTTTGTGAGCTGTTTTCTGTTTGATTTGAAAATGGCTCCTTACCAGCATATCCTTTAGAGAAGTATTCTTTCTGTACGTTACAGTTGGCTTGTCACCTATTAGTTCTCCAATATCAGGATCCCTTGAAATTAGATGCCAATATTTCTTCATCTTGTTCACAATGCTTCCACTTTCCTTGCTATAGGTGGTAATGAATCGAGGAGGATTTTATTCGTTAGTGTCTTTGGGTTTTTCCATTAGGATTTCTGCTCTAGTTTTTTTGTCAACTCTTTTCTTACATTTCTCGAGGGTACGTTCATTATAGCCTCGTGCTTTGAAACGTTTCTTACACTCCTGAATTTTGTCTTCCGCATCTGCTGTTGTGGAACAGTTCCTCTTCATCCGAATAAATTCCCCATAGGGGATGCTGTTCACTAGTTGCCTGGGGTGGGAGCTTGTACCATGTAAGACACTGTTTGTCGCAGTTTTCTTCCTGAACAGTGTGGATTCTATTTTATCATTGTCTATATAGATCCTTGTGTCCAAGAAGTCAATCTGTTTTTTACTGGTGGTACATGTGAATTGTAGACCCACTTCATTTTCATTTAGTTTGGTAAAGTATCTCTGGAATTCTTTGTCAGTACCATTCCAGATCAGAAATAGGTCGTCGATGTAACGTACCCATAGAATGATTTTATCCATGTCCAGTTGGTTTTCGGTGTCCCAAGCAATGGTGCGTTCCCACCATCCCATCGTGATGTTGGCATAACTTGGGGAAAAAGAGATTCCCATAGCTGTTCCACACTGTTGTTTGAATAGTTCTGTGTTGAATAGGAAGATATTATTCGTGAGGCAGATGTTGATCATATTGAGCAGTATTCTAGTGTGATTCAGTTGTGTTATGCTCCGTTGTTTTAAAAAGTATTGGCAAGCTGTGATTCCGATGTCATGTCTTATGGATGTCTACAGTGATACTACAACGATGGTTACGAATTCCACGTTATTCCTGTGAGTATCCTTAAAAAGTCTCCCGTGTCTTTCAAGTATGAGCTCATGTTTCGCGCGATCGGGGCCAGAAATGTATCCACATACCTGGATAGATTCTCATATAGGGAGCTACATGAAGAAACTATCGGTCTCCCAGGTGGATTAATTGTAGTTTTGTGAATTTTCGGGGGAGAAAATATATATAGGGTGTTGCTGAAAAGTCTGTGATTAGAAATTTTCGTTCTTCATCATTGATGAATTGTTCTTGATACCACCCTTGTATCTTTTCTTAAAATTCCTTTGTCATTTTCTCCATTGGATTAGTTTTCAATCTACAATAGTTGTTGGTGTCGTTCAGTTGTCTTAATGCTTCTTTGACATAATCACGTGTGTCCATTATTACGATATTCCCCCCCCATGTCGGCGGGTTTTATCGTTATTTTCTCATTTTCCATCAATTTCTTGACAACAGCCCTTTCTTTAGTTGATAAATTCTCCCTTCGGTTGATGTTATGCGTTTTGGGCAGTCTTTCCAATTCCTCTATTATCGCGTCAGAGAATAGGTCAATCTTATTATCTGGTGACAACACAGGACAATACCTTGATTTCTTTTTTAATCCAGTGTCTGTGCTTTTATTTGTTTCAATTTCCAATTGTTCCAAAATTTCTAGCTCCGTCATTGCGTCATCCTCCATTTCGTACATGTCAAACATATTTTTAAGATCTGGTTTTTGATCTATCGTTATTTGTCCACTTTTTTCCACATCTGATATAGCACTGGGTTGTGTCATAGGTTGGATTTTATTTGCGTGAATCAATTTTCTGATATATTTGTACATATCAATGCAAACTTGAGTGTAGTCAAAACGTGTTTCTGGACAAAATGATAATCCTTTGTTTAAAACTGTTTCTTCTTCTTTAGATAGATTGTATTGGGAAAGATTCACAATTACATTTGTTTTTTCCTGTTCCGAAGGGGGTATTGCCTTCTTGCGTTTTGACCTTCTGGTTTTTCTTGTGTTTCTGAGGTGGTCGGTGTTGGATTTCCTCGACCTCGACTCATTGTTCTTCCTCGGCCGCCCCCCCTTCTCAAGGATTTGTCCAGATTCATCAGTCTGATTTCCTCTAAAAAAAATCAGCCTGGTTGTATTATCCCTTGTGGATTCATTTTCACTGACATCTGACTCACTCGTGCTTGTAGCAGTTTTATTGGTTCGCATGGGATAGTTCTTTTTTAGATTGTCATAGCGTCTCGCAAAGGTTAATATCCTTCCATGGAGATAATCTTGTTCATCACGTTTGAACTTGCGTTCCTTGCGTTCTTCAATTTCTTGTTCGTATTTTTCCATTCTTAACTCCATGTCTTTGCGCAATTTTCCCAATTCTTCCTGATTTTTTTCTTGACTTAAACTTGCTTCTATGTCTTTGATCTTTTGTGTTATGTCGGAGATATCTATTTTTGCGTGTTTTATTAAGATGTGCATCATATTCATGGAGCATTCTGTGTTGTTTTCAACCCAGTCAATCAAAAGCTCTTCTTTAGTGTCTGGGTGCGTGGGCATTGTAAAGATCCTTAACCCTCGTGGGATACGCTTCACTTCAATATAGTTTTCCAGAGCTAGGACTTCCCAGCTCTTGTTGGTTTCTTTTTTATAGAGCCTTTCCAACTGATTGACTTGTTGTTTCAACGAATTGTCTATTTCCTTCTGATTTCCGTCCGCCTTTTTGGTACTTTCTTGACATTCCCCTGACTGGAACAACGTAGATGCTTTAGACGCTCGTTTTGCAACTCGAGCTTCCATTTTATTTAATGGTTGTTACACAGCGCTTACACTTATGGGGGTTACTTTATGTAATTCAGCTTTCAATTTAAAAGCGTCACCATTTGTAATGTCCCACTCGGCACTGCTTGTATTGTATACATACGCCGTGCTTGGTGCAAGTCGGACAAAAGACTTCGAATCTTGGCTAAGTAATTGTTACAGTTTTGCTCAATTAAATTTGTTTTTTCCTGTTCTGAAGGGGGTATTGCCTTCTTGCGTTTTGACCTTCTGGTTTTTCTTGTGTTTCTGAGGTGGTCGGTGTTGGATTTCCTCGACCTCGACTCATTGTTCTTCCTCGGCCGCCCCCCCTTCCCAAGGATTTGTCCAGATTCATCAGTCTGATTTCCTCTAAAAAATTCAGCCTGGTTGTATTATCCCTTGTGGGGAACTCACAGGAACTCATGAATATGATGCTGGGTACTAACCCTGAATACTTTAAACAATTGTTTCCAGTTTAAAAAAACGATAACATTTAAAAAACGATAATACTCACTTAAAACAGCGCATTTGTCTTTCTGTTTGTGTGTAAAGTTTTGAAAAAACTGTTTTGAACTACATATCCCACAATGCCACTTAAGGGCAGACGTGGGTATATAAGGTAAAATAAAAGAAGGACTCATTAACCGTGAACAAAGCCTTGGTGGCTGAAACGCGTTGGTGGAGGAAGCTTATCAATAAAATAAGCTTAAATCCATTTGGTGTGCCGTATCCTTTGTTCGAATCAAATTATTGGACCAGGACCCGGTCCCTATACCGAGCACCATCTGGCGAGCGCCCTGCGAGCAGTGGGTCACTTTGGAGCAAAAAAAAAAAAAAATATATATATATATATATATATATATATATATATATATATATATATATATATATATATATATATATATATATATATATATATATATATATATATATATATATATATATATATATATATATATATATATATATATATATATATATATATATATATATATATATATATATATATATATATATATATATATATATATATATATATATATATATATATATATATATATATATATATATATATATATATATATTCACTGAAAAAACCATAGGTTTGACACCAGTTATAGTTAGCTGGAAATTTTACTGATATAAAACCAATGAAATTCCACGTTATAGTTAGTTGGACTCACTATAACTTGCGCGTGTAATGCACTGCTGATGACGTCACATATTACATCACTCATGACATCACTGATAACACCATCCAGTGAATGTGTGTCTTTCTGAAAAATAAATATGTGTTACATATGTATATATTATTGAATATCTTAGTGAATACATATATTACTGAGTAATGCTTAAATATTTAAATATATGTATTAGTGTTTCACTTTGTGTATAAGTGGCTGCATGGGTTGATGAGTAAATACATGTGTATGTATATAGGTTATTAGATGTTTTTCTTAGTATCAGTATGAGTGTTTGCATGCTTTGGTGGGAGTATTACTTAGTACATAGATGCAAGAATGACTGAGTCTCTGTTTGTATGTGTTTTGAAGACCGCATATGTGCCGGACTGTATGGGTGGATTAGTGTGCATATGTCTGTGTTAGTGAGTGAATGACTGTCTTATTAGTGTCTTTATCAGTAACTACATATGTTTTAATGTAGTATATGTGAATATTGATGTATATAAGTGACTATATGTGAGAGTGAGGTATTGTAAGAGTTCCTGTTTAAATTAGTATGTGTTTCTATAAGTGATTTTTAAGAGAGTAAGTATGTGTAAGTTTCCTTAGAAGTAAAGTGGTAGTGTGTGTATAGCTGTTTATGCAAATAAATGGATGTTCAATAGTTTATTTGCATGTGTGAGTATGTGTGTGAATAACTTTTGGATGACTGTCGGTGTGTAACAGGATGTGTAGGTGTATCACTACATATGATTAGTGAATATATGTATGAGTGACTATATAGAACTGTTGGTGAACTGTTGGTGAATTAGTGCATGTGTATATAGATGGTGGAATTATTGAATTGGTTGTTGTAACTGGTATGAGTATCTCCATTTTTTTGAACATTTTAGTTTCTATTTTTGAATATGCGTTTCAAGTGTTAGATTACAGTGAAAGGAGGTCTGTCACTGTGTCACAAGGATGGTGTTATCAGTGATGTCATGAATGATGTAATATGTGACGTCATCAGCAGTGCATTACACGCGCAAGTTATAGTGAGTCCAACTAACTATAACGTGGAATTTCATTGGTTTTATATCAGTAAAATTTCCAGCTAACTATAATTGGTGTCAAACCTATGGTTTTTTCAGTGAATTTCATAGGTTTTGTAAATGCTACTTCCTAACTATAACGTGTGTAAAACCTATAGTTTTTTCAGTGAATTTCATTGGTTTTTAAAATGCTAATTCAAAAATATCTCGTGTATACAACCTATACTTTTGTCCATAAAGTTCTGGCAATATTTTTTTCGGAAACAAGCCGTTTTCTTCACTGTTCAAGTTGCATAGAGACTCCTTGTAAAGCGATACAGAATTAGAAAGTCTGTACCTTGCCTTTTTTTCAACGCATTAAAATTTGTCTGTAAATAAAAATAGCCTTTCTAAACTTTCGTGCGCGACCCGGTGTGCGCACTCTCGGCAACAGTTCTCAATAAAATGGATAGCGCATTTCCAGGCTTTCGTGCGCGACCGTGTGCGCACACCCACCTATATATTTCGTGAAAACTTTGCAATCTGAACTTATTGAATTTCTTCATAGACCCATCAAAGAACTTATAATACGTCAAACAGACTAAACCTAGGCTTCTTTTTTAATATTATGAAAATTTTCATTAAATGGAGCCGAATGTCTTTTTAAACTTTCGTGTGTGACCGAATGTACACACCTTGGTATTTTAAAAAAATATATAAAAGGTTTTATACTCTAACAATTGTATGCTTGAATCGAGCTCAAAAGATATATTAAATCCGAATATGTTTGAATTTACTTCTTTTCACGTTTTGAAACTTCGCTGAATTAGACCGCTACTTCCAAATGACGTACGTGACTAGATACTATCACCGCGTACACGTCCTGAGACGCGCATGTGAAGTCATGTGACTTGAAAACAACACTTCCAATTGGTTCTTAGTAGTTTCTATTCTGCAATTTACACGGAGGACTCCACCCACTTCCCTCACTATCTTTTGTACTCTCAAAAGAGAACAACGTTCAACACCCTTCGGAAGACTTTGCTGAAATGGCTGCCGCCCCGCATTCATCTTCCGAATCTGAAGGAAATGAGCGACTACCTTTAAAAAGAAAAAAGGAATGTTTTATTTGGAAATTTTTTACTTATCCTGAAGAATTAAAGAAAGTAAATGCGCCAAAAGTTACCTGCACGATATGCAATTCGGTTCTCTCAAGAGGAAATCCAAGAAAAAAATATTCCTTTTCCATACATACCATGATGCGGCATGTCAAACCAGTGCACCCTGTGGAATTTGCAAAGGCATCGACAAGAGCCCTGGCCACGCTATTACCATTAGAGGTGGCCAGCACATCTTCTGGTGGACGACCTGTATCTCCATCGAGTGCTGTGATGGACTTGAGACCATATCTTGCAAAGGTGCACATGAAATGCAACGAGTGTGGAGAAATTCTTCTGTACGGAGAGCAGAGCCTCATTCTTACTAAACTAAAAATTGAGAGTCATAAATGCCCCGAGAAAAGATAAATTTCTTCATTTCATTTAAAAAACAACATAACAGTTGTTTAAAAAAAAAAAAAGTTCTTTTCAGAACTAACTCATTGTACCAAAAACAGCTCCAGGAGCATATTATAAAGGGCGTTTATCTCCCCGTTTTTGGCTTTCGATCGTGCACGACCGTGTGCGCGCACCCGCCGATATATTTCGGGAAAACTTCGCGATTGTAACTTATTACATTTCTTCATAGACCCATCATAGAACTTATACTACTCAGAAGATATATTCAATCCGGATGTGTTTAGATTTACTCCTTTTCACGTTTTGAAACTTCCCTGAATTAGACCGCTACTTCCAACCAGATACTATCACCGCGTACACGTCCTGAGACGCGCATGTGAAGTCATGTGACTTGAAAACAACACTTCCAATTGGTTCCTAGTAGTTTCTATGTTGCGTCAATACCTACGCCTGCTTCAAACACATGCACAGTTTTGAAACAGCATGGGCCTGAAAGTCACTGAGTGAAATATCATACATTACAGTCAGCCACTTTCAAGACACATTCCTTCAGAGGAACACTTACCGTTTATTAGAGGTAGATCGTCCGACTCCACCGGAGGACACCCCTAATAAAAAAGACATATATATAAAATGCGGACTAGCCGCTGTATCGTACTAGCAAACTTTAACTTAAAAATCATTAGAGAAAACAAAAGGAATCGAACAAAATCAGTAGGCCACTGATAGGATCTCTTTTTGACCTTGCTAAAATAGAAACATTAGGAACAACCCCTCATGAGAAATATGAAACTAGTGAGAGAAACCGAGCTCGACGCCATCTTGCCCCCTTTTAGGCCCCATCACGAACATAGATAGCCCCACATAGCAAAACGTGATCTTATCGCCTGCCCAACTTCAGATCTGACCCCCCCCTTTTGCTCTCATGTCCTGTCGGAATGTCCGGCTGTAGATTACAATCACATGTTACATTTGGGAGGGGAAACGACATCAGAGCGACAAATATTAGAAATATACCACACGACAGCAAAATAACAGGTTAAAACGTTTTTATTCTTGAACAAAAATATATTAAAACAACTATTTACATGACAAACGGCCGCAGCAACAAACCCACAATGCATTTCGCCGTCTACTTGACGCCGTCCCTGTCCCTCCTTCCCCAAAGTAGCAATGTTGGGCTACTTTTGGGCTGCTTTCTAGTAGGGTTTTTGAGCGTCAGAAAGTCTACAAATGCCGTCGGCAACGGCCTGGGGTGGAGAACCATTATGTGAATAGTCCGTAGGCGACACCACTCGCCAAGGCCTGTCCCCAGGATGAACTAAGGGATCCGTTCCTGGGGCCGTGGCAAAGAGCGGCCGGCCGCCATCGGCCAGAGAAGGCATGAGCCCTACCCGAGATGTAGTTGTCTTCCCATTCTCTTCTTTTTTCAGCGCCTTGCAGGCCACGAGGGGGGAATGTCTTGCATATGCCTCCGACCCCCCCCCCCCTCTCTTCATCGCCTGGTCCGGCCATAACAAATGTCAGCAAGACGCCGTGGGGTGCACTGGGAGGGAGAGGCGGCGCGGACGAGCCTCTCCCGCCTCCCCAGGTGGAGGCCCCTCAGCTGCACCCCCAACGATCCACGCACCCGGCAAAGGGTTCGTCCACTGTGGCGATATAGGGACGCTCCACGAGCCCAGCAAAGGGTTCGCATACTGTGGCGGTATAGGGACGCTCCACGAGCCCAGCAAAGGACTCGCCCACTGTTGCGGTACAGCGACGCTCCACTCACCCAGTAGGGTCTCGTCCACTGTGGCGGTGCAACGATGCTTCGCCCGACAGGCTTGAGTCCATCTGCTCCTGCAACCCAGTGACTGCCGGTGGTTGCAGATCTCCTAAAAATGGCGGTCGACTTTGCAGGAATGGGCCTGGCGTGAAAAGTTGGCCTGGTCGCCTGTTAACCAGAAAATGGGCCCCTGTCTTTCCTTTCAAAATGCTGCCAACAATATTATATCAGACTCTGCATCGGTACTTACTTATAAATGCAGAAACAACTCAATTAACACAAGGGCTCTTTTCAGAGCCACCTTATATCAAAGCACTCAAACTTCTGATTTATCTCCATTTTCACACTTTTGTAAATAGTTGTGCGCGCCCGAGTGCGCGCACCCCGCAACTTTTTTCGGAAAAAAAATATATATATTTTCGCGTTTAAGGTCCTTACTGCACACCCTGAGAAAACCTACGCAGCAAAACAATCTCTACCTTCACCCCTTTCCATGTTCCAACGCTTTGAAACGAGAATATATTTACTCGCGCGCACCCCGCAACTTTTTTCGAAAAAAAAATATATATATTTTCGCGTTTAAGGTCCTTACTGCACACCCTGAGAAAACCTACGCAGCAAAACAATCTCTACCTTCTCCCCTTTCCATGTTCCAACGCTTTGATATGACAATATATTTACTCGCAGTGACAAAATGGCGGTCAACACTTCCTGATTTCCTTCGAATCGAACGTTAACAGACGTCACGCAGCAAAAAAAAATTCCGCGCGCGCGCAGCCGCTTGAGTGCGCGCACCCGTCCGCGCTTATAGATATATAATTGACTTTAACTTTAATTTTCTCAACAACTACTGAACGGATTTACACCATTCCACAAAAAGCGTAATCTGCGAGCCGGACTCACCACTTCACCAATCCCCCCCCAACTTTTCAGGGAAGGAGCGCAGCGGACCGAGCCATCTTCTTTGAGAAATTCGCAAAGATTCATCCACCAGGGCCAAAGTTAATCCAAATAGAATGTTGACGATTTCCTATGGAAACTAAGTCCTAACTATAACTACCTACTGGCGACCGCCAGTAGGTAATATATATATATATATATATATATATATATATATATATCCTGGCTCACTGCTCCAAAGTCCGGGGCACTCTTGCAGCGGGTGCTAGTCCAAGCGCGTCAGAGCTTCGCGCTTCAATATCAAAGCTCACTCCCTCCCGATCCCGGGTGGAAATAAGGACAGCACACACGGGGCTATTGGAAATCCAAATGGCAACCTTTGTGTTGCCACAGGCCGATCCACGGCAAGATTTTAGTCCATCGCCCACTGTATTAATGAGAGGGTCACTTGCCGATCCACGGCAATATCACTATGTAAATTCCTCGTTGTAAATATGTGAGGTTTTAAAATGTTTATGAATATTAGTAATCACTAAATGAGTGAGTATTGTTTAATCACTTTCATGTTATTGCAGAATTATATGCACTAGCAAGATGGCGCTACCGCGTCAGTCCTCTCTCTATGTTTACCAACGTGAGTCGTTTGTGTGTTTTGAAATAAAATGGCGCCTAATCGCACATTGCGGTGTAACAAACATTGAGGAAGGAAGCTTGGCTTCCGAAACGCGTCTGTGCGAGTAAAGTTGCTTCTAAGGAGAATTCCCGTGTGTGCTGTCCTTATTTCCACCCGGGATCGGGAGGGAGTGAGCTTTGATATATATATATATATACACACACACACACTCCCAGTATTGTGCAATAAAATATTTGTGCGTAAAGTTTCAATGTAAATCCAGCATATGAAAGACAATAACTTTTGTTTTGAATACAGCCCCTGTGTGGGCCAGGTCCTGGTGGCTCTCTAAGCCCTGGGGGCCACCACCTCCCCGGGGCTAATGAAAGATTAATGGAGGGGTCTTGTGAACCACCCCCCAAAGTCCCGGGGGCCACCACCACCACCTTTCAGTGGGTAAACAACACCTAATGGTAGGACCTCGGGGAACACAACCTCCCTGGGCCCAAATTTATTTTTTAAAATTTGAAGAGGGGGCACATGACCTGCTCCCGGGCCACATAAGGCCCTGGAGACCTCCACCTCCATGGTGCCTGCCCTGAAAATTAAAGGTGGGGGGGTTGCACGGGCTCCCTCCTTGAGCCATACGTAGCGCTGGGGACCACAATCTCCCAGGGCCAGCTCGTGCTATGCTATGTCCATGGGTGCCCACCCCCGGGACATACTTGTTTACTTTCGCATGGTGGGAGCTGACAGCTCCTGCCAAGTGGAAGCAGACTCTCCGGGTCCAGTGGGCGGGAGCTGTCAGTGCTCCCGCCCGCTGGGAGCAGAGGTTTCATCATATAGATATTTTACAAAATGCCTAATTATAAAGGGATTATATTTTGGAGTCGCTCTACACTTACCAGGTATTATTGTCTGACAGAAAGATTTCCGACCCACCTAGTTGTGGGGTTTAAGGTATGTTGTAAAATACTAAACAGTGTTCACTCCTATCATATATTTATTGAAAATGGTAGAAAATGTACTTTGAAACATGTTCACTGATTTTTGGGCGTCCACTTCAAGAAAACGTAAACTTTTTCTAAGATGATTACGGCACCTGCCCTCAAGATATGCCATTATTCCATTAAGAGCATCACATTTACTGGTGTCTATCGTATAATTCTGACAGTATGATAACGTTTTATTTCTTTCTGAAATGACTTTAATTTCTGCACTTTGTGTGCTACATTGGGCCCTTAAAGCATTAGCAATATAGCATCTCATAAGAAAATACGAGGAACAGTCCCTCATAACAATTACTAGGGGTGCTCATATTCTACAATTTAGCAACTGTGATATAGAGAGAGAAGCTGAATAACCCAATGCCAAAAATATTGTCAAGCCGCTTCTCCAAGCCTTGAATTTCTGACTTCTCAAGTGTAATGCCAGTGTGCTAATAACTAGATACAGATTAATTAAAAGTCAGCAATCTTAATAACCTGTTTAAAGAATTGAAGCTTTTGAAATCCATTAGATCAAACATTGTTTTCCTGGAACAACGTAATTCTTTCACAATTAAGAAGAAAGGAGAAATGTTCTAATACCTTCAATCCTTAAGTGATAGCTGTTTAGAGGGGCAGTAGCAGTAAAGGATCATAACCAATGTGCTCAGTGAAAGTGATGCCTTCCTGTTCTATTGTTTTTTTATCTTGGAATTAAACAAGGTACGGAACAAGAGATTCCCCTTCATTCATACACATTTATTTGCATTCAGTAATTTATTTTAGATCATACGTACATATCAAAATGTCACTGACATGGCACATCCATACACGAAATTCGCATTTACTTAAATGGGTTATTCTAAGCATTCTTCCCTTTCATACTCTATTCATTCAAACTTAGTAAAGTGATCACTTTATGATAATCTACTACTCTTATATCCTTTTTAGGTTTCGCCTGGCGTCCGCTGCGCAGCAGCGTTCGCGCAGGCGAAAAAGTTTGATAAGAGTATGGTGCCTTTGTCACGCCTCTCACTTCCATTGGCTAGCTCCATAAATGGAGGCTAGCCATTGGAAGTGAGATCTGTCCGTCATGGTCCGAGGCGATTCGTGGGCGTTCCGGCGATGTTTTTCTCATCCTGCCCCTTTTAGCACGTCATGCAGCTGTGGGCTTGTGTTTTTTTTTTTTTTCCTCCTGATGTTTTTGTCTTTTTGGAAGTGCCTTTAGCCGGAGTGGTCGGCGAGATTTAAGTTGCCAGGAAGTTGTTGTTTGCAATCAGGTAAGCAGCATTTTGTTTATAATTTTGTTTTCCCTTTGTACGTGTACCCCGTTTCATGTCGTCTCCCTGTTTGTTTTACGTTTTTGCGTGTTTTGCTGCTGTTCCACGGTATATTTTTACGTCTTTGTGTGTCTAGAATCCCGTTCCCGCCCCCCCTCCTGCTGTCTGTGAGCCCGCCCCCCTCCCGCTGTCCGTGAGCCCGTCCCCCCTCCCGTAGGCTGCCACGACCGTGGTACTCCTCTGAGACCTGTACTTGCACCATCTTCGGTATCGGTAAAGATGAGGAAGGACTCATTCACAACTCCTAGGGATCAGCCGTTGGGTTAAAATAAAAAAATCCCTAATTAGATCATTAGGTGTACCACCGCTTACTCTTACCGGTAATATCTAGAACTTCTCACAACTTTTCTCAGTGGTTTGCTAGGCAGTCCACAAAGTAAGCCTACGCTAGCCACGCCCATTCACTTCTTACACGCCCCGTGGTGTATGTTAATTATAAACTGTTACATCTAGAACTTGTTACAACTTTGAGGGCTACAAGTAGCTTTAACTCTTATGTGATCTCGGTCCTTTTCGTTCGCGCTGTTTACCCAGGAGGCCGCACTGACCTGATTGGAACACTTGGGCGTGCAGTGTGGAGGAACAAGGGACACGGGAGTTGAAGGATCTCGCCCCGAAACAGCTAAAGCATAAAGCCAAATTGATTTGATTAGAACATGCAACTCGACCCCTTCGGTCTCTTTTGTGATTTCCTAAATATCCAGCTCTGTCCTGGGTCCCAAAATAACAACTGCAATCAGTGATGCATGTTTTCAGGCCGATGGTATTTCGCCGTACAGATCTGAGACACCACCCCATCATTGTTGAGCTAAGCCGTTAGTTATTTTTTATTTACATCAGAATTGGGTTGTTGTAAAATTGCACACTTTCCAGTTCACGAGTGACTAGCAGAAACAGAGAAATGTGTTACTTATGCTTTTACCAGCAAATGTACTTTCTAATACAAATGCAGCCCACGTGTTGGCTATATGAAGCTGCTGAAGTAATATACGGATGCCAAATCTTTTCTTAAACATAACTAAAAATGTAAATAATAAAAAGTATGTTTTATTCGTCGGATAAGAACACTATTCTGTTCTTTACCACATACCTCCTTTCTATAAAAGAATATCTTTACATAATAACAGATGTGAAATACATTGAATCCGAAGATCGAAACCGGCATGATCATGGTTGTAAGTGACGAGGGGTTTACTCAAAATGGGTCCCGTGGTCACTGAAAACATGCTACACTCAACTGAAAAAACCCTATTGGGCCGAACCTGGGCCTGTGTTCAGGTACAAAGAAGACCTGGTTTATCAGTTCTGTTTGAGCTGTTCCAATTGGAGCAGGACCAATGCTGATTTGCATGTGGCGGGATCTAATCTGAAGTGAGGAAAAAACACAATGGGCTGGAATTCTGCTCGAACAATTGCCTGTAGCTGGACTTTTTGTAAGCATTCATCCATCCTCTTTTGTTCTTTAGCGTGTAAAGTTGACATTTAACAACCTTATTCACTGTTGGGCTTTATTTCCCACCCCCTTTCTTCTTCATGGTAGTCTTGTCAGTTGTGGCCAGAAAATCACTTGTCAACCCCGACCTATACAGTAATTTAGATTTTTATTTATGAATGCATGCCGATTATCAGTACGCTTATTTCAGTAACTGAAAACTTGACCGTAAAACCATACAGCTAGGATCAATACTGGTGCTAGACAGAAATGCAGAGCACAGAATGTGACATTTTTACGTAAAAAATACTGTGACCATTGTGTTGCCTTAAAATGCATTGCCTTTGTTCTTTTTAGCTTTTCTTTCTGTTGGCATTTTAAGCGACATTGATGTAGTGCTGCATATGTATACACAAATATGCCTTATGGTTTTGGTATGTTAGTCCTTGAGAGTACATAGAATATACTGCTTGTCCTAAACCCTGAAACCTTTGCCTTTATTGTAATTGTTAGGCTAACCTGCCTGGGTTCCGTCACATGTAGCGTGTTCACTATTTAATTATATATTTGTCTGACTGCAGTTTAAAAATGCACTCTTGATGCGTCAATTTATGTGCCTAAATGGAGTGTGCTTGCTTCCCTGCCCCCTGGCTGTGCTTGCTTCCCTGCCCCCTTGCTGTGCTTGCTTCCCTGCCCCCTCGCTGTGCTTGCTTCCCTGCCCCCTCACTGTGCTTGCTCTCCTGGGTGGGTGTGTGTGGCTCTGGGTGGGTGTGTGTGGCTCTGGGTGGGTGTGTGTGGCTCTGTGTGTGGGTGGGTGTGTGTGGCTCTGGGTGTGTGTGTGTGTGTGTGTGTGTGTGTGTCTCTGGGTGTGTGTGTGTGTGTGTGGCTCTGGGTGTGTGTGTGTCTTTGGGTGTGTGTGTGTCTTTGGGTGTGTGTGTGTGTGTGTGTGTTTGGCTGTGGGTGTGTGTGTGTGTGTGTGTGGCTTTGTGTGTGTGTGTGTGTGGCTTTGGGTGTGTGTGTGTGTGTGGCTTTGGGTGTGTGTGTGTGTGTGTGTGGGTGGGTGTGTGTGTGTGTGTTTGGCTCTGGGTGTCTGTGGCTCTGGGTGTGTGTGTGTGGTAGTAGTTGCTGTCTGCTGAGCTCGTCCAGTAGGGTACAATAGGTCTCACATTTGCGAGAGATTAAGCTATTGGCAATGTAAATGACAATGCCATTTATTTATCTGTTTTCAAAACCAACACATAAATAAAAATTTTGTCGTTTACAATGCCAATAGCTCTAACTTTTGCAAAGGCGAAACCATTGCATTGTAAATGCTTGTTCAATAAGCAGCTCCTCTATCGCAGCCATGTTTCTCACAAGATCATCATCAGATTCTTGATGGCAGTTTATTGAAAAATTGTTGTGGGATTTCATGTGGTAAGATTTGGGAGGCATGTAGGAGTTTGGAAAGTGCTATGATTTTATAAAGGGTTATCCTACTTAAATCGGCGAGTGATGGTGTGTTCCAGTTCATGAGATTTTTAGCCAAAGACCCCAGCAGGGAGGACCGGTTAGCTTTTCAACACAGGTGTCCGTTTATGAGTGAAGTTGATATTTGAAGCTGTTCATTTGAATACGCAGCCTAGACTAATTGATTTCACCCAGCACATCAACTGCAAATCGTATCGTCTTCTCCAAATTAACCTTTATATCCAAGGCTTCCTCACAGAGTTAATTGTCTATTTGTTGATAGCTTTTAGTTCTTTTCTTCTCTGGTTCATTCCTATTGTCAGATCTATATGTCTTCTATCCTGCTTCTAGCGCCCTTTGCCTTGAATTTGCTCTTTCAAGTAACATTTAATTATTTCTCACACCCTGCTTGTCTCATTTCCCAGCTCTCATTCTGGTCTCTCTAGTAGTACAGTTCTTCTTCACATGAAGGATGTGCACGAATAAAGATATGTTTTCATCTTAATAAAATATAGGAGCTGCAGATAAAGCATTAATATTGGGCATATAACACACTTTCATGCTTCTCCTTTTTTCAGACCATGGCATAGATCAGTCGAATGAGGTGTGCAGGGTGGACTATTATTACATGGTAATGTCACATTGCCCTGTCCTTTGTCCCCAGATACAAAGAAGGGACAGGGCGAATAGGGGCATGACTCTCTAATCTAGTTATGCGTCTGCTTGGCCGGGTGACTAGGAAGATGCCTGCTGTGGAATTAGTGTGCATGCTGTTAGATATAGGTCCTCAGTGACAGCAAACTGCGCTGCTCTATGAAGCAGCTGCTAAGGTAGCAGGGAAACTTCATGACCTGCAGCCTGTCTTGACTCACTTCCTTATTCGGTTCAAATGATTAAAGAAGTTTACTTTATGGTTCAAATCTCTTTATTAATTTATGCCAATACGTACAACGTAAACAGGGCTGGCTTTAGCGCTGGTGGCGCCCTGTGCAACAATGTTTGTTGGCGCCTCCCACTGACTCCCTCACTACTTCCCTTAAACAGTGCCCCCTCAAGTCTCCATAACCACTCTCTCTCTTATAGTGCCGCTTATAGCAGTATACGGTGCACTCGACATCACACACATTGCACAATTAATCATATGTGTATAAATAAGTGTATAGGAAATGTAACATAAGCCAGAAGACTACAAGGTGAGCCACATGTCATCCATGCGGGTAGACAGTATAGTTTAAGAGTACTTGGTCTGGAGAAGCACAGACTCCGAATTTAAAACATAACCCTATGGTTGGTGGTTACATTTAATAATACGTTTTTTTTTTAACCGAAATTAGCACTTTTTGAAACATTCGAATAATGGAAGACGGGGGGGGGAGGGGAGGGGGAGAATAATTCTAAGGCTCTAATTTAAACCTTGCAGTTAGCATGTAGCTTTCTGATGACCGTGATTAGCTCACTGTTCCATGCTGGGAGTTTAACATCTACCCTGCAAGTAACAAAAGGATATATCTGACAAAAGCACTGACCCATTCATTAAATTATATGCACTTTGTGATCTACATGGTACACATTCTCTGCAGCAGGCATATTAACCTTCTGTGCTACCATAAAATGAGTTAAAACTTCCACTAGACACTACTCCTTCTCTCTTCATGAAGAACAATAATCACTAGGGTTCTCTTGACATTTTTATTGTTGTAAGAAAATTGCTGGAGGCCAGCAACACAGCAGCAGGTGCTTTTTAAACCATAAAATACTTCCAAACACGGCACCCCTTCAAAGTCAACACCCGGTGCGAAGGCATCGGTTGCACCACCCTAGAGCCGGCCTTGAACGTAAATGCGCAATGTGCAATACTTCATGCCAATCTACAAATTTTGGCTTTGATGAATATAAAAAAAAAACAGGCCCCATCCCGTCCCCTCCCACCCAAAGACATTTGGCGTGCTTCTGTAAAAGTGCACCAATCACAGGACCAAGTTTATTTCTTTGAACCAGTGGTAAGGGTTAGTTCGGATAGCCACAGGATGCGGAGGTATTTAGGGCTTTTCAGTTCTGCGAGACAGACAGGTACAGCTGCCGAAGGTCTCCACAAGATGCCCCTTGATTGGTAATAGAAAATGTAATCTTTTCCATACCAAGGATATACCACTGGTGGTGAAGCCAGCCTAGGTGAGTAGGTATATGTGTCGCCCCCCAGTGTGTGAGTATATTCTGTACCTCCACACCTAAAGCTAAGTCAATCTGCTGCCCTCTTCTGGATTTTAGAGGGTTAGTGGGAGTGTTTGGTAAGCCTAACCGTGTATAGGAAGGGAATCGCGGAAATTGAGTGTCAAGGTGTCAGTCAATGTCGTCGAGTATTTGTGCCCAATATGCTTGAATCCATGGCCACTCCCATAAAAGGTGCAAAGGGGCCCCATAATTCCACAGCCCCTCCAGCAGTCCACGCTTTTGTTTGTCAATCCTATGCAGCCGTTCCAGAGTCAAATACCAATATGTAACTACTTAAGTAAACGTTTTAGTAAGGGCGGTGTTACAGGCAATATGACAGGCCCTATAATCTATATCCTCCCATTCCTTGGCTGTCTGTCTATCTCCCAAGCTCGCTCGCTCTCCCAGCGGGTTTGAATAGGTTTGTATATGTGTCTTGTGGGCTGGAGCAGGAGGGCATGTAGCTCAGAGATCAGCCTTTGTCAGACGTTTTAAGGATCAGCCACTTCTCCTAGGTAGTGAGGTGTCTTTGGGTGGCAGTCTTGTTAGTGGAGAGGTGTGGCTCACTGGTTAGAGGCGGCAGACCTGTAAGCAGAGAACGGCCCGGGACCAGGGTTCAATTCCCGACGCGGCAGGGTCTTGGACCAGGGTCAACGGACTCGATAATTCTCGCCTCAGTGCCTACTCTAACCAGGGAGCACACTCGGTAACTCTGGGCATTAAGCTTGCCTCATCTCTACAACGGCCCCCCACAGACGCCGGGGATGCCTGGTTTCACCCTGGAGATACCCAGAAAGGGACCATCTCACAGGGAAAACCAGGACGGGTTCCCCAGCGGTCTACAGCGCCAGGACACTCGGGTAGAGTAACAGTGCGCTTTACAAGTATCCCACATTTACATTTACATTTATCAGCTTGGAGAAGCCAGTGTCGGAGTTGCAAGTAATGCAAGCGTTCCGTCTCATAGAATATAAAGTCCATGCATAGGAGTGTGAATGAGATCATCCCCTTCTCATTTACCATGTGTGCTGCTGAGAGGCATTTGGTCTGGCGCCACTTAGTAAATGCTGCAGGGCTATTTCCAGGCGTAAAATCTGGATTTCAAGCAGGGGTGTCAGCGGGGAGGTGTAAATTACAATAGTCCGCCCCTAACACTGCTCCGATCCCAGGTGTCCATAGTCTCCGTGGTGATCGGCGAGAGGTACAAACTTGAAGGTCTTTCTCTTCAGAAAGGGGATTTGCCATAAAGAGGTGCCAGCCACCACCCAGTTTTGGAAGAGTCAATGTCGCTCAAATTTATCTTCCATTCGACCAAATACTGTAGCTGGGCTGCCTGGAAATATAGTTGGAGATTCGGGATGCTGGGCCACCCTTGTCCAGGGCACAATAGCCAATATCTCTCTGCACTCTGGGCCTCTCCCCAGACCATACAAATTGGTGGAATTTGGCTTGCAGCCTGGATATAATCCCTTTCAAAGGAGTCAAGGAGAGTGTTTGAAACAAATAGACAACCTTTGGCAAGATAGTCAGCTTAAGGGCTGCAACTCTTCTGAGCCAAAAGATCGGGTGGTGTTCAGTTTTGATGTGTTTATATAGGGATTGGTAATTAATTACGGAGGTCATCTGTAGTGAGAAAGCCAGGCGAATTCGCAAATAAGGGACCTCCATCTTCGTCCATTGTATAGGATATTGTGCTGGAAGATGGGCTTCCAGCTCAGAGAATAGTGATAGGTTCAGGGCCTGAGATTTAGCAACATTGGCTCAGAAGCCTAAGGCGGGGCCAAACGTCTTTAGCTTCGACAGGAAAGTTGGCAGCGCCGAGGTCGGTTGGTCCAGGGTTTCCAGCACATCATTGGCATATGGGCCGATCGTGTGTTCCTCCGCCCCCGAATGTGGCACCGGTAATCTCAGGGTTATCTCGACTCTCTGAGCCAGGGGCCCCATATAAAGAGCAAACAGCAGGGGTGGCAACGGGCACACCTGCCAAGTACTCCTGCTAATGGAGAAGGGAGCGGAGACACATCCGTTCACCGTGACTGATAATGAGGGAAAGTGGTAGCAGTTTAACACCCAGGTTCGAAATCTCTCGGCTATCCCAAAGTAGGCGCAAACTTGCTCTATATAAAATGCCAATCAATCCTGTCAAATTCCTTCTCTGCGTCACTTGCTAACAGCATAAACTCACCCAACATGTGCAAGGCGTTTTCTATGATGTGCAAGACACTCTTTGTTTTGTCGCTAGTTTGGCGTTTGGGAATGATGCCTGTTTGATCAGGGTCTATAATAGATGGCATGTGCGGGCTCATCCTGGCTGCTAAGATCCTAGTGAACAACTTGAGGTCCACATTTAACCGCATGCGCGCTAGCGGTTTTCCCGCTGCGCGCTGCGATTTTAAAAAACCCGCGTTACGTGACGAGCTCAGCTCGTCATCCGCGTAGCGCAGGTTACGCCCATGACGAGCTGAGCTCGTCATGAGCGTAGAAGGGGTTAAGAGAGATAGTGGATGATACGAGCTGCAATGTTGTTTATCTTTGCCAGGCCCGGGAATGGCTGCTGCCAAAAGCTGTCAGCATCGAGGAGGGAGTTGCCCCTGGGTCAGAGGAGGAGTTAACCAACCGAGTTAAAATCTGACCAAGCGTATGTCAAAATATTTTATAAAAGATAAATGGGAATCCGTCCAGTCCCGGGGATTTCTAGAGCTTTTGTCTGGAGATCGCTGAGATGACCACCTCCACCCTAATGTCATGTTCTAGAGCGTCTGCTTGGTCTGGGACTAGCGGTGACGTGGGAGCTTCACCGAGATAGGACTCGCTATCTGTGGGATCTAGCGGTTGACTATTATATAATTCTGCATAAAAGTTTATAAATATGTTGGCAATTGAGTCATCATCTGTAATTCTTGTACCAGTCGTGTCGCAGAGTGAGTGCACTCCAGTATTTTGCTGCTGGATACGCAGTTTGTTAGCCAAGAAGCGGCCCCCTTATCTCCCTCTACCTAAAAAGCATGGCACAGACCAAGGTCTGCGTACTGTGCTCTATCAAGGTCGATGGTTGCTAATTGTGTGCATGCAGCTGTCATTTGACACCAGGTCCTTGGAGCTCCCGTGTGCTGATGTATGCCGTACTATTTCAAGGAACAGTGGTCCCTAACAAGCGCAAAATAATAAAAAATCATATAGATCAAAATTGAAATCCATATAGTCTGTCCAGCCGGACAGGGTTTAATGACAAGAATGTAGGTATAGTCAGTAAATTCAGTACAATATCAAAGGTGGGACAGAGCCTGTGTCCTACTGCTGTACAGAGACATTTGTGACATACATAGACAAGTGAGGCAAGCATAGGCAGTCTGCATATATTCCAGATTTTGCAGACAAATATTTGCAGAGAATACACTGTTGTGATTTAGCAAATAATAAAATCAAATCATCCAGTGTAAAATGTCGACGGCGTTTCGATCCCCTTAAAGTATAGCGGGATCATCATCAGGACATTAACCATTCATGCCTTTAAATTACACAATGGTATGCGGTTCTCAAATATATGAAGGAGTCCGCTTTACGTAATTGGAAACAGAGACCGCAATTGCAGGTCTGCTGGGAACGGGGACTCAATGGTAGCCCCGGGGAATTTCCGCGATGGGATTCCGCTGCCAAAAAGCCAATGCTCATGTGGACGATGTATGCCGTACAGCTCTTTCACCATTCTGGATAAGCAGTCCCTATTTTCCTTGTGCATCTTATTATCTGCTGATGAGATAGCTATAAGTTCCCCGCGAATGATCGCCTTAAGGGCCTCCCTCAGTGTTGCAACAGAGATTTCAGGGGTGTCATTTAGCACTAGGTAGTCAGTAATATCATGGCTAACCTGTTTCAGCATTTCAGGGCGCTGTAGCAATGTGTCTCTCAGTCGCCAAGTCCGTGTAGGTGAAAATGTCATTGTTTGGAAAATCGCTGCATGGTCCGACAATGCAGCCGGAAGTATCTCGGAATCAGAGGTGAGATTGAGGTTATCCTTTGTACCCAGAAAGAGAGCCATCCATACGTATGTTTTGTGTGCGTGAGAACAATAAGCGTATTCGGAAGTCTGGGGGTGTAGTGTTCTCCAGATATCTTGGAGTCCCATATCGTTCAGCCACCTGTGCCCCTCCCTCGTCCGTGCCCCAGCTTGGCCATAGCTATGTGTGAAACTGTCAAGATCATTATCTAAAACAAATATAAAATCCCCTCCAAGCAGAACCCGTCTTTCTTGGGTGGACAAAACCTCAGAGAGCGCCAAGTGTAGAAACTCCTCCTGACCCTCGTTCGGAGCATAGATGGAGGCCACCACAAATGACCAGTTGAGGGTGAGGTGAAAAGCGAGGAGACGGCCCTTCACTTCTGCCACTTTGGTGCCTATTTTCCTTAAAAGTGTGTGCAATAAGGAGAGCCACTCCTGCTATCTTGATTAGTGCAGAGGAAAAGAATTGGTGTAGGAAGATGCGTGAGTGAAGCCTGTGGTAATCATGTGGGAGGAGGTGTGTCTTTTGGAGCAAGCATATTTTAAAGAGGTTGCCCCTCATTGCATATCCAGAAATAGCTGAAGGCTAGCCCATGTGTGAGTCGTCTGTCGTCTCCTAGAACTCGCTTCTTCTGCGTACATATTGTGTTGTGATTGTTGTGAGCATGAGTGTATCCCAGAACAAAACAAAAACCTCTTCAGAATATCAAGTAAAAATGCAAACAGGAGTCCTCAATCGGGGTATCGGGGGCTCACCCTGTGGACATCCCCCCGCCCTGTCACACTACCGCCAGCAGTGCAGTCCGCAAAGTTCCTTGCCCATCAGTGTTAAGAGGAGTCGGTTTAACCAATGTTCCAGGGAGCAACTGCAAGTGTGCCTGCTGCCACTTCACGATTGTGTCTGGGTCTGGTGATCTTTTTCCTTGGTCTGCGGTTTCACCAGCAAGGACGACCATTTGTTGAGCGGGATGGGGATGATCGAGATGTAGAGCCGTCTACTGCCGGGTCGATGCCCAGCACCTTACATGTTTCTTACAGAGAGCGAAATTGTAAAAGCTTCCCCTCTAGACGAAATATCAGGCCGAATGGATGTTCCCAGGAGTAAGGCACCCCCATGTTCTGGAGGCAAGAAGTTGCGGCCTAAAGCCACGCCTCTTTTGCAGGGTAGATGCTGCAAGATCTTGGTAGAGAGTGAGTGTTTGGTCTCTGAAGGCGATAGGATGTTTCTCTTGGGACTTGTGCAGGATATCCTCCTTTATCTGGAAGTTGTGAATGCAGACGAATATGTCCTCTCAGGAGGTTAGTCTCTGCCTGTGGGAGACCGACTCTATGTGCACGGTCCATCTTTATCTTCAGGGTTGGGGGGAGGGCGTCCAAGATTGAGCGAAAAAAACCCTGAGATCTGTGCCTTCTGCCTTGGGCGATGCGCCTCTGATCTGGATGTTATTCTGGGGGCATCTATTTCCAAGGTTCTCATCATGGGCCTGGAGGTCCAAGTGCTGATCGCAAAGCGAAGGATTTCCTGCTGCAGAGCCTCAACATCTTCCACATGGCCACTCCTCCAAGGTGGCAACGCGGTCCCCCATGGAATCCATATCTCTCCTAATCTCCCGAATGTCGGTGGAAAGGCCCTTTTCGACCTCTTGCAGATCCTCCCGGAGAGATGTGAACAAGGATTCAAGGAAAGAGCGGGGTTACTGGCTCTTCTGATCCATCTTTGTCTTGAGTGTGTGGTGCAGCCGGCGCGGGGGGTTGATCTACAGAGGCACCTCCGACCAGCCTAGAGAGCAAGTCCTTCAAGTTTTTATTTTTTTTGGATCTGGCTGTGCCCATCATGGATTGACTACATAAGTGTCCCTCAAGAACATAGTATGTGCAGGTTTCCGGTGTTCTCGGCACAAGGTAGATCTAAGGCCGCAGGAGGTTTGGCTGTTTGCGGGGTGCAGGGTATCAGAGCCCTAGCAATTCCTTCCCCTCTTCCTGGGGTGTTACTGCACGTAGAGTTGCAGTCTGGTAGATCAAAGACCGGGGCCCCTGGTAGGGTACCAGCTCTGCTCCAGGCCTCCACCCCGAACTTCAGATCCCGTGTCCACATTCATCGGTGGTCTCCATGGGCAGGGCCAGGCCAATCGAGGTGAGGCAACACTGAGTCAGTGTCTGTGCTTGTCCTGGTTGCTAGGGGGCATTTGTGTCAGCCACAGAGGGCAGATGGTATACGGCCCAATCACACCTCCCCTACTCAAAGCAGGAGAACCTCCAAGACCTCAATTATAGGCCCCCGGGGTTCCAGTCCACCATCGCTCATTGTTCCCAGGGGTATGTAGTTTGAGTGTTTAGGCCCAGTTATAGTCCGGTCCATGTGCTCAAGAATCCGATCCCCCGGGTAGCTCCGGCCTCGGACACCCACGTTTTAAGGAACTCTTCTCTATCCCGTCCAGGCTCAGCTCGGTCATCTGCATGCTGTCCTCCAGTGTCGTCCACCGCCCGGAGGCCTCAATCCAGGTCACACCTCCAGCGGGGGGCACCCAGTGAGTCTGCAGCTTTGCCCCGGCTGTCTGTTCTCCGTAGGTCCTCCCAGTGAGGGTAGGCCTCGGTGCTTGTCGAGCGTGGCCCTCAATCACCGCCAATCTCAGGCCATCCCCGGGCCGTGACACATCCTTGCCCGAACCCCTGGCTCCTTCGGGACTCCCGGCTGGGCTCTTTAGGCCACCCTCACAATAGGCTCCGGGCTCTGGTGTGTGTCGCTGGGCAGCCTATCAGCAGCCACGGGAGAGCGTGGCCACAACGTGCAGACCTCTTCGGGCCTTGACTTGTCCCCACAGCCCCAACTCCTGACTCTCAGTCACTGCCTCAGCCAATGGGGCTGCTCCCGCACTCGTCTGGGCATATTTTACGGGCAGAAGCCCGGCACGTTGGTCCCCGATGCTCGGTGACTTCAGGGATAGCCTTGACAGAGCAGTAGTGCAGTATACGGCAGGAGGTATAGGTGGCAGCACCGGAGAGACTGTTAAGGACGTCTCACTCGGTCGACATCATGGCCACGCCCGCAAGAAGTTTATTTAAACTTTTTGGCTATGTCTGCAGGACTATGGGTTGAGTTGAAAGCCAACAAAAAGACTGCTAAACATTGTCTTTTGCAAAGCATTTTGGCCTTTGTTTATTTGAAAGCAGTGCGGGGACAGTGCTCGTGACAGGCATGTGTGAGTTGCACAAGACACTCTATATTAGTTGTTTGTGCCGCATGTGCTATTCTAGTGCTTTTTCCACCTTCTGGGAAGAACAAGCACAGCTCAATATATTTTCATTCAATGTAGTCAAAGTGACATGTACGAGTGATCGTGGCTTATCTCAAACATTGTTTTAGCACCATAGATCCCCTGCTTCATTTTGAAATGGAGACAGTATGATTGAATGTTTTATTGTACTGTAGCATTTTGGACCTGGAGCTGTATGTGTTGCATAGGCTCACAATGGATCCTTGTACAGTTTTTACTGAAATTGCACATACTAGGAAACGCAGAGCAGTGGTTGCTTCTTCATGTTTCTGAGCAATATTTTGTATGGATTATACACTTACTCGTGAATTTTCTGAGTTAAGGTATGTAATGCAAGCAGTGCTGTTTCAGAAAAACCGGTAGATGGACTCCTTGACTTTCACAGGATTGCAGTATATGTTTGTGATATGGCCGCTAATTCTTCTTTAAGAGGTACTGTGGCTCCTATATTTTCAGACCATTTCAATGTAATACTTAAAATGCGATTGTCGGCGGTATTTTATGACACAACAGTGAATCTAGAGGCACCCGTATGCACAGTGATCTTAGTTGCTACAATCCAGATGCCTGAGCTTTCAGAAAGCTAGGTTTTGTCCCACTCTCAGTGAAGGAAGATGACATCATGGTGGTGCCGGCTACTCTGGAATGAAACCTTTCTCACAATTCAGCTATGAAATTGCTTACCACCATTACATCGCAACATGCAGTGAACAGTGAGCTGAAAGCACTAGGTGAGCCAAGATGCCAAAACATAGTGGTAGTAGGTCCTGGGTGTCAAGGAACCTTGCAGATGATTACAAGGGCATTTTAAGTCGCTTTTTATGGCCCAGGTGGGTCTCAGAGTAATCTTCCATCATAGAAAACTGCTTTAACCTAAGGGCTGCACTTGTACTGCTTTGATTACAGACAATACCAAGCCAGTAAAAGTGCAGCGAAATCTAGTGTTTTCGGGTTTCTACTGAAAACCAAATGTTTACTTTGGTAGTGTTTTATTGGTTCTAATCTGTTTAAACTGTAAATGAAAAGTCCTATTTATATAATAAAGTATCTTGGCTATTAAAGGCCTAGGTTGGGACCCTAGGAGTGGGGTTCTGGATCAAGACCTGATGAGCCCGCTCAATAGCGAAGCTTATTTGTTAGCATTAATGTATGTAGATTATCTTTTAAGAACTTAATTCCCTCTGGAAAACCGATGAAATGGAGATTGTACGTCCAAGTGCAGCTCTCCACATTCTCTGCATGCCCCACAAACACTTAGGATGTTGTAGATATGTTCTGAGCCAATGTTTTGAGATTTTTGACAGAGTCCCAAAGCCCTGAGATCAAGCACTCTGTTATTCTGTCCCCAGCATTCAGTAGGTTCTGTCTCAGGAGAAGCTGTTCATGCCTTTTTCCAAGATTTTTGTCTCCATTGCCATCCAGTAGGTTTGACCGGCTTGCAGTATCATTGCTGTTCAATAGGAGGGGCGGTCTCTGTTTTCTTTTGTTGTTCTTGTGACAATTGCTCCTCTTCAACAGTTTAGGAGGCGCTTGTTTTTACTCTTACAAATTGATCAGTTTTCCCTTTGTTGTAGGTGAGAGAGATCTTATCTTTGACCATTTCTTAAGGTGAGTAAACCAGCTTGAGAATTAGGTCTTGTCAAGTCTGCTGACTACACACAGGGAAATAATGGGTCTCGAGAGAGGGAAGTGTTTGAAGAGGAAGGACAATGGGCAACCACCATGCATTGCGATCAAGCCAGAATATCTAGTCTGGTCTCATATAATGATGTTTGTCTCTCCTGTACCATCTGTGTTTACAGTGCTCACAGACTTGCTAACCAATTGACAGTTCAGTGTGTATGCTTTCAGACTTATAGAAGGCTCCTTATTTGGACCTGACTGCTTGATCTCCGCTTCAGAGCCAACCACTGACGGAGGCACATCAGAGGCCACAAATGGAGTGGGCTATTTCACCTTGGTACCAGACTATCAGCCTACGAGGCTGTTATAGTTTTACCCTGTCAGGCTAATGTCCTGCGCAGTTCTAGCAAATTGCAGTGTGCCCGACAGGTCGGTCTCATGGCTCAATGTCTTGAGTGATCTCTCACTCTCTCAGACCCTGTGCCCAGGTCTCTGATCTGTGGGGGGTGGGAGAAGTCAGTATAGGCCAGTCTATCACCAGCTTCTACCTCTGCTTAAGTCCTGGAAATGGTTCTGGTGGGAGGCAAGGAAAGAGAAGATCTGGACTCGTACAAGCCCTTCTACAGGTCCGATCTGCCAATGATCTGTGGATGTTCCTGATCCAAAACCCAAGGCACTAACAACGTTCAGGAGACCGGGCATTCCCCAAAAGAAGAAGTGGTTCAGAAGCATCCCAGGGGCCTCTCCCACTGCCACCACCAGCCGCAGCACTGGCCCTAAATTCTGGGCCTCTACACCTAGCCCTGGGTGCTGCACCTACCGAGGCATTGACAGCCCCGCAGCCACACCAGGTACTGGATTCTCCTCTCGGTGGAGGCTCGCATCCTATATGCAGCTGCCACCAGGGAGCGCCACCAATAACATGAGGAGTACTGCTCCTATCTGGGAGTCTAGAGACCTGAAGCCCACAATCCATATCTGTTAAGTTTTTAGTCTGCTCTCCACTTGTAGCCACAGCAAGGATGAAACATAATGATTGTGCGCTGAGATGGGTGGCTCAAAGGTACATCAACTATCTTGGTCTGGCGAGCGCTCTCCCTAGATTCGGTTTTGTGTAACAGCCAGATAGTAAAAACCCTCTCCCTTTGAGCTATTATTTTACAGTTCATGATAGAAAATAGCAGCTTCCACCTGTTTGCCTACTCTGAAGACCAAAGAAATATAGTTGAGTAGCCTTTATAGCAGATATCTTTTCCACTAAAAACAGTCCTGACCGGAATCTGAACTGGGCGCCGTGAAACAATAAACTAATTTCGAGAAGAAATTGCAAGTTGTTATGCCAAAATTTCTTGTTGACCTGTGCCGGGGTTCTCACATCAGTGGAGATTGTTTTCTGAGCTCCAGGGTTGGGTTTTGGTTCAGGAACTGCAACCTGAAAGAACAGAATTTTCCTGGAATAAGCTGCCTGCAGCTTTCTTGAAGGAAAGAGCCCACCAATTTCCAAGGAGCAATACTGGAGTTATTTCTACTTGAAATAATGGTTGCTTTGATGAGGAGGCTGACAGGAGCTGCTCAAGAACTGGACATGACCCGCTGTAGCTTAGGGAAGGATCTGCTCTGCCTGGTCAAGTGGGAAGACCTTTGACTCTGGTTCCCTTAAAGTGAGCCCACAGCAAGGTAACTTTCTCAGAGACATTGTGCGATGGCTGGGGAATTTGACCTCCAGCAGATTAGTCCACAGGGAGCAGTGGAAGACGGAGGTGAAAGTGGCCTGTAAGGAATGACCTGAAGATGAAGACGCATCTGTGACGGTGTGGCTAAGACAAATCCTAACAACATTTGCCGGTTTATTTCAAACCTCTGAAAAGATCACTGTTACAACTAAGAGTGGGCTCTTCATTTGTCAGGAGATGGGCTTGAGCTTTGGACAGCGGTAGATCCGAAGTAGAAGCTTCCCTCTAACAATCGCACATCCTAATGAGTGTGGCCTCTACTTCCCATGTGCCCTCATAACCCCTCCATTCTGGAATCTAAGCTTCCATATGTGCTTATGCACAGCTGGAGGATGTCATTGGAGTGAGAAGAGTGGAGAGTCAGAGTCTGGGCAGCCCTCTGTGAGGCCCATGTCAATGCCTCCATATAAATGGGAGTGGTGGCCCAGTTTCTGGCTAGCAAGGTGCAACAGAGAGACTATCAGCTATTTAATGGTACAGTTAGCTTCTAAGATGGCGGTGATAGCATTAATAGTAACAAGCTCCGGGCCAGCATTTTTATTCTTCCATGTAGCCTTGGTAGAGTGACAACATTGTACCCCATCAAGCCCTTGAATGTACTGCAACCTGATCTTGCAAGTCTGTCTGTAGGAATCCAGAAGGAGGCTGAAGTTAGGACTGGCTGTCTCCCTAACCTTACGATTCCCAGATACAAATTGTGTGTACTTACTTGTACCTCAGCATTTTATACGTAGTAGCTATTTCTGTACTGTGATTACAAGTAAAAGCACTGGCTGGCCAACTAATTATTAATTGTTATGGGTTTGAGTATCTTCCCCAGACATGAATATGGAGCTCTGGAGCGCACATCAACGTAGTCTGGGGAGATGATTCCATATATCAAGTTTTACAACCTTCAGAAAGGAAGGAGTGGATTCAGTCTACAACCTTTCTGGATATGCCAGTACACTCTTAAAGTCCTGACAGCAGGATATCCTTGTTCACTGTACCATAAGCAGCAGAGAGGTTGAAGAGGATCAGGGAAGTTTTCTTTGACTCCATCAATTACATTGCTCTCCTTTCTCAAGCAAGGATTTTCATAGTTTTGTTTCTAGGAGCCCCTGTAAAACTGAAATAAAAGCGAGGGGGAGAGAGCTAAGAGTATGAAATAAAGTAGCTTTTACATATGTTATACACTGATATCCTAGAAGACCATGATGTCTGCCTCTTGGGCACTGCACTAAGTGGACAATTAATCAGCAGTTACTATCATCTACGGTATTTCCTGTTTTAGATGTGTTGTTGCCCTATAATTGAGCTTCTGTAGTAGATATGTCATGATTAAATTTGTGTCTGCTATGAGAGGTTGAGCAGGGAAAGCTGGAGTGGGCAGAGAATGACGACTGAACAAAGTGGGCTTTCCTACATCAATAACCTTTCCCAAATGAAAAGAGAGTGTACTGGCAGTGCAAATATTAGCGTTCTGGATTAATGGAATACAGTTCTTCTCACTGATACGGGCAGTTGGATCTGCTATTGTTGTATAATGTGTGTACTTTGAATGTATTCCTCCTAATCTAGAGCAAATAAGAGAGCAGAAAGTGGTTGACCTGTACAGGTAGTTGTGAAGTGTTTTTAATTATTCATTTTGTGATGAAAATTACGGAAAGAGTATTATGCTATATTTGCTATAATGCAGATTTGCCACAGTTTTAATGTAAAGAAAATCATGCTTTTATTAAAGGCACGGAGGCTAATATTATGCATAATCCTTTATTACCGCCCAACAAAATATTACAGAATTAGAATATAGCAAACATTCCAGAACGTAGAACATGTATAAAACCCAATGATCAGCAGCCATCTTCCTCTTTTGTAGCTGCGAGAAAATAATAAGTCCTAAATTTTCGACGTCTTCTTTCTTCCTTAAACTTATCTTCCAACTTGTCTTCCTTTGATCCTGAACACCTTCTTTCCATTTTCTTTTCAACTTTAACCTAAAAAATAAATAATTAATCAATAGCAGGGTGGGCATTGCGGAGGGATAATATTAGCCCCCGTGCCTTTAATAAAATCATGATTTTCTTTACATTAAAACTGTGGAAAATCTGCATTTTATGTCAAAGGCCGGAGGCTAACATTATGCATGTTCAAAGTTCCTCCAAAACTTTCCCCAAAACATTTTCCACAGGTTTAAAGTAAAACGTTCTAAAAGTTGAATTATTTGACCAATCAGCAGCCTTCAAAATACCACTTAAACTGAAACCTTTCATAAATGCTTTAATAGCCATAGCTCCCCTTGCTGAGTGTGATCCAAAAACACTAATATCTATCCCTGCTTTGTACATCACATGTCTTATCCATCTTGCCAAAGTGGGAGTAGAAACTGCTTTATATGGTTTAACATAAGAAACCAACAACTGTTTACAACTTCCTATTCTCAAACCTAGAGTTCTCTTTTCATATTCCTTCAAACATTTAACCACACACAAAACACTCTCTCCTTCTAAATATGGATAAAAAATAGTTTTTGACATGGTTTTCATCCGTTTCCTCAATTCAAAACATACACCTTCTGGTTGATAAAACCTGGACTTCATCTCTAAAGCTCTAACATCTGATACTCCTCTAAAAGAAACCGGACACAAAAGCATTGTCCTTTTCCATGTCACAAATTTCAAATCCAAACCTGAATTTGCTCCCCAACTTTCAAGCTCCTTCAATACCAAAGAAACGTCTCAAAGGGAATCATATTTTGCTTTTGGAGGAAGAACCACCCTTACACTTTTAACCAACATTTTGACCAGAACATGTTGACCCACCGGATTTCCATCCACCAAAACATGCCCTGCCGAGATCGCAGACCTATTCATATTAACCGTATTATAAGCTAAACCACCACAAAAAAGTCCTGACAAATAATTTGCCACCCCTACCACAGGAGCTGAAATGGGATCCAAACCCCTCTCAACACACCAACCATTCCACTTTCTCCAAGCTGATTCATATACCCTTGATGTTCCTTTGGACCATGATTTAGACACAAGTTCCTCAGCGTCTTTTGATAATCCCTGCATTTGCCAGATTGTCCTGAAATCAACCAGGCCATCAACCTTAACTGTCCTGACACTACTAGATCGTGAACGTTTCCCTGAACATCTAGCAATATTTCCCTGCAATTCGATAGCAGTACAGGATCTTCCACCAACAAATTTGTTACATCTGGAAACCAAACTTGTGTCTTCCAAAAAGGTGTTATCAGGACTAACTCCACTTCTTCTCTCCTGACCCTGTTCAGAACCCTCTGAATCATTGAAAATGGTGAAAACGCATAACTCCTTCCCTTTTCCCAACTTTGAAGAAATGCGTCCACTCCCTTCGACTCCGGATCCGGCCTCCAACTGTAAAACTCTCTCAATTGAGTGTTCAACCTGTCTGCAAACAGATCCACACTCAAGGGGCCCCACATCCTTTCCAGACTCAAGAAAACTTCCCTCTGCAATCTCCAACTGCTCGTATCCCTCATATATCTTGAACACCAATCCGCTTCAACGTTGTTCAATCCCGGTATGTACTGTGCAAAAACCATAATTTCCCTTTCCAAACAAAACTTCCAAAACTCCTTTGCTAGTTCCGCCAATCCTTTCGACCGAGGACCTCCCATCTTGTTCACATAAGGAACTGACAGATTGTCCATCTTCAGAAGTACACAACATCTCACCCTGCCATTCACAAAGCTCTTTATCGCAAATGAACCCGCTAGTAACTCTAAACAATTTATGTGCAAATGACCTTTCTCTTTTGACCATTGTCCCCCTGTTGCAACCTCTCCACATCTCGCTGTCCATCCATATAGACTCGCATCCAATTCTATTTCCACCTCTGGCATCATTCCAAATATTGCTCGTCCGTTCCAGGCTTCCAAGCTCATCATCCACCATTCCAATTCTTCCTGAGATTCCTGATTTATCACAACCTTCTGTGAATACCTCACATCCATCCTTAAATAATGAGCTTTTAACCTCTGCACCGCACGATAATGTAGGGGAGCTGGATAAATTGCCTGAATTGATGATGACAGAAGACCAAATAGACGTGCTAACTGTCTCAGAGTAATCCATTCTGCTGATCTCACACCCTTCCCCTCTTTCCTGATCTTCCTTACCTTCTCCATAGTCCACTTCAACACACATTCCAATGTCTGTATCTGAAAGCCTAAAAACTTAATCTCCTGCTTTGGATCCACACAAGATTTCTCTTTGTTTACCACAAACCCTAAATCCTCTATAACCTTTAGCGCGAACTCCGTCTGCTCTATTGCTAACATCCTTTTCTCTGCCATTATCAAAATATCGTCCAGATAAACTATCAGACGAATCCCCCTGGACCTCAACCAAGCCGCCACCGGCCTCATTACTTTTGTGAAGCACCATGGAGCTGACGTCAGTCCGAATGGAAGACTCTTGAACCTCCATCGCTTCCCCAACCATCTGAATTGCAGATAATCCCTCTGGCTTTGACACATCGGAATTGTCAAATAAGCATCCTTTAAATCCAACCTTGTCAGCCAATCTCCTTTTCTTAACAAATCCCTCAGCATGTGAATCCCTTCCATTTTGAAATGATTGTAAATTACCCAATTGTTCAACTCTTTTTGATTGATCACAGGTCTCATCTTTTTGTCCTTTTTTTCTACTAGAAACAAATTGCTTAAAAAACAACCTGGTACCTCCTTCGCCAACTCTATTGCACCTTTTCTCTCCAACTCTAATACCTCTTTTGTTACCAATTTTTCCATTTCCTTCGAAAACCTCTACAATTTTGGAATTCTTTCCTGAACCAGAACACTGAAAAAGTCTATTCTGTAACCTTCCACAGTTTCCAAAACCCATGGGTCTTGTGTAATTTCCTGCAACCAGGAAACAAACTGGGCTAGTCTGCCGCCCAATTTTATTTCCATAAATAAAGGGTCTTGAAAGAATCTTACCCGAGACTCCTCTTGGTCGTCTATCCGATCTTGAATTTCTTTTTCTTCCTCTCCCTCTGTCTTTGCGGAAAGAAACTTCCCTGATCGGTTCTTGAAAAACCATATCCTCCTCCATATCCAAATCCATTTCCTGTACCATAACCAGATCCATAGGGTCTGTTACCTCTTCCAAAACCACTCCTGGTAACTCCAAATCCTTGGCCGGGGAACTGACCCCTCGTTCTCCCGGCCTACCCAAAAATTTGCATAATACCTTTTTGAGCCTTCTGTAATGTATTAAATGTACCCACGTACTTTGACATGTCTTTAACAAAATCATCTCCAAACAGAAGCCCATCACTCTCTTCTCCCAATTCCTTGCCAGCCAAATCTGCAAATTTCGGGTCAATTTTAAATAAAATGCTTTTTCTCCTCTCCAAACAAATTGCCCGCGTTAGCATTTCCAAGTAAACAGATTGAGCGAAGCACCCACTGGCGCATCTCACTTACGTCAATCCCAGTATTGTTGGAGTGAGCCTCCTCACACAAATCAAAAAATGTTATCAAGGGTCCCATTATATCTAACAATCTGTCTTGGCATCCTTTTAATCCTTTATCTAAACCCCTCCTTAGATCTTTTCCTCCTTTATTATTGATAAAGGTTAACATTTTTTGATCCAGCTCTGGAGTAAATGCCACTTTACTATTAAGGGTAGGCCTCGGACATTCTGATCTCAGCCTAGTCCTTGTTTCTTTAGGAATTTCTCTTCTAATCCAATATCTAATATATTTGGCAACGTGTTCAACTGTAGACCGTTGGGGCGATAGTGGGTGTTGAATGAGTAAAGGATCAAACATCTCTTCTCCTTGCGGATCCACAAAATCCCCTGCTTCCAATTTAATCACTCCAACATCGATTTTCCTTCTCTTAACCTACACCTCCTCAACATCAGAATCTTCTAAACTCGAACTGCAAGTAAGTTCTACATCACCACTTGTAGAACTTGTATCACACGTTACAGTAATATGCCCCTTTCTTTGCGCCTTTATAGCGCTCTCTCTGGCCTTTATAGCCAACTCTCTTTGGACTTTATGTTCCTTCTCTCTTACTTGTTTCCCTTTTAACAACATTCTTCTTGTTCTCTTTCTTTTTTTATACTTATCTAGAAGTACCTGCCACCATTTCCACCTCTTCTGTGGTATAAAAACCATCCTCCTCACCAGACCTCTGTCTGTTCTCTTTTTCCTTTACTCTTTTTTCCATGCTGCTTTCTATTTTGTTGTCAATAGAAGCACTTAACTCCCCAAACATCTTTTCCATATAATACTTCATCCTCTGTTCAATTCCTCCTTCTGTACTCTCCATCTCAAAAATGTATCTATAAAATCCAACATGAATCAATAATTCTCCTTATAGAATCTTTATTTTAACCTCAAATCCCAAAAGAATCGCCAAAAATAAACTTCACCTACTCTCTAATCTACCACACACCGATAACGACGCCCTCCGATTGACCTGACAAACTTCGTCTGACTGAAACTGACATCGTTCAGTCAGACGTTAAAACTCATCCCCAAAACATTGCCGCCCACATAGACTTAATAGAAACCTCACGTTTCCCAAACTCTTAAGATGGCCGCCGCACGTATTACGTGTACGGCGGCTCAGCCATGCCTAAATTATTCCCTTAAACACATTCGAACACAGAAGCACAAGGAATGCTTCACGCGCCCGATCGCGTAGGAAATAAACAATGCGTATAGAGCGGTCACGCGGCAATTCAACTGCGCACTCCGTTCTCCCCTCAACGGTAACTCTAACTCTTTAAAAAAAAGCGCTATTCTCAAATTAAAACAAATGATCATAAAACGTCCCCGCTCTCATCTAACAACTCTACAACACATCCTCGTTTCACCCGATAACACACTTCTTTCAATTTCGTTTGTTTTCAATTCTTTCTTACAGATAAGATATCCTAAGTCAACAATCAATTAAAATTACTCATTTATAACTTCTCTCGTCATATGACCATTCAGCAAACGCAATTCAGTCATTAAGATCCAACATATATAGCAGATAAAATGTAAACTTATCTCTGTGTTCGAGCAGCAACAAAAGAGGAAGATGGCTGCTGATCATTGGGTTTTATACATGTTCTAAGTTCTCGAATGTTTGCTATATTCTAATTCTGTAATATTTTGTTGCTGCTGTGTTTGGGCGGTAATAAAAGACTATGCATAATGTTAGCCTCCGGGCCTTTGACATAAAATTTGAATTGACAAATACTCAATTCTACAACTATTGTTTCAGAAAATAAAATCACAAAATAATTTTTAAGGCCATTGTTCGCCTTCATCAGTATGGATTTTTGTTCTTTCAATTTAGCTTTGTTTGTATTTTCATGTCAATACAGAATCGTCTCTACATTTGCCTGCAGCCGTTGTCCACTGAATCCTTTGTCTCATCCAAAATATACCTCCTTGTGTTGATTCTGATGTTATTACGAGGGTGTTTTTTTAAATTGTGAAATGTCAATAGTATAAATCATTGTTGAGCTTTAATTTTTGCATATATGAATTTAAATCAGTCTAATATTGGCATACTTATAATATTTCACTAGGTCCGAAATGAGAGCAATTTCATTTCTCACAATTTTTGCTAATAGAGTAAATCCAGTGGCAAGGAAATGAATTTTGCATCACAATATTCCCAACTTTTATAATGTTAAAAATCAGGCCATATTAGTTATTGTATTCCTACGGTAGCTGTGAAATGGCAACAAATGTATGTCATATTCCACAAGAAAAGATTTCAAAGATGAAACACGGGTCAGAATAATATAATTTTGAGTGGAAAAAAAAATCTAATATCTTATTTAGTGAGTACTTTATTTAGTGGTTGTTTTCCATCAATTAATGAGAATTGTCACAATCTAATGGCAGTAATAGAAATAGCATTTAAGCTGGTAAATCTCAGAGTAGCCTTCTATGTGTTCTTCTGAGCACATTTTAATATCCCATCATTTTTGCAATTGCACTCGCCTCTGCTCCCTCATTCATTGATGAGGTTGGTTAAAAGAGTGTGGCCGGTAATTCGTGACACCTCTAAGATTTAATTCATGGGTCCGCATTGAGGTCAGTTTACCTGTAGGGTGATTTGAGTATAGAGAACAAGCCCTCAGATGCAGGAGGTAACATTGTTATGTGGGGCATTGATGGTGTACAGCCAGCACCATAACATAACATGTATTTGTAAGGCGCACGTTCACCCTCAAAGGGGCATCTTGGCTCTGAATAATTGATGTTTATTGTTACTCAACCCAATGTTACTCATTTTATCGACCTCAGAAAGGATAAGAGGCTGAGAGGACTGCATAAAAAGAAAAGAAGAATGAATAAAACTTACCTCGCCGCTGGGTCCCGCGTCCTCTTTTCTGCTTGCCTGTGTCGGACTCCAGGTTGGAACAGGAAGCAGGCAATTATATTGCTCCAGGGGCTGTAGGGGTGGCATGTTCTCCATGCCGGCTGCAATACATGGAGAACAGCGGAGTGCGCATGACTGGTTTGGGTGGCCCGAGAGGGCCGACCATTCATTGCGCACTCAGGAGTGGGCAAACCACTTGTCCCCTGCCCTGCTGCTCCATAAGCAGAGCAGCCCCGCCCGCCTGCAAAAAAACTCATAAAATGGTAATAACGAAAAGTTATTACCATTTTATGTTTTTGCTTCGCGCATTGTGCCATAGCAGAGGAGCCGCCCCTGATCTCTGATCCATGTTATATAATGGCTACCATGTTAAAAAGATCTTGGAGTCATTTACTAAGGGCCTGTTAATGCCTCAAACATCTCGGGAGTATTATGTTCGGCTGAAGGATTGGATTGGATGATAATTTATTTTAGCCGTACAAGAGGTCTACTATTGCTTGCTTTTCATTCGCTTAAAAAATGTCTACCTTTTGTATGGCTAATAAATAACTCCCCTCACACATCACTTCTTCTCTCTCTCTGATTTTAAGAGTAACTTTTTTAGTTTGAGAGTGTACATATTACAATTAAATTCCGTCTAGTAAAAAACAGAGGCTGGCTGAGTAAGCAATGACCTCAACCTCTTTCGGAAGCCTAAATCCTCAATCTGACTAGATCGGAGTCATCGTAATCTAATTTCTGCCATTCAGGCCTTCCCTTGATGATTTGTAAAAGAGGCAGATATCTCTTATGAAACACCTACTTGTGTATGAAGTGAGTTTTGCAAATACATATCAAGAATGCCACTCAAACCATTTTCTAATCCTGCTTCTGAAAAGCCACAGTGCTTGAAGACCTGTCCTATTTTCAGTGGAATTGTACTATGGCATGCATTAGGTGGCAGTAGTGTGTTATAGTTGGCATTGGCCTTGGTATCAGTTTTCTAGTTTGTTACATTGCTTTGGCAAGAAAGGTTGTATGTATTGTATTCTTACAAACATATTTTCAATGTTCACAAAATTCTGTTATCTTGAGGTGCTGTTCATTTGATATATGTTGTACCTCTGTGGCAGTCTCCACTTTAAGGTGCCTTCTGATGTCTGTTAGCAGTGGTTGTGAAAAGTAGTGGGGCTGTTTCTGCTCTGGTTATTACTTTAGAGTCCTTCATAAATGATTATATGCAGCACCAAAATACCTGTTTACTGAAAACCATGTAGAATATTATACGTTCATGCATAGCTGCCTTCGAAAAGTTAATTTAATCTCATCTATTTGAGTTAGGAACGTAAGAAAATGTATCTGCTGCCTCGCACCAAATGTGAAATGATTTCTGACGTTTGTAAATCTGCTGCTTCTTCCTGTTAGATACAAAGAGTTAATGTGTCCTAATAATTAGAAGTCCTTGACACTCGGGGTTAATTATCGTGTGTGTGTTTGTTTGTTTCATTTCATTTAAGGAGAATTGATCTCCATTGGTGTCACCACTACGAAGCTACCCAGTTTCTTTCAAATAATGAAGTTACGGTTGAGGACCTTGTGGCCTCTTCCTATATTTAATGCTAAATAGTAGCAGGGTGAGCAATGGAGTAATTTGTTTCCCTCATTACAGCAAAACATGGAAATTAGCAGTAGAAAAAACAACCGGTTCATCCAGCCTGACCTTTTCTTATCTTTTTAATTTAATACCAAGAGACTCTCCTTAGGTCCTTATTAGAGTGGGTTCGAAAAACGCAGGTGCAAATTGCACACCTTTTAATTTGTGTTAGCGTGTGGTGAACATAGTCTGTGTGCATTTTGCAGCCTAGAATGCTTTACTTATCCAGGAGTGAATATTCACTGGTTATTCCAATCATTACCAGGTACTTAAAAGGACATTTGGCGTAATTTGCACCAATTGCAAAATGTGCACATCGCAGGGACATACTCCAGAGTCTGGAGCAACTTCTGCTCGATGTATTTTGTGTTGGGTACATTCGGAACCAGGGCCTTAGTTTCCATCTTCACTCTGGGTCTCCTCCCCAACGATTACTCATCGTTATGAATCAGAGGCATTTTGAAATTCTGTGTCTATCGTTTTACTATTTCCACTTTTGTAAACTATTAGATTTTGTCTTCTGGTCGTTGCCAAAAACAGAGCAATTTTCTAATATAGAATCACGCAATAAACTAGCTTCATGGCTACCCGCTGATCACAAAAGTTATCAAGCTTTTCATGTGCGATCACAGCCGTATGAGTAAAAGGTAACTTTCAAATGCAATTGTGTGTTCAAAAGCTGGTTACATAATGCTATAGGGGGAAGTCTAATTGAGCCTGACCCTTACCACGAGTAGGCCTCCTCCCATCTATATCACAAATGTTGTTGTTATTGCTGCATCTCAAACATGAGGTGCTGCACATTGAACAGTATGGTAGGTAAAGTGTTATTGAAACTGTTCTTGAAACTTTAAAGAAATTAGGGTGTGATGGGTGGCATGGTTTAGTCATATGTAATTGGACCAGTGCTAGATGTCACATTATACAGTTTGATTTTTATTATTACAACTATATACATGTTTTTACATTACATTTCGATTTACAAAACAACAATTTAAATAGATTTTATCAAAATCACATGATTTTTCCAATGAAGTACCAAGTTGGGATTAGAGTTTACGGTCTCTTAGTTTAGACCTAGGCGAAGGCATTGCCTCTGCTGAGGCTTTATCCCTACCATGGATGCCAGTGGTAATTGCCCTGAGTTACAGGGATACTTAATTGTGGTTGGACTATGGCCACTGGGGGCAAACATCGCTTTTTGGAGATTACTTTGCTGTACCTGGTCGCCGAGTGGTCCTAGGGCATTATGGTAATCCCATGTATGTTTTTCCCTTGGTGCATCCTATACCTTGTCAAAAGGGAAATCTGGATGCTGTCCACGTCCGTATCATGCATGTATATCAGATGGCGAAGGGATGCTAGGGGTTTCCCTGAATTGCGGGGAGGAGGTGGTAGGTTTCTGTTACCAGCTATGAGCTGGTGGACCACAAGACTATCCGTACAACCTACTTTCCAACAAAGCAAGTGTGTTGATAGTTTCGCACTTCTGAATATAGAAGAGTTACTCTTACTATCATCAGTTTACAGGTCCACATTTTTTCCAGGGTTGACTTGGCCAGCACCTATCAACAGGTCGAATTTGAGGAGCATTTGAGACATTTTAAAGACTTCATCAGTCTGAAAGATACGTTCTAGTACAAGAGAGTGCTTTTTGGGTTAGCAGGTGCTACAGTTCCAGACAGGCCCGGACTGGTAACGCCGGGCACCGGGCAATTCCCCGGTCGGCTGGATGGGGTGGGGGCCGGTTTCATGACTGGGGGCCGGTTTGGACCCTGAGGGCTGCGTGACCGTCCGAGCAAAGAAGCACAACAACTATTCTATCTGCAGATACAATGCATTTGCTGCTTGACCGTTATATCAGTGTCACCCACATTTTATTAGTTAGCCTCTTTATTATTATTCATTAAAAATCCACCGGCATTTAATGCGCATCATACGCCGCGCGCAGCGTGCAGTGATATTTACTCCCTCTCTCTCAGGGCCGGACTGGGAACTGAAAGCAGCCCTGGCAAATGTAGCCAGACCAGCCCCAGTGTGGCCGTCGCGAGCAAGTGCGCCAACCAATACTAGGGTGGCTTGGGGGGATGATTCTACCGCCAAGAACATTTTGGAAAAAGACAGACCAAATGGTGCATTTTGCAGCACATTTTTCATTACATATTTAATTGCATCAACTTTCAAAGCACAGTAAATAGTTGATGATGACCTTAAAGAGCACCAGGTTACCCACCACGTCGTATGTACCCATAGACATTCTTTCAGAGAGCACCAAAAATAGACATGAGTAGTGAATCAGAGCGAACAAAGTAAAAGTGAGACCAGCCCCCATAGGGTGTGTAGCGAGCAAACACAGTGAGCAACTACTACTAGGGGGAGCAGTGTAGGATGTTCCCCGCTCACGCAGGGGCACCCTCAAATTTAGGACCCAGCACCCTGCATTCCGTATTTAAAGGCCTTAGGGGCGACTGGTAGGTTTTAAGTGTAGTGAGCTCAAATATAGGGAAACCTATATCTAACATAAATGGCGCTAGCACAAGCTTACACAAGCTGCAATGGAAGACCTGATGTCACAATTTGAGTGGTCTCTCATGGGTGGCATAAAACATACTTCAGTCAGCCCATGGGAGACCCCTGGGGCACCTATGCCCTGGGTACCTTAGTAGCATATACTAGGGACTTACATGGGTATGCCAGTAGCCAATCAGTAGTGTACCTAAGTACTCACCATGTCAAATTTAGGGAAGAAGCACAGAGACTGGGGTCCTCATTAGCAGGATCCCAGTCAGACTAGTCAGAAAAACATAATGACACCAGCAAAAAGTGGGGGTGACCAGACCATGAAAGCACATCCTACTTTCCTACGTGCCATATAAAACTGGCTGGGCCAAAATTGATGTGCAATTGTAACATTCTCTCTTCTTATGGTAGCTTATATTTTATTAGTTCATGTGTCATCATGTCATGGTTGGGACTTGGAAAGGGGCAGCACAATAACTTTCAGTTACTTCAGAGCACTGACCTACAGAGAGTAAATACAGCACAATAACTGGAGGGAACATGAGAGCAAACTACACTTGCTAGAAGACTTCTACCCTAAATCAGATAGGCCAAGCAGCAGCCAATCAGGTGCTCTGTGACATCCCCGTCGTCTTGATGATCTCTGAGATGATTTTCATAACACAAATGAGTTCAGTTTGTTGCTCTCCAAAGTTCCTCTATGCAACCATCTTGTTACTACTCCATCTTACCGTTGCTTTTTATAGTGAATTTCATAACACACGTTTGTAGTTCTTGCACCTTGTACATCACAAGCGTTGCTATTACCCAACGCAATTACAGTCAATTTACCATCCTAAGAAGGATGGAAGGTTGAATAGGCTCTGCTGGCTTCAGAATTGGACCTGTATACCACTGCATAGCTCAGAGTTTAACTCACTGAGACATCCTGCAGGATTTGTTTCCACTCTCTGCGGGTCCTAAGGACACCCTGCAGTCTCTTTATAGCCACCACATCTATCCTACCTCCTGGACAGGACCGCTCCCATTTCGACTCTCCATCTTTGAGAGCTCTCTCCAGTACATGAAAGATGTCTCAGTGAGTAATGGCCTCTCTGCTGACATCTGTTAACATTCAGACCACAAGATCATATCCTGGTCTGGTCAAGTTAGCCTTTCATCCTCCCGAGGGCATTAAATTCAAGAGCATAGCATTAAAGCAGGGAGTAGAGGAGTTGATTTTATTACGGGGTTCCCCTTATTTACTGAAGTCCACAGAGCCGCCATTAGTTCATGAACCACAGGTGGTGGTGACTCGTGGACTGCTGCATCCATGCCAGGAACCTGTGTTCAGCTCATGGGTACAAGTGGGAATCCCGGCGCAGCCACTCAGCCTTTCATCCTTGCGAGGTCGACAGATTCAGTACCACTGAGTTTACTAGCAGTCAACTGTTACTCAGTGCTCGAGGGGTGAAGTGGCACTTTAAAACTACATGTATAGAAGTATGGGGAAAATAAAAATGCAGCCACATGGTTACCTCATACTATATCACCACCGGACTTTAACTTCTCAGAATGCAGAGCCATTTCTCCGAGTCCCTATATTGTTTTAGTTCACAACAGATGCAATAAACCGCATCACTCATAGCGGGTGTGTTCCTAAAATATTGACCCTCATTAAGTGTGGCCCGTTCTTTCCAAACCCTGCACCACCTACTGTTTGCACTGGGATCAGAACTACACGATTTGAGGAAATTACAACATGCAAATCGCACTGTTCCCCAAGTTAAATTTTACTTTACCAGAATAGATATCCAATAAATACCAGCACGTCTGGATTTTGATGCGCACAGCATTAACATGCAGGCCACGCCCTAGAGTTAGGGTACGACTTGTGATAGCTGATGATTTACGGGACGTTTTCAATTCCGATCCCCTGGTGTCTGACTTTAAAAGAGGCACTCCCACCCGGGCCACTCATAATCAGACCAAGATGTGCACAACAGTTTGTAGCATAACCGTATTGCAAAAAATACTTAACGTTTGCACGGGACTCTAAATACACAGCATGGCGTAGATTTACCAAGGATGCATAATCTTTGATTGGCGCTGCACCTATCCTGCGCCACTAGGATTTTTAATAGGAACTAAATTGACGGAGAGCTTTACCTTGCTTTGCGCCATTTTGTGCCACACGAGCGTTTAAATAGCACAGTGGTTGTGTTTAATTTGTGAAAGAGTGAGTGCCCCAAGCTCTGCTCAGTAGCCCGGGGCCGGTGCAATTAAACGCTGGGGCGCACAGTACCAGGGTAGATACTCTGAAATCCACCTCAGACCTCTTTAATCCACACCCAGACACTCCCCACCCCTGTATTGCAGGTTCCTGCTTTCTCTTTTTATGACGGGTTTTCCGTCCATCTCTTCCTCTCTCTTTCCAATTTGAATGTTTTTCCATCTCTCCCGGAAAATGATTCATGAGAATAAAATAAATGTCGGTGCCCAAAAAGAAGTCCTGCAAACACCAGCTCAAATTAAGCACAGCGACCCCCGCGTGTTTTACATTTAGTTAGCCCCTGTGTCTCACAGTGTTTCGGATGGCCAAGATACATGATGATAGATTTATGATTACAAAATAATACAACAGCTTTAAAAGAAAACTATTCAGAATCAAAGTGCTTGTTTACTTTTAATTCCAATCCCGGGGACAGCGCGACGTTACGCCCCCAGTCCCAGAGTGCTTGTGGCCATGAACTGATCAGGGATTCAATCAGGGTGGCATGCATTACAAATGCAAACGGACATACCGAAACGATCACTCACCTGCGGGCGCCGCCTATTAGAAATAATTAAGTTATGAGGTCTCCAGGATCCGCTCCAGCCTCGGCGTGGTGGCACCGTGGCCTCCCTCCTCTGCCTCGCAGTCACGTGCATTTACTGCGCGAGCGCGACCCCCAATGCGCTTGCGCACGATCCACCACTAGACTCCAGACCTGACCCCACCTTAAGGGTACGTACCGCGGCGCGCAGCGGTACGTACCCTTAAGGTGGGGTCAGGTCTGGAGTGGTGGATCGTGCGCAAGCGCATTGGGGGTCGCGCTCGCGCAGTAAATGCACGTGACTGCGAGGCAGAGGAGGGAGGCCACGGTGCCACCACGCCGAGGCTGGAGCGGATCCTGGAGACCTCATAACTTAATTATTTCTAATAGGCGGCGCCCGCAGGTGAGTGATCGTTTCGGTATGTCCGTTTGCATTTGTAATGCATGCCACCCTGATTGAATCCCTGATCAGTTCATGGCCACAAGCACTCTGGGACTGGGGGCGTAACGTCGCGCTGTCCCCGGGATTGGAATTAAAAGTAAACAAGCACTTTGATTCTGAATAGTTTTCTTTTAAAGCTGTTGTATTATTTTGTAATCATAAATCTATCATCATGTATCTTGGCCATCCGAAACACTGTGAGACACAGGGGCTAACTAAATGTAAAACACGCGGGGGTCGCTGTGCTTAATTTGAGCTGGTGTTTGCAGGACTTCTTTTTGGGCACCGACATTTATTTTATTCTCATGAATCATTTTCCGGGAGAGATGGAAAAACATTCAAATTGGAAAGAGAGAGGAAGAGATGGACGGAAAACCCGTCATAAAAAGAGAAAGCAGGAACCTGCAATACAGGGGTGGGGAGTGTCTGGGTGTGGATTAAAGAGGTCTGAGGTGGATTTCAGAGTATCTACCCTGGTACTGTGCGCCCCAGCGTTTAATTGCACCGGCCCCGGGCTACTGAGCAGAGCTTGGGGCACTCACTCTTTCACAAATTAAACACAACCACTGTGCTATTTAAACGCTCGTGTGGCACAAAATGGCGCAAAGCAAGGTAAAGCTCTCCGTCAATTTAGTTCCTATTAAAAATCCTAGTGGCGCAGGATAGGTGCAGCGCCAATCAAAGATTATGCATCCTTGGTAAATCTACGCCATGCTGTGTATTTAGAGTCCCGTGCAAACGTTAAGTATTTTTGGCAATACGGTTATGCTACAAACTGTTGTGCACATCTTGGTCTGATTATGAGTGGCCCGGGTGGGAGTGCCTCTTTTAAAGTCAGACACCAGGGGATCGGAATTGAAAACGTCCCGTAAATCATCAGCTATCACAAGTCGTACCCTAACTCTAGGGCGTGGCCTGCATGTTAATGCTGTGCGCATCAAAATCCAGACGTGCTGGTATTTATTGGATATCTATTCTGGTAAAGTAAAATTTAACTTGGGGAACAGTGCGATTTGCATGTTGTAATTTCCTCAAATCGTGTAGTTCTGATCCCAGTGCAAACAGTAGGTGGTGCAGGGTTTGGAAAGAACGGGCCACACTTAATGAGGGTCAATATTTTAGGAACACACCCGCTATGAGTGATGCGGTTTATTGCATCTGTTGTGAACTAAAACAATATAGGGACTCGGAGAAATGGCTCTGCATTCTGAGAAGTTAAAGTCCGGTGGTGATATAGTATGAGGTAACCATGTGGCTGCATTTTTATTTTCCCCATACTTCTATACATGTAGTTTTAAAGTGCCACTTCACCCCTCGAGCACTGAGTAACAGTTGACTGCTAGTAAACTCAGTGGTACTGAATCTGTCGACCTCGCAAGGATGAAAGGCTGAGTGGCTGCGCCGGGATTCCCACTTGTACCCATGAGCTGAACACAGGTTCCTGGAATGGATGCAGCAGTCCACGAGTCACCACCACCTGTGGTTCATGAACTAATGGCGGCTCTGTGGACTTCAGTAAATAAGGGGAACCCCGTAATAAAATCAACTCCTCTACTCCCTGCTTTAATGCTATGCTCTTGAATTTAATGCCCTCGGGAGGATGAAAGGCTAACTTGACCAGACCAGGATATGATCTTGTGGTCTGAATGTTAACAGATGTCAGCAGAGAGGCCATTACTCACTGAGACATCTTTCATGTACTGGAGAGAGCTCTCAAAGATGGAGAGTCGAAATGGGAGCGGTCCTGTCCAGGAGGTAGGATAGATGTGGTGGCTATAAAGAGACTGCAGGGTGTCCTTAGGACCCGCAGAGAGTGGAAACAAATCCTGCAGGATGTCTCAGTGAGTTAAACTCTGAGCTATGCAGTGGTATACAGGTCCAATTCTGAAGCCAGCAGAGCCTATTCAACCTTCCATCCTTCTTAGGATGGTAAATTGACTGTAATTGCGTTGGGTAATAGCAACGCTTGTGATGTACAAGGTGCAAGAACTACAAACGTGTGTTATGAAATTCACTATAAAAAGCAACAGTAAGATGGAGTAGTAACAAGATGGTTGCATAGAGGAACTTTGGAGAGCAACAAACTGAACTCATTTGTGTTATGAAAATCATCTCAGAGATCATCAAGACGACGGGGATGTCACAGAGCACCTGATTGGCTGCTGCTTGGCCTATCTGATTTAGGGTAGAAGTCTTCTAGCAAGTGTAGTTTGCTCTCATTCTACACTCTACAGTAGCTCTCCCCAGTGAGACAACTGGGGCTGCGAGCTGCATTTGATTTCTGAGAAATTGTGGTGAACTATTACTCATTTTAAACGGCGGAAAGCCTCTGTGTACTCTTTTAAAATGTAATCATTTTATTGTTTCTAAATTTGGGGGACGTGCCTGCAGTTAAGGGGAATTATTTTTTGTTAGGCACACTGACACCGCTGACACTTCAAACTCCGCATTTCGGCATTGCCGCTCTCCTCCAATACCGGCGACGGTGGGCGCCATCTTGAGGGAGGCAGGGAGAGCGCTCTAGTCGCGCTATACTCCCGCCCCCCTGGAATATTTAACTCGAGTCTTCCCCGCGCTCGGTGCTCTACAGTAGCTCTCCCCAGTGAGACAACTGGGGCTGCGAGCTGCATTTGATTTCTGAGAAATTGTGGTGAACTATTACTCATTTTAAACGGCGGAAAGCCTCTGTGTACTCTTTTAAAATTTAATCATTTTATTGTTTCTAAATTTGGGGGACGTGCCTGCAGTTAAGGGGAATTATTTTTTGTTAGGCACACTGACACCGCTGACACTTCAAACTCCGCATTTCGGCATTGCCGCTCTCCTCCAATACCGGCGACGGTGGGCGCCATCTTGAGGGAGGCAGGGAGAGCGCTCTAGTCGCGCTATACTCCCGCCCCCCTGGAATATTTAACTCGAGTCTTCCCCGCGCTCGGTGCTCTACAGTAGCTCTCCCCAGTGAGACAACTGGGGCTGCGAGCTGCATTTGATTTCTGAGAAATTGTGGTGAACTATTACTCATTTTAAACGGCGGAAAGCCTCTGTGTACTCTTTTAAAATTTAATCATTTTATTGTTTCTAAATTTGGGGGACGTGCCTGCAGTTAAGGGGAATTATTTTTTGTTAGGCACACTGACACCGCTGACACTTCAAACTCCGCATTTCGGCATTGCCGCTCTCCTCCAATACCGGCGACGGTGGGCGCCATCTTGAGGGAGGCAGGGAGAGCGCTCTAGTCGCGCTATACTCCCACCCCCCTTTCTTACTATATTATGTGTAAGCCGGCCAGACGGCGCAGCGGGCTGGCGCAGCGGGCGCGCCGGATGCGCGCCGAAGCCGCGCCTAAGCCAAGCCCGTCTGCGCCCGTCCGCGACCGGATCGCGCTGGGCGCAGGGCACGCTGTTGGTCTAAAACCCGTTATCAGGTATGACAACAATCATTTATTATCCCTACGCCCTCCTCCCGCCCCCCACGGTCGCGCCTGCCCCCATATTGACCCCTATTTCAGCCCCCTGTTATGTCCTTGCTGTAAATGGACTCCCCTTATACCCACAAATGGCGTCGATGATATGCACGCCCTTCCAAAGCCTCGCCCCGCCCTCTTCAAGGGAGGTCTGGTTAATGCCAGGTCTTTAGCCTGCCACTGCCAAGATGTACACGACTTAATACTAAACCAAGAGCTGGATGCCTTGTTCATTACGGAAAGTTGGCTTAACGACTCCTCCAACCCTGACCTTGCTATAGCCCTCCCCCCAGGTTACACTATTTTTAGGAGGGACAGACCCTCAGGTCGAGGCGGTGGGATAGCATTAATAATCAAGGATACATTTCCTTGCCACACATTCGACCTATACCATCTTAAAGACGCTGAAAGCCTGGGTTTCTCAATTAAAATCACTCCATCGTTCTCCCTCTCGGCTGGACTTCTCTACCGTCCTCCGGGCAATCCCTCCTCTTTCCTTAACTCCCTGGATGAGGCCCTCGGCGCACTTATGTTACAATATTCTAATTTCATGCTCTTTGGCGATATGAATTTACACATGGAATCATCCACTGACCCCCACACCATCTCCTTTCTACAGTCCCTGAACATCTTTGGACTTTTCCAACTTATCAATATGGCCACCCATAGTGCTGGACATACCATTGATGGTATCTGTTCTAATATTCCCACCCTTTCCACTTCCCCTCCATTGCCCTTAATCTGGACCGATCATTTTTTCATCCCCTTTGACATCACGACACCCACTGCTCCCCTATCCAACCCCAGACATACCCAAGCCGTCTTCACAGTCAATTGGAAGAAGGTGGCTGAACGTATACAGCTCGAGCCAAAACCACTGCCCCCACCCCCCGCGTTAACTGGAGATGTCGAAGTTGACTCATGCAACTTCCACATCTGGATGCACCAAATAGTTGCGGTTAACTCTGAACCCAAAAACAACCAAGGAAAGGGACCCAAGAAGAAAAAACCCAATGCCCCATGGTACACTAAGACCTTGGCAGATAGCCACCTCCAATGTCGGAGACTAGAAAGACACTGGAGACAAACATATGACACGGCCTCCAAAGCTCGCTATGTTCAACAGAGAAAAGTATATCTCTCTGACATCAAAGCAGCTAAAAAAGACTATTTCACTAATCTCATAATGGAAGCGCGCCAAAACCAAAAAACCATCTTCACCATAGTCAAGTCCTTCACCCACCCGAAAGCTCTCACCGTTGATATACCTCCGTCAGAGAGTCTCTGCAACCAAATTGCAGACTACTTTGTTGATAAAATTGTCAACATTCAGAAAGACTTTCCTCTACCTCCGACGACCATTACACAAGTTACAGTCAATTACCCTCCTCTCTCCAGTTTTAAACCAGTAACCTTGCAACAGACAAGCAAGGCAATCTGCGCCTGTAAATCAGGAGCACCTACGGACTCCTGCCCCCCTATCATCCTTCACCATCTGATTGATACAGTCAATCCCCACATTAATGGAATCATTAATGAATCCCTTGAATCCGGAATTGTACCTGCCGAATGGAAGAAGGCTACTGTCAAACCTCTGTTGAAAAAGCAGAATAAACCATCCACAGATTTGACTAATATGCGGCCCATCTCCTTACTTCCTTTCCTGGGCAAAGTCACGGAGCATCTAGTGCACGAGGAACTTAAAACCTTCACAGAAGCCCATAACATCTTGCACCCACAGCAATCGGGCTTCCGCTCCGGTCACTCGACCGAAACAGCTTTGATCGAGCTTGCTGATTCTATTAAATTCCTACAGGATGAGGGCAAGCAAGCTGTCCTCATCCTGTTGGATCTCACAGCGGCATTCGACACCATCTCGCATGTTATTTTAATCAATCGAATGCGAGAGATTGGCGTGACAGACTCAGCCCTGGCCTGGATTTCATCATTCCTATCAAATAGGTCCCAGACTGTGGCACTAGGACCACATCTTTCCAGCGAAAAGCCAATTACATCTGGAGTGCCCCAGGGGTCCATATTGAGCCCCCTATTTTTTAATATCTATATGGCACCCCTCTTAGCTGTGATAGAATCACATGGGATCCTGGTCACGTCCTACGCTGACGACACGCAATTGGTCGTCACCATTGACAAACAGCGTATGGACGCAGAGCTCCGCTTTAAAAACTGCCTCTCTGATGTCTTTGAATGGCTAAACACTAATCATCTTAGATGCAATAGCGCAAAGACAGAGATCATCCCTATAGGCAAGAATTCTTTTTCTCCTAAAGATTGGTGGCCCACAGGATCCGAGGCCCCTCCTAGTGCAGTTACATCAGCCAGAAATCTGGGCGTACAATTTGACTCTTCCCTTACTTTTGACGATCACGTCAAGATCACTGCCGGTCGTTGCTTTGGACTAATAAAATCTCTGAGGAAATTCTTTGATTTCCTCCCAATTGCAGCCAGAAAGTCAGTCGCGGTAGCCCTTTTACTTTCCCGACTTGACTACTGCAACGGCCTTATGGCCGGGGTGAAAAAATCTACCCTCAGGAAGTTGCAGAGTTTACAACATGCTGCAGCTCGACTGGTTTTACAACTCCCCAGAAGGTCATCTGCATCTGCAGCCCTGAATTCACTTCATTGGATGCCACTGCACAAAAGAATCTTTTTCAAATTGCTTCTCACAGTTCATAGAGCCATGCAAAACACAGGACCCCGTTACTTTGTAAAACGCTTCAAGCGCTACAACCCTTCGCGCTGCTTGAGATCTTCTGGGACTAACCTTGTTCAAATCCCCAGATTTAAATATAAGACCAGAGGAGGGAAATCCTTTAATGTTCTGGCAGCTAAAGCCTGGAACACCTTACCCATCGACCTTAGAGCCATTAACAATGAGAACAATTTCAGGAAACTTCTCAAGACATGGGTCTACAAACTATCAGACTCCTCTGTCCTGGCTGCCATTTAGCTCTATCTTTCATTCACCACTTTTCCTCAGTTATTCCTCCGTAACTCGCCCAGCGCCATGATGCTCCCCTGGGAGCGAACGCTTGCGCTTTACAAATACCCACAAAATATCAAATATCAAATGTTCCCTCCAGTTATTGTGCTGTATTTACTCTCTATAGGTCAGTGCTCTGAAGTAACTGAAAGTTATTGTGCTGCCCCTTTCCAAGTCCCAACCATGACATGATGACACATGAACTAATAAAATATAAGCTACCATAAGAAGAGAGAATGTTACAATTGCACATCAATTTTGGCCCAGCCAGTTTTATATGGCACGTAGGAAAGTAGGATGTGCTTTCATGGTCTGGTCACCCCCACTTTTTGCTGGTGTCATTATGTTTTTCTGACTAGTCTGACTGGGATCCTGCTAATGAGGACCCCAGTCTCTGTGCTTCTTCCCTAAATTTGACATGGTGAGTACTTAGGTACACTACTGATTGGCTACTGGCATACCCATGTAAGTCCCTAGTATATGCTACTAAGGTACCCAGGGCATAGGTGCCCCAGGGGTCTCCCATGGGCTGACTGAAGTATGTTTTATGCCACCCATGAGAGACCACTCAAATTGTGACATCAGGTCTTCCATTGCAGCTTGTGTAAGCTTGTGCTAGCGCCATTTATGTTAGATATAGGTTTCCCTATATTTGAGCTCACTACACTTAAAACCTACCAGTCGCCCCTAAGGCCTTTAAATACGGAATGCAGGGTGCTGGGTCCTAAATTTGAGGGTGCCCCTGCGTGAGCGGGGAACATCCTACACTGCTCCCCCTAGTAGTAGTTGCTCACTGTGTTTGCTCGCTACACACCCTATGGGGGCTGGTCTCACTTTTACTTTGTTCTCTCTGATTCACTACTCATGTCTATTTTTGGTGCTCTCTGAAAGAATGTCTATGGGTACATACGACGTGGTGGGTAACCTGGTGCTCTTTAAGGTCATCATCAACTATTTACTGTGCTTTGAAAGTTGATGCAATTAAATATGTAATGAAAAATGTGCTGCAAAATGCACCATTTGGTCTGTCTTTTTCCAAAATGTTCTTGGCGGTAGAATCATCCCCCCAAGCCACCCTAGTATTGGTTGGCGCACTTGCTCGCGACGGCCACACTGGGGCTGGTCTGGCTACATTTGCCAGGGCTGCTTTCAGTTCCCAGTCCGGCCCTGGTTCCAGACGTTTGTTTGTGTGTGGGATTTCGGATGGGCAATAGTGAGCAGACGTTTTCCAAGTAAACATTTTGGGATTCGGAAAACAAGTAAGAGCATGACACTAATTTCTGGAAGGTGTTTTTAGCTTTGCAGAAAGTAGCAAGGCTATCAATCGCAGCAGATGCAAAGTGAGGTGGGGTACTTGGGGCGCAAGGATGGTATTCACCCCAAGGACGTCCATGTAAAAGCTATTATTATGGGACCTGTTCTACTTCAAAGTAAAAATGTCAGTTCTTGGTGGTTCTAGAATAAAACCCAGATTTGTATTCTGCGTTGATTGAAAATTGTTGTTAAACCTGTGTTTAATGAAGTTTAAACAATAAATATAGATTAATGAAGAAAAAGTGACTTTTTGTGGGGGTCTGAACAACATATTTTAGGAACATTTAGTTTGAGGTTGTTGGTGAACCTTGGCTTCAGTCCTTTGTACAGGGAAATAAAAGTGGATGTGTGTTCCTATGCTTTGGAAGTGGTACCTATGCAAAAGGATAGTACTAACTAATGAAAAGTGGTTTATGGGCCCTGTGCTTTGAGACCAACAGAAACAGCATATTCTGTGTTAGATTGCAATGCGAGCTCTTAACTTGTACGTGGGCTGCCATACTTTTCATGATATATCTTTGGGGAACAAAGACTGTAATTTGCATAGACCACAAGTCTTTAGTCACTTTATTGGCACAAGGAAGCAGCATGGTGTTGATGTCTAGATTGACAAGATTGTACTGCAAGGATATGCCTGCAATTTCTACACCAAAGTACGTGGCTGGAAGGAAGGGGTTGTTAAATGGACAAGCTGCCAGGCTTTTTTTTAAGTGCCATTGGACCTTGTTTTACAGATGAGTAGGATGAATGTAAAGTTGTCGTAATCTGAGGATTTTTGTGAAGAGTTTGAGGGGCATATTACCTAGATTATGAGGGAAAATACTTGGTTAAAACAACTAATGAAGGTTACACTTTTATAGGATGTGTACGGCTATTTGGTAAGTTGATGGCGTGGTATAGGTATTTGCAGAAGGATGTATGTGCCTACAATAAGGTGAAGGAATTGATGGCACACAGTGACTTTGTTGTGATAAAGTTGTATAACTGGAAGCATTGTGAGTAGAAATAATCAGGCTTTGTCATGAAAGGCATTATGGTATATCTAGCAAGAAGAGTAAGGCTAAGCAGCTGCGGCCCGTGGAGGGAGTTGCGGTGGGCTGGGGAGGGGCAGAGTGGGGGGTGCTAAAAACCGGAATATGATAATTGGAGTTAAGTAAATAATTTAACTAATAAAACATTTCGTAGCGCGGGCTGCATCGCATTATCCGATGCAGGGCGCGAAATTCGTTTTATTTATTAAATTGTTTACTTACCTCCAATTATCCATATTCCGGTTTTTAGCACCCCCCACCTGCCCCTTCCCTGCCCCGCCTTTCTGCCCTACCGCAACTCCCTCCACAGGCCTTGGCTGAGGCTCAGGTGTCTCTGCCTTGATTCTTCTGTAGTTATATAGGTGAGTGGGTGTGAAGTTTGTGGCAAGAACGTTAAAACTGTTAAAAAGACTTGTGTTCCTGCAAGTCCAGTCGAGTCACGGAATGGACATTGGAGGAAGTTAACTGTAGATGTAATTGACCCATTCCCAGACCTTTCCCAGACAGTGTGCCATTGACCTTGTGAATTAGTATTTTAAAAAGCCAAAAGTGAATATGGATAGTAGTGTGACTACAAAGTAATCATGAGTTTCTTGAAAAAACTGTTTTTTCAAGAACAAATTCTGTCGTTTGAAAATGAGGTTCATGTGTTGTCAGTGAAAATGCAAGCTTTTTGTGAAATCAACCATTCAGATATGGCAGTGTACAACCCTGCCAGTGATCAGGTGCAGAGGTTTAAAAGAGTGGTGAGGTTCTGTGAATTCTGAACCCATGGGTTCCATTTTGTGTATGGCAGCCATTTTGTGGTTGCCCTCACATAGGCCATGATTGTGGCTGAAACTAGTCTTTTAAGGACATGTAAACCTTAGCTTGAGTTCGTGCTAACTCCTGTTTGACCTGAGTGAACTGACCCTGGTGCCTGAAGCTGACCTTGTTAAACCAGTTCCTGCCCTTTAGCTGATCAAGATTGAGAATCATAGCACAGAACATTGTAGAGTTTGGTATGCACACACACACACCCCCCTTAGCCTGCTTCTTATCTATTTCTGTTCCTTCTTTTATGGTCTGTTTATGATATGGGTTGTGGTCCTTTTATTATGGGTTTGTCCGGCTTGTGTAAGAAGGAATGTTAGGTATTTTGCATGCTTGCAAAAGCTAAGACTGCCCCTTACTTGTATGCTGAAGTTTGTAACCCTGAGAGCATATAAAAGGCCTCTGTTCTCTGTACTCTTCAGACTACCTCATTGAGTTGCTACAGCTTCTGTGTGACGTGGCCTCACTTATTAAATTTAATAAAGATGTCTTTTCATATTTTCAGCTTCTGTGCCAAGTTCTTTTTATTAGTAAGTATTCCCTGAGAATGAAGATTTCAGTTCTTCAGTGGTGAACGAATCAGTAAAATTGGTTTGAAAGTGCAGGCTGTGCTTGAGGAAGTCCTGCCAATCTTAGATATTGTCCTACAGATTTACACCCAGTACTGTTACAGGGGAAATCTCTCTTTCAGTAGTTGAAGGGACGGAAACCAGTCACCAAGTAGGTGCCATGGTTGTTGATAAGGAGGAAAGAGTGAAAAGAGAAGTAGAGGAAATATATGGAAATGAGAGACGGAGTTAAAAAATACCAACAAATGAAGAAGAATTCTATAAAGTAGAGGCCGTCATTGATACATGGTCAGAGATCACAATTGATCAAATGGTTAAAATACAAAAAACAGGTGTGGTATGTCAAGGGGATGGTATGCTGATCAGATCCTCAAAGTGTGGTGCAGGTGTTGAGGTTTGCTGAGAAGGTCCAAGATTGAAGGCTTTGGAGTAATAAGAGGGATGTTCTTATGTCAGGATAACACTGGTGTTGGAGCCGAGAAGGTGCATGGCGAAGGAGATGCAGATTTATGTATTAGGTATGCACTGACAGACTCCCAACACCACACCCTCTCCTTCCTTCCTTTTGGCCAGTCCACATGAATGTTGGACCCAGCTTCTGTCGCCGTTTTGTGGATTTTTTGTGGATTGGAGGCCAGGAATATCACCTTCTGATTTGTGGTTTAGCCACTCCCACACCCACCTTGTAATTTGCAGCTAGTTGATAGGTGCTGAGCCTTATCAGGAGGAAGCTTAAGCCTCCCTCTGTCAAGAAATAAATAAGGGTCAAATGCATTAGACCAAATCTCCTTCAAGCCCAAAATATTTCTGCTAAAAGTAATCCTTCCAGCTTTTCATAAATAAAATGTCATTAATGACTGCTAGACCTACCTCACCTTTGCTGTTCTCACTGGCTTGACAGTTCAAGTTCTTGATAGAAAACAGTATTTGAGGAAGGGAGCACGCAAAATGAGTTAGCAGTAATGTGAACGCTGCACTTCATATTTTCCTCCTCATTCATGGCATTAAGCTGGATTTTCTGGATATATCCTTGATCATTTTCGGAAGTAGACTTGATTATTCCAGGAGAGACCCTATGTTACCCTGGGAGACGGCCTTACTGAGGGGACAGTTAATGGTTGGATGCTGGTCATCTCTTATTGTGCATTCTTCCAACTGATGAGCAGAATTGGTAATTTGCTTTCATTTACAGGATATGTCAGGGTTTGACTAGAAAATCAGGTAACTGATGCATGTATATTGGGGCATAGGCTTTACAAGCCCAATATGTTGCCAGCCAGGCAGACACAAATTTACTGTCTCATTTGCATTTTTCCATGAATGGAAAACACACACGTGATTTGTCAACTCAGGAGATATAGTCCTACTGTTTTGAAAGTAATCCTTGGTTCTTTTGCATTTGATTTCTCTTGCCACATCCATGAGCTTGTAAATTGAAAGGCAAATTCTTCAATTCACGTTGGATAATCTACAAGATTTGATATGTTCATGCTTCAGTGCTGTTTCCCCAGGCTGTCTGTGAAGGTTCTGCTATTCATGCTAATCTTGATAGCTACTAAACCGGCAGATCCATATTTCTTGCTCTATTCTATATTGATGTCAAACCCTTTACCATCTGCACACCGCAGCCGAGGTGTTCAGTACACAGACTACAAGCCTCTGGAGTTCGAGAGCCTTCACATCTTTCCACCTTTATGTATTTGGTGTGGCTCTACTTTCATTGTGATACACTGTCAATGTTGACATTTTAATTTCACATCTGGTGCAGGATGATTTCCCCATGGTTCAGACTCCTTCTATTTCATGAGCTGTGGTGTTTTATATAGACAGTAAATCTCTTTATCTCCCAGACACGTCATGGCTTCAACTTTGAACACTGCCATCAAAATATGTCCATAGGTAAATGTTATGTTATGTTATTTTATTTTTATATAGCGCAAATTACCACTGGTCTCTAAGCGCTTTAGAGAGGAAGCAGAGAACTGCAGGGCAGCGAACAAAACAGATGTCAATATTGCTCTGAACAGATGCGTTTTTAGCAGCTTTCTAAAAGGGAGCAAGGCAGGTTCCCTACGTAAGGACTCTGGCAAATCATTCCAGATCCTTGGCAGGAGAATCGAAAACGCTCTGCCCCCTTTAGTCTTAAGGTTGAAGCTAGAAGAGGCTAGTCTACATGATTCTGAGGAACGCAGGGTCCGTCCCGGCACGTACTTTTGTACTCTGTCTTTTATATATTGTGGCGCATCTCCGTATATGGCCTTGTGGGCTATACACAAGCTCTTAAAGTGAACCCACTGTACTATCGGTAGCCAGTGTAATTTATGCAGCAAGGGGGTAGCTCTTGTGCGCCTAGGTAGGCTAAAAATTAGCCTAGCTGCGTCATTTTGGACCACCTGCAACCTCCGTAATAGCTTCTGTGGGATGCCTAAATAGAGAGCATTCCCATAATCAAGCCGGGAAATTACCGTGGCTGATACAATTGTTTGTAAGACGGAGGTGGAGAGAAGCGGGACCAGTTTCCGTAGTTGCCTAAGCAGGTTCATGCATACACCTACCACTGTCGATACCTGGCTAGACAGCGACAGTTCAGAGTCAATCTTCAAACCCAAGCTTTTTACTACTGCTACTGGGGTTGGTGCCCCGCCCAACTCCGGGGGCCAGAACAATTCACACCAAGGGCTATTTTGAGCTGGAACAATAAGCACCTCGGTTTTGTCTGGGTTAATTTTTAGTGAATTCACTGCCATCCAGTTTACAGTGTAAGTGAGAAGATTTCTCACAGATTCTTGAGCCTGGCTGGTATGGCCAAGGTGGACCAGGAGTTGGGTGTCATCAGCGTAATTAAAGACCTGGCAGCCCCTACCTGTGAGCGCCTCCACCAAGGGCTGCAAATAGATATTAAAAAGAAGTGGAGACAGCGCAGAGCCCTGGGGGACTCCACAGGTCAGGGAGTCCAAGGTCGGCACCTGGTCTCCCATTTGAACTCTTTGGGTACGGTTGGTCAGGAAGGACCTTAGCCATTGGAGGGCTTGTCCTTTTATTCCCAGATTAGACAACCGGTACAGCAAGATGTCATAGCTGACCGTGTAGAATGCCGCTGAAAGGTCTAATAAAATCAGGGCACTCGGAAGTTTGTCGTCAGCCCTACGTCTGAGCTCATCCAGAACAGCCACCATCACCAGCTCAGTGCTATGGTGTGCCCTGAAACCCGCTTGTCTAGAATGTAAAAGCTGGTGGTCATCTAGATATTTTGACAGGGATTTCAGGACATGTTGTTCTAGTATTTTAGCAAGGAACGGGAGCTGTGATATGGGTCTGTAGTTTTTTACGGCTGATGCATCCGCCCCTAGTTTTTTCAACAAAGGAGTGACCCGTGCTTCTTTCAGTATTTCTGGTAAGTAGCCCAGATGCAAGGACTCATTGAGTAGTTCCAGAGTCTGCTCTTCCACCCCCGGCAGGGCCATTTGAAAAATGCCCGGCGGGCAGGGGTCCAGTCTTGAACCTGATCTGATTTGTTTAGCCACGGTGGTTAAAGTAACTTGGTCGAGATTTGGAAAGCTAGCCAATTGGCAGCTCTGGCAGGTGGGGTGTGAAGGGACATACTGGTCTAGGAGACTATGGTCTATGGGATTAGCAGTGATTTCTGAGACGATATCCCGGACCTTTTGTGTTCTTTCACTGAACCTGATACCACATAACCCTAATTTCTGTTTTTTTCTGCTGTCACCATTAATTCAATAAGGAAGCTTGGAGCATTTCCCAAGCAGCAATCTCTCCAGTAGTATTTTCCCTTCTGGTTCTTATATTTGGTCTTGTAATTCTTGCCACTTGTGGTAACCTACTTTTACATTAACCATTTCAAAAAGATTGTTTTGTAGAGCGCCACATCACCTTACACTCGCTGGACCATGTTTAAACTTTCTGTCAAATGAAAACCTGAAACGTTCAGCTTAAAGGAGTTCGCAAAATCACAGCTTGTTTGTTTTTGTGCTGAGCTTTCTAGACTTTGGAACCACAAACACTCAATGATCTACTATGGTTTGAAGGGACATTGTGGCTTCAGGTAAGAGGTGGCTGATCAGATATTTGTTCAGGGGAAGACATTTTGTGGCAACTTTTGATGGTGTAAAAGAACTGGCAGACTGGAGAGCATTTTGGGATGCTCTTGATAGCTGTTTCTACATGTTCAAAAACATCCTTGTGGACTTGTCTGGCATCCTTGTAGAGTGTGAATCTTTTGATTGGTCCAAGGAGATCACATTCAAATAGACTAGGCGCCCTGTACCTAGCATCTCCTCACTTTAACTCGGTGAAGAGTGCGTAGATGAGAGAGAGACAGAGAGAGAGATTGAGCGACAGAGAGAGAGATTGATGAAAAGAGATTGAGAGAGCTAGAGATTGAGATTGAAATTTCCACAAAAGAAGAGCTAAGATTTTGATTTTGGCTCCACTGAGACTCCGGAATCTTTCTCTCACCCACTGTTTAACGTGGTTTAGACATATGGTAATGTTGGTCTCAGTGTTATGTGGATTTGAATGTTGTGCATCTACTAACATTTGAGGTCCGGCCCAAGAGGATTAATGTAGCCATTGAATAATGGAGGAGAGGTAGGGTCCCAGACTACATAACCACATATGTGTGGACAATTAAATTGATCTGATGCTGACTTCTATACAGGCTGGGTCACAACCCTGCCTTTCTTACTGTACCTGGAAGGCTGGGCCTGCAGCTTTGGAATTGTGCAGCCCTCGGTTCCGTTGTTGCAGAGTTCCCTAATTTTGACCCATGTGTTCCTGCTACTGGGGATGGTCGCCAGCACAGATCCTGTGTTTCCAGAAGAGCCCCAGTAACTCTTTGGACATATCAGGTGCCTGTTTTTAATGTGTTGCAAAAGTACAAATTGCAATAATACTCGTTATATAAAATGAATATATTAATGGTGAATGCATATTTTCTACTGGAGCTTGCAGTGAATGGTGTTTCTTTTTTGTTTTATATACCTCGTCATTAAGCCCTTTTCATATTAGCCACCTCTTGTGCTTCTCCTCCATCAAAGCATATCTGCTACATCATAATGACAAACCCCATAAGGAGAATCATCGGAGCATGAATTAGTGTTCGATAACATATCACATGGTTGATTTCTGGTGGCAACAATTTGATTCAAGTTTTGGTCATCTTCTTTATTTTGCATAGACAGGGAAACCAACAGATACAGTCTTTTGCACAGCTGGGAGACGGACTAGTTGAGAATGTTCTGTCAGGGTTAGAAGAAAAAATTGGTCTGTACCTGTTGAACCCTGAAAGTGTTGCGTCCTGATGAAGGCATTAGCTGCTGTTTTTGCTTAGAATCAATGAAGTCAAAGGGGAATTATGTCATAGGGAAAATTCAACTACCTTAATTCTGGGGTTAAATCCCCCTAAGAGATTCATGTAGAGATAGATACATGCACATTGTATTGTTCCACTCATGTATAAAGATAAATCTCTACTAATGTTTACATGATAATATACACCTGAGTCCACATTTCTTCCCATATGTAGATAATTGTCCGTTTTGGATTGCCATTTATTGTTTCACTGCAAGGGTTCTACAACCAAAAGCTAGACGACCATTCTGTTTTTTTTACCATACAATCACGTCCTTGTCCAGTAGCTGAATTTAAATCAAAGATGTTTATGGTCGCATCCTATCCACTTGCTTAGAGGTTTTGATTTGTAAAATAAAATGTGGTTTAAGCATTGTTTTTTCCTTTTTTAACGGGAGAGGAAATTATGGCTCTGGGGAATTTTCGTTTGAAACCAGGTCTGTGTAATTAACCTTTCAGTATGGTGTTGTCCTCAGTTGTTTCAAATCCCGGACAGGTACAGTTAACTTGTGACCTCTGTGTTTCTTTCCTAGCCCTCCCTCCTCCTGAGTCTCGCAGGTATAGCAGCTCAGGGAATTGAAAGCCAGAGGAGCGGTAACGTTAATTTGGCACAATCATCAATTAACAGAGGAACAGCATGAAAGTGTTGACAGGACACGCTACCTAATTGCTATCCAATGAACCGCGCAGGCCACCGAGCAAAGTGTGCAGTGGGCGGCTTCAGAGTAGCTGCAGCACAAGACCTTTCCGTGGCAGCAGGAAGCACAAACCTACTTGGCGCACGCTGATTTTCAGATTCTTGAAGGTTTTATTTCTAAAAACATTACAAAAGACATAATATTGTTATGGTCAAAGCTCCCTTATACCAACATTTCAAAACTGTGCTTGCTGCCAACTATCAAAGATATTGTACCTTCTATTCAAGTTTGCTCGAGGGATAAGTTGGTGTAGCAATGTGGGCGTGGCTCCTGGGCTTTATTGAAATCAATGGAAACTGACTTCCCTAGCTCCTGACTGGTTACTAATAGACATCATTGGGTTATTGTGGGCCCCCACACCCATGGGCCCCAGTGCCACTAAAGACAGCTGTGCTCATTGGACAGATGGAAAAACGTCTCGTCTATGTGAGAGATATTGACTTTCCAAGGTCTTTTCGTCTTTTTTTTAGAGCAGTGTGGCAGCTGTTCAGCATGGCTGAACGCTGTTTGAACAAGCATTGGCAAAGCTGATAGGTCTCGGCAATGGTGGAACTCCGAGCTATTGGCGCAGTCAATGGTATAGGTCACATAGGAGCCCCAACAAACATCACACCTTCCTGTGCATTTCATTGTAGAAAAGTACATATTTGATTGCCTCAACACAGCCTATTCGGGCAAGCAAGCTGTTGGCAGCGGGAAAATCGCCAGCCCAAGCTGGTATTGTTGTGGTTGTCACCTACAGTTGTAGATGGTGATGTAAGGCTGGACGACACACTAGGTTTTCACTCCTGAGGCATTCGAGCAGCCCTTGCTTTATACCACCGAGAAGCGACACAGCGCACAAAGACGCACGGAGGGCTGTGGGGGTTGCTAGCACAAGAACTTACATTCACTGCCGTTCAGTGCTCGACTGTTACTGTGGGCGAGGTGCGTGGGAGGTGTCAACAGAGCAGCAGGGACACTCCCCACTCTGAGCTACCGCTCATTGGCCAGTTGAGCAGCAGGTGCAGTGACATGGCAGAAGGAGCTGGCTCTCCAGAAACTGCTCCCCGGTGGGTAAAAGGGAACAGAGGAGGTCTGGTGGGCCTAAATACCAGAGAGCACAGCGTGCACCATTGACCGCTTCATGAAATATGATGGAAGAGCGGAGTGAGTGGCCCGCCATTGAGGCAACAGACACGACCATTAAGATAGCGTGACAGCAATTTAAAGCGAGATGATCCTTTACTGAAAATGCAAACAAATTGTGTATGTAGTTAAGTAAATTTCAATGAATGCAGTATAATGCCAACATCTTGTGTAAGACAGAAGCAGACTGTAGCATGCGAAAAAATCATTATTAGGAGAGGTTGCTTGTTTGTAAGCATGTGTTTTTTATAATGCTGCCTTCTTGTGTGAGGCAGACTGTAGCATTCGAAAAATACATATTAGGAGATGTTGTTGGTTTGTAAGCCAGGAGTCTTTTTTAAACCAACTCGCAGCTAAAATACCAGCAGATACAGCATGTCTCTGAGGCAGCACATGCGTGCCGTCTGGAGCCGAGACCTAAAATGCTATAAAAGTTATTTTTAAAAAGTGCTGTGATGTAAGAAGGTTAAAAAAAAAATGCCTGCAGTGCTTTTTTAAATAACTTTTAGCCATGCTGCTCCACAACATGGCTAAAAGATATTGGCAAAACCAATAGCTCTTACATAGATGTAACCTATTGGTTTTGGCAACGCTTGTTTCTCTATACATGGAAATCAGAAACCGCTCTAAAAATGTATGGAACATGTTAGTGTGAATGTGTGTTTAGGATTGGATTTCAGTGTGAGTGTGCCCCATCGTACACTAGAATGTCAGCAAATAACCAAACTATGCAACTTTCTAGCTAACTGTTACTTAAGTGTTTAATTGGTTGTGTCCTGAGTGTTTTACAGTGTGTCCCAACAGTGCCTTTTCGCTCTGGTGATGGAAACCTCTGCAGAAGTGCTCGGTGTTGAAAGCGGTGTGTGCAGAACGTTGCCCCAGCTCTAGGATCCCTTTTGTTTTACTATCACTAGAAGCCTGTCATTAGGAGATACTGTCTGTGGTTAGGGAGCTTCATACAAGATCACTGTTGTTTCGCCAACCTTTTTACTATGTTTGTTTGAACTTTTGGCAGAAAAAGCTTTGCAATCTGGGAAAGTTTTCAAAGTGAGGAGATTGACGAGTAATTGTTTGCGCTGGCCATCTCTATAGGTTTCGTGAGCTGGAGGGGAGTTAAGTTAGGCTGATTTGTTGAGCACACAGTTGCCCCAGCAAAGGGGCGTCCCAGCGCTTAAAGCAATAAAGGCGGCTGACAGCAAGGAGCCCATCAAAATGAGCGAGGGAAAATCCCAAGGGCCATACAGAGCCACAGAGACAGACAGAGGGAGTGGACTGCAAAACCTAAAGAGATGGGAAAAGATGAGTCTTCAGTGCTTTCCGAAATGTCAGATAGTTATCCATGCTTCGGATGTGTACAGGAAGGGCATTCTACAGTTTGGCAGCCAATGTGCGAAAGGAGCGACCACCGGCACGAGCCCTCCTGGCCCAGGGGACAACTGCCAGGAGTTGACCTGCTGAGCGAAGTTGACGAGTAGGAACGTAGGCAGAGAGCAGTCCCGCTAGAATACCAGGTGTAGGGTGTACAAGATACTGAACGCAAAGCAGAGGGACTTGAACTCCACCCGTTTTGTCACCGGCAGCCAATGAAGCTGACGAATGGCGGTGGAGGTGGGGCAGCGTCTAGGCTTGCCAAGAAGAGTTCTGGCGGTCACATTTTGGACTCTCTGCAGTCTCAGAATCTCCGTTGTGTTGGCCCCCAAGTAGAGCTAGCTGGCGTAGTCCAGTCTCGACAACACAGATGCCTGGACAATCACCAGTCGGATGGAAGGGTAAAAAAAAAACAGCAGAGGTTTGAGCCCACACAGGATGCCAAAACATGTCGCTGCCACCTTCTTAGTCTGGATTTGGAAACTAAGGGCCGAATCAACCTAGTCCCTAAGGTTCTTCACCACCTGTTTGAGGGTGGTTGCAAGGGACAGTGTGGTGGGCCACCACTGTTCACTCCATAGCTCAAGAACTTTTCCAATCAGCAAGACCTCAGACTTTCTGGCGTTGAGCAGGAGACCGTTGGCAGTCATCCACCCTGCGACGTCCGCAAGACCACTCCGGAATTTTGTAGCATCATTCAAACAGTCACCGGAGAGGGCGACTACTAATTGTGTATCATCAGCATATGATACTATAGTCAGCCCTCTCCTCTTGGCTACCGCAGCTAGGGGCTGAACATACAGGTTTAAAAGCGTTGGACTTAACACAGAGCCCTGTGGCACTCCCTGTTTGATAGGATGGAATCTGGAGGTGAAAGGGGGGCAGACACCTGGAAGGACCTATCCGAAAGAAAGGAGATAGACCAATCCAGGGCAAGGCCCACTATGCCAGCCTCCTTCAACCTCTGTATCAAAATCTGGTGCGAGACCGTATCAATTGCGGCACTGAGATCCAGTAGGATCAGTGCCGAAGTACGTCCCTCATCCAGTGCTGCTCTCAGATGTTCAGTCGCAGCTAGGAGGGCTGACTCCGTGCTCAAGCCCAGGTGAACTCGAAGAGCTAATCAAAGTCTATAGACAATTGGTTCAATGTGTCATGCAGACTCTTACAGTCCAACCAGCAATAATGATTCCACAGCTTCCCCCCACTAGGGGAACACAAATAAAATTACACCACAGACTCTACATTCGGTCATTGGTAAATTACCCGCAAAACGGGAACAAATTCCCTTCTGGATAGCTCAAAAAATTACTCAAATTGAGGCAGTATTTCCTAATACTACCCCTCATGAGAATACGGGGCAGAGCCTGCTTTAAATCTAGGTATGAAATTACTGAAAGATTTCAAACAGTTCTCAACGATAATATTAGCTAATATTAATGGTGAAGCAGCATCTGTGGCGATCCGCCAAAAGTTAAGGGAATTCGATGTAACTGAGCAACTACAAGAACTGGCCAGAATAATTGACAATTCCTATGAAGAATTAGGCCAAGACAGTCTGGGAGGGAAACCAGTTGAACCCCAACTGTCAGAAAGTCCTGAAAAGGTCTTTACTAAAAACACTACTCCTTCTAAAAAGAAGTGGGAGAACACTAAACAAACTTCTAAAGAGGAGCGTTCTCAATCCCGGGGTAGGTCTCCTTAAAAGGAGCCCTCTGAAAGGAGGTATAACCTCAGGAATAGGGATAATTTGAGAAAACCTATTATATATCAAGATACTGATACACGCTCCTCTCGTACCTTTCAGACTTCGTCACAGAAATCCGAAAGAAGAGGACAGTCCGAACACAAGGAAGAACACGTGAAGTCCAAAGACTATCAACACGTTCAGAAAAACAAGAAACCTCAATTCACCAAAAATAAGGTAGCAGGGCATGCCGAGGAACTTGACGACACAACTCAAGAACGGGGAATGGGCGCAGACAACGTTGGACAGCGAAGCAGAAGTCACCATAGCTCGCAAGAACTTTAAGGATCATCTGGAGACAGTGGACTTGAATGAATTTATTCAAGTTAAAACTGCAGATACTAGGGTTAGTTGTCCACATAAGTTATATGAAATAACACTACGGATGGAGGGGGACATACCAAGAAAAGTGAGAGCACTCTTTTGGGAGCGACTTTCTAAGGGTTATGATATTCTTCTAGCTGAACAAGACTGGTCACCACAATTTGTCAGGGAGTGCCCACATGGCAAAGACATTATTATGCCAGCCTTCTCCAACCACATTCCAATTCATTTAAAATATACTTATGCCAGGAAATGGGCAGTTGCCCAAGCTCCTGCATTATATAAAAATCATGTAGGATGGGATGCGGACTCACTTTACCATAAAATCCAACTAAAAAATCAACCAACTGCACGAAGGCAGTACCCAGCTAAGCAAGAAGCTAAAAAACAGGTCAGGGAGATCTTAGATCAACTTGAATACCAAGGGGTGATGGAAACATGCACCTCGTCAATGAACAATCCTTTGTTTTCCTGGCTCCCAACCAGACAATACGTATCGTCTAGTATTGGATTACAGACATCTAAACTCTTGTTGCAAAACCTTTGCAGTACAAAATGCACACAGTGCAGCATTAATGAATAACATTGTGCATAAAAAATATAAAACCACATTAGATATTTCTAACGGTTTCTTCTGTCAAAACATTGCACCAGAAAGTAGGTATTTAACCGCTTTCTCAATTATGGGGACACAGCGTCAATTCTGTCATCTCCCACAGGGATTCAAAAATAGTCCTGGGTTATTTTCAGCTAGAGTAACAGAGTTACTACAAACCTATGATGATGAGGCATTATCATATGCAGATGAACATCTATCTAACATACGATGACTTGGATAAGCACTTGAACAGGGTGAATACAATTATACTTGGATTCGCCTCTGAAGGGTACAAATTCAATTTCAAAAAATCGAGAATGGTCCATTTAAACATCCTTTTCCTGGGATATGAATTATCAAGTGAAGGCAAAAGCCTGGCAGCAAACTTTCTAGAGAAATGTGCGCTGCTCCTACCTCCAAAAACGCTGAAAAACGTAGTCGATTCTAGGTTTCCTGAATTTCAGAAGAACATACATTCTAAATTACGCAGAAAGGGTTAAACCTCTCTACAAATTAATCAAACCTGATTTCAAAACAGTAAATTGGACACACAAACACACAGAAATTTTGCACTCATTGCAAACAGACATGTTAGCAACAAAACATTTGCAAACACACATAAACGTCCACAACTTAGTGATCCGAATCATTCCAGGACAATGCGGATTCACGTGCTTAACTTTTACGGAAGGTTAAAAAGAACCAATAGCTTACAAATCACACTTATACACACAAGCAGAAATGAAATTCACTTCAACAGAAAGAATTCTGACAGCGGTTCAAACTGCAGTAGCAAAATAGAGAGCCCTCTTACAGGGTAAACAAATTACGGTCGTTACACCTGTACCTGCCTTAGAGGCAGTGACAAAAGCGAGCATTCCAAATGCTTAAGCTTTACATCCAAGATGGATACAATGGGTTAATTCTCTTGCTGCAACAGACTTTGAATACGTTTTTGACCCATATTTGAAAACACAAGCATTTCTACAATACGAACAAGAATGTCCTCTGCCTACCGTAATTCTGCCTCTAGAAGAGTATGAATGTATAATTTATACTGACGGATCAGCGCAACCCGCTACGGAGGGTAATATAGTGCGGCGTGCGCGATCGTTAAAGTTTGTTGGCGCGATGGCAAATTCCGACCAATGGTCACTAAAACACAATCTCTAGGAGATTGTACAGCTCAGCGAACTGAACTACAAGCATTCAAGATGTCGCTTGAGAATACGGACCGCGAATTCCCCACACTCATAGTTTGCGATTCGTATTATTGCGTTCAATCTTACAATGAATACTTGCAGAACTGGATTCAAAATGGTTTCATAGATGCAAAAGGTGGTACGATCAAGCATAAACTGCTTTGGGAACAATTAGTTCAGTTACGACAAGGACTACAAAACACACGTGATACATACGCTAAGTCATCAAAGTGATGGCGTTCACGTTGAAGGGAATTCATTGGCTGATGAAGCCGCGAAGGCAGCTGTGCAAATGGCTTCCGTAGCTGCAATCACTCGTTCAAAAACGAAAATAGACGAAATAATGCTAGCTGTCAATGCTTCAAGCAAAGACAGTGGTAAAACATTACCGAAAGGGTTTCCACTTAAATACTCTTCTATAACTGATGCAAACAATGTTCCGTTTGCTCGAATCCCTGGAGTGGGGGATAGAGTAATACCAAACATGGAACATAGATTAGGACTAATCTTAGCAGCACATGAAGGGCTCGCTACTGCACATGCAGGTGTTTCCGACACAGTGTCATTATTGAAACAGAGATACTGGTGGCAGCGCATGAGGAAACAAACCAGAAACTATGTTTTGGAATGTGAAATCTGCCAAAAGATGAAAGTCTCTACAGTGAAATGTCCTGCGCATACACCCCTGTTAATTTCAGATAAATCATTAGCTTGCATTTACCTGGACCACTGCAGTCCCTTACAGAGGGATGGTAACTATAAATATATCATGGTCGCAGTGGATTCGTGCTCGAGATTCATTTGGATGTAGTCTCAGAGCTCGGCTGACGCTCGAACTGTTATAAAAGATTTGCAAATCTTTATCGGCACATACGCAGTCGGCGCGCTACATTCTGACCAGGGTCCTGTGTTTAGCTCTCGACCTTACAAGGAGGCCATGGCCAAATTGGACGTTGCATTGCGGTACTCTAGTCAATTCCATCCTGAGGGAAATTCGGTACTGGAGAGAAAAAAACGGGACATAAAGCAATCTATAACAGCTAGGGTATTAGGCTCGGGTGACGGGTGGGTCAAACATCTAATAAGTGTCCAACGTAGTCTTAACAATCTGCCAAGAAGTTCTCTAGGGGGTATCACTCCATATGAAGTCCTTTTTGGGACCAGAATGTTAATTTCGGATCTCGATTGTCAGACTTCAGTGGTAGACCAGAAACCCTTTGATATCTAAGACCGTTTGGCTGTTTTACAGGACTTAAATGAAATAAGAACAAAACTAAGTAACGTGTTCCTGAAGCCAACCACCGCTGAATAGAAACCAACCGTCCCAGCAAGGCCTGTCTGGATTCCTAAGCTTGGGGATCGAGTCAGAGAGAAGATCGCGCACGAGAAGGAATTTGGACCTTTTTACAGACAACCAGTTTTTTCTGGACTGTTAGCACCTTTTGAAGCAGTCCTAGGAATATTTTTTAACTTCGTGCACTCTGTGTTTGGCGGATTGTCTCTCATTTTGGGACTCGCTGCAGGGATACTATTTTTGCTCCTACTGCTGCGATATGGCAAGCCAATCCACAAGCAACACCCAGTTCACCGTGGAAACAACTCTACTGGTGATGAAGTGTCGTGAGCGCATCGTCCAAATTTTGGGACTACCTCGTCTAAGAGAATTGAATACCACATGGTTTCTAGCATTCAGACCAATTTTGCAAGATTGCATCTTACCTGTTATACGATGCCTGCAATGGGGAGAAGAATGCGCGCTAGACACATGTCTGACACTCCAATCAGTCATGCCAATGGATGTTGATACTTTGCTTGAACCAGTAACGGCCCATGCACTGTGTTGTCCCCATCGGCTACCAATTCTGATGACGGCATTCGTTGAGATCTCACAGACGCAAAATGCTGACGGTGAGGTACTAGAGGAAACAGGCACACAGGTACCTTCCAATTCGAACATTGCTAATGCGACCAATGCTGACAGCGATGCTTCACATCTATGTGCAGTTGATCTTCTTAACAAGGTAATCCAACTCTCACCTACAATGGTAGACAAATTCTTTACAGACTTCGAAGATTTGATGTTTTCTCCAAACAATAACAGTGACTTTTGATTTGGCACAGAGTGTTCTGAGAGACTCTGAATTCGACCTTCATTTTTTCAAAACAAAGTTCTAACTTTAGAACTCTTTTTTTCTATGATTATTAATTTTTCCAAATTTGTTTTTTTCATTTTTTGGCACAAAGTAATCTGCTTAAAGTAGAACTATTCATAGAGAACTAGAATTCTTTGAAAAACTTCCAGAGACAGTATTTGACCTTGTCCTCATACCAACATTTATATGTAATATGACATGAAATGGTTTCGGCACCTTTTTTATTCTGTATTTACGAGCCATTTCATAAATGTATTTTCGTGATTCATTCAGACAGCATTTACAAATATCAACTTTATGCTTAGAATGAAACATTGCTTTGAATGCGTACAGCACAAATGTTCTTTTCGTGTATAACCAGTACCAATGCATTTCTTATGTATTTTGGGTGGGTTTTTAACACATCATGTTTAGGTATGTTTAACGTGTTTAGAACGTAGTAATGTCGTACATAAGAAAGTGGAGTGGGTGTTGTATGGCGTTTTAGATTCCGAATGGATTTTCCCGATTCATGCCCTTATATAGGTACAATTCACGTTGCCCTTATATAGGCCTAGAAATCAAGCCCTTATTTAGGCATAGCCCATGCAACTCAAATACAGGCATTGCTACTTCCATCCGTTCACCAAACGTCACAACGATTTCTTGGAAAACCAACTTAAGCCGTTAGGGACTTCCCCTTGCTTGAATATTGATTTCTCCAAGAACTCAGTTAGTTTTACAATGAACAACTATTCCCCAGGGGTTCATTCATGACGTTCATATGCCCGACTTTACGTCGAACATAGCATTCCTAAACACCGTCAAGGTATAAATATACCTTCACTTGCTATGGCAAAGCACAATGGTTCGGAGCAATTTGAAGACCTACTTGCCCGACGCAGCTCGCTACAGCAAGTGCCGAAGGAAGCCGACTCTCCAGATGACGCACTGATCAGGAAGCTGCCCTTCTCTGCCGAGAATCCAGCTCCGGTGTTTCGGACTCCCCTTGCAGGGTGTTGGGAAATTGAGTCCCGAGACAGAGATACCAGACCTCCTTCATTCTAAAGGTATGGAGCTGATTAGAACCTAGAGAAACCTTTGGTAGATTCTTGGCAAAAACTAAACCTATGCTAAAGACCATACTTACTTCTTCCCTTGTACTAGACCTAGGTTAGGTACATTGGTGTAGGCGTATTTTAGAAGCACCAGTTGAGTATTTTAGTCTGTTATTTATGTATGTATTTTTATATGGCTTAGAAACCATACAATGCTATTACAGTATTATTTTATAATACTATTCTCACTGTAGGCATTATACTTTGCATTCTGCCTAACGATTGTAGCAGTTCACCTCTCTTGCATGAGAAAGAAGACTGTTCAATAAACCCTTTTTATTAAAAACGCCTGTCTCACTATTTCTCTGCAACTCTGTAGAAACAAAGCACGCACGATTGACTGAGTAAAATAGTTATCTATTGTTTCCACGGCTCTGAAACATATGTTCTTATTCTTGGGGAAACAAAGTTGTCATGTTTATGCGGTTGTCAGAAGCTAATCCCTTCTTGTGTATTCGAGAATGTTTCTAGTGACCTCTGAGCTGGCTGGCACGCACTATTAAGTTTAGTTTATTCGATTCAGACCTACTGACGTAAGTCCTACGTCATATCTATAGGATATATTATTCCAATACGCAGAGTCTATTGGGAATATAGGAACTACACTACAAAGTTGACTGCTTCTGGGTCATGGAGATTGTCAAGATGCAGATTTAAGTCATCTATAACAGAAATGTTGGCGTATCTCACAACCAGAGAGCCCACTATGTCAACCAGTGCAGCCCTGCATTCCTTCGAAGGGCCTGGGGGCGGAATAGCAGTATGCCAGACGTGGTGTAGTTGGAATTAAGAGATCCCAAACCGACCGCATTCACAGCCCATTACAGTTTCCTTAACTAATGTACAGGTATAGCCTGATTTAAAAACAACTTCCACACCGCCAACTCTAGTCTCCCGATTAAGGGTGATGATGTTATAGCCTGGGGGGGGGAGTGCCAACCCTGGTTCTGCCACCGTGTCAGCTGACAACCATGTCTCTGTCAAGAAAAGTACATCACATCCAGATAGTGTTTGACTAATGATCGGCAATTGGGACTAAACAATTTAATATCCTGACAAGGGCCAGATGGATGGATGGATGGATGGATGGGAAGAGATGAAGTGGGCGCCCATGAGTTAAAGCCACAGCTCCTACAGCAGAATGGACCCACAGGGAGACTGCAGGGGGGAAGGCCGCAGTTGTTCCTTGCTGGCCTAATGGCTAGAAGTTAATCTCTGGAATAGGAAAGCATATTTTCCCCAAAACCGGCAGCATAACTGGCGTCTGGCGATACCCATGCGCAGACTGGCTTGCCTCTGGCGTGCCAGCGGTGCGCCCGCTACGCTCGTCCGATGGCTGCTCATGCCTAAATGCCGGCCAAGTGTGCTGTTCGGACCTCTCCACCCCTGGAAATGCATCACCAGGCAGGTTACAGTGCCCAAAGACGTTATCGCCCTCCACAGTAATCGGAAAAATGCTGCAGTTGACTGGAGCGGGTAAGTGAAAGTGTGGCAGGTAGGCAAAGAGGAGAGGATAAAACGTTTAAAAACAATTATGCACCATGTTAGAGCAGAGAATGCTGTTTAAAAATAACGCTGCAGCTCACCCTTGTGTGCTGCGCGTCCATGGTCTGCTCGTGCCTAAATGCCGGCAAAGTGAGCAGTTCCGCCCTCTCCACCCCTGGAAACTGTCACCAGGCAGGTGACGGTGTCCAAAGACATTACCGCCCTCCACAGCAATAGGCAAAATGCAGCGGTGGACCGGATCAGGGAAAGGGAAAGTCTGACAGGTAGGCAAAGCAGAGAGGATAAAAAGTTTAAAACACAATTCTGCACCACGTTAGAGCAGAGAATGCTGTTTAAAAATAATGCTGCGGCTCACCCTTGTTTGCTACGCGTCCACGGTCTGATCCTGCCTAAATGGCAGCAAAGTGAGCAGTTCCACCCTCACCACCCCCGAAAATGCGTCACCAGGCAGGTGACAGTGCCCGAAGAAGTTACCGTCCTCCACTGCAAAAGTCAAAATGCTGCAGTTGATCGGAGCGGGGAAAGTGAAAGTCTGACAGGCAAAGTGGAGAGGATAAAAAGTTTAAAACACAATTACGCACCACGTTAGCGCAGAGAATGTTGTTTAAAAATAACGCTGCAGCTCACCCTTGTAATGAATGGTTTCCACTAAATGCAGGGGTTTCAGCAACTACAGAATATGTGCTTACAGCACAGAAAGAACAAGTAACATGGCTTAAAGTAAAAAACTCTTTAAAAAACATTTTTTTTAAAGTGTTATGACTCGGCCAGTGTTGACTGCATCATAGCATTTTCATTTTTTTGCGCTGATGTGGCGTTTGAAAAAAAAAAAATTAAAGAAAGGTTGAGCAGGCATACAGTGTAATCAAAATGAGGGAGGTGAGGTGGAGTAGGGAGAGACTACCAAACAGGGGAGTCAGCGGTGAGTAAAAGAAATAGTACCTCAGTCACATTAGGAGCAGCGACGGGCACTAATTAAGTTGACTCAATCTGTGCTTGGTCCCTGCTCCACAGAGCCGATTGGACGTGATGTTTGGTGTGCACTGGTCAATTAGGATGCAGCAAAGAAGAGTGAAGCTGACACCAACAAATGGAAAGCAATGGGATGGCTGCAAACCCTTAATTGAAAACAGTAGTGCCTAGCAAGCAACCGCACAGTCTCTTTCAAGTTCGATCCTGGGGAAAAAACTGTGGCATGCACAAAAGTGGAGTTCGAGCTCACTGGCTGTGAGCTTCTTGGCTCGTCAGACCTGGAAAGGATCCATAATGGAGTGGTGCACTACTCTATTATGGTCGCACACATGATTTGCAATGGCGGGAAATACATCTGGGTGCTGAAGCAATTTCTATAGTCTTGGGCTATTTTATGACTTTCTCATCAAATCTGTGTGCAAAATGAATGCTTTTTAGCCAATACTTTGGAATATTATGCCGTCAAATTAATTATTAGGTACCTTTTTTAAGAAAAGCTTTCTTCACTAACATGGTCCAGCAATTTGTGGAGGTTGACAGACAAGCTTGCTACACATACTTCCTCTGTGTACGTTCTACAACCTTATTTATAGCTGCTTTTGCTTCCTGCACTGAATGATAATTCATTTTATTTGCAGAACTCCAGAGAGCTAAGTTAAAAGCCGAGAAAGAATACTGCAGGTTAGGGTTCAATGTTTTCATTCCTGGCTTGCCTAATGCAGCAGCATCATAATAGCCTTTTAGCGTATGTATACACATTGTGGTATATAAGATAGAGTGTCTCTTGTATATAAGATAGTGTCTCTGGTATGCAAAGGTTTTCTGAAAGTAAAAGTAATGCCTATAATTTCAGGTGCTGGAGATGTCAAAAATAAAGGGGAATGAAAAAAGACGGGGTGCTATAATACAACAACGTGTAACCTGGATTAGAGTTTTTTTGTGTTCTGATCATTGCAATCCGTGAATAGGCTAGAGTATCTTTTTGGTGTACCTATGGGATCATCGCTATTGCCTTTACTTTCCAATGGGACTATTGTTCCAGTTAATGCTTTAGCTCTATGTGGACTAAACCAAAATGCATATGCAATTTGAGTAATGAAGCCGACAACGAAACTGGCATTATAAATTGCTAAATCATATCTCACTCTGTGAGGTAGAACTTCCTGGCGAAAATGGCACGAAAATGGGAATTCCATTGCTGGCAAACTCAAAGACTATAACAGTCTCGGCCTCATCACATGCTATCAGAAATTGAATTTTCTTTGACATAGAGCTTTCCACCACTCTACAACTTAACACAGAGGTCAAATCATGCGCGCAATGCACATTGTGCTCAAAGGGCTTCAGCACCCCCGTCGTGTGTGTCAGCCTTGTCTGAGACAGCTTCCCGGGCTGGCAACCATCTTATTGCAGTCACACCCGAGTACTTAACAGGTCTTTAAAAGACCATTTTCTTGTTAACGAGGCTTTGTTGTGTTTTCACCCGTCTTAGAGCCCCTGCATCTCCACTCTGCCTACTGCTGGAAGAATTAGCCCCCCTTCAGAAATTTGTATCACCCAGACCCCTCCTCACTCCTCCTCCCTCCCACACCGAAATTTGGCTCTAGTTGCGCCTCTGGGTCAAATACACCACTTTCGGAAAAATTCTTCTTGGCAAAGTGTAGCTACTCCTGCAGTCTAATCAGAGAGTGGAGCCTGACCAATGATTTGTGTAGGGACAATTAAACTACTGCTGTGTCCTGTGTAATCAGGTTATCAGTGCTGAACAAGATGGAAATCTTTGGATTTAAATGAAAAATGCAAGATCACTTTAAACCAATTTGTTAGGCACTTTAGTGCTTCCTAATAGAGGGCAGGATTAAATTCAAAATATCATGCAGCGTAAATTAAATGTTCTGAAACGGATATCCAGGTAACGTATTGTTGGAGCAGCAACACTCACCCCCAACTTTAATATTCAGTTGAGGAAACACCAAAATCAATATTCAGACCATCAACCAGATTAAACTTAAACCCCACCACCACCACAAAGGCAGATCCCTGTGGGTGCAGTTAACCACACTCTGAATTTCATATCAAGATCGGAGACTACCATTATGAATGACTTTCTTTTAATGCCATTCTGCAGCACCTTTAAAAACCATATCTAACAACAATTTAGAGTTAAAACACTACTGTTCATAAATAGTCTTCTCTCAGAAAACTCTTCCTCTTTTTAACGCTGCTCTGGAAAGATAAGTACCTATATTGTGTGTTCATTTTGAATGTATAATCAATCAATCAATCAGGGGTTTGTAAAGCGCTCTACACACCGGTAAGAGTCTCAAGGCGCTGGGGGGGGGAATGGGGAGGGGCAGCTCCGGGTCAGTTGAAGAGAGCCAGCTCTCGAGTCTCTTCCTGAGGTGTTCAGAGTGGTGGAGCGTCTGATGTTGACTGGGTGCTCGTTCCAGGTCTTTGCTGCGACATAAGAGAAGGCAAGGCTGTGCCGCCTGCTCTGGTTCTGCATATGCGTGGGGTCTCTGCCAGAGCGAGTAAATGTTCTGGATGGTTTGGAGCTTGTGTAGCAGGGTTTTGTTAATTTGCCGTAGTCCACTCTTCTAGTTACTAGTTCATGGGTGACGGTCTTTCTGCATTCGTGGGGGATCCACTTGAAGGTCTTTCAGAGGATGTGGAGGGAGTTGAAGCCGGTCGAGGCAACGGGTTGATCTGGCGGGTCATGGTGAGGGAGGAGTCCAGGATGGTTCCAGGCATGGTCCGTTGGCATGGGTGGGTTTCTGAGAGCAGGGGGCCACCAGGTGCTATCCCACCCCATGGGGGAGGGTCCAAGGATGAGGACCTTGGTCTTCTCAGAGTTCAGCTTTAGGCAGCTGTCGCTCATCCAGACTGCGACGTCTTTCATTCCTTCTTGGAAGCTGAGTCTGGTTTCTTCGGGGTTTTTTGTTAGAGATAGGATGAGCTGGGTGTCGTCGGCGTAAGGTACTATGCTGAGCCCATGCTGTCTGACGATGGCGGCGAGGGGGGTAATGTAGATGTTGAAAAGGACGGGGCTGAGCGAGGATCCTTTGGGAACTGCACAGTTTATCTCTGTAGGTTCGGAGAGGAAGGGAGGAAGTCTGATCCTTTGGGTTCTGCCAGAGAGAAAGGAGCGGATCCAGTCGAGGGCGGTTCCTCTTATTCCGGCGTCGTGGAGTCTGGCTGCGAGAGTGTGGTGTGATATGGTGTTGAAGGCTGGGGAGAGGTCTAGAAGGATTAGGGCAGCGGTGTGGCCATGTTCGAGTAGCATGCAGTTGATTAAGATAATGCAGGATAATGAAGAATTAATGTTTGTTTGAGTTGTGGTTATGGTGGTAAGAGTGATATGCACTTCTAATTTATAGAAGCATTGGTTTAGATAATTAAACAATCTTTTAATATTATCTTTATTTGGTACTCGAAATAAAAAATAAAAAATAATTTGGTATTTTTGGTAACAAACGCTGTAGTTCAGTTGCGAGCTTTTATTAACATGTGCTGAAACATATGAATGATAGTTAAGGTTTGTTGAGCTCACGCGTTGTTTAATTTTGAAATTTCAACACGTTGAGCCTTACTGTTCGTTGTTGGCTTGATCGATAGTTGTTCTCCACGAGGACAATCACCGGACCCATCTGGTGCCGAGTACACTGAAGGACACGTCCTCTTGAGCGCAGTAACCGGAGATCTGCTTGTGTTGAGTCAGTCTTGAATGTTCATGCAGGAGTTCTGACAGGATCTCAACGCTATATTGGTTTGGGAGTGATGTAGTGTGTGTGATGGAAAAGACGTTAGCGTGATGTGCGTGACGTCGAGATAATTAGAAAAAATTCAAAAGGAAGAAAAGTGACAGTTTACCGGTAGGTGCTGCTTGAGGTGAGGAGAGTGCTGTTTTGTTGTTGGAAAATATTGGTATTTATATTAGAAGAAAGGAAGTATTTAGAGAAGTTAGTTAGTGATAGTTGGATAATTTATTATGGAAGGAGAACAAGGTCGTAGTGGAAGTTTGAGTACAACCCAGTTGTATGAAGAGATGGTGAGGAGGATTTTTCTACAGGAGAATACAAATAAGATTCAAGAGTCTGTGACTTATGTGTTACGTAAAAAAAGAAGACTTGGTATGGATTCAGGAGAGGTATTATTTTCACTGAGTGAGGAGGATGAAATATCTGTTAGAATAGGGGGAAAAAGGTTGAAAAAAAAATAACGTGGAGGACTTAGTGATGACCAAAAGAGGAAAAGATGGTCTGAATTCCATCAGGAAAATAGGTGCCCTTGGCAGCATCCATAGATTGGGTGTCCCTAGTGGCACGCATAGAAAAGGTGCCCATAGCGGCACAAAAAGAGATGAAGCCTATTGGCTAATGGGAGTATATCTGAAAATGAAAAAGAGTGGAATGAGTATGTTTTATATCCGCAAGGGGAAGATTATGATGAGTTTGACAACTTGGATGACTGTAGTTTTGGTGAGATACTTAGAAACCCATTAGGAGAGGAGATGTTTTCACCACTTAATATAACACATCCAAGGAGTGATGATTGGTGGCCAATCGACCATGTGAGAAGGTTCATTAAGGAATGGATACGCAGGCCTTTGGATAAGGAGGTAAGACGTGTTATGAGGGCAGAATGTTCTCGACCTGATATTGAGGAAAAAGTTTGCAATACACCAAATTTAGATCCAGAACAAATAATCTTTCTATTTAAATTAGGTAGGGATCCAAGAAAGGGTCTAGATCTACCAGGACAGGGTATTGGATGTGATGGGGCCGGTTGCCCGTATTATGAATATGGTTGAAGAAGTGCATGTGAATGAAACTCCAATTGATTTAGAACTGCTGAGAGGATGGAGCCAGAGAGCTGTAGTGTTTCTGGGTAATGCAAATGCGGGTTTACTGGCATAAAGAAGAAAAGCGATTCTTATGAAGATAAGCTCTAAGTTAGGAAATATGGCAAAGAGACAACCCAGCGAAGATGGAAAGGGGTTACTCTTTGGTGAAGGGCTGGTTAAAAGTGTGGGCAAATATGTAATTTATGCGATAATTCCTGTTGTGTATTCTTACTTGTTGTCGATATTGTATTTATGTCCTTCCTTCCTTCTGTAAAGCACTCTGATATCCTTCAGGATCTTGTTCGCGCTATATAAAACTTTATAACTAAATAAATGTAGCCACTTTTACAACATTGGCTAAGGCTCAGTCAAACATGAGGAAGGTTTTTGGAAGTGGAATTTTTGGACGGGCCAGCAAAAGGGGACCCACTACTGGCCGGTGTATGCAAAAGTCCCAGTATTACTCTCAAAACAGAGGGATAGCTTTCCAGACCTCTCAAGGTTTTTTTTCCAAATCTAGGAAGAACTGGAAGGGCAAGTAGAGGCCGATTCTTCCGCAGCAGCAGAGTGCCCTCTAATGGAAAGCAAGGTGAGTATGGAGAATATTATTGGTTCTTTCCTTAGAAGAGTAGGGGGACATTTGAAAGGATTTATAGAACACTGGGAAAAATTAACTCAGGATCCCTGAGTATTGCAGACAGTGAAATGTTTTGTGATACTGTTTTTAAGTTTTCCTGTTCAAAAGAGAGAACTGGGAGGATTAACAGTAGGTGGAGAATTATTAACAGTAATAGATTTAAAAATAGAAGCAATGTTAAAAAAGGAGCAATCTTGCCTTTAAAAGAAACAGAGAAATTCTTCGTAAGTAAACTTTTTTTGGTAAAAATGACAAAGGATGGAACTGAACAAATACTTAGTATACAGACATTTGAAAATGAAAGGCATTCATTGTCCGAGGGATCTGTTGCTAAAAGATGATTGGTTGGTGAAATTAGATCTAACTTCACTATTTCTATGGGGAAGGTGTGCCAGAAATATTTACAGTTTTGTTGGAAAGGCCAGTCATATCAGGTTCAGTAACTCCAGTTCGCACTTTCTTCAGTACCGCAGTGTTTTACAAAGGTGATGAGAGTAGTGGTAGCTCATTTGCAGCAGAGAGGAATACTTTTTATTGTTTATTTGGACCACATTTTGATTATGTCCCAAGATGAGAGAGTTGGAAATGGTAAGGAACATGATGGAGAATGTAGGATGTATAGTGAACAGAGAAAATCTGTTTTGGAGCCTTCTCAGAGTTTGGGGGTTTTCTATAAATACAGTAGGGTTGTTGTTGGAACTTCCAGTGAGTAAAGTAAGACTAATAGGAAAGCGATATCTCAAGTATTGAAGTGAATGTTTAGATCCTAATGGATCTTGCTCATATGATTGGTCTGTTGTCTTCCTCCATCCAAGCAATTTTTCCTGGTCCTTTGCATTATTGTGCTTTGCACAGGTTGAAAGGAGAGGCATTAAAGAATGGTTTTTGGTATGGAGATGGGAAATGTATGGGTTTTGAAGCAAGGGAGGAGTTGCTTTGGTGGTTGGGAAATATGCAGGCGTGGAATTGCCCTGCCATTTTCGGGTGTGCACCGAGCTTTGTTCTAGAGGCAGTTGCAAGCTTAGGATGTGGGAGGAAGATGGAGAGCTCGTTTGGGAGATTTGGAGACAAGTGAGATTTGGTCTCAGAAGGAGATGAGAAGACATGCAAATTGTTTGGAATTAAAGGCTGGCTTGTTTTCTTTGAAGAGTTTCAAAGAGATTTTGAAGGGCAAGTCAGTTTTGATCAAGATGGACAATGGTTCAACGCTAGTTTACATCAACAAATTATGAAGAAACTGATCCAAGGGTTTAGCAGAATTGACAAAGGATTTTGGGATTTTTTGTACAGAACACATGATTTTGGTGAGAGCAGAATATTTACCAGGAGAGATGGATCTTACTGCAGATTGGAATGCACATCATTTGAGAGATTTCAGCGATTGGCAATGGAATCTTCTTTGTTGTAAAGATAAACAAGTTTTGGGGTTCATTAGAAGTGGATTTGTTTGCGAGCAGGTTAACTTGCCAGTTGCCAATTTATTACAGTTGGATGCCGGATCCAGAAGCAAGTGCGGTGGATGTGTTCCTGCAGGTCTAGTTGGGGAGAAAAGCTTGTTTTTCCTCCATTTGTAATGATACAGAGAGTATTGTTAAAGGTGGGATAAGAGAGATGCCAGATTGTTTTGGTGACACCGTTTTGGGCATCACAAGTATGGTTCCCGATGGTGATTGAGTTGGCTTGTGCAATACCGTTGTTGATTCCAGTAGAAGGTCTTTTGATGAATGGAGAGGGGCAAGAGCACCCTTTGGTACAGGAAGAAGTTTTGAACCATCTTGTTTGGAAGGTGTCAGGAGATATGGATGTTTGCAAGGCTTTTCAAGACAGGCTGAAGATTTATTGGAGGAATTATGGGCACCAGGAAAAAGGAAGAGCTATTGAGGGATGTGGAGAATCTGGGACAGTTGATGCATGGAAAGGAGTCTGGATCCTGTGGAAGCCCCTTTTGTGGAAGTGATTAATTTGTGGGTGGAGCAGTTTGAGAGAGGACTGGAATACAGAACCATGAATTGCTATAGATCAGCAATTTCTTCTGGGCATGCTGTGGTGGATGGTAGGTCAGTGGGGAGGAATATTATGGTTTGGAGAGTCATGGAGAGTATGAGATTAAGGAGGCCTCCTAGTGCTCGATATGCAGTTTTGTGGGATGTGAATGTGGTCTTCGGTTTGTTTCAGGAGTGCCCTGTTAATAAGTATTTAGATTTTAAAGAGGATTACACAGACATTAGCTACATTATTATGTCTAGTTTATTGCAGAAGGTCTTCTGATGTTAAGGCAGTGGAAATAGATAGCAAGATTTATAGTCCAGAGGAGATACATTTTGAGATATAGAAACAAACTAAGACAAAGTTAGAGCTTGTTTTCTATCCGAGGTTTGCACAAAATTCGAAACTGTGTTGTGGATTGTTTGCATGAGTATGAAGGAAGAATGTTAGAGAATAGAAATGATGCAGAGAAACAGTTGTTGATTTCGTATGTCAAATCACGTAAGGGAGTGAGTTCTGCAACTAAAGCACGGTGGCTGAGATACATTATGATGCAAGCAGGTGTAGATGTGAATATGTTTATGCCACACACTCTGAGGGGTGCAATGGGGAGTAAATTATATCTATCTGGGGGGGGGCATTTGTAGGAAATACTTAAAGCCGCAGGTTGGTCTAATGCTGGAATTTTTGCAAAACATTATTTCAGACCTATGAAGCATGTGTTAAATGTAGTAATGCACGGCTCTCAACATGCATAATGGTAGCCTACAGTCTTGATATGAAATGGCGATTCTTAAAATGAAATGAATAGAAAATCAAGATTTCATGAAAGACACGGAGACCAACATTATCCCTCCCACCTCTTCCCAAGAAATAAAAAATAATTTAAAAAAAATAAAAAAGTGTAATAAAGTATAGTAAGGAGAATCTGAGATTAATGATTCAGGATTATTGTATACCATGTGTAAGTTATATTAATTGTTTGTAGAGTATATATTGTATTGCTGTTGGTGGATTAGATTGTTTATTATGATTCTACGGTAATTATTATTTTATTGTTAGATAACCCTTAAAGAAGTGGAGAGGAACACAAAGCTGACTGATTAGAAGTAAAGCAAAGAATAAGAAAAAGAGTTGTTCGTTGTATTAAGAGGAAGAGTGTTCTGAGAGGAGACTATTTGTGGACGGTAGTGATCTATCTCTAGATTGTTGTTAGTTATGTTCTTCAACGATACAGCAGAGTGGCATTAAAAGAAAGTAATGCATAATGTTAGCCTCCCTGTCTTTCATGAAATCTTGATTCTCTATTCATTTCATTATGAGAATCGCCATTCCCCTCAAACCTCCACATAAATTCATCATTTCTATCTACTCTTAAGGAAACCTCTGAAATTGTATTAGCTTTCACAGTTGAGAATTGAGATCCCGGGACACTACTAATTATATACGGCCAGATCCCAGCTGCTTGCCACAGTGCATCTACTCCTGGAACGCTTTACCGCCAACTCCAAGCTTACTACCTTCCATTCTTTCAAGAACAGCAGCAAGTCTGCAACATCAAAGATCGAAGTAAGCATGCTACCTCCAGTTGATACACTATCTTCCCCTGATTCTGCATATCTACCCCAGTGTTAGCTGTGGCACACACATTTTTTACATACATGTTTTTTAACAAAGTTCCCCGGGGTCAATATTATAAACATTTTGTTATGCACCGATCTCAATACCTGGGTCTGTAACAGGGGTTTTGCATGTCAATTAGCTGAAATCCTTGGATATCAATCTTTAGTTGACCCATTAGTTTATTTTTATTAAGAAAACTCTGCACACATGTTCTGATGCATGACTGGACGACTTTTGGGTGATCAGTGTTAGTTATGCAGTATCTGGTACTTTGCCTCATTTGTTCATGCTTTTGTGACCACATCACTGATTTTTGGAAGAAAGTTTTTGCTTGTCTGAATTCGATATCAGACTTGGGACTTTAACTGCTCAGCCCTGTTGACTCTTGTTTACCTTATTGGGTTTTTCTCCCCTTTTTCAGTCGCTTAAATGGAGCATAATATTTAGAGTTTTCGCAGATGAGACACAAACAAAAAGTTTAGCCCTAGATGACCAAACAACCCTTTGTTTAAATAACCTAGATTTTCTGCAGCTCTGTGTTGATTTCATTCCAGAACAATATGGGGACGTTTTAAAGAATGATATAATTAACAGCTTTTTGATGCTTTCTCTTCGTTTGCTTTGTAATGTAATATTTTGATTTTGCTTTCTGTATTCATAGTGGGCATTCCATTTAGGTCGGATAGTTATTTGGGATTTTTCTTTTCCATAAAAATAAGTTGTGTTAGGTGCACTTATTACAAGAAAAACTATTTGGACGTTTTTTTGCTAACTCAGTTTCCTTTTCGCATGTTCTCTGGTAATAAGGGAGTTTGGTTGGCTTTGATGGAATATTTGTGAAGGTCTCAATCTAAGCTATCCTGCTTTTCATTTCAGTATTCTTTAAAAAAAATGGGAGTTAAAGAAAAACTGCTTTGAAGCCTCACATTTCACTGATGCCAGGGTCCGGTCTCTTCTGTGCCAGGGTACTAGGGTTAGTCTCTTCTGCTAGCTAGAAATAATAAATCTGTAGTCAAATAAAAACAGTTGTTGGGTGATTGTACAGATGGTGAACAAAACAAACATCTTTCAATACCAGTACAGGCTTCTGAATGTGTGATGGTAATTGTTATATCTCTGTTCATTGTTTATATATGGTAAAGGTACTTGTACCATTTATTTTAGAATGTTTTAGGACTTGTGTTCTAGTGCTCTTTTGTACTGTGACTCAGCTGGGTATTCGACTGTTGTCAGGCCAAGAAGGTAATAAGGGGGATTACAATTCGAATGAGAAGAGTGACCGGAGGATAAAAGGGGGTGATTTGGTAACGGTAAAGCCTGGACGTTTTGAAAGAGGTATTCTAGGTGCGAGAGAGAGTAGTAGCGAAGGACATGTGGTGGTGCACTGGGAGTTGGTAAACATAGGTCACCAAGGCGAAGAGTACCACCAAGATACTTAAATAGTTACATTTGGTATGTTTATTTAGCATTTTGTTTCATTATCTCTCATGCTTCTAAAGAGTGTTATTTCTGTAAATTGAGGAAGATCTGTTGTATCTGTGTTCATGGTTTATGTATGATATACAAGTTATAGGACTTGTGTTCTTGTGTTCTTTTGTAATGTGACTCAACTGGGTTCTCTCTTGACTCAGTTCTTGGCTGGCTAGAGAGGGAGCACCAACTGTGTAATCTGTATTGCAATAAAGTACTTTTTTTCACCCTCTACTGACTCCTGGAGGTGTATCACAAGAGTAATAAACTATCTGGGCCACATTAGAAGCATTCTTGCAATGATTCATCATTGAAGCCCTGAACACAACTTATGTATGTATTTATATGTTTTTCACGAGGTCATTTCAACCAGGACCCCCACCCTGTCACATTACCTGATGTAGTAGTAGTGAGCCTCCTTTCCAGAGGACAGGTCTGATACCTATTTTGCAAGTCAAGTGCTTGCTGCATGAACACAAAATAACTGGGTATATGGCACTAGCTGTGACTCAGCTGTTTTATTTCGCTTGAGCTATATTCCCATGTTGTACAACAGATAAGTGGATTGGACATTAGGTTGAGACAGTACCCATCCTGCGTGCCAAGGAAATATTCACATTATCACACATACCAGTTTCTGCCACTCCTTATATATGTTTTCCTTTGAGATTGGATTCCATGAACTCTTCTTGTTCTTGCCCATCATTTGTTCATCCAAGCAGATGATATTGATTTTGTTGAAAGTGACATGATAGTATGGATAAGACAGTGAGTATTGGCATATACAAAAAAAGCATGATGATTTTCATATACACCATCACTCACCATACCCCATTCACAACCATAGTAACAAACTCACAGCACATGTACTCTACTCATTTACTACAAACTAACCCTACACAAAGTTCAATGTCTCCATGCCCACTACAAACTCCAGAAATATAACCTTTACACCCTTCTATCCCATCTACCACACAAATTTGCACCATCACCTACAAACAGTAAACAACTCTATCCTATACCACTAACCAATCCACTCATCACTAACACAAATCAAGTCAACACTATACTTAACTATAACCCATCCAGACACACTCCCTGCTGTAATTACTCCTAACAGCCCTCTTTTTGTCACTAACAAACCTATACTCAGCCTACCATAATTTCTCCAACCCACACCCTCCTCTTCTTTCTACCACAATAACACAACCACACAACACTTACACTCCACTGCACCACACATGTTACCTCTTGCAGCAATCAACTCTCAGACACTCTTAACTCTACTTCTACTTCTAGCCCCCCGAGGACTCAAGGTTGGTGGCAGCACCTGAGGTTCTCTTGGGAACCGCTCGCAATACCAGCGCCATATCGCGCACACTTACTTGCAGAATGCCTCAGATAGCGCTGGCATGATTTAGATGTCGGTGCTGTCTTGCTTATTTTAACAGAATATTTTTTAAATCACTCACCATCTATGTGCACTGTGTAGTTGTGTAACTCTATAGCTGCTAAGCTTTATTTTTTGATCTGTACCTCGCCCCGTTCCACCGCGGCTGACTGTGCCGTTTGCGTGGAGGGCGAGGAGCCATCTTTGATCGGGCTGGACCGGAGTTAGCGGTCTAGCTCTTCTGGGAGGCAGGGCTTAAAACGCCATGTGCTTCTGGGAGCGCAGCGGACGAACGCAGCGGGCGCGACGATGGCGTGCCGAAGGTGCGCCTAAGGTAAGCCCGTCTGCGCCCGTCCGCGGCCGGTCGGGGCAAGGGGCCATAAATTATGGCCAAAAACATACCTACTCCTCTCATGACTTACTCACTCTGAGACCCCCGTACGTCTTCGAATGGGATCTCTAAAATCAAGCTTACAGCTGGAAGCCCCATTCTCGACTCATGCCCACGTGTTGCCCCTCAGTCCTTAATAAAACCACAGACTAAACTTCGCTGCATTTATCTTAATACGCGATCTATGGTTAAACAACAAATGGACATATTTCTCTTGCTGACATCGTACTACTCACGGAGACTTGGCTTAACCAGGACTCATTGCCAGATATTCTGTCCTCTGTCCCATCTGATTATTATATCTTAAACGCTAACCGACCTGCTGGCAAAAAAGGTGGAGGAGTAGCTGCCATTATTCATAATACTCACAAATTTATTACACTCCCTCCACTTGCCACTTGCCCTGGCGAGCACGGAGAATATTGTTTTTAAAACTGACACTGATAGTGGAGCACTATTACTAGTCTTGATTTATCTTCCCTCTTTATCGATGCCTACTTTCTCCGCATCTTTGGTCGAGCAAATGGCCTCTCTGGTAACAAACTATTCCAAAATTGTTTTAATTAGAGATCATAATTTTTGGTTTGATGATCTTAAAGCAGACCCCCAGGCTGCAGGACTTAAGGATTTACTGCTGGATTTGAATTTAACCCAACAGATCCACTCTTCCACTCACGAGCAAGGCCATAGCCTGGACCAAATATGGTCTCATAATCTCTCCCTATCCATCTCTTCTATAACACCCTGCATATGGTCGGACCATTTCATTATACATTTTACAATTACCATGGATAGAAGCACAAAACAGTCTTTCCAGGCGGGTGGAAAAATTAGGAAATGGAAGGAAATGGAAGGGCATTAACACATCGGCTTTTTTGGACAACTTGGCCACTACTCTTCCCCCAATAACTAAAGACATTGATTTCATAGAAGAAACCTTTTCACACTGGATCCAACGGGCAGCTGATATCCATGTACCCTATGTAAACTTCCCCCGCTCACGCCCTAATGACTCACACAAATGGTTCACCCCACAACTGAAGATCTTAAAACTCGAAGTGCGTCAAAAAGAGAGGAAGTGGAGGACCAGGTATCTGTCACAAGATAGAGCCAATTATTGTCTGGCTCGGAAAATTTACCAAAAATCTATTTTAAAACTGAAAACTGACTATTTCTCAGGAAAAATACTGAACTCACATAACAAGACAAAAGACACGTTCAACATTGTGAACGATCTTTGTATCAGTGACAGAACAACTCCTTTGATCATTCCCACACAGGAGCTTTGTGACTCTTTGAATGTCTTTTTCTTAAATAAAATCATCACTTTAAAACAGAGCATCTCTAACTCTTTGTCCCCTATTGAATTTGAATTTGAATTTAAAGTATTTATATAGCGCGACGTACACCGTGCGGTTTTTTGGCGCTTATAAGTACAGGCATAGATGGAAACCAAAATAAAAGGACCGCTAAGCTGAAATGGGAGAGGAGTTACAGATGAAAAGCTTGAGAAAAGAGGAAGGTTTTTAGTAACTTACGAAAAGAAAGATACTGGGTGGAGGATCTGAGGTGAATGGGAAGGGAGTTCCAAAACACTGGGGCCAGGTAAGAGAATTTGGCTCCACCCCATTTCTTGCGCTTGAAACGTGGTACAGTGAGTAGGCAGAGGGAAGATGAGCGCAATTCTCTACAGGGCACGTAGGGCTGTACCGCCGAGGAGATAAAGGCGGGAGCCAGACCCAGACGGGCCAAGAAAGTCATGCATCCCAGTTTGAATAATGCACGCTCACGAACCGGGAGCCAATGGAGTTCCTTGAGCAGAGGAGTGACACGATGAAATCTAGGGAGAGAGTAAACTAAGCGGGCCGCCTGGTTTTGTACCAATTGCAATCTCCGTAGACTATAAGCCGGGATGCCGTTATATAGGGCATTCCCGTAGTCTAAACGGGAGATGACCAGAGCGGACAAGATAAGTTTACGTGCAGAAAAAGAAAAGAAACGGGAAACAGTGCGAATAGTACGAAGAGTTAGAAAACAAGCGGAAACAACAGACCCGATCTGAGAATGGAGAGTGAGATGGTCATTGAGTTTAATGCCCAGAGTTTTAACGGAAGAAGAAGGAGAGGGAGGGGAACCTAAAGAAGGAGGCCAAAACAAAGAATTCCAGGGGCTGGATGAACCCCCCGTCAAGACTAGCTCAGTCTTGTCCGGGTTCAGTTTAAGATGATTATGATTCATCCAGTCCCTGATGAAAGACATCACCGAGTGAAAGTTGGAGACAGAGTGAGAGGAAGAGGAAAGATTAAAGATTAAAGATGAGCTGGAGGTCGTCGGCATAATTATAGACGGTGACCTCCAGCTTCTGAAGAGCAAAAATCAAGGGGGCGATATATAAATTAAACAGAAGAGGGGAAAGAGAAGAACCCTGGGGGACCCCACATGAGATCGGAAGAGAGGTAGAGGAGAAATCTCCCAACTGAACCGCCTGGGTGCGGTCTCTCAAAAAAGAGGAGAGCCAGACAAGGGCTGTCCCCCTGATACCCGCCGCCCTGACACGGGAAAGAAGAATGGAATGATCCACCGTGTCAAAGGCGGCGGACAGGTCCAGGAGGATCAGCGCCTGCGGTTGGTCTGAGTCTAGGCCCTCTCTCAGATTATCCAAGACCGACACCACCACAGCCTCAGTGGAGTGTCTAGCCCGAAAGCCAGGTTGGCGGGGGGCTAACCCCCCATTCTCCTCTACAAATGTGCTGAAAACTGCGGTGACGTGGCGTTCCAGCACCTTGCCCAGAAAAGGTAGCAAGGAAATGGGGCGATAATTAGTTAGGCAGGAGGGGTCAGCCCCTGGCTTCTTCAAGATGGGAACAATGGTGGCTGCTTTCAAAAGAGGGGGGACAACTCCCTGCGCAAGGGAGCAGTTCAGGAAGGAGAGGGGGGGCAGGGTACATGCAGAGTAGATTTGACGAAGAATGCGGGCAGGGCAGATATCAACAGGGGAGCCAGACTTGACTTTGGGAAGGATGGCAAGAAAAGAATCTTCAGTAAGGGGCGGAATAGAAGACAGGTAGACATCAGGAGGGGGGGGACAAGGGTCTACATAGGACTGGGAGGGGAAGGGGAATATTTGTTTTGATGGACTCAATTTTCTCCAAAAAATAGTTGTTCAAGGAGTCGCACAAGTGTTGGGTCGGGGTGGGTTTCAAAGAGGTTCTATCAGAGAACGCCAGATCGTGGACAATGGAAAACATTTCCTTAGGCTGGTTCTCTGCGGTCAGTATTTTCTGTGAAAAATAGGACTTTTTAGTGGAGAGGATGGCTCTTTTATATTCCCCTAAGCGAGATAGAAAAAGAAGTTTCAGCTTGGGGCAGTAGGCCATTCTCCACGAACGCTCCGCCTGGCGAACCCCCAACTTGAGTGATTTTAGCTCCTCAGTGAACCAACAATTGGCCTCCTTGAGTCTTCTAATCGTGATCCGTCAAAGTGGGGCCACCGGGTCGCAGCCACTCGCAAGCCAGGCATCAATAGTCTCTGCTTGTAAAGAGGAAGGGAGTTCCTGCAGATTGGGTGGGGAAGCCGAGAGGGTAGACGAAATGAGTGACACATTCACGCGGTTCCAATTTCGAGCCCATAAGTTCTTCTCCAACTGTTTTTTTTTTACTGGGCTCAAGCAAAGGGAAAAGGAAATCAAAGAGTGATCGGACCAGGGACAGGGAGCAATAGACAAAGATAGAACTGGACAGTTGAGGGACCAGACCTGGTCAAGGATGTGTCCATGGGTGTGCGTTGGGGCGTGGACATGGGAGATAAAGTTAAGCTCACGCAGTGTCTCCGTGAAATCTTTGGAAGACGCACATTCTCGAGGGTCAGAAGGCCAAAAATTGACATCCCCGAGTACCAGGACTGACGAATTATTGACCGAGATGGTAGATAGGAGGTCCTGAAAATCAGAAAGAAAGGAGGGAGTAGACTGGGGGGGGCGATACACCAACAGACAAGTGAGAGGAGGAGAAAAGGCAGAAGAACGAATAAGTAAATGATCGGTGGCCGCAATAGGGGAAGAGGGGAGGCACTGGAATTGATATTCAGAAAGAAAGATAAGGGCAACGCCACCACCGAGTTTACCTGCCGGCCGGTCAGCCCGGAGGGCGCAGTAAGATGGAGGGAGAGCCGCAAGTAAAGAAGGGACGAGAGGACTGGGAGAACCAAGTCTCCGTGAGAAATAAAAGATCTGGTTGAGTAGTGTCGAGCAGAACAAACAGCTCGTGATGGTGACTAACAGCGGATCTAGTATTCAACAGGCAAACAGTTAACAAGGGGGGGGAGGGAGAGGACCCCAGGGGGAGGGAAACAAGGAAGGGCTGTGGAAGAACAGAGGGAGGTATAGTAGGGCGGCTCGAACAGAGGCCAAGTGAAGCAATGTGGTTGACAGTGGAATCAGACAGTGGCCAATCCCCCTGAAGAGTACAAAGGTCCAGAGAGGAATACACAAGGATTTGACCATAGTGAGGTGTCCCTAGCCCCGTCCGGCCGCGGACGGGCGCAGACGGGCTTGACTTAGGCACCACTTCGGCGCGCCTTCGTCGCGCCCGCTGCGCTCGTCCGCTGCGCTGACACATAGTGGCTGTTTAAATAGGGGAGGAGCGCGGGGGGTGTGTCCCAGGTCTCGGTCACCTGGACAAGCCCAAGCCAAGATGGCGCCCGCGATCGGTGGGAGCCCGCCGGGACGTTCAGCCCACCACCGACCGCCGAGCCTCAGGAGGGAGAAAAACCAAGTTAGTAACCTGTTAACTTTGAGGTGGGTTAGACACAGGTTTTGCAATAATTTAAAACAAAGCGCGCCTACGCTCGTAGTCAGCAAGGCAATATTATAAAAATACAAGCAACTTTTTAAAAATACAAGTAACACTCCTCTGGATGATGTCTACTATAACCCTTTTATTTTGGAAACTTTTCATCCCATCGAGGTTAAAGCCTTGTACGATCTCTTCACACGCGTCAAGTCGGGATCACCTGATGACATCTGTCCTCCATATATTTTCAGAGAGGTGGGGTTGGCTATCCCACATGGCGTTCTCTCGATGCTTAATGAATCCCTTCTGCAAGGCAAAGTGCCGAGCAGCTTTAAGAAAGCTCTGCTTATCCCTCTGATTAAAAAGTTAGGAGCAGATCCACATGACCTAACAAATTACAGGCCAATATCTCTTTTACCTTATGCATCAAAAATTTTGGAAGCCCATGTCTCCTCGTGTATGTCCAAATTTGGTGAAGAATCTGAATACCTAGAACCTAACCAGGCAGGCTTCCGTCCCTGTCATTCGACGGAAGCCGTGATCCTAGCTGTTCAAAACACTCTAAGACACAATGCTGATAGAGGCATCCACCAGGCCCTCGTGCTCCTTGATTTGTCGGCAGCGTTCGACACAGTTGATTACTCCATTCTTATCAACCGTGTCGAACAAGCCGGCCTCAGGGACCCTGCATTAAGCTGGATCACTTCTTTTATCACAGGACGTTCGCAATCGGTGAGACTTGGCACTTTCACAGCCTCTAGAACTCCCATTACATGTGGGGTACCTCAAGGTTCATCATTATCACCTCTACTGTTCAATCTTTACCTTCGCCCACTATTACATTCTTTAAGGAACGCCAAAGTTACCATTTACAACTATGCGGATGATCTCCAACTTGTCTTTCCTCTAAACGATACAGACTCCGTGATGGAATTCCAGAACACCATGACACACATACAGAGGTGGATGAATCTCAACCACTTAAAGCTAAACCCAGGCAAGACAGAATTAATCTTGCCTGGGAAAAGTGAATTAAGTTGGAATCCATCCTTTTGGCCACCTAGTATGGGAGTCCCACCAATGAATTCCTTCTCGGTTAAAAGTCTGGGAGTCACACTCAGTGCTGATCTTTCCCTGAAAGGACAAGTTGGTACAGTGGTCTCCGCTAGTTTTTTTCAACTCAGGAAAATAAAAAAAATAGCCCAGTTTCTGACATCACCTGCACTTATTCAGGTTATTATTGCCCTTGTTCTGTCCCGACTGGACTTTTCAAACAGTCTTTACCTCGGACTTCCAGCGGGCCTGTTAAAAAGACTCCAACTTGTTCAGAATCAAGCTGCCAGGCTTAATCTGCAACAACCAAAATGGCAGTCTATCAGACCAGGTCTGAAACAACTTCATTGGCTGCCTGTGAAGCAGCGGATTGCTTTTAAAACAGGATGTATTATTTTTAAAACTCTACAAAACACAGGTCCAAAATTTATAAAAAACCTTGTCTTTAGATACAACCCTTCTTTGAATCTTTGTTCTGCCCACAAAGCTTTATTGGTTGTTCCGACCTTTAAGAAAAAACGTCTTGGCGGCTGCTGCTTTGACCATCTTGCAGCCACCTTTTGGAACTCTCTACCACCTCCTTTCAGAAAAAGCCCAGACCTTCTTACCTTTAGACATTCTCTTAAAACTTGGCTTTTTTATCAGACTTACCTCTGAGTATTAGTGCGTTATGTTCCTCTCGATAGCGCCATGAAGCCTACGGACGTACGTGCGCTTAATAAATAAATTATTAACATAACATAACATAACTTAATCCCTACATAAACACAACATACACTCTACTCACAAACACATCACTACCCCCTTTACCTTACAACTTCCACTCACAAACAATACTATACAAATAAATCTGTGTCCTAAAACAAATGCATCAGCACCTTGTTTCACTACTCCTCAAAAACAAAACTTAATATGCACACCAGCACAACAAAATCTCTCATGCAACACCTCATAATACTTTCCATCACAAACTACATGCATACACCCAGCTTTCACACTACACAAATGAACAAATTCCAATGCTAAGCTTTCTCTCTTCCCGCACACCTAACACATATATAGCAACTCTTTTTTAGCCACTTCTCATCAGTTGGACAATTTAGAAACTTACTACATGACCTGCATGCTGCACCACAACCCCTAACTCATACACCTTCCGCCCTAAACAGACACAAACAAAATAAGCAACATTCCACACCTCGCAACTTCACTTCTCCATGTTAACTGTACAACAAGGTTACACTACAAAAACAACACAGCGTACCAACTCACTCTCAACCACTGTCTCCACCACCTACACCCCCAGAGCCATCAAAATGCCTTCTCTGCCTGCTGAACGAGGAACACAATACAGAACAGTAACACAATTGCTATTCTCATGGAGCTAATACCAAAAGTGAGGGCACACCTGCTACATGCCAACAACATGCTGCTCAATCTTTTACAAAACAAAGTTACACTATCGCCAAAGCACGTTCTATAAACTGTCTACTAATAAATGCTCGATCGCTCTCTAAAAACAAACATCGCATCTATGACCTTCTCACTGACGCAGAACCTAACATACTATTCATAACTGAATCATGGTTGGAAGATGATATGGCTCCAGTCCTGCATGAAGCCGTGCTTCTAACTATCACCCACAATCGTATATGCAAAAGATGAGGTGGCCTAGCTGTTGCGTTCAGACATACACATATCACTAAAGCTGACAACGTCCCCATAAAGGATTCTGAGGTCCTTTTCACCAGATGCAATCCTATACATCATCCTCCGGTAACTTCCTGCTCCTTTACAGACCTCCACCTAGCAATGCAGCATTCCCAGACACACTTCTAGACACGGTTTCAAACCTGATAATACAACACTCCAAGCAATGTGTTCTGGGTGACCGCCACACTTGTCGTTGTTGGAGGAGGAGCAGTATCAGGCTGAAGAGATGGAGGAAGGTGAAGTCTATGATACAGAGGATATGTTTGAGGGTTTGTGTGAGACAAGTGGACTTGATACTACCCTGGAGTGGGACTTTGCTTCACAGAAGGCTTCCCCCCAAAAGAAGTTGCACCTTACCATACTGCGATAAGGAAGGCTGCAGAGCTCTTGGATTTGTAGCTCCCTATGGCTGAGTATAAGCCTAATTTGCTCACAGAGGTGCTTCATTCTCCGTCCTCTGTGGTTGAACCACTCTTGCCATTCAATGGTGCCTTGACTGAGCCAATCCTTGATGTGTGCTCCTGCAGTTTCAAGGTCGGTGTCCAGAAGATATAGGTCTGCTCCAGGGGATCCGGTGTTCCTTTCATCTCATCCCTCTCCTGAGAGTTTGGTGGTGCAGGCTTCTTGTTCCAAGCAGTCCACTGGAGCTTTTTCGCAGGCTCCTGCTGACAGGGATTCAAAGAAGTTGGAACAATCTGCAAAAAGGGTCTTCTCTTCGGCTAGTATGGCTCTGAAGTCTACCAATGCTACATATGTGTTGGGTAGATACATTCAGCCCTTATGGACTCTGCCAAACAACTTATTCCTAAATTATCTGAGGAAGATAGGGGAAATTTAAGTGAGGTGCTGGTAGACTCACAGGCTGCGGCTCGCCAAGTCATCCAGTCTGGCTTGGACACACTGGATTCGGTTGCCAGGGTGATGGGTTCCTCCATTGCAACAAGAAGACCTGCTTGGTTGAGGTCTTCTAGGTTCTCCCGATGTACAGGCTGCCCTTCTCGGTCTACCTTTTGATGGGTCTAGACTGTTTGGAGAGAAAGCTCATTCTGCTCTGCAAAGATTTAAGGACAGTAAGGCCACAGCGAAGTGTTTGGGTCTGCAGACTCAAGCGAGGGGTTATGGATATAGAAGATACAGTGGCTTCGGAAAGTCTTCCTTTCGAAGTTTCAGACAGCCACAGCAACAAAACCCCTTGTACAAGTCCTATAGGGGTAAGGGCAGAGATTGCCTTCGTGGAGGCGGACGTCAGCCTTCTTACTCCTCCTCCTCCTCCTCTACCTCCCCAACCTCTTCTGGTAATGCAGGAGAGCAGCCCTAGATCTGCCTTCCTGGATCATGCAGGTCCCGTGGGAGGCCGGCTTACCGATTTTCTACAGGATTGGAAATTGATCACTGCGGACCTTTGGGTTTTGGCTCTGGTATTAAATGGGTACACCTTTCCCTTCAGGGGATTCCCTCCTCCTTATCCTCCTTGCCAAGGGGTTTGCACAGAGGATCATTTACTTCTCCTTCAGAAGGAGGTTCTTGTCCTGTTACAAAAAGGTGTGATAGAGGTGGTTCCGGAGCAGGAAAGGGGTCAGGGATGCTACTCCCGGTATTTCCTCATTCCCAAGAAGGATGGCAGGTTACGTCCTATCCTGGACCTCAGAATCTTGAATCTGTTTCTCAAGCAGGAGAGATTTAAGATGCTCACCCTAGCGCAGGTTCTTCAGGCGCTGCAACAAGAGGACTGGATGGTGTCCATCGACTTGCAGGATGCGTATTTTCATATTCCAATCCTGAAGTTGCACAGGAAGTATCTCCGGGTTGCGGTTAGTTCGTCACACTTGCACTTCGCGGTCCTTCCGTTTGGTCTTACTACTGCACCTAGAGTCTTCACCAAGGTGATGGCTGTCCATCTCAGGAGGACCGGGGATCCCGGTTTTCCCCTACCTGGACGACTTGCTACTGAAGGCAGAATCGCCAGAGATGGTTCGTCGTCATCTGCAGGTAACAACCCAGCTGTTGTACAAATTGGGTTTTTCAATAAATGTTCATAGGGGCAGTACTGGATACCACTGTGTGTCGAGCTTTCCCATCTCTGCAAAGGATTCTCGACATTCAGGAAATGATTACCCTTTTTTTACAATGGAGCGGTTGTTCTGCAGGTTCTTAGCCTGCTCGGTCTGTTCACTCCCTGCATTCTATTGGTCAACCATGCACGCTGGCACATGAGGTCGCTCCAGTGGTATCTCCGCAGGCAGTGGTATCAGCACAACGGAGATCTCAGGCAGTCAGACAGGATCTTCAGAGATGCTGGAGCGAATCTGTCTTGGTGGAGCGTGGAGGGCAATCTGTCTCAAGGAAAGCACCTTCATCTTCCTCCATCCGTGGCCACAGTGATAACGGATGCTTCTACCCTAGGGTAGGGTGCTCATCTGGGAGATCTGGAGATCAAGGGTCTTTGGTCTCCAGAAGAAATATTGCTTCATATCAATATTCTGGAATTGCGGGCGATTCGTTTGGCACTCAAGGCCTTTCTCCCTTCCCTTTGCAGTCAGTTGGTTCAAGTCCTGACGGACAACACTGCTACGATGTGGTACGTCAGCAAGCAGGGAGGAGTAGCTTCGTACCGTCTCTGCAGAGAGGCGTTGCGGCTCTGGTCCTGGGCTCAGGACCAACGAATTTGCTTGATGGCAAATCATCTGGATAGGGTGTTGAGCGTGTGTGCGGACAGTCTGTCGACATTTCTCCTCCGACCACAAGTGGAGGCTTCATCCGGAGGTAGTTCGACACATCTTCCGTACGTGGGGGACTCCTCGGGTGGACCTGTTTGCCACTTTCGAGTACACGCACTGCCCGTCATTCTGCAGTCTCCAGTTTCCAATGCAGGGGCGTTGGGGGACACATTTCAGTTGAGTTGGAGCTCACAACTCCTTTACGCGTTTCCTCACATACCCATGATTCCTTGGGTTCTGAGTAAGATTTGCCAAGACCGGGCCCAAGTTATATTGATCGCCCCGGATTTGCCAAGAAGGGTGTGGCATACGGACCTTCTTCACCTCTCATTGCACCCTCCGCTCCTCCTCCCTCTCCTCTCTGTCGGAGGGGCTGGTTCTTCACCCCCACCTCCAGAGCCTACACCTTGGTACCTGGAGATTGAGCGGTGCAACCTGAATTCCTTCTCTCTCCCTCCTGGTGTGGTGGATGTTATATGATCAGCCAGGCGACACTCCACCAAGTCTATCTACTCCTACAGGTGGTCTAAATTTGTTAAATGGTGTGGAGAGAAGTCTATTCATCCCTTAAGAGCTCATCTTTCGGATGTTCTTTGTTTTTCGTTGCCTATGGCCCAGCAGGGTTGTGTTATGGCTACTGTTAAAGGATATTTGTTGGTTTTATCGGCATTTCTTTGTTGCCTGATCAGCCGTCTCTTTTTAAATCTCCGATTGTTTTAAGTTTCATTAAGGGGCTTACTAACATGTTTCCGCCCACTCCCTTCATTATGCCCCAGTGGGATTTAAATCTAGTTTTAACTTTCTTAATGGGTTCCCCTTTTGAGCCTATACATAGTTGTCCTTTGAGACTGCTGTCATTCAAAAAGGTCTTCCTTGTGGCTATCACCTCAGCCAGGAGGGTGAGTGAGCTTCAGGCTTTGAGTTCACAGCCTCTGTTTCTGACCATAAATGCTGAAAGGATGGTCCTCAGGACCAGAGCTGCTTTTTTTGCCTAAGGTGGTAACTCCCTTCCATCTAGGGCAGTCATTACCCTCCCTACTTTCTATCCTTCCCCTCACCCTTCCAAGGAGGAGGAGAGGCTTCATTAACCCCTTCGCTGCGGCGGTCGCATACTCGTGACGGAACCGCTCCGTTACAAGCCTCGGGTGGGCTGTGCTTGTGACGGAGCGGTTCCGTCATGGCCCGCCTGCTCAATAGAACGCGCAGGCGCGGCGGCCGGGCCGTGACGGAACCGCTCCGTCACCAGCACATCCCACCCAGGCTCGTGATGGAGCGGTTCCGTCACCAGCATGGGAGGGGTTAATTGGATCCTAAGAGGTCAATTAGTTTCTATCTGGATAGAACGAAGGTCTTGCGACAGGATGATCAGCTCTTTGTGGGGGACGTTGGACGCAAGAAGGGCAAGGCGGTGCACAAGCGCACTTTATCCAGATGGATCATCTTGCGCATCAAGATCTGCTACACTCTGGCTGGTAAAGAGCCTCCTGAAGGATTTAGAGCTCACTCCACCCGGGCTAAATCATCTACTTCTGCCTTGTCCAGCGGTGTTCCTGTGTTGAACATCGGTAAGGCCGCAACTTGGGCCTCCCTCCACACTTTTGACAACTAATTAAATGAGGTCCCAGCAAAAAATGTTACGATCAGCGGCAAGAAACTAATCGGTGTATGAGCGCTTTAAAAGAAATGTTTAACATAACAAAGAATGCAGTAATTTTTTGTAAATGCAGTTGTATACTTTACAGTATTGAAATGCTTTCTGTAACTGCCAATCAAATAGAGTTGTATGTTTTTTGCTGTGAAAAGGTTAGAAACTTACAATGCAATCCTCTGGAGGAAAGAAATGTTATACAGTTTGCAGGTAAGTGCTCAACTTACTCCCCAGGCTTTGGAGGTTTAGGACAACACAGGGCAAGATTCAATACTAGGTAGGTATTGCACCACCAGGGGTGCTGGGGTGGCAAGGCGCAGAGGTCACTGGGCCCAATGTTATCCATTGGAGCCAGGGGGCTACCTCGAAGAGACAAGGTTTGCATGTAGCTACCCACAATCTTAGGGCAAATGCCCCAGGAGTTGAAATGAGCACAGAGGGCCCCGAAGCAGCACCAAAGCTACACCACCAGCAGTACAGGAGTGGCTGGGTGCAGGATGCAAATCAGCATCCGGTGCCAATGCTTTTCAATGGAGATCATTGGTTTCGGAACGAGGCTGCCGACTTGGACCAGGAGACTGGATGAAGGCAACTAATGGCGGGTCAGGGAAGCTGGATAGCTGCGGGACACCTGGGCACCGTCTGCTGGGCTTCCCAAGGTCAGATCGAAGGGTGCAGGGGTGCCTTCTGGTGTCTGGTTTTCTCAGCTGGTTCTGGTTGCGGTCGGGGGACCCTTTGAACAGAGGCTACAGGCGTTGATGGAGGTCCTGGAGAGGTCAGCCACCAATGCAGACGAAGTCAGTATCGACTGTGAGACTTCACAGGAGAGGTGAGCCAGTCAAACTCGGGCCAAGGGCATCTGGTGCAGAGTGATGCAGTGTTGCGGATCGGGAGGCTGGAGTTGGTTTCTTTGCTGGACAAATCAGGTGTCCACAGGAGACAGGAGTCTTTGTCAAAGACAGCACAGGTCCTTTTGGGTTCTTGAGGTTGCTGGCTACAGGCCTCACCGGTTTCTTGAAGCAGGGTCGCTTGGGGAGGAGACAGGCTGGTAGGGCTGGGGCCAAGTTAGTCGCCATCTTCTTCTCCACTGCTGCACAGCTCTTCGGTCCTTCTTCCTAGGTCCTCAAATCTAAGGAGCAAGGTTCGGGGTGCCCCTAAATACTAGATTTAGGGGAGTGCGGATCGGGACCAATGGGTGCCTTCCCTGGGTTGTCTACACCCCCTCTCATTCCACCCTCCAGTGGAAGGGGGCATATGCCTCATCCTGATGGGAGGGTACTAAGATGTGTGCTTCACTTCGCCTCCCTTACCTGAGGGATGGCGTTGGCAAAGATGAGTACACCTCCCTTTCTGTCTAGGTTTTCCCGCCGATTCTCCTGCCCAAAGTGGGGGTTAGGCACAGGGGAATGCCAGCTGCTGATAGCAGCAAAGTCGGGGGCAGCTAACAAGGGCGGCAAGCCTTTGAAGCTTCCCCTTCGTGGACCCTGCCCCTCGTGGGGGAGGAGGCATGTCGCCTCTGCCCAGGATGTACTTTGTTTCAGGAGCCAGAGAGTGGGGGCTCTCTACCCAGGGGTCAAGAAACTTGTCTGGTGGTGGCAGATGCCTGGGAACCAGTCAGGTACCACACCATGGCTGTTTTTTTTCAGGTGGCATCTCTAAGATGCCCTATGAGTGCATTTTACATTAAATCCCAATCTGGCATCAGTGTGGGTTTATTGTGCTGAGTCGTTTGGTACCAAACTTCCCAGTTTTTAGTGGACCATAATGGAGCTGTGAAGTTCATAATGACTAACTTCCAGCCACTATACTCCAAATGGCTTCACTGCACTTAACAATGCCTGTGAATGGCACAGGAAATTCACGCTCTGATGATGTGCACTCAACGTTGGTTTTTTCAGAAACTGGCCTAGTTGTAACTAGCAATGGCAAAGCCAGAAGGAAATCTCTTACATATCTGTTAGGTCTGGCAGTGTTATTTCTTTATTCCTTTATTCTTTACTGTATCAGAATAGCTGCTTTACTGCATGAAAGATGGATGAGGATGAAAAGAAAAAGCAGCTGCTGGGCTGTGTCACTTTGTTTGTGCATGAATGAGTTAAACACTCCTGCACACACCTACAAAATGACGCTGGCCAGGGGCCACACCATCATGTTTTTTCCCAAATGTTATTGGAGCCAGGGGTCGGAGTAATGGGGAGGGCATGGGACAGCCATGTCAAGGGCGTGGGACGGCAATGTGGAGCAAGGGGAGAAGCAGACAAATAAAGGAGAGCTGAGAGCAACATGGATTAGAGAAGGGCGGCACAGAAGCACGCAGATAAACAGGAGCAAATTGGGGGGGCAGAAACAAGTGAAGAGGAGGTGTGAACAGAAGGAAGTGGACAAACAAGAGCATCATTGGGGACTCATAAGCACATTGGTGAGAGACGTCGTATGAGAGTGAGCAACGTGGGTCCACAGTGATGCTCACGGGTGAGAGAGGGCAACATGAGTGAGGGTGGGTGGGGGGGCAGAATCAAAATGGTGAGAGGGAGTGACCGAGTGGGGGGAGAGAGAATCACATGATGGAGGCAGCTCGAACACACACAAACATAAAGAAAAAGGTAACTCCCAAAACGCGAGCTGTGGAAGGACAGAAGTACTTCGGCCGTGCTCCAGGGGGAGGAGCAAGCACAAGAAGAGGAAGCAAAACCCAAAGAAAGTAACAAATAACAAGCAAGCAAATGAGATTGGCAATACAGCCAATTAATGGTAACCAGTGGGCGGATTCCAAGCCCACTATAAGTTGACATTAGTCTCACTACAGACAGCAATGTCTAGTAAGCGAGACATAATAAATATCAGTACACCACAGACATTTATGTGAGGCTTATTGCTTGAAGCAGTACCCCATGACCATTACTCATATGTTCGTCTGTTGGATAGACTCACTCTAATGAGTTTGACTCATATGAGGCAGGGTGTAAGGAGATTAAATCAAATTTATGATAACATTAGCTGTGTACATCTGCAGCAAACTCTAACTTTAAATACTTAAATGGGGCTGGCCACCGAGGAAATCTAAATGAAATTGAGAAGATCCGAAAAGGTTAAATCAGATTAGGGATTCTGTTTTGCCCATTTTGCGTGGTTATGTGGCCTGATATGTTACATTGGGTTGGGCTTGTCGAGCTACTGTATAATAAGATCCTGTCTATTGTTTTGTTTAGAACTGCCAGAAAATATGCAAATACTCACCAATTTAATCCATTACTTTACTCATATATATTCTAAATGGATATCCTGAGAGCGTGGCTGGATTTTACTGTTTAGTGGCTCAACAAGCCCAGCTGTTTTAATGCATAATTTGGAAGTAATTCCATTGCTGTGAGGATATACTTTTCACATGGTAGTATAGTTCTCCAGTATTGTATCTTTCATAGATTCACATGCTTGTATCTTCCCCGTCGTCATGGTGGGAGTCTCCCGGTAAAAAGAATAACCATAGCAGTAGAAGAAAAAACTGCCTGGAAACCATAGAGAAGCATAACAATAGGTAAGCTCTTCTCATTATGTGGTCCAAACCACAGCCAATCAGCTGCCAGCACCAAGATACACCATCCCCAGTAGAGCCACCATACCTCAGATTTGCAACCGCCTTTGTGTGAGAAGGAGTCTCCCTGAGCTGAGCTCAGTTCATTCTCTATTGAACTTTTGACCTTCTACAGGTGGAAGTAAGGTGCTGATTTTCAATCTTATTTACTTGAAAATGTCTGAAGGCTCCAAGAGGAGACTTTTCAGATCTTGCAGATCCTGTGGCAAAGCCAGATTATTTTCTGAAAACCCACATAAGGATTGCTTGTACTGCTTGTATCCCAAGCATGTTCCTAAGGACTGCAAACATTGTCGTACCTTCTCTGCTAAAACACTCAAGGACAGAGAAGCACGCCTATTACTATGGCTTCAAAAGAAGAAAGCTACAGACTGAGTCTGATGGTGATGCCAAAGGACATTCCTCTAGAAAGCACAAGAGAGAGTCCTCTGATGAAAAAGGAGATCAAAAGAGACAAAAATCAGGAAAAACCAAAGAAGGTGAAACTTCTTCTTCTCTTCCTCCAAATCCTCACAAGTCAACTTTAGAAAAGAAGCCTCCGACGTTGTTGCCGGCGTCGAAAACTAAAGAAATTCCTATCAGATCAGCGACGAAGGCGTCGACGACCCCGACGACAATCTCATCAACGACGACGACCATCTCGACGACGATTGCATCGTCGACAATGGTGACGATGACGACTACTTCGACGGTGAGTGTCAGACCTTCGTCGACGTCAAGATCTTCGTCGACGACGATCCCGTCGTCGACGACCCCGTTGACGACTAGAAAATCGTCGACGATGATAGCTGTTGGATCTCCTACAATGATGACTTCAACCTTCATATCTATCAAGAGAATTACCCCATCGACGGGCTCGTCCACGAGTAAAAAAGGAGAGTTTTCCACTCCCAAAATGTCTCCGCTTCTTCCATCCACTATTCCAGATTGCCAGGAATCTGAGGATGAGGGGTCTTATGGAGCTGCCTATAGCCACTCGCAGCTACATATTAAAAATCAAGAATCAGAGGATGAGGATTTCCAAGAGGTTCAAGAACAATTCTCTTTTAAGGATCGGCCAGTAAGAGGCCCTAAACGTTATGAGTCATTTCCTCAGGCTTATAATTATGAAGAGGAGGAGGAAGTGAGTCCCAATGTTCAGGAAGAGTCTATGTCGGTGCCTTTATCTTTAATTTCTGATTTAAGGCATATGATAGACAGTTATTATTGCTGTTTCCCGGAGGATAACGCTGCAGCCCCAGCTCCTACTCCTGCAAGTATTCCTCAACCTTTGAAGGAAACACCTGTGGTTCAGTCTCCTCCTCCAGTACAACGAGTAGACGCTCCGAAAATAATATCAATTTGGGATGACTTAATTGATGGTGATCATGAAGATCAAGCTGAAGGAGAGATATTCCCCAGGATAATGTAGTTGGGGATGAATGGGACCAATACATCGTTCCAACTTCACCTTCGTCACCGTTACCTCAAGCGAGTTCTCCACCAGAGGATATAGCCAGTTTTCATGACCTGATTGAAAAAGCTGCAAAAAGATTTGAGCTTACTATGCCTGTAAAAGAAAGTGAATGTTTCCTTTATGATTACAAAGAGTCATCTCGAAAGTCAGTTAGAGCTATCCCGATAATCCAGCACATATGGGATGAAGAAATAAAATTAATGAGGAATCCAGCATCAGTTCCAGCATCGATTCCTAATCTTGATAAGAAATACCGTGCTCCAGAGACCGCTCCAGCATGCCTAATTGGACATCCTCGTCCTGAGTCTGTTGTTACTCAAGCGGCGCAAAGACGCTCCAAAAATCTGGTGACAGCCTGTTTGGCGCCTCCACTGGTGTAACGAAAAGTGAGGGGGCCTCCCTGCACGATACTTGGAGGGGCCCCCTCTGGGCTCAATCAGGAGCTCTCTGGCCACATTGCAGTGCCAAGGGGGCCCCTTGGAGCTAGAGGCCCCCCCGCACCGCGGGGGCTGCGTGGGCCTGTTACACCCCTGGGCGTCTCCTGATAAGGAAGGTAAAAGAATGGACAGTATAGGAAAGCGATTTTCAGTTATGGCGGCAGCGTCTATCAAGGCAGCAAATTAACTGGCACTTATCAGTAGATTTAACAGGCAGATGTGGTCGGACATCGCACCAATCCTGTCCTATCTCCCATAAGACAAAAAAGAGGAAGCAAATACAATTTTGCAAGATGGAGCCAGAGCAGCGTCTGAGTCCATTGATGTAGCGATGGACATTGTGTTTGTAGGTTTTCGTCAAACGGCTGGAGCGGTTGCTCTTCGTAGGCAGGGATGGCTAAAATCAACATCTTTTAGGCCGGACGTCCAATCGAAAATCATGGACCTACCTTTTGATGGAGAAAGCCTGTTTGGGAAGCCCATTAACGAGGCGTTTCAAGGAATAAAAGCAGACACTGATACTGCTAGAGCTTTTGGATTTTTACAGCAAGGTCGTGGCAGAGGATCAAGAGGACATTTCCAGCAACGTTCCTCTTTTCAGTCGAACAGGTTCCAGCCATGCCATCAACAGGGGTACTATCAGTTCTCCTCCAATCAGCAGTATCGGTCCTCTAATACATTATTTCAGCAGCAAGGAAGGAGAAAATCTGCTGCAATAGGAAAGGCGCAAGATTCTGGTCGAAGACAGTGACATTCTTCAGGCGCCTCCGGCCCCGTCTCATCTCAAACAGTTCCATTACCTTTCTCAATTTCTAAATTATTGGCAATCAATAACATCGGACAAATGGGTGTTAGACATCATTACACAGGGTCACACCCTGGAATTCTCACAAAATCCTCTGAATCGTCTACCTCTTTACAGAAATCAAAATCATCTTTCAGCCCTCAAGACGGAAATTTTAACTCTCCTTAAGAAAGTGGCAATAGAAGAAGTTCCACCAGAACAACAGGGGACAGGATTCTATTCGCACTTTTTCCTCATAAAGAAAAGGCAGTCTTCCAAATGGAGGCAGGTAATGGACCTCAGAGATCTGAACAAATATATAAAGAAAACCTCGTTCCGCATGCTGTCCTTACAGGAAATCCTCCTTTTACTTCGAAGAGGAGATTAATTGGTTTCTCTAGACCTTTTGGATGCATATTTCCATATCCCAATCCACAAAAAATCACACACGGTATCTGCGGTTCATGGTGGCGGGCGCCATTACCAGTTCAAAGTATTACCTGTCGGCCTAAAATCTGCCCCAAGGGTTTTCACAAAATGTATGGCACCGATCGCAGCACATCTAAGACTACAAGTTCTCCAAATTTTTCCATATTTGGACGACTGGCTGATAAAAGGAACATCGTACAAGGAGACACAGCACTCTTTACAAATCTGTATGGATCTTTTCCAGAAATTGGCCTTCGAATAAACAGAGAGAAGTCCTCCCTTACTCCGACACAGTCTCTCCAATTCCTTGGGGCGCTATTGAACACCCAGGAAGCAAAAGCTTTTCCCTCAGAGGAACGCATAACAAAGATTTTAAATCTGACGGCATCAATAAGATCAAAAAAGTCCACTTCCATCGGGATCTTCAAGTCTTTACTGGGAATGATGTCATCCCGTATCCCATTGATTCCCAACTGCCGTTGGCATATGAGACCGCTACAAGAATCCCTAGACAAACAATGGGTTCAAGCACTAGGTTCATTCGAAGACAAACTAGTGATCAACTCTCAGATCAAACGGGCAATGTCATGGTGGGGTATCAGGAGCAACTTAACAAAGGCCTACTGTTCGAACCTCAATCTCCAAGTTACGTCATGGCATCAGACGCTTAATTACAAGGTTGGGGAGCGCACCTGCAAGACCTAGAGATTCAAGACCATTGGTCACCTCGAGAGGCAAAGCTACACATCAATCTTAAAAGCAGTTTTCCTGGGTCTTCAAGCCTTTCTTCCCAGGATTCGTTGTTCATCGGTCTTGGTAAGGACCGACAGCACAGCAACGATGTTCTATCTTCTGAAACAGGGTGGCACACGTTCGAAGCCCCTGTCTGCTCAGGCACAAACAATTTGGAATTGGCTTCTACGTCACAGCATAGCTCTACAGGTGGAACATGTTCCCGGGGTACAAAACACAAGGGCAGATTTGTTAAGCAGATCATCTGCCATTTGCCACGAGTGTGAACTGAATCAAGACCATCTACGTCAAATATTCAATCTATGGGGCAAACCAAATTTGGACTTGTTTGCGACTCACAACAACAAAAAATGCAAACATTACGCAAGCAGATTCCCACAAGAAAGATCAAGGGGAAATGCTCTTCATCTCCAATGGACAGGGATGTTTGCTTATGCTTTCCCACCATTTCCTCTAATTCCAAGGATATTGAGAAAAATGAGATCAGAACCATGCCACATAATTCTAATAGCCCCAGCCTGGCCAAGACAGTTTTGTTACACAGAACTTGTCCAATTATCAGTGGAGCCCAGGATACAGTTTCTAATGGTCCAGAATCTGATTTCCATGAATAAAGGCCAAGTTCTTCACCCACAATTGACCTCTCTAAAATTGTCAGCTTGGAACCTTTCGAACATGAATTTCAGTCACTAGATATTCCTCAAGAATGTTGTGAAATTCTGGCAAATTCTACAGCAAGGTCTACTAACAAGACATATACAGCAAAATGGAAACGATTCTGTAACTGGGTGTATTTCAAATAATGTACATCCTTTTAACTCCTCACTGGAGCAAGTTATTCCATATCTGCTTCAACTAGCCAGATCGGGACTTTCTCATTCTTCAATAAAAGTTCATTTAGCGGCAATCTCCAGATACCGCAGATCTCCAGGATGTCCGTCGCTTTGGTCTCAAAGACTAATTAAGAATTCCTAAAAGGTTTATTCAGGAAATGTCCTCCAATTAAACACCCTCTGCCTCCTTGGCAACTTAACACAGTCTTGTCACAACTCATGAGAGCACCTTTTGAACCAATTCACTAAGCGGAGTTGCAATTTATCTCATGGAAAGTAGCCTTACTTCTTGCTCTCACTTCAGCGAGGAGAGTCTGCGAAATTCAAGCTTTCTCAATTCTGGATCCCTTCATGCAGTTCAGATCGGATAAGGTACTTCTCAGAACGAATCCGAAATTTATCCCTAAAATACCTTCTTCTTTTCATCTAAATGAACCTGTGATCCTGCCTACATATTTCCAGAATCCTTCCACTACGGCAGAAAATGCTCTACTTACTTTGGACATTGGGAGATGTCTAACATTTTACATAGAGAAAACAAAATCATTTTGTGAATCAAATCAATTATTTATAGCTTATTCAGGTCCAAGAAAAGGTTTGACTCTTTCAAGATCCTCCATTTCAAGATAGAGTGCATCCGCCATTATCTTCTGTCATGAAAAAGCGGGAAACCCTCTGTGCACAAGAGTACGTGCTCATGATACATGGAAGATGGCAACTTCAACAGCCTTGCTAGCAGGCGTATCGCTTCCAGACATCTGCAGTGCAGCAACTTGGTCTAATGTTCATACATTTACCAAACATTATTGTCTGGACACAGAATGGAAAGCAGACTCTGCAGTGTGGCAAGCAGTTCTGCTACACCTATGTAACTAAGGTACATGTTTTTTCTCTTTACAGTTTCTTACTTCTGTAATGATGTTATACATAAACATTTTTCAATGGTGCAAAGTTGTTACATAAATTCTTAATGAGTCCTTTCTTTAAAAAAAAAAAGTTAGGCAACTAACTGAGACAAAGGGGTCTAGCCTAGAAACGCTCTTGGAAAAGGGCTGCTATCTATTCTGATACAAGCATGTGAATCTATGAAAGATACAATACTGGAGAAAAAACTAGTTACTTACCTGTACACTACGGTTCTCCAGTATTATCTTCCAATAGATTCACATGCGCCCACCCACCTCCCCGTTTTTCTTCTAGGTAGACCGCCTTTATCTCTGGTTTCTTACTTAGCCCACTCTTGGGCTGTTGGAAATCTGAGGTGTGGTGGCTCTACTGGGGATGGTGTATCTTGGTGCTGGCAGCTGATTGGCTGTGGTTTGGACCACATAATGAGGAGGAGAGGTTACCTATTGTTATGCTTCTCTATGGTTTCTAGGCAGTTTTTTCTTCTACTGCTATGGTTATTCTTTTTACGGGGAGACTCCCACCATGACGACGGGGAAGATACAAACATGTGAATCTATGAAAGATAATACTGGAGAACCATAGTGTACAGGTAAGTAACTAGTTTTTTTCAAGAAATTATTTAGAAAGCCAGGTTTATGTAGCACAAAATCTTTTACAATGCACATTCTTTGGCCTCTGTGAGGAAATGAAGGGGAAATAAGCTGTGGCCAATGATCTCAGGGTTGATTTTTTTTTTTTTTTTACTTTTCGCTCATAGCGCTTTACATTACTAGTAATGAAACAAAAACACCAACTAAAATGAATGTGACTATATCATAATCATGTATCTAGTGTCATGATTTATACATGAGGTGTCCAACATAGGTCCAAGAGGGCCATATCCATGGCATGTGTTCTGGATATTCTTATTATTTGTTGTATGATGAATCAGAATGGACATCAGTGGTTCTTAACCTGTGGTTTGAAGCACCTGGGGTCTGGGAAGCTTGCTCATGTGATTGTTTAGAAGATTAAATAACAGATTAATATAGTGTATACTAATAAAGAAGCACAATGAACAATTGAAAATGTTAACATGTGTAAATGTGAAGGAATTTGAAATGGAAGGCTAAAAATTAAATTGGTGTCTCCAGATTGATTCATGGGAGTAGTGCAAGTGCATCAAGCAGAATGTAGTATGGACAATGAGGGGCCTCTATTAGATTTAGAAAAGCTCCAACCTTCCTATTAATTTTGTTCATATTTGTTTGCAAATTAAAAATGTTTTATCATTTGTGTATTTGTTTTATGGATGGTTGTTTCTTTATTGTTTTGTGTACGTTTTTGCGATTCAAAGAATTGAAAATGCAGAGGTCTCTGACTTCTAGTAATGTCTTAACCCCTTCCGCGCTAATGACAAAGCCAGCTCGTCATGGGCGTTACCTGTGCTACGCGGATGACGAGCTGGCTTTGTCATAAACAGCGCATTTTTGAAATTCCAGCGCACAGCGGTAAATCGTGGTAGCGCGGAAGCGGTTAATGGGGTTCCAATAATAAATCAGTGGGGGTCCAAGGGTTCCAATATTGATTAAGTGTGGGTCCCCAGAATCAAAAGGTTGAGAACCACTGCGTTACATAGTTCGTACCAAACCTAAAATCTTGGCTTGGACTGACGTTCCTGGGCCAATTTTGGCCACTCCCCACTTGCCGGAGGCTAGATGTTAAGCCTAGTTTTTTTTATGTAATGCACATACAACAGTAGCTCTTTTCTGCCTTATCAGTTATCAATCGAGTTGGATAATCTCACTGGCAACTTTTAATATTGGGCAATATTTGTGGGTTTCTAATGCATGATCAGAGAGAGAGAGAATCAATAAAAAAAAGTATCCGTGTAAATTGCTTTCCTCAATTTTGTGTGAATGATATGTGTATTAATATGTGATGTTATGTTATGCTTGGCTTTGAAATATCTCTTTTAAAAAGGTATACTTGTGAGCTAGATCCTAGACTTTAGATAGAAAGGGGCTTAGTGTAGTAGGTATCTGGCAGATAACTGCCCTCACCCACTACATACGAGTTGGTAATTGGCTGACTGCATGACGTTTGGCAGATAGCAGGTTTTATTTAGAAACACTTTTTAAAAGAAAGACTTTCCTTGGTATTAATTTTCTGTGTTAAACCTTCAAAGCTTATAGCCTTTCCTTAAAAACATATTTTCAGAAATTGCTTGGAGCCATACATTTTATTCACACACAGACTAGAATGCTCCATACCTTGCTGAACTGTGAAGGGCGACTATTAAAAATGCCAATGTTTATTAGATCAAACAGGAGAGAGTGAAAGTAGTTGATTGATCGGCTTTACCACCAGTGTGCAGTAGGGCACCAGGAGATCCTATAATAATAGCTATAATAAACTCTGTGGGATTGCAAATCATTTTATAGTGTGTTGTTTTCCTACTGTGTGCGGTGTCTGCTGTGCTCATTGCTCTGGGGTTTGGGCGCTTTCTGACAGCCAGACATTTTAAGCCTTAAATTGAGGCTCCCGTACGTAAATACAATGAAGCCTCAAAAGGCCAAGTCAGTTTCACAACTTGTTCTCTAGGTCTGATTGTAGAAACATAGACACACAGCAGACTTGAGAGCAAAGCCAGTCCTGCCCCATCACTGTCCATCGATATTGGTTCAATAAGCAGAATGCGTTTTTAATGTCAGCCGCAGAAACACAAGAAATTGGGATTGCAGTTCAAACGATTTTGCCCTGTTCGGGTTTATCTTTCAGCTCTTTCCTCAAATAACCATTTCCTAACTATTATGTCACAAATTATAGAGCCAGTGATCCGTGCCTTCAAACGCCGAATATGAAAGGGCTGTTGAGCCACTGAAGTAGAAAACATTAAAGATGTTAAGGTACAGCTCCAAAAATAGTGATACATCTACTGCAAATTATACATCTGAACTTTGGACGCCCCAGTTTCTAGTCGTAAAGGTTGTGACATCCAGCGCCCTTTTCAAGCCATCAGTTCCTGTCAGTGGCTCGCGTTTCCTCGTGGAAAGTATGGTATGTACTGATTTCCATGAGGACTCGCATCATCAACACACATTCCTTTTTCTCCATCCCGTATTCCTGTACTGTTACATATTTGCGCGTGTATTATTCACCCTCTCTCTATCAATCACCCACAAGATTTCATTAGGGAATTTTCCAGAAAATGCACTTCTGCTTATTGTGGCAGTCCTGCCACCGATGCTGTCTCTCTGAACTTCAACGGTCTAATTACCATGCCCGTAATCTCCTGTTCCCGGCACTGCTGTCCCTCTTCCATGACACCTAGGTTCACACCATCTCCTCTTCGATACATTTGAGATGTACTATCGATTTTTGTCCACCCCCCTTCTTAACTTTTATTCTCTCTACCGTTTGATTGACAGTATCATCCAGACAAACAGAGTGCAGATGTGCCAGCAGGAGAACTGAAGGAGCGCGTGCAGAGGTTCATCGAAATTGATCAGGCGTGGAAAATTCTAGGGAATGAAGAGAGAAAAAAAGACTATGACCTGCAGCAGCGTGGTAGGTCTCTGTCGGCGCGTTCTGCGGCGGAAGCAGCTTTTCGAGCACAGGGCGTAAGAGCGCTTGGCAGATATTTCAAAGTGCTTTTGTGTGATCCGTGATTTGAGTTTAATTGCTTTTTTTGCTAGCAAACTGACGAAGGCATTATTGTTTTTAATCTCGCGTGCATTATGCTATTTGTCGGCGCCAGTAATGTTATTGTGTGCCCATTGTTAGGAAAACAGTCCTGCTCCGTTTATCATTAATATTGATAACCTATTTTGATTTCATTCCAAGGATGTTCCACTTCCATTATAGGCAACAGAACACTTGGATAATGCCACACCAACCATAATGGTTGTCATTAGGTCAGGCGTCCGCATTAACCACATTTTACGGTTCTGTATAATGTTAAGGAGGCAAAGGCAAACCAGTGTATATAGAAGGACAGACGTATGGTGCAAATACAGTGAGAGCCACAGACGTCACATTTGCTCTTGTATTCTTGACAGGCTTGACCAAACTGTGAGAAATGTGTCGAACTAAATTGTATCTTTCACGTCAGTGTGCCCCATATTTCAGAAGGAGGAACGATGGTTTGATTGTTACGTGCTCGAAATTATCTATGTATATTTTTGGGTTTCATACTCCAGGCCATATTTTTAAAATGTTTGTTTAGGCTAAGTTTTTCCTAATATATGAATATGTTTGAATAAATATTTTCCAGCAAAGCACATTATCCCTGCAGTCTGGCTGCCTTCTATTCATGCAGGTCGACAAAAATAGCCTCTTCAATGAGCGAGAAGCTACTGGAAACCAGTAAAATGGGAGAAATGTAGGTCAGGCCTGTCACACATGAGCTAGCGTTACATGAAGTGATAGGCTGTCCTTCTGTCCTAGCCTCGGGATAGGCGTCCCTCAGCCGTCCATTAGAACCTGCAGTAAATGTATATACACCCTACATGTTAATGGCGGTCGTCAATAATAATGCTTTGCCCGTGGGGAAACAACTCCGCGCACTCCACAGTAACTTACTCACCCCTCTACTGCCATGTAGTCGCCAATTCTTTTCAACATGTCGCATAAAAGCCGCTTTATTTTTCTGTAGTCTGTTAATTTGTCATTTTCCACAGCCAACTGGTAAGCCCTCTATCCTACCATCTTGCAGTCAGCGTTTCTTTCTGTTAAATGGACAGATGCACTTAAAGAAATAAATCATTTGTATGATAACAGTGCATTTTTTTCTTTGTATTGAGGGAGGGGTGGGAATGAAACATTTCTGCTTGGAGAAAGTATTTTTTAGATGAATATTTTTTTCACAGAAACTTATAATGATTGCATGATGTTCTTTTTCTTAGAATTGTTAATGAGATCCTTTGACCCTGCAACAGTGTGATTTATTGTTTTTTTTGGGGGTGTTTACATTTACCCCACAATTGGAGGAAGGATTCTGACATGGTCAAACATGTTAAGTTTAACTTTGCTTTAGGATTCTCATGTATACGGTAAGTTATATATCTCCATGTATGAAGACGGAGTGTGTGTCCACTGGAGGTTTTTAGTTATTACCGCGCCAGACGTATGCCTCAACCAGCACAGTCTTCACCAGGCTGTGAGAACTTGAGGTGATCCTTGGCTATGCACTACAATCAGCCCCTGTGGCCCCAGAAGCTGCTTCACTTTGCTTTAGCCACACACAGCAGGTTTAAGAGCATTTCTTGGCTGGGCCATGTACCAGCTGCCCTCTGCACTCATTTCAGCATCGAGAGTTGTCGTTTTTTAAAAATTTACTTTATTTGTGTTTATCTGAAGAGAGTACCATAGATGCAAGATGGACCTCTCCAAGGTTTCTTGGCATTGTCTTAGTGCTACTGGATCAGTGGGTCCTCAGCTTGAGTCCATGATTGCTTTGTTAATCTTTTTATTTTTGCCATTGATCTGGCCTTCTGCTTTTCCCAGCACATATTATCGGAGTCTACGGATGGTCCTTTAGCCACTTTATGTTTCACCCCACAATTTGTTTCTGTGGCTTCTGATTGAAGAATATTTGGACACCCTTATGTGGCACAACACAGCACACATGGCAAGCCACACTTCCTTTGATCCACAGATCCTACAGTTATGTTTACACTCCCCATTTTAAGCATGCCATTTAGCCAAGACTTCCTGATTTGGTGAACATCTATATATATATATATATATCTTTTAGGGAATTTCATCCAGTCCTCTTTATTCATTGGTCTGCTGTTGTCATTCACGTTTTTCTTCTGCTCACTTCAGCCTTTCGCTAACTTCAATGTGACAGAGAGGATCCTGCAATATATCAATTTTGGTGACACAAATATTTTTCTCTATAGCCATTTTTTAAATTGAGGAGGGCCTGGTAACTCCAACCAACAATAAAGTTTTTAAAAACTAACCACAAATAATCATAGAGAAAAAAAAGGTTGGTAGCCAATGCCAGACCTGTTGGCTTTGCTAGTGCTCTTTTTTAGGTCGTGCCTAGGCAGCGCACTTGCGCTGTATGCAAAACCAACTGTATTCAATAACATGCTCCGGCCTTGTTGCTTACCATAGATTTATTCCACTGTCGCTTTTATTTGCTGCCTCCTAACTGGTTCCTGCAACTAAAACGTCACTTTGATCAAGGCTCAGGAGCACAGGCCAAATGCAGTTTCCTTACTCTGGCAGTGTTTAGCGGGAGGAACTCTTTTTTTAAATTTTTTAATTTTTTTAATTTTATTTTTATTTTACAGAGTTTTATATAGCGGGAACTTGACCCTAATCGGGTATCAGAGCGCTTTACATAGCACCAGTTGCATTACATGAGGACACATTCATTTTTGTTAGGCACGGGGAGATTAAGTGATTTGCCCAGAATCACATGATGTTCAGCGTCATTGCCGAGACTCGAACCCAGTTCTCCAGATTATCACGTCTGAGTCATTTTCCACTTTACAATGTAATCATTTCCTACACCATAGATACATGCATGTTTGGATCCCCATATGAATACGTGTTTCTTTTGGACATATCTGCGATATACACGGCAACAGATGAGCAATGAGAACATATTGTTATTATTCTCATTCTGTAAGACTACATCGCAGAATCTGTTATGAGGTGGAGAAGTGAAGGATGAATATTGGGGACAAGTAGGCTAATAGTAGGGAGCTCGCGCGGGCATGCTGCGTGTTTGTATTTAATGTCTCATTCCGTGAGCCTACACTGCAGGACCTGTCTTACGTAGAATTTTAAACATGCACATGTGTCCTGGTATTTGAATGGCAATACACGCTGTAGTTGTTTTTTGGGGTGTGGCCAACGAGTATATAGGAGTGTGTGGGCTAGTGTGAGTGTGTTTTTTGGCTAGTGTGTTAATGATCGGATTAAACTATAAACAAAGATCGGCTTTCCCAGAATGAAAGAACAACCCAAATGGGTTAGTACCACCGAATTCCTGTGCCTGAAGTTGCAGAGAAGTCATCCAATCCATCAGCACAGTCTGTTTAGCTGCTAAAATTATAAACCGATCTAGAACGAGTAAGTGAGACCTTATTTTTAGCATCTGTTTTACTGCGCATGACATAATGTGGAGTTAATCTTTTTAGCTATTTATTATTGCCATTTATTATGCTTTATGATTGTACCCAGAAGGCTTCCAAGTCGTCGGGTCGTTTTTGGATAACCACTAAAAAAATAAATAAACACACAGAGGCCCCCGTTGTGTAACAAGATTCATATTTGTTCTCCTTTATAATCTTCTCCAAGCAAATCCTTCTAAAGGAAAGAAGTGCTCTTTAAGAGACTCGACTTTCGATGTACACGATGTCCTACTTCTGTTCTTGAAGTTGTCGAGGCAGTGGCTCTGAATACCATGTTATTTGTATTTAACACATGGCCTTGTTCTTCCCGTATATCGTTTATTTGCAATGTATTATAAGCTATGATTGAGAGGCGTTCTGAATCCAGACAAACGGATATAAGGTGGAGCTTGAGATTCTGCAGGAGCTGGTGGGGCTTGCTTCACACACTCACTCGTACATGGGAGTGGGGTGGTGAGCACCTCCTCACGGCTGCTTATGGCTTCTATTCTACCTCCATGCCCCATCAGGGACTGTCCCTGCCAGTGCAGGACTTTCAGCCCTAACATTTCCTGGGCCCATTTTACGACACAGCAGCAACTCTCATCGCCCCTCGGAGTGCCGCTTCTTTTCGGTGATCAAAAGTTGAACAGATTTAGCCGAATAAACGCTGTCCCGGGCTCCGGGTGAATTTTTGCCAGTATTTTCTGGCTAACATCAACTCGGTCAATTTTATTAAGGGGGCGACGAAGTCCACACCAGTTTCTTCCAACTCTTCCTTTTTAGTTAAGTACATCGTTTCATTCGCGTGCTGACCCGGAAGCGTGGTCTGCCCTAAATCACGCGTTTATATCCAAAAACCTGGACGGAACGACGCCCCAAATCCTGATGCGCAGCTTAATCTTCCTTGCATAACAAAGATGCCACAAAATTCACCATATTTCACAAAGTTTAATTTTTCTCATTTATATCCAAAGTTTATCATTCTCATTGCTTTTCCTCATGGCACCTGAGAGACGCTTACGTCGTCACTATAATCTTAATGCTGCAGAAATGCCCATCCAGGCCTTATTCTGGAGCACGAAAGTGTGCGTAAGTTATCTACAATCGTTGGTCTTAATTACCCAATGCATTTCGGGCCTTTCTCGGCCTTTTATCAGGGGTTATCTACAAATTCAAAACACATAACTTAGATTGTGTGCTTACATCACTGTGACTTCATTCAATATTGCACATAACGTAAAAGGTTTCACTTTACATGTCACCCCATAATCAACGTATTCCCGCTAGAATCGTAGCCTAACACTACCTCCTCATAAATACCCAAGTCCCATTCTCCCAAAAACTACCGTCCTTCCCCTGTTTTACCCCTCGTATCCACCCTCTACATCCTTTCTCAAATCACCACTTTACAAACCACTTTTACTTCAAATCTCGCACGTGCCCATCAATACAACATCATTAACACTGATCCATACCATATTAGCACAGCGGCTTCGGCCCCATTTACAGGACCTGGTCCCCCCGGACCAATGTGGTTTTATGCCGGCCAGAGATACCCGGCACTGTATCCGCCGCCTCCACCTAGCTCTGGCCCATCGCTCATGCCTCACCCCCTACCTGGCCCTCCTCTTCCTCGACTTTGAGAAGGCCTTTGATACGGTGGGGTGGACGTATCTACAGGATGTGCTGGTGGCCATGGGCTTTGGCCCGAGGTTTTATAGATACATTGGCGTTCTCTATGCGAATCCCAGGGCTAGAGTGCTGATCAACGAGACTCTCTCGAAGGCCTTTCAGATTTGCAGGGGTACGCGCCAGGGGTGCCCCTAGTCACCACTTTTATTCGCCCTAGCGATGGAGCCCCTGGCAACGCTTATCCGGCAGGACCGCCTAGTTTGGGGGTGGACCTGGAACGAAGGCCACACAGACAAAATAGCCCTTTACGCCGACGACGTGCTCCTGTATTTGGCGGACCCGGAGACCTCTGGCCCTAGATGCCTGCAGATTCTTATGGACTTCGAGCACGTCTCTGGCCTTTGGCTCAACGCGGCGAAGTACATCCTGGTTCCACTCCATCCCTCCCGGGAATACTTCGACTGGCCGTCCTCCATCCCCCTCAGGCGCCGCTCGGTCAAATGCCTGGGAATCTGGGTGACCCTCCAGCCTGAGCTAGAATGGGCGCTGAACATAACGCCCCTGGTTACTCGTATGAGATCGAACCTGAAGAAGTGTCAATCTCTTCCCCTCACCCCCTGGGTCGGAGCGCTCTGTTCAAAATGATGGTCCTCCCCCGCTTCCTTTATGTTCTGAAGAACATCTCTGCCCCCCTTCCCCGTGCCTGGTTTCGAGAGCTCGACGGAACTCTGTCCCGCTTCCTCTGGAGTGGTGGGCGTCCGTGGATATCCCTCGCACACACCCGTATCCCTCCCTTTGATGGAGGCCTCGGGGTGACCCATCTTTATCTCTACTACCTCGCCACCAAACTGATCGTCATCCATGACTGGTATGCGGGCGGCTGGTCCGACCCAGCGTACAGGGTGGAGCTAGAAGAGACGGACTTCCCCCGGCTACAAGCATTCCTCTATGGCTGTCTGGTTCCGCGCACCATGGCCACCGTTACCAGAACAGTCCTACTGGCCTGGCGCGCCGCCCTCCGACATATGGGATGGGACCGCAAACTAACTTGCCAGACGCCACTCTGGCACGGAAACTGGCTCCATGAGGTCTCGTCCCTCGGCGGGTTCCGGCGCTGGGATCTCATCGGGCTGTCGGTTCTTGGGGATGTCTGGGTGGGAGACCATATTCGAGCCTTCGCGGAGCTACAGCTAAGCCACGCCCTTCCCCATACCCAACATTTTAGGTACCTCCAGCTGCGCCATGCCATCCATGTCCACCTTCCTGCGCCTGCCACCATTCCCGAGTTCAGTCCGCTCGAAGCTCAGGTGATGATGGGGGACCTGGGTAGGGGGGGTATCCCGAATTTACCGCACCCTTGTAAACAACAGCCCGTCGACCCTTGACCACTTACGCACCCGGTGGGAGGGATGAGTTGGGCCCCTGGAGGAGGCCGACTGCAGGGATGCCCTGATGGCCCCGCGTACCCTAACCACATCCTCTAAATTGAGGCTCGTGCAGATCTATTACCTTCACACGTCCTACCTTACTCCAGAGCGGCTGTTCCGGGCCCGGTTGAGACCCTCCCCGGACTGCCCGCGATGTGGGCACGTGCCTGCCGATTTTTTTCCACATGGTCTGGTCATGTCCCGGGCTTGAGAGATTCTGGAGAGGGGTGGAGCAAGACCTCACGCAGGCCCTGGACTGGGAGGTCCCCCACGACCCGATGCGACTGCTACTGGGGATCTTTGACGGCCTGGACGGAACTAGAGCGGATAAACGTCTGCTGGGAACGGCGGTAGCCGTGGCCAAGCGGGATATAGCCCGTACCTGGCTACGTGACACACCTCCCACGGCGAAGGGGTGGCGGAGGGGAGTGGACTGGTGTGGGACCCAAGAGGAGGCCTTATTTGAATCCCGGGGCTCTCCTGAACTGTTCTCTAAGATATGGGGGAAATGGTACAACTTGATTCCATCGTGAACCCAGAAGTGTCTACTGTACTAGTCACCTTTGCATACAATGTATTGTCGGAACGGACGGCTCTCCCCTAACCCATGTGTACCGTTGTCTCTCCTCATAACGTGTTCGCTGAGTATGTGCTGCAACCAATGAATTCCTTCTGTTTTGTTCTTCTTAAAATGCTAATAAAAATTGATTATCAAAAAACACTGATCCATACCTTCAAACTGTAAGAGCGAGCGTCTTCATGACATATTCGCCACCAATCAACTGTTCAACTCTACTCTCTACTCTCTCTACTTTTTCAACTCCTATAACATGTCTCCACCCCTCCACTTCACCTGTTTCCAATTCAACTCCCTCCCATTCTTTAACCTGCTCGTACAAACCCTCCAATCACGATACCTGCCTACAGATCGCACACTGCACTCTGTTTGTCATCCTGTTATGTTCAATGTAAACTTACCTCAACCTTCTGCTGCATTAAGATTATAGTTACGACGTAAGCGTCTCATGTGCCATGAGGAAAAGCAATGAAGAATAACGAACTTTGGATATAAATGAGAAAAATAAAACTTTGTCAAACATGGTGAATTTTGTGGCATCTTTGTTATGCAAGGAAGATTAAGCTGTGCATCTGGATTTGTGGCGTCGTTCCCCTCCAGGTTTTTGTAACATCAACTTGGTGCCATGAACTTTGCTGTGGCACGCTCTGTCCCCTCCGAGTAATTGAAAACAGAAGGCTGAGTTGTTCTGCTACCGATGGTTTTTTAGGTCGAGTGTAGGCAGTGTGTTTCCCCAGAAAATTCCAACGCTATCCACACAGTTACATGTCACACAATTAAACTCCACACATTCTAATCCAAACCACATTAATTCGACACTAAAACACATAATTCAATAACAAAATTACATCCAATCCGCACCACAAACTCCACATCATTCAACAGCACACTACATAATTAAACTCCATTACATACCACTCCACAAAATACCATTTCACATAATTACACTCCATAACGCCTAATGCCATACCAGATAATTCTAGAACAATCAGTACCACATATTTACTAGCCACACAATTCCACTGTTCACCATGCCACATAATTCAACTCCACAAATCCACTCCACACCACAAAATCCATGCCATACAATTCTACAACTAACAATTTCAACCCACCTCGCATAGTTCCACTATATACCACATACATATCCTCCAGGAAACATGGGTAAAAGACATTATCATTTACAATGCCAATATAACTCAAGCAGATGCGAGTCCTATTGCATTTTCAATGCTTGTCTGATATGGTTCCATGACAAGCTGTGGGTTACTCGCATCGCCATAGAGCAGATGTAACAGAATCTTTCTCCATTAGCCCACCAATTAGATCTCATAGTCTAATTAGAGATCAGCAGGTACTGGACATATACTTTATCCTTAGCAGTTACTGGGAGGTGGGTATGGCCTTTAAATAGTCACCCCCTTCACCCAGCCCCACTGTTTATTTTTGTAAATGTCTGAAAAGTTTAATTCCAAGTTTGTAAACCACCTCCCTTTTTATTCATTAATTGTAATTAATAGACTTCTACAAACCGTACATTGGTCTCTGCTGATCCCAATCATTTTAGGTGTGTCATAGCTTCCCTTACTGGCAGTCAGTGGCCCATAACCTAATTTTGAGGTCTAATAACCCGGCAACATGTTGTGTGTTCCAACCTCCCCCTTCTTGCTAAAATCCTTGAAAAATGCATTCTTTAACCACTAACTCAGCAAATTTACAACCTCAACCTTCTAGATCCCCACCAATCGGGATTCCGAAAAGGCTAAAGCACAGAGACCGCGATCCTAAACATCATGGACGACATGCACAAATCTCTAGATACCGACAAATGCTGCCTACTCATCCTCCTGGACTTATCGGCAGCCTCTGACATGGTGGATCACAATCTACTCATCAAGGCTCTGCAAGACAGAGCAGGTGCTGACGAGGTGGTCCTACAATAGTTCTCCTTCTGACAAAACCTCTCCCAAAAAATAAAACTCAAATCCTTCACATCCGACTCACACCCCGTCAACAGAGGTGTCCCACTAGGATCAGTGCTCTCCCCTCAACTGTTCAATATTTATATGGAAAAGCCAACATCCCTTCCACCTCTCTGCAGACGACAACCAGATCTAGCCGGAAACCTTCTACTTTGAAGATATTCAGAGACTACACAACACTCTCAAAAAAGTCCAGCATTGGCTAGCCATAAACCACCTCAAACTCAACCAAGACAAAACCAAAATACTCCTCATCTCCAACAAAGAAGAAAATCCCAAAACCTTGGAATGGATCAAAGCACTTGATGCTCCCAATGCTAATCTCACCCCGGCCTACTCACCCTAGACCCTAAACTGGACATGGACAGACACATCAAGAACTCCGCGAAAAGTGCCTTCCTTAATCTGAAGCTTCTCAACAAAATAAAACCCTTCATCCCACCAAAGACCTCAAAAAAGCAACCCAATCCCTGGTGATATCCAGACTCGATTATGGAAATGCTATCCTCACTGGTACAACGAAATCCCACCTAGCCCCGCTCAAAACTACTCTAAACGCAGCAGCCAGCCTGGTCACGGGAGTCAGGAAATTTGAGCACATTGCACCTGCACTCAAAGAACTAAAATGGCTCCCAGTAGAGATGCGTGCCAACTTCAAAACTGCCTGTCGCACGCACAAAGCTATCCACACAGGGAAACCGGAATACCTGACTTCCAAACTCAAAAAGGCCGGCCAGATAAGGAACCTCAGAAGCTCCAACTCCCGACTGCTCATCCCTATAAAAACATGCAAACAAAAAACTGCTGCACGATCCTTTGCTGGAAACGCACCCAAAATCTGGAACTCCATCTCAGCACACATTAGGACTATCCCGTCCTTTGCAAAATTAAAAAAAACTCCTAAAAGACCTCTTCCTCAACCGTGCCTTCCCGAACAGTTAAACCTTGCTGACACTTGCCAACTTTTTGCAGCACCATGCCACTTTGTCACCATCATCTACCTCCTCCAAGTGCCCTTACACCCCTCCCTGTAATTGGTTCCGTTCAAGATAGGGTGCTAGGCTCCTATCTCTCACCAAGGACCCCAGCACCGCCAAAACTAACCTTCACGAAGGAATGAAAGAAGTCGCCGAATGGATGAAACAAAGCCGACTGAAACTGAATTCAGACAAAACAGAAGTCCTCATCTTAGGTAAATCCCCCTCTGCATGGGACAACTCCTGGTGGCCGGAAGCCCTCGGAAATGCACCCATCCCGACAGACCATGCACGGAACCTTGGCGTCATCCTGGATGCCTCACTATCAATGAACAGACAAGTCAGCGCCGTATCCTCTTCCTGCTTTAACATTCTTCGCATGCTCAGAAAAACATTTCGCTGGATCCCCACCGAAACAAGGAAAACAGTCACCCATGCTCTGGTCACGAGCCGACTGGACTACGGAAACACCCTCTACGCAGGTACCACCGCTAAACTCCAGAAGAAACTACAACGAATCCAAAACGCCTCAGCCAGGCTCATATTAGACATCCCACGCAACGAACACATCTCTGGTCACCTTAAAGACCTCCACTGGCTACCCGTCAATAAGAGGATCACTTTCCGACTGCTCACCCACGCACACAAATCACTCTACGACATCGGACCAGATTGCCTCAACTCTCGACTGTCCTTCTACTCCCCCTCCCGCCAACTCCGCTCTTCCAGCCAAGCCCTCGCCACTGTACCTCGCATCAACAAGACCACCATGGGAGGCAGATCCTTCTCTTACCTGGCTGCCAAAACATGGAACTCACTCCCCGCCTACCTTCGCCTAACCCAGAATCACCTAGCGTTCAGAAAGCAGCTTAAAACGTGGATATTTGACAAATAATCCTCCTCCCCTTCCTAAGCGCCTTGAAACCCTCTGGGTATGTAGTGCGCTATATAAATTTCATGACTTGACTTGACTTGAAGGACTGCCTCACCTCATTTGTCGCGCCACATGACGGGACGTTATGAACCACTTTATATACCTATGCCTTATTCTGGGACTTCTGCATTATAATCTGTTGTAAAGCGCTCCGATACCCTCGGGTCTGGCCAGCGCTATATAAAACTCCTTAAATAAGTATATATATTTGTTCTGTGACAGAGTGATATGGAACATTTTAACTTTCACCAACCAAACCAATTTCTTGGGTTTACAAACTTTCAGTAAGGTTTGTACACCTGACCAATCAGTTTTCACATCTGTTCATAAATGGTACGCTTTGTGAGTCAGTTCATAAACCTACTAGAGCTTTCCCACCCAGATATGTTAAAAATTACCCCTCTTACTGCATGCTTAATACAAGTATTGTGTTCAAATGTCTCAAAAACTTATTTCCCACCAATTTGTAAAAAAGTACGTACGAGACACAGGTCTCCATAAACTCACTGCAGTTGGTGTTATTCCATCCACTTGTGTTTTTCTTGTAACGGATACAAAACTACCTATCATAATTAATTCAAAAGAGATCACGTAATGGGATTCTCCCTTATAATTTGCCACCAACCCAATCAATCCGCATGAAACGTTCAGGGATCTGAACAAACGTTTTGCAGATTTGTCAAACAGCGCTGAAGTGTTTAGTGAAACAAAAAATGCTTTTCCTATGGACTTAACAATATAAAATTAACTATGGAGGCGTTTCACCAACTCTGTGAAATACATGTTAATTGCTCTTTAATCTACTACTGAAAAATGGTGGTTTCTTAATTTAAATTTACCTTGTCTGCGCCACACAAGGCAGCCAATGCAATTTGGCAACTAGAATATCACATCAGACTCTTGCGTCTTTCAACACCACCCCTTTTACTGGCTGAGTGTGGGTAGTTGTGGTGTGCTAGATGGATGTATTTTTTAAGCTAAAGACGAAGTATCTTTTCTGGTTAAAACGTTAGACGCTTCATATTTACTGAGGATTCACAAGGTACAAGAAGTAGAAAAAATTATACTGTTAAGTATGTATATTTGCCTTTAGACCCTTTCCACTTGTTCCAACTTGATCTGAATAGAATTTAGGTCCATATTTACTATGAAATCTGCAAGATCCAAGTGCAAGTAGTGCATCTTGAGAATATCACACATCACAACTGCGCATGTGTTGTAGTTTGCAAAGTGATTATGTACATATAATGAGTTTTGTGAATTGTACATTGTTTTTGTTTTCCTTCGCAGGACGCGTGCCACATTGTTTTCTTTTAAGGTCTCCAAGGCTTCTGAAAGGCTGACTTATGTTCAGGTTTCAAACGTAGCAAGTAAGGCTTGCAGGCTGGAGCCCGACACAATAGCTGCACAGACTTGGAACGCTTGACTGTTCTCTTTGTTGGGTGCTGGTTGGACAGGTCAGCCTCTGCCCTGCATCAATCTCTGCTTCCCAATGCAGCATACAGAGGAACGATCATGTCTGGACTCCACTATTAGGGTTACACAAAGGTGGTGGTGCTCAGTTGGAGCAGACCTATTAGTGACTGGATATTAATGCCCTGGTAGAGCTTCTGTAGATTAGAACAATTCCCAACAGGTATCATTTAAAAGACAATTTCAAAAGTGTATGCAATATGCATTACAAAAATAAACAAAGGAGTCTCTAAGGTTTTTGGGAAAAGGGTATTATTCACCGCTTTAAGAAAAAAAGGGGGGGGGGGTTTCACATGGTAATACAGTTGAACAGCACTGTACAGAACAAATCATGTGACAACCCAGTGGCACTTGGTGAAAAGTGATATATACAGTGATATATACAGTTGGTGAAATTATAAAACAGTAATGTCTCCAAGGATCAAGTTGTAATCACTTAAAACATGAATGGGTCATTTTTTGAGGAGTACAAAACATTATAGGCGCCATAAAATTAAGCTGTAAGGTCGACGGCGTTTCGATCCCCATCAGTCGGGATCGTCATCAGGACAGGGTTGTCGATGAAAACAGTGATCGTCACCCAAGGCGAAGTAGCGTGGATGGAAGGGGTCCAGGCAGTCTGTTACTGGTCCACGGCTGATCGAGGATTCGGCAGACTCTGGTCAGCGGGGACGGTGGACATCTGAATGAATCAGGGCGGAAGAGGCGATAATGGTTTCCAGTACACAAGCCGCCGCCATCGAGCCGCGCGGAGCTCCTGCATTCACTGCGAGCCACGTCCAACTGAGAGAACCCTTATCGCCTCTTCCGCCCTGATTCATTCAGACTGCCTGGACCCCTTCCATCCACGCTACTTCGCCTTGGGTGACGATCACTGTTTTCATCGACAACCCTGTCCTGATGACGATCCCGACTGACGGGGATCGAAACGCCGTCGACCTTACAGCTTAATTTTATGGCGCCTATTATGTTTTGTACTCCTCAAAAAATGACCCATTCATGTTTTAAGTGATTACAACTTGATCCTTGGAGACATTACTGTTTTATAATTTCACCAATTGTCACTACGCGCCAACCACACTGTTCACTCCAGCACTTGCACTGTCACTATCACCAACTGTATATATCACTGTATATATCACTTTTCACCAAGTGCCACCGGGTTGTCACATGATTTGTTCTGTACAGTGCTGTTCAACTGTATTACCATGTGAAAACCTTTTTTTCTTAAAGCGGTGAATAATACCCTTTTCCCAAAAACCTTAGAGACTCCTTTGTTTATTTATGTAATGCATATTGCATACACTTTTGAAATTGTCTTTTAAATGATACCTGTTGGGAATTGTTCTAATCTACAGTATACACCCATCCCAACGTGGTTTATGGGTCCCCTCCTGTTATTCTTACACACTGGTAGAGCTTCAGCAGCAACATTATTAGATATACCTGCAATCCTTAAGAGTAAACACAGCTATTGCAGAAGGTATCATTGGGGGCAGGAATTACCATTGCTCTTCTGTACTGCAACTTTACTGTACACTATTCCTTTGCTGAGTTCCCATATAGTTAACCTCACTTCACCATTGGGTGGAAACCAGGAAAAATCTCTCTTTTTTCCCCTTTGTTTCTTAACTGTAGTAGGAATGGAATGGGGCTGAGCCAGGTGTTGTTTACAGGCTGGAAGGATGCTAGCTACCCGAAAGAGCTTCCAAAATTTGGAATATCCTGGATGCAAAGTGAAAGTTGTCTGCAAAGGCCTGTAAAGGAGATGAAAAGCTGGTTCCGCTGACAGTGGCGTACATTTGCAGAAACCTTACAAATTGCTACATGAAAGTAGTCGGCAAGAGTGAAGTCCTAACAACCACAAAGAGACAGATATGTTTAAGACTGTTAACAAAACTGACAAATGAGACCGCTGTTGAAGGAAAATGGCATTCTCTCAATCAAACCAGTGTACCTGAAGTAGTGGATCAGATGGAACCAGGTTACGATTTTGGGGCTACTGACGACAGGTCAGGTGGAAGACTTTCAGTGTTTTTCTGTTTCAGTGAATGAATAAACTTTTTTGTCTAGGGTGGGTGTTCCAACTCTGTAGGAAAATCTGAGCGAGAGTTTGACGGTGCTAGGTCTGTCCTTGATCGATCATTGTCTGATCCAAAAGACATATCGGGTGTGAATGCCATCAGGTGCAAACTTCCTTTGTTGTTCAAAGACTCACCCTAGAGCCCATTTCTTTCTGGTCTGTGCACAAGAGGCCTCTGAGAAAAGGCAGGAATTTAATATTGTCAAAAGGGGCTTCCTGAGAGAGGATGTGAAGGCTGGCCTGTCAGCCACACTGGATTTCCCTGTATTCCAAACTATTCAACAGTGTCACTGCTGAGCTGCCTTCCCGGTAACATTTTGGAAACGGAAAGTCGACATCAGGAGTGGCATGAGCATTATACGTTCTAGTTCTTGATAGGCTATGGTATTTCGTCTCTAGGGAGTTATCAAGTCTGAGCTTCAATTCAGTTGACAGATCGTTGGTGGCTACATTTCCAATCGTAGAAATAGAAAAGAAGCGATTTGTATAACTTAGTTTCTCGGGGTGATTCCCCTTAACTGTTTAGTAAAGTGGACCTCATACACTTTATAGTCACATGGCAATACATTTTGTATCTACTGAGTATATGATTAATTTTAATTACTGGTGAACTGTATAGAACCTTGGTCTTCCTTGGGGTCCGCGGCGGTCGTCACGGATCGGAGGTAGGGGGGCGGGGGCAGAATTGGGGGGAAGCCGGTATAAAAATTAAAAAAAAATACAAACTTAACATCTTGCTGCTTCTTCGCCGCGTCTCTACTCTGTAGTCCTTCCTCGCTTTGCTTCAACAGGAAGCACACCCAGGCTCCCTGTCAGCCACTCACAACGCTGCCTTAGCCATGTTTCGGCACTCAGATGCTGACTGGGAGCCTGGGCATGTTCTTCATGTAGGCTGTACTGCAGCCTGCATGGAGAACATGTGAAGTGCGCAAGGCTGTTTTCGGAGGCCCGAGAGGGCCGGCCAAGCAGTCATTGCGCACTTAGGAGGGTGCTGCTACTCCTCCCATGCCCCCCCACACAAAGCTGCGGAAGTAGGAGAAAATAAAATGATTATAACACAAGTTATTATTTTATTTTCCCTTTGTTTCACTGCAAAAAAGCAGTGGGGCGACGCTCCTCCACCTTAGCGGAGGAGCCGCCACTGCTTGGGTCACCTAATTTCTTTTTTCAGTAGTCCTACAATACTGAAGGGAGCTAACAGGTTATGTAAAGACAGTCAATCATGTGAGTGACCGTTTTTAGCGTTCTTTGGAACAATTTGAAAAAGGCACTGAGGCCTAGGGGTAGAAGTGGAGTGATACGAACAAGGGAGAAGAATTAAACTTCTGTGCTATTATATATCACGAGGAACATTTGTGTTTTCATATCTTTCGTGATTGAGTCCCACATTGACTGCAGTTCCTAGACACATGGATAAACAAAGTGTTACATCCAATGAAGAGATGAGAAGTATAATAAATAAGAATAAGATTTATTCTTATACAAGTACAACACTCAGATCCAAACCTAGTGTTTCTTCTACCAGCTCCAGCTTAGACTGACCAGCCAGAGCCCAACATTCTAAACTGCTAGGCAACATCTAATTGAAAGATGCAATAATAACATAACATTGTTAAAGGTACATTAAATGAAAATATAAACAGAATAATACATGAACATAAGATATAACACACCTCCTCTCCTTACAACATCTAAGACAAATTCAAGTTACCTAATCATACAAATACTTAAGTGTAGACTTTAACCTAGAACTAGTTCTAATAGAAGAACTAGACAATTCTGGAGAAACAATAGAATCATTCTCAACATGTGCATCAGAAATTGACTCAGAATTTTGTGAAACATATAGGCTACTATCTTGTGAAACATCTCTTAGAACAGATAAGTCACTGGCTTTTGATGACTAACAAACTGTGTGACTGAATGGACCATAGAAAGAATCATCAGATTGAACCATAAAATCTGATTCTACTGAATTTATCACTCTGGCAACATTTCTGTTACTCCACCATTTTCCACCTACTACCATAACCAAATGTTTGCCTACTTTGACAATAGTTGTTTCCGAATACAATCTAGACCCCTTAACTTTAAAAGGTCTTTTGATTCTGACTCTGTCTCCTACTTTAAATTCCTCTTTTTTTACATGTTTGTTCTCATCATATCTAGATTTTGACTTAATTTGAGAACTTTTCACTTTCATTTTGACTATATCCAATTTGGGAGCATTTTTCCCAAAGTGAGTTTTACTCACAACCCATTCTGGAGAAAGTTCATTAAATGACTCTCTCCCACGCAACATAGCAAACGGAGTGACTCCAGTTGTGGAATGGGGAGTGTTATTATACGACCAAATTCTGTCACATACTACTTCTTGTACTATCAGACCTGAAGAAATGGCTAATTGAACAGAATCTTTTACAACACGGTTCACTCTTTCTACTAAACCATTTCCCTGTGGGCTGTAAAGTGCCGTAGTTAAATGTTTTATTCCAAGATTACTCAAAAAATCTCTCATATCGTGTGAAACAAATTGCACACCGTTATCCGAAACCAGATATGCAGGAACCCCTTCAGATCTGAACAGTTTTTTCAAAAATTTAATAACACTTTCAGTTTTGGGATCCTTCATAAATTTGAAAGACACCCATTTTGAGTGGTAATCTACAATTGTTAAAATAAATCTGAAACCTTGATTTAAACCACCCACAGGACATAAAAAATCAATCCCTAGCTTCTCCCAAGGATTTTTTGGAAAATTGACTGGAGATAAAGGAGAATTAGATGTGTGAGAAGACTTTTCAGCATGAGTGTACTCAACACAATTGTTCAATAAGGTCTCCACACTGACATCCATTCCAGGCCACCAGTAATGTAACCTCAATCTTTTTTTTGTACTGGTGATACCCCTATGACCTTTGTGGGCCAGGGCAATACTTTTATCTCTGATTGAAGTTGGAGGAATGAGTACGGAACCTCTCAAAACAAAATTGTTTTCGAGACTTAATTCCTCCTTGACTTTGGAAAAAGGAAGTAAGTACATTTTTGTCAAGTTGATTTTCTCTTGGCCATCCCTCAGATATAAATCGTCTAAGAATTTCTTGAGAGTAATCTTCTGCCGAGGCTTTTACCCAATCAGATTGAGAAACGACACTCTCCATCAATCTTAAACCTTCGACCAGACTGATTACAACTTCTTTGTCATCAATCACGGTATCATACCCAGAATCTTGTAAGGGACACCTGGATAAAAAATCTGCTTTAAAGTTTTTACCACCAGGGATTTGTCGCATTACAAAATGAAAATCATAAAGTTTTAAAAACAAACGAACCAACCTAGGACTAGCATTTCTTAACCCCTTATCATTCCAAATAAAAATTAGTGGCTTGTGATCAGAAATCAGGATACATTCTCTGCCCCAAACATAAGTGGAAAAATGTTTAACATCCCACACACAAGCTAGGGCCTCTTTCTCTATAGTGCTGTAGTTCTTCTCCGAAGAAGAGAGTTGACGTGACGCAAATGCAATGACATTCTCAATCCCATCAACCACTTGACTAAGTACAGTACATAACCCAAATTTACTGGCATCTACTGTAATATATGAAGTGTTTTCCTCATTAAAAGGTTTAAGAGCAGGAGCAGTGATTATCAAATTCTTAAGTTTCTCAAATGCTAAAGTTTGTTCACTACCCCACATGAACTTAACCTTATTCCTAGTTAAAAATCTTAGAGGTTCGCTAATCAAGGCAAAATTTTGAACAAACCTTGAGTAGAACTCACTCAACCCTAAGAATGACCTCAACTGATCTTTGTTAGCAGGTCGAGCACATTCACGGATAGCTTTCAACAAATCCTGTTTAGGACTAATGCCACTTTGAGAGATGACATGACCCAGATATTCTACCTGATCAAGTAAACAATTTACATTTTTGTTTCTTGACCGTCATGCCATGCTTGTTTAGTATACCTAAAACTTGATCTAATTTTGAAAGATGTTCCTGTACTGTATTGGTGGAAATTAATATATCATCTTGATATGCTAAGACATCCTTGACATCTCCAAAAAGTGGTACATTAATTTTTGAAAAACTGAGGCTGCAGAAGCCAGACCAAACGGTAACCTCAAAAATCTAAAAGCACCAAATGGCGTATTAAAACCGGTTAGATCTTTAGACTCATTGTGCAATTCAATTTGATGGTAAGCAGCTCTTAAGTCTATAGTGGAGAAGACCTTCGTACCTTTTAATTGAGCCAACATGTCCTGGATGCGGGGTAAAGGAAAACAATCAATTTGAATATTTTTATTCAGTGACTTTAGATCAATACACAATCTGAGCTCATCACAATTCTTTTTAAGAGCGACCACTATGGGAGAAATCGACAGCGATTAATCAATTTGTTCAATGACCCCATCATTGCATAATTGATCAAGATGACTTTTAAGTTTATTTCTAATACTGAGAGGGACATGTCTAACCTTATGGATAGTTGGAAAGGCATCTAGTTTAAAAATTATTTTATGTTCAAATCCTTTGACTGAACCTAATTTGTCTGAGAAGACATCTCGATGTTTATTAATTATATCTTCTAAGGACAAACGATCAGTGAACACTGAATTCACATTCTTGGAACGATCTAGACAAATTGGTTTATCAGTACCCGGTCTCAATACCATACCAAATTTCCCTTGGTCCTTCCAACCAAGAATATTATAACCCTTATTTGCTATATAGATCTTAGATTCAATAATCCTATCTTCAAAGGTGAGACTATCGTTAAAGTAACCCATCATGTTAATTTCCTGTCCGTTAAAGGCTACAGTGCGAATATCAGGAGGTATTAGATCAACTCCTTTCCATTCTTTAAAGAAAAATATGTCAGAAAGGATAGTAACAGGAGAAGCAGAGTCCACTGTCACCTTCACAGGAACTTCACCAATTTTCATATCACATATAGGATCATCACCATTAGAATTTTGGTGTGAGTCAACCATGTCAATGGATAATAAAATCTTTTTAATAGACTCATTCTGCTTAACAATGCCCACCTCATTTAAATTATCCATTTCAAGATACATCGTTTTAGACTTAAATTTACATGCAGAAGTAAGATGTCCAATTTTCTTACAATTGGCACACTGTTTCTTTAAGGCCGGACAGGTAGGGGAGTTAGCGAGATGTGACTTTGACCCACATCTGAAACACTGGAGAGATTTATCTCCTTTTTTTGATTCATTTTTGTTAGTAAGCTTATCTTTATGAGAGATTTGAGAGAAGTGTTGTGACACTTTATTTACCGATTCAGTAATAGTAGGCTTGATAGAATTATTACCAAGTTCTTTAGAGGCAGAAACGGACCTCTCAATGCCCCTTGCTAATTCTAAAGTTTCAGTAAGTGAGGGATTCCTACAACATAAGATCTTCTTTTGAATTTCATTATTAAAACAATTAACAACTAATTGGTCCCTTAAATATTGTTCAATAGGACCTTCAAATTCACAAGAAGCAGCGAGAATTCTCAGTTCTGCCAAAAGGTATCAATGCTTTCTTGTTCCCTTTGTTTTCTGGTGTAAAACTTATGTCTTTCGACAATAATGCTTGGCTCATCTTTAAAGTGGTTTTCTAATCTCGCTACTGCCTCAGTGTATTCATTCCAATCATCAGAAGGTGGCCGAATAACTTCAGGTTGATGATCAAAAATTATTTGGCCTTCTGCACCCAAAGCGCTGTATAACATGGCGTTTTTCCTTGTGGGAGGACATTTTACTCCATCAATTGCTATTATATAGCTGTTAAAAGCTTTAAACCACTGGACACATTTAATTTTAGGTGTACCAGGCTCAGGGAGAAAAGGCGAGGGAAGGACTGCTGTTTGTAAGGCCATAATGTAATACGAAAAATATTAAATTAAAGAAATAACCAGGCAAAATATCAGTAAAATCTTATGTAAGTGTAAACAAAGTAGGTACACAGAAAACGTTTGATATTAAACAATAAATCCTAAAATCATTTCAACACCTACTATTTTGGTAATGATAAATGAACATTCTAAAAAGATTAGCATCAAAATTAACATTAAACATTAACATAAATGTTAAGCGATGCACACCAGCGACAAAAATACCTCACCAAATATAAAATAAATGTTTTAAACAGGAAGTTGTGTATATCAGCGTAAAAATACACAGTAGAATTAGGGCATGGATATGAGAATGAGAAATCAGCATGAAAAAGAATATTAAACAGAACACTGTGTACCAGCGAAGAAATGCACGATAATGCCTCAAGTAAACGATAATTATGTGTTAATGAAGCTGTGCACATCAGCGTGGAAATGTACAGAAAATTAAAATGTAAAATAAATGTTCACTTCATAAAATTGTAGTCTTGAAAAATATATGTAATTGTTACTCGTAGATCAGCGTATAAATACCGAGTTGCGATATTGCAGCCGTCAATATTTGCTTCGAGAAATTGCAGCCGGTTTAAGTGTTTCCGGTTGAAGTGTATTTGCATTGTGATGAAGAACAGCTGCCACGTTGTGATGAGGACGGAACAGCGTAACGAGCGTAATGACGTTCAGGACCAACGAGATGAAGAAAATGAAGACAAGCCGCTGTAGAAGGCTCACGCTGAATTCCTGAATGGAGCGGCGATTTCAGACCGGCAAAGAAGATGACGAAACCGGAGACGAGCGTTCCACAAACAGCCGGTAAAGCTTTTTAAAAGATGCCATCAGGCAAGATATCCATGAGTTAAAATTAAGTATATTTTAGTATATTTTCCCCAAAAATTTAATTGGTACAATTCCAACGTGTTGAATAACCAGCAGAAATAACGCGCAAAGAGTTTATAATTGACTGAGTACCTCTACGAGCAGTAAATGCAGCGAAGCTCCCAGTAGATAAAATATGAATTCAAAACAATAGAGTTTACAATGAGGGAATATTAAGTATAAAAGAGCTCTAGTTAGATGAAGTTAAGAATTCAAAATGCTACGAGCCTGCATCGATAAGGTTAATGAAAAAAGTTCCCAGTAGAGTTAAACTCAAAAGCGCAATTAAAGTTTTAAAAGCTTGTAAAAGGAATTTATCACAAAATCAAACTGGATATAAGTGAAGGCTTATCTCAAAGGTAGATGATAATCTTCTTAAAGGTCAGCAGGTCATCAATCAGTTATCAAGAAGCACTGTAGTTCTGATAGGATCTTCTTTAGAGGCCAAAAGTGATGGGTTCAGGGAGTGCTGACTTGACCACCTCGTCGCCAAATTTATGTTACATCCAATGAAGAGATGAGAAGTATAATAAATAAGAATAAGATTTATTATTATACAAGTACAGCACTCCGATCCAGACAGAGTGTTTCTTCTATCAGCTCCAGCTTAGACTGACCAGCCAGAGCCCAACATTCTAAACTGCTAGGCAACATCTAATTGAAAGATGCAATAACAACATAACATTGTTAAACGTACATTAAATGGAAATATAAACAGAATAATAAATTAACATAAGATATAACACAAAGGAAAATAGTTGGTGACGCTCATTGACTCAGTTAACCTAATATAGTTCTTGTCCTTAACATCCTGCTCTTCCTTCTTCCCATTTGTAAAAAAACAACAGGAGTACAACCCATAAACCAACGTGGGAGCAGGGTAGGAGGATATAAAAAACAAACAATATCCCACAAGGTAATATTTGAGAGGCAGGTAAATGTGCATGCTTACAGCATTGCTAGCAAAGATACAAGGAGACTCAAAATCGTTTCTAGGGTGTGCATATAGCATCATATATTCAAACAAGGGTATACATTTAGTACAGTTAAAGCAGCACTGTATGGACAAGAGTACAAAAAGCAACCCCAATTGTACTTGGTGCAAGGTGTATGTGAGTGACACAAGAAGGCGTCGCAAGTGACAATTGTGCACAGCTAAGGACGGCGCAAGTGAAGTGAGTGCAAATTATATACAGATGTGATGAGATAAAAATGGCTAGAGACACGACTTAAACACTATTTAAGTTTGATCATTCTGAGGAGCCATTTTAGGTGGAGCGCCAGCAGATGCGCTGTGTGTTGTCGACGAACGTTTCGATCCTCGGTTAGTAGGGATGGTCATCAGGACAGGGATGCTGTGAATTTAGTCAGTGCTGTGGAAAGGAAGGGAAGAGTTAGGCTTGGGGAAAAGGGGCTGTCTAAGTATCATTAGGTCAATAGGGTGGGTCTCGAAGGGACATTTTTATAATTAGGAAAAGTGGACAACTATGTCAAACTGGCATGAAGGAAGCGGGTACAAGGGCTGACACGCACACTCTATGGAGTAGCTGTCTACATTACAGAAAGCTTGGTATCGGGATATAATGGGCCGTACCTGTATTAAAGAGGAAACCAATGTCCAAAGGCAGACAGGATTATCAAAATGGGACGTAATCTCAGTCAGGAATCAAAGACGGAGCCGAAGGCTGAGGGATAAGAGAAAGTAATTAGGCTGAGGGCCATCTGGACAGAGGGAAGGAGTAAGGAAAAATTGGATAGGTCGAGGGTACCTGAAGGGGAGCAACGAATTACCAGCTACGAGTCTGGGGAATCAGATCGATATCCCTTGTAGTTCAGCGCTGCGTGGAGACGCTGAAAAAGCATAGGAAAGACTAATGTTAGACCGTCATGAAAATGACCGGCGCTGGAGTAGATAGCAGGGTGGAGCAAACTGGTAATGGTTATTTACCTGGATGCGTGGTGCCGAAAAGGGGGGGTGGCGCGGTAATTTGTAGTCCCGTATTGTCCAGCGCCGCGTGGAAAACGCTGAGAAAGTACAAGAAAGGAGGAGATTATTAGCTCGGACTCGAGTGGAATTAAAGCGGGTAACAGGATGAAAACAGACCGCTGGTGGTCTATTACCTGGATACGTGGCGCCCTCGGAGGTGGCGCGATAGTTTGCAGTCCCGCGATAGTCCGGTTGATTAAGGCTGTAAAAACACCAGACCGAAAGGTAGACCCCTGAATGTAAAGCCGCTCGTGAATGGACATCGGCGGAGGGTTAGAGGGATAAATAGACATACCTGGGTCGATCGGCTGAAAAAGAATGAATTCAAGCGGGGTAGTGACGGTGTCCGGAGTGGAAAAACGCCAAGGCGCTTCCGGTAAAGAAGGCAGGGGGGGGCCAATCGACAAGGGAAGGCACGTGGTGATGGGCGGGAAGGAAAATGTGTAACGTGATGCAGGGACGGAGGGCCAATCACCGGGACAGAAGGGGTGGAGAGAAGGGGCAGCGTCAGAACTAGTCACAATATCATATAGCAGGCACAATGGCAACCAGTAGACCTCTTAAATGACAGGGTATTGTGATTACCACGGTAACCGGGATACAACATTACGGGAGTAGACACAGTATATATTAAGTATATCTGTTATAGGTTGGGCATGGAAAGCAGCAAGGAATAACAAACAGTATTGTTGGATTGTAGTTTGGCACATAAAAGACATGATATATATACAGACAGTAATCGTGGAAAAACATAGTGTTATTCAGTTGTTATTTAGCAAGAGAGAAATGAGCAATTGCCAGGATAGCACGTATGTATACAGCTGGGAACTGAATACAGGGTGAATTGATTCTTGTAATAAAGTAGCTAAGGAGGGAGGCCTAGAGAGCAGAGGAATAGGATGAATAAGATGGAGATAGTACTATTCCATTCATCAATTGTGTTTAAAGCTTGGTGAACAGTGTTACATAGAGTCATCCATTTACATTCAGCCCTATTGAGTAGTGTCTTGATAAAACCCCCTCTCTTAGGTAGGGACAGTTTTTCAATGACTTGCCATCTCAAGTCGGTGTCTGCGTGATTTTTTTCCATGAAGTGGGTGACTAACAGGGCAGTTGTCACTTTGCAATTTATCCTGCTCTTATGTTGTATGATACGTTGTTTTATCATTTGCGTAGTTTGTCCGATATATGTAAGATTGCATGGGCAGGAGATGGCGTAAATCACGTTCTGAGAACAGCAGTTTGTGAGCTTCTTCAATTTGTATGTTTTGCCTCTGTTCATGAAATCTTTGGTGTTGATGGTCAATTCGCACACACTGCATTTATAGTGACCTGTGGCGGGAACTAGACCCCACGTCGCGGTGAGAGTATGTATCTGGTCTTCTTCCTCCGGCCATGTAATGGCGCGGACAAGGTGACTAGCCAAATTTGCTCCTCGTTGATACGAGAACAGTGGGGGATCCTGAAAAGAATTGGAAGGGCGAAGTAAAGACCAGTTCTTTTTGATGATCTTGGAAATATTGTTACTTTCTGGGTTGAATTTTGACACAAAGGGTATCCGGGTCATAGGTGATTTGGGTTGTGGTGTAAGAAGAATATCTCTGTGGCAATACCATGCCCTCTTGCGGGCCCGGGTGACTAATCGTTTAGGGTATCCTCTGTTGATCAATTTGATTGTAAGAGGTTCAGCTTCCCGAAAATAGTCTTTTCGCCATTTGCAGTTGCGTCTTATACGCAAAAATTGGCCATACGGGAGCCCGTCTTGCAGCCTCCGGGGATGACGACTGGAATATTGGAGCAGAGTATTCGGTTCCGTAGGTTTACGATAGAGGACAGTTCCTAGTTTTCCTTCTTCGGCATGTATGCTAACGTCGAGAAAAGGGAGATCATTTCTGGTGCAGTTACTGGTAAATTTCAAGTGGTCTTGGGTTTGGTTTAGCCAATTCAAAAAGAGATTGAGAGCAGTGTCTGTACCATTCCAAAGCAGCAGGACGTCATCAATATATCTTTGCCAGAGATTAATCTGGCCATAGAAGGGATTATTGCTGGAAAGAATAAGGGTTTTCTCAAGATGGTAAACAAAGAGGATGGCAAAATTTGGAGCAAAGCAAGCTCCCATGGAGACACCCTTAATTTGGAGGTAATGCGTGTCACGATACAGAAAATAGTTGTTATGTAAAGCTATTCGCAGCAGATTCATGATGAAATCCGTGGGGATGCGTGTTGGTTAGGGTCTGAATTGTAGTAAAGATTCAATGACTACGAGGCCCTCTTGATGAGGAATGTTTGTATATAATGACTCAATGTCAAGTCCGGCCATAAGTTGTGAATCTGGATCAAATGGAAGTTCTTCCACAATATTGATAAGGTCCGCCGTGTCTCGTATGTAGGTTTCGGTGCTGGGTACGAATTCCTTAATGATAGCATCTATGTATTTTCCTAATGGCTCTAGGATAGAACCACAACCACTCACAATAGGTCTTCCTGGGGGGTTTTGGCTGTCCTTGTGTATCTTCGGAAGTGCATAGAGTACTGGTGTCCGGGGATGTAAATTATTAAGGAAGTCATATTCTTTTTTAGTCAAAATGTACATATCTCTGGCTTGTCCAGGAATCGTTTGTATCTTTACTCTGATGTCGTTCATAGGATCTTTGGTTAGTTTCCGGTAGTGGTCAGTATTGGCGAGTTGTCGATTGATTTCCAGGTCGTATTGGTTAATTCCCATCAACACGATGCCTCCGCCCTTGTCTGCTGGCTTTATGATGATCTCAGTGTTGTTCTTCAAAGCAAGGAGAGCATGTTTCTCAGTCAAGGGTAAGTTATAGGGAACATATTGGAATTTCGACTGAAGTTCACCAATTTCTTGCATTACCCGGCGTTCGAAGGTCAAAATCTCGGGAGGCATGGAATGAGATGGAGGGTTAAATGTGGATGGTAGATGGAATTGTGATTGTCGGAATGAACCGGAGTCAGGCTTGTCCGCAAAGAATTGTTTGAGTCTAATGTGTCTAAAGAATCTCAAAAGGCTTGCTTGTAGTTCAAGGTAGTTAGTTCGTTCAGTTGGAACGAAACTTAAGCCACGTGATAGGAGCGTTGTTTCCTCAGGGGTCAGACAATGATTGGACAAGTTAAAGATGGGGATACAGAGGTCTGAAGAGAGGGGTTCTGTAAGGGATCAATAGATTGCGTTGTAGCCAATCGATCATCTGTTGCTGGATCAGGATTCGTCGTTGAACTTAGCAAATTCATTGTGGTGGTCCCCATTGGTAATAACGGTTCCGGGTTTGTTGGTCGCCTGCGAATTGCGGTTGGTATTGACGGCCTCTGGTGACACGTGGTGGTAGTTGTCCGCGGCCTCATACTAAAAAACCGGATGGAAGAAGGGGTTGTGGTCTGATGGCGGTTCCAAAAGTGCTGGGTCCGTCTGAGGAGTCAGAATCGTCAACTGAGGTGTTTGAGGAGTCCGAGAAGGTGATTCTCTGATTGTTGCGAGAGCTACTGTATTACAAGAATCGATTCACCCTGTATTCAGTTCCCAGCTGTATACATACGTGCTATCCTGGCAATTGCTCATTTCTCTCTTGCTAAATAACAACTGAATAACACTATGTTTTTCCACGATTCCTGTCTGTATATATATCATGTCTTTTATGTGCCAAACTACAATCCAACAATACTGTTTGTTATTCCTTGCTGCTTTCCATGCCCAACCTATAACAGATATACTTAATATATACTGTGTCTACTCCCGTAATGTTGTATCCCGGTTACCGAGGTAATCACAATACCCTGTCATTTAAGAGGTCTACTGGTTGCCATTGTGCCTGCTATATGATATTGTGACTAGTTCTGACGCTGCCCCTTTTCTCCACCCCTTCTGTCCCGGTGATTGGCCCTCCGGCCCTGCATCACGTTACACATTTTCCTTCCCGCCCATCACCACGCGCCTTCCCTTGTCGATTGGCCCTCCGGCCTTCTTTACCGGAAGCGCCTTGGCGTTTTTCCACTCCGGAGACCGTCACTACCCCGCTTGAATTCATTCTTTTTCAGCCGATCGACCCAGGTATGTCTATTTATCCCTCTAACCCTCCGCCGATGTCCATTCACGAGCGGCTTTACATTCAGGGGTCTACCTTTCGGTCTGGTGTTTTTACAGCCTTAATCAACCGGACTATCGCGGGACTGCAAACTATCGCGCCACCTCCAAGGGCGCCACGTATCCAGGTAATAGACCACCAGCGGTCTGTTTTCATCCTGTTACCCGCTTTAATTCCACTCGAGTCCGAGCTAATAATCTCCTCCTTTCTTGTACTTTCTCAGCGTTTTCCACGCAGCGCTGGACAATACGGGACTACAAATTACCGCGCCAGCCCCCCTTTTCGGCGCCACGCATCCAGGGAAATAACCATTACCGGTTTGCTCCACCCTGCTATCTACTCCAGCTCCGGTCATTTTCATGCCGGTCTAACATTAGTCTTTCCTATGCTTTTTCAGCGTCTCCACGCAGCGCTGAACAACAAGGGACATCGATCTGATTCCCCAGACTCGTAGCTGGTAATTCGTTGCTCCCCTTCAGGTACCCTCGACCTATCCAATTTTTCCTTACTCCTTCCCTCTGTCCGGATGGCCCTCAGCCTAATGTCTTTCTCTTACCCCTCAGCCTTCGGCTCCATCTTTGATTCCTGACTGAGATTACGTCCCCTTTTGATAATCCTGTCTGCCTTTGGACATTGGTTTCCTCTTTAATACAGGTACGGCCCATTATATCCCAATACCAAGCTTTCTGTAATGTAGACAGCTACTCCATAGAGTTTGCGTGTCAGCCCTTGTACCCGCTTCCTTCATGCCAGTTTGACATAGTTGTCCACTTTTCCTAATTATAAAAATGTCCCTTTGAGACCCACCCTATTGACCTAATGATACTTAGACAGCCCCTTTTCCCCAAGCCTAACTCTTCCCTTCCTTTCCACAGCACTGACTAAATTCACAGCATCCTTCTCCTGAAGACGATCCCTTCTAACCGAGGATCGAAACGTTCGTCGACAACACACAGCGCATTGCTGGCGCTCCACCTACAATGGCTCCTCAGAATGATCAAACTTAAATAGTGTTTAAGTCGTGTCTCTAGCCATTTTTATCTCATCACATCTGTATATAATTTGCACTCACTTCACTTGCGCCGTCCTTCGCTGTGCACAATTGTCACTTGCGTCGCCTTCTTGTGTCACTCACATACACCTTGCACCAAGTACAATTGGGATTGCTTTTTGTACTCTTGTCTATACAGTGCTGCTTTAACTGTACTAAATGTATACCCTTCCTTCTTCCCAAGCATTTTAAACACCCCGCTAACCGAGGCATATTACTGAGCAGCTCTAAACAGTGGAGTTACTTTTAAAACATCACAGGTGTCCCCTCATCCCAGTAGCTGTTGGCTGTCCATGCGTCCTCCGTTTTCCAGCGGCAGCAGTATGAACTTAGCTCCTGGGTTTTGTTTTTTTGTGGATTTTTTTAATCCGTTGTCCAGATTGAGAAGTACATTGTGCATCACTCTTCCCATCCGTACAGTGTTCCCTTATTGGCTTCTTTTTCCTTCTGTAAGGCTCAATCAGCCCATCGTCTTCCATTCTATGGTGCGCACATACAGCTTTAACCATACCCAGTCCTCCGTGGCTGACATGCTCTAGAGATACATTGCTAACTTGGGATATTTATGCCTAGCCAATGTGTCCATTTATATATCAATAGGACAGAATCCTTTACTGTGAATGCTTCCATCTCCACGTTAGAAAGGCCAACCCCATCCCCCCCCCCCCCCATGCTTTAACCCCTTCGCTGCTAGGCCTTTTCCCCTCCTGTGCTAAGCCTTTTTTTGGCGTTTTGGAGTAGTGCGCGCTTAGGCCCTTGTAACTTTTTGACCACATAAGGTATCCGCGCCAAATTTGCGTCCTTTTCTTCCAACATCATGTGGATTCTAAAGGCGCCCAGGGTTTGTGGATTCCCTTGGAGGGGTCCCAGAAATTAACCAAAATAGTGATTTTTTTGTTTTTTTCAGAAAAATGGGAAAAACGGGCTGCAAATGAAAGCCTCTGGATTTTTCCCTGAAAATGGTATCACAAAAGGGTTTGTGGGGCTGAAATCTCCATTTTCTCAGCTTTCAGGGAATGACAGTCTTTTGTCAGAGAACCGAAATTTTTCACTCAGTTTTGGCATTTTTCTGGGACATAGCCTATTTTTGCTATTTTTAGAGCTTTCCACCTCCTTCCAGTTAATGGTAGAAATGAGTTTGAAAGCAATAATGGATCCTGGAAAGCTTTACATTTTCGAAAAGTAGACAAAATTCTGAATTCAGAAAGGGGTCATTTGTCTAAATCCATGAAGGTTTCGTTATAGAAACTAACAGTTAGATATTGGAATATTTGAAATTTTGTTGAAAAAAACAGCCTTTTGTCTCAACGTTTTCACCTATAACTTTTTCTAATTTTGACAGCTCTTGGAAAGCAATATACCGTTACATCCGTTAGACCTTCCTGGTTGTGGGGATATATAGGACTTGTAGTTTCACCAAGAACCCGACGAACCCAGATCCAAAAACTGAGCAGCAACTTGCAATGGTATTTTTTCATTTACTGGGTATAGTGCACTTTGTCTTGGAAAATGTATACATGGAATAATCTGTATGAAAGACACCTATGTATTTCTGAATTGGGTACAAATTATAGAGTTCAGAAACAGTATATAATTGCACATTTTCAAAGTTGGAAATACTCATACTAGCATGAGAATTATTGGTCATTTTTCATAAAGATTTTTTTTTTACACAATGTCTTTCATTGAAAGGGAGATATGCATGAAAGCTCAATTGGTAATAACAGTTGATTTACAAATCTGAATTACCCCAAGTGTCCCGATAAAAACGGTACCTCACTTGTGTGGGTCGGCCTTGTGCCTGCGACAGGAAACGGCGCAAAATGCAACGTGGTCACACCTAAATTTTGCAGTTACAAATTGACCCTTTTTTGGCAAAGTGCCTACCTGTAGTTTTTGCACCCTAGCTCTGCCGGCACCTAGGGAAACCTAGCGAACCTATACACTTTTGAAAAGTAGACTCCCAGGGGAATTCAGGATGGGGTGACTCGACTACCTACCACCAGGTTTTGTTACCCAGAATCCCTTGCAAAGCTAAGATTTTGACAAAATAAACACATTTTCCTCACATTTCTGTGGTGGAAAGTTCTGGAATCTGCGAGGATCAACAAATTTCCACCCACCCAGCGTTCCCCCAGGTCTCCCGATAAAAACGGTACCTCACTTGTGTGGGTCGGCCTTGTGCCTACGACAGGAAACGGCACAAAATGCAACGTGGTCGCACCTCAATTTCCCAGTGAAATTTTACGTTCTTTGGACAAAGAGACTACCTTTTGTTTTTGAGCCGTAGCTCAGCCAGCACCTAGGGAAACCTAGCAAACCTATACATTTTGGAAAACTAGACACCCAGGGCAATTCAGGATGGGGTGACTCGTCTGCCTACCCTCAGGTTTTGTTACCCAGAATCCCTTGCAAATCTAAAAATTTGACCAAAAAAACACATTTTCCTCACATTTCTGTGGTGGAAAGTTCTGGAATCTGCGTGGATCAACAAATTTCCACCCACCCAGCGTGCCCCCAGGTCTCCCAAAAAAAATGGTACCTCACTTGCGTGGGTAGGCATAGTGGCCGCGACATGAAACAGCGCAAAACGCAGCATGGTCGTACCTCAATTTCCCAGTGAAATTTAGCACGTTTTGGACAAAAAGTCTACCTTTTGTTTTTGCGCCGTAGCTCTGCCAGCACCTAGGGAAACCTAGCAAACCTATACATTTTTGAAAACTAGACACCCAGGGCAATTCAGGATGGGGTGACTCGTCTGCCTACCCCCAGGTTTTGTTACCCAGAATCCCTTGCAAACATAAAAATTTGACCAAAAAAACACATTTTCCTCACATTTCTGTGGTGGAAAGTTCTGGAATCTGCGTGGATCAACAAATTTCCACCCACCCAGCGTGCCCCCAGGTCTCCCGAAAAAAATGGTACCTCACTTGCGTGGGTAGGCATAGTGGCTGCGACATGAAACAGCGCAAAACGCAGCATGGTCGCACCTCAATTTCCCAGTGAAATTTAGCACGTTTTGGACAAAAAGACTACCTTTTGTTTTTGCGCCGTAGCTCTGCCAGCATCTAGGGAAATCTAGCAACCCTATACATTTTTGAAAACTAGACACCCAGGGCAATTCAGAATGGGGTGACTCGTCTGCCTACCCCCAGGTTTTGTTACCCAGAATCCCTTGCAAACATAAAAATTTGACCACAAAAACACATTTTCCTCACATTTCTGTGGTGGAAAGTTCTGGAATCTGCGTGGATCAACAAATTGCCACCCAACCAGCGTGCCCCCAGGTCTCCCGAAAACAATGGTACCTCACTTGCGTGGGTAGGCATAGTGGCTGCGACATGAAACAGCGCAAAACGCAGCAAGGTCGCACCTCAATTTCCCAGTGAAATTTAGCACGTTTCGGACAAAAAGACTACCTTTTGTTTTTCGCCATAGCTCTGGCAGCACCTAGGCAAATCTAGCAAACCTATACATTTTTGAAAACTAGACACCCAGGGCAATTCAGGATGGGGTGACTCGTCTGCCTACCCCCAGGTTTTGTTACCCAGAATCCCTTGCAAACATAAAAATTTGACCAAAAAAACACATTTTCCTCACATTTCTGTGGTGGAAAGTTCTGGAATCTGCGTGGTTCAACAAATTTCCACCCACCCAGCGTGCCCCCAGGTCTCCCGAAAAAAATGGTACCTCACTTGCGTGGGTAGGCATAGTGGCTGCGACAGGAAACGGTTCAAATCGTACGGTGGTGAATTTACATTACCTTATTGCAAAACTACCTTGATTTTGGGGGGGGGGCATCTGAGTTTGTGGCCCGGGGCTCGGTGGTATTCTTTGCAAAGTAGCAAACCCAAACAGTTCTGAAAACTAGACACCCGGGGGAGTCCAGGGAGGTATGGCATGCATGGGTCCCCCAATGTTTTCCTACCCAGAATTCCTTGCAAACCTCAAAAATAGGTAAAAATAGCACTTTTCCAAACTTTTTGGCGTGGGATCGCTGTGCCGGCAAAAAAGTCCTACCACCCTGCGTTCCCCTTGTTCTCCCGAGTAAAAGGATACCACACCTTAACAGAGTTACTCAAAAGTCAAACATTCAAGCACGGCTATCTATTCCTTAAAGACACACACGTACAGGTTGGATTTGGCACAAGGGCGAGTGATGGTTCAGTACATAAAATTTTATTAACAAGATATTTCAAAAAAATGAAATGCTCTGTCAATAAATAAATGCATAAAAACTGAACCAGTGACTCGCAACTGGTGAGCTGTAAAGCCACGACAAGGCACCAACCGTTTTACAGGCCATTCACGCACCTTTCATACCTGATACAAACCAGACCATTGACACCATCCGAATGGAAAAGCAACACATAACAACAATCACAATAAGGGGCAAGGTACACCCTACTGCAGAAAGAGAAAAAAAACAATTATTACTGCACACCCATCTAATCCGCAAGCACACACACATACTGGTTGGATTTGGCATGAGGGTGAGTGATGATTCAGTACATACAATTGTATTTGCAAGTAATTTCACAAAAATGAAATGCACTGCGAATAATTGAAAGTATGATAAACTGAACCACTGACTCACAGCTCGTGAGCTGTAAAGCCACGTCAAGGCACCAACCTCTTTACAGGCCATTCATACACCTTTCGTACGCGTGACACATACAAAACATTCACACCGCCAGCCGCGGACCCATCACATTCCAACACTCACACCAGCAAACAGCGCCATTCAAGGGCCCATCACTTTCACACGCCCACATTTCGGACACTGCAACTACACAAAATGATGGACTGTGTGGAGTGTCACTCAACTAGCAGTGTGTGTAGTGACCAACAGAAAGTAACTACTCACACACCGCCTGCCGAGCGCCAGTCCACCCACACCACCATCCAAGCACCATCCAAGCACCAGACCATGCACACCGCCAGCCAAACACCACTCAGCGCACACCGACAGCCAAGTACCACTCCACACACACCACCGGCCAAGCATCACTCCACGCACACCACCAGCGAAGCGCCACTCCACGCACACCGCCAGCCAAGCACCACTCCGTGCACAGACAGCCAAGTACCACTCCATGCACACCACCAGCCAAGCGCCCCTCCACACACACCACCAGCCAAGCGCCACTCCACAAACACAACACCAGCCAAGCACCACTCCGTGCACAGACAGCCAAGTACCACTCCACGCACACCGTCCAGCCAAGCGCCACTCCACACACACCGCCAGCCAAGCACCACTCCACACACACCGCCAGCCAAGCACCACTCCACACACACCGCCAGCCAAGCACCACTCCGTGCACAGACAGCCAAGTACCACTCCATGCACACCACCAGCCAAGCGCCCCTCCACACACACCACCAGTCAAGCACCACTCCACGAACACCACCAGCCAAAGACAAATCCAAACACAACACCAGGCAAGCGCAAGAGCACGCACACCGCCAACCAAACACCAGACCACGCACACCGCCAGTCAAGCACCAGTCCGCAGACACCGCCAGACAAGCACCAGTCCACAGACACCGGCAGTCAAGCGCCAAACCATGCACACAGTCAGACAATGGACACTACACGCAAACCAACATCATACTTTAGTTTTTTTTTTAAATAAAAGAGAAACAACAACAAATTGCAAATTGATACAAATCTACTAACTCGACAACTAAATCTAAAAAGACTACACAAATACAAACTTTTAAACTGAACAATAACTATTACAGAATAAAGACCAACCAGTTCACTTTACCACTCATTGATACTCCCAAAAATTCTTTTGCGTGTGGTACAATCTAAAACAAGCAGGTACACACAGCCCGGGGTTTGAAGGGCAGTCGGGGCAGTACATGCGAACCTCCTTCCGCAAACCTCTTCGCCAACAGACTCTACATCTCCGACTGGGAAAGTCTTTTGAGGTTGTAGGAGGAATTGTATCAGGAAAGTGGCGATCTTTCAATCTGGCAACATCCTCCACCACTCCAACTCTAGGAACACTTGCCTGTTCCACTAAAACAAGGCTGCCTATTACAGACTCCTGAAACTTTACAAAAGTCAACTTTGACTGGGGACAAGATTTCTGGAACACAATAAAAGCATTAAAGGTTGCCAAGTGGAAAAGATGGATAGCCAACTTCTTGTACCAAATGTAAACCTTACGAAGAGCAGCATACGGTTCCAACCTCTGATCAACTCTGTCAACACCACCCATGTACTTATTGTAGTCCAGTATGCACACAGGTTTGCGCACTTCTGCAACCTGACCCCAAACATTCCGCGGTTCAGTGCTTTCATCATGTATTGTAGTCAACATGTAGACATCTCTCCTGTCTGTAAACTTCACAGCTAGAAGCTCCTCACAACGCAAAGCACTGCACTGTCCCCGAGCAAGCTTTCGACAAACAAGTTCTTTTGGGAAACCTTTACGGTTTGAGCGGATTGTGCCACAAGCAACAGTGTCCACTTTGGCCAATTCCCTGAACAACCGCACACCAGTGTAGAAGTTATCGACATACAAATGATGGCCTTTGTTAAAAAATCCACGACCAAGTTCCCACACAATTTTCTCAGTCACACCAAAAGTCGACGGACAACCAGGGGGGTTAATCCTGGATTCCTTACCAGTGTACACCCTGAAATTAGAGACATATCCAGTCTCACTGTCACACAGCATATACAGTTTGATTCCATAGCGTGCCCTCTTACTAGGAATGTATTGCCGAAATACCAAGCGGCCCTTGAACAACAGCAAAGACTCATCCACTGCAATTTCTTTCCCAGGATAAAAGATCTCAGAAAATCGATCAACCAAATGATCAATGACAGGCCGAATCTTGAAAAGACGGTCACAATCAGGGTGATCTCGTGGCAAAGCAAGACTATTGTCAACAAAATGCATCATCCGCAGCAGAAGCAAATACCTATCACGAGTCATGACTGCCGGAAATATAGCTGTTGCCATCAAGGGACTAGTAGACCAATATGAAGCCATTGATGGTTTCCTAAGCAAGCCCATCAAAAGAGTTAAACCCCAAAACTTTTTCATCTCCTCCAAATTGGTGGGAGTCCACTGGGTAGCTCTAGCGTGGGGCTTAAGGCTGGCACTGTTCACCCTCAAAAAAATTTCAGCATACAAATTAGTCTGCTCTACAATCTCTGCCAAAAACACATCATCCATAAACAACTTGAAAAAATCAATAGGCAAAAAGTTTTCAGTGTTCACCCTACACCCTGGAACACCAGTAAATTCAGGCAATGCCGGCTGCACCATGCCTGGTGCAACTCAGAGGTCAGAACTTTCATTGTCAAGTCTTGCAGCCGCAGGCCGCCGCCCAGCTAACTCTTGTCTCACAACACCAACTGGAAGTCTAGCAGCCCCAGGCTGCAGCCCAGATGTCTCTTGCCGCACAATTGGCACATCACTGTCCTCCGCAACCACAGGCACAACCATGTCCTCCAAAACCGTAAACACAGCAATGTCCTCCCCAACCACAGGCACATCATCCACACCAAAAGTAGCTTCATCAGCACTCAAAGTGTCTTCATCATCAGATGAAGCCATGTGTAGAGAAAACTCACTACCTGAACCTTCACCTCCCACCTCTGGCTCAGAATCAGAGTCAGACTCTGGACCATGGTCAGAGGAAGAATCAAAAAGCATTCCAACAACTTGCTGAGCAGTAATCCGGCGGCTAGCCATTATCCTTACAAATAAAGGAGTCTGCACAAACAACTCAACAACCCCAACACTGCGCAAAGTAAGATACAAATTTAACACTTTTTCACCAAAAAATATATTTAGAAAAAATATACAATTCACTTACAAGACACAACTACACTCACCAGCACCTACTCTGCAAAGACACAGCAAATAGGCAACGATATCCCACTAGAAAGAAGAAAAAAAAACCTTACATCTACAGAAGGACACATCAAAAACAAATGCAAACATGTTTTACAATCACAACAAACAGCAACAACACATACTCGGATTACTACACACTTTGCAAAATAAACAATTACATTACAATTGAACAAAAAAAAGGTCTCTTACCAAACACATGCAACTACAGAAACAGCAGAACAACAGAACCACCAGTAACGGAACCGCACACTGCAACAATCTAAAGAGAAAAAAACCAATACACATTAGAAGAAACAAAAACAACACACATTACAACAGGCTATGTCACAGGGTATGTCACAAATGGGGTGTCTGTCCCCAAGGGGGGAAAATTATAAATCATTATAAACGTGGGCCCCCTGGAAGCAACCCTACGGAGGGCAGAGAGGCCAAATAAAGACACGGCAGAACATACTGAAAACAAATGGGCCCAAGGAAGCAACCCTTGGCCCTTGAGTCTAGTGGGCTTTTGTATTCCCCCCCCCCCTAAAAAATATTAGGGCCACTAGGAAGCGACCCTTCCCCAAGGGGTCGCTTCCTTTTCAAATAAAAAACGATCCCTGGTGTCTAGTGGGCTTTTCTGCTCCCCCTGGGTGCAGATCGGCCGAAAAAACGGCTGATCTGCCCCAGGGGGGGGGGGGGGGGGCAGAAAAGTCTGAAAAATATTTTATCCCCCTAAGGAAGCGACCCTTGCCCAAGGGGTCGCTTCCTTTATAAATAAAAAACAATCCCTGGTGTCTAGTGGGCTTTTCTGCCCCCCTGGAGGGCAGATCGGCCAAACAAAACGGCCGATCTGCCCCAGGGGGGGCAGAAAAGTCTGAAACATTATTTGGCCCCAAGAGGAAGCGACCCTTGCCCAAGGGGTCGCTTCCTCGACAAATAAATATGCCCAAAAACAATCCCTGGTGTCTAGTGGGCTTTTCTGCCCCCCCTGGGTGCAGATCGGCCAAAAAAAACGGCCGATCTGCCCCAGGGGGGGCAGAAAAGTCTGTAAATATATATGCCACCCAAAGGAAGCGACCCTTGCCCAAGGGGTCGCTTCCTACACACAATTTGCCCAAAACAAACAATCCCTGGTGTCTAGTGGGGCATTCCTGGTGCACGATCGCGACGCTGTGCGCGATCGTGCACCAGGAATGCCGTGCATTGGGACATCAGGGGAGAGGAAACACAGTTTCCTCCCCCCCGATGCCTCAAGGCACCGAAAAACGGCCCCCCCGCCCCACCGGAGCAGCAAACACTAACCTGTCTCCTGGACGCGCTGGAAACAAATGGCTTCCAGCGCGTCCAGCGCTTCCTGATGACGTCGGCGCGCGCTGTGCACGCTGACGTCACCAGGAAGCGTGGGGGGGCCAGGGGGTGGCAGCAGAAAGTCTTCCGCTGCCACCCCTGCAAAAAAAAAAAAAGATCGCCGCACGGGGGGGGGGGGGGGGGGGGAACAGCGCTCTCCCCCAGGGCTGTACTGATGACGGAGCGGTTCCGTCATCAGCACAGCCCAACCGATGCTGATGATGGAACAGCTCCGTCATCCGCATCGAAGGGGTTAAAAGGACTCCATCCCATTTGTTTACATAATGATAAGGAAGCGTTTCTCAACTTTGTGATGGAGTACAGAAAATCAGTTCAGTCTGGGGTACATGCAACCAGAAGTGATTCTGCAGTCCGCAACATGCTCGACTATACCAGTCTGAGAAAAGGTGTTTATAGGAGCACAACGGCAAAGAGCTACTGGGTTCTATGTGACACAACTTAAGAAATGATGGTAGTGCATGCCATGTTGTGCCGCTGGTATAGGGTGCATTGTTTAACAATGAGCCGGAATAGAGTGCCCCAAATTTGTGACTTTCCGCCGCCTTTGCAGACTTTAATTGTTCATGTGTCCTGCCACCCAATACAGATAATTGCCATGTAAATGATCATTACAACGCGGCTGGCCCAAAGTGGTTGTAGGCGACTTGCTGTGTTACAATGCATAAGAAATGCGGATCATTTGTTACATGTTTGTGGGAACTATAGCGGCGCTGCCGGCCAGGAATTGGTTGTAGGCACAGAGCTGTGTTAATATTTACACCTACTAATAAAGGTTTTTGAAAATTAAAAAAAAAAACTTAAGTAATGATGGGGCTTGACAGATCTCCAAAACTTTTATTGTCTGGGGCATTTGATCGGATCCATTCAATTAGACCAGTAGTGGAAGATCCCCACGTCATTTAGGAACCTTTTTTGGGAGCAGAGACTACTGGACAGTTATAATTTTGATAAACGAAACAACTTTGATAAGTCTTCAAAAGGGGTTGAACACATTTGGTGGCAGGACTAGTTTGCAAGTTGAGTGGAGAGCAATTTAAGTAGGCCCTAGATGACAAGTTGCGAAATAGGATAAAGTGTGATGCGTTGAAAACACTAACTTGTAGTATTTTCTTTCTGTAACCACTCGGCTGCAATATTTCTTGTTTGGATAGTTTCTTCCCTACCCAATAAGCAAGAAGCAATTATGCAGTTAGTTAAGTCTTTCTGTTACCTATATATGGACAGTAACCACAGAGGCATAGCTGTACAGCACCTGTGCATGGCATGAGCAAATCTGATCTGCAGACTCTTTCATCCATTTGTGCATCAACACATGAAAGCATCTGGTGTAAAGGCCAAGACTGACGCCAAATGTGGCATATTGTCAGGTGAGATAAAGTTGTTTCTGTACTGTGGAGAACTGCCCTTGGGTACCAACCCATAGAAGCTTTGAGGTCCTAGAGTGGATCATACTTGGACTACATCCTGGGTGTTGGGCCTGGCCCTTTTTGCAGGGTTATCCCCAAACGTTTTGCCTTCTTCCTCCTATTTTTTCTGACCTCTTTTTGTTGGCTTTAGGAATCTGCACTTTACCTCTGCTAACTAGTGCTGAAATACATATCCTGCCTGTCTAAATTGTATTGGTGATTGGTTTATCCATGATTGGCATATTTGATTCACTAGTGAGTTTCTAATAAAATGCATCAGGGGTGCCCAGGGTCTGTAAATCAAATGCTACCAGGGGGCCTGCAGCACTGATTATGCCACCCACACGAGAAACCCTGCAAACCTGCCACTGCAGTGTCTGTATGTGCAGTTTTAAACTGCAATTTCGACCTGGCAAGTGCACCAACTTGCCAGGCCCGAACGTTCCCTTTTATTACATGCAAGTCACAACTTAGGTAGGCTCAAGGCAGCCCCATGAGCAGGGTGCAGTGCATTTAAGTGTAGAACATGTACTGGTGTGTTTTACAAGTCCTAATAGTGAAATACTGCCAATTTCATTTATTACAAGTGCAAGGACTCTCTCCCATAGGCTAACATGGGGATTGCCTTGAAATATCTTTTAAGTGTAATTTCCCATTGGGAGCTGTTAGAGGTTTGGAGCGTGGGGTCTCTGACCTCACAATTTAAAAAATACATATTTTTGGAATTTAGTTTTTAAATTGCGTGTTTGAAAATGCCACTTTTATAACGTAGGCATTGTCCTGCTTACCCATTCTGTGCACCTGCCTGTCTGTAGAATCCACCTTTGGGTTAGGATGACAGTTTGGTTCTTGTGTATTCACTCTAGATATTTACACAAAGGGACCTGACGTGTGCCTTGCATATCATGGTGGGCCATCAGCAGGCTGATGGGCCTTCCTGAGGTACAGTGGTGGGAGGAGTTGTCACTGACACCTGAAAAGTGATGTGCTTGTCCTTACTCAAAGCTGTCTCCACCCCCCTGTAGTGTGTCTGGAGCCAGGTCGGGTAAAGGCAGGGTCCTGTGCACTACAAAGACTTTCCTTTGAAGTTTGCCTACTTCAAAGGCTGTAAGGGGTATAAGTATTGGACCTCTGACACTCTCAAATCAGAACACTTGTGGAACAAAGGACATTCTGGCAGGAAGAAGAGCTGGATGCTCTGCCTCTTGCTTTGGTCTGCTGTCTTGCTGCTTGTGTCCTGGTAATGAAGGGACTTTGCTTTCTGTATACTGCTTCCAAGGTTCTTTTGGGGCTTGCATGTGCTTGCCTCCTGTTAAGAAGTCTTAGGGCCATCAAAAACTTCACTTACCCGTGCCTGGGTTCTTCTGCTGAGAGTCCTGACTTGCCAAGTGGTGCCAAATCCAGTCATTGGGCCCTTGGAGGTAGAACCTGGTGAACTGAAGAAGAACGTCCAAACATCAACTCCCAGCTTCTGTTTTTATAGACGCAATGCTGCTGCCAGCACCGGAGCGTGGTTACCAATTGGAGCATCGACCACGGCTTTTACCTCCGGCCCCAGCTTACCATCGCAGCATGTCCGAAGAACCACAGCAGCGTGAGTTTCAAGCACCACATCACCAAATTCCTTGAAGCACCAATTCAATTCCAACGCAGCGCCTGCTTCATCTCTGCGGAAATGATGCATCGCATCTGGATTTTTGACCCATTATCCCTGCGTGCCGATTTCTTCATCAGCATTGCCCAGCAGTAAGGAACTGAGGTTGCATGTCCGGAGCCCAATGCATCACCTCCCCTTCAAGTAAGGAACTGATGCATCACCTCCCCTGACAGTAAGTAACCGATGCATCACCACCCTTGCACAGCAGTTAGGAACTGACTCATCACCTCCCCTGGCAGTAAGGAATCGATACAGCACTTTTCTTTTCTGGCGCCTCACCTGCGCCTGTTTTGTCTTAAAATGTTTTTTTTTTTTTTTTTTTTTTTCAAAAGACCTTTATTGCACATTTAAATCAAGACACAGTTGAATGCCTACAACCTCTGGGGCCGGCCTCAAACATTTCAGCGAGAATGATGGAAATTGAAAATTTACACAGCCGTTTAGCCGGCATCCCTGAGGCCCGGCGGCAACTATTCCATGCGTGCATCTTTACATTGGCATTTTTGTCGGAAGTCACAAAGGTCTGCATTTTAACCGTAGAACCAAACATCACCAAACAAGAAGAGCACAGCTATCAAATACAACCACAAAGTGTACCCAAAGGGTAGACAGATCCATAGGTGTCATCAAAACATCTGAACATTAGTGACGTAGTCCATGACCCCTCCCGGCTCCCCCCTTTCAAGCAACAGCAAGCGTCCACCAAGGCCAGCGAACTCCACAGCACACACGCCCTCGTTAAAATTCTAAAACTCAATCCGACAAACCCTCATCCAAATCATCTCCCGGAGGTTCGCAGATGTCTCCCCTGTACTTGTTCCACGCCCCCCAGATCAGACCCCATTTCCTGGGGCAGCCTCTCCGGACAAACACCGCCCTCTCCGCCACCATTGCGTCATCCATATCGCTGCACCAATCCCTCAGCCTGGGCACCACAGGTGAACCCCACAATTTAGCCACATTACGCTTCGCAACCATCAGGCCCAACACCACCCAGTCCCGCTGCCGATGGGTCAAGTCCGTGGCCTCCCAAATGTTCAGCAAGCAGCAGCGCGGGTCTAACTGCAGGGAAACATTCACAGTCTGGGAAATAGTGCGGAACACTGCTGTCCAATACCCTGCCAGCCTCCCGCAATCCCAAATGGTGTGGAAGAATGTCCCCCGCTCTCCGCATCCGCGGAGGCAGTACTCCTGATCAGCCCTTCCTATTTTGTATAGAACCGTCCGGGTATAGTACGTACGGTGCAGGACTTTTAACTGTACCAGCTTAAGCCTGGACGGAATCGCCGATTCGCAAGGTGATGAGAGAGCCTCCTGCCACTCCGAGTCATCAAGGTCCCCTATGTCTGCTACCCAACTGGAGCGCAATTTGGTCAACAAGTCAGGGAGATTGTTAACCAGTTTCCTGTACGTGTATGAAGTGGCTTTTTGGGGCATGTGCTCGGTCAGCAAGCGGTCCTCAAGAGGGGTAGATTCCTGCAGAGACGCATCTGCCGGAATGGCCGCCCTCAGTGCGTGCCGTATCTGCATGAATCTGTATCGTTCGGACTCTCCCATACCATATTTGGCCTGTAAGAACCCAAAATCTACGATTCTGTGATTTTTCCAGAGGTCCCCCACCACTGAAATTCCAATGTCGTCCCATGCCTTAAACCCTTTGGTATTGCCCATGTAACCCAACCTGTGTGAGTCCCATAGGGGCGTCATCTGTGTAACAGTGTGTGCGCAGTGCAAGTGCCTGTGTGCTTTATACCAGAGTTGGATCGTGTGACGTGTCGGGCCCTGTAGCCCTGGCGGGACGGTGCGGCTATAGAGGTTCCTCAGCAGACCCCTGGGTTCGATATTCTGCCTGTCCGCCATGTAGGCTGGGTCTGTGTGTGGGACATGTAGCCAGTAGTTGATCTGTTTAAGGTGGGCAGCCCAGTAATACAGTTCAATACTAGGGAGCGCTATCCCCCCATCGTACCAGTCCCGCGCCAGCTTGCTCTGCGCAATGCGGGCCGGCTTTCCATCCCAGAGCAGATTAGAGATTGCCGCCGAGATGGCCTTAAAGTAGGCGGGGGGCACCGGAAACGGCGTATTCTCCAGGAGGTACAAAAAACGAGGCAGAGCCATCATTTTGAACAGGGCAGCTTTGCCCAAAAGAGTAAGCGGAAGGGAGCGCCACACCCTGACATCCCGAACAAACCGCTCCAGGGGGGGTCTCAGGTTCAAAGTATGGAAGACGTCTGGACTAGGAGTAATGTAAACCCCCAGATATTTAAAGGGGGCAGTAGTGTACGCTAACGGACAGCCCCTCGGAAGTGGGGGGGGGTGGCCAGTAAGAACGAATAGCACCGACTTCGCCCAGTTAATCCTATAGCCGGATACCCTCCCGAACTTCTCGCAGACATTGAGCAGTTCCGGGACAGATTTTCGCGGGGCGGTGAGGTAGAGCAGGACATCGTTGGCGTAGAGCGATATCCGATCTTCCCACGTTGGTGACCACTGGATACCCTTAATTGAGGGCTCCCATCTCACCCAAATCGCCAATGGCTCAAGGACTAACGTAAACAACAGAGGAGACAACGGACAACCTTGTCTCGTCCCACGCCCAAGCGGGAAGGTCCTAGAGATGTGGCCATTTGCCACAACCTGCGCGAGGGGGCTAGTATATAGAAGGCGGACCCACGCACAAAAGCGAGGCCCAAAGCCCATGCGTCGGAGCACCGCGAAGAGATAAGGCCACTCCACCGTATCGAACGCCATAGTGGCGTCCAGGGAGAGCAGTACCGCTGGTTCTCGTATACTCTCCTTGCGAGCCAGGACCGCCTGTAAACGCCGCAAATTATGCGAGGTATTGCGATTCTGCATGAAGCCGGACTGGTCCGGGTGAATTAGAGTGGCAAGGTGGGGGGTCAATCGCAACGCCAATAACTTGGCGAGTATCTTTGGCTCCGCGTTGAGCAGGGAAATGGGGCGGTAGGAAGTACATTCCTCCGCCCCCTTACCGGGTTTATGGATCGGGATGATAGCGGCCAGGCGCTGTTCACTCGGCAGCATTCCCAAGTCTAGGCTGTCCTCGAGCATGGTGAGAAGATGGGGGGCAGTCGTCTGGGACGTCTGTTTGTACAATTCCACCGGGATGCCGTTGGGTCCCAGGGCTTTCCCAGACGCCAACGCCTCAGTCGCGTCCCTCACTTCCTGCACGGTAACATCGGCCTCTAACAAGAGTGCCTCTTCCGGCGAGAGACAGGGGATCGTCAGATCCTTGATGTAGTCGTAGGCCTCCTCCGTCGTGAACCCCGCCTGAGGAGCGTAGATAGCTTCATAATGATCAGCCAGCAGGTCGACAATAACCCCGGGGTCAGAGGTCGCCCGTCCGTCAGGCAGTGTCAGTTGAGCAATAACCCTGCCAGCCCGCTCCTTTTTATCGAGCCAGGCCAACATCTTTCCCGCTTTATCGCCCAGTTCGTACACTCTATGGCGGGTGGCCTGGAGTGACGCCCTAACCGATTCTCGCTGGTACGCCATCCATTCTACTCGGCACAGCCGGGCCGCTTGGGCAGCTCCCAGAGATGGATTAGATTCCTGTCTAGAGATGGCCACTGTGAGGGCCTCCTCCAGGGCGCAGAGTTCCTGCTGTTGTGTCCTCCTGTGTGCCGTCACCGACGCAATCGCTTGCCCCCGCAGCACTGTTTTAAACGCCTCCCACAGAGTACTCTGGGAGGCCACTGAGCCCACATTCTCCCGAAAATAGTGCTCGGCAGTGGTGGTGAGTGATTTTTTCAAAGGGGCATGTTGTAAATAACTCGCATGGATCGGGAACGTACGGCACCTGTGCGCGCGGCGACTCGTGTACGTGAGCAGGAGAGGGGAGTGGTCGGAGATACCTCTGGGGCAGATGGCCACCTCTTCGACCCCGCCAAGCCCTTCACCGGACACGAGCACATGGTCAATCCGTGATAGGCAATTATGTGTTGCTGAATAGTATGTGTAATTTCTGTCGAGGGGGTGTTTGTAGCGCCAGCAGTCCGTCAGGCCCAAGGCGTCCAACAGGCCGGAGAGTCGCCCGCCTCCCCGCACTGTCGCAGCCTGTGGGTGTCTGTCAAGTGTATGGTCCACCAAGTCATTGAAATCTCCCCCTACAACCAGTGTCGCTGTCGGCAATGCGAGGAGGAAGGAGGCTAGAGCAGTATGAGCTTCGGTGTGTAAATTAGGCGGGATGTATACTGACACGAAATTAAAGAGCTGGCCTTCCCACTGTACTGTTACTGCTGCGAAGCGGCCCTGAGTGTCCACCCTCGTGTGTGTGCACACCATTGGGAAATTTTTCTGTATAAGGATTCCAGTCCCTCTAGAACCGGACGAGAAGTCTGCATGGGTGACGAATTTGTATCCCCACCTGTCCATCGCTCTAGAGGCCGTGCCCACTAAATGGGTCTCCTGCAGCATAACTATCGCCGGCTTACAGCGTTTCAAATATTGTAACACCAGGCCTCACTTCACCTTATCACCCAATCCCCGAACATTCCATGTGAGTGCCGTCAGTGTCATAGAGCGGGAGGGGCTTGTCATGTGGAACTCAGGTGTATCCTGTGAGTGTGTCGCCATCTGTCAGGGTGCGGTATGAGTCCAGGAGGAATGAACGTAGTGGAGCAACGTCACCTATGACCAGGTCACCCTCATTCAGTGCAGAGAAGTTTGTGCTGTGCCCAACATAACAACGAAGAAACCAAACAATACAACAGGTAAACAAAAAATCTAGCGCCAAAAGAATCAACCATCCCCCCCCACCCCCCTCCCTGCCTCCCTGCTGTACGGGTCTGAAACCACCCGCCTCCCCCAACTTAGCAGAGCGCTTTGCCCCATCCCAACCCATTGTACTTGCTTGTCGGGGGTGTGAAGCTCCTCAACCCTACGGCAGCTCCATACGATCTCAGCTGCTCGGCCCTGTACTGGGCCCAAGTGACCACAAGCAATACATGACACACGATCGTCAGTCCTCACTCCTCGGAACTTTCTCTCTCCCCCAGACCCGGCTCCGCAAACAGGTCTTGACTATGGCCTTGGGAAGGCTCCTGGTCCGACTGTTGCTGGGAGCCTCTGTCGCGTTGAGTTCGTCTATCTCGCCTCGGCGCCTCTACTCGCCTCCATCCGTCCAGCCACTCCCTCGCCGCATCCGGTGTGTCGAAGAACCATGCCCTGTGATTGTCCACGACCCTCAACCGTGCCGGAAATAACATAGAGTATGGTATGTCCTTGTCCCGCAGGCTCTTCTTGACGTCCATAAAAGTCTTACGTCGTCGGGCCACCTCAGCTGTATAGTCAGGGAAGAACGCTACAGTGGAGTTCAGCACCTTGATTGGGGCGGAATTCCTGGCGGATTGGAGTATGGCATCCCTATCCCTGAAATTGAAGAGTCTGGCCAGCACCGGCCGCGGAGCCGCCCCAGGTTTCGGCGTCCCCCCCGGGACTCGATGCGCCCTCTCGACAGAGAAGAACCGGGAGAGGCCCTTCGGCTGTAGTTTTTTCGTGATGAGCTCCTCCACATACAAATCCATCGAGCGTTTGCCTTCAGATTCCGGAATGCCCAGGATGCGAACGTTGTTCCTTCGCGACCTCCCCTCCTGATCATCCAGGCGGTCTTGTAGTTTCTTGGCAATCGCTTCTAAGCGCTCAGTGGCCAGCTGCAGTTCAGAGGTGTCCTCCACCAGCGATTTAGTGACCACTTCCACCTGGGCCACCCGCTCCGTCATTTTGTGGAAGTCCGCCCTCAGCAGCCCAACGTCAGTAGAGATTGCTCCCACTGTCGCCTGCAACTCTTGCCCCCCTGGGGACGACGCTCTGAGAGATTTGTGACGCTTTTTTCAAAGGCATATTTTTCTAGCTTCGCCTGTGCAGCTGCACTTCTGTGGCCTCTGTTCGCCATGACTGCGGCCGTCAGCACGTGAGGGGCCGCTTCAAAGGACTCTCGTGACTGAAAAATGGCGCCAAACGCGGAAGCTCCCCCACTCCTCCGGGTGTGTTGCTCAAGAGCGGCGTTGGGCAGGGAGCAGCGGTCAGAGTGAACCTTTCTGGCGCGCGATGGCCTCCGTTGGATCTCGAAACCCAGGGTCCTATGTCGCTCCAGTCGACTGCCGTCGTTACCGCCTCCTCCCTCCCACAGCCAGAAACAGAGCCGGGCAGCTGCAGGCGCGGAGGCGCCAAAAAGGGGACCAAGTCCTGTGGCTCAGGCCAGGGGGGGTGCTGTCCTCGCGCCCAAAAGTCCGGGACTCTGGCGCAGTGCCAGGAATCGTCGTCACTCACAGCCCTGTGGGTCAGGGGCACCACACGCTCCCCCGCACTACCAATCTATTGCGCCCTCCGTCTATGGACGCTCTACCTGCTGCGCTGCCATTCGGTATGTAGGCGCTGTATTGCCACCAATGTCCGCCGAGTACTCAGCCCCACAACTCCGCGCTCTCGTTCTCCCGGCCCCTTACCCTCCGCCGGGCTGGTTTCAGTGTACTCACGGAGCCTCCACGCCCCTGGGCAATCCGGACTGCGAGGGGGGGTCACTCCGTTGGGGATCCCCGTTCACTATGGCCCAGCACCGGTGGGGGAGCAGCAGTCACTTCTGGGGAGGGTCGGTGTCTTGAAGACCTCTTTCCGGTGTGGCTGCCCGTCTCGCGGCCACTTCCGGGCGGGGTGCAGTGTTACGGCAGGCCGGTGCTTTCTCTCCCGGCAGGGCCGCCACCAAGCCACACACGCCCCACCGGCAAACCGAGTCCAATTTCAGCCGGGGAAACGCCAGCCGGCGTCGCAGGATTGCCTCACTTCGAATCCGTCGACAGTGGTATGCTGGAGGCGGATTCTGTATCGGATCAGTGGCACAGGAGCTGCCTCGGTGCGAGAGCTCTCTCGCTACACAGCCATCGCGGTCGGCTCGTAGCCACGCCCCCCTTGTCTTAAAATTTTGACGCATCCAACATACTTTTTGTTAAGAGTGACACATTAATAGATTTTTATGGACTGAACTAATTTAACCTTTGAAAAGTGATATCTTGTGTATGTTAGATGTTTTGGTCTTGTTTTATTCGGATAAATATTGGCTATTTTTCTAAACTGGTGTGGACTCATTCTGTAGTGTTTTCACTGTGTTACTGTGTTTGTATGCACAAATGCTTTACACATTGCCTCGGAGATAAGCCTGACTGCTTGTGCCAAACTGCCAAGGGGGTGAGCAGGGGTTTCTTACCTGTGTGACTCCTTTACTCTGACTAGTGAGGGTCCATACTTGGACGGGGCGCAAATCACTGCAAACTAGAGACCCCATTTCTAACACTGGGCAAGGTCTTATCAAACCCTTCACTTGGAGGTTGTGCTCAACTCCCATCAGGATGTTTGTAGCACAGGATGTGTTTTCATTGCTCCTGATGTAGAAGACAGATGGGTCTATAAGGATTTTAGTACCTGAACTCTCGTTAACCCATCTATATTCTGAAGATCTGTGAAATATAAAACGATATCTACAGGAAGCAGTAGGGAAAAGTAAGCATTCTTCTTTATTACGTATGGGTCTTGATCTTCACCAAATCTTAAACAATGTGCTTTGTAAAATTGTATACTCTGTGCAGATCAGCTGCAAAGGACCTGATAAATCTAGGTCCAGCAAGTTATTCCTCATTATCCCTATTTCTGTGACTTAAAATCCTAGCAGGGAGATAATGGCCTGAATCAATAATTTCAGCCCTCTATGTTCCCTGCGAAATTAACAGGGAGCTTGTAATGAGGGCCTAAGTGTTTCCCTTTTTAATGAATACATTGAATTTTTCATTTTGTTTAGAACAATCCTCACTAGGGTGTAATACTAGAATTAATGTTGGTGAAATAATGGCCATCTCTACTGTTCACTGTAGAGTTAATCAAGCTTCTGTCATCTCAAATGTATTGTTCTACCTTTTTAAGACAAGGATCCTTTCATTGCTCACCCTCTTATACTGGTATAATTTTGAATAATGATTAAGGCTCCCAGTTGTCCATTTTTATTTATTTTTACATATGAATACCGACAGAAAATAATGTGTTTCGTGTCTGTATTTATTTGTAGAAGTCGATCAATACAGAACATTGTGCATCTTTTGAATGACTCTTCATGCTGTCCTTCATAAATGCTACGCCAACAGTTAAGTAGATAGACATCTTGGAGAGTTAAATAAAAAACCACATTGAATTTCCTTAATACAGGCATATGTTAACAAATATTTGTATATAATGATAATATTTTGCTGCGGGTGTAGTATTTTGTTATATTTGGCTGCTTAATTAGCTAAAGCTTGACAGGTACCAAAGTATGAGTGCCTGTTTATCTGTGAAATGTAGAAATATACCGTTTTACGTCTCCATTTACACAAAATAAAGATGGAAAACCAATAAGATGTCAAAAAATAAATATAGACAAATACAGACGAAATGTTTTTTAAATAAAATAAAACCGGAGACCCTAATGATGTTCATCCATGATGTTGTGCACCTGCTGTGAAAGTGTAATCTTACACCTGGAATAAGCTCACCTTCGTGTATTAATCAATATCCAAACTTTCGTGATGGGCAGAGAAGATTGTGAACTTTGAGACTGGTTCTGAGAATAGTCACTTGAAGTAGGGCTATGGCTATATCTCTCAGAAGAGAGTGATTCTGCTTAAACACTTGAACAGCCAGAAAATAACAGCACCCGAAGACACAGCACACAACTTTACCCCCTTTGAATCTCCTCCAATTTCAATGACTGTCAGCAAACATCATGAAGTTGAGAACGTTGCTGAGGCATTTTCCATTCATGGGAGCACACTTCCATAGGCATATGAACAGGCAAATGTCAATAAGTGTTATTCTGGGCACTTTGTGGATAAGAGGCAACTTAAACGGACAAATCAAATGTACATGCTGGTGCTTTGTGAACCAGACTCTACTACTGACGCACATCTTGATAACCTCCAAAGAATTATTTTTCTTATCTACAGTATTTGCCCTGTAGAAGCCCTTTCTCTGGGCGAAACACGTTGGCTGATTTAATTCCTGTGCATACTGCAAATACATCTGACAAATAAAAGAAGGATAACGACACAAGACCAACTTCGTCAGTCTAAATAAGTACATTTGATTTGTCCGTTTTATGTTGCCTCTCATCCACAAAGTGTTATGTTTATTTTATGATCTACTGGCAGCAGATCATTTGAGGTAGGCAATATAGTTTAATAAGACTGTGGCTAGTTCTGGTAGTGCTGTCCGCTAGAACCCAGCTGCTTGCTGCTTAAAAATAAAGTGTTATTCTGGTGCTGCCCAACCTGGCCCAAACAATCCAGAGCAGAGAGAATTTGCCTTATGCGAAAATGAGGCTGAGTTTAACGAGAAACTAGATGCCCAATAACATTGCATATCAGGGCATTGAGAGGACCATGGGGAACTGATGCCAGCATTCAGGCCAACTCTGGTCTAGTGGGACGAGCAAAAGAATCTCTGGGACTTCTTCTCAATTACCAAGTGAGCTTTGGAATTTGTGAACAAAACCCTTCTCGGGGAGTATGGGGGTGTTGTATAGCATTTTAGGACCCTAGTGTAATTTTCCCGATTCATGCCCTTATATAGGTATAAACCACCATATCCTTATATAGGCATAGAAATCATAACCATATTTAGACATAGCTCATCCAGTCCAAATACGGCATGGCTACTTCCACTAGTTCCGAAAATCCACAACGATTTCTTGGAAAACTCGGCTTCAGCAGTTAGGGACTTCCCCTTGCTTGAATATTGATTTGTCCAAGAACTCATGGAGTTTTCAAACAACTGAGACTCTTTGATGACATTATTATGTCCAACTTTACGTCAAACTCTGCACCTTCAAGGTATAAATATGCCCACACTTGCCCAAACAAACACACAGTGGTTTGGAGCAGTACGACTATCTACTTGCCCGATGCATCTCGCTACAGCAAGTGCCCGAAGGAAGCCGACCCTCCAGCAGACGCACTGAGAGAGACGCTGTCTTTTCTCTTGCCGAGAAATCCAGCTCCAGTGTTTCCAAGCTCGCCTTGCGGGGTGTTGGGAAATAGAGTCCTGAGACAGAGAGATACCAGACCTCCTTCATTCTAAACCAAGGTACGGAGCTGATTAGACCCTCAGAGAAATCTTGGATAGATTCTTGGCAAAAGAATACTACACTTATGCTACACCTCACTTACTTCTTCCCTCGTACTAGACTTAGGTTAGGTACATCGGGGTAGGCGTATTTTAGAAGCACCAGTTGAGTACTTTTAGTCTTTATTTATTCATGTATGTATTTTATGGCTTAGAAACCATACCATGCTTTTTCAGTATTATTTCATAATACTCTTCTTGCTGTACGACTTATCCTTTACAGCCAGTTTTACGAGTGTAGCAGTTCATTTCTTCTGCATGAGAAAGAAGACTGTTCAATAAATACTTTTATTGAAAACGCCTTTCTCTCTATTTCTCTGCACCTCTGATGAAACGGAGCATGCACGATTGACTGAGTAAAATATCTATCTATTGTTTCCACGACTCTGAAGATCAGTTTTATCTTGTCATGTTTATGTGGTTGTCAGAAACGAATCCCTTCTTGTTTATTCGAGAATGTTTCTAGTGACCTCTGAGCTAGCTGGCACTCACAATTAAGTCTAATATATCCGATAGAGACCTAGTAGACATAAGTCCTACGTCAAATCTATAGGATATATTATTCCTTAGCGCAGAGCCTATTGGGAATATAGGAACTACACTACATGGCGCCCAACGTTTGGTAAGGCACTAATTTAACGCTAGGTATTAGAGTAACTCAGTCGTGCTTTTCACAAAGACCCCTTTTTCCCGTGAAATACTCCAATAGACGTCTGGAGTGGGTTAAAGGATAAAATATCCGCCATAACTGAGTAGGACGAAAATCCTATGCATTAGTTTTTGGTTTGTTCAACGTTGAAGGATACAGTGTTCCAAAAATATTGTGCACCTTATCTTTGTTTCCTTGAAACTTGCTCTGCAAGACTTTCAACAAAATGTCGGATACCGACGAAGAGAACGGTAGATCCGCAGGCAATAATGCCTGACCGGGTTTAGACGTTACAGGTCTCCAACAGAATGACCCGGATGCTACAATCATCCCGGAAAACTTAAGGAAAACAATAGCTTTAAAGCTTATAGAAAATGGCCTATCACCAAGAGGTGGTAGAGTTATATTTGTCATAGAGGCACATGCATATCGTCAGACAGAGGTATTCTATTCATGGATTATCTTCCCAGAAGCAAATTCAACAACACGTGTTCCACTTCTACAAGATAGAGGAACCTCCAGCGGAATACGCTCCTTTCGAGGACGTTGAAATTCCACTAACTTACCAAGAGCATCAGCTCTGGTTTAAAGGCTCCCTGCAACATTAAAATCACATTACCAGGCTCGGTCCATTATGTAGACCAGGAGCAACATGGCTGGTACTAGCCAGCTATACACCACATCCTGCCATTGAATAAATGACAGGTCCAGAATTGTTAGCTCAGCTAAAACAATTAATTAAAATACATAGACAATTGGTTCAATATGTCATGAGGACTCAAACAGTCCAACCTGATATAACAAAATCACACCACAGACTATACAATCAATCATTGGTAAATTGCCCGCAAAAAGGGAACAAATTCAATTCTGGTTAGCCCATAAAATTACTCAAATAGAGGCAGTATTTCCCGATAGTACACCTCATGAGAAACACAGGATTCTAACAATCCGTTTACCAATGGGGATCGCACTACACCTGGAGGACTGTGACACTTTGGGTACCGTCTTTGCTGCAATCTACACAAAAACACATGGTGTTCCGTCCATGGTGGTGATACCAGACGTCCTGAAACAGATTCAAAATGAATACGGGGCAGAGCCTGCTTTAAATCTTGGTATGAAATTCCTGAAAGATTTCAAGCAGGTCTCAGCTATAATATTAGCTAATATTAAAGGTGAAGCAGCATCAGTGGCAATTCACCAAAAACTAAAAGAACTTGATGTAACTGAGCAACTGTATCAACTTGCCAGAATAATAGAAAAATCCTATGAAGAACTAGGCAGAGATAGTTTGGGAGGGAAACCAGTAAAACCTAAAGTAACAGAAAATCCTGAAAAAGTTTTTATTAAAAACAATCTCACCAGTGGGAAAATACTAGACAGACACTTCCTAAAGAGAAGCGTTCTCAATCCAGAGGTAGGTCTCCTCAAAAGGAGCACTCTGAAAAAAGATATAATCTCAGAAATAGGGATAATTTGAGAAAACCTGATAGATATCAAGATACTGATACACGTTCCTCTCGTAGCTTTCAGACTTCCTCGCAGAAATCCGAAAGAAGGGGACGATCAGAACACAAGGAAGAATGCGTGAAGTGCAAAGAGGATCAACACATTCCAAAAAATAAAAAACTCAATTCACCAAAAAGAAGGTAGCAAGTCTTAAAATCAGACATGCCGAGGATCTTGAGGACACAACTCAAGAACGGGAAGTGGGCCCAGACAATGCTGGACAGCGCAGCAGAAGTTACCATAGCTCGGAGGATCCTGAAGGATCATCTGAAGACAGTGCACCTGAATGAATGAATTCAGGTTGAAACTGCAGATACCAGGGTTAGCGTACCCCATAAGTTATATAAAGTAACACTCCGGATAGAGGGGGACATAACTAGAAAAATAAATGCACTCTTTTGGGAGAAGCTATCACAGGGTTATGACATTCTTCTGGCTGAAAAAGACTAGCCACCTGAATTTGTCAGGGAGTGCCCACATGGCGAAGAGATCATTATGCCAGCCTTCTCAAATTATATTCCTATTCATAAAAAATACACCTTTGCCAGAAAATGGGCTGTAGCCCAGGCTCCAGCATTATATACAAATCATGTGGGATGGGATGAGGACTCTTCTCACCATAAGATCCAGTTAAAAAATCAACCTACTGCTCAGAGGCAGAATCCAGTTAAGCAAGAAGCTAAAAAAAACAGGCCAGGGTGATCCTGGATCAACTTGAATACCAAGGGGTGATTGAAACATGCACCTCGTCAATGAACAATCCTTTGTTTCCTGTCTCCAAACCAGACAATACCTATCGTCTAGTTTTAGACTACAGACATTTAAACTCTTGTTGCAAAACTTTTGCAGTACAAAATGCACCCAGTGCAGCACTGATGAATAACATCGTGCGCAAAAATTATAAAACCACATTAGATATTAAAACGGTTTCTTCTGTCAAAACATTGCACCTGAAAGCAGGTACTGGATCGCTTTCTCAATTATGGGGACACAGTGTCACATCTGTCGTCTCCCACAGGGATTCAAGAACAGTCCAGGATTATTTTCAGCCAGATTAACAGAGTTACTACAAACGTATGATGATGAGGCATTATGTTATGTCGATGACATCTATCTTACAGACGATGATTTGGACAGGCACTTGAACAGGGTGAACACCATAATACTTGGTTTCGCCTCTGAAGGGTACAAATTCAACTTTAAAAAATCAAGAATTGCCCACCTCAATGTCCTATTTTTAGGATACGAACTTTCAAGTGAAGGCAAAAGCCTGGCAGCAAACGTTTTAGAGAAATGTGCGCTGCTCCAACCTCCAAAAACACTGAAAAACGTAGTCCATTCTAGGATTCCTACATTTCGGAAGAACTTACATTCTAAATTACGAAGAAAGGGTTAAACCTCTCTACGAACGAATCAAACCTGATTTCAAATAAACTAATTGGACTCAAAAACACAGACATTTTGCGTTCAGTGAAAACAGACATGTTAGCAACAACACATTTACAGACACGCGAAAACGTACGCAACCTTGTAATCTGAATGATTCCAGGAAGATGCGGATTCACATACCTAACCTTTAATGAAGGTGAAAAGGTACCTATAGCTTACAAATCACACGTGTACACACAAGCTGAAATGAAATTCACTTCAACAGAAAAAAATCTGACAGCGGTTCAAACTGCAGTAGCAAAAGAGAGAGCCCTCGCGCAGGGAAAACGCATAAAAGTCGTTACTCCTGTACCTGCCTTAGAGGCAGAGACAAAGGCAAGCATTCCAAATGTAAAAGCTTTACATTTAAGGTGGATACAATGGGTTAATTCTCTTGCTGCAACAGACGTTGAATACGTTTTTGACCCCTACTTGAAAACTCGGGAATTTCTACAATACCAACAAGAATGTCCTCTGCCCACTGAGATTCTGCCTCTAGAACATTACGGATGTATAATATATACAGACGGATCAGCACAACCCGCAATTGGGGTTAAACAAGCTTATAGTGCTGCGTGCGCGATTGTTAAAGGTCGCTGCCGCGATGGTAAATTCAGACCGATGGTCACAAAAACTCAATCGCTAGGAGACTGTACAGCTCAGCAAGCTGAACTACAGGCTTTCAAGATGGCGCTTGAAAATACCGATCGCGAATTCCCCACGCTCATAGTGTGCGATTCGCATTACTGCATCCTGTCTTACAATGAATACTTGCAGAACTGGGTTCAAAACGGTTTCAAAGACGCAAAAGGTGGCACGATCAAGCATAAATTGCTTTGGGAACAAGTAGTTCTATAACAAGTAGTTCTATAACAAAAAGAACTACAAACTACAGTGATCCATACACTGAGTCATCAGCGTGATGGCGTTCACGTTGCAGGGAATTCATTGGCTGATGAAGCCGCGAAGGCAGCTTTGCAAACGGCTTCCGTAGCTGCAATCACTCGTTCAAAAACAGAAATAGACGGTGAAATAATGCTAGCTGTCAATGCCACGAGCAAAGGCAGCAGTGCAGCGTTACATCTAAACTATCCACTTGAATATACATACATAATTGATGCCAACTCCGTTCCTTTTGTTCGAATCCCTGGAGTGGGGGATAGGGTAATTCCAAACAGGAATCAAAGAGGTGCTTTGATTCAAGAAGCACATATGGGAGAGGGTCTGATACATCAAGGGAACTCAAAATCTCTACTAGAATTAAGAGATGTAGTGGTGGCCAGGGATGAGCGCCCACATTTACGAATTTGGAATTAATTGCGATGTCTGCTACAGAGATCACAGCTTGGAGCGCCGCCAGATACCGGACTTCAGTATAGCCAGCCCAGTACAGACACCATTGTTAGACATCATTATGACTTTCTACACCCAGACGTCACCGTGGACAAATGCGGTCCCACAACTATTAGGACAAGATTTATTTGGATATGGCCTCAGCGCTCGGCTGATGCCCAAACTGTTATAAAAGATTTGTGAGTCTTTATAGGCACATATGCAATTGGCACGCTACATTCTGACCAGGGTTCTGCGTTTAGCTCTCGAGCTTAAAAAGGAGGCCATGGCCAGCTTGGGCGTTGCATTGCGGTTTTCGAGTCAATTCCATCCTGAGGGAAATTCTGTAGTGGAAAGAAAAAAACGTGACATTAAGCAATCTATAACAGCTAGGGTATTAGGCTTGGGTGACGGGTGGGTCAAACATCTAATAAGTGTCCAACGTAGTCTTAACAATCTGCCAAGAAATTCTCTGGGTGGAATCACTCCATATGAAATCCTTTTTGGTACTAGAATGATGGTCGAAGACCTCGATCGTCATACTTCAGTGATAGAACAAAAATCCTTTGATATCAAAGACCGTTTGGCTGTTTTGTAGGACTTAAATGAAACAAGAAGAAGTCTAAGCAACACCATACAGAAGCCAACGACCACTGAAGAAAAACCACCTGTCTCAGCAAGACCTGTCTGGATTTCAAAGATTGAGGATCTAGTCAGAGAGAAAATAGCGGCTAAGAAGGAATTTGAGCCTTCATACAGAAAACCAGTACCTGTACTAGCAGTCCACGGATCAAGAACAGTGTTACTGCCCCCCCTTGCTGCAAGAAAGGAGAACCGGTCCGTATCTATTAACCTGGTAAAACCACATCATGTTTCCGATAATAAGTAGTAGGCCCAGTGGACTCCAATGATGTAGCAGACGACCAAATCTTGCTACTATCCACGAGGTTCAAACTGAAAGACTCATCACCTTTGAAGAATCTGCAGTAAGAAAAGAAGGACTATCTAACAAAGCCATGGAACTTGTGCCTCTTGAAACCCAAATAACAGTTCGTCAAGACACTCCTGTCTACAATGATGTAGCATCTGACTATACCAATATGTCAAGGGAACAAGCAGCTCCAGCGATTTGAAATAATCCGGATGCGATACCAACAATTGACAGAACTGCCTCTGGCTATTTCATTAACTTTGGAACGTTTTCAGAGGATCCCAGTGAGCCCGAAACGACGCCAGCAAATAAAACTTTCAAGGAACAAGTAAAAGAACTTTGTCACCAGCTTGCAAATACATATCTAGTTTCACCATGGGTTGAATTTTGGATTGTGTTAGGTGTACTTTTTCTCCTACTATGGCTCATTCTTCTTTTAAGTTTGGGAAAGCTAATAGATGGAAAATATAGTAAAATGGACACCGCAAGTAAGAACATCAACTTGCTCCTAAAGCCACACAAATCATCTCATCGTGAACAAAGAGACCTGTCATCAGTGAACATCACAGCCGTTCCTCTACCTGGTGGTATAGCATGGGACAGAACTGATTATGACATTTATGGTCCTGTAGATCTGTTGAAGATTCCACACAAATTTAAGGTTTCCTTGAGTGATTTTGTTTCACCCAGCACATTTTCTGATGATTGGGACTTTGAGACTGTATTTTTAATAATAATAAATAATAATAATAATAATAATAATCTTTATTGCGTGATTTAAAATAAACCATTGCAAGTACCCCCAGCACTCAGGGTGATGGCGGCGACAACGGTACAGTCTTTAGCCGTAGGGGTCAGTTTTTAGTGGGGACTGGGTGTGGGTGTGGGTATGGGAGTAGGTGTAGTTGTTTTCCGCCGTGTCCCGTCAACCCAAAACCCAGAAGGCAAGCAACAGTTTTAGATAACACGAGCCTCAAACGCTGCACCCCTACCTCTTTGGGTGTGGTTAGGTCACGACGCGTGGTCCAAGGACTGGGTCCGACCCCTTGGAGCAGCCTTTTGAAGCAGCCGGACTCTTCCTGCCAGTACCCTCAGCAGACTTGGCTTGGCTCGGCACAGCAGCTCGGCGCCACTCACACTGTCTCCCTAGCGCTGTCTCTCTAGCGCTGTCTCTCTCCCTGCCGTGATACCGAAAGCACAGGGCTGCCGGCAGCTTCAGGGAGTTATGGCCTGATTGGGGAGGGCCAAGTGGGGCCAAAGGCGGCCCAGCCAGCCCGCGCCAGGTGCAGCCCGGTACTGCCAAAAATGCTGAAAACGCCAGACGCCAAACCGCTGCCAAAAAGACTTTGAGACTGTTTTTTTTTTTTTAAAGACCTTTATTGTGCAAAAGTAGTATACAGTTACGGGCCCACAACCAGTCCGGCTGGCCTCGAAATCAAATCAGAGCACATACGGCAACAATAGCACAGCTCAGCAGTCCCCAAAGACAGAAACCAGCAAACAGTACAATTGTCATTTATATCGGATGCGATCACTCAGCGCATGAGTTAATAAGGTCCATTTTAAAATTAAAGTATAGTACAAGAAGGATCAGAGACCAGATAGTCCATTGAAGACACGTAGTGGGCAATACGCACAGAAGGATGTCCAAAAACGGAGAATATTAATCGGAGGAGCGGTACAGAACCATCTTAATCAGGATAAAGAGGCATACAGTCAAATTTCGTATCAGGCAATACCCACCCCATATACATATACAACCCCGTGATTGTGAACGTGGACCACAAAAGAGACAGAAAAGGCAAGCAACTCTACACCTAGCCTCCATACTGACCCAGAAAAAGAGGAAAGAAAGAGAAGACAAGCAAAAAGGGAAAATAATGGAGATAATGGCCCATGGAAACTAAAAAAGGACTAAACAAACCACCCCCTACCCCCCACCCTACACGCATGCAGAGGCTATGGCCTACCCCCCCCTCGCAGTGTGCCTATCGCCCGAAAACGAGTACCCGAAATATAGAGAAAGAAAGAGAAAGAAGAAAAAGAAGAAAAAGTAACATAAAACGGCAGGAGGTACATATATGTACACATACACAGGCTCCCGGTCTCCCCAGCCAAAAAGGTACATTATACCCCAGAAACCACAGCAGCAACAGTAATCGGTAGTGCGATAAAAATGGGGAGAGGCAACCTAAACTGCGCAGAGAAGTGTAGCGTAGAAATACACCAACCCGCCCCTCCGCTAGCCATACAGATGTCACACAGTAAAGAAATCACCTAGCCTTGGCCCGATCTTGTGGGTCCTCCGAGGGATGTTCGCCCAGTAAAGCCCGCTTCAGCCGACATAAAGGAACAAAATGGCCACAGAAGATAAAAGAGCAACATGCAAATGCAAATGGGACGCCACAGACTACCAACAAAGTCACCTTCACTCATGACCATCACCCCCAATAACACCCCAAGATACTGTTGCCATAGCCAGAATACAGGGGCGAGGAGAGAAGAGGCAGTCACCGGAGCCAACAGTCGCTGAGGCAATGTCTGGGCCACTTGCAGCGATACGATGGGCGAGGTCACCATTTCCTGCCGAGAGAGGAACCCTTCAGTGTAGCAGAAGCATACGGATGTTTGTCCACAAGCATCAGTACAGTCCGGGATCTGCAAGACTCCCCCGCACTCGAGTGCGACCACAGTACCACCCTCAAAGACAGTGAGGGGCAAATCCTCGCACCCCCAGGAGCCATCCGATCGCGATCGTTCCAGTGTGGATACAAGATCGTCAAGCTTACGTCCCAACATACGGGATCCTTCCTCCCAATCGGACTGCAGGGCAAGAAGGGCAGCAAGAATATCACCACAAAGCAGCGCAGGCTGTGTGTCCCACCATACAGCATCGCTCGGCAAACCGCAGTTCCCATCCCACTGCGCTTCAGTAGGCTGGGCGATGTCCTGCCGTTCAATCAGGCAAGCATCAAACGGGGCTATCCGGGAGGGAGAATGAAGACAAGGCAGGGACGAGTCCGGCTCGGGTAGATTGCAGTGCGATACTCTGGGGCCGTCACAACACACACCCAAGGAGCGATCTCCCCTCCGAGTCGGCAATGGCAGCGAATTCGGGAGCGGCCCGCAAAGATCGGGCAAAATAGCAGACATAGCACACCCTCAGCGCTCCACTCGTAAACAGTATGATAACCGAGCCCTCACTTCGAGGGTATAAGCCGGCAGTGTCGTGTTGCAATCAGCTCCCCAGCGATGAATTTTCCCACAGCAGTCACTCCGGTCCGGCGAACCGGCTCCACCCAGGCTCAGCTGGCCGCTGTTGACACACTAGCACTCGGCCATGTTTCGTGGGTGAGGTCCAGGCTCCAGGGCCGCGGGGTCACAAATCTATTCCGTGGATTACTCCGGCTACAGGGCCGTCAGAGGCGTCAGGATAGCGCGAGTGATGTCTGCGCGCATTCACCGTCACCCCGCCGCTGGTCAATCACAGGAGTACAAGCAGGATGTCCGTGCGGGGCTCGGAGGCTTGAGGAGCCGGGAGCCTACGCTTCCATTCAGGTCGCCATCTTGGCTCCTCTGACTTTGAGACTGTTAATAACATGATGGCAGACTTAGAAATGCCAGCAAAATTTGCAAAACATGAATACTTAGAAGGTTCATCAAATTATGAAGAAATGTATTGTTTTAATCAATTTGGTCATCATTTTTTGCACAAATCTGCAAACCCTAGAAATGTTTTAACTTATAATCAATGGGAACATTGTCCAAAGCCACCAAAGGGTAGCTCTAAAACATTTTATGAAAAATGTCCACACTTCTTAGGTTTTAATGTCACAAATCCAGAAACATTCTACTTTAAAAATGTTAAATTTATTCTGCGGACTTTTATGCTCAATTGTCCACATTAGGTTTTGACTTTTGAAAAGACAACATTGAGACAAAAGCTGTCTGGGGCACAAAAGACTGGCAGGTACAAGGTTTAGAAGCCTTGTTTTGAGCCTGCATCATCCCAGAACAAATAATGTTTTTAAATGAAACTGTTCAACAGACATCTTGTCTTGGCCTGGCTAAGATAAAAGACTTAAACAAACCGTCCATACCTAAACCCACACCTGATTATAATGGAACTTCAGATGAGGAGGTAGACGTAAATTATATTTTACAATAGAACAGAACTAATCCTGATTGGAAAAAATGGTTAATCTGGCCCACAGACACGAATAACTGTCAAGATAGATTCCTGAACAAGACACAAGGGTTTACAGTAACTAGGCCAGATCCAAGATATATCCAGAGACAACATCCAGGGATAATAACAACTTACAGTGTAGGAAAACTGTGCCTTGAGTGGCTACGAAAATCTGCACTCCCAGATATAAAACAACACTTAACTTTACTTAAAGATGGCATTGATTTGAGAGAATTCTTACCGGGACCTCGCAAACAACGTCATAAACGTTGCATATACGTTGCTTATAATGAAGCATGGAAAGTCACGCAAATGGAAACTGCAGACCGCATACGAGAAATTTATCATATTCATTTAGAGAAAGCTCTCTCTGTAGTTGACAATGGGTTAACAACTCTGTCATCCAGAATTTATTCTTTGGACAGCATTGTATCCTCCGCCATAGACATAATGGAACAGGACTTGCTCATGTTACAACATGGCCAGTCTGTATTCAACAAGGGGGAGAGAGAGAGGAGAGCAATTTCCACTAGTCAGGAGTGGGAGGTCCAGCATCAGCGTGTGCCCCAATGGAGTAATAAATACAAAGAATGCTGAGCAACAACTGCAAGTAATTACTAAAATAATGGGATTTTTAATTGGGACGTTCTATGCCAGAATATGCAGACAGGAGGCGGCAACCTTTAATAACACTATGCCCCCCTCTAAGTAAAACCACAAACCACGGCTCCTTTGTGGGGGCTCCCTTATATCTTTAAGTTATGGGGGTTTGTTAATGGGGATTCACCATACCACTGTATGTAGGCAATACGCGGCAACTGTATAGAAACACTATGCCGCCCTTTAAGTAAAACCACATCCATAAAACAGAACCACACCTATCGGGAGCAATACGCCAAGCCACAATTTGCAGGCAGGACGTGGCGACTTTTAACAACACCATGCCGCCCCCCAAGCGGAACCACAACCACGGCGCCTTTGTGGAGGGCCCCCTCATAACTTAAAATGTCCCATCACTGTGGACATTAGTGACGAGCACTTAGCTTAAACGCCACCACGATGGCAACCACGCCCTCCTCTTGAGCACGGAGGCAGCAACCTAACGATGCCGTACACGGAGGCATATCAGATACACTGCAACCTACAGCTATATTAGATTTGCATCAGACATGACGTCATGTCCTAATTGTTGTACCGAACATTTCAACTGCATAGTAGACCTGAGTTCCCACGCCCTCATTTCACAGGATAGGAGCCTTTTATAACATTGAAAGCCATGGTCAAATACTGGTTTAATTTAAAGAGACAAAGGGAAGAGAGGACCATGACTCCACCACCATTAAATAAAGAATAATGTAAGAGAGGACCATGACTCCACCACCTCTCAAATGATTCAAACTATCCTTCCATACACAGCCATACTTTATGGAAGCCTTAACCTGTTGTGCAGACTGCAGGGTACTGTTGATCCTGGGAACTACACATAATAGGTGAGTCCTGTAATTAACATCGACCACTAGGTTTTGTGCTGTTTTATCCACAGGGGCATGCTGTCCACCTTTGCTCACTGAGGATATATTTCCACATTGGTTTTAAATAGTTTTTAATCAAGACGCCAGTTGCACACTAACTAGCGTGTTTCTAGCAATGTATAATGTCACCATCACTATTGTCTATAAACTGTACCCGTTTTTACATGCCTTTGTGTTTCCTTATTACAGGTAGATCCAGTTCATCATAGGTACATTGGCACATTAAGCACATTTTCTTTTTGTGACATTCAGATTAGCCTACAGGATACTTATACAGATCCTTTAGTGTAGACAGTTTCCATAACATTTTTTCCAAGGTCCTGAAGAATCGCAAGTTATTGAACAGAAGTGCGAGAAACATGTCGACCATCACAAGCACACACTAAATGATACTCAAGTAGGAAACATTGTATTCCATCGAGTACCGCTTAGCTTCCTATTTTTAACTAGAGCAGGAGACCCCCAGAATAAAACTTGGTACTTGTACTCCCAGCCCTAAAACTCACTATCTCTACACACCTTTGGCCCCACACCCGCACTTCACAAAACAGCTGTTGGATAAAAGATCTCCGGCAAAGTGCCCCTCTTTGAGGTGAGCCCGTTGGGTATTGCACCGCCGACCCAACGAGGAGCAGCCAGATGATGAAGCATGACACCTGAAAGGGTGTGTAAGGGCATTACATCCAACAAAATGGATGCCCGACTGTAGGTCTCAGTGAGACCAACAGCATCCAGACAGTAGTGTGATGCGTACATCATCCCTCTGAGGAACAGCTCAGCATTCTTTGTATTTACAACATGGCCAGTCTCAACTACGTTCTATAATGCTGCTAGGCTGGACGTTACAAAATCTGCATTCGGGCTATATGCCTTGGCGTCTAATCAACACCACGTCATTGTTTACTGGATTTAACCTTACAGATAAACAAATCTCTTTGGCACAGAGGGGAGCAGACTATACGGTGCTGAGCATTGAAAAACTGGAAAGATTACCATTAACCGTTTCTGAGAAGCCAGCCGTTGAATGTATAATACATGGCACCATCACGATACCAGTGACGATTTTCCAGTTTCAGTATTGCTTAAAATACATACCAGCAGGCCTGTACGAAAGGTTGGGTAAAGAGTACATAAAGTCGACCTGGGATTTACCATACACATACAAATGTTGGAGTGGGGTAAAGGAGGTATTTCTTAGTGGTAAAAATTGCAAAACCACACTGAGCGGTACACTTCTATATCAGGGCATTAATTTGCATGGAGCCTGCGATGGTTCTTCAAACAACTTATCATGCCACCTGCAGGGTTCCCCGGCAGCAGGGATGGATCCGGTTTTTTAGGCAGCTTTCCAATGGGAGTTGAATGATCACAGCTGTTGTGAAATGATGCCATGAATAGCCTATCTCATTCGTGTGTCAGCCAGGGTCACTTGTTGTATGCAAGTATTGTTTCCTAAAACTATGACAGACGGCGAGTCGCCGCCATGGCCTTCACCGAACATCTCTTCTATACGAATTGATACTTTAAGCAGAATGAAAGCCATTCTTTTACAAAAAACTGTGCCACTGACCGCGTCCAGAGAGACGTATGATCTGCAAGTTGCAAGGGCCTCTGCAGAGATACATGCCCTATTATCAACAAACTGCCCAATACATTTCGCAGAAATGTTAGGTCGTATCTTAAACATGTCTGGTACCAGTGGTATTGCACATGTATTTAAGGCTATTTTTTCGGGACTGTATGCACCCTTTGAAGCAGTCCTAGGCATTTTTCCAAACTTCTTGCACTCTGTGTTCGGCGGCCTGCCTCTCATCTTGGGACTCGTAGCAGGGATACTATTTTTGTTCCTTCTGCTCTGTTATGGCAAGTCCAGTCACCAGCGATCCCCAGATTACCATGGAGAACACTCTTCTGGCCATGCAGTATCGTGAACGCATAACACAGATTCTTGGCTTGACTCGTTTGAGAGATCTGAATACCACGTGGTTCCTATCATTCAGACCAATCTGGCAAGATTGCATCTTACCTGTTCTACGATGCCTGCTTTGTGGAGAGGAATGCGTGTTGGATATCTGTCTAACACTTTCATCAGCTCTGCCAACGGATGTTAACGCTTTGCTTGGTTCGGTAATGGCTCATGCATTGTGTTGCCCCCAACGGCTACCAATCCTGATGACGGCATTCATTGAGGTCTCACCGGCAATTCCAGCTTAGGGTGAGATACGTGGAGCAACAGGCACACAGGTACCATCTACTGCAAACATTGCTAATGCGACTGACGCTGACGACGATGCTTCTCATCTGTGTACGATTGATCTACTGAATGAAGTGGTTCAACTTTCACCTACTGTAGTAGAAAATTTCTTTGCCAGTTTAGAAGATTTCATGTTTTCTCCTGACACCGAGAATAATTTTTGAAATTAGCACACAGCGTTCTATGAACTCTGAATTCGACCTTTGCTTTTTCAAAACAAAACTTCTAACTTTGGAACTCTATTTTTCTACGATTTGATTTGACTTTTTTCCAAAACTGAACTTTGGCACAAAGTAATCTGCTTAAAGTAGAACTATTCATAGAGAACAAGAATTCTTTGAATACTTCCTAGAAACAATATTGACCTAATCCACAAACAAAAAAGGTTAATTTATTTTGCTATGGGATGGTCTCGACTTTTTTTCTGTAACTAAGAGCCATTTCATGAATGTAATTTCCGTGATTCATTCGGTTAGCATTGCTAATATCATATCATATGCTTACAATGAAATCATTGTTTTTAAATGCGTACTGTACAAATGCTCATTTTATGTGTACAACCATTTTCAAATGCATGTTATGTATTTTTGAGTGGGATTGTGAACACATGCTTTAGATATGTTTTAGTGCTTAAAATTTAGTAATGTCGAACATAATAAAGTGGAGTGGGTGTTGTATAGCATTTTAGGACCCTAGTGTAATTTTCCTGATTCATGCCCTTATATAGGTATAAATCACCATATCCTTATATAGGCATAGAAATCATAACCATATTTAGACATAGCTCATGCAGTCCAAATACGGCATGGCTACTTCCACTAGTTCCGAAAATCCACAACGATTTCTTGGAAAACTCTGCTTCAGCAGTTAGGGACTTCCCCTTGCTTGAATATTGATTTGTCCGAGAACTCATTGAGTTTTCAAAGAACTGAGACTCTTTGATGACGTTATTATGTCCAACTTTACGTCAAACTCGGCACCTTCATGGTATAAATATGCCCACACTTGCCCAAGCCAACACACGGTGGTTTGGAGCAGTTCGACTATCTACTTGCCCGACGCATCTCGCTACAGCAAGTGCCGAAGGAAGCCGACCCTCCAGCAGACGCCTTGAGAGAGACGCTGTCTTTTCTCTTGCTGAGGAATCCAGCTCCAGTGGTTTCAAGCTCCCCTTGCGGGGTGTTGGGAAATAGTCCTGAGACCGAGAGATACCAGACCTGCTTCATTCTAAACCAAGGTACAGAGCTGATTAGACCGTCAGAGAAATCTTGGATAGATTCTTGGCAAAAGAATACTACACTTATGCTACACCTCACTTACTTCTTCCCTCGTACTAGACTTAGGTTAGGTACATCCGGGTAGGCGTATTTTAGAAGCACCAGTTGAGTACTTTTAGTCTTTATTTATTCATGTATGTATTATCTGAAAGAGACACGTTAGTATTAGATTCCTTACCTTAGAATATCCCCAGGCGTCAGACTGGATCCGGAAACTTTTGCGTAGCAGTACCCATGCGCGTCGGTAGGCGTCGTCTGCGGCTCCGCGTCCGTTGTCTGCGTTGTGGGCGCCGTGATGACGTCGTCGGAGTACTTAGACGCCGCCTCCGCGTGCTGACATCAGTTCTTCTTTTTTCCGCGCCAGCAAGCGCAGATCTGGAAAAAGCAGTAACCCTTAGTCAATTTTTGACTAACTTTTTGGATCATTTTGATAATTTCTCGAAGTCTTACGACTCCGATCGGTGCCGTAGGGATGTCTGGCTTTAAGCAGTGCGAGGATTGCGACCGCACGATGTCGGTCACGGATCCTCACCACTTGTGTTTTACTTGTCTAGGCGTCGACCACGACGACAAGGCCTGCTCCGACTGCCGGGCCCTCTCTGTGAAAGCCAGGCGGCAGTGGTCCCGCAGCCGACTCGAACTCCGGCAGTCGGTCCCGCGCCGCGAGAGGTCTCGGTCCCAAGGGAGGTCGAGAGACAGGTCGCGGGCTCGGAGCCACCACAGTTCCGAGAGTAGGCCGCACTCCTCCGGGTCGAAGTCGTCATCAGGTAAGAAGCACAAGAAGTCCAAGAGGCGTCATCGCTCTTCGGACTCCCCCCGACGCTCGCGCAATACGGCCGGGGGTTCGGGTGACACCACCCACGCGGCTCCGTCTGAGTCGCGGGCGCCTCGTCCAGCTCCACACCCTCAGGTTCCTGGGCAAGACGCGACGCCAGAGGAGATCGAGCGCTTCCTCATGGCCATGAGGAAACTCTCTCCTCCGACGGGCTCCGCGGCGCCTTCGGGCCCAGCGGACCCGTCTGGGGCCTCTAGCGGGTCGGGGGCTTTGGCCCCGACGCCGCCGATGCCTTCGGGCCCGGCGCCGCAGGGCTCCACAATCCCGACACCGCCGGTGCCTTCGGGCCCGGTGCCGCAGGGTCCAGCGGGCCCGGCGCCGCGGGACCCCGCTAGACCTTCTTCGGGATCTGGGTCGTCGCCGGTGGACCTTACGACCTCCCCGGCGTCGGACCATCAGGTGTCGCCTCTGGTGCCGTCCTCGGGCGGCACCGTCCCCGATGCCCCCTTCGTTCCTGTTCCGACGTCGGGACGGCCCCGATGGGTGCCGCTCCAGACGTCGTTTGGGGAGTTTCACTTCTATGAACAGGCCCCATTGATTGAGAACCCTGAGTATCAGGAGATGGGTGTTGAAGGGGATTGGGAGGGGTCTGAGGACCCGCTGACCCGAGAGTGTCAGTCTCATGAGGACTGGGCCTTGGGGAGGCCAGTGGCCTGGACACCTCTCCAGACACTGGTTTTGTCTCCCCTCCTACCGTGGCTTCGGAGGAGGGGGCAACCTACAGTGTGGTGTTGATGAGGGCTGCCAAGGCCTTGGGCCTTGAGCTCCCCGTCGCGGCCGTGAGGACTAATCTCCTCACTGAGGTCCTTAAACCCCAGTCAAGCTTGGCCGAGCCTCTGCTGCCCTTTAATGAGGCCTTGACCGACGTTCTTCTGGGCACCTGGTCCAAGCCCGCTACGGGTTCGCCCATAGATAGGAACGTGGCCAGACGCCACCGCCCAGCCCCGGGCGACCCATGTTTCCTGTCCACCCATCCCACACCGAGAGCCTGGTCATCCAGGCCTCCAATTCCCAGACCACATTCCCGTTGGCGCCGCCGGACAGGGAATCCAAGAGGTACGAGCAGTACGGTAAAAAGATCTTCTCGTCCCTTAGTCTGGGACTGCGGTCTTCCAATACCGCATGCCTCTTGGGCCGCTACACCCACTCTCTGTGGGATACGGTTGCGGATGTGCTGCCAGAGTGTCCGTTGGAGGTACAGGCCAAACTCGGCCAAGCCCTTGTGGAGGGCCGGGATGCAGCCAAATATTCTATCCGGTGTGGGCTGGATACCACCGGCTCACTAGGTAGAGCGATGGCAACGACGGTGGCGGTCAGACTCCACGCCTGGTTGAGGTCCGCCAACTTTTCGTCCGATGTCCAAAACACACTGATGGACATGCCGTTTGATGGCCGTCGCCTCTTTGGTAACAAGGCAGACCATGCGCTTGAGCGCTTTAAGGACTCCAGGGCTACGGCCAAGTCCTTGGGCCTCTCGGCCCCGCGCCAGCAATCGGCTGCCTTTCACTCCTTTCGTGGCCACGGAAGGGGTGTACCCACACGTGCTGCCAGCCACGCTCCGCAGGGTAATACCCAACGCGGTGGCGGCCGTGGGAACCGCCGTCCCGGCGGTCGGGGACAACGGCGAGGTCAGTCCACACCTTCCCCCGCAGCATCCGCCTCTAAACCCTCCTAGTCCGTGCTTTCAGGCCCATGTGACACCAGTGGGGGGCAGGGTTCGCCATCACCACCTCCACTGGCGCACTGTCACTTCGGACAGGTGGGTGCTGCAAATCGTCCAAAGGGGCTACTCCCTCCCCTTCGAGGCGACTCCTCCAGCCATGCCACCGCAGAACCACCGTGTATCGGGGGTTCATTTGCGACTTCTGCAGGAGGAAGTTACGGCCCTCTTGGCCAAGGGGGCCATCGAGCGCGTTCCTGGGCCAGAAGTAGGGTGTGGTTGCTACTCCACTACTTTCTGGTACCCAAGAAGGGCAAAGGGGGCCTACGCCCTATCTTGGACCTAAGGAACATCAACGGCTTCCTCCGGAAGGAGAAGTTCAAAATGCTGACACTGGCTCAGGTCCTAGCTGCCCTGGACCCAGGAGAGTGGATGGTAGCGTTGGACTTGCAGGACGCTTATTTCCACATCCCCGTCCTGCCGGCCCACCGGCGCTACCTGCGGTTCACGGTTGGCCACGAGCACTTTCAGTTTACCGTGCTCCCCTTCTGCCTTACCATCGCCCCACGGGTGTTCACAAAGGTGATGGCGGTGGTCGCAGCTCATCTGCGCAGGTTAGGGGTTTCAGTCTTCCCCTACCTCGACGACTGGTTGTTGAAGGCGGGCTCGCCCCAGACAGTCGTCAGCCACCTCCAGACTACGGCAGATCTCCTGCACCGGCTGGGGTTCTCCATCAATGTGCGAAGTCACACCTGTGCCCCTCTCAGAAGCTCCTTTTCATCGGAGCGGTTCTCGACTCGGCGTGGTTTCGGGTTTATCCACCCGAACAGCGGGTCCGGGATATTCAGGCTCTGATTCCCATCTTTCAGCCGTTATCCCGGGTCTCGGTCAGGTTGACGCTCCGGCTTCTGGGGCTGATGGCCTCCTGCATCCTACTGGTGCATCACGCCAGGTGGCGGATGCGGGCTCTGCAGTGGGACCTGAAGTTTCAGTGGGCCCAGCATCAGGGCAACCTGTCCGACCACGTCCTGATCTCGGAGGGCACTGCGAGACAGCTGCAGTGGTGGCTCACGGACCGCGATTGGGTCAGCGGCAGATCCCTCTCCCTTCCCCAACCGAAGCACATAGTTGTGACGGACGCGTCCCTCCAGGGCTGGGGTGGCCACATGGGAGAGGCGGAGATCAGAGGCCTCTGGTCTCCGACGGAGGCCCGGCTCCACATCAACCTGTTGGGAGTTACGGGCGATTCGTCTAGCACTGAAGGCATTCCTCCCCTCTGTCCGGGGGAGTGTAGTGCAGGTGTTCACGGACAACACCACCGCCATGTGGTACTGCAACAAACAGGGCGGGGTGGGGTCGTGGACCCTTTGCCAGGAGGCTCTGTGCCTCTGGCAATGGCTGGAACGCCAGGGCGTGACCCTGGTGGCTCAACACCTGGCAGGTTTTCTGAACGCCAGGGCGGACGAGCTCAGCCGTCGGGGCATTATGGATCACGAATGGAGTTTGAACTCGGACGTGGCGCAAGGCCTCTTTCAGCGATGGGGAGAGCCTTGGTTAGATCTATTCGCCACCGAAGAGAACGCGCCATGTCATCAGTTCTGCGCGTTGGAATTTCCAAGGCGGCACTCGCTCGGCGACGCTTTTCGTCGCGTGTGGAGTTGCGGTCTGTTGTACGCCTTTCCGCCTATACCACTTCTGCCCAGAGTGCTGAAGAAGATCAGGTGCGACCGGGCCCAAGTCATCGTTGTGGCTCCGGACTGGGCACGAAGGTACTGGTATCCAGAGCTACTCAGTATGTCAGTCGATCCCCCGGTTCGTCTGCCTCTTCAGGAGGACCTTCTGTCGCAGCAACAGGGGACAGTCCTCCACCCGAACCTGTCCAGTCTCCACCTCCATGCTTGGAGATTGAGCGGCGACAGTTGAGGCCATTTGACTTGCCTCCTGAAGTCTGTAACGTCATTCTGGCAGCCAGGCGTCCCTCCACAAAGTCGGTATACGCCTGCAGGTGGAACAGATTTGTGGCATGGTGCACAGCAAAGGCTGTGGATCCTCTTGCTGCCCCTCTCTCTGAGGTTCTTCTCTTCCTTCTTTCTCTTGCCCAGCAGGGCTCTGCTCTGGGCACTATCAAGGGCTACCTTTCTGCCCTTTCAGCCTTTCTGAGGCTGCCTGATCAACCTTCTTTGTTCAAGTCCCCTATTGTAAATAGATTACTTAAGGGCATCACACACACACGTTTCCTCCTGTTCCGTTTATGATGCCTCAGTGGGACTTGAACCTGGTTCTTACATTTCTGATGTGCGCTCCCTTTGAGCCACTTCACAACTGTCCTCTCCGCCTTCTAACTCTGAAGACTGCTTTCCTGGTTGCCATCACCGCTGCCAGGAGAGTGAGTGAGCTCCGGGCCCTTTCTTGTACTCCACCTTTCCTTTCTGTCCATCCGGACAAAGTGGTGTTGCGTACTAAGCCATCTTTCCTGCCCAAGGTTGTCACGGCCTTCCACATCGGGCAGTCTATCACCTTGCCAACCTTCTTCCCGCCACCGCATCCCTCTAAAGAGGAAGAGCGGCTCCACCGTCTGGACCCAAGACGTGCGCTCTCATTTTACTTGGATCGCACACGCCAGTTCCGGGTGGATGACCAACTCTTTGTTGGTTACGTGGGCGCTAAGAAGGGGAAAGCGGTGCACAAGAGGACCATCTCCCGGTGGATCATCTTTTGTATCCAGGCATGCTACTCCTTGGCTAGAAAGGAGCCCCCTGTTGGATTACGGGCTCATTCCACCCGAGCCACGGCGACTACAACTGCCCTGGGCCGGGGGTGCCCTTACAGGACATCTGTCAGGCGGCTACGTGGGCATCGCAGCACGCGTTTGCAAGACACTACTGCCTGGACAGCCAAGTCCGGAGGGATGGCTTCTTTGGCCGTTCTGTCCTCCAGGACTTTCTGGTGTGATTATTGGTTCGTAGACCCACCACCGGGGTTGGTATTCCTGGGGTATATATTCTAAGGTAAGGAATCTAATACTAACGTGTCTCTTTCAGATGCACAAGTTACTACTTGTGTAACGATATATCTGTAAGAGACATTAGTTAGTATTAGATTCCTTACCGACCCACCCATCCTCCCCGTTCTGCGAACCGATATCTAGGGTTACGGTTACACCCTTTCAGGGCCCTAGTTTCAATGGCACCAGTGTTGGTTTTTAACATAGCTCTGCGTTTCTGGCGCGGAAAAGCTGTGTTTAAGAACTGACGTCAGCACGCGGAGGCGGCGTCTAAGTACTCCGACGACATCATCATGGCGCCGACGACGGACGTGGAGCCGCATACGACGCCTACCGACGCGCAAGGGTACTGCTACGCAAAAGTTTCCGGATCCAGTCTGGCGCCTGGGGATATTCTAAGGTAAGGAATCTAATACTAACTAATGTCTCTTACAGATATATCGCTACACAAGTAGTAACTTGTGCTTATGGCTTGGAAACCATACCATGCTTTTACAGTACTATTTCATAATACTCTTCTCGCTGTACGCATTATACTTTACATGCCAGTATTACGATGGTAGCAGTTCATTTCTTCTGCATGAGAAAGAAGACTGTTCAATAAATACTTTTATTGAAAACACACGTCTCTCTATTTCTCTGCACCTCTGATGAAACGAAGCATGCACGATTGACTGAGTAAAATATCTATCTATCTATTGTTTCCACGACTCTGAAGATCAGTTTTATCTTGGGGAAACAAAGTTGTCCTGTTTATGCAGTTGTCAGAAACTAATCCCTCCTTGTTTATTCGAGAAAGTTTCTAGTGACCTCTGAGCTAGCTGGCACTCACAATTAAGTCTAATATATTCGATAGAGACCTAGTAGACATAAGTCCTACGTCAAATCTATAGGATATATTATTCCAATGCGCAGAGCCTATTGGGAATATAGGAACTACACTAAAGGGGGGTGGGGGAGAGTGCACCTAGCAAATTGCCCTACGAGGTGTTTCTAGAGGACAAAACACTTCATGTGAATTTATTAGAGCCCGCACATTTTGGTTAGCTGTTTGCTTCCTGCTGAAGTTTTAAGAAAACAATGACTTCTGACAGACAGTATGAACACCTTGCAGTCTGTCTGGAAGCAAGAGGGAAGAGAGAGGAGATCTTTTGCCCAGATGCATTGTTGTGATGGAAATGGATGAACCAAAATGGCATTCAGATCAAATTCGATTCCATGACTGGAGTGGTGAATGCCATGGCAAAATAGTTAATTAGAGAAAATGAAGCATTTAATAAATGGGAATAGAAAGCACACAGACATAATTTAATTCCACCTCTTAGAGAATGCCACTACTATATCTAATTGCCAAAGCTTTAAATTCAAAATGCTACAGATTAGGCCCCAGACAGTGGCACCTGGAAACACTGAAGGAAACTTTTGTTTGTTGAAAACATTTGTGTATGCTGTTCCTAAGATCATGCGGATTTGAGTGCCCTTGATAAACATAAGTGGGAGAGATGCAATATGGTCCTCCTCATCTAATTGGGGTCAAGGCAGATCCATCATATGGACTTGTGATTGCTGCTCCCGAAACCATGAACCAAAGAGTAATCTTGAATGGCCTCCGCTTGATAAATTCCAAAAGTGTATTCTGTAGGCGTCCTAGAAGACTGTAAAGCAGTCTTGCTTTCTGCTAGGACAACTTCAGTCAGACCAGCATACTCCAGTAAATGGAAGAGAGAAAGTAAGTAGTGCAAACAGAAAGACCTTCATCCTGCAACATTATTTCCTCTTGAGGTGTTACCCTACTTGTTGTTTCTTGCACATGCAGGCCTATACTACTCTTTCCTAAAAAGGGGTCCATTCAATGTCCTTTTATTTTTTACAAAGAACCATAAAAGAATGCCTGAGGTGTCTCTTTTGGATTGTCGTTCTCCTGTAAAATCTCCCACAACATGGGAGCTACGACAGTCCTGGCCAAGTTTACGTGGCAAGCCTTTTGAACTGATGTATAAAGTTTGTTCCTTGGAAGCCAATGTGCTTCTGCTATTCATGTCAGCTTGTTAAATAAGTAGCTCTCAGCCTCAGTTAGAGTTCTGCTCTAGAATGTTCAAATAGAATGTTATCTTGAAAAGTAATACGAAGTGTATACCTAAAGCACCTGTTAAGTTATATTTAAATGATACATTTGCTCCCTTTTTTCCATGAACGGTCTACTGACTCTGGGAAGTCGCTGCACATATTGCACCCCAAAGGACGTCTTTGTCCGTTTGGAAGCTGCATAATGACCATTATGGCTATTTGCAGTCACGATGTAGGGGATGCTGAACAAACGTATGAAAGACTGATACTTTGTGTTACAGTCAAGGAGAGCAGCCATAGTGCAACACTGAGTGCTGCAGAATCTGTTTCAGTTTAATATTAGTATATTGCTTGTTAGTAGAATTAAAAAAGCATATGAATATATAAAAGAACACATGCTGGGAAATAAGACCACCCTTAACTGCTTTTCTCCAACTTTGATATCTTTCATATATTAATATGTGACCCACCCATCTCCTGTTCAGGCAGTATAGCATAATGCACGTGTATGCTTTATAATCTGAAGATGATCTCCAGGTGTAAGAGTCTAAGCCTTATAAGCTGCTTGGTCATTAATACCGATGTAGAGGGGCTACATCAAGTACTGTATTAACTGTATGAAATGTTTGCCGTTAACTCTTACGTGAACGCCCAGCATGGCAATGGACTTTAATTTTAAAAAAAATGTGACTTTTGAAAAGATATCCGCACGGGAGAAGTGTAGCTCATCTGAGTAATGTTTTACTCTTAGTAGGAAACCTCCCAGTACACCTCTTCTTTATGCATTTTATGTACGGTTGCAAGATCGCTTTAAGTCTGCGGACCTTTCCTTTCATAAATTATTTTCAGGTCTGATCCTCCTGTTACCATTGTAGGCCTCATAATTCACGGCTTTGGTGAGTGAAAGTCCGGAGCTGGAAAAGTGATAATCAACCCAGATTTCGCCATAATACTGCTTCTCTCCAACGACCCCTTACTCAAAAAAGCATTCATTAATTCACTTTCTAACGTCGCCACTTATTTTCAAAGCCGCAGCCTCTTAAAAATACATTTCCCACAAGCCTATGACTGCGTTTAGTCATCTCCATTTCTCGTCTCTCCTTCTGTCTGAGCGAATCAGACATAGTTTAAATTTAGAGCCGTTGAGGGGCAGGCAGGCCTAAGGCGCGCGCCACCTCTCCCAGAGGTCGCTCCTGCCTTGAACAGCATTTCGTTTTATGATTGAACTGTATGTACACCGTCCAGCGCATGTGCAGCACTCGATAACGGATAAACAACTGGGGCGCCGGCCCTGGGAAGGCATAAATAGCAACCGTGGACTTACGCAGCCTATTTAGTCACTCATTCAACCCAAATTAACGCCTGCTGTCTTTAGCGCTTGGTATGTGTAACAGGAGCAACCATTCACTGTCCTTAGCTTGCCTTGTTTGGTTGGAGCTTGCGGTCTTGGGATGTGCTGACTTTTAAAACACGGAGGCCATCCTAGTTTCCGCTTTGACACTTTGTTGTCAGGACTAGAGACGAATGTGTCGTGCCTGAAGCAAGGAATATACATTCCACTTCTGAATGGACCTGGGAAAGAAACGTTATTCTTCAAAACTATGAATGACCCAGCAAGAGCTCTAGCAAATCTTTTCTGACTCAAGCTGCTAATAGTTATTTAATGGTATTCTTCGCTCGGGAAGAATCCTGCCAGGTTTTCTTTTCTAATCTCTTTGAATTGCGGCCTGAGCGAGTACTGTGATGAAGCCGGCTCGTGTGTTCTCAGAGCCTGCAGCTGAGACAATGGGGCCGCAGAATCCTTTCACCTCTTGTTGTCAGACAAATCCAGAACTAGGACTGTGGGGCCTGCACGTCTGAGGACGCAAATATCCTTATCCAAGTTGTCTTGCACGATATTATTAGGAAGATAAAATGGTTTGCTACACTATTAGTAAACCTGTCAAAATATGTAAACCATAATTCAGAAGAAATAACACGTAGTGACATCTTTTTCTGATAATATATCAAAAAAATGTGGTGCACAGCGTTACAAACACGGGTATGAAGTGGGCCACATGGAAAATCTTCAGGCACCTATCCTACATACTTGGTATTTGCCACAGATAGGACTATAATTTAAAATGGAGAACGTTCAAATATTACGTAATGTCTTTTCTTTTTTTTTTCAGAACAATATTTTATTGTGCTGCTGAAGAGTTACATAAAACATACAGCGTCCCGAGCCCGGGGAGGCTGCGAGCATGAAGGCAAAAATCACATTGTGAGACAATTCAAACAGCCATTTAAACGCAAGAACTAACCCTAAAACCCTCCCCCCAGCACCCCCCTAGTCTCCCACCCGAATTCCCCCTACCCCACCCCCTGCACAGCGTCGTATCAGTCTATACGTATAACATAACGAAGTAGATGAAGTGTGTATCCCTCCTCACATGGGTTCAATGTCCAAAAGTCTTTCCCCCGGTTCATCACGTGCTGGCGGCTCCAGCCAGAGCCCCCTGTACTCGGCCCACCTCTTCCAAATTTTGTAATGTTTCCTGGGGCAACCCCTGGCCTCAAATATCGGGCGTTCCAGGCCCATAGAATAGTCCAGCCCCTTCTTCCACACACCCAACAGGGGGGCTTTGGGGTCTTTCCAGGCACGGGCCACGTCCCTCTTGGCCACCACAAGACCCAACAACAACAAGTGGTGTTTGTAAACATTTCCTCCCACCTGTTCCAGAACATGAAGAAGGCCTAATTTTGGTGTGCGAGGAAGGTCCCAGCCCAGCACTTCTGACAAACAATTCCACACACCCGTCCAGAACTTCCGCAGACCATCACACGCCCAGACAGTATGTAGGAACGTACCTGTCTCTTTGCCACACCTCAAACAGACGGGAGACGCAATCAAGCCCGCCTTTCATAGTCTTTCCCTAGTGTAGTATGCTCTGTGCAAGTAATTAAACTGTATAAATCGTAGCCGTACTGCAATGGCCGCCCCTCTGGGAGCCTCAATTGCCTCCCTCCAGTCTTCCTCCTCAAATGCCCCCAGATCACATTCCCACTTGGCTCGCAGAGAGTCTAGGGGGGTCGAGCAGTGTGTAACTAACGTTTGATATATAGACGAGATTTTTTTGCACTCCAATTCTCCCATGAAGACCTTCGCCTCCAGTGGGCTGAACTCGGGCAGCGAGTCCAGACCTCTTATGGTAGGGGCAAAAGCGTGACGAAACTGCAGATATTTAAAGAATTGGGTCTGAGGCATGTCCTATTCCTCGCGTAGTTCCTGGAATGACTTAAGAGTCGTGCCCCTGACCACATGACCCACGGCCGAGATGCCGATCGCATCCCAGCCACGGAAACCCCGCAGGGACAGCAATTCCGGCAACTGCCCATTCTGCCACAACGGGGTCTCCCTCGTCAACTTGTTCCACCACCCCATTCTACGGAGCGCGCCGCGCCATATGCGGAATACGGTTTGTGTGGCTGCAGGGAGCCCCCTCCTCTTAACCGCCGAATACAGTATCGTATGCAGCGTGTCGGGATCCATCAGGAAGCGCTCCAGGGCGTAGGTAGGGTCACTCCGCTCCCCATACCACCATTCATTCAGCACCAAGAGGTGGGAAGCTTGATAGTAGGACAGAACATCCGACGTTGCTAGCCCGCTGCAATATGTGGACAAAAAGCATGTGCGGAGCACCACTCTCGCCGCTCCCCCCGCCCAGAGGAAAGTACTAAGTGCCGAATTCACCAGCCTGAACCACCGCGGTGGTATAGGGTATGGGTGGTTTTGTAACTGATATACAAGGCGCGGAAGGGCCACCATCTTAAAAATGGCCGAGCGGCCATATACGTTCAGGGGCATGCGGGACCACGTAGTCATATCAGAGCGGATACGCTCCCATACCGGCACGACATTGCGCGCCCAGGAGACTCCCGGAATGTCCGTCAGAAATATCCCCAGGTACTTACGTAATGTCTTTTCTAGCGCTTTGTTTTTGTGAAGTTTTTCAGAACGTGGAATTTAGCAATGAAAACATTCATGCCCTGGGTGATTCCCACACTGTGTCTGCATGCCTGCTGAGGACTGGAGTGTTGGTGATGGTTTACTGCTCACTAGGCGCAACCAGAGCATATTTTGATTGTATATTTGATATAAATTTGGCACGTGCAACACCCGACTAGAAGAGAACTTGTCTTTAGACTTTACGACTATATGTTCTAGTTGGCCATGAGCAGCCTTGTATTGGCACCTTCCTTGAGCTAATGGTGTGCCAGGATCGTAGGTTTCTATGCTAGTGCTACAGAACTGTCTCTTGGTGGTTCTTTGATAAAAAGATGTATGGAAGGGCAATTGTCTTCTTAGGGGAGGGGGACGCTTCTCCTCCCGTTCACAGACCTGGAATTACTAGAACTACATCTAGTTAAACCACTGCCGGTTCTACTTTGGAGCTGGAGGCACAGCCCCTGCCCAATTCCTACAACACCATGAGAAGAGGTTACACATTGTCACTCCTGGCACCAAGGAGTCAGCCCTAGCTGCAGACACCAGTTTCCTCCCCAAGCATCGATCCCCTCCCTCCCACACACACACACACACACACACACACACACTTCTTGTTAACCTCTGCTCAAGGTAGGTGGGTAAATGGAAGCAGAAAAGAGTCTGTCAATGGGTCCGGAATAGGGGTCCTCATGCAGAAATGGACCTGATAAATAACAGGTCCATGTTATTTCTCAACCCAGGCCCAGCAGCTCATGATAGCCAGAGATTGGGGCAGCTGCCATTCCATGTTGGTAGTTCAGGTAGGGAAGATCTTCCTGTTAACTCAGGCATCTGGTAATAAGCAGTACTTAAAATAATTAGTGCCTGTGCCCAAAGCTGTGGTCAGAAGCCTCTGGCTAGCGCTATTAAAGGTCAGCCCACCGAATACCAAGGCTTCAATCCACCTCATGCATCTTTAATCCACTATCAAACACCCTTTCCCCTTTATCTCACTATTGCAGTTTTCTCCCTTTGTGACAGGGTTTTCCATCTGTATCTACCCCCTTCTTTAAGCTGTGTGTGATTTTCTCTCTCTTGTAAATGTCTGATAAAGAAAAAAGTGTTGCTCCCAAAAATTATTGCCGTTGTCCCCCACCAGCAACCATAGGCTCAAATTAAGCACTGCCAAGGCCCTAAATTGGAAGCATACAAATAAATTATATGTACTCTTGAATAAACACTATACATTTTGTAGCTAAACTCACGATTAGGAGTGCTGATGAAGCTTCTCCATGTTTTTTAAATGTAATCACCAGGGGAACAGAGCTAAAAACTGTTTGCAACTTTGGGCTGGTTACCCTTTTCACCAACATACCTGACTTAGTCACTACAAACGGAATCTTTCCTTTGGAGTTTTCTTCTCTGATATCTCCCAATTAAAAAAAAATACTTCTCCAGTCTTGTAACCCTCTTGAAAGGATCACCACGTACTATCACAAAGGATCAGCTGTAGGCTAAGTGCGCAGGTTATCTGCACCGAGGGGGGAATTCATCCATTATTTGTTTTTCCTCATTAAATGTCTATAATCTCATTTGCATAAACTTTTGTTACCGCATGTTTTTTTAGACCTGGCACTGCCTATTTATCTCTCCTTGATCCAAAAGTGGAGGCAGAAATAAAATGTCCGCTGGCAATTTTGAAAATCATTCGCTCATCAAAAAAAGGGTTGACAGCTTGCAGAAAAACACAATGCACAGTTGTATAGCTCTTAGTTTAAAATAAAATGTATATATATATATATATATATATATATATATACCCAGGTGCACTCTGCTTTGGAAAGTGATATCCTTTTGGATACTTTGCACTCTCGTTTCTTGGCCTCTCAGTCTAGATTGCTGAGAGGCATACAGGTACAGCACGTACTATAATGTTGTTTTTCGTTAAATGGTTAATGCATAGGTCATGTGCTGAGACCGGGCCTGTACATTTCACATCCACTACTGAACAAGGCACCTGGTAATGCATTTCTAACGCTACCGAAATGGATATGCTTGGACCTGTTCTGGTGAGCTAAAAGGATCTGTGACCCGCTGGCAGTCGCCTCTCACTGGATCTGGCAGTTTGCTTTAATGGGAAAAGGCCAGGTGGGAATAAAGACAGAATACAAAAAGGTTACCTTTGCTGCGTTGTTTTTGTGCAATAAAATCCTGCTTTTGAAATTAATGGAAGACCCAGTTTTTGAAGTGCTTATTGATCCAGTTGTTATTTCAAGCACTACAGGCAACTTTAATTGAGATTATCGGATTCCTGTAAATTTACTGCATTCCCAAGTGTGCAATGGGTTATATCTCGCTTAAAACGATATTCATGATATAAAGCCAGATGAACAGTAAAGAAAGACAGTTCAATTTCATGCCGACTAATCTAATACCAATTAAGAAATTGCATTGGAAAAAAGATTTTGTCCTAATGTTAAGTGCTAATTACATTATTTTCACCAACGTATAAGGGCAGTTAAATATAATAAGGTGTTTCATTTTACCACCGATAGGTTATTATTCATTGCTAACTACTGCGGTGTGAAGTGATGGACACCAATGCTGTGCCTCATTGTTCTCCACGGTAGACTTTAATGAACTGAGTTTACGTTTTAATGGGAAAGATACAGTGTGCTTTTTTTCTTTTCAATGGTGGCACACTGTTAGAAGAACATATGCCTGAGATATATATTTATTTTTACATTATGAGTGTAGCTTCTTGTGATCTTTCAGATGAAAAGGCCTTGTGACAAATTGAAGCAATTGTGGTACAACACAAAAGCAAAAATAACACCATAACTTAGTTTGAACTGAGAAGACTAGTAGGTGCTCAAAATAGAAATATTCAAGGATTTATATGAATGTTAAATGTTTCCTACAAAATGAGACAATACTACCGTCGTCGATTTGAGTAAAAGAATAGAATGTGCTTGTCTCTTATACTACTTACTTTAGATGTATTTATTTCTTTAATATTTATAGCACTTTTGAGAAAGTGCTTTGCACAAAGGAGTATAACCAGCAAAATAAATGAGACACGGATGTAAGTGGTTTGAGGGCAGGTTTAGTTTTGAGTACCATTTAAAAGTGTCTATCAGAGAGAAAGGGGGTTCTTAGACCATTAGCAATCAAGATGGTGGATGAGCTTGTATCTGGAAAGGCGGGCAGAGAAAGATCTGGTTGCTGTGACCTTATCAACATTTCAAGACTGGTGAGTGTTTGGAGCTGGTCCCACACGAGGTGGTCCCAGGATCTCAAGGGCCACTTTGAACTGCACCGTTCCCAATTCTATAAATTCCTGCAGCTCCATCTTGTCCTGGTGTCCCTGCGATAACCACTTCGACAAGGTCTCAGAGTTCAGCCCTTTAGAGGCAAAGCTCCTTTTGGTGCCCATGGGGAAAAGGCACATATCACATATCTATACATTTCTAGTTATCAACTCCCCAGCCCTCTTCGCTCCTTGAAGGAAAAATAGAAACATGGTAGGCTCCTTAGACAACAGCAACTGGCGGATGCCAGGATGGCACCGCCGGTTCTTCTGGAGACTTGGAGTTATACAAATAAAATACTACACATTACATACTTGACATGCTATGGCTGTGGCTAGTGCTGAGAGGATGTGGTGTAACTGCTAGGGCGGTTGATCTCAAATCTGATAAGCGGGTTTGCGTCTCAGCAATGACGCTCAACATCCTGTGATTTTGAGCAAATCACTTAATCTCCTGTGGGAGTTTAATAAGAATGTATTACAAGGCCAAGAATACAATTTAGCAGGTCACATACAGGTACGGCAGGGTAACACAACAAGACGTGACACACCAAGCAAGAAATGTGCCACATTACTGGAAGAACTGTCACCGTTCTCACTAAATGGACTAAATAGACCCTCAATAGCCCAGCAGCCTTTACAAGAGTTATGGATAAAACTGGCGCAACCATCGATTTACTTTGGCGGACCCAGGCCTGTTTCTACATATCTCCAACTTTCAAATAAAAGAAAGAGGCGAAATCGAGTCCTACCCCCAAACATTTATACTAGCTCGCATTCCGGAAAGGACTCGGCAATCCAAGGCCCTCATAATAACAACCCATCCTTACAATTAAAAACTACTTGGAACGAAAACAACATAGATGCCATCATGGAGGCTTGCACCACCTTACTGTCAACAGCCAATGCTAAGCCACTAGGGATAGAGGCCTGTAGGGACTTGTCATCAATCTAAACACAAAATTCCCTTACAGCATCCCCAGTCACAAAGCTTTCGGAAGCACTGGCGCAGCATGGTTCACACATAACCTAAGGATGAAAAAAAGCAACTAAATAAACAAGTAAGCTCAATGCGCTCCCAGGGCTTACAGTCAACTCAGTACTCACTTGCAAAAAATGAAAAGAGACTTCGAAAAGGAAATCAGGGTGGCAAAACGCACATATAAAGAGGCAATTTCGTTAAAAATGCTTCATGTCAGCCAGCAAAGAAACGTAAAAAATTTCTAAACAAATATTAACATCTTACTGAGACTTCAACTCCGACATAACGGAACATACCTGGAGTGCCCACATAACCACATACAACAAGGTGTCTCACTCTAGTGCAGCAACCATTGATAAAACACCGAATGTGACCCAGTTCGCCTCCATCTGGAAAACGAGCCTAAAGGCCCCATCGCCCAAAAACAAATCAAAAACAGATACCAAAATCTGCCTACCAACAATGATAAATCCCCCTAAGGCCCAAGATAGTTACATAGACGATAACGTGAGGCCAGCAGCACACGCAATATCAAGGGCCTACCCAAATGAGTTTTACGCACATTTCACGCAAAAGCAGGTGTTGAATGCCATAAAACAACAAAGATCCAATAGGGCCCTGGGGCCAAATGGCCTGCCCATTGCCTTAATTTAAAGAAGATCCATCTTTCTGGTCCGCACACCTAACCCCCCTGTTGGAGACATATACCATTCCAAAGTCATGGCGAGGAAGTATCTTCCAACCGAAATACAAAATCCAACCAATGATAGACTAATAGCACTTACCTATGTCAATGTATACGCTTCAAACCTGTTGATAGACCTAGAGGATTGGGTTAACCGCATAAACTTAATCCCTAAAACACAAACAGGATTTCACACAGGAATGAGCACCTTAATGAATCCTATCAGCAATTACGCTTCTGGCCGACCAAGCCCTCGCTAAATCAAGCTTCCTGCATGTGTGTTTTGTAGACCTTAAAGCCACTTTCAATAAGGTTACCAGAATAAAGCTATGGGCGAAAAATGAAATCTTGGGGAGCTCCCACAAAATTGCTTGCAGCAATAATCAACCTCTACTCAAGAACGTGGGTTCAAATAAAATTGGGGGATGTTCGATGTGTAACCAACAAAATCTCAACCACCAGTGGCTTAAAACAGGGGTGCGTCTTGGCCCCCTTGACTGTTTAACATCTATACAGCAGCTCTAGAGAACCACCTCAGCCTAACCCAAGGAGAACCCCAAAATTGGGTAATGCCCCAATAGCAACCCTGCAATATGCCGACAACATTGTTCTGCTCAGTAAAACGCCTGAGGTCTACAGCGGCTGATCACTCAGCTAGTAGAATACATATCCATCGCCCAACTAGATATTAACTTCCAAAAATCGAAGGTTATGTGCTTTTCAAGTCCTCACAAAAAATTACCCTATTTACCTGGTCAGCAAACAGTAACGTCTTGGACCAGGTGGAAACATACAAATATCTGGGGTACTATTAGATCAGCATCTCAACTACTAGCCGTACCTGGCACAATGGCAAGCACAAGCAAAATAGTTGCTATTCGCATTAATGTCAATGTCAATGTGGTAATGTCATGCTGTATTTCCTTTTCCATTATGCACAGTTTTGAACTGGAGTAAATTATTTAGTTCACAGAAGAGTATTGCCAAATTGCAAGGTCAAATGTGATGAGCGTTTCAAATAGCATATTAATAAACTATGTTTATATTTACAGAATTGGAGTTAACAAAATCCTGGCCAGTAGATGCACAGATTGCTCTGGAAGACATGTCATGGGATAATGGTAGGAATATCTTCTGAATGGCCCAAGTTAGTTGTGGATTTAATGCTAAAAAGACCCATCTTTTGCTTCAGTGTAATTGTAGTTGCTCTCCTTACTTGTTTCAACATTGAATTAAGGCCCGAATTAATTCCCTTTATGTTTCAACACAGAGTTATGATCTTCATTGACAGTAATGGTGGTAGGTCTGCAGTACAGCTGATGTAGTGGAGGCAGTGCCTAGGTCTTACCATATCCTTTTTACTCCTATAATATCTGGTAGCAGATTAGTGAAGCAGCAACTGCAGTATGTGTGATATTGAAGTGTGTGAAGTCATCGTAGAGACTGTAGTACCATAAAGTAGTTATTCAGGCAAAAATAACCTGTTGTATGGATGGTGGACTATCTTTTACTGCCCAGTTAGAGCCCGTTGAATTGGTCCAATTGCAGTTGGGTCACATCAATTAAAGCGGTCTGCCCCAAAGCATGGTGGATTTGTCATTTCATAAAACAAATATAATTTTCAGGCTCATCAATGAGTCTTAAACGCATGTCTATCAGATGTATGTATTAATGTATTTGTTATATGTATTTTTTGGGCTCAGATCTAAAATTGTGGAAGCCGGTACATTGCTATGTATCTTGCTTGCACCACTTAATAAATGTATAACGAGTTAGACTAATAAGTAACGTGATCCAGCTCATTTAATCAAGTCCATGTGTTGGAGGCAAAAACAATTTCATGAATTTATGGACAGTCATGGTCATTGCTGTACTTTCAGACTTTGGGATCAGACAACTTAAGGGTGGGCCCTACTGGTTGTGGAAATGTTTTTTTATAGCACAACGATCGAGAAACAGAATTTAATTTTTTTAAGTGATTGCCAGTAGTTGCGAATTTGTGATTTTAAATGGAACGGATACACAAAAGTGCCCTTTCAAGCCCACATGGCTGCTCTTTTAAATACCTATATCTCCAATATTATTGAATAGATGTAGATCAAACAAATAAAATCACACTTTCTGAGTAAAGTTCTATCTTCAGGCTTGGTTTGGAGTAAATCCACTCAGTGGCTTTAGCAGTGGGCATGGGCAAACCATCCTATGGGTGCTAAAATGCGAAAGCATTTATTTTATTTAACCCGGGACCAAACTTCTTGGAAACTGGTATGCAGGACTTTAGTGGACTACGCCAAGCGATTGCCAGATTTGGTCTAGGTGCCCTAATAGCAATTCCTAGTAACGCCATGATACTTGCAAAAATTGCAAAAAAATAAACATTCATGGAAAGATCAGAGGTCAGTATTATGCATTTGTCCTATATTGCCCTCTTACAAAGCAGCAATAAAGATAGAACATCCAAACTTAGAATTGTTTAAAAAGTCTGGAACATGCATAAATACTGAGAGCCCACAGTTATCTTCCTTCTTTTGTTGCTGCTCATACAAGTACTATACATGAGGGTTCTTGTTATTATGAATGTTTGTGAACCGTTTCATATTTAAGGAAACTGCAGGTTGCTAGGTTTACATTATACAAGACTGCAAAATGGGGAGGAAAAAAATGTGTTTCAAGTATTCTTTGGGGCGGCTTCATTATTGACTCATGTAGAGTGAAGGAAAACTTGTTTTGGCTTTAGATTGTAGATTAGATGGCCATGTTTCACAAATATTTGTTTAGACAGCGATTTAGTGAATTGTGTTCAAATTTTAAGCTGATTTGTTTTTGTGAAGGGAATCTGTTGTGAGTTGAACCGGAGAGTTGGAGATTGTTGGGCATGGAGTTGCGGCATGAGTTTTTTGGTAAGGGATAAATACAGTGAGTTAACTACACTTACCTTGCAAGTCATCGGGTTATGACAGTTTGTAGCAGACGTACAGTGTCCTGGGTTCAAAGGAGAAGGCTTAACAAGTGGCACAGATCCTCCTCCCTATTAATTGGTGCTTGATATTGCACATGTACACCTCTAAAGGAGTTTGACCCAAAGAAGCTGTTGTACGTGTTTGTGTATGTGGCAGCCATTTTGGGAGATTAGAATAAGCTACATATGGCAGCTTTCAAGGTAGCCAGCCATGTTTCGGGGATCGTGCTGATGAGAACAGTTCACGTTCAGTAGCGATCGCGATCATATGCATTTTTTTGGGAGCATTAGATTGTGATTACTATTTGTAATAGCTATTAAGAGGATAGTAGTTTAAAATTGCTAAACTTTAAAAAATATTTTTGGAATATTAGATTGTTTTCAATATTCCAATTAGTCATCATCAGAACAATCTGTAAATGTGCAATTGAAGGAAAGAATTCCTGTATATTTAGATAGAGAGGTTACTAGCTTAGCAGATCATTTTATAAAGTGCCTTGAAGAGCGAGTAGATAAATTGATGCCTGCAATAAAAAAAAAGTGATGTACAATTGTTTGGGGTCCAAGTGGTAGATGAGGAAGGTTTTTGGTTAATGAGTCAGAAGGGTTGGTGACTTCCAAGGCAAGCTACATGGAAGAGAAAACATTTGGATGGAAAACTCACCCATCATGTGTCTCGAGGATGACACATGATGGGACATGGTAGACCCTAGGATATGAAATGGACATCAAACCTCACAGATTTTAATGTGAAGTCTATACACTCCAATACAGGGGATCACAAAGTGGTTGCTTGTGACGGATCTTCAAATAGTGGCAATGTCAAGTCAAGTTGTTAGTCTGATTTGAATGAGTCAGATGAAGAAATTGTTAACCCAAAAACGCAAAAAAGGATGTTAATTTTAATGTACAGGATGATAAAGGATTAGTGGAGTGGTTAGAGGAGGGAACGTTTGATAATTGGTACAGCATCAATTATTACCACAATGGGCAACATCATTCCATGAGGCACAGTATGTTGAATGTTGGCTACCAAAAGAAATTCCTAAGGAGGTGAGGACATGTTTAAGATCCGAGTGTACTAGTCTATTAAAGTGGCCAGTCCACGAGAATTGGATACTGAGATGATGGTATTTTAAATAAATCGGGACGGGATCCAAGGAAAGGTCTGGACAAGCATAGTAAAGGTTGTCCGGCCCATTAACAAAAATATTTGTAATGTGCGAGCAAGCTGAAAGCTTATTGTTTGGTGAAGAATTTGTGAAGTACATGTCAAAGTATATGGGCACTTTCAGCTCCAATTAGAAAGTACATTACACATCTAGAGAGTTTTTGTATGAGCCAGGAACATGTGATGTCGGTTCCCTGGGTGAGGTTAAAGGAACACACATACTTAGTTTACACATTGCACAAGACACTGTGGTGTATAAAATTCATCAGTATTCTATGTCGGCAACAGAGGATTGGAAAAAGACTTTCATTTTCCCATGTTAAACTGAGTGGCAAACTCTCTCAGTTTTTGTAAAGATGGAAGGAAATAACAAAGGATCCTTGGGTCTTAGAAACAGTGAAGGGATAGGAAATAGATTTGATAGAGAATCTTGTTGAGGTGCGGAGACCAAGACCTTTGTTTTTTCCGAAGAAGGATTAACAGTTGGTAGATCAGAAGGTGAGAGTCTTATTGGAGAAAGGAGCAATAGAACTGCCAAGGAATGATTCAGATAGTTATGTAAGCAATATATTTCTAGAAGAGAAAAAGAACAGAGGTATGAGGCTGGTGATATGTCTTCAGGATTTGAGCAATTGGGTTACATACAAATATTCCAAGATGGAAAATATACATCTATTAAGAGATTTGTTGAGAAGGGGTTGATGCGCCTGGATTTAAAGGACGCTTATTTAACAGTTACAGTTTGTCAGGAACATTGGGATTATCTCAGATTTACAGGGCAGGCACAGGTATCAAGGGTCAATTGTCTGCAATGCAGTCTAACATTACCTTCATGGCGCTTCACCAAGATGATGAGACCGGTGAATGCATGGTTGAGAGGAATTTATCTAATAGTATATCTGGACAATGTGTTGATCATGGTGCAGAGCAAACGGGTTTCTAAGGAGCTAGTAGTGTTGATGTTAGAGGATTTGGGGTTTGTTGGAACCAAGTCAGGAGACAGATGTTTTAGGCTTTTAGATTCAGACACTGGAATATGTGCTGAGATTGCCTTTAGAGAAGTAGAAGAAAATTAATTGAGAGATAAGGCATGTAAGGAAGCAGACTCTGTGTCATTGCGTCAACTGGCAAGGCGAATAGGTATCTTGTCGACTTCAGTTCACGCAATATTCTTAGCTCCTCTTCATTGCAGAGGTTAAAGGCGCATTACTTGAGAATGGGGATGAGGTATTCAGACAATTGTTAATGAAGAAGCGGTAGAAGAGTTGGATTGGGGGTTAAAAAACATGGTGGCATGGAATGGCCAAGATATTTTTGGAGACGTACCATAGGTGATTATAGAGTCAAATGCCAGTCTTCAGGGTTGGGGAGCGAGATGTGCTTCAGTGTCAATTGAGAGGTGGGGCAGCACGTCATCAGAGAAGAAGACACATATAAATTACCTAGAGATATTATCACATTCCTTGCAATCAAACGTTTGGCTAAGAATCAGGTGAAATGTATTTTATTAAGGACGGAAAATGTGTCAGCAGTGAGGTTTGTGAATAAGTTAGGGGTTTTATGATCGAAGGCACTGGGTCTGAGTAATTCAGTAGCAGATTGAAATTTAAGCCACTTTAGGGAACCGAGTGATTGAAGATTAGCCAAGACATTTTCAAAATATTGGAGATAATATGGGATCCTTTTGAGATGGATCTTTATGCCAATAGATTGAATAGTTTTCTTCAACTGGAAACAGGATCCAGAGGTGAGTGCAGTGGAAGAATTCCAGCAGAGATGGGAGAGTAGCCCTATTTATGGGTTTCCACGATTTGTAATGTTTCAGAGGGAGATGATGGAGGTGAGGAAAAAGAAAGGGAGATAGTTGCTCAGTGCTTTATTTGTGAAAGAATGAGTGCCGTGCCCGAAGCTCTGCTTAGAACCCTTCGGCCGGCACTTTTAAATATCAGCATACTGAATACCAAAGCTGGTAGCTTGAATTCCACTTTATGCCTCTACAATCCACCCCCAAACACTCCCTACCCTTTATTCCACTCTTGAAGGTTTCTGTTTTCTTCCTTTGTGACAGTTGTTTTCCTTTTTGTGTGTTTTTTCTCTCTTGTGCTTAGTAAGTGTCTGATGTGGAAAAATAAGTGCTGGTCCTCAAAAATTAGTGCTGGTGCTTCCCCCTGCCCCACCCCCTCTCCCCCGGCTCAAATTAAGCACTCCAGTGGCTTATTAATAGCTATTTTTTAGGAAACACAAGCCTGGTTTCCAGATGTCTTGAAAATATTGGTAGAGGATCCAGTGTGGATTCCATGTTTCCCACGGTTGTTAACCAATGCGATGGGAGAGTTTCACAAGTTAGTGTTGGCCTGTCAACTATGTTAGATGGCTTGGATGATTTCAGGCAAGTCTGACAGATGTTTGATTTGTTAGAACAGGCTTCAAAGCTCATTAGTAAATCTTGGGCCCCTTTGACAACAAAGGCATATTGTTAGTGTACTGAGAGGAATCTGGATCCCATCTCGTCCCCTGTTGTGATTGTCTTGATTTTTTTATCAGAAAGTTTCCATATGGGTGTGGCCTATGGTACAGTTAACATTTATAGATCGGCAATTTCGTCAGGTCACCTTTTAGATAATGCTTTACCTGTTGTAAAGAAACAGTATGTTTAGAGGCTTCTCTACTACCAAACTATCAGTCACTTTGGGACGTGAATATAGTACTGAGAGAACGGCGAAGTTTGGAGGATAACAGGATGTTAATATTGGGGAGTTAGATAGCAATTCTGTTGAGTTTGTTTTCCTTGTGTCAGACTGAGGATGGATGTTTCCATAGAAGATAGAGAACTAATCCTACAAAAAGAACTATTTTTTAGCCACGTTTGGGAGACTATGAGAAGTTGTTTGTGGTTGGATGTCTGAAAGAGTATGTCAAGAACTAGGAATCTGAGAGAACAGGATTATCACAATTGTTGATTTCTTTCAAGATTTCGCATTGTTCACTTTACTTCCCTAACATTAGCAAGATGGATTACAAAGGTAAGGTGATGAAAACAGCTGGTGTAGCTATTTATAAATTTGGGGCACATTCTGCCCAGGGCGCAGCGGCTAGCAAGGCTATGATGGTTGATGGAAATTCAAGTACATGTTTAAGGTTGGCTGATTGGGTATATGATTCAACTTTTAAGAAATCTTATTTTAAACCAGTTGGCTGTGCTTGGAAAATGTTATGGCTAGGCTTTAAATATGCATAGTATTGGCCTCTGTGCCTTGCTAAATAATGCAGATTTTCCAGAATCCTGGTGGGAAGAAAATCATGATATTATTAAAAATGCAGAGTATAACAATATCCTACCCTATGGCTGCATTTTTTCTGTAGGTCCGATTTAAAATTTAAAAACTCAGAAATAGATTACTAAACGGTTGACTGGAAAATAGTCATTCTTTAGATAACGTTGAAGAACTACATTAGCAACAAAAAAAGAAGGAAGATAATTGCGAGTTCTCAGTATTTATGCATGTTCCAGAATGTTTCAAGATTTATAGATTTTGATGTTCTATCTTTGTTGCTATTGTTTATGAGGGTGCTAAAGGAGGAATGCATAATACTGGCCCAAGTATCTTTAATAAAGTCATGATTTTCTTTCCACTACAGCTGTGGGAAATATGCATTTTGGAGCTGTGGAAAATCTGAATTCTTTTCTCGCAGACTTGCTGCAATGCCAATTTTTCATGCAAGTTACTGCTAATTTCACTTGATTTTATTACCCTAACTGTACATTACACATTTGCGAATTTCATAATTTGTACTTCCACTCATTTTTACAGTTTTGTACAAAAACAACTACATATTTTACAGTGCATTTTTCTGACCTGGTTGGTCAATTTAGTGAATATGTGACACCAAATTTAAAATGTTTTCCATATGTAAAGATGCTATGTTTACAGTGTTTGTGTCCACAGACTAATGGCAAATCAATTGGATAGTATAATTTCTACAAAAGTTGAAGTCTCTAAAAAATATATTTCTCATCTCAGGATGTGAATGACAATATGAAAATTGGCTATATAATAACCATAATACAGTTGATGTACTTGAACAACTATTTCCACCATACTCATTTTTATGTCGCTGGGCTCGACCTATTTTTCAGGCAATCCAAATGGTTAACAAACCATGGACATCTATATTCTAAAAAAAAGCTTGTAAAAGTTTGTCTGATAACCTGTAGCACCATTACATGAACAGCTCCAAACGGCAAAACCTGGCACAAACCATTTTCGCAATGCACAGACTTGCACCAACTAGTGGGTTGTGGAAAGAACCCATAGTCTGCTCTGCACGTGCTCACTGCAACAGTATGTCTTAGTGTTACATGCTTTTCTTTTAAGGTGTACTGCAAGCTAATGTATCTTTCCTGTAATGGTCTGAGAGGCCTCAAAATGGTGACTACTTAATTTAGGTGACCTAAAATTAAAGAGTTATGCACCTGTGTCTAGATCTAGTTGCTTTTAGTCCACCACAAATGTTTTCAAACAGAATTTTTTTAAAATCTTAATTACAACACATTTTCTCTGTAGTTGGAATGCTTCCTGATGCTACACCTGTAAATGTGTTTACACTTCAGATTCTAAGATGAAGGGACTTCGTAAATGGAAATTCTTTCCGTATTGCCCCACAGCTCGTTGAGAGGTGTATTCCGAATGACAATTTTTCTTATACAACTCAAATTTCTCTATTACATGACCACGGAATCATTCTTAGTGTTGTTCTGCCTATATTTATACTACCTGTTTGCAAATTGAATTACTTTTTCTGTTTTACAGATGAAGATTGCTATTCGTTTCTTTGTCGCTGTGGTGGAAAATACACGCTATTCGAGAATGAAGCTGATGCGGTTTCCCTGGTTGGCTGTAATACATGTTCATTAATTGTAGAAATAATCAAGAACAACTAGATAAACAGTGCTGTTGTATTGTGGACCACAGGAAAAACAGCAACGAAAGCTGGAAATTCACAAAAAGAAGACAAAGAATATGTTCTTATGAATATTACATTTACGCATATTCCTCCTTAACTCGATGAACCATGTGGGAGTGTTATACCCTGGTATGGTATGATCCTGTCCAAAATCCTAGAACATCATCTTGCACAGAATGGACAGGGGGGATTTTTTTGGAGTCCTGGAAAGCATGTCAAGTTGCAATTAGTGCCTGCAAAGAGATGGGTTTATCAAAAACAATTAAATGTTGGAATTTGTAATGAGAATCTCAGACGTAAACAGGTTCCAGCGAAATAATCATCATTTCTGCAAGAGGTTCATAAAACAGGTTTTATTCCAGGTTTTTCCAGCTAACCTAATGATCCATACCGTATCTTGGCTTTGTTCTGCCTATGTTTGGACCGAGGAGAGTAAAGAGAACGGTTTTCAAATGACCGGAAACAAAAAGATTTCTGGCATGGAAATGTGAAAACCAAATAGTCCGTCGAAAACTATGAGCAAAATTGCCAGGAAACTGCATAAAGAACGAAGTCTGAGTAAGCATGAAATGCCACCTAATAGCTAAAAAAGGGATAGGGCAGCCAGTCTATTGTTACTTAATTCTTGTACCACCTCAGCTAGTAATGAATACAATTTACCATGGCCTGAAGGGATCAAACAGATCAGCTTGTGTGTGTAGGCGAGGATGAGTGGGGGTAGATAGCACCTAACATAACATAACATGTGTATTTGTAAGGCGCACGTTCACCCAGAGGTCTCTTGGCGCTGAATAACAGATGTTCATTGTTACCCAACTCAATGGCACTCAATGGTACTTCCCCCCCAAAGATGCTCCAACCAAATCTTGTAATTGCAGTGAGTGGCTGTGTAAACAGGTTTTTCTTTGCAGGTGGAGTGTCTTTTGGGTGGGAAAGATGCTGTATTATTTGGCTGGCATAAGGCAGAGTAGAGGGCTAAGGTGTTCCTGTTTTTATACCATATGTACCAAACAAAATGGTAATGGATGGAATGCTTGAATACATCTCAGTATGCAAAGAAGGTACGAAGTTCCTCAGAAGCTACAGACAGGGAGAGGAGATACTATAAGGCGAGGGTGGTCAAAGGTAACCACACACCAAATCAAAGATATGAAAAAGGGGGGAAATCCCCTTTGCGGAACTAGGGCTCTCACACACCCAGCAAGCTAGGTGTTATGCTTCATCATATGAGCCTTCCCCTCGTCAGGTCGGCGCTGCAATACCTGACGGGCTCCCAAAGCGGGACTCTTTAGCGGGGATCTTTTGTTCCTGCCGGTGGGTGCAGTGGGGGTAAGGAGCCTAGTGTGTGTAGATGTAAAGGAAAGTGGATTAAAACAGGTCTGTTAATCCTAACCATTATTTTATTCATAAGGTAAACTGCCTGATTAAAAATATAAAGAGAGTGGCAGTGCACTAGATGCAATGTGTCTAGTCATGTACCCCAACTCTCGGTTGATCAACATGATTCGTGGCTCTAATGTTAGGGGAATCTGGGCACTTCCTCAGGATCAGAGTGAAAACTATCTACACTACGCGTTCAAGTGAAATCTACGTACCACGTTCTCAGGTCAGTGACCTATCCTGTTGTCTAGAGTTGCTAGCAACAGTACCAGCGGTTATAAAATGGACACCGATGGTGATCCCACGTGTGAGCACGCTGAGCCTGCGACCTACCCTTGGATGGTATGGAAATGTGAAAAACAAATAGTCCTTCGAAAACTATGAGCAAAATTGCAAGGAAACGGCATAAAGAACGAAGACTGAGTCAGGGCAGCCAGTCTACTGTTACAGAATTCTTGTATCACCTCAGCTAGTAGATGAATACAATTTACCATGGCCTGAAGGGATCAAACATATCCATAGATAATGGATGGAATGCTTGAATAAATGTCAGCCACTGCTGATCACTAGGGTCGCGTTCTCTTTCCATCTACACTAGCAGTCTAGACAGAGGCTCACCTTATGAAAATTCATACTGACCCCGCTCCTCATGGGCACAGTCATTCTTGAGCTGCCAGGTGAGGCACCCCTTCAGAAGGGAGCATAAGAAATACCAGACCAGTTTTGGCCTAGTTGTACAACATCAGTATAGTACATCTGGAGTCAAATAGCATGCTGAGCAAGGGACCCACGTCTGAGTATAGTTGTCACACAGAGCATTCGCTGCAACAAACAACAAGGTGATAGATGGAATGTTTGAAATAATCTCAGCCACTGGTGATCATTCTGGACTGTCTTCCTGTTGTTCTTTTCTCATTCACCAGGACCCTGCAGAAAGAGGCTCACCGTATGCAAGTCAGTATTTGCGCCTCAAGGGAACAGTCCATCTTAAACTGCCAAGCCAGAAACAGCGTAGGACCAGTTTTGGCTTCTTTGGGCTTTGTCAGAAGGGTGTGGGTGTACCTGTCACACTTTAGACATCAACTGCAACAAACAAGAAGATACATGGAATGCTTTAATTAATCTCAGCTACTGGTGATTACTCGGGTCAGCATTCTAGTCCCACAACCACCCTGGGGTTGCTTGTTCCCTTCTGTCTGGCAGTTCGGTATGGACTGCTCTCACGAGGAGCAGGGTCAGTATGGATTTGCAGACCTGAGGCCTCTGTTTTAAGTGCCACATAGAATGAAACACACTTGTTTGAATGCTCCCCAGAGTGTGTTTCAGTGGTTTAGACAAGTGGCTCCTTACCTTTTGACTTCTGTCATTATTGGAATCATGGGACCCAGATCGAAGCAGTTTCAATTATTTGAACCGCAAAATAATACATAGAAAATACTACAACAACAAAAAGCTTTCAATAAACAAATATACATATTATGAAATATATTATTTAATTCACAAACACATATAAAAAAACTACATTTAAATTTAAATAGGAAGTTTGGAGCTTTTCTAAATTCAGTTAAGACCACTTATCATCCATACTATATTCTGTGTGATGCATTTGCACGCCTCCCATGAATGAATCTGAGAATACTAACTTCATCTTTTTTTGGGAGCTGGCAGATGCCGGACGCTTGAGACGGCTGTGTGTAGTTTCCCCATCAGTTGCCAGGTTTATCCCCGCACCTGCTGGCTTTAGCACAATTAAACATTCTGGGTACTACTACAACTACCATAGCATTATTGGTGAATTAACCCACCTGGACCTCACTCTGCTCCGAAATTGTCCTGAGGCAAGCAGAGCTTGTACTTGCCTGCCGGAGGTTGCAGGAAGTGGCAGCCAGTGCAGATCGAAGACGCCCGCAGCTGACTGGCTACAGAGCGCTCGCTTTGGGTCCCAAGACAGCCGGTGGCAGAGGAAAGGTGACTGCGTCCCCCGCTGCCCGGAGCACACTCATCGGCGGCAGTCCCAAGCACAGACACGGCTCCAATGTCCGCTCCACGACCTGGGCACCAACTGCAGGTCCCAACCTAAATCCTGACGGAGACCTCAGCTGAAAGGAAGTGGAGGGAGGGATTGCACCTCCCCAGCAACGCTTGCCCGGCACAACGGTATTGGAGCGGCTTTGCAGCTTAGCAGCCAGGACACCTTTGGGTCAAGATCAACAGCAACCCTCCAAGGGAAGTCAGCAGAGAGATATGCAGGAAAGTGAGCGCCTGTAGCAAGGTGAGGAGATTGTCCTACCCTCGGATGTTACATCTGAAGCCTCGAGGGAGATGGTGGGACAGGCAGAAGCAACTGCAATAGAGGAGGTAAAAAATGTAAATCAGAATCAAGTATGGAGTCAAGTGAGCTAGAGAGCTTGCCTGATACTAGTAGAGTGGACTCAGCAGTTACTGCTCGCAAAGGGACCAGGAAAGCAGATGGCCATGATAGTTAGGGGGGCAAAGATCTCAAGTGGGATTAATCCCTGGGTGACTGGCTAGTGGGAAGAGCGGCTTTTGGGCTGCAAGAGGTTTCCACAACTGTATCCCCAATCCTGGACACTATCCTACAGTATGTCATGTTGCATCGCGAAGAGGCCCGGCAGGATACCTGCCGCTCGCAGGCTGCAACATGTAAGCTACATGGTCTGTCAGGAAGATTGCCAAGACATGCAACGCCATTAGCGTGTGGTTGATGGACCTAGAGCTCAGTGCTGCTGCCTTTGAGACAGATATTTCAGGCACTCGTGGACAAACACAAGTACATGAATCCCAACTGATCCAACATACAGTGGAAGTTGGAGGACCAGGTGAACCGCCAAAGACGTAATAACCTCCAGTTCTTAGGAATTCCAGAAGGGAGAGAAGAATCGAACATGCCGCTGTACATGGTAGAGTTACTGAGGAAAGCTCTTACGGCACTAATAGGATGGAGCTGGCATCATGAGGTTCAGCAAGCACACTGAGTCCCCTTAATCCTGCTACCACCTGTCAAAGTTGACGCAAAACACAGCGCCGTGCTAGTGTACTTTGGAAACTATTTAGTGAGACAAAATATCTTTGAGAAAGCCAGACCTGAAGCTCGATGATCTGAGGACATCTCATTTTTTGCCAGGCCGGATTTCTGCCACCTAACTGTTGAGCGCCGGTGGCGGCTTCGTCAAATGATTTCAAATCATCCCAGGAGAAAAGCGCACAGGCTTTTGTAATGAACATGTCTCGTTTGAAAGGGATCTGGGGGAGCGGCACCAATTCTTTACCTCGGAAATTAAAGCTATGGAGTTCCTTGCTTAGGGTGTGGAATAACCTTAGGCTATTTTGGCAGGGCAATCCCCCTACCTCGTCTTTAAGGTTTTAGTGAGCAATACACTTGCTAAGATTGATTTAGGTGGTGGAGTATAGGGTATTGGGTGGTAATTGATAGGTAATATTAGCCACTTGTTTGGGGAGCTACTCTCCATCCACCACAGACCAACGCAGGTCTGTTTTCCCTCATTATAGGGGTGCGAGAGGGTGGGGGGAGGCGCGTTGGCGATGAGGGGGATTGTGAGTGGTGGTGGAGCAGGGGGGGGAAACGTAAAGAACCAGCGAGGAAAGTAGCTAACTTTAGAATGGATATTAGAATGTTTACCTGCTACACATATGGGTAAAATTTCTATTTGTTCAATAAACATTGGTGGTCTCCATGACACAGCAAAATGTCGTAGGGTGGGTGAGACATTAAGATCCTTGGGATTTGACATAATATGTCAACAGGAAACTCATATTCTGTGGGATAGGAGAGAATCTATCTCGATTTCAGGATATATACTGGTGGCATGTTCTACCCAGACCTCCACGATTAGAGGGGCGGCTATTCATGTGTTAATAATCTGGCATCTGCCACGTGAGTGTTGGAAGATAAGTGCGGGTCGGTACCTATAGGGCTGACAATATGCACCATTTATAGTTCTAATCAGTACGACCCTAGGGTAGTGAAAGAACTTGAGGTGGAATTAGCCTCCTGGCCAGATCCCTTGATAATATGTGGGGATTTGAATATCAATTTGTATGTTAGCGTAGCTCTGACTAACCAATATCAGGGGAGAAATCCACAAATGTATAAGGCATCAGCCACATTAAGGGTTAGCCGCGGCTTAGTGGATGTCTGGCCCATGAGAAATCCATCATATTCGGGTTATACGTACTTTGCATTTCCCCACAGGAAATATGTGAGATTAGATTATTTCTTTGTGTCCACCACACTCCTTAATGATACAAGCATTAGGAAATTATCCAAATTACTTTGAGACCATAAACCCTTGGTTCTTGATATAAGGGTACAAGGGCACATAAACACCGGTCCAGATAGGAAATTACTTGCTAATGACCTATTTATAGAACATATGAGGGTTTGGGTTCAACACTTTTTTTTATATGGATGGATTTAGTGCCTGGAAGGAAATAGTTTGAGATACGTTTAAGGCAGGATTAAGGGGTGAGGTCATTAGCTTTATAGGACAGAGCAGGAAAAAGTCAGCAAGATGAGATGCACTGGCTGGCCGCATAGCTTGCTTCACTTGAGGAGAAACACACTATTGCAATAGCCCAGAGACAGGAAGAACAGCAATCTCAACTACAGCTAAAAGTAATTCGGATTAAAGCAGAGATTAATAGCCATTACTATAAAAAGGTGGCAGTAGCCTATAAAGCTTACAGCAGAGAAAACTATGAGTATGGAGACAACTGGCAAGCACCTAGCTCTGCGCACAAGGCAGAAAATGACTAGAAACAATATTGCTAAGATCAGAAAGAAAGTTTGGGCTTATATAACGGATCCAAAGGAGGTCCTTAAGGTATTTACAGAATTCTATAGGGAGCTGTACCAGGCAGGAACACAGGACATTGCCTTAGATACAGGAAAGGTAATAGCTGCTAGGGGAGGGGATAGCAGAGGTTATTCTTCCTGTACTGCAAGAACTGAGGCATTTCAGATGATGGCCTTATGGAAGGCTGCAGGCCCGGATAGAATTCCTATGGACATCCATAAAATGTTTCAACTAGAGTTGGCTCCTGTACTATTAGATTTGTTTCTGGCTGTTCAAGATAAGGGGCATCCCCTGCAATCTTGTCAAGGCCCTGATATAATCTTATTGCTAAAGAAAGGGATATCCCCAGAGGCCCTAGCGTTGTACCACCCTATCTTCCTTTTCAACTTGGACGCAAGACTTTACTCTAGAATTTTTACGGTTTGATTAGGAAAGATCATATCCCGGTTGGTCAACCCTTGGTAACATGGCTTTATACCGGGGAGAGGGACCACGATCCATATTAGGCGAGCCATTACTCTGTTTGATATAGTCTCTGGAGAGCAGATGGCCCCGATTCTTCTTGATGCACAAACAACATTCGATTGAGTCTCGTGGGATTATCTTTGGGATATTGTAAGGTAGAATGGCTTCGGACCACGAACAACCATCCTGTTCCCGCGGAGCCCGAATTAGGTGTAAACCCGTGTTATCCTTATCTCCACAAATAGTGAAATAAGGGTTCTCCCCACCCGTGACCAGAGTTACTTTGTATTTTCGTAAACCAGCGTATTTTTCATAGGTAGACGCGAATTACGGTCAGTCCACAGAGCATAATTTAGCACACCTTAGCGGATGTGCTACAAATGCATATACACGTGGGGTAAATCTCTTTTGCCACTCACGTTTCACTTTTTTTACCTACACAACTAATTTTAATTCACTGTGAGAAAGATCCTGAAGAAAGCCCCACAATTGTTTTACATGGGCTGAAACATGTCGACCTTGCTGATAACTGAGATGCAATTAACTGTCTCTTTTGTTATCCATTCGTTTTTAATATACCATGGACCACTGGGAATAAAGTAATTATCAGGTAGAGAGCCAGAGGTATTTTTAATACACCACTTCATCACACGCACACACACAAAAAAACCCAGCTCCACTGTAATCCGGTGTCGCAGCACAGCTGAGTAGCATCCGGCTACTCGGCTGGGAACCCGATGATGAAGCATGACACCAACTAGGTTGGTGTGTAAGGATTCTTCTATCAAACCCTTGTGGTACTGGGCACTGCAGTGTCGGACAAACTGGTAGACCGGTCCGTCCTAGTTGTTTATTAATATTTACCAAGGGACAAGGACGGCCCACCAAAAGACCTAGCTGTCCCATTTGTTTATCATGAAACCAGATAAGGGACATACAGAATCACGGGAAGCTGAAGCTCCCTCCTCAATATATGAACTGGCTATTGAAAGAGCAGTACGGGGTGCAAGTATGACAGCTGGAGGCCAGCTATTATCAGAAAACATGTTTTAAGTCCCTTAAAGCAGTCTGGAATGTATGGCATAACGTTGGCAAACTGCTGAAGCTACTAAGGTACCACAGATATATACCCTTTTGGCGATTACCAGTTTTTCCGGCCTCTTCTTATGATGAGATGGAAAAGCAATGGGAGCACGCTGGCATAAGTAAAATAGGGGATATCTTTCTTACTGATCGATTGGCTTCATTTGACTAGCTACAGGAGCCCTATGGAATAGATGCTGGGTTTTACTTTCAGTATATTCAAGTTAAAGAAACTATTAAACAGCCTAAGTCTGAAGTGTTTTCTACAGACAAAAGCCCTCTCTTAGAAGTGGTTAGCCATAGAGATTGCCGGAAAAAGCATATATAGAAAATTCTTTTAGAAGCAACCCCGGATGATCTAGTGAAAGTAGAATCCAATTGGGCCGGGAACCTAGGGAAAAATTATATGGATTTATATATGTCTATTGCTCTAGCCAAAAAGATCTTTCTTTCAGCCAATTTGAAGGCTCAACACTACAAACAGCCTTTAACCTTTATTTCACCCCAGCCAGGCTATTTGTGTGGAGGGTGGGGGAGGAGGGGGAGGAAAATTACCACTGCCAAAGAAACGGGCAAGGCCCAGCAGATGTGGTCCATATGTTTTATGACTGTGAAAAACTAGACCCTTTAAAAAGACGAGTCAAAGCCTTCCTGCAAAAAGCATTGGGGCAGTAAGTATCTCCTCACCCATGATGCTCCTAGGGTACGATGAGAAAGCTCAACTGGAACAAACTCAGACATATTTCATTTTCAGTTCGGTAGCAGTAGCCCGCTTGCTGATTGCAACAAAGTGGAAAAATTCAGACCCACCTACCTTTTCTACTTGGCTTGCCCAGCTATTCCATGTTTATAACCAGGAAAGTGTTCTATATAACTGTAAGGGGAGGCTTTCTAGGAAACAAGGTAGTAAGATCTAGGCCACTATGTGAACCTGGACTTTTGATGGATAGTAGAGATTGGCTTCCGCCTGTGCCCTCCTGCAGCCAGCTTTTTAATAGTAGTTAAGGGCTATACCCATAGTTAAACCTGTATATATTGTGGTATTTTTGGACCTTCCGTGGCCACTATTATAAATTTGTAGAATATATATCCCCTCTTTCTTAGCCTATATATGAATATGAACTAACTAATTATGACATCTTTTAGCCATGTTTAGCTATCTTTTAGGATTTTATGGCGTAATGAATTGGGGCAGCACCATGAAATTTGTATTACAGTTATTCTTTATTATCTTGAATGTAGCATATTGTACTGTTCTTCTGGATCACCAAGTTTTTATACCCTTCTTATATCTCTTTACCGCTTTTCCGATCATAGCTACACTTTGATGAATTGTCTTACTAATCGCTGTATTATCTGGGATAAAAAAGAGACTACTAACTTAATCTTTAGCCTCGAATTTCAACCGCTTTCACTTTTAATGAAAGTATTAACATTTTCCATTTTGCTTCTTTATTTATATACAGTTAATTTGTTAATATATTGCAATTTTTTTGGCAGTCACAGACCTCCCCTCCTGAATAGGTTACGCGGATCCCTAGGTTCTTAAACCCCAAGTTTAAGAACCACTGGTTTAGACAGTTTGCAATCATTCATCCCTTCTATGTATGTGAGTTATACTATGTAAAATCATGCCTTAGTGAAGTTCTTTTACAGGCATCAGGAACTGGGTTTGAACAATATGAATTATTTTAAGGGCTTTTACTGTAATCATTGCTGAGGAACCACTCTCTGACCTTCTGACTTCCTTGAGAATAGTTGCGTTTTTAGGCCAGTGACGTACATTTTGTAGGGAGAAGACCACCATAGGTGGGACTGTGGTACTTGTATGATTACTTACTGAAATCTGTGTTGGAAATTATGTAACACAGTGCACTGCACAAAGTTTGGATGAGAGAACGATTTAAAATTGGGTACAAAACAGGGGGCACCTTGAGTTCAAGTTCAGCCCAAAAAACAAGAGAAACGAGAAGGTTCTTTATCTAAGGCAAATACGATGTTCCTTCGCAATATGCATTTTCAGCTCTTTTCTGAAGTGAATAAGGGAGCATGTTACTGATACTGGATAGAATCATAATCTTCATGGACACATGTACTATCAGCATTCAGGACTAAATGGCTAGGTGGAATTAACAGGGAGCAACTTATGCCATGTGCGACCGGGTTGAGGTGCTATATACAACTCCTTTGTCCTCCAGTGAAGGGACCGTCAAGGCCCAGCAAGAAGTATGCTTTCAATTTCGTGAGCTCTATTCCATGCTGGGTGCAATGGGGGAAGTATATCTACCACCACATCTGGTGACTGGGTTTTATTAATTGGAACATTTTGACAGTGCAAATTTGGCCTTAAGAAACAAAACAGATTAAACACAAAATATCATCTAACAGGATCAAATGTCTTGTGAAAACAGGTAGCGATATCAGATTGGCAAAAGGGTTTAGGCAGAAAGTAAGTGTAAATACATTAGGCTCTGTAGCTCCATTGTCGAAGGGCATCTTTACCAAGTGTGGTGGCTGTAGAGCGCCTGGTGTGGTATACTGTTCAATTTAAATAAGATTCTGGTCTCCAGAGATGGCTGCTGTGTTTTCTTTTTAGGCGTAGTGTAATGTGCCATATAATAGTGTTGTTCCTCTAGAACAGAGCAGTGAAGATTTTAGTCAAGGATGAAAATGGTATTGAGTTTAAAATCCATGGTGGTATAGTACTTAATGTTGTTCCTCGTGGAAAAAAGGAGGCGTATACATATTATTCAAGGACAAGAAATGGTGCAGAGTTTAAAATTCAAAGAGATAACACATAATGCAAAGAGCATGATGTGAAGCATAACCAAAGAGCCACATATTGCCGACTGGCTAACAGTTAACTGAACAGCTTGAAAGAACTGCCCACAAGTAATAGCATTCAGTGGTGTGGTCCACCTAGGGTGATGGTGTGGGCATTACAAGTGGACGAAATGCGAATTTTATTTAAACCATTCACCGAACTGTAGTAGGGAGAAAGATGAGCATAGGAAGAAGCTGCTAAAAGGCACCAATTTCAGGCTTCTGCAGTTAAGGTAACAGAGTCCAACCGTCAAATATAACTTGTGAGATCACTAGTCCTGGCTAATCTGGATAGTTGCTACTTTATACACATGCTTACGTATCTTAAAAAACTAGGCTGTCTAATTGTGAAACAAATGGTAAAATACAATCTACGAAACAAAGTCTTCATGATTAACTGCCCATAATAAACTATACATCTAGGCACCTCTTAACACTGGACCAGTTTAAGTACAAACCTAAAGTAACATGAGGACACGTCAATCAGTCTACTGAGGTATGTATTCTGGAGCTTACACAATCTCTGAGAACTCAATCAAACATTTCACTCTTCAAGAAACAACCAATAAATGCTTTGTTGAGAGACTATGCTACCTTATGCGCCTCATGTTTATCCCCTGCAATTTGACTATATTGGATATGAATACTAAGTTATTGCCCATTTCCGGTTAATAACGAGCACCCACAAATCCACAACCTATCATGCGAGAAATCCAAGAACTTCTTGGCAGCATCTACCAACATTACTGAAACATTTTCTTGAATGTACAGCCACCAACATCATCAATATATAATTAAGAAAACCATACAGGAAATAGATTATATGAAAAACAAACATTTTGACTGACTCAGTGTTGGCTGAACTGCATTAAGTACCATGAGCATTACATAGGAGTGGTACTTAGACTAAAACGCATGTATGTGTGAATGTTTGTGATACTAATGAGGTTATCTGAATTGCTGCATTTGGAATGAGCTTTTTGGCTCAAGGGAGGACTGACCTATGGTAGGAACAGAGGTTCAGTATGTGGTAATACACCCCATGCAAGCCAAGGGACACCATCCAGTCTTTCGCTTTGAGCACAGGACCTAAGCGAGGAACAATGTCTTGTATTTTTTAAGGCACAGAAACAAGATCAAAATACTGATGTTTAGGATTGGACGGCAGCCACCGTGCTGATTATGTACAAGGTGTGACAGGCTTTATTTCATCCACTCTTTGTGAGTGCTGGCTGGATGAAGGGCAGTTCACTTTTTGTTCCGTGTTTCACTTTTTTTTGTTTAAATCTGTTTTATTGTTTCATAAAAAATATAATAATGCCCTGGGCCCAAGTGATCCTCCACCGGGGCCCAGTCTGCAGAGTGTAGCCAGGGGAGATACTGTCAGGGGGGAGGGAGCGGGGAAACCGCCCGCTACGTGACCACTCGCCTGATTGCCCAACCCCACCAGGGAGTGGGCCCACAGAGGTTTTTCACCCGGTTTGGGCTATGGCTGCAGGTCGGCTACAGTTTCATGCAGGCCTCAAGGGAGGCATCAGCAGCAGGTGAGCAATTACGGGCAGGGGCCAGGACCATCCCCCGTCAAGCCTCAGCCCACAGCCAGATAGGGGGGGGGGGCGCCCAAGGTAGAGGGAGCGAGAAATCCGGCCGCCACGCGGCTATACGTCCAATCGCTCCCCCCAACAACACCCTCCGATCCCCGCGCCTCGTGGGCCTCAGCCGTTGCGGGTAGGCCCCAGAGGAGGGAGGTGGGCAGGTGGGTGCAAGCAGTGCTTCCAGTGACCCCCGTCCTGACGTGTGGGGCCCCAGTCAGTCCCACCACAGTTCACGGGTAGTCCGCTGAGAGCCGGCAGGAAGTCTGCAGGCACAGTCTGTCCAGGCCGCAGGGTCTGCAAGATGGCATCTCTAAGTACTGGCAGCCGAGCCGCACTCCAAGACGGGCCAGACAGCAGCATGGCCATTCTCGGGCTTCTCCCACCCGAGGCCTGCGAGGCAGCCCCCTGGTGTGGCATCCGATCAGCAGCCAGCTAACTTTCAGCATCTCGTAGGAGCTCTTTCACCACTGGGGCCGAACCCAAGATGGCGGGTCCAGCCTTCACTCGTCACCAGGCTCTCTGTCGTTCTCTATGCTCTGGAGGCTCAAATCTCCCAAAAGCTAGGGCTGGTGCAAACTGCAGCGGGGCGTTGTGTCTGCCCTTAATACCCAGGTTCCAATGCCACCAGATTCAGCAGGGCCAACCACGGGAGGACGGACACACCGCAAAATGAGTCCTACTCCATCGGCAGCTCGGCAGCGCCCCCCGTTTCACTTGTTTTTATTGAATTAAATATACTTGGTCCCTTGTTGTGTCGTACCGTTAGTTGTTTTGTGTTCTATAGCTGTGATACTGCTAACTTGTTTTTGTCTGTGTAAGTTGTATGGGAAATACTGTAATGCTAGAGAAATGCTTCAAAATGTTAATAAACAAATTTAAACATAAAATTAGGATGGTGGACCAGAAAAGGGTCTGTGTCCTACTCCATGCCAGAGGAAGCCTGCACCACCACTTTCCAGGGAAGGTTATACTGCAAGACCAGCGGATCCCCTAGTGCCAGTCTGTATCTCCTGGCCACCAAGCATTTTACTGCTGTGACTAGTGGGCTTCCCCCCAGTCTTACTCGTCCCATAAAAGGACACTAGCAAGCAGCTCTCCCAATGAGTTAGCAGAACTTCAGTGATGATGTTGGACCTCGAATCTACAGAGGGAAGAGTCAATTCAAGTTTGCCACCTTCCTAAGGGTGATATGAAAGAAAACTGCTTCCGCAGAGGCTGGCCCTGCAGTATAGTCATTGTCTATATCGCTCGACATATTTAGTCCGCATGTGTTTTTAAACACGTAGTAATCTGCAGTAGTGGAGCAATGGGGCACTGCAAATTGCCCTTGCGGCAGTCATTGGCATCATGTTTTACCCTTTCTGGCATTTGCAAAGGATCCAAATCTGAGTCAAATAGATCCAGCATGCTTTTCCTGTAGCGCTGGTGTGAGTAGGTGTCCCTACATACCTTATTCTTCCTTTCCTTCACAATCCTCTGGACCTCAAAATGATCTTTCCTGTGATGTAATTGGCCGTGCCAGTGAAGGGCCCACAGGTGAATGTCTCAGTGCTGGGCTGGCTCCAGCCGGCACCAGAGGTGTTCCTTGTGAAACAAGGGGAACACTCCGTGCCAGGAGAAGTCTTGGTGTCTGAGCCCCGAAACGTATTATAGGGCTAAGAGGTACAGCAGAGGGAGACTGATGCACACTGGACCATCATCACATGGAGGAAAAGCGGTAGGACAGCCCCTAGTGCCAGGAGCTCAGGGCTCATTAGCTACGGCAGGATTCCAATAGCCCTGGAACTGGCATTAACTGCGCTGCTGGTGGCAAACCCTCAGGCAGAGAGCTCTTCATCAGCTACTGCCCCATGAACAGTTCCACTGTAGAGAGGGTGATTTAAAGAGACATACCTTTTGATCGCCAGGGAGGAGAATCCCTTTTTCTTTTGCTTTATCTGGTTTTCCTAGAAGGCCGTAAAGGAAGGTGAGGAATGGGAATGGGAGACATACCAAGACCTGGAGTGTGTACAACACTGCACAGTCGTTGGGAGCACAGGCCATGAAGAGCTTAGCCTCGCACTCCTATAGTTGTGGGGTGTTGGAGACTTCACTACTTTTAAGAGCTTGAGTCGAGCCTCCACTTAAGGCAATACAGACAGACTAAGTCCAAAATTAAAACTTGCCCGTTGTAGCAACAGGACTTAAAGCCTGACTTCTTGGGAGGTGACATTCCCTTTGCACTGCACTGATGAAAGGGAATTGTGAGCCCTTTTTAACAATAAGAGATCAGGAACAAGAAGAAGAGTAACTTGAGATCGGTGTCAAAAACGGAAACTGATGTTGGTGTGCAAGAGTAGGTGCTTTATTGCTACAGTGACGTGACTTCTTTTGGGTCTGTCGTCAAGGCATAGTGTTTGCACCCATCTGCGCTCCTTGCATTGGCTGCCAGTAGAAATGCGCCTGAAATTTAAAATGTTGTCAATCGCTCATCGGTCCCTTTATGGTATGGCTCCTATCTACCTGCAGAAGAGGTTTGTCTTGTACACACCAGGGAGACATCTGCGTTCGTCTACTCTGCTGTTGATACAGACCCCTAGGTTTAATCGCCAACGACTTGGTAGGAATTCTTTTGTGCGTAAAGCGGGTCTTGCCTGGAAGTTGTTGCACTTGGCTCTTCGGGGTATCCAGGACCCACTGCTGTTCAAGAAAAAACTTAAAACGTTGCTTTTTTAATCTCTGATAGGTGTGCATTTTTTCTTTTTTCTGTAGCGAGCGCCGGGACACTTTCGAGTAGCCGTGCGCTTTATAAATGAAATATAACATAACATAACATTGTTTTTAGTGGCGCGATGAAGCCAGTATTCCTTATTGGTGTGAGAGTGCTACATAAAGGTTTCCAGATCAAATGTGCCACCTGGGGATATATCCGGATGTGAGGAATCTTCAGGTAGAGGTACCCATCAGAAACAAGAATATTATTCCTTTAAGACTAAACTAAATTAGTACTCAGTTTTACTATTTTTTTATAAATATTTTGTAAGTGGTATTGAATGTCTCATTCATATCACATATCATTTAATTTCTCTTCGAGCAAATTTGCTCCTATATTTTTTCTTCTCTAGATAGGCAAATTATTAGTTTGCAATATATCAGCCATGCTGTTTACAGTTAACCCTGGGCAAAGTACTACGCTACGCTTGTGTAGTATGCGCTGCTTCACACTATGCACAGTGCAAACACGCATAGCGGTCATTCTTGGTTTGCTTGCGGTCCTCAATGGTAAGTTGGCGACAGTGAGCGAGCAAAATGACATCCCGGCAAGACTTTTCCCTCGTTCGCGATCAGCAGCATCAACTTGCCAAGTGTGGAAAATAAACCTCCCGGCAAGATTCTCAATGCGGGGAGGTCAGGTTTCTCATTGCGAGTGGTCGCTCATGATTAGAAACTACCAGTCTTCGTTGAGAAAGCTGCTGCTTGAGTAGAAATCTACTAGAGTGGTAGAAATCGACCGCTTGCACTGTGCAAGATGCGGTTTGCACTGTTTGCACAGTGCAGACAAGCATTCGGCACTGTGCAATCAGGGCAAACAGCATTTTGCACAGTGCACTACGCAGTTAGTGTAGCTCGCTTAGTGCGAAGTGTATTTCGTGTAGCTACGGGTAGCGCTACTACGCGAACTACGCCCAGGGTTATTTACAGTACTACATACCAAAGCATACACCATTTGGCTTGGTGGGAGGTGGTTAGAGCAACTAGACCACTGACAAATAATACTGTTATATGTAGAGCTCTTTGAGTTTGAGATATTTTGCAATGTAATGTTTTCTGTAATGTTCTCTACTGATCCTTGGGGCCGGGTTTACACTACTTCATACATCTAAAATAAATGTTTACCTGTTTTTTTTTATACTAAGTAGGTCTGTTACTTACCCGAGGATGTACTGGGTTGACCTGTACTCCTAGCCAAATTCTGGGATGGTGCATACGGAACACATGAGCAAGTTTAATATCCAAAAACAAAAGGGCAAGCATTTCCTTTTTTCAATGGGAATTTATGAAAGCTATGCAATTCTCAAATCCATGGAGAAGTCGCAGTGAAAAAATAGTGTTTCTACCAGGAACCTTCACACTGAGAATGTTTACAATATGTTGTGTACCCTATTTATGACACACCAAGAATCTGAAAGAATATCAGATAATCTTATTTATACTTCAGTCATAGTAATGTGGCTAATACAAAAATGTTTTTTCTAATAGAAACTAGTGATGTCACAACATTGAGAAGAGTGAAACACCAATGTCACAGCTTGGTCGCTAGATACTCATTTACTTACTTAAAGGTCACACTTGCCAATGGCTGTATACTGAGAAAAAAAAGCTGACCCTTCTTACAGATGTGTGAACTGGGTCACTAATCAGTGAGGAGTGCCTTAGGTAGTGGAGGTAAAAAGGCATAGCCGATTTTGATCTGAAGGTAATACACTTTGATTAGGCCAGCCCAAAAAAAAGGGCAAATTTCCACGCCTGCTAAAATGTGTATTTCCTTTTCAAACTATTGTTTTTTAAACTCTGGGCTCCTTTTCTTTCGTAGTATGAAACATTTGGCTTTGTGTAGCAGAGGTTTGTTGTACCAAAATCTGCTAAGTTGATTATATGTAAGAACATTTTGGCCGATGGCAGATGTCTCCTTGCTCTATTAAAACTTTCATTTTTTTAAACCAATGTCTGTTTTTGTTATCATTTTCAATAGTTATAACATTTTTTTCCCGGCCACTTTGTTTCATATTTTGGAGAGCTTAATATAACTTTTCTGTGACCTAAATAAAGCTGCCATTTCAAATAACTATTGCATAAATTCAGTGTAAATCTTACAAAAAGCAGACTGTAAAGAACACCAACATCACAGACTATAATAGCTTTACAATATCTAACCGTTTGCTCTTATACCAATATTCATTCTTATATTCTTTGTTTTTCATATCAAGATTGTGATCTTGTTTTGCCTTTTTCAATGATTTTTGTTGATTTAGATTGCATTTAAAAAAAATGGCAAGTGGTTTAATTGCAGCCATGTTGTATATTTATGTTCTACTTAGGTCAGCGGTGTACTTACACTTCTGAAATATTCAGCCTTTATTCATAATGGCAGTTAGAAGTGAGGATTCACAAATAGCTAGTTCAGCCTTTAAGAAATATATATATATATATATATATATATATATATATATATATATATATATATATATATATATATATATATATTATCTTTATCTTTTAAAGGTGCTCTGTGTACTCTTCATGAGAAAGCACTGTACTTGCTGAAACAGTCTGAGTTTCAGTTCCTATCCCGTTTTTCTTTTCCATTGCTGCTTATCAGACAAAAAGGCATGAAAGGTAGTGCACCATAGGAGAGGTCAGAAGGTCAGAATTACCTGCTCAATACCTCAGAGATGCAAAGCACTGTCTCACTCAGTGCTAGGTCTCTCTATTTTTGGCTTAATAGATATGCTCTCGAAGACTTCAAGCAAGCACAAAGCCATTGAAATTTATTTCACATTCTAATAATAGCATACTTTATACAAATCACAAAAGTAACAGCACTAGCAAACAGTATTCGTAAAAACAAATAATGGAATATTACAAATCTTTAGAGTTTTAAGATTTCTGAAAAATGTCTATCTTAGAACTTAATTTATTCAGTACCAGTTTTGTCTGTTTTCTTTCTAATTTTATCCTAATTATCATATTCCAAGCAATGTTCCTATAGGGGAGCCAAAGATCTGAGGTAATTCTTCTGTCTAAATGTTTGTGAAAACATCAACTAAGCCCTGCAGTCAAACATGGTGATTTTCAATGTGTATTACATATGACCTCAGATCCCTCTGTGTTAGTTATGTATTGTGAGTTTATGAGTACAGCTATTCACCACAAGAATTAAAGCTCAGTCTTGATCTCATGCAGACCATTTTGGACCTATTAAAACATTTGTCACTTATATCAATGTTATTTAGAAGAACTCTGTAATATGTGGATCATTCACAACATCAGTGATATTTATTCCCCAAGTCATACGCCGTTAAAATGATAAAAGAACAAAATCTGAAGGATAGAGTTGAGGGATTCTTTATAACTGTTTAAGCTCTCTTACTAACTAATCTCTAGATTCCAACACAATGTATTCTTTGTTCTTTCATTCTAGTCATGGTCACTATTTGAAAGACTTCCCCTTTGGGTGAACAATTTAGGATTTGCAGATCTAGATCAGGAGCTAACCTTCATATGTATCTATAATATAAACGGATAGTTTTTCACTGTATCAAATCCTAACTTTACGAGATCGTGTCGGCGGCAAACAAGATGGCCGCGCCCTGAGGGAGCTCCGTGGCATCGGCACCGACAATCTCCACGAAAGGATGATTAATGTGCTCGGCTCCCGCTTTTAACCTGCTGCACCAACGCCGAAACCTCCGTGACCACTCTGGTATCTTCTCTGAGCACCAAATCTTAAAACAGGTGTGTTTCTGGCACTTTCAAATAATCTCCGAATCGCGGCCGCCATTTTGAAGGCTTCCGACGACGTGATGGAGATTTTCCTCAAAGAGCGGCGCTCTCTTGAGTATTGCTTGCTCTAACTTGGCAATATTGGCATTTAAATGCTTATCATTTCTCTCTCCTTCCTCAAATGTTGTTTACACACCACTGGCTTAAAATGGGGTGCATTTTCGGCGACTTCGAATGTTTCCTCAGCAATATTTCATCTGCGTCATTTTTTTTTCAAGCAATGTTACATCTCAACCTGTTTTGGTGCTCGCTTCACGTATAGCGACCCTCTACTACCTACATCTTTGCGCTATGATTTTTCTATCTCATACTTTTTTTACATAGTGCTGCCCTATTACTCCTGCTGTTTATTCTGCGCTTCTCTGGTGAATGACTATATTAAATTTTTTGACATTGCTAATGTTATTTATGGTATCTGTGTTTCCTCAGCTACAACAGGGTCACCTAGTAACGACTGCCATTTGTTTTTTCACTCAGCCATTTGACTCAGTAGTTTATTTTCACTGATACCCAGTTTTTCAGTCAAGTTGTTTTTGCGCTTGTGCTGCTTCCCTCTTAAAACTTCCATTTCCTGCAGTTATGGAGCACGCGCAAACGAGTAAATTGCATGGTACCTTAGTTGCATCCTCTGGGGGTCGTAAAGATGGCAAACGTTTGAAGAAAGACCCCCCATCTCCAACCAAGTCTCCTATTCCGATCACGTTGGAGGATATTATGGATGAACAGCGTCCTTTTATGTCAGACACTATCACCTCACTACAAAGAATAGAAGAAAAGTGGTCTGGCCTTGACTCCCGTCTGTCGGATGTAGAACAAAAAATAAGCGATGTACTAGCAAAAGTTGACTCTCACCAAGGAAGTCAGTTTTCTGAAAAAAAACACAGAGGACTTGGAAAATCGAAATCGCCGCAATAACCTACGAATTTATGGAATACTGGAGGGTTCAGACGGATCCGACATGATCCTCTTTTTGAAAACTCAAGTTTTACAAATTGTAGGGCTCCCTAAGACTGTTGACTTTAACATCCAAAGAGCTCATAGACTGGGTCCTCAAAATGCATCCCCAGTTACTAAACCACGAGGCATCATAGCATATTTTTTGCTATATTCTGATTTAATGTCAATCCTTCACGCAGCTAAACAGCACAAACAACTGTTCTGGTCACTAAATCTTTCTCAGTCAAGATGTGTCCAAGTCAACTGCTAATAGACGCAAGGAATTTCTGGATCTTCGGCCAACGCTGAAATCAATCAATGCTCGTTATGGTCTCATCCAACCCTGCTTCTTTAAAGTAACTTATAAAGACAGAACTTTCTCATTTGACGACCCAGCTGATCTTCGGAAGTTCATTCACACTCACCGAGAAGACAGATGGAATTGAGCAAACATTGACTGTTTTATTAGTGGTTCTTTTTTGGATTCTCACCAAATTTTCTCTTTCAGGATAATGTCTTTCATTTTTGTCAATGTTATCTGTTAACTGTTCTTTGTTTTTTTTAATTTTTAATTTTGTCTTAGGTTCCTTCTGTATTATGGTCCAGATCATCTGCGTGTCTCATTCGTATGTTTCCTTGTTTGATATTATCCGTTGATGTGTTCTCCCATATCCTGGTAAGCTTCTTCTTTTTCCTTTTTTGTATCCTTTTGTATCTCCTTTGTTTATCTTATTTCGCATGTACTATGTCCTCCCTTCTTTTTTATTCCATTGCATAAATGTCGATATGCCATTGTTCTCCCCTCGGTGGTGTGGCTGTCTTGGTTCTTCATTCCCGCCCCCCTCCACCTTCATTATTCATTGTTCTTTATTTATCATTATGACTGAGGCTCCTCTGCCTCTTGTCATCTCCTCTGTCTTATCTTTTGGGAGATTTGGCTCCCTTCTTCTTTTCCCTTTCTCCCTTTTCCTTCCTTTTCTTTGAGCTCTTCTCTTTCTTCTTTCTCCTCATAGATTGTAGTATCCCTTCTTTTCTCACGTCTTTCTTTTCCCTTGGCAATTGCAGTCTCTTTTCTCATTTTTCATCCTCTTATCCTTCTTTCATCCTCTATTCTATTGTCTTTTTACAATTTTCTAGTTCAAATTTTGGACTGGTGCTTTTTGGTGGTTACTTACCTATTCTCATTCTTTGGTTACTCTAAATGATTTTCTCTCTTTCATTGCATGTTTTGATCCTTCTTCCTCCTTCCTCACTGTTCTATGCTTCCTCTTTTTTTTTCTTCATACTTAATCCTCACTTTTTCCTATGAAAGGTCTTAGAATAGTTTCATGGAATGTTAAGGGTCTCCGCAACCCTATCAAGAAACAACGTGGCTTCCATTGCGGTAATCCTCAAACCGACTAAACCACCCACTGACTGCGGCTCTTACTGACCAATCTCCCTGATCAGTGCGGAGGCAAAGGTCCTAGCTAAACTGCTGGCTAACCGTCTTCTTCTTGTACTTCCCTCCCTGATACACGACGATCAGTCCGGTTTCCTTCCGGGTTGCAATACGGCTTTGAATCTGCGAAGGGTCAACAATGTCATGAGTCGCCAATCCATTATCCAGCAAGACGCGGCCATCCTATCCCTTGACGCAACAATGGCGTTTGACTCGATCGAATGGCCTTACCTCTTCGAGGTTCTGGCCCGCTTTGGCTTTGGGCCCCACTGTATTAGCTGGGTAAGACTCCTATATACGAACCTTTTTGCCCAAGTCAGGGTCAACGACCACACATCTCGACGGTTTCGCCTCCACCGGGGTACCAGGCAGGGCTGCCCCCTATCCCCACTGCTCTTCGCCCTTACCCTCGAGCCCCTTGCCCACTGGATCCGCACGGATGTCTCTATCAGAGCGATGAAATGGGGCTCCCAAGACAGACCGTTGCTGGATGGCCGAGATGGATCGATGCATGATTGCAGAAAAGACAGTGTACAAGGTGCGTGGTTTCCCTAGGGTGTGGGACAAGAGGTGGGGGTCGCTGGAATGCATACAGGGGTGGACTCTGTGACTCTCCTACAGCTGCATTAGCTATGTCACGTAATGGACCTATAGGACGACTCCTACGCTAATTAGTGATACGTTTGAATTAGATACTGATTCCTGTATGATGCACTGACTGTGACTATTATTTTACTCTGCTTTTCTTTTCATTTCCATGTTCATGTTATAAAATTGCCACTGTTTAAAAAACAAGAAAATACCAAACAGTTGATTCGAATTTACTGCGATCATATACCTGGTTACAGCATTACATCATGATATGCAATCGCCGCCGAGCCCCCGGGATGTTGGCACGAACGCCGTGTACTATTTTCATTTCTTACAACTGTCGCACGCTGCCGGCCTCAGGGTTGTAGGCACTAACCAGCAGTGTATGCTCTGCCAACGACAATAAACTGTTTATAAAAAAAAAAAAAGAAACCACGTATTTTGTCTCATTTAGCTAGTTTGAAATGTCAAGTGGCTTTGTTGTAAGAGACGCATCTTTCCTCACAAGATATTTATTCATTGCGTAAACAATGGGTGGGAGAAGCCTTTTGCTCCTCTGCTGTTAATAACAAAAATGGTGTCATCATTTTATTTCACAAATCCTTATCTGTTCAAGTACACAATGAAATTTCAGATTCCAATGGTAGATGGTTATTTCTAGATAGTACTGTAAATAATGTTCATTTATCTTTCTGTAACGTCTATGGCCCCAATGGTGTTGATTTGGCTTTTTGGAATGACTTCTCCTCACTCCTCTCCTCCCAAGCGACTGATGATTTGATTGTGGGAGGTGACTGTAATCAACTTATGGATCCTTTCCTTGACCGTAAATCACTAACCGCTATATCCCCAACAAAATGCAAAAATCATTTCACAAATCTATCTCTTCCAGGGGTTTGATAGATTTGTGGAGAATCTCTCACCCAGATTCCCTAGAATTTTCTTTTTTTTCCCCTGTGCATTCCTCACACTCTCGTATTGATTACATTTTTCTCTCACACCATGCCTTTCAATTCATGACCAACTCCGAAATGGGCTCTATTCTCATCTCAGATCATGCTCCTGTAATCCTAGACATGGACTATCCTTCGCCTATTTCTGCTTCTCGTCGTTGGCGATTCAATAACTCACTGCTCCTTGATCCTCAGTTCATTGATCACTTTACCCTTTTTATGGATGATTTTTTTGGAAAGAATTTGAATACAGTCTCAGATTTTCACTTCCTTTGGGATGCTTTTAAGGCAGCTGCACGGGGTTGTATTCTTGATTTTGTTTCCCAAAAAAAGAAAAAAGCCATCAAACATGCGTCACACATTCTCCAAAATATTAAGGACTTAGAGCATCTCTACTTCACTTCCAATTCCCCTGATAAGTTATCCTCCCTCATCAAAGCTAAAATGCAATATAATAAACACTCTTGGAACTCCGCATCCAATCACCTCCTTAAATTTAATGCCAAAATGTATGGTGGTCGTAATAAAGCAGGCAAGTCACTTGCGAATTATCTCAAAATTAAAAAACAGAAATCCAATATTGTTGTTATCAAAGATTCTCAGGGGGTTCCGTAATCCTCGGATGCTAATATTCTTGATTGCTTTGTTCAATTATATTCTTCTCTCTACACTCCTGAATCTAATCCTTCTCGTGAGCAAATTGATTCCTTTTTTCACTCTCTTCCTCAACCTCCTTCCCCTCTTGTAGATTTCTCTTCCCTTGATCTCCCTATTTCAGAGAAGGAGATTATTCATGCGATCTCTCTTCTTCCCAAGGACAAAACCCCGGGTCCATATGGTTTTACGGTGCGTTTCTTTCCTCACTTTAAATCATTCCTTGTACCTCATTTACTTACCTTAATTAATCACTTCATCAACTCGGGCGAATCCAAAGGCTCCTTTACTCACGCTATGCTATGCTTAGTCCCTAAAAAAGATAAAGATCCCTCTCTTTGCAAGAATTATAGGCCCATTTCGTTAATCAATACCGATTGTAACATTTATGCAAAAATCTTAGCTATTCGCATTAATAACGTCATCCCCGACTGTAGTGAATGAGCCACTTTAGTGGTCTGATGATCTTTGAAGACCCTCGATCACCACCATTGTGTACTGATTTTAGTGTGCTATGTTACTTTAGCCTTAATGTAGGATGGTCTTGCATTACAATAATCTTGCCAAAGAATAGAAGGTATGTGATGTCGAGGTGCAGAGTTGTTGGTGATGGTGCACACATGTGCTCCATAGGGGATACTGAGGGATTAAGGGCATAGTGTTATTTGAGTTAGGTGAATTATGACTTTAGCCTATTGGCTTTGACATGGTATAATATCATTCTGCTTTCCAAGTAGTAGAGGCCTATGCTTGAGCAACTCCATATTCTAAACTGCAGCCATCTTCTGAGCCTCTGTAGGTGAGAGGTGATATTTGAGATTACATGTGTTGTTCACCGGCAGTGAACCAGAGCAGACCAGTTCTTATCAGGAGGAATGTGCCTTCTTCGCAATGGCGCCATAACAAAACGCTTGGCCAGCTGCTGTTGGGTGCCTGGTGTGGAAGGGTACAGGAATCTTGTGAGAAAGGTAGGCGGGTTCTTCCAGAAGCTTCGATAGAGGATAGAGTTTTATATTAGAGAGAGAGAGTTTCTGAGAGGCAGAGAGAGATTCTGAGATGCTGAGAGCTGTAGAGATGCTGGTCTGGTGTTTTGGCGGTCTGATGATACATCACGGTGCAGACGTGTGTGTGCAACAGAGAGTCCGGAACCAACCAGTGAGGGAAAGAGAGACGGACCCTTCTTCAGATGACAAGACGCCTAAGATTATGGTGAGGTGTTCGATGTATATCTGACTTTATCTAACTATGCTTTTATTTTCAGGCTCTATGTATATCTATGTGCTGATGATTGCTGCTAATGTTTACTGTGATGTTTAGTTATTTCTTTCTTTTGTCATCCTATTATCATGTAATAAAGAAACCCTAGAGCATATCATTTGTTGGTATTCCCTGTGAGGGAAGGTTGAGACCCTTTTTACCAAGTACTTACAGAGGGATGGGTGATTCCCCTCTAATGGGTAATTGTTGATACGGAAGGGAAAGTGCCTCCCATCAGGGATGTCTAAATTACATTGCCAGGAGGAGCATGCAGTGTTTACCCTCTTGGATTGGGAGGTGTTGTGACTTGTTGTTATTTGCGAGCTCCTCAGCAATGGTCTTATATGTTGTCAGTGTTTATTCCTTTCTTGAGTAAGTATTGTGAAATGTGGTGTCTTTCTGTAACCTGAGAAAGGATGTGGTAAGTAATGACCTGGTGACTGACAGAAGCACCAAAACATACAGAGAAGGTGGTCATTACACCGACCTAGTGAACATATATCAATCTGGCTTTGTGAAAGGTAGGTCCATTACTGATAACTCGCGCACCCTTCTCAATATTATCCATCAAGCTGCTAAGATGGATTCCCCTGTTGCTGCAATCACCCTAGATGCTGAAAAAGCCTTTGACCGTGTTAATTGGGACTTTATGGTCGGGGCGCTCAGGTAGCATGGTTTCAGCCCTCATTTTATCAAATGTATTCAATTGTTGTACTCTGATCCTAAAACTTCTATCTGGGTTAATGGTGCTCAATCGGAGTACTTTTCTCTTCATAGAGGCACCAGGCAAGGTTATCCTCTTTCCCCTCTTCTCTTTATTCTCGCTTTAGAACCTTTCTTGGAAAAAATTAGAACTTCTTCCTATTCCGGATTTGTTTATAAGGACGTCAAAATTAAATTCACTGGATATGCGGATGATATTCTACTTTATATCTCTGACCCTTCTGTTTCATTACCTGCCCTCTTTACTTTGCTTCAAGATTATTCGTCTGTTTCTGGTTATAAACTGAATATTGACAAATCCAAAGTCCTCCCTTTAAATAAGTTTTGCCTTTCACATATGTTTGACGGATCTGGTTTCGAATGGAACCCACGGTCTGTTAAATGCTTGGGCGTCCTTTACACTAACACTATTAAGGAAACCGTAAAAATCAATCACTCTGATATACTTAAGAAAATATCTTCACTCATTGACGCATGGTCCCCTGTCTTTCTCTCATGGTGGGGTCGCTTGGCGACGATTAAAATGATGTTACTCCCTATTATTAATGTTTATCTCTCTATGCTTCCCATCACCTTACCTCATTACTTTTTCAAGTCTATTAATCGTCTCTTAGTGAAATTTTTATGGAACAATCGTAAAGCTAGGATCTCTCTTTCTCGTCTCCAGCAACCCAAAAGCTCCGGTGGTGTCAACTTTCCTAATATTTCTCGTTTTTACTCTGCTTTTACACTTAAACAGATTTGGCCATTCCTCACTGACTCGGCATCCTCCCCCTTGACGGCTTGTGGCACCTTAGAACTCGCACGACTCTCCCCCTTTTCATTCCTCACAGCTACTTGTTTATCTCAACCTCCAATTAGAATCCTTACTCCTGTTTTCAAACACTCTAAAGCTTTAGCCCTTTCGCTCTTTCGATCTTTCCTCTCCTCTTCTCAGCTTCCCATTTTGACTCCAATTCGGTACAATAAACACATTAAACTTAAGAACAGAGCTCTTTTTTGGAAGGAATGGATTGATAAAGGAATAATTACTTATGACCACTTAATTAAAGATAACTCTTTAAGAACACTTCCAGAACTACAAACCCTATTTAACATCTCTAATACCCACTCTCTTCACTTCGTTTCTGCACACTTTATCCTCCCTTATTCTTCAGAACATTCCATCATCCCCAGACACGCCTGCCCTTATTTCTCCGCCTGACTTTGCTACTTCCCTTCGGGCTTCTGCCATTTACAAGCTCTTATCACAACTTTCTTCTGATAGGGCCAAATCCAAAATTGAACTCCTCTGGGAATCCGATTTAGGCCAAGAATTTTCACCACAAACCTGGGACTCTATTTGGTCTAAAGTACATACAGTTTCTCGCTCAGCTAGCACTACCCAAACTTTTCTATTTCTTTAATAATAGGCTTTTTTTTACACCCCCTGACTTATATAAATTTAAAGTACTTGACTCAAAAAAGTGTTGGTCCTGTTCTTGTGAGGACAGTGATCCTCTTCATATGTTTTTTCATTGCCCAATGGTTAGAACGCTTTGGTCACGTATTTGGTCCAAACTCAATGATATTTTATCTACTAATGTTCCCTTTGACATTGTTCATGTTCTTTTGGGTGGGTTTTCCCCCATTTGGAATGTTCATTATAATGTTCGCAAGTTTATTGATGTGTTTATAGCGATTACATTTCAGATTATCACCACTAATTGGAAGGATACTTCCAAGATTGCCTTTAATGCTTGGTGGAATTTGTTATGCCATCACCACAGACTTGATCGTGCTTACGCTACAACTGTACCTCTGTTAATCAAAAGAGACTTATTATGGCTACCTTTTACCAAATACCTCTCTTCCCATGCTCCTTGACTGAATTTTTATTTTTCATCTTTAGTCTTTATTATTTGTTGTCAATTGTATTTTGGTAACCATATGTATTGATTTTGTATTGCTACTTGCCCCTCTTTCTCTTGCCCTCCTCTTTCTTCTCCGTTTTCCTACTCTCCTTTTTCTCTTTTCTCTCTCCTTTCTCTCTCCTTTCTTTCCCACTTTTCCACTATGTTAAAATACCCATAAAAGCTCTTGTTCTAGATAAAGATTTATTAGTTTAAGGTATTTTTTCTATTCTTTTTACTTCTAAGATTGCCCTATTTAGACCTTGTATCTTTTATCAATTTAATGATGCTTTACGTTGTGTACTTTACTTCTCAATAAAGCTTTTAAACTCAAAATAAAATCCTAACTTTACTATGACACTGTTAATCTCTATTGGTACAAAACATTTGGTACCAATGTGAGTCCGGCATACTATTTATCAACTTCACGTTTTAACCTCCCTAGCAGTAGCTCCATGCTTATGGTCAGTCATAGTCCAGAACCAATACAGTGGATATCTTTCTACCCATCCTTTACAACTGAATTCTTTCTCTATGTCAGTGCGTTGGAAAGCCCATCCTTTTCCTTTGGAAATCAAGGAGTGACTAGATATTAACTCTTGTAAATGACCCCTGGAACTAGTTCCTTACACATACATTTTGTACAAGATGCTATCCTCTTAGGGAAATATGTAAGATGTTCTACTGCATATGCACTCCAAAATAAACCTCTATCAGATTGTTGCTGCCTCCATGGTATTGAAAAATGAGTCCTTGTGCAAGGGATGAGGTCTGTCTGTGAGCTACATATATGATATGAAACAGTACATTGGTAGGCAACAGTAACTGGGTTTTCCACATTGCATTTAAGTTAAATTGCAACACACATTTGTAGCTTTCAAGTGTCAAATCTCAAATACTATACCCAACAACTTTCATGTCAGAAAATGTTCTGTTAAATTGCCACTATATATACTTTCTTATGAGAACCACGATCCACATAGTTTTTGTTGTTTAGGAATCACGTTTCCCATCATATTTAGAACTATTTCCACAAACCTCCTGAGTGGTTAGCTTATATACGCAAGGACAATCAAGGTTTATGTGTATTATTCTGCAGGCGAGATCAGGTCAGTCTCAATAGTTGACTCAAATGACACACACCCTTTACATTGGAAATCTCCTTTTTTTTGCTGCATACTCTCATCCCAGTGTTGTTACTGAATTTTGGGTAATTTGGCAATCCCAGTATGACTGTACGAGTGATGCGCAAAGGTTTATTTTAATTGTGTTCACATAGCATGGACCTACACATGGGCAATGGAACTCTTTACACAATTAACAGGAAATACAATGAAGAACGAGATGCAGCATATTAACTATATTATATCAATAACAAACAAGAGCAATTACAAAGTACAGAATGTGTCTCTTAAGTTAGTTGGTCGGCTTAAGTAAAGAGCTTTGTGGTTTAGCATGCTCCCTTATATTGGAACCAAGCCCTTTGGGGAAGTCAGTGTAGGTGTCTTAGCATGGTGTTGATCTGGTCAATTTATATACACCCCTAATAAGTCATCCAGTCACGTGTACTACATGTCTGAGTGAGGTTATTGTATTTTTGGTTACGCCTGCAAGTGAGGTGTTACCCCATCTAGGTTTAAAAGCACCAGTTCTTTCCTTTCGTATTTGCAAAGCATTTTTAGATTGTATTTTTGAGCGGCATTTAAGATTCTCCAATCTTTTTGAATTGTTTTTAAACTGTAACTAACCATATTAAAAGTTACTGAAACATAAAATACTATCCAGTGTGATGTTCTCTCTTAATATGGGGGTGCGCAAACCTTCTCGGGCATATTAGCAGGCCCCCTTTTTGGTTAGCCTATCCAGACCATTGAGGTGCCCTCTTGATTGTCCTCCCATTAAACTCTTTGGGTGCACACTAGAAAATGTATTCAAGTGTTCTTAACCGTGGTCTGCGTTACCTGCTCCTTCTGTATTTTGGATCCAAAGTTTAGAAAGGATATTGCGCTTATGTGTGACTTTCATGTTCAAATCACAGGTGTTTAATAACTTAAAAGAATAGCATTAGAGAATGACGCTTGAGCCAGTTTGCAAGCATGAAGTTGATGCCAACTGTTAAGGTAAAATGCAATATATAGAAAATACTCTGAAGTTACAGATGTTCAGTTCATTAACATACAATAAGGTGTCATTTATAACGCTTTGATACTGGTGGTAAGTCGGATTCTATGTCAGGACCAGAGTCGAGGATTATGCTGTAACTTCCTTTATTCCTTACAGCCAGCAGTGTTCAACGTTATGTTATGTTATGTTATAATTGTTTTATATAGCGCACGGCTACTCAGAGAGTGTCCCGGCGCTTTTCGCTACATACTGAAAACATAACACAGTTAAAAGAAGCAGGGCAAAAGGAGGAGAAAAACAGAAAGATACAGACTCGCCTAAGAAACCAAAGCTAAGTAGAAAAAAGCCAGGTTTTGAGGCCCTTCCTGAACATCAGTAAGTTGGATGTGCTGCGCAGCGCCAGTGGTAAAGAATTCCAGAGCTGGGGTGCCAACAGTCTGAAAGAGCGGCCACCTATGCGGGCCCTCTTGATCCGAGGAACCGCCGCAAGAAACAAAGATCCAGACCTCAGGGATCTTGTAGGGTGATAAAAAGCTACCCTTTTCCGGAGGTATTTGGCTCCTGACCCATAGAGAGCTTTATGAGCCAAGGTCAGGGCCTTGAAAGTTATTCGCTTCCGAATAGGGAGCCAGTGCAGAGCCTGCAGGAGACCCGAGGTTCGAGCCCGGCCTGACAGACCAAAAATGGCCCGAGCTGCCGAATTCTGGACCACCTGTAATCGTTGTAACAGATACTCCGGTAGGCCAAGGTACAAGATGTTGGCGTAATCTAGTCTAGAACCGATTATCGCCTGTACCGTTACCTTCCTATGGTCTTCTGATAGGATGGGAAGAAACTTGCGGAGCATCCGAAGCAAACCGAAACAGGTGCCAGTGAGCCCAATTACCTGAGAACGCAAAGACAGGTCCTTGTCGATCTTAATACCCAGGTTCTTGGCCACCTGAGATGAACCTGAAGGTGGAAACATGTTCTTCGGCCACCATTCCTGCCACTCTGGATCCGCGCTGCATCCAAAAAAGAGTACCTCAGATTTATCCGAGTTGCACTTGAGGCCGTTCAGATGGAACCAGTTAAAAACGGCCTCAAGGCAACCCTGGATACTCTCTCCATCAAACTCCACACCCTTAGGGCATGTAAAGAGGAGCTGGATATCATCGGCATAGGACACGATCTGAGCCCCGAAAGACTCCGCCAGTGCCGCCAGAGGAGTCATGAAGATGTTAAAGAGCGTCGGGCTCAATACTGAGCCCTGAGGGACTCCGACACCCAATGGCGGCATCTCAGCGGAGCCAGAGGAGGCCCAGACCGTTTGTCGGCGGCCAGCCAGGAAAGATCGAAACCAGCTGAGCACCGTCCCCCTCAGACCGATCTTATAAACAAAAACTAGCACTCCCATGGTGCTTTAGGCAGTCCATCACACCCACCATTCAGCGTCCTCCATCAACCCCGAGGGCGTGTGCTTCCTATGGCAACTCTTCTTTCTTTCCTGCTGCCAGCAGTTAAGTTGCATTTTCCAATCTCTCATTCTGTGTGAAATCATAATCTTGCAGTGTATTTAAGGGGCGCTGTGTATGTATATTTGCGCTGAGGTTCTCTTGCCTCCCGCGCTTCGGCAGCGGTGAGGAGAGGTTGTTTGTCAGGAGACCGGTTGCTTAACTGCACCTCCAAATTGTGTTTTTTCCCCTGTTTTAGGCGCTTCCGCTAGTGTTTGGCTCTGATTTCTATCCTCTTAGGTGTTTTTCTCTTTGCTTGGGCCGCTGGAGCATTGTCGGAGTTTCGCTCGCGGCCCCTCAGTCACAGGCTTGCGGTGCAGTGCGTCTCGGCATGCAGGGGGGGGGGGGCGCAGTTTTGAACTCGTTGATCCGAGCCGCTCCAGAAGGTGAGGAGCGGTGAGTTCAAACGCGCAGCCCGCGATTTCAGCCGTAATGATTTGCCTGTGCTGTCTGGGAACCCTGCCATCTGTCTTCTGGCCAGGTGTATGAGAATGCTTTTCTCCGCTCGGGTCAGGTTGATAGATTATTTTGCCTTGGGTTAGTAATTTACTTTTCTCAAGTCTTTAATGACAAATGATTCGAACATATCCAGGGTTTTGTGTGACACAGGAGCCTCAAAGGTACTCTCAGGCTTAAATTCACTTGCTCTCACATCTGGAGGATCGTGTACGCGAACCACGTGTAAAAAAAAAAACTGAATCTTAACATCCTCATAAATCTGTAAAGGGAAATTTCATCTTCAAATGAGTTACCTAGGAATGTGGGCACAAAAGAGGTGCCTTTATTCAAAATGGATGTTTCCTTCGGTGTGAGTGTTTGCGAAGATATATTGAGTACGAGAGTTTCCCCTGGCTAGTCTGAACGACGTTTCGTTGTCAGGTGCCCTTAGCACCATAAGCAGTTTCAGTTTTATACTTCATTGATGAAAAATAGGCTTCTTGATCTGCAGTGTACTTTCATTATTATTCTAATTTTTTGCAGAATTTATGTTTTGCAGCAATGCCCCTGAAGAAGGGACAATGTTGGTCCCGAAATGCATTGGGCTTTCATCATCAATTTTGTCAAACTTATTGTGATGTGATGTTATGCTATCATCAGTAGAATTGTTAATTACACACTTTGTCAAAAGAGCTTGTTATGTATCAGGCTTTCTAACATGTTTTTCTGTGATATCTATCTCTAAGTTTATCGCATGAACCTATAATTGATGAAGTGACTGTTTTCAAGTCAATATATGTCTTGAGTTTATCTTGTTCATAAGTGTAAGTAAATCAATGTATAGTTGTGTGCTGCCGAGCCCAGGGGTCTGGTTGGCCCACTGGCCTGTTACTGATTCATATTTGGTGTGAATAGGTATACACTGTCAGCTGCAGCACACTGATCTATTTAGTTGTTTAATCACCGAGTATAGTTTAATAGCGTTTCAGATTGTAAGAGGTTTGGTCACATCTCCCCAATCCTCAAACATCTCAAATGGCTTTCCATCGAAGGCCGATCCACCTACAAGAATGCATGCATTACGCATAAAGCCTTGCATCTTCATACCCCACTGTATCTCTCACAAAAACGTCACAGGGCGGCTGCTCTAGAGAAATACTCTCATACTGGTACCTCCCTTGGTAAACAAGATATCTACCCAATCACGCTCTTTCTCCGGAAATGCGCCTACTATCTGGAACTCAGTCCCCAAAGATCTACGTTGCAACCCCTCCTACTTCAGCCTCAAAAAATATCTCAGGCGGCACCTTCTCAACAAATAATGGGGTCCTAAATCCTGCCACCTAACAGGATCTCACAACCTGCCCATGATGGTGCTATGTTTCTCACCACATTATACCTGACTTACTACCCCCCTCTTCTCATTCTCACATATACTTCCACCCTCCTTCTACTAGTTTTCATATAATCACTGCCTACTCCTACATGCTATTTCCTCTCCTATCACCCTCCTCGGTTCCACCCTACCTCCATACTTTCTCCCCACCATCCCTGGCCACCCACGCTTGCACAACTATCCAATCCTGGTTATGGACTAAATGTACTTCTTATTTTCTTGTCCATGTATTTATTGTTCTTTGTTAATATTTTCTTGAGCTTTTCCTTTTTGTACAAATGTTACATTACAATTTGTTTCCACTTCCAACCCCTATAAAGCGCTCTGATACCTTTGGGTCTAGCCAGCGCTATATAAAACCGTTTAAATAAAAATAAATAAATAAATTAAATAGAGGTGTGCACAATCCACATTTATTCTTTAAGGAATACGAAAGCATGACAGGAGACGTGCCCTCTTGGGTAACGACCGTTGTTGATTTCCTTACGAAAGCCCTTCAAAGCGGTTACACCACAGACTATAGCACGCTGGATCCGATGGGTGATGCAGGAAGCGGGCATAAACGTCAAGTAGTTTGGGGCCCATTCGGTGCAAGGAGCCATGGCGTCAAAAGCTTTCTCCCTGGGAGTCAGGCTGTAAGACATTTTGAACGAAGCAGCCTGGTCATCGGATTCGATATTCAAGAGATTTTATTTCAAACCAGTCGTGGATATGGACTCGCTTATGGTGGATAAGCTTTGAACGAGCATAATCCTCGCCTCGGGTCCGGACATAGAATGAAACATTTCCTAGTAATCATGACGGAAAGTTTCAAACGATCTCCTACTCCCACCCTCGTGGCTTCATATTTCTGACCGTTGAGATGGAGATTCTTCGTTTGGTATAAGTATGCCCACCTTGCCTCATTTGTATATCCTACGGAAATGTGTGTTCTCTTTGGTAATCAGGTACTTATGCCTTCGTTATGCTTTGTATTGACAGTCAGAGTCACAGAAAATAGATTCATGGTCCTTCTAGTTGATCTGTTTCAGGTTCTGAGGTGTGCCAAGAATAAATGATCTGATGCAAGGTTGTTAAGGCCGCAGTCTCGAAAGAGGAGTTGCCACAGGAAGCACACGCCCTCGGGGTTGATGGAGGACCCTGATTGGTGGCTGTTATGGACTTCCTAAAGCACCATGGGAGTGCTAGTTTTTGTTTAAATGTTAAAGTTGAACACTGCTGGCTGTAAGGAATAAAGGAAGTTACAGCATAATCCTCACCTCTGCGTCCTTAATAGAATTGAAACTTTCCGTCATGATTACTAGGAAATGTTTCATTCGGAGTGCTTCTAACTATAGAAAATAATGCAATTGATACAGTTTAGGAATATTAGTGCATAAGGACACATGAGCGGGGAGATGGAATTATAATGTATGCCATATACTCCACAGTCAGCGATTTAAGCAGCAGTAGTAGTAATACAATTTATTTCAGATATTGTCAACATCCAAACAAACATCAGCAAAATACCATGAAAGTACATAAAATACGAAGTACATAAAATAATAAAATTGAAACTCAATTTTCATATCATATTTCTTTGATGGACAGCAGCTGATAAACAAACAAAAGGCGAGTCCAATAACTGTAAACACAACTACGCGGGGTTACATTTTGTAATCCTGAGGAGGTGCAAAATAGGTTTCAAATATTTGGCACAGACTTCGCTATAAAAATTACAGAAAATAGAGAAGTGCCGTACATCATATCAAGACAAATCATCACAAGGCCAGGGTTTGCCATCAAGAGAATTATTCCAGCCCTTAGGAAAGTACAACTTGTTGCTAATTGAGCCCAGTCTAAATTTGGATAATAGCCATATAGCATAGTTAGTGGAGACTATCGTTAAATAGAACTCCATGCCTAGGAATATCTTAAGCAGAATAACATTTCTGACATGGATCTTCTCGACTTCCTTTTGTCCCCTTTTCAGGTTAAGGAGAAATACAAAGGCATTTTTCGCCCAGTACATCTCATCCTAGTGATGTTCTGGGGGTTCAGATAAATGGCTGACCTGCCAAAGCCAGCACCTAGGGCCTCATTTATGAGGTTTTGCCTACAGCAAAAGAAAAGGGCAGGAATATACCGTGCGGTCCTTTTCCCCTTCGCCGGCGCACAATGGGCTGCGGTGCGCCAACGCAGGTACCTATGCCCCATGGTGCAAGGGAGCCTGCATTGCAGAGATGATTATTTTTGTGCAGGAAGGAATCCCTTCCAGCACAAAAACAATCACAAGAGGCTTTTTCTTCCTATGTGTGCTTCTGAATGCAGCACACATAGAAAAATAGGAAAAACAAGGAGTCTTAAAGATATTTCTGCTTGTTGTGCCTACCTTATACCTCCCCTGGGGAGGCGCACGTTTTTGGCACTGCCTCAGAGTTATGATTTCTTGTAAATCTGGGGCAGTGACAAAAAGCCATGGATGTTGCTGGGAACGCCCCCAGCAACACCCATTGCATACCCCTTTAACACAGAAAACTGCGCTAAAGGGAGCCAAATATGTGGCATAGTGCTGCCTCATAAATATGGAGCAGGCTTCGGTGCCATGGAACGTCGCAAAAAGTGACGTTCCTGCGATGCAATGTGCCTCAAAAAAGACACCCTTAGTTTTTTTTGCTACTTATAAACCAGGGTATCTGATGTGAATTATCCAACTTAAAACAAGCTGCAATAACATCACTATTGAAAAAAAGTGGCTGGATTAGATCAAACTGATCGCCAAAGCAGAAGTGGGGCCAGTCCGATCTTATCTTCACTGTAGAACATATCCTTGTGACAGGCCTAGTTAGAGGTGCTAGAGGGAAGCCCCAACAGTTTCTTGCAAAAATGGATTTCCAAAATCTGCAACTAGATGATATTAGCAAATCCTCATTACTCTTCACCAAACTGCTTCATCAGATATATACAGAATATAGATTTAACCTGCTAGTTAGCAGTTTGGAAACAAATTTAAAAAGACAGCCCATTGATGATGCAAACTGTACCTTATGAGTTTGCAAAAGAGGAATCCAAAAGTTGGCATCACTAAAAATGATACCCAAACAAGTAAGTGCCCTGACTTTACCCATTTTAACACCATTTAGAACAAAGTTCCAAACGGGTAGCCCTTGGCCAAATAGACATAAAGTGTTATTTTGATGAGCTTGTTTCTAAATAAATTTTGTTAATAAATGTCACATACCTTTCCAGCAGTCTTTGCAACCCGTTTTCTGTCAGTCATAATTATGGCATCTTCAACAAACAGAAGCACGGGCACATCCCTTGTGCCCAACTTAGGGGTGCGCTGTTTAAGCAAATTAAAAAAAAAATCGCCAAACCATTGGTATATAAAATAAATACATGTGGGCAGCCCTGTTTAGCTCCCTTAAAAGACCAAATGAATTAGTGCATTCTCCATTTGTACCAAATAGGACTCTAGTGGATAAATCAGCTTGTAAATTACGTGAGAAGGTGATTAGCTCTGCTCCAAACCAGTCTGCCACAATGTATCTCTATTGACAGAATCAAAAGCAGAATTGAGATCCGTAGAGGCAGACGATTACTTCATGTCCACCGCATACTTAATAATTTGTGATTGGAGGAGAGGAGCCGCGCCAGCGACCAAGATGGCCGCTTGAGCATCGGCTCTGCCGGCCGCCACATCCTGATCAGCTATCCGGCATAGTATCCTGAACCCCGTCCCTACCATCGGGTGGGGGACCAGCGCCTGAGTCACTGGGTGAAATTCTGGTCCGATTGGACGCCTCGGCGACCGATTATCGTCGTCGGGAAAATAGGGGCCTATGGTCTCGGACGCCGGGACCTCAAGTGTGGAGCTGCCCGTGACGGAGTGCGACAACAGCGGCCTCTCGGACCGGAAGTGATCGGTCGGAGCTTCCTTTGTCACAGCGGAGTGACGGACGGGACGTCCTGGGTCCCCCTGCCCTCGCCGGAGGCTAATTATCGAAGAACCTGCCTGGACTCGACTGAAGAGTGGTGGGTTTCCCCTGCCTTTGCGGTGGCAATGGCGTCAAGAGGTGACCCTGAGAAGCCTCAGCTGAGAATATCGAAAGGCACTCGGCAGGTCCAGTCAAATAAAATAGACAAATATGCTATCTCCAAGGGATCCCCAGCCGATGCGAAAAGAGCCCCGGCGGGGAGCAGGGATGGTGAGCAACTTGAGGATGATCCCACTATGAAGGACCTGATGGCTCCTATCACTGGGGTCCAGTCCTCCTTGGGCAGGATGGACAATAAACCTGATACAGTATTCATTGAGGTGGGTCTCATAAGGGCTGACCTCACCAAAACTTCTGAGAAGGTCAAGAACCTCGAAATAAAGACAAAGAGTCTCATTGAGGATGTGACTGAACTGCAGAAGGAGGTACGTGATCTCAAGACGGCCCGGACTCAAACAGATCAAAAGCTCGATGAGTATGAAGGTCGGGCCCGCCGCAATAACGTACGCATCTTGGGAGTGCCAGAAAAATCAGAGGGGATGGCTCCAGACCTTTTCGTTGAAGAAATTGTCCTACAACATCTCAAGCCCAAGGGCCTTAGTAACTTTTTCACTGTGGAAAGGGCCCACAGAGTCCCCGGCGGTCGACCAAAGGTTGGTGCGCCTCCGCGACCCATTATCGCCCGAGTCCTGAACTTTCGAGACCGGGATGCTATCCTGCAAACGGCGAGGGCCACGGGCCTGCTGGCCTATGAGAGCACTTCACTGTTGTTTTTCCCGGACTTCACCCAGATGGTACAGAGACAACGGCAAGGCTTTATGGTCATCAAACGGCGACTGCGAGACCGGGACATCAAGTATTCGATGGTGTATCCGGCTCGCCTGCGGATTGAACATGATGCTAAGACTTGGTTCTTTGACTCTCCTGAGGTCGCCGCGGACTGGCTGGATCGGATCGAGGGCTCGGATGCCGGGACTAAAGCCCAAACAGATAATGAAGACTAGTTGACTTTATACTGTATCAATATGGCTAGTGACAAAAGGGGTCTGGTAGGGGTTGATCGTTCTTCCTCCCCCCCGCCTCCCTTTTTTGCGGACTATTATACGGTGATTCCTGTTTGCCTTTACCAGGTGGGGGGGGTAGTGGCTGGTTTGGAGTGGCGGGGTCAAGCGGCCTGTTGTAAGGTCCTCCTCTGTTTTTCTACTTTTAGATACCTGTAGTTAGTTGGGGGCGACAGGCACACTGCGAGTTGGGGATGAGCGTATGCTACATGCAGGGGTTCAGGGAGGGGGGTTGGGGGGATGGGGTCCGAGGGGCTTTTGTTTGTTGGTTTGTTTGTTTTATGTGACCAGAATTCGCTAAGGGTACTCGTGGATATCCTGTTCTTTTTTAGAGATGTGAATGGCTTCCGGTAGGTTGGGCCTGGGGTTTTCCGTCCTCTGCTGGAATGTGAATGGCCTGGGTGACAAGATAAAGCGCACCATGGTGAATCAGTTTATAAGAAGGCACTCGCCAGATGTGGAGTCGTTGCAGGAAACCCATCTTATGGGTAAACGATGTATGGCACTTCACCGTGGGGGCTACAAATTAGTGGTACATGCTGGCTTCACTTCTGGCTCTAGAGGAGTAGGGATCTTGGTAAAAAACTCCTTTCCCCTCACTATTCAGTCGACATGGTCTGATAATAGAGGCCGATATGTCGGTATATCAGGACTTTGGGAAGGTAGGACTGTCACGTTTTTGTCTATTTATGTCCCCCCCAGCGCTGCAAGTGGATACTTTTCGCGATTTGTATAGAGTGTTTCTTACGCTGCCTGTTGGAACTTTGGTGCTGGGCGGGGACTTCAACGCTGTGATGGATGGTGAGCAAGACACGACTCACCCCGTGTGCTTTTGCCTTCCCGCAGATGGCTGGCGGACTTTGTCGCTGCGTCAGGTTTGGTGGATGGGTGGAGACTTCGACACCCCAGCGAAGTGAACTATACCCACGCCTCTGCAGCGCACCATTCGCTGTCTCGGATAGACCATGTTCTACTGCCGGCATCTCAGGCGGCCTTTACTCAGGAGGTGACTCATCTGGCGCGGGGAGTGTCTGATCACTTGCTGATTTGGCTCCGATTACGGATGGGACAGGGTGATGTTAGTAGGGTTGCACTAATTAACGCATGGCGCCTGAAAGACCTTGCGGTCAGGAAGGAGCTTGTGATTGTTACGGATCGTTATTTTTGGGAAAATGAGGGGTCGGTTACGTCGAAATGTTCCCTGTGGGAGGCCTACAAAACTGTTGCACGGGGGGAGGCACTCTCCCTAATATCCGGGCAGAAGAAGAAGAGCAGGGCCGAAATAGATAGAGTGGAGGCGGAGCTGTTGGTCTTGGAGACCGCTGTCTCCTCTGGGAGCGACCCCGGGGCGGGGCACCGTCTCGGGTTGCTCCGTGATTAGTACAGGACCCTGAAACGTGACAGAGCAAAGACGCAGCACGCTAACACGCAGAGTAGATTATACGAACATGGCGATAAGGCCGGGAAGTTGATAGCTTGGTTGGAAAAGGGCGATTGGGGTTCTCGGCTGATACCGGAACTGCGAATTGTGGGCGCGGTGTCGTCGGCCACCCTAGCGATAGTAAACGACTTTGCCCGGTACTTTAAGGAGGTTTATACCTCAGCTGGGGGCTACACGGAGGAGGAGAATGCTGACATGATTCGTGACATTCCTATGCCGGTTCTATCTGTTGAGCATAAAGAGTTCTTGGATTCAGCTCTCACTAACGATGAGGTGGCAATGGCCATCAGGGGTGTCCACTCTGGCAGGGATTTTGGCCCAAACGGTTTTCCCATTGAATTATTTAAATTACACGCCGACCGCTTGGCCCCATATTTAAAAGATATGTATCTTGAAAGCAGGGACCGTGGCGAGCTGCCGTATGATCAACGTCTCGCTAATATAGTGGTCATTTATAAGGAGGGTAAGCCACGTTAGGACTGCTCGTCATATCGCCCGATCTCTCTGTTGAATGTGGAGCCTAAGGTGCTGGCCAAATTGCTTGCCGCCCGCCTGGTGAAGGTTATTACGACGCTGGTGCATCCGGACCAGTCCGGCTTTATGCCTCGTCGGAACACCGCCCTTAATATCCGTCGGCTTCATGGGGTGGTGGCAAGCGCGTCCCACATCCATGAGCCGGCGGTGTTGTCTCTTGATGCCACTATGGCTTTTGACACAGTGGAATGGTCGTATCTTTTTGCGGTCCTGGAGAAGATGGAATTTGGCCCCGAGTTTATTGGTTGGGTCCGCCTCCTTTACTCGGCCCCACTGTCTCGCGTTGTCGTGAACAATCATAAATCCAGCGACTTTTTGCTTGGAAGGGGCACTCGACAGGGCTGCCCTCTTTCACCTCTCTTGTTTGCCCTGGCTCTCGAGCCGCTCGCGGCCTGGTTTCGGTGGGACGGCTCGATCAGGGGATTGCGCTGGACCTCAGACTGGGAAGATAAGATCTCGTTGTATGCAGATGACATTCTGTTATATCTGACCTCCCCGTGCAGTTCCCTGATGGTTTTTATGGATATTCTTGCGATTTTCGGGAGGTACTCGGGCTTTGCAATCAATTGGGCGAAGTCGGTCCTCTTCGTGCTGAGTGGTGAGCCTCCCAGGGTGCCAGAAAATTACCCAGTAAAGCTGGAACTGGTTAGTTTCCGGTATTCGGGAATTCAGATTTCGAGAGACCCCAAGGTTCGCTTCAGATTTAATTTATTGCTCCCGCTGGACAGGTTGTGTGGTGATGTCACTAGGTGGAAAACACTCCCGCTCTTCTTATTGGGCTGTGCGGTCCTCTTTAAGATGATGGCCCTCCCGCGTTTTCTATATGCTCTACAGAACTCCTGTGATCCGGTGCCCCCATCGTATTTTAGTGAGATAGAATCGTTGCAGTGAGGCCTTCTGTGGGAGGGGAGGCCCCGTATTGCATTGTCGAAATTGATGTTGCCTTGGTACGACGGGGGTATAGGTCTGCCCAACATCAAGAAATACTATTGGGCGTCCCAGTTGGCGCCCATTAATCAAGCAATTTATGGCTCGCCGATGGATCCGGTTTTTGCTATGGACCGTGGGCAGGTGCCCGGGGGAGTATACTAGAGTGTTATACGCAAAATATGGTTGTTTCCCCATTATAGTTTACATCAGATTAAATTTTATCATGTATAATTCTACCAGCCACTTTTTAGGCCTCGCCTAAGCCATCCCGTTAGCGATGCTTTGGCGAGATATAAAGTAAGTGCGGATCAGGTACAGTGCATGTGGGCCGGGCGCGCGCACCATTTGTCTGCCTGCTGATCACTTTCGCAGCCGCTTTGATGTTCTCAGTGAGCCGCGCGGCCACTGAGAACATCAAAGCGGCCACGAAAGTGATCACCATTTGCCACCCCTTCCCTTCTCCCACTTCCTGCTTGTTTTCATGGTCTTTCATTCAGGTTTGCTTCAGTGAGGTGTTGCCTACAGTGACTGCCACTAGACCTGTTTGTTTATTCCTTTATATCCACTACTAATGAAAGATCTCTATTTCTGCTTTTTATCTGCCACGCCATGGTGCCCACTTGTTCATGTTGTCGGGCGATGGAAGTCTATAGTGGAGGCAGTAAAAACAGTGCCGGTGTACCAACAGCACAATTGCACTTATTGCGGCAAACCGAACATTTTGCAGTAGCACGATGAGAGTTAATTTGAAGATAAACGATTCTGCCTTACCTTTTGTGTTGGACATGAAGTTTCAACAGTTTTTTTAAACTGATTAATGTTTATCTCGTGTAAGCAGCTTCCAAGTTGTACGTTCCCCCGCATCACCACCCCACGTCCAGCTTTGATTGCAGAAATTTGTCTTAAATCCCTGTGGCAAGTGGTCACGCCTTGATACACATTCCGAACCACATTTACACATTTTACGTGGATACCAAGGTCACGCTGCATGCTGGTTTTAATTCACTCATGCGTCTCCATCCTTATCAGAGAAACGCACCGAGGACACATTAGGCCATGAACTGATGAGTAATTGCATTTGCAAGTGCTTTGAGTAAGACGCAGAACGTGGAAACGTTAGGGAATGTTTAATAATAACTTCTTAGCAGCTAGGGCTTAGCTTTTTAACGCAGATGCTCTTAGGGACTTTTAACAGGTTGCTACCAATAAGTTGGCGCGGATTTCCCTATATTCCTATCTTTTAAACTACGATGCATCTATATTTGAATAAAGTAGTTGTCCAAGTGTTTTTACTTACTATGAACGCTTTCCATTGAGCCTACGCTGCGCCCTTTGTGTACAAATGCGTGTATGACTTAGTACTTGCATTTGTTTCAGAAAGCAAATAGTTATCATGCTGTTGATTAAGTCCATCACCCATAACAACAAAAATCATAAAATTTAACTACTGAAAAACAACACACCATTATCTTGCTATTTATGTGTAAATTGTACAGCAAGCGTCCAATAAGGAGATTGCCTGGTCTCAAGATGTTGGGTCCTTGTCTCTTAATGCTGCCAGAATGTGTATTAAACCACTTATTTTATCCAAATCCCACTCAGTGCCACATAATTACACGCCACATAATTACACAGCACTCAATGCAACATACACTCCAAATACCACTCAGTGCCACATAAGGAATTAGTTACTTACCTGTACACTATAGTTCTCCAGTATTATCTTTCATAGATTCACATGCTTGTATCTTCCCCGTCGTCATGGTGGGAGTCTCACGGTAACAGAATGACCAAAGCAGTATCATAGAGAAGAAAAAACTGCATAGAAAAGCCCCTAGGGACTGTAGTACTTGGTAACCAGACCTCCTCATTGTTTGGTCCAAAAGTCAGCCAATCAGCATTGCTGCCCTGCCCTCACACTCCCCAGCAGAAGCTTCCTGCCTCAGATTTCCGGCCCCAAGTGAGAGACCTGGATAAATACCGAGACAATAGGTTCTGCCTGAGAAACGGGGAGGTGGGCGGGCGCATGTGAATCTATGAAAGATAATTCTGGAGAACTATAGTGTACAGGTAAGTAACTAATTCCTTCTCCAGTATTACATCTTTCATAGATTCACATGCTTGTATCAGAGTAGTAAGTAGTACCCAAAAAGCCTGCAGCGTTTCCAGGATAGAACCCAGAAGAAAGTTCTGCAGCTAAAATATCGTTAGAACATGATCTGAAAATACACAGGGCAGAAAGAATAGAAAAAACATCTATAACAATATCAGGTTGTACATATAGATATATATATATAAACATATATACACATTGTATAGAGTATTAACAAAGAACCAAAGAATACCTTATTGAAATAGACGTTTCAGAACAGCTTGCCTCACTGCCGTGTCCTCTTTCCACACAGTGTCGAGACAGTAGTGTTTGGTAAATGAATGCACACTCTTCCAAGTCGTCAGGTAGGGACACTCCTGCAAATAAGGCTATCGACGTCGCCATCTTTCTTGTGGAATGAGCAGTCACTCTGGAATGAAGCGGCTTACCAGCTTTTTCATGACACTTAATGATAGCCGATGATATCCATCTGGCGATACTCAGTCTTGACAGAGGGAGCCCTTTCCTCTGACCTTCAAATGCGACAAATAACTGTTTAGATTTGCGGAATGTTCTTGTTCTTTCGATGTAGAATTTCAAACATCTAGCGATGTCCAAAGAATGCAACGCTCTTTCCGCTTCAGATGAGGGATTGTTGAAGAAGGTAGGTAAAATAATAGGCTCATTGAAATAAAAAAAGGTAGGGACCTTGGGTATAAACGTAGGATTTGTCCGTAGTATAACCCTGTCCCGTCGAAATTGCAGAAAAGGCTCTTCCACTGAGAAGGCTTGAATTTCGCTAACTCTCCTCGCCGAGGTTAGAGCTAGCAGCAGTGCTGTCCTCCAAGATAGGATTTGTAAGTCTGTCTTGTGTATAGGCTCAAATGGTGGCCTCATAAGCTGCGTCAAGACTGTATTGAGATGCCAGGGTACTGGCGGACGTAGAATGGGTGGAAAAGCTCTAAAGAGCCCTTTAACGAACTCCTTGATCAGTCTATGGGACCAGAGGGACGGCTCGCCTGGTATTCTCCTAAATCTTGAAATCGCCGCCAAATGCACCTTCAACGAAGCATGAGACAGACCTGCTTTTGATAAAGACAACAGGTAAGGCAGAATACCTTCTGGGGGTACCGTCAACGGTTGTAGACTTTGACTGGTACACCAGTGACAGAAGCGTGTCCACTTGGCTGCGTATGTCTTGTTGGTTGACATAGCTCTGGATTGCGAAAGTATTTGTCTGCAGTCTTGTGGAATACTCAAGGCGTGAAATTCCCGCTCATGAGGTTCCATGCGGATAATTTTAGCGATGCTAGGTCCGGGTGCAGAATTTGTCCATTGCTCATGGATATGAGACTCTGGAATGTCGAGAATTGCACCTTGTTGCCTTTCGACATCTGCAGCAGATCTGAAAACCATGCCTGCCTCGGCCAAGCTGGTGCTATCAGAATGACATGGCATGGTTCTGATCTCATTTTGCGAATCACTCGTGGTAATAAAGGAATTGGTGGGAACGCGTAAGCGAACATTCCTGTCCAGTCCATGTGAAACGCATTCCCTTTGGAATCCCGCTGAGGGTACCTGGACGCAAACTGAACGCATTTCGAATTGTCCCGGGTTGCGAACAAATCGAATGTTGGTGTGCCCCATCTTTGGAATACTCTGCGAAGCTGAGTGTCGTTGAGTTCCCACTCGTGCAACACACTCGTTTTGCGACTTAGGACGTCTGCTCGTGTGTTGAGGATGCCCTGTATATGCTGCACATGAATAGAAATGTTGTGGTTTATCAGCCATTTCCAAATTCTTTGCGCCAGCGCAGAAAGTGGTTTGGATCTTGTTCCTCCTTGCTTCAGAAGATAAAACATAGTCGTGGTGCTGTCTGTCTGAATGAGCACCGACGAATCCTGTATTCTGGGCTGGAAAGCTTGAAGTCCCAGAAACACCGCTTTGAGCTCCAACATATTTATGTGAAGCTGTGCTTCCCACTCTGACCAGTGGCCCTGGATCTCCAGCTCCTGGAGGTGCGCGCCCCATCCTTGCAACGAAGCGTCCGTCGTCATCACATATTTGTGATTCTGAGGTACAAAGTTGAGACCCTGATTCAAGTTCTTCTGAACCTTCCACCATGACATGGCCACCTTCATACGGTGAGTGATGGTAATCCGATCTTCGAAGGTTCCTTTGGATTGAACCCACTGCTCGTCTAGATGTTCCTGCAAGGGTCTCATTCGAAGACGGCAGTTTGGAACCAGTGGGATGCAAGAGGACATCATCCCCAACAAGGATTTGTACATCCGCACAGAAGTGAACCTTTTTGTTTGAAGGGATGTTGCAAGGCTTATTATTTTTCTCATCCTTTCCTCGGAAGGGTATGCTTTCGTTTCTTTGGTGCATATCCAAGCCCCTAGGAACTGAATGCCCTGAGCTGGAATCAGGGAAGACTTTTCCAAGTTGGTCCTTAATCCTAACCGATGGAAAAGATGGATGCAGCACTGGAGGGACCTTCTGGCCTTTGTGAATGATGGTCCTGTCACCAGCCAGTCGCCCCGATACGGGTAAATGTAATGACCCTTCAATCTTAAGTGGGCCGCCACCGGGGCCATGCATTTGGTAAACACCCTCGGGCCGATTTGAGGCCAAATGGCAACACCTTGAATTGGAAATGGCGACTCTCTACGGCAAATCTTAGGTATTTCCTGTGCTTCCGATGGATTGGAATATGGAAGTATGCATCCATAAGATCCAACGAAGCCATGAAGTCTTTCCTTTTTAACAGAAGGAGGATCTCTTGTAACGAGAGCATTCGGAAGGGAATTTTCTTTATATATTGATTCAGATCCCTCAAATCCAATACCTGTCTCCACTTCGTAGTTTGCTTCTTCTTGATGAGGAAGAAATGCGAATAGAAGCCTTTCCCTCGGTGTTGTTGAGGTACTTCCTCTATAGCCCCCTTCTGCAAAAGTGAGTGGACCTCCTTTTGCAGTTCCTGACGATGTTGATGGTGTCTGAGCACCGGGGGATGATCTGGTGGTATTTGTACAAACTCCAGGGTATGGCCTTTGCTTATAACATCCAACACCCATTTGTCCGATGTTATGGACATCCAATTGTCGAAGAAGAGAGACAGATAATGGTTGTTTTCCGGGATCTGCTGTGTGGGGAGCGCCAGCATTAAATCATTGTCGCCTGTTAGATTGCTGATTCCTTCCTCTATTGGAGGACTTGCCTCTGGATTGCTGTTGGAAAGAGGAATTTGAGGCCTATATTGATTGCCCGTATTGTATTGCTTATATCCCTGCTGGTTATAAGGCTGATATCTGTTGGATGAGAATGAACATCTCTGATTAAACTGACCCCTTGCACCTCTTTTACGAAAGGACTGGAATCTTCCTTGCTGAAGGGATCCTAGCGCCCGAGCAGTGTCCGTATCTGACTTGATGCCCTGCAGCGCCTCATCGACATGTTTGCCAAAGAGATTCTCGCCATCAAATGCCATGTCGCCTGCACCTCCGGACGAAAGGATGTAGCCTTCAGCCAACCCTGTCTTCGGAGAGAAACTGCTCCTGCCATCTGTCTGAAGGCCATAGAGGAAACATCCATGGCAACATCAATGGATTCCGCGGCCGACTTTGCCCCATCACGGAAAATAGCAGCTGCTTCCTCTTTTTTTATCCGCTGGGAGCGCAGCCATAAGGGGTGCCAAATCCGACCACATCTGCCTGTTAAAACGGCTAATCAAGGCCATCGCATTGGCTGCTTTAATAGTGGAGGCTGCCATGACCGCAAACCTCTTCCCGGCTCCATCCATCCTCCGTCCCTCTTTGTCTGGCGGCACCATAGAAGTAGCCACAGGGTTCTTAGAATTCCTCTGAGCTGCTTGTGTGACCACCGACTCCGGTCTCGGGTGTCCTATCAGGCAGGCCGGAGAAGACTCTGGTGCTCTATACTTCTTTTCGATTCTAGGAACCGAAACTGTGATGGAGGCCGGCGTCTTCAAAATCCTTAGTCCCTCTTCCCAAAGGTGAGGGATGATCGGGATTGAACGAGCAGACTTTCTGGCGTCATCCTTAAAATCATATAAGAAACATTCAGTTTCTTTGACCTCCATTTCCAGGTCAAATCTCTTGACTACTTTTTCCATAATGTCATGGAAACCTCAGATATCCTGAGGAGGAGAAGTGGTTGGTGAAGGAGTAGGTGAAGGATGAGACGGCAAAATGTACTCATGCCATTCCTGACCTCCCGTAGAATCTTGAAGGATTTCACCTTCCTCAGGTTGCTCTTCATCGTCAGTGTCCGTTAGGTCATCCCTGATCGTGACCACTGGAGGTGACCTCACAGACTGCGTGTGAGGAGTAGAATGGGTTCTCGGAGGCTGTGTTGCAGGTGCCGGCGTAGATGGGATAGGCTTATTCGCCTCTGGGAAACGACGATAATAGTCGTTAATCATGAATCTCAGGTCAGAAACCAAAGCTTAAGGAATGGAGACTGACTCTTCTTGCGACTCCTCTCGCGACTCTTCCTGCTGCTCATCTTCCTCAGCATAGTCACAAGTCTCCTGGAAAGATTCATATCTTGCAGAATGAGACTGAGCTCTCTCCTTAAAGGAAAACACCTCCTCATCGTCTGTGTCCTGGCTCTTTACTTTAAGTTGCGTGGGACTGTAGGCCACTCCAGACGACTCCTCTCCTTCTGAATCCTGCTCCACGAAAGAAGATGGGGGTAGAGGCGAAATCTGCGTCCATGACGTGAATTCTGCAGATTTGCTTATGGTTGCCGAACCTCTCGACGACTGAAATAAGCGAAAGGATATCAACGTCTTCGATTGCGGTCATTTAAACGCCTTTGCCGTTGAAATTACACTCGTCGTCGACGGAGTCGTCGTCGACGGAGCAGACGTCACTAAAGCCATCGTCGACGGGGCCGTCGTCAACGGGGTCGTCGACGACTTCGGCACCGATTTCGTCATCGACGGTGTCGTCGGCGGTTTCTTCGTCGACGGTATGATCAAACTTGTTGAAGTAGTCGTCGTCGATACAGTCTTAGTTCCCTTCGTCGACGCGGCTGTCGTCGTCGAAATAGTAGTCGTCGGCAGTGAAGTCGTCGACGGAGCTGAAGTCTTTGCCACAGATTTTACATCAGAAACCAGGGAACTGGTCGACGGAGCAGACCCTGCCCCCTTCTGACCTGACGACTTCTTGATGGGAGTAGGAGGGAGAGATGAGGCTTCCTTCACCTTAGATTTAGCCTTCTTAGACTCCACCATTTCCCCAGAATGTGAGCCACAACAGCAGACAAGCCTCTCTGTCCCTCAGAGTTTTAGCAGAGAAGGTTCTACAATATTTACAATCCTTAGCCACATGCTTTGGATGGAGGCAATATAAGCAGTCCTTGTGAGGGTCTTCAGAGAAAAGCCTAGCCTTTCCACAGGATCTGCAAGGCCTGAAAAGTCTCTTCTTAGAGCTTTCAGCCATCATAAAAGAAATAGGTACACACAATACCTTAGTCCAGAAGATTATACAGTTGAAAAACTAAAGGTCAATAGTTCACACTGGAACAGCAAACTGAGCAGAGCTCAGGGTGACTCCTTTCTCACACGAAGGCGGTTGGAAATCTGAGGCAGGAAGCTTCTGCTGGGGAGTGTGAGGGCAGGGCAGCAATGCTGATTGGCTGACTTTTGGACCAAACAATGAGGAGGTCTAGTTACCAAGTACTACAGTCCCTAGGGGCTTTTCTATACAGTTTTGTCTTCTCTATGATACTGCTTTGGTCATTCTGTTACCGTGAGACTCCCACCATGACGACGGGGAAGATAAAAGCATGTGAATCTATGAAAGATGTAATACTGGAGAATTACAAGCCACATAATTACACTGCACTCAATGCAACATACACTCCAAATACCACTCAGTGCCACATAATTACACGCCACATAATTACACTGCACTCAATGCAACACACACTCCACACAATACCACTCAGTGCCACATAATTATATGCTACATAATTACACTGCACTCAATGCAACATACACTCCAAACAATACCACTCAGTGCCACATAATTACACGCCACACAATTACACTCTTCTGAATACAACATACACTCCATACAATACCACTCAGTGCCACATAATTATATGCTACATAATTACACTGCACTCAACGCAACATACACACCAAATACCACTCAGTGCCACATAATTACACACCACATAATTACACTGCACTCAATGCAACATACACTCCAAATACCACTCAGTGCCACATAATTTCACGCCAAACAATTACACTCTACTGAATGCAACATACACTCCATACAATACCACTCAGTGCCAAATAATTATATGGTACATAATTACACTCCGCTCAACGCAACATACACTCCAAATACCACTCAGTACCACGTAATTACACGCCACATAATTACACTGCACTCAATGCAACATACACTCCAAGTACCACTCAGTGCCACATATTACACGCCACATAATTACACTCTACTGAATGCAACATACACTCCACACAATACCACTCAGTGCCACATAATTATATGCTACATAATTACACTGCACTCAATGCAACATACACTCCAAATACCACTCAGTGCCCCATAATTACACTTTACTGAATGCAACATACACTCCACACAATACCACTCAGTGCCACATAATTATATGCTACACAATTACACTGCACTTCATGCAAAATGCACTCCACACCATGACACATGTTCACTAAGCATAATTTCACAGAACACCACAGTTCCAGGCCACACAATTCAACTACACACATTTCCAATAAACACCGCATAATTACACACCAAACAACATATTTCAACTCCAAAACTCCACAATCCAAACATACCTCCAATCCACACCATATAGTGTCACCATCTGAGCACCAAACATCATTCACCACCACCATTTTGCACCAGTGCACCACCTAAGCATCACGTCAGTCTGCCCTTGGAATCTGACATCTGTTGATTCTCCCCTAGTGTCTGTCCGCTGCTCGTGTTCTAATTAAATTACTGTTTTCCAACATTCACTCCCCCGTTATTTATGTTCCGCTCCCGCATTACAAAAAAATTATAACAAACAAGCATGAGAACAGGCAGGAAGTAGTTGCCAGCAGTGCAAGCACAAAAAAAGTAGAAGACAATTTTTATGTTAAAATCTTTTTTTATCAGGTTTTTCTGTTGCATATAATGTTGCCTTTGTTTGTTTTTCCTTTGCATGTGTCTCTCGACAGGATTTGCTTCTATCGCTCTCTCTGTCTGGTAAATTAGGTTCTTTTAGTATGCTGGTTTTCCAAGGAGTGTTAATGTTTGCCCGTTAGCAAGAGATGCTTCCTTTTGCATCTGAAAGGCTATCTCTGCCCTCTCACCCAGGGGACTGTTTAACCTGTGCCTGCTTACAAGAAAAAAGTCAGAAGGCCAAGAAGTAAATTTTATTTTGCATTTCACTACCGCGCTTTGGGACTGACATTAGATACCAACATCTATTTATTAAGTCTCGCCTACACAGTGCTTGCGCTATCTGAAAGAGACACGTTAGTGATGGAGTAGTTTCTGTCCTGTAGCTCCAGTTCTGTAGTAGGGGTATCTCTGTTATAGTCATAATCTAGTGAATAGTCCCGCCCATGTGCGAGGACCCCGGCAATCAAAAATAATCTCTTAAGTTGTCAGAAAATTGCAGAACTGCAAAGACCCTTAAGAGAGAATTTAAAGACAAATAATGCAGCTTATATCCACAGGCTACACTGTCCATTACTTCAACTAGAAATTCCACCAAAAATCCACAAACAGCAAAGCCTGTCCAGATTTCCCTTGCTTTAACAGCAAAAACCCTCTGGAATGATAGAGAGGAAGGAATGGACAGACAAGCCCCATAGGCTGCCATTATGTGGCTTAAATAGGATACTGTGCCTTTAAGAGAACTTTCCAGAACTTCTCCCAGTATCCCAGAATGCACAGCAGGTCCCTCTTGCTTTCAGTTCTTTTGGAAGGCGTAACACGCCAGACCTGTAGCATTCCTTACATGAATATCTCTCTCCACCGGGGAGGAGGGCGGGCGCTTATGACTATAACAGAGATACCCCTACTACAGAACTGGAGTTACAGGACAGAAACTACTCCTTCTGTAGTAGATCTCTGTGTATAGTCATAATCTAGTGAATAGAATGGCAAGCCCATCCCCACACCAAAGCGGCGGTGGAGAAAAGAGAAATAACACCACTATTGTGCGAACAGATTTCGCAGCGAAGCCTGCCCAACCTGAGCGTCTGCCCTGCCATCAGTGTCCAGGCAGTAATGCTTAGCAAAGGTATGGACCGACTTCCAAGTGGCCGCCTTGCAGATTTCTGCAATTGGAACATTACGGAGCAGAGCTGTCATGGCAGCTTTGCCCCTGGTGGAATGAGCCTTAGGTTTACCCCCTAAGGTCTTATTAGCTTTTTGGTAACACAATTGTATGCAGGACACAATCCACCTAGAGATAGACTGCTTAGAGGTCGCAAATAAACAATTGGTCTGACCTACGAATATCTTTAGTTTTATCCAAATAAAATTTCGACACCCTCCTAACATCCAGGGAATGCAACGACCTTTCCGCTGGAGATGAAGGGTTCTGAAAAAACCTAGGCAAAGTTATGGTCTGGTTGACATGAAAATCAGAAATAACCTTGGGAAGAAATTTAGGGTGAGTACGCATAACAACCTTAGCAGCATGAAATACAGTATAAGGTTCTTGGCAACACAATGCCTGAATTTCACACCTGCGGGCCGATGTAATGGCAACGAGGAACGCCGCCTTCCAGGACAGGTGCTGCAACGAAGCCTTATGAATAGGTTCAAAAGGTTCCTTCATCAATTTGGACAGCACCACATTCAATTCCCATGAAGGCGAAGGAAGCCTGACAGGAGGGAACACTTTCTTCAAGCCTTCCAGAAAGTCTTTGATCACAGGGATCTGGAAAAAGGAAGTCTGTGAAGGGCATTTCCTGTAGGCAGTCAATGCAGCGAGATGAACCTTAATGGAATGGACATTAAGGCCAGACTGCGCCAACTGTAGAAGATAAGGAAGGATGACATCTTCCTTACATGTCGTCGGATCATAGTTCTTGGACTTGCACCAGATACAAATCTCTTCCACTTGTACGCATAAGAAGTCCTAGTGGAAGGTCTCTCAGACTCCTTCAGTATGTCCATACAATCTGCAGGGAGATTCAAATATCCATATTGCACTATCTCAGGAGCCATGCTGCCAAACTCAAAGATGAGAGGTTGGGGTGCAACATCTGCCCCCGAACTTCGTGAGAAGGTCCGGCCTGCACGGCAGCCGCATGTGAGGAAGGAGAGACCGGTGAAGCAGGTCCGTGAACCACCACTGCCTGGGCCATTCCGGGGCAATCAGTATCATCCGCGCCCTGGACTGGGACAGCTTGATGAGAACCGTCGGAATCAGGGGAATGGGTGGAAAAGCATACAGAAAGCTGTTCGACCAGTTGATCCATAACGCATTCCCCAGCGTCCCCGGCTGGTAGTACCTGGAGGCGAAGTCTCGGCATTTGCTGTTTTCGGCGGTGGCGAACAGATCTACACCTGGAGTCCTCCACCTTGCGAAGACTTCTCCTAGTACTTCGTCGTTTATCACCCATTCGTGGTTTTCCTGAATCAGTCTGCTCAGTGTGTCTGCCTGAACATTCTGCACACCTGGTAGATGGGTAGCCGTTATTGTCAGTCCTCTGGCCAGAAGCCAGTGCCAGATCGCCTGTGCTTCCTGCGACAGGGTGCGCGATCTCGAGCCCCCCTGCTTGTTGAGGTAATACATCGTGGTCGTATTGTCCGTCTGTACAAGTAGGGAGTTGGTCTGGAAGGACGGAAGAAAGGCCTTCAGCGCCAAGTGAACAGCTCTGAGTTCCAGGAAATTGATGTGGTACGTGGACTCAGTCGGAGACCACGTCCCTTGAATCTGTAAGTCTCCGGAGTGCGCCCCCCAGCCGTGGAGAGACGCATCCGTCACGATAGTCTGCGTCGGAATGCCCTTGTGGAAGGGAACCCCATCTCAGGAGATTCTCCGCCGAACACCACCACTTCAGAGACTGAAGAGCATGCAGAGACAGTCGTATCTTGTCGTCCCAAGATCCTCTCCTCTGATCCCACTGATCCTCCAAGCACTCCTGCAATGGTATCACGTGAGGAAGATACAGGAGGCCATCGATCCCGGTAGAGAAGACACCGTCCTCACTGTTGTAGATGGAGTTGTCATAAGAGCCTGAGCCTTCCGAAGCAGTGATAATCGTCGCTCCTCCGAAGGAGACACGCTTGCTGACAGCGTATTGATGGAGGCTCCCAAGAACTGTATGCACTGGACCGGAGTCTGGACCGGAGTCGGGACAGACTTGGACATGTTGATGTGCAACCCCAGCTTATTCAGTAGAACGCACGTCTTCTGGAAGTGAGCTTGCGCTTCCGAGAAGGAGGAGGCCTTGATCAACCAATCGTCCAGGTACGGGTAGACAAACACCTTGTTCTTTCTCAGGTGCGCCGCTACCACCGCCATGCACTTGGAGAACGTTCTCGGCGCAGACTTCAGTCTGAATGGCAGTACTGTGTATTGATAGTGATTGGTGCCCACTTGGAATCGCAGGAACTTCCTGTGTTTGCATGCAATGGGCACGTGGAAGTATGCATCCTGGAGGTCTATGGCACACGTTGCAACTGAGGATAAATCTGATGCAACGACAGCATGCAAAACTTTTCTCCGCGAATCCACTTGTTTGCCTGCCGCAAATCCAGAATGGGCCTGAACTCGTTCTTGTCCTTTTTTCGAACCAGAAAGAACCGGGAGTACAGACCTCTTCCTCTTTGAGACCGAGGTACATCTTCTATCGCCCTTTTCCTTAGCAGGATATCTGCCTCCGCCTGGAGCTCGTGAAGTTGAAACAGCGAGCTGACCGGTGGGATTGATGGAGGCGGGCTGGTGAACCGAAGACTGTATCCATTGCAAACAATATTCAGCACCCACTTGTCCTGAGTAATTTTTCTCCACTCTGCCAGAAAAAATTGAATGCTCCCCCCCCCCCCCGGACTGGGTAACAGTTGCAGGGGAAGTAAGCGCTCAGGGTCTAGACCCGGTCTGGCCTTTAGTCGCTGTTGCCGACTGGTGGCCGCCTCTACCTCTCTGGCGCTTCTGGAACGGTCTTCTGAACTGCTGCTGTTGTTGCTGCTGCTGTTGTTGCGAAGACTGTCCACGCCCTCTGCCTTGGCCACCGTACCGCCGTTGGAACGGGCGGTACGACTTCTTGGTCTCCTTGGGTTTTTCCAAACCCACCGCTGTGAGGGTTTCGGCCTTCGCCTTCATGCGGGCCATTTCATCATCCGCGTGTTTTCCGAACAGGGTCTCGCCAGAGAACGGTAGATTGGCAACCCTTTGTGTGCGTCCGGTTTTAGGGAAGTGAGGCGGAGCCAGGCGTGTCTTCGCTGGTTAATCCCATGGCAGAAACCATGCGCCGCCAGCAGGGAAGAGTCGGCTGCAGCACTGATGACCTGATTTGCCACCAACATCCCCTCATTCAACACCTCCTGGAAGTCTTCTCGCTTGTCACGCGGTAGATGTTCCACAAACTGTTGTAGGGATTCCCAGAGGGCTCTGTCATACCGTCCCAACAAGGCCGTGGCACTAGCGGCCTTCATGGAAGTCGCCGAAGTCCCACAAACCTTTCTCCCAGACGAATCCAGCCACCTAGATTCCTTATCTGGTGGAACTGTGGAGGACGGAGTGGTGGCATGCTGCTTACGGGCTGCCGTCACAATCACCAAATCTGGAGGGGGCTCCACCCTTAGAAAGGCTGGATCCGATTCCGGAGCCCGGTATTTTTTCTGCAGTCTCGAGGGTGCCGCCTTAGTCACCGCCGGGGTGAGAAAAAGATCCATGGCCGGTTCTTCCAGGCCCGGTACCAGTGGTAGTAACGGCCGAGACAAATGTTTCTGGTGCAGCGTCTCGAAGATCACCGATGTCTTGGGCACCGTCAAGGCAATGCCCAACTTCGCTGCACCTCGTAAAAGTACGTCCTGGAAAGACACCAGATCATCAATCGGTGACACCCTCGTTTCTGGCGAATCCGACAAGGTCGGAGAATAGTCCCTGGTCCCTGAAGACCTTGTCCGTGAACGAGATCTGTGCCTCCTGTGGCGTCGTCTCGACCGTGTGGACGACCTGTTGCGCGATCGTTCCCTCCTCCTGGAACGAGAGCGCGATCTCCCAGCACGTGGGCGCTCCACCGGTTTCCGTGGGGGCGTCTTCCGTGGCCTATCCTGGGGTTTAGGTTTTGGAGTCCCTTTAGGCGGTGTAGGAAGCGGAGGCAGTGACACCGATCTCGGTGGTAGGACCGGAGGTACCTCCGGACGAGGAGAGGGCCCACGAGGTGGGACCGGTGGAGGAGGTTGCCCCGCAGGAGGAAGCGGAGGTAGTGGAGGTAGCGGCGGATTGGACGGAGGAGCCTCCTTACATAGAGGAGGAGGAGTGTTAGGCCGAGGTGGTGTGTAGACCACCGAGTACACCGAGCCCGGTGACTTCTTCGGGGGAGGAGACTGCGAACCAGACCCCCCAGAACGTGAGAGACGCCTCCGGTGTCCTTCACCAGATCCAGCGTGACTTTTCGCACCAGAATCCCTTCTGCGCTGTTTAGGGGAGGTGAAACCCCTCGGGGACGCCAACCTCTTTCTGCTCGACGTCGAGCGTCGTTTTTCAGGTGTCAAACGTCGACCCCGGCGTCGAACGCCATCTCCTCGACGTCGAGTGCCTCTTCCTCGACGTCGACCGTCGCCACCTCGACGACGAACGGTCAGTCCTCGACGACGAGCGTCGACTTTTCCTTCGCGTCGACCGTTTCCTCGCGGTTCTCGACGTCGAGGATCCCCTCGACGGCGACCGGCGGTGTCGCTTTGACGGCGAGCGCCGGTGCTTGTCGGTCCTTCTTCGACGTCGATGGCTCGACGCCGACGAAGACGCCGTCGGCGGTGACTTCGACGGCGGCCTAACCAGGCCTCTCGACGTCGACCATCCACGCTGTCTTGACCCGGAGCCCTGGGGAGAAGGGGAACACACCGTCGTCATCCCTCTCGACGTCGTCGTCGATGCGATCGACGTCGACGGAGACCGGGATCTCTTGCTGGGCTTCCTGCCTCTGGGGAGCCCCCCAGAGACCTCAGCAGGGGCAGAGGGAGCCTTGCCAGCCTGCCCAGACCCACCTGCAGCCTGCAGTCGCCTCTCTTCCAGGCCTTGAAGCCTAATCTTCAGCCTGTCCCTCAGGGTCCTTGTAGTAAAGGTCTGGCAGATGTCACAATCTTCAGGGACATGTGCTTCAGGGAGGCAGAGTATGCAGACGTCGTGCGGATCAGACTTGGCCTTCTTCCTTCCACATGCTGGGCACTTGTCGAAGAGAGCAGGCATTTTAGAGCCCTAAAAAACCTGAAGAAATACACAGCAGTGAAGGGAAACGCCAAGTACAAAATAGAAAACACTTTTAAAGCCAAAAGTGCACAAAAATCCAATAAACCCTTGAAAAAAGGAGAGCTCAATGCACCAGGGTCCTGTTAGCAGGAGCCGGAAAAAAGAACTGAAAGTAAGAGGGACCTGCTGTGCATTCTGGGATACTGGGAGAAGTTCTGGAAAGTTCTCTTAAAGGCACAGTATCCTATTTAAGCCACATACTGGCAGCCTATGGGGCTTGTCTGTCCATTCCTTCCTCTCTATCATTCCAGAGGGGTTTTGCTGTTAAAGCAAGGGAAATCTGGACAGGCTTTGCTGTTTGTGGATTTTTGGTGGAATTTCTAGTTGAAGTACTGGACAGTGTAGCCTGTGGATATAGGCTGCATTATTTGTCTTTAAATTCTCTCTTAAGTGTCTTTGCAGTTCTGCAATTTTCTGACAACTTAAGAGATTATTTTTGATTGCCGGGGTCCTCGCACATGGGCGGGACTATTCACTAGATTATGACTATACACAGAGATCCCCTACTACAGAAAGATTGCTTACCTTAGAATATCCCCAGGCGTCAGACTGGATCCGGAAAATGTTTGTGTAGCAATACCCCTGCGCGCCGGCAGGCGTCGTCCGCGGCTCTGCGTCCGTCGTCAGCGCCGGAATGATGTCGTCGGAGTACTTAAGACGCCGCCCATGCGCGCTGACGTCAGTTCTTCTTTTTTCCGCGCCAGCTAGCGTAGATCCGGAGAAGCTCTACCCCTTAGTCTTTTTTGACTACACTTTTTGATAATTTCTCTACTCGAGTCTTCGACTCCGACGGTGCAGGTAGGGATGCCCGGGTTCAAACCCTGTTCCAAGTGCGACCGACTGATGTCGTTTACCGACCCCCATCGCCGGTGCCTGAAGTGTTTAGGCCTCGACCACGACGACCGTACCTGCTTCGACTGCCGGGCCCTGACGTCGAAAGCTAGGCGGGAGCGGTCCCGCAAGCGGCTCGAGCTCCGGCAGTCGGCCACGCACCGCTCAAGGTCCCGGTCCCACGGGAGGTCGAGGGACCTGTCGCGGGGTTGGAGTCCTCGCAGCTCCGGGAGTGGACATCGGTCATCGGGATCCAAGTCCTCAGGTAAGAGGCATGAGAGGTCGGAAAGGCGTCATCGTTCCTCCGACCCACCCCGACGCTCGCACAATGCGGCTGGGGGTTCGGGTGACACCACCCACGCGGCTCCGACTGAGTCGCAGGCGTCGCCACCTGCCCCACACCTTCGGGTCCCTGGGCATGGCGTGACGCCAGAGGAGGTCGAGCGGTACCTCATGGCCATGAGGTCCCTCCCTCCTCAGCCGGGTCCCGTGGCGCCTTCGGGTCCAGCGGCCCCGGCTGGAGGCCCTAGCGGGTCGGGTGCTTCGGTCCCGGCGCCGCAGGACCTCGCCGGATCCGCTTCCGGGTCGTCGCCGGTCGACCTCACACCTCACCGTCGCCGGCCCCGTGGGTGTCGCCCCCGGCGCCCCTTGTGGACGCCGTCCCCAATGTTCCCTTCGGTCCGACTCTGGCGCCGGAGCGGCGCCGCTTCCGACGGCCTTTGGAGATTTTTATTTCCATGAGGAGGCCCCGTCTGTTGACCCTGTTCTACAGGAGATGGGTGACGAGGGTGATTGGGAGGGGTCTGCGGTCCCTCTGGCAGAGGAGTGCCAGTCTCAAGAGGACTGGACATATGAGCTTGGGGAGCCAGTGGTATTGACACTTCGCCAGACACTAGATTTGTCTCCCCTCCAACCGTGGCTACGGGGGAGGGGGCTGCTTACAGTGTAGTGTTGACGAGGGCAGCTAAGGCCTTAAATCTTGAGCTCCCCGTCGCGGCCGTGAGGACTAACCTCCTCACTGAAGTCCTTAAACCGCAGGCAAGCTCCAGTGAGCCTCTGCTGCTGTTTAATGAGGCCTTGTGTGACGTTCTTGTGGGCACTTGGTCCAAGCCCGCCTCAGGTCCGCCTGTGGATAGGAACGCTACACCCACACCCTGTGGGACACGGTCGCGGACATGCTGCCACAATGCCCGGAGGAGGTCCGGGCTAAACTCGCCCAAGCCCTTGTGGAGGGTCGAGATGCAGCGCGATATTCCATCCGGTGTGGGCTGGATACCACGGACTCACTGGGCAGGGCGATGGCAACGACGGTGGCGGTTCAACGCCACGCCTGGTTGAGGACCGCCAACTTTTCGGCCGATGTCCAGTCCACTCTTCTGGTCATGCCGTTCGATGGCCGTCGCCTCTTTGGTGACAAGGCAGACCATGCGCTTGAGCGTTTTAAGGACTCCAGGGCTACGTCCAAGTCCTTGGGCCTCTCGGCCCCACGCCAGCAATCGGGTGCCTTTCGCTCCTTTCGTGGCCACGGAAGGGGCGCCCCCACACGAGCTGCCAGCCACGCACCGCAGAATGTTCAACAGCGCGGTGGCGGCCGTGGAAACTGCCGTAACGGCGGTCGGGGACAACGGCGAGCCCAGTCCACACCTCCCTCCGCAGCACCTGCCTCAAAACCTTCCTAGTCTGTGTTTTCAGGCCCATGTGACGCCCGTGGGTGGCAGGGTTCGCCATCACCTCTTCCACTGGCGCAATGTCACGTCGGACGGGTGGGTGCTGCAAATCGTCAGAAGGGGCTACTCCCTCCCCTTTGAGGCGTCCCCTCCAGCCATGCCGCCGCAATGCCACCGAGTATCGGGGGATCATTTGCGACTTCTGCAGGAGGAAGTTACGGCCCTCTTGGCCAAGGGGGCCATCGAGTGCGTTCCTGGGCCAGAAGTAGGGTGTGGTTGTTACTCCCACTACTTTCTGGTACCCAAGAAGGGCAAAGGGGGCCTACGCCCTATCTTGGACCTACGGAACGTCAACGGCTTCCTCCGGAAGGAGAAGTTCAAAATGCTGACACTAGCTCAGGTCCTAGCTGCCCTGGACCCAGACGACTGGATGGTAGCGTTGGACTTGCAGGATGCTTATTTCCACATTCCCGTCCTGCCGGCCCACCGGCGCTACCTGCGGTTCACAGTTGGCCACGAGCACTTTCAGTTTACCGTGCTCCCCTTCGGCCTTACCAGCGCCCCACGGGTGTTCACAAAGGTGATGGCGGTGGTCGCAGCTCATCTGCGCAGGTTAGGGGTTTCAGTCTTCCCCTACCTCGACGACTGGTTGTTGAAGGCGGGCTCGCCCCAGACAGTCGTCAGCCACCTCCAGACGACGGCAGACCTCCTGCATCAGCTGGGGTTCTCCATCAATGTGCCAAAGTCACACCTGTGCCCCTCTCAGAAGCTCCTCTTCATCGGAGCGGTTCTCGACTCTGCACAGTTTCGGGTTTATCCTCCCGAACTGCGGGTCCGGGATATTCAGGCTCTGATTCCACTCTTTCAGCCTTTATCCCGGGTATCGGTCAGGTTGACGTTGCGGCTTCTAGGGCTGATGGCCTCCTGCATCCTTCTGGTGCATCACGCTCGGTGGCGGATGCGGGCTCTGCAGTGGCACCTGAAGTTTCAGTGGCCCAGCATCAGGGCAACCTTTCCGACCATGTCCTGATCTCGGAGGGCACTGCGAGACAGCTGCAGTGGTGGCTCACGGACTGCGATTGGGTCAGCGGCAGATCCCTCTCCCTTCTCCAGCCGGAGCACGTAGTTGTGATGGACGCATCACTCCAGGGCTGGGGAGGCCACATGGGAGAGGCGGAGATCAGAGGCCTCTGGTCTCCGGTGGAGTCCCAGCTCCATATCAACCTTTTGGAGCTGCGGGCGATTAGTCTAGCACTGAAGGCATTCCTCCCCTCTGTCTGGGGGAGTGTAGTGCAGGTGTTCACGGACAACACCACCGCCATGTGGTACTGCAACAAACAGGGCGAGGTGGGGTTCGTGGACCCTTTGCCAGGAGGCTCTGCGCCTCTGGCAGTGGCTGGAACAGCAGGGCGTGACCCTGGTGGTTCAACACCTGGCAGGTTCTCTGAACGCCAAGGCGGACGAACTCAGCCGTCGGTGCATGATGGATCACGAATGGCGTCTGAACTCGGACGTGGCGCAAGGCCTCTTTCAGCGATGGGGAGAGCCTTGGTTAGATCTATTCGCCACCGAAGAGAACGCGCAATGTCATCAGTTCTGCGCATTGGAATTTCCAAGGCAGCACTCGCTCGGCGACGCTTTTCGTCGCGTGTGGAGTTGTACGCCTTTCCGCCTATACCACTTCTGCCCACAGTGCTGAAGAAGATCAGGCGCGACCGGGCACAAGTCATCCTTGTGGCTCTGGACTGGGCATGAAGGTACTGGTATCCAGAGCTACTCAGTATGTCAGTCGATCCCCCGGTACGTCAGCCTCTTCAGGAGGACCTTCTGTCGCAGCAGCAGGGGACGGTCCTCCACCCTAACCTGTCCAGTCTCCACCTCCATGCTTGGAGATTGAGCGGCGACAGTTGAGGCCATTTGACTTGCCTCCTGAAGTCTGTAATGTCATTCTGGCAGCCAGGCGTCCATCCACAAAGTCGGTATACGCCTGCAGGTGGAACAGATTTGTGGCATGGTGCACAGCAAAGGCTGTGGATCCTCTTGCTGACCCTCTTTCTGAGGTTCTTCTCTTCCTTCTTTCTCTTGCCCAGCAGGGCTCTGCTGTGGGCACTATCAAGGGCTACCTTTCTGCCCTTTTAGCCTTTCTAAGGCTGCCTGATCAACCTTCTTTGTTCAAGTCCCCTATTGTAAATCGATTTCTGAAGGGCATCACACACACATTCCCTCCTGTTCCGTTTGTGATGCCTCAGTGGGACTTGAACCTTGTGCTTACATTTCTGATGTGCGCTCCCTTTGAGCCACTTCACAACTGTCCTCTTCGTCTTCTTACTTTGAAGACTGCCTTCCTGGATGCCATCACCTCTGCCAGGAGAGTGAGTGAGCTCCAGGCTCTTTCCTGTACACCCCCTTTTCTTTCTGTCCATCCGGACAAGGTTGTGTTACGTACTAAGCCATCTTTCCTGCCCAAGGTTGTCACAGCCTTCCATATCGGGCAGTCTATCACCTTGCCCACCTTCTTTCCGCCACCGCATACCTCTAAAGAAGAAGAGCGGCTCCACCGTCTGGACCCAAAACGTGCGCTTTCATTCTATTTGGATCGCACACGCCAGTTCCGGGTGGATGACCAACTCTTTGTTGGTTACGTGGGCGCTAAGAAGGGAAAGGCGGTGCACAAGCGGACCATCTCACGGTGGATCATCTTGTGTATCCAGGCATGTTACTCTTTGGCTAAAAAGGAGCCCCCTGTTGGATTGCGGGCTCATTCCACCCGGGCCACGGCTACTACAACTACCCTGGGCCGGGGAGTGTCCTTGCAGGACATTTGCCAGGCAGCTACGTGGGCCTCGCTGCACACGTTTGCAAGACACCACTGCCTGGACAGTCAAGTCCGGAGGGATGGCTTCTTTGGCCGTTCCGTCCTCCAGGACTTTCTGGTGTGATTATTGGTTCACAGACCCACCACCGGGGTTGGTATTGCTGGGGTATCTATTCTAAGGTAAGGAATCTATCACTAACGTGTCTCTTTCAGATGCACAAGTTACTACTTGTGTAACGATATATCTGTAAGAGACATTAGTTCGTGATACCGACCCACCCATCCTCCCCGTTCTGCGAACCGATACCTAGGGTTAAGGTCATCCCCTTTCAGGGCCCTAGTTTCATGGCACCAGTGTTGGTTCTATCATGGCTCTGCGTATCTGGCGCGGAAAAGCTGTGTATCAGAACTGACGTCAGCGCACATGGGCGGCGTCTAAGTACTCCGACGACGTCATTCCGGTGCCAACGACGCCGACGACGCCTGCCGGCGCGCAGGGGTATTGCTACGCAAAAAATTTCCGGATCCAGTCTGACGCCTGGGGATATTCTAAGGTAAGGAATCTATCACTAACTAATGTCTCTTACAGATATATCGTTACATAAGTAGTAACTTGTGCGTCTCTTCGAGACCTGCTGTATTCAAGTAAGGACTTTAACCTCCACCCATCTTTTCAATTGGCTCCTGTTACTGTCCCTTGTAAATGGTGGCCTTTGATTTAATAGGCTTAGTAATCCCTCCTTTTCTCATATTGTAAACTCCCACGAGGACTGCCCCGCTTACCTGTGTTGTTACTTTGTATGTTTTATTTAGTCTGTGAGCACTATTTTCTAACATGACTTTCTTCTGCATCCTGTTGCAGGCACGACACGCTCTCCTGCAACTTTATGACTTCGTTTTGCAGTGCAGTGCAGCATGTTATGTTATGTTTATGTTATGTTATGTTATGTTTATGTCTCTTTTATAGCGCACGGCTATCCGAAAGGGTGTCCCGGCGCTTTGGCAAAGAGAACTGAGGGAGAGAACACAACACAGCTGCTCGCAGAGGCCGAGAAAGATCATACCGAAAAGAGCCATGTCGTGTTTGGACTTTAAAAATGGTGCGACTTTTCATTTGTTGTGCACGGCTCACCCAACTCTATTTTTGCAACATTGTCTTTTTTTAGGTCGAGCCTGGGCAGCGCATGCGTTGCTCTGCGAGGCATGCTGTATTCGAGTATGGAATTGAATCTTCACCCACTCCCAGCCCATATTTTCAATTGGCAGCTTTGACTTGTGTATGTTGGCTTTTGATTTGTTAATAGGCTTATTAGTCCCTCCTTAGTACTTCCCTGTCTTCAGGTGTAACCTCCCATAAGGACTGGACCATTTACTGTGTCCTTACTGTATAGCTTGCATTAGCCCTTGGGAAGAACTCTTTGCTTAATTAATCTAAATAGCACTGATGGGATGCCAGCTTTCGCAATGCGGGTGTTCTTTTTGTTTTGGTATTTGAAGCGTGATTTCACGTAATATATAACTTTTAAATATGCCCCCTCACACCCGCTGCATGGACGCTTGGTGAAGCGGGCGCTGTGTTAATTCGAGAAATCTATAGAAGCTTCCTCCATTGTTCCCTCTCCCTCCTCCATCCATGTTCTTTGCATGGCTTGTTATAATTTCTCTCCCCACCTCCCACCCCCCAACACTGCATGCCCGCCTCTCAAAGAGATCACTGTTTATTTATAATTTAAATTGCTAGATCCTGGGCAGGAGATTAAATGTTTTGCTAAAAATTAAAAAATGTTGAGCCTCACAGAGGCTCAAACACTAGTCGCCAACTCCAGAGTCAGGAGCTCCGACCGCTGAACCACAACCTCTCCCTCTAACAGCAGCATGATAACAAGCATGTGCAATGGAATAGGTCCCACACTTGGTAGAGTTTAAGCTATTGGCATTGTAAATGACAGTGCCTTTTGTTTATGTTTTAAAAATCAACACATAAAGGCAGTGTCATTTACAATGCCAATAGCTCAAACTCTTGTAAAAATGCAAGACCTATTGCATTGCAAATGCTGTTTTTTAAAGAAGTCTGTTAATGATATAGGTCTTTAGCAGTGAGGGTTACTGTGTTAGCCCTTGTTGAATAGAGGGACGATAATACATTGAGACGTCAGCAAACTAGTTTTACGAAGTGCATTTACAAAATTAGAGACAACGGAGGCCCGCAGTTCCACATTGTGTTTGAATAAGTCAAGGCGAACCCCATCTGGCCTTGAAGCCTTACCTAGTGAGCATGCTGAAACCTCTTTGACCACATATAAACACCAAGCCGTCAATGACTGTAGCTGGGGCAAAGTAACAGTACTGCACATACCACTAAAACGTGTTTCACCACTAGATGTATACATGTAGCGGGAGAGCTGGTCTGTCCTCAAAGGTCTTTCAACAAGTTGTCAAAAGAGGCATTGGTCATTAGACTTGCTGGAAACTAGAAGATCTTCCTGTGCCTTGGTTCGAATTTCCTCCTTTCTTCAGTGAATAGCTTTCTATAAACAGGAATATTGAGGAGGGTATGAGACTTAAATCTATGTATTCTTTTGAATTTTTGATGGAAGGTCAGAGGCTGCCCTTGAGCATGAGCTACAAAACCATCTGCTGGGATTATTGATGACTGGGGAGGTTTATCTGGACGCCAAGAACTGTTTAACAGAGGTAATAGCACAGAATCTAGCCATAATATTATCCTTAGCTGACTCCTCAAGTCAATACATAATACTAGAGAGATTGCCACTAACAATTAAAAATGTATAATGGTCTGGATCAGCCAGAAGCCATTAAATACATGTTCCTTGCTGCCTTATTTTGAGTTTGACAGTCCACAGGTCTGACTACCATATAACAAGTTGGGCGGTCGGACCGCTGCTGCAGCCAGGGATCCCTGATCCCTGTCGGTCTTGCAGTGGTCTGAGGCCCCTAATATGCCAGTGGTGCTGTTGCGGCACACCAAGCATATTAGGAGTTTCTTCACCGCCATAGTTTTCATGGTGTCCCCCCCGTCTGCATGCACCTCCAGTGCCAGCGGGGCATGGATTTAGTATTCCATGCCCTGTAGCAATGTGCAATGGTGTTCCCATTGCAGTGCCTTGCTAAGGCTCACATATGAGCCTTAGCACTGCACCAACGTGGGCCAGGCGCAGCAGGACCACCAGACCAGGATACCTGTCAGAATACGGCGGGCAGTCTCATTATGGCTTTGGTGCTTTGGCAGTGGGGCGCTGGCGTGGCGGCCCTAAGTTCGCAGGGTATGCCCAGACGTGGGTCACTTGCTAACTTTGCCATGGATTCAAGCTAGCCTGACTGATGAGGTGTTACCCTGAAACCGGTCCCAGGATGCTTGTTTCCGGTTCAGTGAAGACCTGGCTTGGCAGTTCAGGCTGAACTGTTCCTATGAGGCACAGGGTCACGATTGATTTGGATATGGCTGGGTCTGAACTGAGGTGGCGAAGTGAGCTAAATAACGATGATGGATTCAACCCAGATCTGTGACTGAGGTGAGTGTCTGAAAAGATTCAGCACTGCGTCCATCCTCTCCTTGTGTTTACCACACCGCCCAAGTCATAATAAGGCCTTTAGTCTACTACATTCACACAGGGGTACTGCTTAATGTCCTATGGGCAAAAAAGGGATACGTCACTGAAGTATTATGAGTTATGGTTGCTTCGCTAATGCACTTCTGCCTGACAGCGGATTACATAATTTGTAAGGTTATAAGATACAAAAATCGAATCTTTGGTGTGTTGGCTCCCCTGAGCGTCATACGTTGGAACCAGAGCAGAATTGGAAAACAAAGAGGCCGTGCTACATACTTTATTTGATGCTAACACGAAAGGCAGTCTGCTTAGATTTAATCCTTTATATTGTGCCAGACCACCTGTTGTCAATCTCCATGTCAGACAGCAGGTCATAGTTGCCAATATTTACATTAAAATCCTTCACAACAATACAAACATACCTCTGTCTACCATTTGGTCAATATTCAGAGTTAAACAGGGGGGAGGGTAAATTGGCCCAGGCACGCCCGTATATGTTTGGCGCTGGGGGTGGCAAAACGTAACATTGATCGGAGGTGGGGGGCATGCCTCCCGCCATTGGTGCCAGAATGGGAAAAAGACCTTGATTATTTCCAGAGGGCAGAGGAAGTGCTGTATCACAGCAGGGATTGCCCCAAGAAATGGGAGAACATTTGGGGCTCTTGGCAAATGTATCTGGGAATGGGTTTAACTAGAGGATTGCCCTAGCGCTAGTGCTGGATTTCTTTGTCAATGTGAAGGAGAGTAAGCATAAGATATTTCCGTTGTACCCTCTTGTATTCTGTTTGTAGACTAACCACCGGACCCAGTGTGTCAAGTGAAAATTTTCCTTTTTCACAACAGTATCCTGTACCGTTTTCCTGCAACTGCTATTATTATTATCATTATTATTTTTCTTTATTAGGCGCAAAACGAATCATCCCCAAGGAGATCTCACGGCGCCACAATAACAGGCAGAGCAGAAGCGGAGAAGCTAGTAATTGAACAGCCAGGTTTTAAGAAGTTTTTTTTAACTGCAAGAGGTTAGTGCAGGCGCGAATGTGGTATGGCACTTTGTTCCAATGGCAGGGAGTCATTATTTTAAATATGTTAATTTCTGTACTATGTGATGAGCTTGTTTAATAAAAAAGATTTCCCCTAAAAAACGTTTCGGAGTTAAACCAGTAAATACATATTCCAGGTTGACTATATTTTTGCAGTCTGTATTGGTAAAAATATTGTTGTAAAAATCAACTATTTAGTCAAAGGTTCCTGGAGAAACACAATACTGAATAAATGTATTGCATCCACTCTAAATTTTCCAATCCAGGGTATGTTACATCAAACAATCTGTAAGCTATCTGATCCCATTTACTTAATTTCCTGCCTGGCCTGAGGACTGAAACATTTAGGACACTGTTTTGGATTGCAATAGCACCAAAATACACACCACAGTTGTGAGGAAACACAGTATTGGAGCTAGGAAAATCTTGTTTCACAGGTCAATCATTAACATCCAGAGACAGAGTTTCAAATCTGTTGTGTGTGGTTACTTCAAAACTGTTAAGAGCAACTAACTGGCCTGAGATACCACAATCTGAGGCAACTGCGGTTTGTAGAAGAAAACTGAGGGAACTGCAAAAATCACAAAGGCTGGAGACAACGCAGCATTCAGAGCAGAAAATAAGACCACCAAGGACTTGATTCTGAAGTTCACAATTATGCAGTTTCCCTGTAAATCTTCAACTGAATTTCCAATTCAACTGACACTTCTCACCACGAGTCAATCTTCAAAAGAAATGTGAAAAATTCTTAAGTGAGAACAGAGCCAACACAGTCTTGAGCTGTGCAAAACTTAAGACTGAGCGTTAATTAAGCCTAGACCATTTTCAGAACCATAACGTATGGAGCAGATAGTGAGGAAAACGGTATTGTGGAAAAATCCTATGAAGAGGAATGGGTCAAGATGGGGCCATTTATTTTCTGGGGTGAAATCACTGCATTACTCGTTATGGGCTTAAAAGTGAAAACGGTCTCAACAAGGGGGCTGGATACTGCGTCCTTATGTTCTGGGTGCTCAAACCTATATTATAAGAACTCTGCCAGTCACCAAGGCCATAAGTGGTCGACACATTAGATGGTGGCATCATAGCAGACGCATTCAGACTAGAAAATGTAGGAAGCACAAGACATGTTTCAGTTGAGGCCATTCACTTCTGAATGCAATTGACTGCTTTTCAAATCAATGAACAGGCCTAAAAAAAAGCTATCGTTACAGGTACATAGCATGTTGCTTTAGGATGTTGGGCTCATCAGGGGAACCTCCTGGCCTGCCTCACCCATAGCAGTGGAATAAACATATGCTCTCACCAATAAGGGCCTGCTCACGTAATCAGAGGGGTTCACACAAGAAGCCCTCTCGTGGGCCATATGCGCAACATTAATAATAGGCTGTTCCATGTCGGCTATGTCCTCCTAAATGACACCCACAGTACCGGCAAGCAATTTATCAAGAGTTTGATATTTGTTTCTTAGCAACTCATTGAATGCAGGGGATCTGGTAGCTTTTCTCTTGCTCATAGTGGAGAAACAAACAAGGAAGTAAGGAAAAAACTCAGATGAAAGGGGAGATGGCCAGCCTTTTCTGGGCCTCGGACAGACCTGCACTTGACCAAGTGTGTTCTGCGCAGCAGGATAAAGGAGCGCCTTATTTAGAATCAAACATCTTGACCATTTCCTCCTTCCTTGCCCTTAGGGACTTCTGGGATGTGTTAGTCCCCAACAAAGCAACAGCGTTCATGTGTCCCGCTCAGTAGGATGAAGGTGCATCTTATGTACCAAACACACACCTTGGTCACTTCCTACTCGGTCTTCTCCTCCCAGGTCTTTTGGACGTTTGGGAGACATAGTCCACAGCAAAGCAACAGAGTTCAAGCATTCTCACCCGATGAAGCAGCCCACCACCCATTTTCAAAGACATTTCGTTTTTGTTAACTGTTGTGCACTTTGTTGGTTGATATTAGTGACAAAGAGGTGGCACACCAGCAGAAGATCTAGAACGAAATAAATGATACACACATTGTTTTGTTTTTCAGTAACGTAAAAAATAATTTATTGTAAATTAATAAAAAATACTTGTAAATGAACATGAATATTGCCATATACTCAATCATCGCGAGCTACACGGCCATTAGGACTTTCCTGTAGATATCCAAAATCAGCCGGAGGCCAGATCTGCAAAATACGAAACAAGAGAACAGCTCAGAAGTGAACCTGTTATATATGATTTTAATGAAATAAGATTAATCATGTTTTTATGTGAATCTAATTTAAGGCAAAAATCATTTCCATACACTCCAGTTGACCGCATTGGTCACACACACACACTTAATTTTCAATAGTATGTATTAGGTTTTATAGCGCAATGCAACTCAGCGGACAAACTCACTATAAATTATTTGCAGGAAATTACCCACTCTCTTCAACAGTCCCTCCCACTGCCCTATGATCAGCGCCCATCCTTTATATACACTGAGAAGCCCTCTTGTTTTTTTGAAAGCCCTTCAGGTTAGTCAGAGTCACAGAGTTGCATGTTAGCCTCGAACAGCCTTAGGGTCTGTAGTCTTATTAGCTAAGTTATATCTATGTTGTTGGCATGGAGATTTCGAAGTGTCAGGTCCCATTGTTTTGCAACAAGGGGCAATTCGTACTTCAAGTCGTATGTGATCTTCTCGTTGACTATCAGCAGCCATAACCACTGAAGCCAAAGTTTGCCATAAAAGTAAATGGGATATTCTCCTGACTCAGTTGGAGTGTAAAGGTTAAATGCCCTCTACTGATGAGCCCAGCACCATGGATACTGTACAATGAGTCATCTTCCTATCATTCTCTTTTATGTTTGAAGGAATTGTTGACCAAAAACATGCGACTTTGGAGCATTTCCACAGTATTTGAAAAATAGTGCCCCTTTCCCCACATCGATGCCAGCAGAGTAGGGTGAGCTCATAGAGTGTCACCTCCAGTTGTTTCTGATCTATTTGTAACCTCAGTTCTATTTCCCAGCTGGTGTGATAGGAGTGTTCGTGATCTGAGGAGTTACCATTGTGGAGGGTATATAGCTGTGATATTAAGTGTTGTGTTGTATGTAGACTGTGGAGAAACCTCTCAATATAGGCCAGGCGTCAGGTAGCTGCTGCTTTTCAAGATGGAGACAAGACCCAGTGACGTAGCTGTAAATAGTGACAGGTTTCCTTTTCCGGAATCCGGAAAGTAGATTTGAGATCCTCAAACTACCTCATAACACCCTTGTGGGAGAAACTGCATATTCTGCAACACTCCCTCTTTGTCCACTCTTGGAGATGTAACCTATTGAGAACAAGAGTAAAATCTGTATTGCCAACCATTGTTGTCACGAGTGAAGGGTGTTGTGGTAAAGTCCATGTGCCTGGTCAAGTTGTCCAGAGTGTGCATTGCGACCCTAAGAATGGGTGATCTGTAGAGGTTGCAGCACTACTGGGGTTTTGGCAGCGCAGGACTTCTGCCAGAGGGCAGGTGCTGAAGCTGTGATCTATGGTGCACCACAGTTGGTCTGACTCCCCGAGCCATTGAACTATATACTGCAACAGTGCCACTTCGTATTAGCTACAAATGTTTGGTACTGTTGAGGTCTCGCTCGACATATGAGCTTATTGAGTCAAGGTTTTCTCCCCGCCCAGACAAAATAATCCCAGGTACCTTGTAGAGGGGCCAGCTCTTGTGTTGATAAAGTTAGTCAAAGGTTCTGAAATATATAGGGGGCTATATATAAAATATATTAGGGGAGAGGAGTTAGCCTAACGGCTAAGGCGCTCGACCTCGGACCTGGGGATCTGGGTTCGAGTCTCGGTAACGACGCCAAAACCTCCTGTGATTCTGGGCAAATCACTTAATCTCCCCGTGCCTAAAAAATGAAAGTGTGTGTCCCCTCATGTAAAACGTAACTTGTGCTATGTAAAGCGCTCTGATACCTGATTCGGTTCGGGTCTAGTTCGCGCTATATAAAACTCTAAAAAAAATATATATATATATAGAATATTTGAGAAGAATAGTCATTGTGAGGAATGCTATCCTGCCCACCCATGAAATCGCCATGCCATGCCATTGTGAGGGCTTTGGTCGCCGTGAGGAGGAGTTTAATGTTTTTCCTGGCACACTCCTGAGGTCAGTGTTAGGAAAAGCCCTAGGTAGGTGAGGCCCATAAGAGTCCACTGAAAGAGGGGTTCCCGCTGTAAAGAAGCTGCTAAAGATTGCCCCCACTAAAGATGTTTTTGAATCCCTCTAGCCGTTGGTATTCTTCTAACAAGTCACACACACTTTACCTGAATGTGTCTGGTCATGCAATGGAAACAGTAGTCCTAGCTGTACATGCTGACCTTGAGCCCTTGAAAAAACAGGAATGTGAAATCCAAAAAAGGGATGAACAATCCTTGATTGCCAGCACATTCTTAATGGTAAACTTGCTACTGCGGAGCTCACTAAAATCATTACAAGCTTTTAACACATTTCACCTGGCCAAAAAGAGTGATAGAAAAGAGGATATTGCCAATTTCTCAGCAAAAGAATATACTCCTTCATCCATGCCACATACCAGCAGCTGCATAATTGAGGTCAATAAAAGACGAACAAGGCTTTAACCATTTCTGAATAATCTGTGACTCATCTGAGTCTCGCCTTCAATCACAATGTCTAAGTAAACAGTCCAAGGGAAGAGGGTGTGGCTTAATGGCTAGAGCGGCAGACCTTGAAGCTAGGGAACCAGGTACGAGTCTGGCGGGAGGCTCAAAGATCCTATGATTCTGGGCAAATCACTTAATCTCCCACCATCTAAAAAAAATTTAAAAGAATATGTCCGTCTGTAATGCAACTGGTGCTCATGTAAAGCACTCTGATGCCATCGGATCGAGTTTGCGCTATATAAAACTGCAAAAAGAGAAAAAAGTACCATCACAGTATAAAAATGTAAATACCCCGATACTTTTTTCAGAAATCGGCCAGCACAGGGAGGGGAGAGTGGGTGAGGGGGGGGCACAGGATGGGGGAGGCATTGTGAGAAGCGCAGCTGCAAAGGCTGGTATAGTAGGAGTTAATATCAGGGGAGAGAAATCAGGAATCAGAATTACAGTTGCTATCAGTTTGGAGTCTTCTTTCATTTCATCCTGACCACTTACAGTATTCTCCTCTGTAAGTGACGCTACTCCTTAAAAACGTGTCTTTTGTGAACACATAACATCCCAATTTTTTCAGTCGTAAAACTGAGTTGGTCAAATTTGTTTGCAAAATGGTTCTGTAAAACGTTAACTGGTGGTAGCGATAAGTGTCCCTTCTGTGTAACAGCAGTAGAGAATATTGAACACCTTTTCTTCGGCTGCCCTAAGTGCCTGTTACCCAGAAAAGTTTGGTTTTTACCAGTCTGCCGCTTACTAGGTACTAGATCTGCTGTTGCCGCGATTAGGATTCTCAAAACTGACACTTCCCCCCCTATCGCCATTGGGGTAGCAAAATTTGTGAGCTGGGTATGGTCAATTCGTATTCGCCACCTTGGTAAATGAAGTTCCCATTGTATATGTTTTTTATGACTTTTAGTCCCAATGTAGCATTGTTTATATGTAGTAAGGGGTGTTCCGATACATCGTTGTCTAAAAATGTAATACTTTTTTAACATGGTTTTAATATGTAACGTATTTATTATCTTTTATGTAAAAGCGTATGAACTGCTTTTTTACTATGTAAAAATGTATGAACTGTTTTTTATTATGAGTTTGTCTTTTATGATGTAAATCGAATAAAGACCTCTAAATCGGTTCTGTAATACTTTTGGTGAATATTCCTTACCAGGGCACAACAGATTGTTTTTGCAATTTTATATGGCCTAAGGTATTGGAGCACTTTCATGAGCACCAGTTACATTACACAAGGACACATTCATTTTTGGTAGGCACTGAAAGATTAAGTGATTTGCCCAGAATCACAGGATGTTGAGCCGATGCAGAGACTCAAACCTGGTTCCCCAGCTCTAAAGTCGGCAGCTCTGGCTGTCACAGCCAGATCCTCTAACATATGACAGGTCTGGATTATCTTTTTAATTCTAATGCTCCATCAGACCTCACATCAAAAGAAATTGTGAATTTTGAAAAACCTCAGTTAAAAAAACTCAAAGCTCTTGAATCTGCCAACCAGAATATTCCTCACAATATTAACAACATGCATTGATTGACAAAGCCAACGGGTCTCACTAATAGCAATGTTTTTAAACCATGCTGTACAGCAGGAGGGAAGCTTTGCAGTGTGGCTAAAACTAATTTAAGAAAGTGCCATGACAAATCCAAGGCTAATGCACCTTTTGTTTAATTTTTTAAAAGTGCATTAGCGCTGGAAGCATCATACTCTTTTTGTTGTTGTTATTTTTAGCCATGCTGCACAGCTGTCACGCTGCTACACAGGATGGCTACACATCATTGCTTAAGTTGGCAATGCCCTTGGTGTACAGAATGAACAAAAGGCATTCGCAAAGCCAATAGTCTCAAAGGCAAGACCTTTTGGCTATGCCAATGTTTGTTAGGTCTCGGCACAACACTCCTGTGATTCTGAGCAAATCACTTAATCTCTCCCAATGAGTGAAGAAAAAAGATCTGGCTGCATACCTCCCTCAGAACATTGTGCTCATTTGTGCAACCAAATAATAGAATGTCGTCGTAGTTTAGACAGTTTGTTATGGGCCTTATCACTCTCTCTACCATCTCTTGGACTAGTTCAGCTACGAATGACACTTCAAAGCTTAGGTGCTTGTAGCAGAACAGCCCCAGGTGAGTGGAGAGTGTGGTAATATAACATCAGGTCAAGTTTCAGCTCATGATAGCCTTTGAATAGGTCTAGCATGGAGAACACACAGGCTCCATTGAGGCAGCCGATCATGTAGCTCAGGTGAGGGTGTGGGTCCTGTTCCCTTTCGATGGCTGTGTTCGGTATACACATGTTGACACAGATGCAAATGTTCTGTGTTGTTTACCACAGACACAATGGGACAAAAACACACGGAGTTGGTCCTTCAGCGGGCTCAATGATGTCTTGCGCTAGTAGGCTCTTGAGTTCTTCCTTTACCTGCAGCTAGAGGTGCACTGGAACTCTGCAGTGATTCAGAGCTACCGGCTTCACTGCTTCATTGATGTGAAGGGTGACTTGCATGTCCTTCATCTTTCCAAGCCCTTTGAAGAGTGCCTGGTACTCTTTCAAAATGCTATGGCGCCCAGACATGATAATTCATGGCCAAGAGACCCATGCATTGAGCTGTGACGTTGCTTAATAAACACGGTGCTGGTATGTTGCCCGTTAGGACGTGCACCTCTTCCTTCACAGACGATTCATTGTATGTGAGCATCTCCACAAATGTTCCCATGTTCGTTATGGGGTGTTTAGCACCCCAGGTGAAAACATAGATAGTGGAGGGCAGCCACGGGGGTTTCTGTTCCATTTCGTCATATTCTGACACACACATGTTACATGTGACTCCACTGTTGAAGACAAATCTCATTGTGTGATTCCCTACTTGGAGATTCACTATGGCCATCTTCCTAATCTGAAGCTCTTCGATTAGCTGGGCATGCTCGGAGGTGTTCTAGGCAGCCGACGCATCAGTCATAAGGTATAGGCGTTCTGTGGTCCCTCGTGCGGAAGTGAGTCTGTTGAGGGGATGCTATTGCGAGCTTCCATGTGCCTTGCGTGTCTAGTCGACGTTGTTCGTGACCTTGCAGACACTCGTAGTGGGGCTGAGCCTTGCATTTCTACAGTGTTAAGTTAGTATGAGCTTATTAGAAGTTTAAACACAATTTTACCTTTTGTTTTTTTTGCACACGGCACACACGTAATTGTTTCACGTTAGGCTGCGAGTTTTGCTTCACATGAGAATAACTTGTTTTTCCACATTGCTAGACTTGCTTTGTAAGCATAGTCTGAACAGTGAGTGCCGAGGCCTTCAAGGTTATATCAACACTGTTGCTTTTGTTCGAACTGATCAGCGCATGTTCTAGACATAACATATATGCAGCTGTGGACAGCTCAGATACTGGCGCCTTTAATAATACACTGTGTAGATAGGATTGAACATACTTGGAGAACTTTCGTATGCTGAGAGCTTGTGCAGAACTCGATGTGATTCACTTCTGCTAAACTCTGAGGTATGGGGTCACCTATGCAAGCCTAAGAGACCTTCTTTAGTTCTAAAATAACCTACTAGCAAGGGAGGGTGAAATATAGGTATATATTTAACCTGTTTCCATTTAGCATTATAACATGCTTTCTACCTTTGTATTTTGTGGAATAGTAACTATGCTGACAATCTTATTTCTTGTCATATGTCTGCTTGTATTAGCTAAGATGCTGCACTTGAGATCACGGCGTTAAAATAAACATTTTAAACTTGCTCGTATCTCCCTTTACTCTTTGTTTTGGACTGGTATGAGAGTATAACGAAAGAGTGTTCATGTTTCGAATCCTTACCGGAGGTATCCTAAATTGCATGTTCTGGGTTGTTTAATCATTAGTGACTTTGCTATAGGACGAAGAGCTAATGAGACACTGAGGCTAGTCTGGTAGGGGATTTTGGGTACTAAGGTGAGTTTTGGTACACCCTAATTCACTTAGTTCCTGAGTCTCTGTGCACAGTTCTGTGACTGAACAGAATCCCTGCAACATCGTAAAATGATTGGGACAGTTGCATTTTCAGCACTTCTGTCCTATGGCGAGGCAGGCGCCGACATGCAGCTACTGCAGTCCACAGCAATAGCATGCTCTCTCAGGTTGGTTCAAAGGTGGCAGTGATTTGTCATGTCTGCTTTTCCACCCGGTTTTTTGCATGCAATGAGCTTGTTCTATTGTTCACGTTCTCCCAGTTTCCATATGAATGGTGTGCGACGTGGCCCTCGCTTCTGTCCTGGCCATGATTAGTATTTTGGTTAGCATGTATGATTTTTTGTATTTTTGTGCTAATCCCAGTGGAGTGACATCCTTCAATGATACCCAGCCTAATTGCTTCCTCATTGTCAAATTTGTCAAACTCAAAGTAGGTCACTAGGTAATGCAGCTGTGTAGCAAAATCGTCAAGGGACTTATCCGCTCACTGTGTTGAATGCGTATTGTTCAAAGTCGACATTCTGCGGGGGTCGAAACTGTCTGCAAGACACTTTATTAGGCTTTTGCAAGTAGTTATGGACTCAGGGGGGAACGTTATGAGCAGATCTTCACCTCGTCCCAGACAAAGCTTAGGAACAGATCCCTGGCCTGTTCATTTGTGTAGTTTTTGCAGGGGGCGGGCAGATAGTGTTCGAAGCGCCTGATCCATTTCTCCCACCGAGCACCCTTCGTTTGAGAGTCAGAGAGATCAAGGGGAAGAGGGTGTAAGAAGATTGAGCTCGGAATTATATTTGCATTGCGTTCGTAAGTCATGTCAGTAGCAAATAGTTTGCAAGCATGTGATGTGTATAGTGCTTGTTGCGATATGCTGGTTAAGGATCCGCTGGGAAGAGTGCAAGTACTGTGCCTCTTGACGTATTATGCTGACTACTAGAGTGCTTCAGTACCAATTGTGATGCCTAACTTCAAAATGGCCGCAGGAGCTTCCACGGTGCTCCTAGGCCTATTTGCCTGACTCAAAGATGGCCACCGAGAAGGTGAAGCTCTCGCATTACAGAGATCAGTGCATCGGAGGCTTAAACAGGGCAGGGAACGCTGGGGTGCTTACCGCTTGGATGCAGCAGTGGGCTCACTCCAGGATGGTCAGGGCAGGCTCCTGAGACCATGCTTTTTTGCAGTCCTTGACACGTGACCGGGGTGGGTTTCCGACATCACTGTAAGCTCCGAAACATTGCAGAGAACTAAGGATGGGCTCTCGACATCCCAATGTTACTGCGTGCCACTGGGCGACCAGTGTGGGCTCCTGGTGCAGCGCTAATAGAGGTGGATGTTGCGGAGCATGCAGATCATCGTTGCTTGGGTCCGGCTCACTACGTTCATCGCCAGATGTTGTGTCCCACTGCCCATGTCCTGAAATAATGACACAGTGAGACTGGCAGGTGAGTGTAGGGGTTCTTTATTTGCAGCTAGCACTCTGCTAATGCAGGTACCACATCCCTCCTTCTTGTACCGACCCTAAGTCGCCAGTTCCTGCCTTGCCCCTTCCTAACCGGAGGCGGTGTCCAGTGTCTAGTCCCCTGTGCTCTGGTGTGGGCAGGGTCCTAGTGCCCAGGTACATCTCCTCACTACGACAGGTACTACTGAGAAATCCAAAGATTTTGGAGTAGACGACTCACCCATTAAATATTTACATGCTGATCGGCGACTATCCACACCTTAGGATAATACCACCATGGCGAACTCAACCAGAGTTGGGAGTTCTTATATAAAGTATTTTTATGGATAAAACAGGGATCCAGGAAGGTAAAATAGCTGATAAAAATCCCTTACGGTATACCCAGTAGCGATTCCTTTTTTTTGGTAGGTTACCGTGGTCAGAGATAAAAAAAAGTACATGGTTTAATTGAGTATTAGTGTCTCAATTGCCCCTGATGTTTGCCAACATGTTTCGGCCCTTGCTGCAAGCCCATCTAGATGTGGGGCCTTTGTCAGGGCTGTGTGTCTATCCTTGCCTACTCATGCATTCCATGCATATATATGAGGTCTAAGTCGCTCAACTGAGACCGAATGAAATTAAAGAAACATTTATAGAGCACATAGCTACCTTGAGGCAACCCAGTGCTATTTGCCGATGCTGACCAAGACGGCACCTTTATTGAGTAGTGACTTTGAAAAGTTTTGACTAGTTTCTGAAAAGACAGAGGATTGGGTTCCTGACGTATGAGGGGGGAGGGAATTCCATAGCCTCGCCGCATTATAGGAGAAAGCGGCCGCCGCTTCTTGCTCTTTTTATTTTTGGCACTGTGGCGAGCAACATGTTTGCCAAGCGCAAGCTTATGTTAGGGAGGTAGGGGATGATCATAGATTGATTGATTGATCACGGGTCCTTTTCCCCTGAAATACTTATGGGTAATACAGAGTGCTTTGAATTTGATTCTCTCCAATATTGGCAGCCAGTGTAGAGTTCTCAAAGCAGGTTTGGCCGATTGCGATAAGGGAGATCTAGGAGCAAACTGGCTGCGCAATTCTGAATGATCTATAGTCTGGTTGTCTTGGCCTTAGGAGCTCCTAGATAAAGGGCATTTCCATAGTCCATGCTCGAGAGAATCAAAGCCTGGACCATTATTCTTCTTGCCAGGAACGGGAGGAGAGGAAGAACTTCGAAGCATCCTCATGATGCCGTAGCATGTTGCAGACAGTTTAGCTGTTTGGTATCCAAAGGTCAGTGAGCAATCCAGTCAAATGCCAAGACTTTTAATCTTGTTCTTTGGTGGTGGGGCAGGACCAAAACAGTTTGGCCACAGTAACTCTATATTGGCTGTTGGGGAGTTGCCTAGGAGCATGAGCTCAGTCTGGTCTCTGTTCAATTTTAAACATGAGAGCTCCATCCATTTGGCAACCTCCTCTAAGCAAGTGCCTAAACTTGCAGATGAGTTTTCTGGGTGGTTTAAGGCCATGACCAGTTGTGTATCATCAACATATGTAAAAAATGTTATGCCAAATGGTTGGACTATATCAGCCAGCGGCCTCATGTATATATTAAATAAAGTGGGGCTCAGAGAGGATCCCTGAGTCACACTGCAGCTGAGGGCTATACTCTTAGACAGAGCTTCTCCTTCGAAGAACTGAAAAGATCTGTCTTCTAAGAAGGATTGTAACCAAGTAATAACACCCCCTGACACTCCCAGTCTCCTGAGTCTGAAGATTGAGATGTCATGGGTGACGGTGTCGAATGCTGCGCTGAGACTCAGAAGTACCTACAGAAGAAAAAAACATTTTGCAGAATAAAGTATGACATTGATCAAGGCTGTTCTCGAGTCCTAACCGTTCCATTCACGGAGGGACGCTTAGCGCCGCAATGATAACCAAAGGGTGATCAAGATTCGGCTAAAAATGTGCATCGACCACCATCAAGGCCCCCCACATCCTTGGCAGCACAAGCAGTTTTTTAGCAAAGGTAAAGAAAGATTCAAGTATGTTTGAAAAAGGTGGAGGGTAGCTGTAGTGATGGCGACATTGGCTCTAGAGTTGAGTGAGACTGTCACTATACCGTTATCATTAAACTATATCATTAAACTGCCCAGAGGTGTGACACAGCAAACCAGCTGTAAAACTACCACACATGCGTGCGCATGCCCACAATCATTCCATGACTCATACTTCCAACACTGAAACATCTTATCCTATTGTTGGGTGGTTCAGGGGTCATGTGTATCTAGCAGGAGGTTCCATCCTGTAGTCATACACTTACAACAGAGAAGTTTATTGTTTAATATCAAAGTACTGGTATTTCAAAATAGAAGTTATATGAATTATTTAAATGAATCATCAGCTCTTGATTATTCTTACGTAAAATACTCGCTCTTAGCTGCCAAATTTGCCATGGTTGAGTAAAGGCATCCAGATTGGATCGATTGCTTTTTTTTAAATGTGGTTACCCCTCAGACACCCTTGTGAGTTTAGATCAGTTTGAGGAATTGTAACGGGCATAATGCTTGTGCCAAACTTCTATGTATGAGCCAGGAGGGTACTTTATATAGTGGTCTCTAACAATTGGGACACGCTAACCGAACTAAAACCGTCACAAATTAGGATTATATTGGAGCAATTATGACCGACTATTTAAGGGGCAATATAGCCCCAAACGTTCTCATCTTTCTAAATTATGCTGAATTTATGACACAATGGTCCCTTATAGCGTGGAAATTAACTAGTGACGGGCTGGTTCTTATAATTCAAACTGCCAAAAGGTTGCCAGATGCTCTACTAATACATATAAAAACTATTGAGAATGGATTGAAAACACAACTAACATTAACAGTGCTCAAAAAGAAACTTGAGGAAAACATAATTTTTGGAGAGAATACAACTAGGTCTTGCTCTCGCTTTCCCTTTCTGAAGACAAGTTTCTAAGTAATGCAAAAGTAGCCGTCGACAATCCATCTAGACAAGGACTATATAGAGCTGGCAAATCCAGTCCACAAAGGACCATAGTTTATAAAAAGTTGTTTTGACTTTTTTAAAGACTTTGAGTATGTAGAGACCTCGCTGCAGGAGAAGGAGGATTTTGAAAAAATGTAGGTAATGCAATAGTCTGATTGATATGAAAATCCGAGATTACTTTGGGAAGGAATTTAGAATGGGTCCTCATCACTACCCTGTTGCTATGGTACACTGTGTATAGTTCATATGAACGTAGGGCCTGTAAATCACTAATTCTAGGAGCAGAAGTGATGCTACCAAGAAGGAAGCTTTCCATGATTAAGTTTTTGAGAGGAGCCTTATGAATGCATTCAATTGGAGGACTCATAAGGAAAGAAAGGACAATATTCAATTGCCATGGACGAGAGGGTCTCCTGAGAGGAAGACATATATTTCAATATCTTCTAAGACATCCTTAACTACAGGCTTTCAGAAAAGGGACATTTGTGAAGGACATTTTCGGTAAGCAATGATTGCTATGAGATGAACTCTAACAGAGGAAAATTACAATTTTGCTTTAGCAATAAAGAGGATATACGGAAGAAGAGCGCCTTCCTGAAAAGTAAGAGGATTGAAATTGTTCTGAGAGCACCAGGTTGCTGAATCTTTTCCACTTAAAAAAATAAGAAGTACCATTAGTCTTTTGGCATCTCTCAGCACATCCATGAAGAAGGTTTAGGTGGCCATATTGTATGAGATCAGGAGTCTTGCATCCAAGTTCAGCAAGTGAAGTTTGAGATGTTGAATCTGACCTCCATACTTCGGAAGAAGATCCTTCTCAATGGCAGCTTTCTGCAGTGAACACTCAGAGATTTCATTTATACATTAGGGAAATTGCCCACATGTAGCCCAAAAGGTTGGGTGAATATTGTACAAAAGTGAGACAGGACATGATAAATACTTCATGGAAAAGTATGTCCCTTTGGTAAACTGCTATGAAATATTGTTTTCAGGGTATAGTTAAACGGACATTTGTCTCTTGAAAGGCTTGGGTTAGAATAAAAGTCTATTTTTACAATTTCAGCCCGCAACATGCCAAAACCAGGATTCAAAATGATGTTTAAATATTTTTCAAAAACGCTGTTCAATGGTGAAGGTAGCTTTTTATAACTACAATAGGAAGGACATTTTTAAAACATGCTATGTGCTGCCTGGATCGCCTGTATGTAATTAAATCCATTATGCTTGGCTTCCCTCTTGAAAGTGGTTAGACTTTGAAGAGGCATGACAAATTCCTCTGCAAACAGAACAATAAGATTAATTCTGAAAACATGAAATTTGGAGAGGTGTAATTGCTGATCATTTACCTGATTATGTGCCAGTTGGGAGTGGACAGCAATAGGCTGCCAAACAAAGAACATTGGAGACTGACATGCTTTTGATATGGTTATGCCTAGAGAAGCCATGGGTGAAAGAAGCCTTTTATCAGGGAAGCCCCCTCTGGAATTAATCTCTGCTGCCAAAATTGGAGAAACCTTCTTCCACAGTAGGAAAATTGAGCAATTCCTTATCTCCATAGGGCTGGATATGGAAGGAGACAAGGAGCTCGAGGGGGAAGCCTGACACCTGCCATGTTGGACAAAGGCTTCTCAGATACATTGCAAGCAAGCAAGACCAGAAGTGCTACAAAACTGTGATGGATGATTGTGAACATTTTGAAGACATGTGGATGAATGATTGAAAAGAAGAAGGAATTCTACCTGACCTGCCTCTGAGTAAGCCTAATGTGTCTTATGCTCTTTACCTGAACTCCGGGCTGGAAGATGTCCCCAAGGATCAGGTGGCCCCCTTTACTGATTTAGGGACACAAGAGGGTCAAAAAGGGTTCCATCATATGAAGGTTAACCAGCTTCTAAGTTGGGAGAGGACTGCACTGGACTCTGCTGGATTACATACTAGAGAGAGACCTGGATCCTATAAATCTTCCTTTGATGGCTGTTAGCTGTGGGGTAGCTCAGGAGTGACTATTTGAGCATTTTCAAACAGTGGGACTTCATCCTTTTTTTTACCTCTGCGGAGGGGGGCAAGGCACCTGCGAATTGTCAGACTGACTTGCTCGCAGCTTTTTCCGCTAACTTTCAAGTTTACCAGAGGGATGCAAATAAGGAGTATCCGACTCCATAAAGCTGTCATCAGCTACAGCCTCCCGCCGTATCCCAGTATGGGTATCAGAGATCTCAAAAAAGGAGTTGGAGACCTAATTAAGAGGCAGGAGGTTTAGATGGGTGGACACTGAGTGGCCAGAATCAACACTTCCGACCAGTGTTTATTCACCTATTCTCAGTTATTACAAGTCCCCATTCCAGAGACAATTGCACTCCCATTTACCATTGGTTCAGAATAGTTTGTACCAACTGGACTTTCATGGCAGTAAATCCAGGCCTTGTAATCCTGCTTGCAGAAAATCAGGATGTGGGGGCGTCACCAACTTGTGATTGGGCAGAGAAGTACCCCAACCAAGGATACCATCTACTTAACTAATAATCATGGCCTAAGTCTAAACACCGAACCTGTTCACGGACGAGGTGGCAAAATTAACACAGCAGCAAAGAGACATCTTCAGCTTTAAAATCCAGCTCCATCTGACTTTTGGCACTCAAATACTGAAATTCATATTTACAACTCATTACATCTGCTAAAAAAACTACTATGCCAATACCATCAATAAAGCCATAAACAGAAGCTGAATGCTTCTCAAGAAAATCACCCCCCTGCCAGATCCATCTATGCCTCACTCCACAGAAAAATGCAATGCCATCAACCTCTTTTTTGTAGTGAAAACAGGCAGAAGATTCAACAACACTACACCAAACCTGCTTCATCTCTTACACCTACCCTTCTCTTGAAATCCTGCAATGCTCAGCCATCAAAGCCCTATCACTAACTGGTATTGCAGACATACTAAACCCTCCTGAAGCCACTTCTTATGAAGATGATGCGTTGCTCTTGTCCTTCATCAAATCTCTCTCTGAGGACTCTCTCACCCCTGCTCACCATTGTCGATGCCTCCCTCACTCAAGGCATCTTTCAAGACAGTCTAGATCCTTCTACTGCTAAATAAATTTACATTAGACCTAGACAAACTTTTTGCGCAGGGAATGGGAGTTGGGGATTAGCGCGTAGGTTGGTAGGAATATAAAAGTAGTCATGCACATAATCCGGACACTATCCACTCCTCAATATTGAACGTCAGGCAAGGATGAGCAGAGATAACAACGCCGCCCAACCCCCGGGTTGTGGGCATGACGGCTGTGTACTGATTGACGAAGCATATTGTGTATCTGCTATATTTTATGGTGCTACTCTTATATGTAATGACCTGCACATGCATGACTACAATAAAAATTATTTACAAAAAAAAAATTAGACCTAGACAAACTTGTCAACTACAAGCCCATCATCATGAAAATTGAGCAAGCAAGAAATTCAACGAAAGCTCTTTTTAAAACACTTACAGATTTTAATAATAACAATGTGCTACCCTTGCTTCTCAAGATTTATGTGACATTAGCCAATTTCTTGGAGGAAAAAATAAATAAAATCTATACAAACTTTCCTGCCACACAGAGCCAGGCTGAAAGCACTTCTGACTTTAATCTGCCCACTCCTTATCTAGTGAGCTTCTACCTTACACTCGAGAGCAGACCCTGGAACCGCTCGGATTAGCTAAATAAGGATCCCAACTCGACCTGTGCCCACCTAGCATTATAGCGAGCATCTTCAGTTGAACTGCTCCTTCCATCATGTCCCTTTTTAACCTCTCTATGGACCTAGCTCCAGTCTCAATCACTTGGACAACTGCTCTCGTCTCCCCCATCTTCAAGAAGCCAAAAGCTGACACGGCATTCCATCTAATTACCAGCCCATTTCATTACTCCTTCTCATTGGCGAATCCTTGGAGAACATCATGAATAAGCAATTCTCTGCATTCCTGGAAAAACATAGGCTCCTTGACCCTTCACAGTCTGGTTTTAGAGGTTGCCACAGCACAGAGACAGTACTGGTCGCTGTCACTGATACTATTAGACTGTCCCTGGATGCAGGCACCCCAGCAATGCTAGTTACTCCTAGATCTGACAGCAGACTTCGATACTATCTCACATGGGATTCTCATTCGCAGGCTGCATGATATTTGGGTTTATGGCAAGGCGCTCAAATGGTTTATTTACTTTCTAAAAGATCGCACCCAATGCATTTCTTTGAACCCCTTTCAATCTCACGCCATGCCTGTTTACCAAGGGGTACCACAGGAATTCACACTTAACCCTACGTTATTTAACAACTATGTTGCTCCTATCGCACTAATCATCAAGGCATGTGGTTTTGAGGCAATTTCATATTCCGATGATACACAACTGGTCATTTCTTTTAGTTAGGACCTGGAAGGGGTTAAATCCCTATTCTCTGACTGTAGGAGGAAGAAAGCTTCCTAGATGTCTAGCAACTGTCTTCAATTGAATGGTGTAAAAACAGAAATACTCCTATTCGGCAAAGCTCAGGGTCTATGGATGCCGAATTGGGGGCTTCCTGAATTTGGGCCAACCCCGTTCCCAAAGCAAGTAGCAAAAAACCTGGGTGTTAAATTGGATCTCACTCTCTCCATGAAAGAGCATTTGCATATATTATTTATGAAACCTGTTTCGCTATTATGCGTTTATTGAAAAAGGTTTTTCCTTGGCTCCTTCCAGCTTCCAGAAAAACTCTTGTGCAAGCCTTAATCACAAGTCGTTTGGACTATGGAAATGCCTTATTGGTGGCTGCGAACAAGACTTTGCTGTCCAAACTACAAGTGGTACAGGATTGAGATTAATACAATCTTTATTCTGCAAAGCATACAGCCATAAAAGATACAATACATTAAAATAGCAAATTCATTAAAAAGAATAATTCATTTTTTCACAACTTCTAAAATAATGACACAAGATGCTCTCCTCTTATAGGACCATAGAATTCTGCTATTTGAACATATTGCAATTCGTAAAAACACCCCTCGATCCTAATCCTGGATCTCACAATTGCCCTTAAAAAGTGTGTGACCACGAATAAAGTGCCTTTGTTCTGCAAGAGTTGCATGTGCAAAAGCACAATTCGAGCCTGTCTAAAACCCAGGTCTTTTAAATATGGTTTAAGATACTGTCGCCGGGGATACGTAAAATATTTGCATAAGAAGACAAAATGTAAAATATCCTGTGGAGATCTATTGTCGCAGCCACAAGGCTCTCTTTTGTCAGTTCGTGCTACAAAGCTGATAGAGGAGGTCCCTTAGTGGTGAAACATGTTAAATCTAAAACGGGTAACTAAAAACGATCATAGGCACTGGTTAGAATAGTAAGATAATGTTCTATTCCCTGCACTGATTTCACTAGGGCATGTGCTCTGACTGTCAGTTTTAACAATTCCCTTCCTTCTCAGTCCGCGCTAAAATTTTTAACCCCTTGTATGCTCATGACGAGCTGAGCTCGTCATGGCATACAGTGCTCGGGTGCTCATGACGGGGCCATTTTAGGTGTTCAATTTAGTTTTGGGGAGTGACCCCTTAGGCAAGGGTTGCTCCCTTTTAGGGGGCATATTTTTTAACTTGTTGGCCCCCCGGGAGGGGGCACAACTTTATTTATATTTTCAGTTAAATTTATGAAATCTGCGATTGTTTTGGAGAATGGCCCCTTGGGCAAGGGCCACTCTCACGGGGGCCATTTTAGGTTCTCAAAACAAAATTTTATTTACCCCCTATGCAAAGGTTGCTCCCCTTTAGGGGACATTTCGTAAGCCTTTGGCTACCCCCGGGGGAGTCTAATTTTTGAAAAATTTAAAAGGATGTGCTGGGGAGTGGCCCCTTTGGCATGGGTTACTCCCCTTTGGGGCCATTTTAGGTAGCCCACAATTGTTTTTTGTGTGTAGGGGAGCAACCATCTAAGACTAGGGTTGCTCCCCTCTTGGGGTCAATTTTTTTTTTTTATTTAGGGATGTGCTGGGGAGTGGCCCCTTGGAGGCCTTTTTTGGATGGCCACATTTTGTTTTTGTTTTGGGGCCCATCCTTTTAGCTTTGTTTGCCCCCTTGGGGGGTGGGCAAATTAAAAGTAATAATAATAATAATTTTTTTGACACACTGTGCCAATTGTGTAAATGTAGTGGGGAGTGTCCCCTTGTGCAAAGGTCACTACCCTTTTTTGGCACAAATATTTTGCCTTGCCATTTTGGTATGCCCATGATGTTAGGTTGTTGCTCACTGCAGCACCCCAGTTCAGACATGGCCATATGCAAATTAGTCTGACCCTATGCTTCATGGGAGCAGTCCAGCCCGAACTGCCCAGCCATATCTTACCTGGCCCGGAAACAACCATAATGGGACTGGTTACTGGCTAATCAGCCAGGTTAGCTTGAGTCCCGTGGCAAAGTGAGCAAGGGACCCACCTCTGCCAACTCAGGGCAAGGGGTCAGTCTGATTTGCATTTGGCCATGTCTAACCTGGGTTGGTGAATTGAGCGAAATAATGATGATGGATTAAACCAAGATCAGTTGACTGGGGGTGAGTGTTAGATTTGCTCCAGGGCTCTGTCTATCATCCCCCTTTTGGTGTTGTCTTGAAGGGCAGTTTTGCTGGGTTTTTTATGGGTCACTAGGGCACCAGGGTTTATTTTTATGTTGGAGATCCGCCCCTTGGACATAGGTCGTTCCCCCTTTATGGGAGGATGAGTGTGGCCTTTTCTGCCCTCTTTGAGTGGCAGAGTAGCAGTCCCATCTGTTCCCAAGGGGGGCAGAAGCCAGTAGACACCAGAATTTTTAAAAATGTTGTCTTTTTGGGGGTGGCCTCAAGGGCAAGGTTTGCTCCCCTATTGATGTTCTACTGTTAGGCCCACCTACCCCTTAACTTGGCATGTTGGACTAGTGTATTTTTTGTGTATGTGAATCTAATGTTTTTTTTTCTTCATTTTAAATCTAGTATAAAGCTTTTGATTCCTGTTTGCGGTTTCGACAGTGGTTGTCTGCAGTTTTGTGTATTTGCATTTTTGTAGGTAAGAACATTATTTTTGTTGTATGTACTCCAAATGAGTAATATTGCAATGTTTGGATTTTTTTTTGTAAGTGGAGTCTTAGTGGCATTTTGTTAGTGTTTTGAGCATGAACATTTTTGTGATGTGTTTTGCATTGTCTTATGTCTATTTTTTTCTCTTTCTTTTTTAGTGGGATATTGTTGATCCATACTGTGTCAGTGCAGATTACGTGGTGGTGAGTTTAGTTGCTTCTGGCAAGTGAGTGGTATTGTTTTGCACTGTGTAGTTATTTTTGATAAAGGTGAATTTTGTTCATTGCTTATTTCACATAGTGATTGTAGTTGTTGACTTGTGTGTCAAGTTACCTTTGTTAATAATCATTATGGCTAGCCGTAAAATGACTGCTCAGCAGGTGGTAGGTATGCTTCTTGAATCTTCCTCTGAGCCGGATTATGACACTGACAGTGCAGTGCGTCTGAGGGAGAGGAGGGAGGGGAAGATTCTGGCAGTGAGATTTCTCTCCACATGGAATCATCGGATGTTGAAGGTACTCTCAGGGCAGATGAAGGGCCTGTGTTAGAGGAGGACACTGCTGTGCCGATGGTGCAAGAGGCAGCTGGATTGCAGCCTGAGGCTGCTAGTCTTCCTACTGGAAGTGTTGGACTCTGGGTTGATCCTAACATGGTGCAGCCGGTGTTGCCTGCCTTTAGCGGTGATGCAGGGTGTAGAGTGGATTGTGAATTTTTTTTGCCTATACAGTATTTTCAGTTATTTATGGATGATGTGTTTTTGGGTGAGATTGTTGAGCAGACTAATTTGTATGCTGAACAGTTTTTGAGGGTCAACAGTGACAAACTTAGGCCCCACTCTAGAGCTACCCGGTGGACTCCCACAAATCTGGAAGAGCTGAAGAAGTTTTTGGGATTGACTTTATTGATGGGTTTGTTAAAGAAGCCAAACCAGGCTTCATATTGGTCTTCCAGTCCTTTGATGGCAACAGCCATATTTCCAGCTGTTATGACTTGTGATCGGTATTTACTTTTGCTACGCATGTTGCATTTTGTGGATAATTCTGAGGCGTTGCCACGTAGTCACCCTGACTGTGACCGTCTTTTTAAGATTCGGCCTGTTCTTGATCACTTTGTTGATCGTTTCTTAGAGATTTACATTCCTGGGAAAGAAATTTCTATTGATGAGTCTTTGGTTTTGTTCAAGGGTCGTTTGGTTTTTAGGGAGTACATCCCTAGCAAGAGGGCACGCTATGGAATTAAACTGTATCTGTTGTCTGAGAGTAAGACAGGGTATGTTTTTAATTTTCGTGTGTACACTGGTAGAGATTCCACTATTGACGATTGATTGGTTGTCCCTCCACTTTTGGAGTGTCAGAGAAAATTGTGTGGGATCTTGATAGAAGACTGTTTAACAGAGGCCACCATTTGTACCTTGATAACTTCTACACTGCTGTGCAATTGTTTAAGGAATTGTTTAAAGTGGACACGTTTGCATGTGGCACAATCCGCTCTAACCGCAAAGGTTTTCCAAAGGAGCTTGTTTGCAAGAAACTTCAGAGGGGTCAGTGCAGTTCCTTACGTTGTGGCGAACTACTAGCTGTGAAATTTGTGGACAGGAGGGATGTGTACATGCTGAGTACCATCCATGATGAGAGTACTTCACCTCTGCCAGTTTGGGGTCAGGTTGCTGAAGTGCACAAACCTGTGTGCATTCTGGACTACAATAAGTACATGGGTAGTGTTGACAGAGTAGATCAGCGGTTGGAACCTTACACTGCTATTCGGAAGGCTTATGTTTGGTATAAGAAGTTGGCCATCCATTTTTTCAACTTAGCAACTTTCAATGCTTTTATTGTGTTCAAGGCGTGTTCTCCTGGGTCAAAGTTGACCTTTCTTCAGTTTCAGCACTCTGTGATATCTAGCCTTGTTGTTGTGGAGCAAGTAAGTGTACCTAGATTTGGAGTGGTGGAGGATGTGGCTCGATTGAAAGATCGCCACTTTCCAGATTACATTCCTCCCATATCTACAAAAAACTTTCCCACTAGGAGATGTAGAGTCTGTTGGCGAAGAGGTTTGCGGAAGGAGTCTTGTCTTTACTGCCCTGGGTGTCGTTCTAACCCTGGGCTGTGTGTGCCTGCTTGTTATAGAGCTTACCACACACAAAATAATTTTTGGGAGTATCTATGAGTGGTAAAATGTACTGCCTGGTCTGTGTTTTTAAAATAATTTGTATTCTTTTTTAAGGTTGGCATTTGTGTGATGCTTTTAGTTACAGATTTTATGTTAATAGATTTTTATCTATTTGCAATTATTTTGTTAAAAAAAATTCTAAATGTGATGGCGGTGTGCGTAGGCTGGCGGTGTGGGCGGAGTGGTGCTTGGCTGGCGGTGTGCGTGACGCTTGGCTGGCGGTGTGCGTGGAGTGGTACTTGGCTGTCTATGCGTGGAGTGGTGCTTGGCTGTCGGTGTGCGTGGAGTGGTGCTTGGCTGGAGGTGTGCGTGAAGTGGTGCTTGGCTGGCGGTGTGCGTGGAGTGACGCTTGGCTGGCGGTGTGCGTGGAGTGACGCTTGGCTGGCGGTGTGCGTGGAGTGGCGTTTGGCTGGTGGTGTGTGTGGAGTGGCGTTTGGCTGGTGGTGTGTGTGGAGTGGCGCTTGGCTGGTGGTGTGCATGGAGTGGTACTTGGCTGGCGGTGTGCGTGGAGTGGTGCTTGGCTGGCGGTGTGCGTGGAGTGGTGCTTGGCTGGCGGTGTGCGCGGAGTGGTGCTTGGCTGGCGGTGTGCGCGGAGTGGTGCTTGGCTGGCGGTGTGCGCGGAGTGGTGCTTGGCTGGCGGTGTGCGTGGAGTGTTGCTTGGCTGGTGGTGTGTGTGGAGTTGCGCTTGGCTGGTGGTGTGCGTGGAGTGGTGCTTGGCTGGCGGTGTGCGTGGAGTGGTGCTTGGCTGGAGGTGTGTGGGGAGTGGCGCTTGGCTGGCGGTGTGCGTGGAGTGGAGCTTGGCTGGTGGTGTGCGTGGAGTGGGACTTTAATGTCTGTGTGCGGAGTGGTGCTTGGCTGGCGGTGTGTGTGGATTGGCGCTTGGCTGGTGGTGTGTGTGAAGTGGCGTTTGGCTGGTGGTGTGTGTGGAGTGGCGCTTGGCTGGTGGTGTGTGTGGAGTGGCGCTTGGCTGGTGGTGTGCATGGAGTGGTACTTGGCTGGCGGTGTGCGTGGAGTGGTGCTTGGCTGGCGGTGTGCGCGGAGTGGTGCTTGGCTGGCGGTGTGCGCGGAGTGGTGCTTGGCTGGCGGTGTGCGCGGAGTGGTGCTTGGCTGGCGGTGTGCGTGGAGTGTTGCTTGGCTGGTGGTGTGTGTGGAGTTGAGCTTGGCTGGTGGTGTACGTGGAGTGGTACTTGGCTGGCGGTGTGCGGGGAGTGGCGCTTGGCTGGAGGTGTGTGGGGAGTGGCGCTTGGCTGGCGGTGTGCGTGGAGTGGTGCTTGGCTGGTGGTGTGCGTGGAGTGGTGCTTGGCTGGCGGTGTGCGGGGAGTGGCGCTTGGCTGGAGGTGTGTGGGGAGTGGCGCTTGGCTGGCGGTGTGCGTGGAGTGGTGCTTGGCTGGTGGTGTGCGTGGAGTGGGACTTTGCTGTCTGTGTGCGGAGTGGTGCTTTGGCTGGCGGTGTGTGTGGATTGGCGCTTGGCTGGCGGTGTGTGTGGAGTGGCGCTTGGCTGGCGGTGTGCGTGGAGTGGTGCTTGGCTGGTGGTGTGCGTGGAGTGGTACTTGGCTGTCGGTGTGCGTGGAGTGGTGTTTGGCTGGCGGTGTGCATGGCCTGGTGCTTGCATGGTGGTGTGGGTGGACTGGCGCTCGGCTGGCAGTGTTTGAGTAGTTACTTTCTGTTGGTTAATACACACACTGCTAGTTGAGTGATACTCCACGCAGTCCATCATTTTGTGTAGTTGCAGTGTCAGGAATGTGGGCGTGTGAAAGTGATGGGCCCTTGAATGGCGCTGTCTGCTGGTGTGAGTGTTGTAATGTGATGGGTCCGCAGCTGGTGGTGTGAATGTTTTGTATGTGTCACACGTACGAAAGGTGTATGAATGGCCTGTAAAGAGGTTGGTGCCTTGATGTGGCTTTACAGCTCACGAGCTGTGAGTCAATGGTTCAGTTTCTCATACTTTCAATTATTCGCAGTGCATTTCATTTTTGTGAAATTACTTGCGAATACAATTGCATGTACTGAATCATCACTCACCCTCGTGCCAAATCCAACCAGTATGTGTGTGTGCTTGCGGATTAGATGGCTGTGCAGTAATATTTGTCTTTTTTCTCTTTCTGAAGTAGGTTGTACCTTGTCCCTTTTTGTGAATGTTGTAATGTGTTGCTTTTCCTTCTGGATGGTGTCAATGGTCTGCTGTGTATCAGGTTTGAAAGGTGCGTGAATGGCCTGTAAAACGGTTGGTGCCTTGTCGTGGCTTTACAGCTCACGAGTTGCGAGTCACTGGTTCGGTTTTTATGCATTTATTTATTGACCGAGCATTTCATTTCGTTGAAATATCTTGTTACTAAAATTTTATGTACTGAACCATCACTTGCCCTCGTGCCAAATCCAACCTGTATGTGTGTGTCTTTGAGGAATAGATAGCCGTGCTGGAATGTTTGACTTTTGAGTAACTCTGTTAAGGTGTACATTACAGCTATAAATAACTTACTAAATGTAGATATTATTGTTAAACCATGGGAGTATATGGTCATGTCTTTCTTGTGAATTATATTGTTTTTTTATCCACAATGTCCTGCAAACTTGAAAATGTCTGTCACAATTTCCATGCAATATTGTCCCAAGAATCTCACGCTCTCAAATTGAAAACTTAATTCAGTCAAAACAATTTGGTTTTGCAAGGGGGTTCCCATGCGTTTTTGGCCCTGACCCGGGCGGCCATCTTTGGAATCTTCCAAACCCAAACAGTTCTGAAACAAGACACCCGGGGGAGTCCAGGGAGGTATGGCATGCATGGGTACCCCAACGTTTTCCTACCCGGTATTCCCTGCAAACCTTAAAATTAGGTTAAAAAAACAGTTTTCCATACATTTTTGAGTGGGATCTCCGTGCCGGCACAAATGTCCTACCACCCAGCGTTCCCCTTGTTCTCCCGAGTAAAATGATATCTCACTTGTGTGGGTGGGCTAAAGGCCTGTGACTAGGATGACCCCAAAACTGTAGAATTCTCTGTGCTTAATTTGTCAATCCAGAACGCTCCAATTTCTTGAAAATACATTTTTGGCCTGTTCTGCTTTGGCCCACCCACACAAGTGAGGTATCATTTTACTCGGGAGAACAAGGGGAACGCTGGGTGGTAGGACATTTTTGCCGGCACGGAGATCCCACGCAAAAATGTATGGAAAAGTGTTTTTTTACCTAATTTTAAGGTATGCAGGGAATTCTGGGTAGGAATACGATGGGGGACCCACGCATGTCATACCTCCCTGGACTCCCCCGGGTGTCTAGTTTTCAGAACTGTTTGGGTTTGGTACTTTCCAAAGATGGCCGCCGATTCCCGGGCCAAAAACTCAGGTGCCCCCCACCAAAAAATAAGGTCGTTTTACTATAGGTTATTTTTAAGTCTCCACCGTACGAATAGGGCCTTTTCCTGTTGCAGCCACTATGCCTACCCACGCAAGTGAGGTACCATTTTTATCGGGAGACCTGGGGGAACGCTGGGTGGGAGGAAATTTGTGTGAGCCCAGTGATGCCACGCTTTCCCACACAAAAATGTGTGAAAAATCTGATTTTTCAGCAAAAATAGAGGTTTGCAAGGGATTCTGGGTAAAGGAACGTTGGAGGATCCACGCAAGCCATACCTCCTTGGAAGGCCCCAGGTGTCTACTTTTCAAAAATGTGTGGGTTTGGTAGGTTTCCCTAGATGGCCGACTAGCACTGGGCCAAAAACCCAGGTAACCCCTCTTGCAAAAGCTGGTGGTTTTGACATTGTCAATGGGTCTAGCTCAGTTGTTCCTGTTTGTCTATATTTAGCCTAGCACCGAGATATTCCAACAAGGATTATTATTTTGCACTATATATACTTTTTCTTCAGGCACCATCAGCCAGATCATTGAATAAGCAGTCTACATTCAACACCAAAATCACATCAAAGCTAACCATCTCATGCATGACTACCAGTCTGTCTTCAGATCGCTCTGCTACCTTACATACATAAACAATGCTCTCCTGGCCATAGATGAAGATGGCCCCTGCCTCCTGATATTGCTGGGCCTCTCAGCTCCCTTTGACATAGTCGACCATACCACCCTCAAATGCACCAAGGAGTCTTGAATAGAATGCACTGGCAAAGTCCTTCAATGGTTCTCCTTCTACCTTTCCAACTGACACCAGTTTGTTGACATTGGCATCTCTGGAACTAAAACGACCCCTGTCACCTGTAGAACCCCCTAGGGTTCTATACTGTCCTCTGTCACCTTCAACCTCAACCTCTACCTGGGATTGCTTGGTGCTCACACATAACAGCATCAAGGTTGACCAATATGTAAAAAAAATATATAACTCTACCGGAAAGTCTCCTCTGTTTCAGGCATCAAATGCCTCAAACACTGCCTGCACATCTTTCAGACGTAGATGCTCAGCCCCTACCAGCCACTCAACCTAAACAAGACAGAATTCTTGTTATTATCAATAATAAGAACAAGCAAGAAACAGTACAAACCTGGCTCAATGGCATGAACCTTGATGGCTTCGAACCGCAACGTTTATTGAATTCCAAATCGATTCAACCTAGACATCAACTTCACCCTGAAGGAACACGTATCCAAAATAAACAAGGACGGCCTGGTACCAACTCTCTCTTCTAAAGAAAGTGAAACTGTTCCTTACAGAAACTGACTTCAAAACAGCTTTTCAAGCCCTTGTACTCTTGCCGGTGAACCTATAAGGCTGTGATCCAGGGCCGCCCTGGATCCACACTGGCACCCCTGATGCTGCACGTTTCATTCAATGGCTTGACTAAATATGATCACATCACCCCCATTCTGAAGGAACACCATTGGCTCCCCTTGCTGACCCGCACTTTCTAGAAGTCTATTAACAAAGCCATCACAATCAGCACCCACACTTATATTGCAGACAAGCTTACCATCTCTGGTGGCTCTCTGCATAACTACAGCCAAGAGATCATCAGACTTAGAAGTGTAAAATTGAAAAATCTATGCACCCAGGATCTGGAGCAACATCCCTGTATCCATCAGGACTGCCATAACACAACTCCAATTTAGGGAACAGTTAAAGCCACTCCTCTTTAAAGAACACTATATCACAGTGCATTAATAGTCCACAAACCAGCTACCTCTCCTATTACTTGTTGACTTTATGCTGGACTTAGCCAAATGGCAGCAAAGCGCTGTACATGTTCAAATTCATGCTATAGAAATAATATGTACATATATACAAAACTAAAGGCTTCAGTGGTACCCAACTTTGAAGGATCTTTGCCAACTTCAGCATCTTCTGGAAAGGAGACTAAGGATTTATAGGCAGGCAAGGTACTTTGTCAAAATGTGGTGATGTGCCGACCATCATATTTAGAGTATAATTAACTATAACACACTTGTAATATGATGGACAGATCATCAGCCACGTTTTTGACAGGGTATTCTGTCCACTAAACTCTAAATAAGGCTCAATTCCATGGTAAATCTTTGAACCTGTAAGAAACACATGGTTTAACCGACCACTACTCTATCAGGTTAGCCAGAAATCGCACCTAGGTCAACCATGAACATTGAAAATTATTTGTGCTTTGATGTTCTACCTATCACTTGTGCAAAAAAAAAAAAACAGGCCAACTTTTCTAACCCTATTTTTAACAGTTTTGCCATTCTGCTAATTGCAATTTTCTTCATTTTTCTAAATTGATCTGAAAATGCTACTGTATTTTTTATTAACCTTAATGTTGTGTGGTGCCTCTTGTACTTATGCAGTTCCCTGTGGAAAGTTGTACTGCTCGTGTGTTAGCTGCCACATGTGGGGCAGCTTTTTTCAACGAACTATTTGGGCATCTAGCAAGACTGTGCCCTAAGAAGTTGGTGCAGTCATTCCCTCTCAAATTAATAATTCACTATCTCACACCAGAGCTAAATTAATCTGGAGTTTCAACCACTTGATGAACCCCCTTGCCTTACCATGACAGTCATAGATCTGAAAGCCAGAGTATTTCCATTGTGATGGTTTTTTTTTAAATGTGGATGCACTACTGAGTTATAATTAAGCAGGTTGTTTCTGTGTTCAACATTTTCATCTGTTGAATTTTGCCTATCTTTTTAAATGTTTTTCCCAATGTTTTAATGGTATTTTTCTTTGTATTCACATCTGCTTTGAGGAGCCCCCATTTGCCCACCCTTACCCACCCTCGCTCCCCAAGGTATATACAAGTGTGCTCTCGCTACTACAACAGAAAATCACATGCAGTTCAATGACTGAAAATATATAAGAAAACAGAAGCAGAATCTTTGGTATGTTCTTGAAACAGCAAGAAGATGATTTATTCTCTCCAGACTCAAGAGATGTAATGAAAAGCCGACACGTGTTTCGTCGTGTACAGTTGAGTCAACACGACTCTTCAGGGCTGATGATACAAGAATAAATACATCAGGTCAATACTGCCGTTGTCAGATACTGCAAATGGTGACAAGATGCAGCCAACATGCAGTGGTGCCGTACGATTCGGTTCGCACGTGATGGTGTTGTGTAGTGGTGATATCAACACAATAGTACATGTGTCACTCAAAGGCTGTGAGTGGTAGCCCTCGGGTGGTGGTGCATTGACAGAAAGTTCCGTGACATGACGCTTTGGTGTGTGATCGAGTTTAACACATACACAGAGATCTTGCATTTCGAGGGTTCATGTGGTTGTGGATCAGTCCAAATGAAACTAGGTGAATCTATGTGAGGAGGTGTGGGTGAGGGGCCATAACAGTATCATCACGTGGTTGGCCGGTGATGTCTATATCTGTGCTGATTGGGGGTGCTAAGGGTATTCTGTTATCGTGCCCTTTACGAACATAAGATTCGATAGAATTGGACAAGTAACTCTCTCTCGCTATTATTGTTTATTTACCTTGAGAAATAGTATTTTCCTTGGCGCTTGGTGATAGGTCTGGGCTAATATCCGAGTATTGGACGTTACTTGCCGGAGAGAGACTAAAAGAAAAAGTATACGTAAAAAAGGGAGGGAATCATTAGTGGAAGCATTCTAAGGTAAGGGAAGAGGAACACCTACTCAGTAGAGTAGATGGAGAACTAAATTGCGGTTTTCTTACCACGAGTCTAGATGTGACTGGAAAGAAACGGTCTGTCCCTTTATACTAGTCACGTGGACGGTACTGCTTGTTTGATATTAAGTATTCATGTAAGGCCAAACTCCTTCGTGTTTGATCACTCTGTATAAAAAGGAGATCACAGAAAGAATACAGAAAATTAATCGGATTGATACGCGAGTTAACGCCACGTTTGAAGAAAGGACATATTGCATTGTGTTTTTTCGTAGTACTTATAGGTCTGTCGACCATTTGATTAAGGGGAAACAATCGAATTAGTGCGCGAGTTAGCGCAACGTTTGAGAGAGGTACATATTGCATTAAATTTTACTGAAATAATTGTGTGTCTATAGAGCATTCAATTAAAGAGAAATTACTAGACTCCTGGTCTGTTGGGTATTGGCTTCTGAATATGCATGATGGCATGTTCTTTCATGAGGACCTATTGCCCTTAGGAGAGAGATTAGGATCTCTAGGATTGAATTAGAAAATACCTGACTCCTGGTGTGTCAGGAGATAAGCCGGGAGGGGATCCGTCTGTGACTGGACTAGGCTCGAGACGAGTGTGTCTCTCAATAGGGCGATGCGCTAGGAAACGGGAAAACATGAGCGTCGGTTAGCTCCAAAGGCCCGGTATACTGGGCTTTACATCGACTAGGGTTCATCCTCGGAGAAACTAGCCGCTTACCTCTGTGGTGGAATCCCTCCTCCTGTAGTTCCCGGTTGCCGTCTCTCTGTACGGTCACGTGACCGGGTGGGAGGGATTGCTTTGTAGACAGAGGTAGAGATCGAAGATGTCCCCGTTGTTAGTGTTAAGACTGAAAGGATTCGCCATCTTTGAGTGGCCAAAGTGTATCGAGAAATACATGTAGTCGGTTCGGTCCAAAGGTAATTTTTGACTCCGATGAGCCAAAAGACAAAACCAAGATTTCAAAAAGGAACTCTCGTTGTATTAGCCTACATAGAATAAGGAGGCTCACATGTTTATAGATTAAAAGCGCGTAGGGTCGGTTAGTGCGCAAGAGAGTGTAGAGGTACTATATCACAATCTAGGCAGGACTCATCACGTTCAGTGGTTTTAGGATGTTCTGTGTGAAAGTGCCCCCCACACCTCTCATTTGTGAACTTTAGCAATTAAATCAACAATTTCAAAGCATATTACAATTGGTTATTTAGACATTCAAAGCATATTGCGATTGGTACTTTAGACATAATAATCATGATGATATGTTTACGTGCTATATGTAGTGGTTATATGCTTTGATATTCTGGTACATAGTGGGTAACTCTAGATATATCTCCATTTGATTCTATGAGTTCCTTGCTAGTGGTACATTACAAATTTCATTCAGTCTCCGTAGAAGAAGGGTCCCCCAGACGGCTGTCTAGTCGCCTAAGAAGAATTGAAGCTCAGAATCGTAGTTGAGCCCCCGTTCCACGCATCTAAGACGCATGATCCAGGTTGCCTCCCTACGCCTGAGCTTCAATTCGCGGTTGCCCCCTCGGATGTCGAGAGGAATTACATCTATGCCGAAAACACGTACTTTGGCATCGTCTACTAATTTTGTCTTTTGGCTCATCCGAGTCAAAAACTACCTTTGGACCGAACCGACTACATGTATTTCTCGATACACTTTGGCCACTCAAAGATGGCGAATCCTTTCAGTCTTAACACTAACAACGGGGACATCTTCGATCTCTACCTCTGTCTACAAAGCAATCCCTCCCACCCGGTCACGTGACCGTACAGAGAGACGGCAACCGGGAACTACAGGAGGAGGGATTCCACCACAGAGGTAAGCGGCTAGTTTCTCCGAGGATGAACCCTAGTCGATGTAAAGCCCAGTATACCGGGCCTTTGGAGCTAACCGACGCTCATGTTTTCCCGTTTCCTAGCGCATCGCCCTATTGAGAGACACACTCGTCTCGAGCCTAGTCCAGTCACAGACGGATCCCCTCCCGGCTTATCTCCTGACACACCAGGAGTCAGGTATTTTCTAATTCAATCCTAGAGATCCTAATCTCTCTCCTAAGGGCAATAGGTCCTCATGAAAGAACATGCCATCATGCATATTCAGAAGCCAATACCCAACAGACCAGGAGTCTAGTAATTTCTCTTTAATTGAATGCTCTATAGACACACAATTATTTCAGTAAAATTTAATGCAATATGTACCTCTCTCAAACGTTGCGCTAACTCGCGCACTAATTCGATTGTTTCCCCTTAATCAAATGGTCGACAGACCTATAAGTACTACGAAAAAACACAATGCAATATGTCCTTTCTTCAAACGTGGCGTTAACTCGCGTATCAATCCGATTAATTTTCTGTATTCTTTCTGTGATCTCCTTTTTATACAGAGTGATCAAACACGAAGGAGTTTGGCCTTACATGAATACTTAATATCAAACAAGCAGTACCGTCCACGTGACTAGTATAAAGGGACAGACCGTTTCTTTCCAGTCACATCTAGACTCGTGGTAAGAAAACCGCAATTTAGTTCTCCATCTACTCTACTGAGTAGGTGTTCCTCTTCCCTTACCTTAGAATGCTTCCACTAATGATTCCCTCCCTTTTTTACGTATACTTTTTCTTTTAGTCTCTCTCCGGCAAGTAACGTCCAATACTCGGATATTAGCCCAGACCTATCACCAAGCGCCAAGGAAAATACTATTTCTCAAGGTAAATAAACAATAATAGCGAGAGAGAGTTACTTGTCCAATTCTATCGAATCTTATGTTCGTAAAGGGCACGATAACAGAATACCCTTAGCACCCCCAATCAGCACAGATATAGACATCACCGGCCAACCACGTGATGATACTGTTATGGCCCCTCACCCACACCTCCTCACATAGATTCACCTAGTTTCATTTGGACTGATCCACAACCACATGAACCCTCGAAATGCAAGATCTCTGTGTATGTGTTAAACTCGATCACACACCAAAGCGTCATGTCACGGAACTTTCTGTCAATGCACCACCACCCGAGGGCTACCACTCACAGCCTTTGAGTGACACATGTACTATTGTGTTGATATCACCACTACACAACACCATCACGTGCGAACCGAATCGTACGGCACCACTGCATGTTGGCTGCATCTTGTCACCATTTGCAGTATCTGACAACGGCAGTATTGACCTGATGTATTTATTCTTGTATCATCAGCCCTGAAGAGTCGTGTTGACTCAACTGTACACGACGAAACACGTGTCGGCTTTTCATTACATCTCTTGAGTCTGGAGAGAATAAATCATCTTCTTGCTGTTTCAAGAACATACCAAAGATTCTGCTTCTGTTTTCTTATATATTTTCAGTCATTGAACTGCATGTGATTTTCTGTTGTAGTAGCGAGAGCACACTTGTATATACCTTGTTTAGTCCCTTGACTTTTTTAGACGGTTAAGGGTGTTTTTCCGCCTGCTCTGCACGCACTACATGTCTGATTGTCTATCAACACCCTGTAACGTATATCCTAGGCAGTGCGCCAGAATAATCTGATTTTCTAAAAACCCCACTGAAGTGTTTCTTGAGTTTGCAGATTGGGCGCCTCCACGTTACATCCCTGAACCACTCGACCTTATCTTAGGTGTCTCACTGTCCACCACACTATGGACAGGGCTAAGGCGGCAGCAGATCTTTTTGAGAATCTGGCCAAGGGCATGCCCACACACCAGGCATCAGCCACGGCAGGTCCTGCACGTATAGAGGGTTTAAGAGACAAGTTCTTCAAATTAGAGAAATTAAAGAAACAAGAAAACTCCCGTTGGTGGGACGGAGCAACCTTAAAACACTATCTGAAACTCAAACTAGTTCCTAGAGGTCTACGATCTAACATCTTCCCGACCTATGATGATCTAGACCGGGATCTCATGAGTAAATGGGAAGATTCTCTGAACCTTAACTCGATCACACTGATAGACATTCTCATTGAGAGTGCCGATCGGAAGACTGCCCTACTACAATCCGAAATCTCTTTGGTAGAACAAGAGATCAAAGATCTTAACAAACCCGAGGCCACTGTTAAAAATTACACCATTCTGGACGAAATCCTTTTGAAACACCAATCCGAGATTCAGAGCAGAAAGGCACGTCAAATCAAGAGGGATGAGGCAGACTATAAAAATGGCAGGATATATACTTTTGACCGCAAGTATGACTCCCTAATCCCGAAACCTAAGGCGGGCTCACAAACCGGCAGATCTACCATCACCAACTCTGCTAGTTCCAGCACCACCTCTCTGAGCTCTACTGGACTCAGCGACATTGAGAATGAAATTCTGGCAAATTCGGAACCTCATAATTCAACCTTTTTTTTAGAGATGCAACGAGTAAGGAGAGGCAACAGAACACAGCTACCCAGGGCCGCTACAGACCCAGAACCCACAGGGGGAAACGTAGGGACAAGCGAGGAATATCGCAGGAAATTGAGGTCAGTCACACAGAGGAACCAACCACACTAGGTGATACCGTCCAAGTGATAAACCTTTCCTCATTTCCTCTTACACCCGATATGACATCCTTACTTAGCAGAGGTCTAAACTTTAACCCCTATTCCACCGGTGACATATGCCAAACCAAGATCGATATCTTCAAATTCATACGCAATCTCAAACTCAAGAAACACTTTGCTGGATCACAAGATGTGCCGAAACAACCTAGACACATCCCTACTGTATTTGACAATGTACCTTTGACTATTAAAGATGTGCAAGCTACACACCTGCTTCTGTCTTTGACTGACAGGGAAGATAGCCCACTAGAAATGGAAAGACTCCTTGAAGAGTTGGATATCGAGACCGACTACAGTATGACGAGTGGCCTTAAGAGTAGATCCAAATGGACTCCTACCTTAGCAGGGGGCAACAACATTGATAAATTTTACAGACACGTCCTTGAGGATCTTAACAGCACTAACATTAGGAACCTTGAAACCAAATTTAGATATAGAGACAATTTGACCAAGGGTGAACGGTCAGCACTCTCTATGCTTAGTGACAATCACAACATTATCATCAGGGAAGCGGACAAAGGAGGGAATGTGGTGGTCATGGATCTCAGTGACTACAACAATGAGGTCCTTGGCCAACTGAGTGACGACTCGTGTTATGAGCACATTGACTACAACCCTATGGGACCATTAACAACACTACTTAATGGACTCCTATTAAGTTGGAAGCAATCTGGTCTACTTGATGACAATGAGTATTTGTATCTTAAAATCTTCAGACCCACATATCCGTGGCTGTACACCCTACCCAAGGTCCACAAAAACTTACCTTTTCCACCAGGCAGACCGATAGTATCGGGGATTGGGGGCCCCACTGAAAGAATCGCAGAGTATGTGGATCTTTTTCTGGGACCTCTAGTCAAGAATCTTCCATCTTTTATACAGGATTCAAAACACATACTGAACATCATGTCAGACCTTGAGTGGCAGCAAGGGACCAGACTAGTAACTTTGGATGTGGTGTCCCTGTACACCAGCATCAATCCTGAAATAGGTATTAGTGCAATCACCAAACTTCTATCTAACAGACCAGCTACGTTATGGGCACACACCAACATGCTGCTACACATGATGAAGATTATCCTGGACAATAATTTCTTCATTTTTAACCGCAAATGGTACAGACAGAAAAAAGGAGTAGCCATGGGCTCGAAATTCTCACCATCCTTCGCAAATCTCTTTATGGGGGCCCTGGAAACTGACCTAATCTGGGGTATCAAAGGCAAACCATACATTGACTCTATAGTCTACTGGGGGCGGTACATTGACGACTGTTTTCTCTTATGGTCAGGTTCCGAGGAACTTCTCCAATCTTTCTTCAATTATCTAAACGATAATCTATGGGAAATCAGCTTCACCATGCACCACAGCCTCACTAACATTGAATTTCTAGATCTAGAATTCTATGTAAAGAATAACCAATTGCATTCCAAACTATTCAGGAAACCTACTTCCTGCAATTCCATTCTTCACGCTTCGAGCTTTCACCCTGAACATCAGTTGCGGTCCATCCCCTATGGAGAATTCCTCAGGGCCAAACGCAACTGCAGTGAAACAATGGAATTTGATAACTGCATTATGACCATGAAACACAGATTTCAAAAGAGAGGCTATTCGAGCTCATCGCTTCTGAAAGCAGAACGCAAATCCAGAGTCATCTCTAGACCGGACTGCTTGAAGACACGTACGGAGGTTGAATCCTCCAGACAACCAATCAGACTGATAACTGAATTCAACGCACTTAACTATCACGTCAAAAAGAGCTTCAACAAACACTGGAAAATCTTAACAGATGATCCTTTTCTGAAAGAGTTTCTTCCAAATAGACCTTCTATCACATACAGAAAGGGCTTTACACTCAGAAACAAATTAAGCCCTACAGTCCCCCACAACACACTGGCACAGGACTGGCTTTCCACACGAGGTCTTGGTTTCCACAGATGTGGGTGCTGCTCCATGTGTATTTGGGGCAAACATGGCACCAAAACTTTCGAAGGCCCTGATGGAGTCGTCTACAAAATTAGACACAACATCACGTGTTTGACTAAATTTGTAGTGTATATAATTGAATGCCAATGTGGAAAAATCTATGTGGGCAGCACCATCAGGGCTTTCAAGGAAAGAATTTCCGAACACATAAGGGCCATACAAAGGAGAGACCCCAAATACCCTGTGGCTTTACACATTGCAGAATGCCAACCATTAGTAGACGATGCCAAAGTACGTGTTTTCGGCATAGATGTAATTCCTCTCGACATCCGAGGGGGCAACCGCGAATTGAAGCTCAGGCGTAGGGAGGCAACCTGGATCATGCGTCTTAGATGCGTGGAACGGGGGCTCAACTACGATTCTGAGCTTCAATTCTTCTTAGGCGACTAGACAGCCGTCTGGGGGACCCTTCTTCTACGGAGACTGAATGAAATTTGTAATGTACCACTAGCAAGGAACTCATAGAATCAAATGGAGATATATCTAGAGTTACCCACTATGTACCAGAATATCAAAGCATATAACCACTACATATAGCACGTAAACATATCATCATGATTATTATGTCTAAAGTACCAATCGCAATATGCTTTGAATGTCTAAATAACCAATTGTAATATGCTTTGAAATTGTTGATTTAATTGCTAAAGTTCACAAATGAGAGGTGTGGGGGGCACTTTCACACAGAACATCCTAAAACCACTGAACGTGATGAGTCCTGCCTAGATTGTGATATAGTACCTCTACACTCTCTTGCGCACTAACCGACCCTACGCGCTTTTAATCTATAAACATGTGAGCCTCCTTATTCTATGTAGGCTAATACAACGAGAGTTCCTTTTTGAAATCTTGGTTTTGTCTTTTGGCTCATCCGAGTCAAAAACTACCTTTGGACCGAACCGACTACATGTATTTCTCGATACACTTTGGCCACTCAAAGATGGCGAATCCTTTCAGTCTTAACACTAACAACGGGGACATCTTCGATCTCTACCTCTGTCTACAAAGCAATCCCTCCCACCCGGTCACGTGACCGTACAGAGAGACGGCAACCGGGAACTACAGGAGGAGGGATTCCACCACAGAGGTAAGCGGCTAGTTTCTCCGAGGATGAACCCTAGTCGATGTAAAGCCCAGTATACCGGGCCTTTGGAGCTAACCGACGCTCATGTTTTCCCGTTTCCTAGCGCATCGCCCTATTGAGAGACACACTCGTCTCGAGCCTAGTCCAGTCACAGACGGATCCCCTCCCGGCTTATCTCCTGACACACCAGGAGTCAGGTATTTTCTAATTCAATCCTAGAGATCCTAATCTCTCTCCTAAGGGCAATAGGTCCTCATGAAAGAACATGCCATCATGCATATTCAGAAGCCAATACCCAACAGACCAGGAGTCTAGTAATTTCTCTTTAATTGAATGCTCTATAGACACACAATTATTTCAGTAAAATTTAATGCAATATGTACCTCTCTCAAACGTTGCGCTAACTCGCGCACTAATTCGATTGTTTCCCCTTAATCAAATGGTCGACAGACCTATAAGTACTACGAAAAAACACAATGCAATATGTCCTTTCTTCAAACGTGGCGTTAACTCGCGTATCAATCCGATTAATTTTCTGTATTCTTTCTGTGATCTCCTTTTTATACAGAGTGATCAAACACGAAGGAGTTTGGCCTTACATGAATACTTAATATCAAACAAGCAGTACCGTCCACGTGACTAGTATAAAGGGACAGACCGTTTCTTTCCAGTCACATCTAGACTCGTGGTAAGAAAACCGCAATTTAGTTCTCCATCTACTCTACTGAGTAGGTGTTCCTCTTCCCTTACCTTAGAATGCTTCCACTAATGATTCCCTCCCTTTTTTACGTATACTTTTTCTTTTAGTCTCTCTCCGGCAAGTAACGTCCAATACTCGGATATTAGCCCAGACCTATCACCAAGCGCCAAGGAAAATACTATTTCTCAAGGTAAATAAACAATAATAGCGAGAGAGAGTTACTTGTCCAATTCTATCGAATCTTATGTTCGTAAAGGGCACGATAACAGAATACCCTTAGCACCCCCAATCAGCACAGATATAGACATCACCGGCCAACCACGTGATGATACTGTTATGGCCCCTCACCCACACCTCCTCACATAGATTCACCTAGTTTCATTTGGACTGATCCACAACCACATGAACCCTCGAAATGCAAGATCTCTGTGTATGTGTTAAACTCGATCACACACCAAAGCGTCATGTCACGGAACTTTCTGTCAATGCACCACCACCCGAGGGCTACCACTCACAGCCTTTGAGTGACACATGTACTATTGTGTTGATATCACCACTACACAACACCATCACGTGCGAACCGAATCGTACGGCACCACTGCATGTTGGCTGCATCTTGTCACCATTTGCAGTATCTGACAACGGCAGTATTGACCTGATGTATTTATTCTTGTATCATCAGCCCTGAAGAGTCGTGTTGACTCAACTGTACACGACGAAACACGTGTCGGCTTTTCATTACATCTCTTGAGTCTGGAGAGAATAAATCATCTTCTTGCTGTTTCAAGAACATACCAAAGATTCTGCTTCTGTTTTCTTATATATTTTCAGTCATTGAACTGCATGTGATTTTCTGTTGTAGTAGCGAGAGCACACTTGTATATACCTTGTTTAGTCCCTTGACTTTTTTAGACGGTTAAGGGTGTTTTTCCGCCTGCTCTGCACGCACTACATGTCTGATTGTCTATCAACACCCTGTAACGTATATCCTAGGCAGTGCGCCAGAATAATCTGATTTTCTAAAAACCCCACTGAAGTGTTTCTTGAGTTTGCAGATTGGGCGCCTCCACGTTACATCCCTGAACCACTCGACCTTATCTTAGGTGTCTCACTGTCCACCACACTATGGACAGGGCTAAGGCGGCAGCAGATCTTTTTGAGAATCTGGCCAAGGGCATGCCCACACACCAGGCATCAGCCACGGCAGGTCCTGCACGTATAGAGGGTTTAAGAGACAAGTTCTTCAAATTAGAGAAATTAAAGAAACAAGAAAACTCCCGTTGGTGGGACGGAGCAACCTTAAAACACTATCTGAAACTCAAACTAGTTCCTAGAGGTCTACGATCTAACATCTTCCCGACCTATGATGATCTAGACCGGGATCTCATGAGTAAATGGGAAGATTCTCTGAACCTTAACTCGATCACACTGATAGACATTCTCATTGAGAGTGCCGATCGGAAGACTGCCCTACTACAATCCGAAATCTCTTTGGTAGAACAAGAGATCAAAGATCTTAACAAACCCGAGGCCACTGTTAAAAATTACACCATTCTGGACGAAATCCTTTTGAAACACCAATCCGAGATTCAGAGCAGAAAGGCACGTCAAATCAAGAGGGATGAGGCAGACTATAAAAATGGCAGGATATATACTTTTGACCGCAAGTATGACTCCCTAATCCCGAAACCTAAGGCGGGCTCACAAACCGGCAGATCTACCATCACCAACTCTGCTAGTTCCAGCACCACCTCTCTGAGCTCTACTGGACTCAGCGACATTGAGAATGAAATTCTGGCAAATTCGGAACCTCATAATTCAACCTTTTTTTTAGAGATGCAACGAGTAAGGAGAGGCAACAGAACACAGCTACCCAGGGCCGCTACAGACCCAGAACCCACAGGGGGAAACGTAGGGACAAGCGAGGAATATCGCAGGAAATTGAGGTCAGTCACACAGAGGAACCAACCACACTAGGTGATACCGTCCAAGTGATAAACCTTTCCTCATTTCCTCTTACACCCGATATGACATCCTTACTTAGCAGAGGTCTAAACTTTAACCCCTATTCCACCGGTGACATATGCCAAACCAAGATCGATATCTTCAAATTCATACGCAATCTCAAACTCAAGAAACACTTTGCTGGATCACAAGATGTGCCGAAACAACCTAGACACATCCCTACTGTATTTGACAATGTACCTTTGACTATTAAAGATGTGCAAGCTACACACCTGCTTCTGTCTTTGACTGACAGGGAAGATAGCCCACTAGAAATGGAAAGACTCCTTGAAGAGTTGGATATCGAGACCGACTACAGTATGACGAGTGGCCTTAAGAGTAGATCCAAATGGACTCCTACCTTAGCAGGGGGCAACAACATTGATAAATTTTACAGACACGTCCTTGAGGATCTTAACAGCACTAACATTAGGAACCTTGAAACCAAATTTAGATATAGAGACAATTTGACCAAGGGTGAACGGTCAGCACTCTCTATGCTTAGTGACAATCACAACATTATCATCAGGGAAGCGGACAAAGGAGGGAATGTGGTGGTCATGGATCTCAGTGACTACAACAATGAGGTCCTTGGCCAACTGAGTGACGACTCGTGTTATGAGCACATTGACTACAACCCTATGGGACCATTAACAACACTACTTAATGGACTCCTATTAAGTTGGAAGCAATCTGGTCTACTTGATGACAATGAGTATTTGTATCTTAAAATCTTCAGACCCACATATCCGTGGCTGTACACCCTACCCAAGGTCCACAAAAACTTACCTTTTCCACCAGGCAGACCGATAGTATCGGGGATTGGGGGCCCCACTGAAAGAATCGCAGAGTATGTGGATCTTTTTCTGGGACCTCTAGTCAAGAATCTTCCATCTTTTATACAGGATTCAAAACACATACTGAACATCATGTCAGACCTTGAGTGGCAGCAAGGGACCAGACTAGTAACTTTGGATGTGGTGTCCCTGTACACCAGCATCAATCCTGAAATAGGTATTAGTGCAATCACCAAACTTCTATCTAACAGACCAGCTACGTTATGGGCACACACCAACATGCTGCTACACATGATGAAGATTATCCTGGACAATAATTTCTTCATTTTTAACCGCAAATGGTACAGACAGAAAAAAGGAGTAGCCATGGGCTCGAAATTCTCACCATCCTTCGCAAATCTCTTTATGGGGGCCCTGGAAACTGACCTAATCTGGGGTATCAAAGGCAAACCATACATTGACTCTATAGTCTACTGGGGGCGGTACATTGACGACTGTTTTCTCTTATGGTCAGGTTCCGAGGAACTTCTCCAATCTTTCTTCAATTATCTAAACGATAATCTATGGGAAATCAGCTTCACCATGCACCACAGCCTCACTAACATTGAATTTCTAGATCTAGAATTCTATGTAAAGAATAACCAATTGCATTCCAAACTATTCAGGAAACCTACTTCCTGCAATTCCATTCTTCACGCTTCGAGCTTTCACCCTGAACATCAGTTGCGGTCCATCCCCTATGGAGAATTCCTCAGGGCCAAACGCAACTGCAGTGAAACAATGGAATTTGATAACTGCATTATGACCATGAAACACAGATTTCAAAAGAGAGGCTATTCGAGCTCATCGCTTCTGAAAGCAGAACGCAAATCCAGAGTCATCTCTAGACCGGACTGCTTGAAGACACGTACGGAGGTTGAATCCTCCAGACAACCAATCAGACTGATAACTGAATTCAACGCACTTAACTATCACGTCAAAAAGAGCTTCAACAAACACTGGAAAATCTTAACAGATGATCCTTTTCTGAAAGAGTTTCTTCCAAATAGACCTTCTATCACATACAGAAAGGGCTTTACACTCAGAAACAAATTAAGCCCTACAGTCCCCCACAACACACTGGCACAGGACTGGCTTTCCACACGAGGTCTTGGTTTCCACAGATGTGGGTGCTGCTCCATGTGTATTTGGGGCAAACATGGCACCAAAACTTTCGAAGGCCCTGATGGAGTCGTCTACAAAATTAGACACAACATCACGTGTTTGACTAAATTTGTAGTGTATATAATTGAATGCCAATGTGGAAAAATCTATGTGGGCAGCACCATCAGGGCTTTCAAGGAAAGAATTTCCGAACACATAAGGGCCATACAAAGGAGAGACCCCAAATACCCTGTGGCTTTACACATTGCAGAATGCCAACCATTAGTAGACGATGCCAAAGTACGTGTTTTCGGCATAGATGTAATTCCTCTCGACATCCGAGGGGGCAACCGCGAATTGAAGCTCAGGCGTAGGGAGGCAACCTGGATCATGCGTCTTAGATGCGTGGAACGGGGGCTCAACTACGATTCTGAGCTTCAATTCTTCTTAGGCGACTAGACAGCCGTCTGGGGGACCCTTCTTCTACGGAGACTGAATGAAATTTGTAATGTACCACTAGCAAGGAACTCATAGAATCAAATGGAGATATATCTAGAGTTACCCACTATGTACCAGAATATCAAAGCATATAACCACTACATATAGCACGTAAACATATCATCATGATTATTATGTCTAAAGTACCAATCGCAATATGCTTTGAATGTCTAAATAACCAATTGTAATATGCTTTGAAATTGTTGATTTAATTGCTAAAGTTCACAAATGAGAGGTGTGGGGGGCACTTTCACACAGAACATCCTAAAACCACTGAACGTGATGAGTCCTGCCTAGATTGTGATATAGTACCTCTACACTCTCTTGCGCACTAACCGACCCTACGCGCTTTTAATCTATAAACATGTGAGCCTCCTTATTCTATGTAGGCTAATACAACGAGAGTTCCTTTTTGAAATCTTGGTTTTGTCTTTTGGCTCATCCGAGTCAAAAACTACCTTTGGACCGAACCGACTACATGTATTTCTCGATACACTTTGGCCACTCAAAGATGGCGAATCCTTTCAGTCTTAACACTAACAACGGGGACATCTTCGATCTCTACCTCTGTCTACAAAGCAATCCCTCCCACCCGGTCACGTGACCGTACAGAGAGACGGCAACCGGGAACTACAGGAGGAGGGATTCCACCACAGAGGTAAGCGGCTAGTTTCTCCGAGGATGAACCCTAGTCGATGTAAAGCCCAGTATACCGGGCCTTTGGAGCTAACCGACGCTCATGTTTTCCCGTTTCCTAGCGCATCGCCCTATTGAGAGACACACTCGTCTCGAGCCTAGTCCAGTCACAGACGGATCCCCTCCCGGCTTATCTCCTGACACACCAGGAGTCAGGTATTTTCTAATTCAATCCTAGAGATCCTAATCTCTCTCCTAAGGGCAATAGGTCCTCATGAAAGAACATGCCATCATGCATATTCAGAAGCCAATACCCAACAGACCAGGAGTCTAGTAATTTCTCTTTAATTGAATGCTCTATAGACACACAATTATTTCAGTAAAATTTAATGCAATATGTACCTCTCTCAAACGTTGCGCTAACTCGCGCACTAATTCGATTGTTTCCCCTTAATCAAATGGTCGACAGACCTATAAGTACTACGAAAAAACACAATGCAATATGTCCTTTCTTCAAACGTGGCGTTAACTCGCGTATCAATCCGATTAATTTTCTGTATTCTTTCTGTGATCTCCTTTTTATACAGAGTGATCAAACACGAAGGAGTTTGGCCTTACATGAATACTTAATATCAAACAAGCAGTACCGTCCACGTGACTAGTATAAAGGGACAGACCGTTTCTTTCCAGTCACATCTAGACTCGTGGTAAGAAAACCGCAATTTAGTTCTCCATCTACTCTACTGAGTAGGTGTTCCTCTTCCCTTACCTTAGAATGCTTCCACTAATGATTCCCTCCCTTTTTTACGTATACTTTTTCTTTTAGTCTCTCTCCGGCAAGTAACGTCCAATACTCGGATATTAGCCCAGACCTATCACCAAGCGCCAAGGAAAATACTATTTCTCAAGGTAAATAAACAATAATAGCGAGAGAGAGTTACTTGTCCAATTCTATCGAATCTTATGTTCGTAAAGGGCACGATAACAGAATACCCTTAGCACCCCCAATCAGCACAGATATAGACATCACCGGCCAACCACGTGATGATACTGTTATGGCCCCTCACCCACACCTCCTCACATAGATTCACCTAGTTTCATTTGGACTGATCCACAACCACATGAACCCTCGAAATGCAAGATCTCTGTGTATGTGTTAAACTCGATCACACACCAAAGCGTCATGTCACGGAACTTTCTGTCAATGCACCACCACCCGAGGGCTACCACTCACAGCCTTTGAGTGACACATGTACTATTGTGTTGATATCACCACTACACAACACCATCACGTGCGAACCGAATCGTACGGCACCACTGCATGTTGGCTGCATCTTGTCACCATTTGCAGTATCTGACAACGGCAGTATTGACCTGATGTATTTATTCTTGTATCATCAGCCCTGAAGAGTCGTGTTGACTCAACTGTACACGACGAAACACGTGTCGGCTTTTCATTACATCTCTTGAGTCTGGAGAGAATAAATCATCTTCTTGCTGTTTCAAGAACATACCAAAGATTCTGCTTCTGTTTTCTTATATATTTTCAGTCATTGAACTGCATGTGATTTTCTGTTGTAGTAGCGAGAGCACACTTGTATATACCTTGTTTAGTCCCTTGACTTTTTTAGACGGTTAAGGGTGTTTTTCCGCCTGCTCTGCACGCACTACATGTCTGATTGTCTATCAACACCCTGTAACGTATATCCTAGGCAGTGCGCCAGAATAATCTGATTTTCTAAACACCCTCGCTCCCCAAACCCAGCTTTATCCTCGAGTCTTCTTTTTCCTTGCCTTATCACTGTCTTGCCACATGACGCATAGCTTCCTTGGCACTCTGGCGCAACTTTATGCGTATCATCTACACAAACTGCCCCCTCATCTGCTCCCTACCACTGTACACTCTAAGGAAAAATATCACGAAAAGACTCTAGCAACAAAGGAGACACTACAGATCTCATGGGAAAATACACTACTTTAATTTACAGATTGGCAGGTGCGAGAAATATCAGTTTAAATTTGTTTCAAATGTTATTGTTTACTATATAATTAATTCTGAATAAATATTACCCACAACTTCACTTGTCACCAACTGCACTGTAGGACATTTGATCCATGTACTAAATCGCCTCTCCAGCCCTAGGGATCTCCAGATTTCTGTTAAATGTTATTCCAACTGCAGAAATCCTGTGGTCTTAGACTGGTAAAGATCTACGACGGAATATGACCTCTGTCAGAACCATTAATCTCAACAAAATACAGGGCGACCAAACCTGTACCACCTGTCGCAGGGGAATGGACAATGTGGGAATCCTGGAGAAGGTGTTGTGTTTCTTTCATGTTGTAAGGGCACCAGGGTACAATGTAAAGTACCTTTTTTGTCCATTTGAAACTGAAAGGATTTACATTTAAAACCCATTTTGTGATGTAATTAGAAAAATATGCTGTTTGGAGGTCGGCTGTTGAGTTCATCAGGTTGTTGCTGAAATGTGAATGCAATGCTTGTCTTGCATATTAGAAGCACAGCAGCTAAAGGGCATACAATGATGCCATATCTAAAAGAATTTGCAGGAAACAATATTGTATGTAGGACTGCTTGTAAAAAATATCACCCAATTATCATAGAGTGTCACAACCTAATATTAGTATTTCCTTCACTTGAATGGTTCATGCGCTTATAAAAACTTTCCATAGTAGCTTCCTGCGACATTCGGAAATATTGGCTACATCACTTTGCCACCGAAAGTTGCCTAAAAATCTGTTTGTTGAACTTCTAAATATTTTCAACAATGCTCTTCACAAGAAGGTCTATGGAAGATCAACACATTCCAATAGCTGGAAACTACCTGAGCAAGTTAATTGCTTGCAGCAGATATCCACTGTGTCCTGTAGGTCACAAGTTTAATCCCAATTGATGAAAAAAGTGCCATTAATAAGTAATAAAATAATACTTGTAACCCTTACAGAAGAGAGGTCACGTAAAACGATGCTCTTTGGTAATATTACATTTTAGGCACTGAAATATGATGTATGTATAGCTAAAAGGTCCTTCATTCTTTCATCAATACATGCCCTCACTCAGTCTATCTTTCCATTAACTTTTTCTCAAATGTATTTAGGCTTCCACCTAACACATACAAATTCACCAATCAATCAAGAATTATTTTCACTTCCAAAACAGCCAGACCTGTTGACTTTGCTAAAGCTTCTTTTCCCGAGAAAGGCGTTTCCTTCCCATTAGAAGTCAATCGTTTCAGGTTCTCCCGTTGCTCCCTTTACACCACAGCTACGTTTTATTACACTGCACAACGTAATAATGCATGCCTTTATTCCGAGTCCTTAAAATGTATTTATTACTAATTTCCTGCATACTCTCATGCAATGCAGAATTTCAATAAGGTCACAAGTACAAAAGGTTTTTGAGGTCGCAAACGGAAAATCTGTCTGTCTGCAACAGCCAAACAGCCTTTTGACATGTACTAACCCTATTTTGTGTATCAGTAACCTATTACCAAATCGCAAAATAGGGATTGCAAGTCTGCATAAGGAAGGGGCATGTTAAGGGCATCCCTTCCCAATAGCGAGTAGCAGGGTATGTATGAATGTTTTGTAACCGGAATGCAGTTGCAAAATATCCGCAGTTTATCACCAACTTCAAGTATGCAGTAACCCATTGACCTTTGCGAATGTGGGCACAAACATGGTTCCACGGACCACTGCCTACTCTTAAAAAATGAAAACAAAACTTTTCATTTTTGAAATGCATCCCATTTTCATTTCAGGAAAACCGGTTGCATTACCAAAAAAAATGCTTTATTGAAAAAGCAATCACAGACATGGTGGTCTGTTGTGATTTTGGCCATTTCCAATTGGTCACAAATTGCAACCTGCCTCATGAATATTGATGAGGCAGGTCCATTTGCGACCCACTGGGAATCACAAACCGTGTCAAACACACTCTTGTACATCGCTTTTTGCAACATCATAATTGCGAGCAGCAAAAAGTCGCAATTAGGAACTCGCAAAATGTAGCAATCGTACATATGGCCCTAAGTGCTGAAGCTCAAAAGCGACTGACCTCTGCCCACGTAAGCGTTCCCCATATTAATATGAAAGCAGAGAAACTGAGGGATGGCTTTCAGAACTGTCAAAACTGACAGCTCTGGAGAGAGGCTGTCTTAAAGTAATGGGGAAGGGAACATAAGTGTATTAATATTAGATAACAAACAGAAACTTGAATCATAGGAAATAAGTTGTATGATTTCTTTTTCTGGCATCTAATTTTATAATGGGAGTTTAAGTGTTGCTTGTTTCTCAAACATTCAATCAAATAATCAATCAGCATTTGTGAAGCGCAACAAAGTCAACCCTAGGGGTATCTGGGCACGGTGTTCTCTGTCGAAGAGCCTGGTCTTGAGTCTCTTTCTGAAGTCTGCCAGCGAGGGGGCTGTAAGGAGCTGGAGGGGAAGGTCGTTCCAAGTCTAGGCAGTGATGTAGGAGAAGGAGCAGCCACCATTGCGTCTGTGATGGATGCGGGGATGTGTGCGAGGGCGAGTGAAGAGAAGCACAGGTGTCTAGAGGGTTGGATGAATTTCAGCTGACGATTGATGCAGGCAGGTCATAAGTCATGGAGGGCTTTGTAGGCATGTGTAAGGAACTTGAACTGCCATTTCCTCTGGAAAGGGAGCCAGTGGAGGTTTGTCAGTAGTTGTCGAACAGGGTGGGGCCGGAGGATGATCCTTGTGGTATATTTGCAAACATATTGTTCTCTTTTATGTTTTTAACAAATTTGACATTATATATTGTATTGTCCTTAATTTAAAGGGAAGTTATTTCAAAGGGAAGTTGTGGTGCCTGGCACACTGCCATTCAAACAGAATCCCTTATACATACATAGAACATAGTTAAGATTTGAGGTGAAGTTTTTCCTAGGCTATATATTTCAAGAATATTTCATTGATAATTACACCCCGATATGAGCTGATCAGTATATTTACAATACAATTTTAATATAGCTGAACTCCAAAAGTGTGTTTTATCTACTGGGAATTGTTTATTTTTGATTTAAAGAAAATCCTAGGACGTAAATTATTTTCTAAAATCAAAAAATGTAATACATGCTAAAAATGATAACAATGGAGAGTAGTTCCATTCTTTACAACACCCTATATTTCCGAAATTGCTTACAGCACTCCACTGCTCCTAAATCATATACCAAATTACTATTTCATAGCAGATTCTGATACTAGCAGCCTAGACACTTAGTCAAGTAATTGTTGTCTCACACCAACATGTACGCTTACCTTGAGACAAATGCGCCCCCTTATCAGTCCATATGGAACAGGGCCATAAGTGCGAGAATCTGTGGAATTCATTAGATTGTCACCTTCTAACCAGACATGTCCTTTCGGTACCTGAAGGGGAAGATAACATGTATAGAACAGCCTAAATAAAAATGCTTATCTGACTGCTTTTCAGATTTTTTCTTAAATCAGTTTTGCGCTTTATACATTTTCCATCTGCAATAATAAGGGACAGTCTAGGTAAAAAAAACCATTTTAAGCTATCTGATCATCACTAGCTCCAAAATCCGTAGTTTGCAATAGGAATATCTAAACTGCAGATCCTCGATGTTGGAGTAGTGTGACAGGGTCATTAATTTAATAGACTTCAAAGAGGTCATTAGGATGTTGACTGTCACAGTCACCACATGAAAGGGGGCCCACACACTCGTCAACATCCTGAGGCCTGTACCAAGGCTAGACCTGTTAGAAGGCTCGTGATGGACTAAATGGTAATTGGCTGTGGCATCAATTACGAATAATCTCATCATTTTATCGGAGTGAGCTTGTCAACATTCTAATTAAGATCACAGTTCTTTCCACATTGAAGCAGTGTCCACAACACATTATACTGAAATAATGACCACCACCAACCAGAATCACTTTATATAGTTACACAAAAAGTAACAACACGCATTGGCAAGCCAAAAGGTCTTGCTTTTTTTAAATAAGCAATGGCATGTGCATTTTCATTCACTTCAAAAGCTGCAACAACATTTTCCTACTGCAGGTCTCAGTATCGTTGACTGTTACTAGAGGTCCCTCGAATTAGACAGTGTAGGCTCCCATACTTCAAGCCCTTGCTAGAGATCTCCTAGGCATTACCTTGCCTTTTCACAAAGCCTTGGAGTAAGATATACATGCTACAGAATTGGAGATAGGGTAGTTATGGTAGGTTAGGTATAGTATAGTAGGTAGGCTAATCATAATGAAAGTAAGTATGGTAGGTAGGTATGGATTACTACATTTGGTGGATTAAATACAGTAAGTAGGTTATGGTAGGTAAGGTATTGTAAGAATGGTAGTTAGGTATGGTAGGCAAGGAGGTATGGTATGTAGACTTCTAGGGTAGGCATGATATGCGGGTTAGGATGACAGGTTAGGTAGGCAGGTGTGACGGTATAGTAAGTTATGGTTGGTATTTTAGGTTAGATTTGGAAGTCATGGCAAACGAGTTATATATGTATGTTGGGTATGGTAGGTTTGCTTGGGAGATATGAAGGTTGGGTATGGTAGACAGTCGTATTAGACGGAGTACGGTACATAGATATGAATGGTTAGACAAAGTCAATGCGGTTGAAAGGTATGGTATATTAGTTATGGTACGGCAGGTTAGACAGAACTGTTTTTGTGAGATATTTACAAGTTTGTGCTACTAAATAATTTTCTATATGTCATCGGACGTTGGTGTGTCCTGTATTAGGAATCAGAAGGTTCCTATGAAGGCGCCATGTGTTCCTGCTATTTGGGTCTATCTGACAGACTTTTGTTATTTTTGGAGAGCTCTGAGTCTTTTTTCAGTTGGGGTATTCCTTAGGTTGGGGTTAGGGAGGGGGGTTTGGGGTTGTTTTGGGGGTTCCGCACCAAGCTTTCAGGGGATCTGGGCAAGGACCCGGTGCGCAGAATGGGTACTGTGGCACCTCAAGGGGCGCTGGCGTTAGAGGTTGCATTAGCTATCCCCCCCCTTTTTTAGGTGTCATGGGTAGGGACTTAAAGATTGTGAGCCTCAATGTTAGGGTCTGAATAACCCTGTTAAGCGCTAAGCTATCCTCTCGCTCCTAGAGAATGTGGACGGCGACGTGTGCCTACTACAGGAGACTCACCTCCTCTCTAAAGATACTAAATGCATGGCAGATAAACGCTTCCCCCTGCAATTATGATCCTCAAGTCCGGCTAAGAAACATGGGGTGGCTATTCTGTTTAGCGCGCGTACACACTGCAAAGTAATTTCTCAGATTGTGGACATTAAGGGAAGGTTTTTGGCTGTCCGCATCCAATGGGGGGAAACGCATCTCACAGTAGGGTTCATTTATGCTCCGAATTAGAGACAGGAGCCTTTCTTGAGGGCGGCCCTTTCCGAGTTGTTAGCGTCAACGGATGCCTCGATTCTGGTGGGTGGTGATCTGAATGTTGTGATGGACTCGGGGTGGACAGGTCTGAGCAGAGGTCCCATCAGGCTGGGGCCATGTCGAAGGGAGGGAGGCAGTGGCTTCTGGAGGGAGGGTTGCATGATGTATGGCGCGTTCAGCACCCCCTAGAGCGCGATTACACCTACTATTCTGCAGCTCACAAAACGTATGCGCGCTTGGACCAATTTTTGGCCACATCCTCTCTCTTACCTCATCTGTCAGCGGCTGATATCACGCCACGCTCCCTGTCGGATCATGTCCTTATCTCGGTTTTGCTCACCTCCCATGGTTCTCGGCCACCGCCGGCTGGCTGGCGCCTTCGCGACTCCTTGCTTCATTCGGACTCAGTAGTCACGCGGATACGGGACACTATTATCCACTACCTTGCCGATAATGATTTGGAGGGTACACCCCTAGCATCGGTCTGGGAGGCCTTGAAACTGGCAGTGCGGGGAGAGTTTTTAGCTCTTGCAGCGGCGTATTCTCGCCTGCGCAAGGAGAAGCACGCTAAATTGGAGAAAGAGGTAGGCGGCTTGGAGGCGATAGATAAGAGGACTGGGGCTCCTAGGGTCTGGAGGGAGTTGGAGACGAAACAACGCATGTTAAAGCACCTTTTCTGGATAGGGCTGCACATGCACTATTGCGCTTGCGACACAAGTTTTACTCAGCTGGGACAAGGGGGGGGGGAGATGCTGGTGCACAGATTGCGGGCACAAACTCAGTTGGAGACTATCCAATCCATTAGGGTCCCTCAAACAGTTGAGCAATCCACTGATGCCCTCATTGTGGACTCCTTTCGACAGTTTTATCAGACCCTATACAGGAGGGAGGAAGTGGCCTCTGGCGGAATAGCAGACTATTTGGCATCTTGTGGCATTACGCCAGTGTGCCAGACGTCGGCAGACGCTTTAGATACCGCGATCCGCATAGAGGAGGTTATATCCGCGATTGCTCGGTTGAAGGTAGCTAAGTCCCCGAGCCGGATGGCTTTGCTGCCTTATTTTATAAAACTTATTGTGTGGAGCTGGCTCCTCTTTTAACCCGTCTCTTTAACTCCTTCCTTGGTGCGGGGGCGGTGACTCCTTCCATGGCTGAGGCGGCGATTACGGTCATCCTTAAACCTGGGAAAGACCCCAAGGATCGCGGTTCGTACAGACCGATCTTGTTGCTCAATATAGATACGAAACTGTTCACGAGTGTGCTGGGTGCGAGACTCAGCCCCCTCATGGATGGGATCACTGACCCGGACCAAGCAGGATTCATCCCAACGCGGCACGCCAGAGACAATACCAAGCGGCTGCTCCATCTCATAGACTTGGTTCATCGCCCTCGGACTCAGGCCTTCTTGCTTTCTATTGATGCGGAGAAGGCCTTTGACCGGGTTGACTAGGATTACCTATTTGCTGCTCTGAAGGCCTTCGAGGTGGGAGGCCACTTCCTGCGTTGGGTTCAGTGCCTCTATGCGGCACCTAGTGCGGCGGTGCGGGTGAATGGCTGTAAATCAGCCCTCTTCCCCATCACTAGCGGAACGAGACAGGGATGTCCCCTATCCCCGTTGCTTCCTGCGCTCTATATGGGGCCTTTTGCTCAACCGATTCGGTCCAATATGGGTATCACGGGGGTCAAGTTCGGCGCTGATACTCACAAGATTAGCCTATATGCGGACGATGTTATTCTGTCGCTCACCCAACCTCACTCCTCCCTGCGACATTTGTCGGCGGAACTCCTTGAATTCCAAAAGGTAGCGGGATTTAAAGTTAACTACACCAAATCACACATCCTTAATGTCTCCATCCCTGACGCAGACGTGTAGGATCTGCGGCAAGACTTTGCCTTTCAGTGGGTGCACTCTGATAATGCATACCTGGGTATCCAATTATCCCCCTCTTTTGCTAAAACGGTGTCCCTTAATTATAGGCTGCTTGTTGAACAAACTGTCAAAGCCCTCTCTGATTGGTCCCGCCTCAACTTGGCCTGGTATGGGAGGTTGGCGGCAGTGAAAATGACTGTGCTCCCTCGGGTCCTTTACCTCTTTCAAATGCTTTCATTGGGCCCCCCGCTGGGCACTCTTCGGAAACTGCAGGGGCTCCTTAATACGTTTTTGTGGAACAATAAGCGCCCGCGGCTGACGATGTCCCTCGCCACTACCCCAAAAGCGGCAGGGTACTGTGGCACCTCAAGGGGCGGGCTGGGATATCCCCTGCTGAAGGCTTACTATCAGGCATCCTGCCTCCCCTATAGAGCAGAATGGAACAGGCCATTGTCTAGCAAGCACTGGAACATGGACCAGACGGTGGCGGGTTGTAACATTTGGCAGGAGTTGTGGTTACCATGTAAGCACAAGGCGTGGGGCCTTTATTCTTCACCTGTGACCTCCCCAACCCTCAAAGCATGGGACCAATTAGCGCAGCGCAGGGGGTGGACTACCTTTCCCTCCCCAATGACTCCTATCGTTGATAATCTGGACTTCCTGCCGGCGTGGCCGTCTCCAGTCGCTGGCGGGAGGAAGGCTGTAAGAGGGTGGGCTCCCTCTTCGACCTTGATGGCCTGATCCCATTCACCCAATTATGTAAGGAGTACTTCCAGTTGCCAGAGTCTGACGCTTTCCACTATTCGCAGTTCACACACTGGGTGACCCAGCCAGCCATTCTCGCCTCTATGTCTCGCCCCTAGTCGGTGTTTGAAAAATGGTTCGTTTGCAAGAAGGATGACCGCAAGATCATATCTGAGTTATACGCGATGATTCTGCGCCATCCTAAGAAGCAGCATACGAAGGCGCAGGTCTGCTGGGAAACAGAGCTGGGGCGCCCATTGAGGAGGAAGGAGTGGGAGCATATATTTTACCGCGTACACCACACTGCCTCTAACACTGCGGGTACCGAATCGGCCTACAAAGTGGCCGCTTATTGGTACTATACCCCGGCGCACATCAAGGCATGGGACGCAGCGAAGTCAGGCCTCTGCTGGCGGGGGTGTGGCCTTTCAGGGACTTTGGTGCACCTATTGTGGCATTGCCCGAAGCTGGTGCGATATTGGGAGGCAGTCCTAGATGACCTAGATGGTGCATTCCAGATTACATTTCCCCGGGCATCTGAGCATGTGTTGTTGGGGCTTCCCCACCCTCAGTCCCTTCCCTTGCGCTTGCTATGGGGTAGACAGATTGCATTAGCTTTGCTAGCGGCGAGGCAGGTCCTTTTAGCACAGTGGGGTTCCCCGGTTATACCAGACCCGTCGAATTGGATACCAAGGCTTTGGCTCATTTTAGCTATGGAACGTCTCTCACTGGGCATGGATGGAAAGGGCAACGAATACGCAAAGCTCTGGGGTCCGTTCTTACAACTCCTTTCTAAAGACCTACGAGAAGTAACGTGCCCGAAATATCTACAAATTCTCCAACTCATTCCCTTAGAGCCTTAGGGGGTTACGAAGGCTGACTGAATGGTGATAGTGAGAATTGGTGGGTCCTAGAGGTTAGATGGTGGAGTTCAAAGCTGGTGCGGAGGAGCGGGATGGGGGTGGGGGGAATAGGGGGATGAGGGGTAGGCGTGTTTGTGTCTTTTGTTTGTTTTTCTATTAAAAGTGGTGGCTAGATATTTGCAAACGTTGCTCTTACAGCTCAACTCTCTTATGCGGGGTCGCCCTCCGGGTTGTGGGTCCAGACGCTGTGTAATTGCCAAAAGAATACGCCCTGCCGGCAAGTTCATGTAGGCAGCTGGGCTGTGTATTACGTTGCTTCCCCACACAATAAAAATGATTGACTCTAAATAATTTTCTAGCCTTCTTGCTTACAAATCATAGCTTTGTTAATCAGAAACAAAAGCACAAGTTCAATCAACATGATCATCTTGCAGGGATGGTTTGGTGGATAGGAGTGATGATGTACAGCTTACTGTGGATCAAGGTGCTCTATATATCATGCAGTTTTCTAATGGATGATATATGTTTATATATGCTCGAACTAGGTTTTCAAGTTTGCTGAGTGTTCTTTCCCTATGCGTTTTATTTTTCTCATTGCAAAATCCACCCCCAGAGTTCTCAGGCTCAGTTTTCCTAATGGGAGCAAAGAGGAGGAATTAAGGATAACATGTATATGCTGGTATCAGAAGGCACTTGCCAAGTACTCAACATATAGTGATTTCAATTTGTGGCATCCCAAAAGCAAGCAGTAAAGCTACAAACCAGCAGCTAAAATATCATAGTACAAGCAAAGAAAATGCATCAAAGAACGCAACCTAGGTAAAGATACACATAATGTTTCTTCTGCAGTTTGATAAAACCAGCCTCAACATTTCATGGTCTTAGCACACAGCCTATTCAAAACAATGGACAACCATAACAAAGAAATGAAAGCCAACAGCTAAAAATGGCTGGTCCAAAGTGCACACTATCTATATACTTATTTAGATGTATTTTTGATGTAAGGATGACAAGAGCTATCGCAACAGCCAGCTAAATCTGTCTGTAGCATGACCTAAAACCTGCCATGCACACTAAAAACTTGAATTGATGCAAATGTCAAATAGGCATTGACACGGTCACCAGGTCTGGCTTTACAAAGCTGATACAAGCAAACAGGCATCCACCAATGTTCTTAGCATGTATATAGCACAATAAAGTCAGACCTACTGAATTTGCCAATACTGGAAAAGAAATTAGTAACAAGGATTGCTTTCTGCATATAATCCATATATAAATGATAAAGAACTGAAAGTGATAATCAGTGTGACCGAGTATACTTTTCATAAGGAAAATAGTCCCTGGTGCATTCCAATGGAATGATTACAGCCAATAGCATGCAATGAGAAAGAAATGCTCCTCTGGGTGGAGTCAAAGCCCACTCTATGTATATTTGAAAGAGTTGGTAAAAATAGGGCATTCAGATAATAGCCGTATTAAATCAGACAAAAAGAGAACTCGAAACCTCGTTATGTGACTTAAAATCAAGGAATAAGCTGGTAAAGGAAAAAGTAATACCTAAAACAATCATCAGCACCAGTGGAGGAAGTCGATGTGCCACGTGAAGCAGAGAGACACGTAGTCCTAAGAATAATTTTGGCCCTCTGCACTTACTTATTTAACAAATCAAGCACTGGTGACTCAACTTAAACTAGAAGGGGCGGAAAAAATAAATCTCTTTTTCTAGAATAGTAATAGCTCAAGTTAGTTGGGAGGGATAACTTGGAGGCTTGCAATATATTTCAAAATAACTCGCGGAGAGCACGTTGCAGGATACACAACAGAGATCAATGTATGATCTGTAATCTACCTGAAAAGATTCTCGGGGCAAGGTGACAACTACAAAAATATAGGGCCAACACAAGCACAAACAAGTCACTAAAAGAATTTTTGAAAAAATTCATAACCGTTTAAAGGGCACAACTGAAAACAAGCATTGAAAATGCAATAGGTCTCGCAATAGAAGAGTTTGACCTTTTGGTGTTGCAAATGTAAAACTTTTTTTTTGTTTATATTTTTTGCAAATTATAAAAGTATTAATTTTGTTTTTTGTAAAGTGAATAGTTATAAATCTACCAAATGTTAAATTTATAGCATTAGTAAAGTTACATGTTTAGTTTTGTCCTTGTTTACATGTATTTGATGTGCAAACTTACAATTTTGTGTAAAATGTTATAAATAAAGGATAGTGACCTAATGTTGTTTCTAATTTTTAATGCTAAAACTTTTTACATGTAAAAAAGTACAAAACTAAACATGTAAATTACCTAAAGCTATAAAGTTAACATTTGGTTGAATTATAACTATTCATTTTACAAAAAACAAAAGTAAGTCAGTTAAATAAAATGCACGGCTAGAATGGGATCAGATTACAATGTATGTATGAGCATAAACATCTTTGCTATGCAGCAGCACAAGTGGGCAAATATCGGTATGCAACCATACTAAGCGCGCTGAGACGTGCACCTACACTCCAACGTGCACACTGGGTAACATAGGCCTGGAATGTCAGTGTGGCATATCCCAACACCAGCACACACATTGTGAAAGAGGAGACGTATTATCTTTGCACTGGTGAAAGTACATACAGTGCATAAAGCGCAATGAAGAAGGTGGTACGGATGTCAAAACGGGAAGATGGACAAGAGAAAACCATGGTACTGTGCATGCATCTTCTATACTTTAACTGCACGATAATGCACACACCGGGACAGGTCTCATGGAAAGGTTGGTGTTTTTTTTAGCGTTTTATATAGCGCAAACTTGACTCAAAGGTATAGAGTATCAGAGCGCTTTACATAGCACCAGTAACGTTACAAGAGGCACATTCATTTTTATTAGGCGCGGGGAGATTAAGTGATTTGCCCAGAATCACAGGGTGTTGCGCGTCCTTGCCGAGATGTGTTCATTCGGGAAACAACCTTTACAACGCAACTTTTACAACGCACTACCATTACAACAAAAATTTTACAACGCAAAAACCATTACAACGCATGTATTTACAACGCATTTTTTTACAACGCAGGTACCTTTACAACGCATACCATTACAACGTAAGTATTGGTAAGTATATAATTATATTTTTAATTTGATATGTTTGGGTTTTTTTAAGGGGTATTTTTAGGGTTCAGGGTCAGTTTTCAGTTTTTGGGTAAAGGGGTATTTTTAGGGTTCAGGGTCAGTTTTCAGTTTTTGGGAAAAGGGGTATTTTTAGGGTTCAGGGTCAGTTTTCAGTTTTTGGGTAAAAGGGTATTTTTAGGGTTCAAGGTCAGTTTTCAGTTTTTGGGTAAAGGGGTATTTTTAGGGTTCAGGGTCAGTTTTGGGTTTTTGGTATTTTTAGGGTTCAGGGTCAGTTTTCAGTTTTTGGGTAAAAGGGTATTTTTAGGGTTCAGGGTCAGTTTTCAGTTTTTGGGTAAAGGGGTATTTTTAGGGTTCAGGGTAAGTTTTGGGTTTTTGGGTTAAGGGGTATTTTTAGGGTTCAGGGTCAGTTTTGGTTTTTTGGGTAAAGGGGTATTTTTAGGGTTCAGGGTCAGTTTTGGGTTTTTGGGTAAAGGGGTATTTTTAGGGTTCAGGGTCAGTTTGGGGTTTTTGGGGTACAGGGGTATTTTTAGGGTTCAGGGTCAGTTTTGGGTTTTTGGGATACAGGGGTACAGGGTAAAAATAAAATAAAATTAAATTTAAATTAAATCAATTAAATGAAATAAATTAAATTAAATAACATTACATTAAATTAAATTAAAATAGATTATTTTTAATTATTTTAAATTAAAAAAATTAATATATACTTACCAATACTTACGTTGCAATGGTATGCGTTGTAAAGGTACCTGCGTTGTAAATACATGCGTTGTAAATACATGCGTTGTAATAGTTTTTGCGTTGTAAAAATTTCGTTGTAATGGTATGCGTTGTAAAAGTATGAGTTGTAACGTCATACATCCGTTCATTCCTGCAGATGTGTATTCTGTAAACACGGCTCATTCTGTGTGGCCGAGGCTGCTGCAGAGAAGTCTGGATTTGTTGATCGCGCCAAGACACACACATGAATGAACCGATGAGCTTACGGGTTGACAGACACACCACCGGCACAAGCTAGATCCTCAAAGAGCTGAACACACACACACACAGATGAAGACAGGTAATCAGCGTGAAGGTGCGACTCACGGAAACAGACACAATAAACAGACCATTCTCTAGACGTGAAAAGGAAACAGAGGCACATGGAGACACGCACAACACATGGGCAAACAGGTAAGTGTGAGTGACAGAGAAATGACGCTGCAAACGGACCCAGCGACACAGAGATATACTTTAAGCACACAGCAGACAATATAAGTAAAAGCCAGTGCGCACTGACAGATACATTAAAACAGACACAGTGACTCACAGCGATACACACAGACACCAAGACTGGGGAAGCATGGCTACTGATGAGATTGCTTAAGGGTGGTCGTTAAATAAAGTCGCTGTCACTTGCGTTTGCTCTGCCTGTGATGCACACACACCACTTGTTACACACAAGGCGCAGCTCTACCAAGAGTGGAGGGTGAGGAGAACGTAGTGTAATACAGCTGTAGCAGCGTCACATCAGCATGTACATGTGTGCTGAGAACCCCAAAGCTGCGTGTGGAGGGCTCCTAACGTGCAGCGGAAAGAGGGAAAGACCAAATTAAAAAGAAACAGCGACGGAAGGGAAACGTTGCATGCGTACTATTTGTACTTGCAACAGTTATAAATGTTTTTAGATACGCTCGCTGATGCCCCATGGCGATGTCTGTGCTGTAGGAGATTAGAACCCACATCCGTCAGTAAGCAACCCAGTGGGCAACTGAGCACCGTGAATGTGATCTGAGGCGGAGTGGGTGCCCGGGCCTCTTGCTGCCTGACTTGATGCACTCGGAAAAGGTGGGGGAAGGGAACCAATGCATTTGTGCTCGAAAGGTGGAAGGGTGAAAGCAACAAATAAAACAAAGGACTGCGTTTGTGCTTGGAGTGTCGGAGGAAGACTCCTAACGTAAAGCAGAAAGAGGGAAAGCCAAAATTAACAAGAAGAAAACGGAACGATAATTATTTAGAGAAGACATGTCTAAATTGAATGAAAAATATCTTAAGGCTTTTCGAAATCGCTGGATTTGCCGTGGCCACGGGCGGAGGTGGAAGGCGAGCCATGGGCAATCAGGAAAATTAACCCAGTCCGCTTATTACCTGCATAGAGCCGCCCAGTGCAACGTATGACTTAACGGCCATCACCACAAAAAAAGTGTCAAGCAAAAAAATACTTATTTTATGGTGGAAAATGGGCTAAAAAGAAAAGGAGACACGGCCGGCCGGCCGTGAAACTGAAAGCACGGCCGACCGGCCGTGAAAAAGCCTTTGATGCAGCAGGGGGTAATTAGGGGAGGAGAATGGCTGGGCTGAGGCGGAGCGGGAAGAGCTGCTGGCGGCACCAAGCTGACGATTTGATGCTGTGCACGCGCATTTTAACTAATTGCGCTTGCGCATTGAGTTAAAAGTGCACATGCACTTCATCAAATCGCCAGTGAATCGCCAGTGTAGGTAAGCTCTGTTTAAGCCTCTATAGTCTCGCTCTGCTCAATGCGCATGCGCATTGACAGGCGAGAACTAAAAAGGACAAAGATGTGTTCTGATTCACCGTTTTAACAAAACAAATGGAACCGGTGAAAAATATACAGGACATCTATGTGAACTGTCTCAAGCACACCTGTTGAAAACCCTTTGAGGCAGAGATAAATCCACACTCCCTGTGCCCACCACCCAAGTCTGTTTTATCCAATTAGGTCAGTTACAGTTAGTTCATGACAGTAAAAAAATATCCTCCAATGCCGATGCCTCTTTGTAAATTTATGAAGATATATCTGTACCGTAAGTTTTCATTGGTGGTTAAGACAGTGCTATGTGCAAAGCCAAGCAGCACGCTTAGCTACTGTTCAGAAACACTTAAACAGCAGTGTGCTCATAGATACAATGTGGTATTTAAAAAGGAAAATTAGCACTTTGTGAGAAACACAAAACCCAAGGAGAAAAAAAGACAGTTAGCTGGACATTTCACTCGTACAAAACCATAGAAATTGCTCCGTTATAGTTAGTTCTGCTAACTATAACTCACACGCCCGCAAGCCACTGCTGATGATGTCACATATTGCATCATTCATGACATGGTCAGTGACATCACTGATGACATGATCCAGTGAATGTGGTTTAGTTTGAAATTTAAATATGTATATATATATACCAATCTGTAATGAAGATTGAGTGGATATATAACTGTCTGGGTGGAGGATTTAGTAGCTGTCTGACTGTCTGTTTAAGTAAGTAATTAAAAGTGTCTCAATACATGGATTAGTAACTAAACTATATGAATGTGTGCATCAGTGTCTGTTTTGTATATATAACATGCTGCATCAGTTGGTCACTAACTACATGAGTGTGTATATTAGTTATTGATTAGTTGGGTGAGTATTTGCATGGGACACTGAGTTTGTGTGTGGTTGGATGGGGTGTGTGTAACTCTATGCATAGATGTGTGAATGGTTGATTGACTAGGTGTATAGGTTTAAGAGTGCATGTAGAAACAGTTGTTTGGGTGACAGTGTATTTATTTGTGTGTTGGTGAGCAAATATATGTTTTAGTTGTACATCTTCAACAAAGTAAAAAAATAAAAGGCATTGTATGTGAGAGTTGGTGTATATAAATAAGTATATGTAAGAGTCAGTGATTGTGAGAGTAACTATATGAATGAGTGTATAATTGTAATGGTGATTTTTGTCTTTTTATTTCTTTCAAATCTGTTTTATTTTACTAGATAAGAACAGAACACCGGGCCAGATACACACAGCGTTTACCCACAACCCTATTTAGGGCCGGCTGCGTAGTATATAATTAAAAAGGAGACATAGTGCGGTAATTTAAACACAGCATGTCGCCTACAAACCGTGTCGGGCCGGCCGCGTGGCAGACATTAAAAGGCAATACTGATTTGTTGTGATGCTTCACAGGGCCCTTTAAAAAACATCAGTACTATGACAGGGGCACGAGGCCCCGAAGAGAAGGAAGCAAGAGGAGCAGAAAGAAGTAAGACAGATGGGAGTGACAGCGTTTAGATAGTAGTAGAGGAAAAGATCGTGTGAGGGGGGAGGAGGAAGGAAGGCGGGGCCAATGATCTAAGCCAGTGGGGGACCTATGATCTATACGAGGAGGCCACGCGCTGAGTTGGGCCGGTTGCGGGAGCAGCTTGTCGGGATCAGGCAGAAGGATAGCATCTTCGAAAAGGCGCAGCGCTTGAAGCTTGGCGGGAAGATAACGTGCATGTTCTAGCTTAAAAAGATAATTAATTAGGGGTTGTGAAATTGGGGTGAAGCGAGTATCACGCGCTGTAAGGAGCTCCATGGTTATGACATGCCATAGGCGCACGTACCAAGCGGCAACAGGGAGCGCCTCCGTCTTCTTCCAATATTGCGCTCTAAGTTGCTTGGCTGCTCCAAGCATATGCAATGCTAGAGTCCAATCGCTCCGGGTGACAACCTTTAACGTGGTCGGTTTGAATACCAGCAGGACTGTGTTTGTAGACTCAGGCAGGGGGAAACTAAGTACCCGTTTGATGTGACTAAGGACTTCTTTCCAGAACAAGGTCAGGAGTGGGCAGGCCCACCAGATGTGTATGAAATCGCCAGATGCAGTCGAACACCTCCAGCACTTGGGGGGGGGGGGGGGGAGGCAGGGAACATTTTGTGCAAACAATCTGGCGTGTAATACCATTGTGTCATGATTTTATATGTGTTTTCCCTTTGTGGGATACTGTGGAAGACCCTGGGTAGGTCACAACATAAACAACCCCACTGTGCGGGTGAGATTTTTGTGTCAGACGTCAGCTGCCATTTGCGCTGTTATGGGTGGGTAGGCATCAAGGGGGGCTGTTGTAAAATCTGATATGTGTGGGTAATGAGGCCCTTCGACTCGTCAAAGGAGCGGACCAGCTGCTCAAAGGGAGTGAATGGACGAGTAGCTGCCGCCTGCATCTCCACTGAAGCGACCCAATGCCGTAACTGTGCAACTCAGTTCCCAGTGGGAGGTTAAATTCTTCTCTACACTGCGCAAATGTTTTGAGTACTCCCCCTCGTAGAGGTCACAGATCACTCTGCATCCCCCCTGTACCCATCTATCAAAAGCTGTATGCCCGGGGGAATAGGGGGTTGCCCGCTATGGGCGTGTGGGGAGAGGGAAAGGTTGTAAGACCCATGCGCAGACGTCCAATACCATTTTAGTGGGTACCGCCATGTAGGCGCTCCTAGAGCGCGCTGTACGGTGGTGCCACGTGAGGTCCCAGATGGTGTGCCCAGTGACCATCCTGTCCATATGGAACCAGACCTTTTCACTTTCAGTGGTTGTCCACTCCGACGCAAAGCGGAGATGAGAGGCCCAGTAATAGTCTAAAAGGTTGGGACAGGCTAACCCCTCCTCTATCACGCGGCAGCATAAGGATCTTGTGAGAAAATCTCGGTCGGCGCCCACCTCATATGAACATGGTAAGATCGCGCTGTAGGCCCTGTATCTGATGATCGGGGTGGGTAGGCATTGGAATAAGTGTAATATTTTAGGGAGGACCGACATTTTGATGGCGTTGAGCCTGCCCAGCCATGACATCGTCAGAGGTTTCCACCTTCGTAAGTCCTACAGCACTGCCCTTCTACATTCCCGCCAGTTAATTTGGGTCAATGTGTCTAAGGGGGGAGTTAGCTTAAGACCTAAGTATTGGATATGGTCGGCAGCCCACTGATACGGCACGAGTCTCTCCAAGGTAGGTATCTCCTCCTTAGGAATTGTGAGGTTCAAGGCCCAGGATTTGCCATGATTGATTTTGAGTCCTGAGGCCCGTTCAAAAGTCTGTAAGAGGGAGTTTAGAGCCGGGTGAGATAAATGCAGTCGTGAGAGTGTGAGGATGAGGTCTGTCCTCAGTCTTATCATCTCCACTATGGGTTCCACCGCAAGGGCAAAGAGCAGAGGCGACAGAGGACACCCCTACCGGGTACCCCTGTGAAAGCGGAAAGGCTCAGTGAGTTGTCCATTAACCCGGACACTGGCCTGTGGGGACATATATAGTGCCATGATCCAAGAGATCATATTCTGGCCTAGCCCGACTCTACAGTACCGCCCGAAGGAAAGCCCAATCTACCCGATCGAACGCTTTCTCCGCGTCGAGTGATAGAAGGCAAGCTGGTATGTTCCAGGCGTGCACTTTCTCTACCAAGTGTGCGAGCCTACGTACATTGTCAGCCCCTTGACGATTGCGGATGAAGCCAACTTGGTCCGGCTCAAACAAACCAGGCATGTGGAGGTCCAGACGTGTGGCAAGAATTTTGGTGTAAATTTTAAGGTCAGTGTTCAGGAGCGCTATGGGGCGGTAGGAGGCGCATAGCGCAAGGTCCTTCCCGGGTTTGGGTATGAGCGCTATTTCCGCGATGCCCATGGAGGGTGTCGGTCCGTCAGTGTCCGAGAAAGAAATGTACAATCGCAAAAGGTGGGGTATGAGCTGTGTCTTAAACATGCGGTAGAAGGCCAGCGGTAGGCCGTCCGGACCCGGAGTCCTTCCAAGAGGGAGATCCTTTAGCGCCGCCAGCACTTCCTCCGCAGTTAGAGACCCTTCAAGAGCCTGGGCGTGGTGGGGATGTAACCGGTTCCAAGCACACTGGTTTAAGGCATCCTCAATGAGATCTGGGGAAGGTGGTTCTTCCCCCAAGAGTGCAGCATAGTAAGCCCTAAAGGCCTCATATTTGGCCCGCTCTGAGGTGACTTGAGAGCTGTGTGGGAGTTTAATATTAGCTATGTGAGCTTTCACTGCCCATGCCGTCAGACGCCTCGCCAATTGCTTGCCCACCTTGTCCCCCCCTTCATAGTACCGCTGCTTCAAGGTTATTAGGGATCTTTCCACTTTATTGGTGCGTAAAACGCGCAGTTGTCCCCGGAGGTTCGCCAGCCGTCGTCAGGATGCAAACGAGCCTGATCTTGTTTTTCTGCTGCCTTGATGTCTGCAGAGAGGCTATCCTCCAAAAATCGGGTCTCGCGCATCCGCGCAATCGCGAGCGAGGTGATGTGACCTCGAATCGTGGCCTTGAAAGCATCCCACACCACCGGGAAGGGTGTCTCAGGTGTATCATTGCTCGCGAAGTAAGAGTCCATGGCAACCCGTATGCTTTCCCCGTCTGCCGGGTCCCGCAGGATACTCAGCGGCAGGCGCCACCGGGGATTATTAGGGGGGAAAGCGGCCGCGTCCTGCAGGAGAAGTTCGACATGGGCATGATCAGAGAGTGATATAGCAGACATAGATGCCGGCAGCATGTCTCGCACCATGGCATGAGAGATAAATAGATAATCAATGCACGAATACGAGCGATGCACATGCGAATAGAACGAGAAATCCCGTGCCTCTGGCGAATGGTATCGCCATGTGTCCTTCAAGCCCAGGTCTGTTATTTGTGCACGAAGCGTAGACGACATGGCCCCCAACCGGTCCAAGATGTTCCACTGCGGTCCGCCCCAGGGTCCCATACTAGATTAAATTCACCCCCCAGGATCAGCGAGGGGTCGCCCTGTGGGACGTGGTCCCTCAAGAGTGCTCGGAGGTAAGAGTCCTGCATCTGGTTTGGTGCATAGACATTACACAGCGTAAATATGCGCCTCCCAATTCCAACACCCACCTTAACAAAGCGCCCATCTGGACTTCGTAGAGCTTTGATTTCTCCCTGCCTGACACCTTTCCTGCACAGAATTGCCACCCCAGCCGTTTAAATGGTCGCCGTGGCCCAGAATTGGAGTGGATATTGAGGATGCGCCATGCGCTGAACATCTTCTTTTAAAAGATGAGTTTCTTGGAGGAATATGATGTCGGGGTCATGCTGGCGGAGGTAGCGCCACACCTGTCACCGCTTGTTCGGGGAATTAAGCCCCTTTAAAGAGCAGGGAAGGGCCGCGCAGGGTCATTTCTGGCCTGCCAGGGGACACACGCCAGTGCCACAAAGTTACCCGCCCGCTACACTCAGGAACATAAAGAAAGAAGAAGGAGAGGGGGAGAAAAGCAGGAAAGCACAACAGTGAAAAATAGTAAACCAACAATGGCCAACAGGGCCATATTATTCTGTTCCCTTCGCAGGGCATCCTACACCCAAGGGTTTGGATGGGCCCAGAGATGTCACTCCCTCAGGAACAATTGGGGGTAGGTTTGCAGTCTTCCTCAAGTTTGTCCAGCGGGAAAGCCCCAGCGTTCCCCATCCTATAGACAAGGAACTGGGGTGTAAATCAAGATGGTGCAGTAACCAGCAAACCTAGTGAGAAGGGTGCATTTCAACAAGAGCATGCTTCATAATCCAGTGCGGGCGTACGCTTAGTCTATCATGGAGTCGATGGGCGCGAGGTGGATTCTTCCCTATCACCTTCAAGGGATCGTATATGCGCGATGATATCCTACTTGGCCTGCGAGGCAGATTGCTCATCCATGGGCGGCGAACGCGACAACGGGAAACAGTAGTCCAAGATGGTTTGGCAGGCACCCGCTCCTGGCGCTGGGGGCGAGAAGGGCTGGCCGGCGGCGATGACGGCAGTCGAAGCAACTGTGCTGCCTCTGTGTAGGACCGTAACACTCTGCGCTTGGATTCCCATTGGAAGATGAGGGCAAACTGATACCCCCACTGGTATGAGATGTCCATGCTCCACAGCTTCTCGGTCAAAGGCTTAAAAGCACGGCGTTGTCGGAGGGTGTTGGGTGCCAAGTCTTGGAAGATCTGGATCTTGTGCCCATCGTAGCTGAGATCTGGCTTAGCACGTGCCGCCCTGAGGATAGCCTCTTTCTCCATAAAAAACTGGACCCTGGTTAAGGCCCGGATACCTGGTGGGCTCGATCCAAAGCCAGCGGAGAAGCGTACTCATCCTCCCACACCTCGTGCAGGAGTTGCGCCACATGGGTCATGATGTCCTTCCCCTCCGCGCCAAGAGGAACCCCCCGGATGCGGAGGGTATGCGGGCGGCTCCGGTTCTCCAAATCCTCCTGCTTTACTTGCAGCTCTATGTGTTGCTCCTCTAGTGCAGCCAGACGTTGCCACAGTTGCTCCTGGTCCTCCGTGCGGGCATCAACTGTCTTTTCCAGCCCATCCACCCAGTCTCCCAGTTCGGTAACCTCTTTTCTAAGTTCTCGCACACACGAGTGAACCTCTGTGTGCAGGGAGCCAATTTCCATCTTGAGTTCTGACATAAAGGAGGTCATAAATGCCTGGGTTACTGGCATTGTGTTCCCCGCGGCCTCCGGTGCCACCTCAGTGGGAGCTGACGTTCCCACATTGCCACCGCGGACTTGTCTCTGGGGGCCGCAGCCGGATCTGCCTTGCCCCCTCTGGAACGCGTCATCGCCATTCCCTAAGCGTCTCGTTGGCAACCGGGCAGCGTGGTCCATGTGTAGTCACTGTGATGTACACTGAGAGGTCCACCTCCCAAACAGAGCCGCTATATTTCCTATCTTGCAATGTCTGAAAAGGCTGCAGGGGGGTCCAATGCGTAGGGCCCTCCACCCAGACCCTAATCCACCAAGACGTGAGTTATATCTTGCTTAGGCCCACCGCCTCTCCGCCCACTCTACAACAGTACCAGCAGCCGCCACAAGCACGGGCAGCTTTGGAGGACGCGTTCGCTTCCTACTCCCGGGTAAGTGCTTCCCCCTCTTGATACACGATGGCGCCGTGGCTCCACTTTGCAAAATCCAGGTTGAGTTTCACCCTACCGGGGAAGCTCTTTTCCATCTTTGTTCCCCTCAGAGGTGACGGCCTTTTAGTTACTTGTGTTTTGTTCCCGAGTTGGCGTTCCCGCCTTTGTCTGTATTTTTCTTAAACTGTAATGACACCCTCTGTTGTTCTAACATTGCCGGGCTTGGGGCCATCCTTTTCATTTAGTCTGTGGCACCCCCGTTATGTAAACGCTTTTGGGCCTCTAGTATACAGCGGATAAATATGTTAATTTCGATCGAGCACGAATAACAACAGTACGAGAGTAGCTTCAATGTGTGGGGCTGGTTAAGCTTCGATTATCCCACTAGTTGTTTTGAGACTTCTGTTCCTTTGTCAACCGTGCCTATTCAGCCGGCTTTGTTCGCCCCCAATGTATGCACCCCAATTAGGCACAATGCATTTGGCGTTGGGCGCCCTTAAATTATGGCACCAAAACCCGCCACGGGTCTCCTCCATTGATCATTAGCTCCACTGATATAAACGGTTTTGTTTTTACGCTTTGAGAGGTATAAGATCTGTCACTCCCATGGAGGAGCGGTCGGGTCACAGATGACCGTTGCTTTCACTAATTTGGTAGCTAACTGTTCCACCACTCCGTAGTCTCAACACGCGATTCTCGAATTAAGGGTGTGACCGTCTCACCCCCTACACGTAGAATTGCGAATCATCCCTCACCACTGATTTCCCCTACTTGGGTTGTTTCAATTTTTAAGATTCTTACCATGGGTTAACTGCATACTGGTTTCTTACTCCTTTGCAGCTCAAATCTTGGACGTACTCCGGATTAATTCAGGCATCCCCATTCAATGAAGTTTGGAAGGTCCAATTAAGAGGGACAGACACACCACCTCCACGGTTGTGTTCATTTCAGTCGCACGTACAGTAAGTGCACAAGGGCACAGTATGTTTTTCTTCAAATTTATCAAATCTGCCCTCACCTAATTCAGTCGCCTCTATTCACCAGGTGACGCCTCCTTTCTACCGCACATCATTTTTGGAGAGCTCTGGAGCCCACCCCTTCTCCCAACGGTTGGACTGTGAGAGTGGTCCCTCCCCGCCGCTGCACTAATGGTAATGATTAAATAATCCTGCCCAGCTCTCTGGGACTTTTTAAATTTCCCGTTCTCAAGTTCGGTTTTTTAACACCGTCCTTTCCTTTTTCCTTTTAGGTGTCCACCCCCCTTCACACCACACTAGTCCTGATGAAGACCCCAACAGTAAGGGCATAAACACCTACGGATAAGGGGTCGAAATGTCGACTTTAGAAAATCTGCCATCATCCGTTCAACAGTGATCAGTTAACTGTGACTTTATGTGTGATAAATGGCATTGTGTTTTTAATATTTAGAGTATACATATGTGGTATATAAGCATTCCATATACCAAAATTGCCTGTGATTTATTGTCACTATCCCAAAAACCCTACCCATCACTAACTTCCTTGCACTTTCCCCTTCCCTATCTCTGGGGCACCGTTTATGTAATCATTTATGAGATATTTTTTGTAAAGTAAAACATGTGAATAACCACGTTCTTCAATGTGATTAAATAACATTGGATGAAATGAATTTCTCTCTTGTCTCTCTGAAGTTTCACTGTAATCTGTTTTATGCTTTCACCCCCTTGTGATTCTATTACACTGGGATCCTTTCTTTTGCATACCGATAGGTAACTTCAGGCACTGAAAAGCCCTCAACACTGGGCCAGGGAGTTCGAGTGCCCGCTTCTAGGGTCCCAGCTATTCCAGGATTGTTCGTAAAAACCACACACCCCTCCTGTGGCAAGCAGACTTGAAGCCCTTCGGGGCCAGCAACACACTCTGACCAGCTGGGAGGTATCTATCAACCCTCTCTGTGACCAGCGCACCGCCTCTGGCACCGGTCGGTTCACGGGCGTGGTGAGGTCAGCACCGTCATCATGCGAGGGGACAGCACCCCCACCTCCACTGTAGACCACCTCGTGCAACTCTTGACCGCCAGTGTGTTGTTCCCTTGCGGCGGGCCTCTTGCTATCACCCAGCCGGCCCAGGGTAGATCACGAGTTTTCCAGGCCCAAGGGCGGGCGACCCAGTGCGTCCAAGCCGCCCGTCTCCGATGACACCAGAGGCCAAGTTTATCACGCTACGCTGTGCCTCTCAGCCGTGCCCCCGACCTCTCACTTGCTGTAGCTCAATTGTCCCGGTCTCCCCCTCCACCTCTCCAACCAGCGCGATGTGGATTTCAGGCCTCTTTAGTGTTGGGGCGGGCCGACCAATGCCTCCAGGCCATCCCGCTCAACAGTCACAAAATGGTGGGACGCCCACCCTGAGCCAGGCGACCCCCCCGCAGTCACCCGGCTGCTGGTGTGTAACCGCCCTCTGCTGTGTCCCTCTGAACCCCTCCCCCCCCAGGCAGTGTCACGGGGGTAGAGGCTTCGCGTAGGGTGCAGGCTCCCCGGGTGCAGCAGCGCACAGGGTCCAGTGCCTCAAGGCCACCCGGTGTGAGAGTCAGAAAATGGCGGGGAAGCCCGGGTCTTGCCGTGCCGCTCACCTGTAGCCCCCTGTCTCAGCCGCGCTGTACCTGTTGCGGTTCCTGATAGCCCTGAGATGCAGTGTCAGCATTCAGCCCCGTCAGGATCTGCACCGCTAATAGCCTCCAGGCGTGTGCCGCAGGGTAGGTTCTGCCAGGCCGCTCAGACGTACCCTCCTCCAGCCCCGATGCAGGCTCTGCCGACGCGACCTTCAAAGCGTCGTCAGCCCGTCTGCCTCAGCCACAACCAGTCGCTCAAGGGCCATAGCGCCGTTATGCCCGCCGCCGCCGCTCTGCTCGGTCCCCTATGTGCAGGGGTCCCGGGGAGTCACCAGGGAGGGCTCCTCCAAAGACCTCACAAGATGGCGGTCAGCTCCATCAGGCCGCCAATCCCCCGTCGCACTCTATGCCTCAGACCGCTGTCGGATAGTGTGCAGCCCCTCAACTGGCCCCCCCATGTCATTCTCTCCAGGGGTGGCAGCCACAGCTTCCAGGCGAGTGCCGCAGGGTAGGCCCCGCCAGGCCACTCAGTCGTCTCCCGCCTCTGCTAGCTTCGGTGCGGGCTCCGTCGGCGTGATCTTTAGAAATGTCGCCGGTCCAACCACTTCAGCCGCCACCAGTCGACCAGAAGTCGCAGCGTCGCCAGCCGTCCCCGACTCACAGGGACCCCGAGGAGTCCACAGAATACAGGGTGGGCTCTGCCAGAGATCTCACTCGATGGCGGGCCACTCCACCAGGCCTCCTACTCCCCTCCGTCTTCTGCCCTGCAGGCTGCTGGCGGACAAAGTGCAGCCCCTCTACAGGCGCCCCAGATCACAGCGGTCAACGTCCACCCCCAGGACAGCAGTTACAGCACCCCAGCTCCGCTTTAATTGCATATGATGTTAGCGGACCGCCGGAGCTCCCCGGAGACACGTCTCACCGCATCACTGGCAAGACCAGGCCCCCGTAATGGTGATTTTTTAACATAAGAACTATGAGTTACTATGTGTTTCAATAAATGAGGTGTTGGATAATTATGTAAGTAAGTAAATGTAAGTGTGATACATTTTTTTCAAGAGTGAGTAGGATGACTGCATTAACGGCTAAGATGACTGCTGATGTGTCAATGTCTAAATATGTGTATAAGTGCATTTTGATAGTGTTCTATTAATTAGTGACTGCATATATAAATAATTCTGTTGAATGGGTAGTTGTGTGTGTAGACTTAGGAATCAGTGAGTGGGTATGTAGAAACTGGTATTGGTGTGTCAATGGTTTCCAATATGGTACTCTGTATTTTACAGTGAGTGATGAAAGGTTATACTAGTGTATTATGAGGTGTATCAGATTGTCACGTGGATGATGTCATTTGAGATGTCATCAGTGATGTCATCAGTGATGTCACTGACCATGTCATGAATTGTGCAATATGTGACATCATCAACAGTGCATTGCGGCGCATGAGTTCAAGTTAGCAGAACTAACTATAACAGAGGAATTTCTATGGTTTTGTACGAGTGAAATGGCCAGCTAACTATAACACCCCTGAAACCTATGGCTTTTTTCTGTGAATTTCTAAGGTTTTTCAAATGCTTATTTGTAACTCTAACCTCTCTGAAACCTATGTTTTTTTCAGTGAATTTATACACACATTACTACTTGCCAATCAAATGTCAATATCGTTTAGTGACTTTGTCACTTGACGTTGTATAGATGGCGTCCTTGTATAACGCTGTAATCAAGAAACTTAAAGCCTCTGGTTTATTTCCAAAATCTTGTTTTTTTCAGTGAATTTCAAAGGTTTTTTAAATGCAAATTTTTAAGAGTGATAGTAGTTGTACCTATTTTTTTGTACTGATTTTTTTTAAATTAAACTGAAATATTTTTTTTCGTTTTCATTTTTTATTTTAATAAATTTATATTATTTTCTTTTTTTTTTTAAATGTTCCCAATTTTTTTTCGGAGTCGTGCACTCAAAGCGTACACATCACTGTGGGTGCGTGGATTCTAGCCACTATTTTAGAAAAGCTGTGAAGGATCCGCGTACGGTGTGTGAGGGCTGCATGTTTTTCAGTAACATCATATACATTTTATATTACGTGATGTGCGCGATTGATATGCGACCAGTCCGCAACGCCCGCTCCTGCGCATTCACGACACATGCGCATTACGGTACGAGACGCTCTCCCGGTGGCGGGTCCCGCATGACGTCGTATACCTGCTGGGGCGCGCGACTCCCGCAAAAGAAATTATGTTCCAAAATGATATGTATGTGTCTTTAATATACATATTACTGCCAGAGATTATCTAAGATATTCATATAAATAATATATTTGTACTTATAATAAACTTATATTATTTTTAAATATTTTTTTGCGAAGTCGGATGCATGCATTGTGAGCGCAGAGAACCAGGTCAGCAGAGCTGCTGTAAAGCCAGAGAAACCACGTCAGCAGAGCTGTTGTACAGCCAGAGAACCAGGTCAGCAAAGCTGCTCTAGAGCATAAGAAGCAGGTCAGCAGAGCTGCTCTAGAACCAGAGACCCAGGTCAGCAGAGCTGCTCTAAAGCCAGAGACCCACATCAGCAGAGCTGCTCTAGAGGCCGAGAACCAGGTCAGCAGAGCTGTTGTAGAGCCAGAGAAACCAGGTCAGCAGAGCTGCTTTAGAGGGAGAGAACCAGGTCAGCAGAGCTGCATTAGAGCCAGAGAACCAGGTCAGCAGAGCTGCATTTGAGCCAGGGAAGCAGGCCAGCAGAGCTGCTCTAGAGCCAGAGAAACCGGGTCAGCAGAGCTGCTTTAGAGGGAGAGAACTAGGTCAGCAGAGCTGCTTTAGAGCCAGAGAACCAGGTCAGCAGTGCTGCTTTAGAGCCATAGAACCAGGTCAGCAGAGCTGCTATAGAGGCAGAGAACCAGGTCAGCAGAGCTGATTGAGGGAGAGAACCAGGTCAGCAGAACTGCTTTAGAGCCAGAGAACCAGGTCAGCAGAGCTGCTTTAGAGCCAGAGAACCAGGTCAGCAGAGCTGCTTTAGAGCCAGAGAACAAGGTCAGCAGAGCTGTTCTAGAGCCTAAGAACCAGGTCAGCAGAGCTGCTCTAGAGCCACAGAACCAGGTCAGCAGAACTGCTGTAGAGCCAGAGAAACCAGGTCAGTAGAGCTGCTTTAGAGCGAGAGAACCAGGTCAGCAGAGCTGCTTTAGAGGGAGAGAACCAGCAGAGCTGCTTTAGAGCCAAGGGACTAGGTCAGCAGAGCTGCTCTAGAGCCAGAGAACCAGGTCAGTAGAACTGCTTTAGAGGCAGAGAACCAGGTCAGCAGAGCTGCTCTAGAGCCAGAGAACCAGGTCAGTAGAACTGCTTTAGAGGCAGAGAAACATGTCAGCAGAGCTGTTGTAGAGCCAGAGAACTAGGTCAGCAAAGCTTCTCTAGAGCCACAGAACCAGGTCAGCAGAGCTGCTGTAGAGCCAGAGAAACCAGGTCAGCAGAGCTCCTTTAGAGGGAGAGAACCAGGTCAGCAGAGCTGCTTTAGAGTCAGTCAGAGAACCAGGCTAGCAGAGCTGCTTTAGAGTCAGTCAGAGAACCAGGCTAGCAGAGCCGCTTTAGATCCAGAGAACCAGGTTAGCAGAGCTGCTCTAGAGGCAGAGAATCAGGTCATCAGAGCTGATTTAGAGGGAGAGAACCAGGTCAGCAGAACTGCTTTAGAGCCAGAGAACCAGGTCAGCAGAGCTGCTCTAGAGTCACAGAACCAGGTCAGCAGAACTGCTGTAGAGCCAGAGAAACAAGGTCAGTAGAGCGGCTTTAGAGTGAGAGAACCAGTTCAGCAGAGCTGCTTTAGAGGGAGAAAACCAGGTCAGCAGAGCTGCTTTAGAGCCAAGGGACCAGGTCAGCAGAGCTGCTCTAGAGCCAGAGAACCAGGTCAGTAGAACTGCTTTAGAGGCAGAGAACCGGGACAGCAGAGCTGCTCTAGAGCCAGAGAACCCGGTCAGTAGAACTGCTGTAGAGGCAAAGAACCAGGTCAGCAGAGCTGCTGTAGACCCATAGAAACCAGGTCAGCAGAGCTGCTTTAGAGGGAGAGAACCAGGTCAGCAGAGCTGCTTTAGAGCCAGTCAGAGAACCAGGCTAGCAGAGCTGCTTTAGAGTCAGTCAGAGAACCAGTCTAGCAGAGCTGCTTTAGATCCAGAGAACCAGGTTAGCAGAGCTGCTCTAGAGGCAGAGAACCAGGTCAGCAGAGCTGATTTAGAGGGAGAGAACCAGGTCAGCAGAACTGCTTTAGAGCCAGAGAACCAGGTCAGCAGAGCTGCTCTAGAGCCAGAGAACCATGTCAGCAGAACTGCTTTAGAGCCAGAGAACCAGGTCAGCAGAGCTATTCTAGAGCCTAAGAACCAGGTCAGCAGAGCTGCTCTAGAGCCACAGAACCAGGTCAGCAGAACTGCTGTAGAGCCAGAGAAACCAGGTCAGCAGAGCTGCTTTAGAGTCAGTCAGAGAATCAGGCTAGCAGAGCTGCTTTAGATCCAGAGAACCAGGTTAGCAGAGCTGCTCTAGAGCCAGAGAACTAAGTCAGCAGAGCTGTTTTAGAGCCATAGAACCAGGCTAGCAGAGCTGCTCTAGAGCCAGAGAACCAGGTCAGCAGAGCTGCTGTAGAGCCAGAGAAACCAGGTCAGCAGAACTGCTTTAGAGCCATAGAACCGGGTCAGCGGAGCTGCTTTAGAGCCAGAGAACCAGGTCAGCAGAATGTTGTAGAGCCAGAGAACCAGATCAGCAGACCTACTGTACAGCCAGAGAAACCAGGTCAGCAGACCTGCTGTACAGCCAGAGAAACCAGGTCAGCAGAGCTGCTTTAGAGCCAGAGAACCAGGTCAGCAGAGCTGCTTTAGAGCCAGAGAACCAGGTCAGCAGAGCTGGTCTAGCTGACACTGACACTGACTGACTACTCTCTACTACTCTTTTTCTACTACTCACTCTCTACTACTCTCTACTACTCACTCTCTACTACTCTCTACTATTCACTCTCTACTATCTCTTTTCTACTCACTCACTACTACTCTCTACTACTCACTCTCTACCACTCACTCCCTATCTACTACTCTCTCTCTACTATTCACTCTCTACTATTCGCTCTCTACTATTCGCTCTCTACTATTCGCTCTCTACTATTCGCTCTCTACTATTCGCTCTCTACTATTCGCTCTCTACTACTCGCTCTCTACTACTCGCTCTCTACTACTCGCTCTCTACTACTCGCTCACTACTACTCACTCACTACTACTCGCTCTCTACTAATCACTCACTACTAGCTCTCTACTTCTCGCTCACTACTACTCTCTACTACTCACTCTATTACTCACTCTCCGCTACTCTCTCTACTACACACTCTCCGCTACCCTCTCTACTACTCACTCTCTAATCTCTATTACTCGTCCTCTACTCTCTACCTATCTACCTCTCTCTACCTCTTTCTCTACTACTCTCTACACCTCTACCTCTCTACACGCATGCATATGCACATATATATACACATGCATATGCACATATATATGCATATATGTATGTGTATATATATACATACATATATATAATCTGCATATCTATATAAATACAAATATAAATGCATATATACATATACATATATACATACATATGCATGTTATGTACATGAAAGTTTGAAAAACACTAATAAAAGCAAAGCTAAAAAACCACCTAATTACAAACAGAATTGCTTTAACTGAAACGAGGGCGAGACCTATTGCATTTTCAATGCTTGTTTACTTTGGTTCCATCAAGAAGGCATTCAGATGTGTCACACATTTGCCATAAGTTCTGAATGTTAGCACTCTAGTTGCTCATTAGATCACTGTAGTAAAGCTACTGCTCACCAGGGAAGTCTGCTGCTGCTATTCAAAGTGCATGTTTCAGTCTGCATGTTAGAATTTTTTAATGAAATAGAAGAGAAGTTGAGACGTCAAAATGTGCCCTAATTTTTCTTTATGCAGTACTAATCATAATTTCTATGGCAAAATGAACCCCCTCATTTTGTTCCTTTGCAAATTAAATGTTTTAAGTGTTACCACTCTACTCAAATCAAGATGGCTTCAGGTTTGACATACTTTTGTCATAAGTAAGACAGATAGCGCTCTAGTTGTTCTTTAGAACACTCTGGGACATTCTGTCATTGGGCTATACTTGGGCTACATCTGGGTGATATTTGTGCTACAATTGGGCTCTTTTGTCATCTTGGGAGACTTATTTGTTATGAAGGTTCCTAATTTCCTCATTTACTACAGTCTCCTCAGTAGGAAATACTTTCAGTTTTTTACATTGATTCCATCAAGAAGGCATTTAGATGTGTTACACATTTGCCATGAATTCAGAATGGTAGCACCCCAGTTGCTTATTAGATCACTGTAGTAAAGCTACTGCTCACCTGGGAAGTCTGCTACTGGTATTGAAAGTGCATGTTTCAGTCTGCATGTCAGAATGTCTTAATGAAATAGAAGAGGATTTGAGAAGTCACTCAAAATGTGCCCTAATTTTTCTTTCTGCAGCACTAATCATACTTTCTATGGCAAAATGAACCCCCTCATGTTGTTCCTTTTTAAATTAAATCTTTTAAGAGTTACCACTTTATTCCAATCAAGATGGCTTCAGGTGTGCCATACGTTTGCCATAAGTAGGACTGTTAGCGCGCTAGTTGTTCTTTGGAACACTCGGGGAAGCTGCAGTAGAACACAAAGGAATCAATTGACAGTCTGTCCTTGTTGGATATTCGTGTTTTACTGAGAATGTCAGACTTCATTCGCACATGACTGAGCAAGAATGTGAATTTACAGAAAATATGCTCTCAGTTTAGCTTATAGATCACCTTCAAACCTCTGTGAGAAAAGCATGAGAAAATAGTTTTCGCTCAAACATGATTCATGATATCCCAGCAGAATGCTTTTTCACATGGTAAAATCACCTTAGAACACACCACAATTCCTAAAATGAGTATGGTACCATCAACAAATGATTTATAATGTAACTAAAGTCTTAAAACCTTCTATTAACTGCAATGCTTTTTAATGAGGTGCAATCATGTATATTGGTCCCAAGATGGCTGCCAACACTGCTTGGATGAAGTGCTGACAGCCAATCAGATCTCACGATGAGATGTATATGTTTTTTATTCCTTTAATATCTAAAAAACTACGGAACAGATTTACACCATTTAAGCAAAAGGCACAACTCTGAACCAAGGTCTACCTCTCTGCCAAATTTGGTGTAATTCCGTTCAGCAGTTCGGGCTGTAGCTGCGATTAACGGTCCCTATGGAAAATTGCATGGTGAAAACATGTTTTGGGACCCCTCTTTTTTCTCTGTCCCTGCTTGATGAATCACCCCGAGACTTTCAGGATAGGAGCGGACCGGAGTGGGCCATACGTTTTGAAAATTCGTCAACCGGCGCCAAAGTTATTCCAAATAGAATGTTGCAGATTTCCTATGGAAAATAGGTATTAACTATAACTACACTTATATATATGATTATTGAAAAAACACAGGCCGTAGTCAATAAATAACTAACATTTTTAGATACTATTTGTGTTCTGTTTAACGTAAACTCAGCAACTGACCAATGCATGTATTATACGAAATCTCTGCATGTTCACCAGTTGTTGAAATGTTTCTGCTTGAGGGTGACGGTTTAATATTGATTTGATTGATCGCATAGGATGAAATTTCAGAAGTTAACGACACCAGGCTAATATCTGGCATTATCCATTGCATCCTTAACTTAAAGATATGTTTTTTACATGCAGAAAAATGCAACATTTTCAGCTGTAAGGGAAATATACTCATCAGATGAATGTTACTCGATATAGAACGCCAAATGTTCATTTATTAAACTATTATCCATTGCTTTCTAGATACAAGAGGATTTTCTGAAACAAAAGCAAGTACACTCAGCTACTCACTATAAGAATCAGAAGAAAACTTGAGCTGCACCTATGAATAGTTCTAAGATACACGGATTCTAATAAAGAATACAGAAATCTAGCCTAGCACATCAAGTCTCAAATCTCTGACAGATCTTAATGCATTCCAATGGAACCAACTCCAGGAACGTGGAAAGATACGGCAAGACAGCCAGAAGCACAATATGAGATAGTAACACTATTATGGGTGGAGCCAAAGCTCACTCTCTTTATATTTTTAAGATTTGATAACAATAAGTCAGTAGATAACTGTGCTATCAAACTAGACCTAAAATAGCTCCTGGGCTTTGTCACACTGAAGGACGACTAACATTGCAGAGATGTACTACTCTGACCACACAGCACTGAGAGGGCTCCTGAGCCGCATTTCGTTTGAGACCCACAGTGGAAGGTTACTTGAGAGGTATACTTTCTTTGGATGACTGCAAAACAAAAGCAAATATTGTGCAGTTCAAGAAAACAATATCCTCCATTCAAACAATGCATTATTTCATACCAAACATCGTCTGAAAGTGGAGTTAAATAATGTATTGCACTATCAGACGTTTCTATGGAGTCAGAAAGCATAATAATAACGAGTAGGGAAAAGAGTTACAAAATGGGAAAAAATTAACCCTGGGCGTAGTGTGCGTAGTGGGGCTACCCGAAGCTACGCAAAGTGGGTGAGAAACTACGCAGACCCACGCACTTCGCGTAGCCCCACTACGCGCCGCATGCTCCCCTCCCCAACATACCTAAATTTAGTAAATGGGCAATTAAAAAGAAATAAAAGGCACTTACCTTGTCTGCGGCGTCCCGGGGCTCCCTCTGCTCGTACACGCCACAGTTTTGATAACCAATGCGCTTGCGCGGCCGAGAATTGCGCGCGCGCGCAGGCGGGCATGCATGCGCATTGGTTATCAAAACTGCGGTGTGAACGAGCAGATGGAGCCCCGGGACGCCGCGGACAAGGTAATTGCCTTTTTTTTCTTTTTAATTGCCCATTTACTAAATTTAGATATGTTCGGGAGGGCGGGAGGGAGGCAGGTGGCGGGCAACTTCGCTACGCCCAAGGAGTGGGCGTAGTGTTGCCTGCTTCGCCTACTTTGCAAAGGGCGGAGTAGGCAACACTACGCCCACTTTGTGGGCGTAGCGAAGTCCTTCGCCCAGGGTTAGAAAAATAAGAGAATAGGCGCTAGTCGGGCTTAGGTAAGAGGAAGAGAGAATTTGAAAATAAGAGACTTAGATTGAGCAGAGCAAGAAGGAACACCATTTCTTAGATCTACAAAAGGAAACAGAAGATTTAATGAATTCAAAATGATATGAAGGGACTGGCCCATGGATGATGCTTATCCACCTAGAAAACAGTGGAAATCTTGAGGTAAACCTGAAGTGATACACTGAATTTAGGCAGCTTTTTCTCTTACATCAGCGAGAAGGGCATGTTAGTCATAAGGGTCCCAAGGACCCAAAACCACCCACAGCCCTGGACAATTATTTTGAGGACTATCAGCCTAATTGATAAAAAAGTAAAGTAGTGGAGGGTGCGAGTTAAATATTGAACTGTACATTATGTAGAGTCTGAAGATGAATTTTATATCAACCATCCATTCCACGGACCAGCGTGTAATTGCTCTCCCAAAACTGCCAGGTCAATGCGATTATTACAACCTATGACAGAGAAAAAATATCACCTGGGCTAGACATGCACAAAGTTTCGCAACAGATATGATGAAGGAACATATCTAAAAAGAAAGAGGAAGACAACGTTGCCACACATCTCCCTCTTTTCAAACAGCAAAAGAAAAGAATAGATAAGCAAAACCAAAAGCAATACACAAGAATTTGCAAGAATATTAAAAGTGGGATAAAGACCCAAGCCAAAATACTTTTATATTTTTTGATAAAGGAAGCCTCTATTTAAATTTCAACTCATGCAATCCTACATACGAAAAAGTATTTTAAAATAAAGTAATCACTTTAATTGGCATCATGGACCTTTATCATAACTAGATATTTCATGCTCACTTTTGTCCAGCCAAACAGGTTTTTGAACATCATATCTGTTATCCTTTTCAGCACCTTTTCCACTTCTTGCTTCCTTTCCATGATCACACACTATTTCACACTCCTTACATCCCCATTCATCTCTTCCAGGAGGAACATAAGGGTTACCTTTCCTTTCGTGTAACAAATCAAAATGGATTTTGCCAACTGTTGCATGTGGTGTCAACTGGGGGTGTGGAAAATTCCCAGAATTTGCTTCTGCGTAATTACACTAATGTTTCAGAAAAAATATGCGAAATTCTGCATAATTAAGCAACGTGTGAAACCAGTGAAATGTGTCCTTGCATCCATTTTGGACAAGATGACGCATTTTGCACTAAAGAAAATGGTGCAGGAAAAACCACAAGCGCTACAAACAGCAGCACGTCATTGAAATAATTGGCGAACTGACGTGAGCCAAGGACTGCAGTTTTTTCAGTAACTATATAGGTTATTTTTTCTTTATTGTTTACAAATCTTTTTTAAACTTATGTATGTGTAAAATGGTGTCACTATGTATAACAAATAAAGAAATCAGTCAGTTGTTTGTAACGTCCCTACTAGTTTGCTGCATAGTTCTAAAATATGTGCTAGTCAAAATATGCCTAAATCCCAGTCTCCTATACCGTACATTACAGATAACTACCAACCATTAACAAATGACAAAAATGCTCACTCAAGATTAAATAGCTATCTCTTAAGCCTTATTAAATGAGGGAAGGAAAGATATAAGTAAGGCAATCTTAAATACCTTGTAACACCAATGGGCGCTAAGTCAAATATTAATTAAAAACTGATATCAATGAAGAGACCAAGAGAAGACTATAATCTTTCCAGGTACACTTCGAAAATACCTTACCTGATAAAGCCCTTCTTATGCAATTTTCAAGAATTATTGCTGATAAAATTGAGACTGAAAATAAATATATCACTTCCAGTTAAAGGATCAGCTAATTAGCATATTGAAGGCATACCAGCAAAACAATGATGGGAGAATTAACCTGACTGATGGCCATCCTACTGTCTATACTGAATTGCAAGGTGCTGATTTAATCTTGCCTTGACGCTCAAGGTGAAGAGGTGGACCCACTAGAAGCACCCCCAGAAGGGATAGGATAGATCACAGTCACCTGCCCTACCTGACAGGGCCTCAAATAAAGGGACTCTAGAAGTAGCAAGATGCCGTCAGCACTATGTATTGGGGTTCGCAGAAGTACCTTGGGTCACATGTGCGACCTCAGATGACAGAACTGGGACTTACAAGATGGGATTTATTTGCCAGTGACACGCCTGAGGGGTGGGGAGGGAGGGGGGATGTTGCGGGTAAAGGGCCTTTAATCCAGAAATCGGACACGTACCAGAGCTCACATTGGATACTTCTGAAATACGGTCTGGGAGTTGACAAGTGGGAGGGAGAGTATTATGAGACTGGGAATGAACATCACTACATTTTCCCAACTACTTTCTAAGACATACAGGAAAGTGGAGATTTATGATCCTGATCAAAATACCGCATGATGCATTGAAACCGAATGGAACTTTATGTAAACTTCAATAAAGTTTGTTTAAAAAAAAAATCAGTGTTACAGAAGCTGGCAAGTTTACGAAGCAGGGCCAGACCATTAACGCCATTCAATCAACTTACTAATTTGACACACTCATAGCCACTAGTGATGGGGTTGAAGTGGAGGAAATTTTGGCTGTTTTCACAAGAGTGGGGTCGACAAGTGAAAATGCCAAGGCCCTTTCTGAGAAATAAACAGGGACTCCAAGTTATTTCTGTCCTTTCTAGCATGGTTTCAGCTGCATTCCCTGGCTCGCCATCATCTCTTTGGAACAGACTCATCTAAAGTGTCTCTCGCACTGTTGCATCTGTCAGTCGACAGGCCATCGTGAGACACCCTCTGATTCTTAAGCAACACCTCTGCTTCTTCAAGTATGGTGACTTCTTGCCCAAAGTTCAGGCAGTGTTTGAAGAGGCCTGACAAAAAGGGGACTCAGTTGTTCCTAAGAAAAGAGTGATACGGTCAAGGAAGGAAAGAGGTTGATAAGAGGGTAGTGCTCAGTGGAGGACAACCCTGGGCATCCCATTAGTTGGAATGAATGGCCTCACACACTCTTGCAAGTGTCATGCTTCATCATCGGCCGTTGCTCCTCGTTGGACAGGCGGTGCAATGTCCAACGGGCTCACCTCTAGGAGGGGCTCTTTATCGGAGATCTTTTTTCCAACAGCCTGTGGGTGAAGTGCAAGTGAGGGGCCAGATAAGAAGTGAATAGTGTAGGTGGGTGTGTTAAAATATAGCAAGGGATACCGGAGAGCAATTTATTCTGGTGGTTCCCATGCTATAAGTAAAACCAGTGGGTAGCCTATGATCGCCAGAGGTTAGGTTCTGTATCACGATCTAGGACTACAAAGCGTTCTGTGAGGTCAACATGTTTCTCGCTTCTGCAATTCTGCTGCGATTCTTCAGGACCTAAATTATTTATACATCTATCACAATGAAAGACCTCTAAGAGTGTCAATCTCTAAACATCATTGTTACTGTTGTACTACCTGGTTAAAACCGTTCTTGCCTACAGGTCAAGGAGTACAGGTGTCAACAGTACCCGGTAGGTGTGACTTCAAGGGAGAGAGCCAATAGGGGTTTAATGGTTCTCAGAGCCTTGGTCCAAGCTCTTACGCCTACCCATCGCTACCGGGATCCGGATAGTGTTTGAAGAGGGACATACATCATGCTCATGACGCTTAAGCAGGGATCCTAGGGATTGGCTCCTTATATCACCCTTGATTCCACAACATGGGATCCCCAGGTAACCTTTGCCACTGTGTAAGATTCTGGTTTTCATTGACATCGCCTGCTGAGATGATCACGCCGCTCCAACATCAGGGTAGTCTGCGAGATTTTACTCCAGTGGGTGGTGTTAATGGTGGTTTACGATAATTAGTTTAAGATTATATGAATCTCTCTCTCTTTCGAGCCCCCTTCTCACTTTCCTTATCAAGAATTGGATCCTATAGATTGCTTAAGTGTTTACTGTTAGTGCATGCATCGTAAAAATAGAAATTGTGCATGGTTGATGTGGGGTGTAGCTCAGTGACTCATCGGATCATTGAGAGGCACAGAGTTGTATTTATTATAATCCGTTAAAAATCAACGCTGATATTCTATATCTCATGTTTCAATAAAAAAAGACGGTTCAAACTGATTTAATCTTGCCTCAAGAACCTCTCATCATTCCAAAAATGGTGGCTTCTATGCAGATTATATTGTAGCAAATGGTTAAATGATTGTTACGAGCAGGGTCAAGACTGATTTGCATATGGCTGTAACCACACTGGGGTGACGTGGCGAGTAAAATAAAGATGGGTTAAATCCAGAGCTTTGACAGGGGGTCAGTGTTTGAAAAGTTTTGACACTCCGTCCATGATTCTTTTTTTTTTGTGTTTTCAAGATTTATAGCCGTGTTTTTTCCAATGAGTAAACCACTTTCCGTTCAAATCCGTCAGTTGGATGCCTTTCTTAAATGAGTTACAAACACCTCTGTGATTTACTGAATCTTTGCACTCTTCAAGAACATCTGCATAATTATGTAATCCTAACTACCATAATCCAGGGCATTATGACACACATTCTCTGACCTTTGAGGAAAGCCTCCGCAGGAATCCCACCAGCTTCTAAAGCCTCATCAATCCCTCAATCTTCTACATATGCTAGGATCGCACAAACCCACATGGAACAGGGTTTTTACTGCTTGCTATCCGCTCCACTGATCCTGCTATGTATATGCTGTACCCCACTGATGGTGTTCGCAGGTTTGTGTTGTGACATTGGCAACTGTGAAATGTGTACTGCAGCAATATAAGGGGGGAAAGGGGAGTCACACTGGATGTCAGGCCCCATGAACACTATGCCTGTAGCCAGACCAGCAAATGCTGAAGCATTAGCTCTCACAGCCAACACAGTTTCGAACTTGTAAGAGAACTGATGGATGAAGGTCTGTGTGGAGAAATGTAAAACATTAGAAATGCACCAAACAGGGGGCGTGGCTAAGGCGCCGTGCGAGATGGCCGCCTAGAGCGTTTTCTCTCCCACACGGGATGGACTTTTGCTCTTGTGTGCGGACTATGGCGCTTTTTCTACCTTCCGACTCCCGCATTGCTCGTCGTAAGTTGTGCTGCAACTGGTGAGCCCTTCTTTTTAAGCAAAACGTCTCCCTGCTTGGAGTTTATCGCGGCGGTTCATTTTTCTTCAGAACGAACGCTGCCGCCGCCATTTTAGACGCGCGCATCTTCAATTTCCTCCGTAATGGAGCTTCGTTTGTTTGACAGTATTTCTTTACCTGGGCATTTCTGAAGCCGTTTTTTTCAGCGAGAATTGCGGCGTTTTCTAACAAAAACACCCTGCTTGCCCACTGCTTCATACCAGGAATGATTTGCTTATGTGGTTCTCCAATACTGCATTACTTGAGGTATTTGCTCCATTTATATGACTGATATTTTACACGCTCCTGCTCTCCTGAATACTGGCCATAATTTGAAGCTCAACATGTTTTCTACAGTTTGACTACCTTCTTTTTTTTGCTGCGTTCTGCATCATTACCTATTCCTATTTTGTCAGGACTGCGTCAACTGAGATATGCTGCGTTTCTACATTTCTCCTGCGCATATTGGCATTTCAAATTAACCCTGCTTGCTTGCAAATTATATCACATTGCGTTTATTTGACTCTGGTGATCCTGTTTTGGTGAACTCTAGTGTTTTCTTCATAGTCTATCATCCAGCTTCACTCTTCAACAATTTTTTGAACTGCTCATTGCCTATTCTACTATATATCAACACATTGGAGGTGACTGGTTTTCTATGGTTCGATTGCATACACCAAGTTTCGTTTTTACGTCTCCCATAACAGATCAGGCACCCTCCTCCTCAACTCACCACCTTCCTACAGCTGCATTATCAATGGCTGCTGCTGCTTCTCAACGTTCTTCGACTTCCCAGTCTACTTCTAGCAAAGCCTCTCCTCTTACTTCTTCATCGAAACGCCTGAAGCATGATCCTCCTTCTCCTGACAAATCTGCTTCTCCTATTTCCATGGAGCTAATTTTGGAGGAAATACGGGCATTGCGTCCATTCTTAGAGGAAACTAACAAAGATATGCAGCTCTTGAAAGATAGATGGTCAACTATGGATACTCGCATTTCTTCTGTGGAGCAGCAGGTTTTGGAGATTCAAACCAATTCACAGCGTATTTCTTATCTAGAAAAATCTGTTCTCTCTCTTTGCAGTAACATACCGAGGACTTAGAAAACAGAAATAGAAGAAATAATCTTCGCATTTACGGCCTTCTGGAATCCCTTGAGGGGGATGATCCTGTATCTTTTTTCGCATCTTTTCTCCCAAAATTTTGGAAATGCCATCTTCCACCTCTCTCAGTATTCAAAGAGCTCATAGACTTGGTCCACATTCAACTATTTCGACGAAACCTCGTGGAGTTATTCTTCTCTTTTTGAAATTTACAGATTTGCTCTTGGTACTTTCAGCTGCTAGTGCTAAACGACAAGTTTCCTGGCTTGGTCAAAGGGTCTTCTTCTCTCAAGATGTTTCCAACGCCACTGCAGCAAAGAAGAAAATAATTTTTATCTCTACGTCCTCCTTTGCGTTCCCTTGGAGCTAGATATGGTTTGTTTCATCCATGCATCTTCAAAGTTACTCATCAAAATCGCACATGGACCTTTCAGGATCCTGGAGAACTCAAGAACTTTATTCATATTCAATCTAACAGTGGCATGGATACTTCAACTTCTTCTTCTAATGGCTGAATATATATTCGTCTTCCATATTTGCTACTGTTTTTCATTGTCTTTTTTCTTCTTTCGCTATGTTCTTGTTGTTGGTTATAAAGATATTCTTCACATTCTCGTAGTATTGTTCTATATCTGAATTTGTTGTATTCCTTTTGACATATTCCTTCTGTTATGTCTAAATTGATTGTTTTCTTTTTATCCCCTTACATAGTCACGTCGTTCACCTTTTATTCCACGCGCCTCCCTCATTGTTGTCTTGAAGTCTTGGTGTGGTCGGATTCCTGCTCTTCGTACGGTCCATCTTGTTACGTGTCACCACTACCCCACTTCGCTCTTGTACTTCCCTTTCAGGTATGGTCTTTACAGTCGTCCCTTTGGATATGTGCTGTCTATCCTTTTTTCTCCTTTCTTTCCTTCTAACGAACCATTTTCTGCTCTCCCTTTTTCTATTCTGTCCTCCTTTTATTATTGCTACACACTCTTCTCCTGATGGTTTATTATTCTCCTCTTTTTCCTCTCTCCTTTATTTTCCTATTTCTTTTTATCTTCGGTTGTAATTGGCATATATCCTTCGTTTGTTTTGAATTTATGATGTATACATATTGCCTTGCATTGATTGTTCTACTTGACATTTCCCTATTTAACATTTAGAGTTATATCTTGGAATGTAAAAGGTTTTGTTAATCCCATTGAAAGGCACAGAGTTCTCTCTCACTTATCCTCCTATACCCCTGACATTGTCCTTCTACAAAAGACTCACCTTAATGAACTTGAATCTCTCAAATTAAAACAGAGCTGGGTTGGTACTGTTCTTTCCCCCCCCCCTCTAATAACAGGAAGAATGGAGTTGCTATCCTATTGCATAAAAAGTTGAAATGTAAAGTTTTGTCTGAGGAAAAAGATGTTGATGGTATATGGATCCTTGCTAATTTACTAGTTAACTCAACCCCTTTAACTGTTTTCAATATTTATGGTCCTACCCAACCTGAGTGTACTTTTTGGCCTTTAATTACGAGTAAATGCATTCAACATAAAAATGACCTATTCCTCTTAGGTGGTGACTGTAATGAAATTATGGAACCATTCCTTGACCGCAAATCCACAGTTTGATTTACTCCTCAGAAGTCTCATAAACTATTTCTTGATACCATTTCACAAACCCACCTCATTGATTCTTGGAGACTCTTACATCCAGACACGTTGGACTACTCTTTCTTTTCTCCTCCTCATTCGTCTTTCTCGTCTGGACTATATTTTTCTTTCTCAATCTTTATCTCAGAACTTATTCTCTTCCTCAATTGAACCTATAGTTATTTCTGACCATGCTCCCATTGTAACAGACCTTAATTTGATCTCGCCTCATCCCAAATCATCTCGTTGGCGTTTTAATTGTGCTCTCCTTTCCGATCCTAATTTTTCTTCCTTATTTCGATCCTTTACTACTGACTTCTTTCAAATTAATTCCAATCCTCATACACCTCCTCATATTCTCTGGGACTCCTATAAGGCTACTGCAAGAGGTTTCATTATTGATTTTATTTCCAAGAAGAAGAGACAATTTCTTAAGAAACAGAAACTTTCTCTAGCACATATAAAAAACAATTAGAACACCAATTTTACACCTATCAGATAAAGGTATATCACCAGCACTTCTACATGCTAAATTTGAATTTAATAAAATCACGACTGATAATGCTTCCTCTATTCTTCTTCGCAGTAGTGCTCGTTATTATGGTGGTCGTAATAAATCTGGTAAACTCTTGGCTAACTATCTTAAATCCCGTAAGGAACGTACTCTCATAGACTCCATCTATTTTTCTGACAATATTCTTCTTCATAAGGATAAGGATATACTGGATCAATTCCAATTGTTTTATCAACCACTCTATACTCCAGAATCTCCTCCTTCCTTTTCCCTTATTCAATCTTACTTTGAGAAATTACCCAAACCTACAACTTCCCATCTTAATTTTCCTGCTCTTGATACTGATCTCTCTTTACAAGAGCTTTCTACTACTTTATCTTCCCTTACAACAGGTAAAACACCGGGCCCTGATGGTTTGCCTGTCGAGTTTTATTTACATTTTACGGATCTTTTATTACCCAAACTTCTGTCACTTTTCCAATCATATTACCTACTGGCAAAGCTGAAGGCTCTTTTCAGGATGCTACCATTTGCTTGATTCCAAAGGATGGCCGTGACCCCAAGTATTGTAAGAATTACCGTCCAATCTCATTGGTTAAAGTTGGTTATAAACTTTTTGCTAAATTACTTGCTTTGCGTTTAGATCCCCTTATGCCTTATCTTATTGGTAAGGAACAATGCGGATTTGTTAAGGGTAGACTTACTTCTGACAATTCCCGGCTCTTTCTTAATGTTTATAATAACGCTTCTTCCCTTTCGACTCCCATGGCTGCTATTTCTGTTGATGCAGAGAAGGCCTTTGACAGAGTAGATTGGTCCTTTTTATTTGCTTTGTTACGCTGGCATGGTTTTGGTCCCAACTTTATCTCCCTTATTTCTTTGCTCTACTTTGCTCCCAAAGCCTCAGTCCTCGTGAATGGTCAACTTTCTTCTTCCCTCACCCTTCAAAGAGGTGTACGTCAAGGTTGCCCTCTTTCCCCGCTTCATTTTATTTTGGCTCTTGAACCGTTTCTCACCTCTATACGGAATAATACGTCTATTTCTGGCTTCCCTTATGGTAATGATCACTTAAAACTTTCTGCCTACGCAGATGATATACTTTTGTTTATCTCCAATCCAGAATCTTCTCTTCCCCCTTTATTATCCGAATTTGATAATTTTTCCTCCGTCTCGGGCTATAAGATCAATTCTGATAAAACCGAAATTCTCCCCCTGAGCATTAATTGTCTTCCACATAGGGTTTTCCTCGACTGGCTTTGCTTGGAGTAGTACAAAGATCAAATATCTTGGCATTTTGTTCTCTAATTCCATTTCTTCTTCTATTACATTAAACATATCTGCAGTTTTGTCCCGTATTGAGAAATTATTTTCCTCATGGAATCCCCTTTTTCTTTCCTGGTGGGGTCGTCTCGACTATCAAGATGATGGTTGCTCCAACTCTCCTTTATACTTTTTCTATGTTACCCGTTCATATCCCAGCTCTTAATTTTAAACGCATTGATTCTGCCCTTTCCAAATTTCTCTGGAAAGGTAAAAAATCTAGAATCTCCTTGTCCTTTCTTCGTAAGTCTAAATTGAATGGTGGTGTTGATTTTCCAGATTTTCGTCTTTATCATAAACCTTTTTCTTTACGCCAAGCTTCCCGTTGGCTTTCTTCCGATTCTTCTCCCTTTTCTTCTCTTTGGCTCGATATTGAATGTGCTCTGCTATTACCCTTTACTTTCAAAGAACTTTTGGGATTTTCTACCAAAACTTCCTATACTTCCCTCCCTCTGTTTAAACATACTTCTTCTCTCTTAAAGCCTTTGCTCTTTCCACATGTTATTTCGCGGGAATTTTTTCTAACTACTCCAATTTGGCATAATTCTCTCATTCTCTTTAAAACTAGACCCATTTATTGGCCTTCCTGGAGGTATAAGGGTATTATGTGGGTCAACCATCTCTTTGACGGTGTTTCACCTTGTTCTATCCCCAGTTTCAGCTCTTGTTCCGCTGTCCTCATTTTTTTTTGCATAAATGTACTCTTCTCATGGAGATTCTTCTAGATCGTTAATATTCTCTTCCTTCTTTGACCCCATGGATTTCTCAGTTTCCTCTTCTTATTATTCTTTCTACCTTTCCTAAAGCATCTTTAATTTATAAATTATTTTCCTCTCCAAACCCGGAACGCTCCAAAATCAAAGCAGAACTTTCTTGGGAACAGGATTTTGATTGTACTTGGTCTGTTACTCTTTGGGACAAGTTCTGTTCTAGATCCTTAAAGATTTCCCGTTCTGCTTCTCTCACTCAATCTTAATTTTTTTGGTACCATAGGCTTTATCTTTCTCCTCTATCCTTATCTCGGTTCTCTTCCTCTTCTGATTCTAAATGCTGGACCTGTGGCTTTTTATCTGCTGATCTTTTCCATCTATTCTTTCTCTGTCCCCCTGTCTCTTCTTTTTGGAATAGAATATGGTCTTGTCTTTCACGCATTTTCTCACTTTCCACTCCTTGCTCGAACATTCATCTTTTTCTGGGTAGTCTCTCTGAACTTTTAGACCTTCCTCCATATTCACAAGGTCTTTTTGATCTTATGCCAGCACTCACATTCCAACACATTTCTTCCAACTGGAAATCACTCTCTAAGATTTCTGTACAACACTGGTGGAATTCCTTATGTCATTTCCACAGACTTGATGTTGCCTTTGCTTCTTCTTGTAAACCGCGTCGTAATGTGGACCTTTATTGGTTACCCCTTACTACGTATTTAGACCATTTAGCTCGTCCATTATCCTCTCACACCACCTCAGAGAATTTCAAACCTCCTTGAAGGACTTGTGCTCTCTCCCTATTTGTTCATTTAATGTTTTTGATACTTTCCTATTTTATACTACTCTATGCATATGTATACTAACTATATACTGTTATTTGACTGAAGATTTCTTTTCACAGTTCGATTTGCCGATATTTTTATATTTATATTTTTTCTGCTGTAGCATTGCTCCCCCCTCCCCCTTCTAATCCTAAAATCCCATAAAATGCTTTAGTTTTTCTGTTGTGACATTAGCTATGCAATTGCTTTGGATTTTGTTCTTGTATCTTTTTGCTTCATGCTGATGTCTCTTGTTGTTCATCATTTTATTGCACTTAATAAAGCTTTCAAACTACAGAAATGCACCAAACAAAATACTGTCAGACACAAAGGGAATCCATGCATCTGTACGGATTCTGATTCGAGTTAGCTGCTGGTAAAAGGGCCTGTGGATTTCCTGCTTCATGGACAGGCTTTATTAACTTTAGATTGTTATTACTGTTTTTAAGCCCTCTTGCTGATTCTCTGCATTGCTGTTTGCGCTGGTTGAATCTAATGCAACGGCTTCCCTCATCTTCGACGTAGGGAAGAGCACCCACACCCTCAAAGATCACGAAGATGAAAGGAATATTTTCCTTTGTTTTATTATTACATACAGTGTTACAGGGCTGTCTCATTTGTAACATTTCCAGTGTATCTATATTTTTGGACTGTTTGTCTAAATCAAAGCATCACCTGATATTGTTATCTGGATGTATGATTGCACTATATTACTCGAAATCATCCAAAACCAGGCTCTCGTAGAAAATATCTGCGATACTTTCCCTATTAATGGTGTTCAAGCTCTTATAGAGGATAACAATATTTCATAGTTTTATACTGCACATCAACCAACATAAATCTTATTTTTATTCAAACCGCAGACACTTGGTCTCATGTTCTAAGTCATTCAAAACATTGCTGTTTCACGCGGCTGTTCAAGAGGCATGGCAACCCTAATTCAGAAACCAGCTGAAACATTAAGTACATCCTTCCTTCTGATTCCTCCTCCTCCGGAGCGGTTGGTGAAATTAGGTGCTCACCTGTTCATCCACTAGTCCCATCTTTAAAATCAAATGTATAAACCTTACCCTTCTTTGTCAGTCTTTCTGCCACTTTTGAACCACAATCGGTGCTGGTAAACGTCCCACTTACTACCGTACATTAACATTTATCATTACTGGTTTATTAGTAATGCCCCTAATCAACCAGGATTCCCAGGCGATCCTGTCTCTGCCGTCCACATTTCATGCCACCAAAATATTACTTTTAGGTTTCATTGCTCTCAACTCCTGCGTCATTCTTATAAACCCCTTCTATGACTGCCCTACTGCAAGAAATTTCATATACCACCTAATGTCCATTATTATTTATATTTCTAAAGTCTTCTAAGTGGTCTGTTTTTCAGAACAGTGGACAAAGAGGATCATTAAGGTAAACATACCGATTCTGATTCTAAACATATTCATGAACCAAAACACTGCAAGAATTAATTTCAAATGTGTTCAAATCCAATTTAGGAAGGGCTAGTGTGACAGAGGATGAAGGGATCCAAGGGCCAGAATCTAGGCCAGTTGACAATGGTGTTCGTAAGCAGACATAAGCGAGAAGGTGAACCACTGCTAAGAAATATTAAGCATATTTCGCTAAAAATGAAATTTGTGAGTTTTTCTGGCAATGAGGAAAGCCCAAAGCCAGTATTTCTGCTCGGGATAGCATGGAAAAAGAATGTGCGACGCGGGTGCAAGAGGGCCATGGAAGCTGTTCAGGCTGTCCATAGTAAGCTGTTATCTTAAATATCCACCATGTCTGTCATCAACATAAACCAAAATTGCATATCTGTAGCATAAAGTATCAATTAGAAGTTTTAATGACAAGAAATTAGTTTCAAATATAAACATATTATTATTGGCATGGATCATGTGTGTTGTTCTTCATTGTGAATAAACTGCCGACTCCACTAACTCACAAGCCACTTAATGGTCTGCAGAGAAAGAAACTATGACCACCAAGAAACCAGCACCAACAGCACACCTCATATCCATTTCTTAGATGACTTACAAAGTCAGAATAAAACTACATGACAATCTACCAGCAACACAGGACTTAAAGGAGCAAATCAATCTGAAGCATTGTGCTATCATTTAGGGGTTTTGAACATACAAAGGCCAGATACACACCAGATTCTTGGGATAACTACTGACAACATAAATGATTTCTATTTAGATTTTAATTGAATTCGCTTGATCTAGATATCATGAAAGCATGTCATGCATCCCACCGTTTGGACCCATGTCAGAAAAATGATGTTTTAGTTTATAAAGCCCTTAATAATGGAGCAGGAAAGGTAAACAACTGTGACTAACGTATTTAAACTATGTTAATCTATGTAACACAGCCATACAGGTCTACTCCCAGTAAACTCAAAAGCCATTGGTCATTAAACGTGTGCTTATAACTGCGAATACTTGGGTCCTCTCTTAATGGCCCTCAACTGGAAGCACATAGAAAGTCATTCAGTTTAGACGTGGTGAGAGTGTATCCAAGAAAATTAATTCACAACCCTAGTTTATAACAGACAAAACACTTATTTTTGCGTCGGCAAAAGGGCACTGACCATGGCAAAAATGGAGCAAAAAAGCACACTGATGCAAATAGCAAGTATGGTGGTAAGGACCACCTCTGAACAAGTTTGGACCTTTTGGAGTTTATGTAATCTCTCACAAGATTTCTTATAACTACAGACTTTGTCTGGACACCAGATAATAATCTGAGGTAAGGAATAAAAGCACACTGTGAAACCTTAGCTAACTTATTTCACGAAACGGGAAGAAATGTTTCTATGTTAAGTGTCAATACAGGAGCAGGGCCATTGTTTTATAAAAGGAGTGAGGCATCACCCTTAAGGTGTCACCTAGTAGTGGCACTAAACTGCTACAAAATATCTGAAAATGCTTTTCAGCGTATGGGGTGTGCACGAGCAGCCAACAAAAATACTATATTGCCTGGAGCGCTAAAAAAATCTCGAACCATTCCTGAAATAAATCAAATACGGGATCTACATTTTGAGCAGTTTTGGCAAAATATAATTAGCTATATTTGAGAATGGGAGAGAGAAGGGGAATGCCTCCATATTCTTTATATGTTCGATTTATGGCTAGAGAACTAGAAGAGAATTTATGGCCTGTGCTATTAAACACAGGTCAGGTCAAGTAACCAGCCTAAGATAATAGAGGTTACATTCACTCTGTGTCACTTGTAGGAATAATTACAATTATCGAAGTACAGCAAATATTCTGGAAGTACAAATTTTGGATTACCAACCAAAATGTTAAAACTGCCCCGTGATTACATTTAGAAATGAAGAAAATTGTGTACCATGAAATTCAACAGAGGTGATCCCCCAGTAGCACCTACTAAGACTGATTTTATCCAGTTACAATGCAATTGTGACAATCGAACACTACGCCACCTGCAAAGAGTTGTTGCATTTGTGAAAGGAGACCAACAATAGATCTCCAAGAGTGTGCATAGTTTTTATTTTAGGGGGTTCTTAGGAAGAAACAGAGAAGGAAGCTGCAGTGGCCTCTAATGCAGATTAGACCGTGCAGTGATACACTTAACACCCCTTCTTTTTCAAATCCATGCCAGTAACTCCTTCATTCTCGTCTAATTTTTCATCTTTATTCAGCTAAAAAACATGAAAGCATTACAAACATTACCATAGAAAAAATACGTTAAATAAAGAAGATACAACGATTTTTACAAAATGAATTTATGCTGTATCTTAAGTGCTGCAGGCAAATAAAAAGTAAAGGACTAGCAAAAAAATCTGTAAATAAAGGAAAGCTGGTCTACCCTAAACCAAACTTGTGTCTTTAAAAACAAGAACAAAAAAACCTATGTCTAGGAATCAAATAAAAACTACAAAAAACAAAGTGCATAGCAGTTTGTAGAGAAACAACATCAAAGGGCAAAAAGTCACCCAACCCTTAGGAAATGACAAAGAATGATGGACAATTCTTATCCTAAAATGCACTAACAAATAATGGTCCCAAATTACAAGGGCATTGTATAGTGATAAGACCCGATTTGTATCTTGGTGGTATGTATACTCCCTGGCAACTGCGGTTGCTGGCAATGCTTTACAATTGGCTGCCAGCTTGGAGGTATGTTCCTCCACCAGGGCAACAGAGTAATGTACTGTATGTCACTCTGGCAGAACAAAGGTCCTTCTGCCTAAATCAGGCCCATAGTTAAATAGATGATATTGTTTTAAAAATAGCAAAAGACTTTACGGGAGCCTTTAACAACTCTAATGATTCTCTTTTTCGTCTTCTAAATATGTAGAAAGTGGTCTGAGCCCAGATTTTTATTTTTGTTTGGTTTCGGAGAGCATAAAGATATCAAGCCTGATATCAAGACAAAGATTTTATTTAACTCATCCATTTCAAGTTGTAGCACTAATCCAACGATAAACAGTCATTCATGATTTGCCTATGTAAGCTAGTACGAGGTGTAGACCATATAAAACCCATAACAAGAGAAGAGAAAGCTGTATTCTAACCTCTAGATAGAACGCCTTGGGGGAGCCAAGATAAAACACGACCAAAAAAATCTATTTTCTTCGACCTACAAGGATTGAGAATCAGTATAACTCCAAACTCCAGCAGCACAACATGATAATGAAACAAAATTAATGTTGTATAGAGTAATCATACAGGGTAGTGACTTCCTATCCAGCTTGGAATCAAACTAAACACACATGCCATGGATTTATTGGACAAAATATTTTATTTTGAATGAAAGATGGTGTAACCAACCAATGTATTGTCAAAAGTGATGCAAGATAAGAAGAGGCCAGCACTTATCATGAAGGGCATTACCATTTATTGAAAAGTACCTGGATTTGGTGTTGAGTTTCCAGAATTCCAAGAAAGGACTTTGCATAATTGCTACGAAGGTGCCGTCCATCCATAAAATATACACATTAATTAAGAGCTTTTTTTTCAAGCTATTGACTGTTCATGCCATTAAAACCACATCATCAGCATAAAGCATCATGGGAATAAATCTGTTCCTTACTCGAGGCAAGTCCTGGCTCACACCTATTAAAGCGATTCTAGTTCATTAATGTATCATATAAATAAAATAGGAACTAGCCCCCACCCCTGCCGAATACCCTAAACTAACATAAAAGATGTTTCCGTACTCCGCTCCCTCCAAAATGCACCCTTGCAGATGAGTCTATGTGAAAATATTGGGAAAAAGGAAATTATACATCTATCTACTCCTTCAATCAATATCAAAAGGAAAGTGGGTGAATATGCCCTCGAGAAACCTCCAACCGTACATGCCGAACATACCGAAACTGAGAATTTTAAGGGCTATACTAAAGACCTCGGGTATCTCTTCTCTATCAGATGAATAAAAAATACACTAACAAGGCAGGCGCCATTTTAAGAGACCAGTGAATACTTTGGATGGACTGGTGGCTAGGAATACACATGGTTGTGAACTACATTTAAAAGTTATTCCAGCTAAGTATCACAGAAGTCCCCTGCACGTGCTAAGGGTTTCAAAAGAATCGAACACAAAGTGCGCTGAGTACACACAGAGGCCCACATTTATCTTCAGAATTATGTTAGCTCTAGAGTTAGCCGTAGGATGAAGGGCCACGTCATCTCCGAAATGAACTCCACTTTAGCAGGAGAGTAAACATATTTCTCCCACATCAGCTGTAGCCGCAGCATTAGCAGCACGCTGTGATTGATTATCTAGGGACTGTTGCTGAGAAATGGATGCTTATCTCGGGCTTTTATCACCACGAGTAGCAGGCAGCCAGTTCCCTATTTACAGGCCCTAGTCGTATTAAGTGACATTATTAGGTGCTTCTTCTGTGTAAGTGACACAAGGGCTTACCATATCAGTGCTTTGCGATACACAATCTCGTTTAATCTGATGAGGTTTCTCCCTTTCTAGTTTATAAATAGGAGCTCTGCAAGCAAAGAGCATATGGCACGAAAGGAACTACCAGTTAGAGTAAATGGCACAGGAAGCAAAAGCAAATAATGCAGGAGGTGTACAATGTTAGCTGTATACTAAGGCTATATTCAGGTTTTCGTAACACTAATTGCTTGCAATATATGAATCGCCGTTAGCAGCTGTATAGCAACATTACACAATTAATGGGAAGCTCTACATTTGGACAAATCTACCGCACAGCTGTATATAGAATTCAAAACTTGCCAAATACCCACGATGTGCCCCTTCCTCCCCTCTTTCAGAGAAGTGATTACTTTGATAAAGCTATTAAAGTGAATACCATGTTTCTAGATGTGGAAATCACTTTGAGAGTGATTATCGAACTTGCAGATCGAACAATCAAAGCTTTTGCAGTACTTCATCTTTGTGGAACAAAAAAAAATCAATTACATTAATAGTACCATTCTTGCACAGTCCTTGTTGTAGCTCGTTTTGAGGCTCCCATGTTTGCAGTAGCATTAGGTGCTGCCGGTGATTACCAAGAATACAGATATGAATCTGAATTCTGAAGGGAATATGTGAATGGACCTATACGAAAAATGCCACTTGTTCTGTCTACAGCATAAGAGGGCAAAACAAAAAAGGACACGTGTTGGTAGGAAAGAAACGAACCACACCACTTTTCATTTTCTTTCAGAGTACATTACCATTTAAAAATGACCACATACTTCTATTCACATGCTCATAATGTGCTCCTACATTTGACTAGTACGCGCTTATGTGGCACAGTCTCAGTTCGGTGGGTGGCTTTAGATCTTTAAGAATATTCTTGGTAACCATGAAAGTTGCTTGCTAGTTGTAGCAATCTGCATTTAGGTATTATATAGAGAATGTGTCTTTGCAAGAGTATCGTACAATTGTATGCTTCCCACCATGGACCACCCCTTGAAAAGAAAAGAAAAAAAAACGTTTAGACAGCCAAAGTGCATAAAGACACGCTCTGATTTGAGGACTGCAGACATGTAATTACAGGCAGTCTGTTGGTTATTTTCTTGTTATTAATATTTTTGTTCACAAAGCAAAATAAACAGGACACATAAAAAAAAAAATAAGTTCATTTACAAAGATGGCCCACTCTCAAGATGACCCCCAAGGCTGATTTTCGGGTACTGTTTCTTAAGGCCCTACATCTAAGAGATAATATTTCTGTAAATTAATGGCCACCAGTTCACCATCCGTAATTTTCACTGGATTGCTTTTGAGCAAAGGTTGCTCTTTGATTAATCACAGGGTCTCCAGACCTTCTATGATTTACCACGTGGTGATCTACCACTCAATGTATGCTAAGAATAAACAAGTAGGTGAACTGCTCTAATCACTGACTAACCCCAATATATCTATGCTGGTCCAACCACCGCCATCTAACTCCTCCTCTTCTGCTTTTGACTGCACTTTTCGCTGCCACCACAGAAATCATCCAATGGGTATCCACTACACCTCAGTGGAATCTCAGACTCGGGAACAAAGTACTCTACCTGTGTCATAATCCTGCAGCCTGACACAAACTAGTGGTTCTTCTCTGAATAACAGCAGCTGCCATAAGACCAGGAGCCTCACTGCATGGATCAAATCTTTCTCTCCAGTCCTGTGCGTTACTTTCCCTCTGGCCTTCATAAAGCTCAGTACAAATCAAATCTTGCTGTTAGTGGGGAACCTTCTGAGGCTTTAAGCAAGCAGGCATTCCAATCATGAAAGCCAGTATTTGTGGGAGATCACCGTACACCCTTTCAAAATTCTTGAACAAGCAGGAGCTCAGACCTTCTCATAGGCTGCATCTCTTGCTCTAGAACATGGGTACTCACAAACATGTTCTCGGCAGCCAAAAATATAGTGTGGGGTGTGCAGGAGGGCCGAACCAATGGTGGGGTGACCCCAGAGAGAAAGGGTGGGGTAGGAAATTGTGGGGACAGAAGAACAAGTTACTTACCTTCGGTAAAGCTTTTTCTGGTGGATACAGTATCGGCCTGTGGATTCCTCACCTTTTGAATTACCTCTGTGCCAGCATTCCACAGAATCTTTTTTCGTAGATCTCCCAAGTTGACGAGGACGTCACAATAGCACGGCTCCGCCCGCTACTCCGTATGACATCACCGGAGCCATAAGAAGACCTTGTAAGCGTGCGGACGTCAGTTCCACCCATTTTTTCCGTGCCTTCGAGGTGAACGGGTAGACCGACAACAAATTGCAAGTATACACAATATATACACAAATATACACAGTATATGAATGAAATAAGAAGGAAAACACGAAAAGCTAATGCTAAGACATTTCCTAACAACAAGCATCATAGCAAAAGCAAATGACATAGAAATACAAGAATGTCATGCAGAAAAAACCTTTTCAGTATAAGTAGGTAAACAACGGGGAGGAGGGTGGGTCAGTGAGGAATCCACAGGCAGATGCTGTATAAACCAGAAAAAGCATTACTGAATGTAAGTAACGTGTTCTTCTGATGGATACATCTGCCTGTGGATTCCTCACCTTTTGGAATCCCCAAGCAGGCCCTCTCCTGGTGGAGGGTGTCCACCTACTCATACCAAAAAGCGCTGCAGCGCAGAACCTGCAAAATGACCGTCCCTCCTCACCTCTGAATCCAAGAAATAATGTTTCGTTAAAGTGTGAAGGGAGGCCCATGTTGCTACCTTACAGATGTGTACCACAGGAACACCTCTAGCCAAAGCTGAAGTTGAAGACTCTGCTCTAGTAGAATGAGCTCTAATACCTTCAGGAGGTTCCTTCTTGGCCAAGGCGGAGCATATCTTGATGCACAAGATGACCCACCTGGAAAGCGTTCTCTTATGGACAGCTTTGCCCTTCATACGTCCCATATAACCAATGAAGAGCTGAATGTCCATCCTCAAGTCCTTGGTTCTGTCCAAGTAGAAGCTGACTGCCTTTCTAGGGTCCAGGCGGCGAAGTCTCTCTTCCTCCTTGAAGGGTGAGAGGGAGCACAGAATGTGGGTAAAGTGATGGTCGGCCCTAGATGAAAAGGAGTGACTACCTTAGGCATACAAGCAGCTCTGGTCCTGAGAACCATCTGGTCTGCATAGATAGATGTAAAAGGAGGCTTAAAACTAAGAGCCTGAAGCTCACTTACCGTCCTGGCAGAGGTAATAGCAATTAGAAAAACAGTCTTGAATGTGAAAAGCCTCAACATGCAACTATGAAGAGGCTCAAAAGGAGAACCCACCAGGAAAGTCAGCACCAAATTCAAGTCCCACTGAGGCATAATAAAGGGAGTGGGAGAAAATAAATTAGTGAGGGCCTTAATGAACCTCATAACTATGGGAGACTTGAACAACGAAGGGTGGTCTGGCAAACAAAGGAAGGTAGATAAAGCCGACAAGTAATCCTTAACAGTAGCCACAGCAAAACCTTGGGTGGCCAAGGAAAGTAAAGCACATCAGACAAATGGGCCTTCAAGGGATCAATCAACCTCTCTCTCCACACCAGTTCACAAATCTGGCCCATCTACAGTACTAAAAAGATTTGGTGGAGTGTCTTCTGGCCGATAAAATAACATCCACCACATCCGGTGAGATGGAGAAAGAACTCAGGTTGCCCCTTTCAATCTCCAGGCATGAAGGTGCAGGCTCTGGAGGTGGGCATTTGGAACCTGCTCCTGCGAGAGGAGATCTGCCCTGAGTGGGAGATGGATCGGAGGGTGCGAGGAGAGATGAAGAAGGTTTATGTACCACAGCCTTCTTAGCCAATCGTGGGCGATCAATAAAACTTAGGTCTGGTCTTGGCAAATCCTCCTCAGAACCCATTGGAATCAAGGTTATTGGAGGAAACGAGTAAAGATGCTGCGAGCCCAAATCTGTCTGAAATGCGTCCCCCAATGCTCCATGCAACGGATGCTTGAGACTGCAAAACGACAGGCAGTGCACGTTCTCCTGAGTAGCAAACAGGTCCAAGTGAGGAAACCCCCATAGCCTGAAAATGTGATGGGCAACCACCGGCTGGAGACCCCACTCATGATCGGCTGAGTACTGCTGACTGAGACTGTCCGCACGCACACTCAGCACTCTGGCCAGATAATTCACAATCGCGCAAATCCGATAGTCCTGAGCCCAGGACCAGAGCCGCAGAGCCTCTCTGCAGAGGCAATATGACCCTACTCCTCCCTGCTTGTTGATGTACCACATCGCAGTAGTGTTCTCCATCAGGACCAAAGGCCCTTAATCTCCAGGTCCCCCAGATGAGTTCCCCACCCCAGAGTGAAGGCATCCATTATCACTGTGACCACAGGTGGAGGAGGCTGAAATGGCTCCACTTGAGCCAGGTTGCCTGGAACACTCCACCATAACAGATCCGCCGCAGTGTCTCTGGAGATTTTGACCACCTCCCTGAGATATCTGTTGTGATGGAACCACTGCCTGTGGAGGCACCACTGGAGTGTCCTTATATACCAGTGTGCATGGTTAACCAACAGTATATAGGAAGTGAACAGACCGAGGAAGTGTAAGACCTTCAGGACTGGAACATCTACCCCTTCTTGAAACAACAGAATCATAGCCTGGATATCTAGGATCCTCTGAGGCGGTGGGAAGGCACGATTCACAGTAGTGTCCAGTAATGCCCCTATGAACAGGTTGCTCTGGGAGGGCACCAGGTGAGATTTGGACACATTTATCGAAAAACCCATGTTGAACAACAGCCGAGCTGTTCTCTGCGTATGATGCAGCACCAACTCTGGAGACTTCGCCTTGAGCAGCCAGTCGTCCAGATAGGGGAATACCTGAATCCCTGACCTTCTGAGATGAGCTGCAACCACCGCCATCACCTTTGTGAAGACTTGCGGTGCAGAAGTAAGTCCGAATGGAAGGACCGTAGATTGGTAGTGTTGGGATCCCACCCAAAAATGGAGATACTTCCGATGCGACCTCAGGATGGGGATGTGGAAATACGCATCCTGCAAATCGATCGACACCATCCAGTCTTCCTGCTGCAGCGCTAAAAACACCTGAGCTAGGGTCAACATCTTAAAAGTCTCCTGTTTGAGGTAAAAATTCAAGACCCTGAGGTCCAGGATCGGTCTCAACCGCCCGTCCTTTTTTGGGATCAGGAAATATCGGGAGTAACACCCCTGACACCTTTCCTGCTCTGGATCCACCTCTATCACACCTTTCTGAAGCAGGGCCAGGGCCCCTTGATGAAGAAGCAGCAGATGGTCCTCAGAACACCAGCCCTGGTGAGGAGGATAAGGAGGGGGAGAACTCCTGGTAAGGAAGGGTGTACCCATTTTCTACAAGATTCAAAAACCACATATCTGATGTAACAGATTTCCAATTCTGTAGAAAATGGTACACCCTACCTCCTACAGGACCAACATGCTCCAAGATGGGGATCTAGAGAAGCTTCCCTGTGGAACTAGTGGTGGGAACAGGGGAGAAGGAGGACTGTTGCCAAGTGGTTCCCCACAAGCGGCCTCTTCCCTATGATTTGTATCACCAGTTGTTGCGTCCTCCCCAGTCTGTGAGCCTGCAAATCAGGAACCACAAAGGAAGCTCTGGATGCCAGTCTTTATTCCTCACCATACAATCTCACTCTCCTCTCCAATTACGTTGTGATCATTATAACCACACCTTAACACCTCCCAACAAGTTACGTATTTTCTTAACTGAGTTCGCCCAGTACCATAAGGGCCCTAGCACACAGTCTCACAACACTACAGTTTTCTTTGCACTCAGATTCTGGCCTTTGTTTCTACAGTCATTTCAACTTGTTCTATGAGCAGGAGTGCACTGCTACTAAAACAGGCTGAACTGACCACTGTAAAAAAAGCACAAAATCACCTAACGATGTTGCCTAGCAACAGGAAACAAAATTGAGTTTGAGCAGCTTTATTCCTATGCTGCTGTTTATAGATTCCAACGGGAAGGTCTGCAGGCTGCAAGGGAAGGTCTGCCAGGCCACCCATGGGATGTACATTGAGTACCACTCCTCTAGAAGATGTTGCCTGAGCTAAATTTCAAGCAGTTTCACTAATCTTTGGCAAAATTATAAATTAACTTTTCCAATAAGTACATGTAAAGTCTAACATTGCAGTGAAGGCATAGTAACTTTAGAATTGTGTCAGTCTTCTTACAGGCAGCCACAGTAAAAAAAATGCTGGCTCATAAGCGTCCCATATACCTACCTGAGAGATTCACTGAGCAACATTATAAATGTACGTTAACTTTGAAAAATGTAATTATTGTACGGTTCTGAATCTACTTGCCCTAAAGATGTTACTTCCAGAGCAGGAAAGGCTGCCATTAGTCAACCTTTCCCCACTGGCCCCCGTAGTGATGGAACAATTTTCAGGTTGGGGGTGCTGGCATCAATATTACAACATTGAAGTCCAGGATAGTGACAAATCCAAGCATCACAACAAGAACAAGTGTGGCAATGGAAGACCACTAAGTTTGCACAGACATTAAGTGTCCACAAATATTTATCATTTACACATCACCAAGTAAAGTGTCTTTCTTTGTTTTGATCCTATCACATTTTTTGTTTCCACCACACTGCAGAATTACAAAAGAAAGTGCTTCATTTGTACTTTCTTAACTGCTGATACTTTGACTTATTAGTACAGTTCATTTACAGGTATTTGAATTGCGTTGTGTATATGAAAAAAATTGACATCCTACAGCCTTTCATTTCACACCAGTAAGAATGTTGCATAATTCACTTTCCAAAATCCACTCACTCTGCAGTCAGAGAAAGAAAAGTGAACACCAATCTCCATGTTAGAAAAAGAAGGAGCATTTTGACAGAAGATATCGCCTGGCATTTGACCTCGGTGGTAAGGTTAAAAAAAAGATAAAACAAATTAAAGACCTCTTATATGCTCTTTCACCTTCTGGGGTCGAGCATGGTTATTTTTGGGGTGCTGCAGCACTCCCAACAACCCTACTTTCAACACTGATAACTTGCCCCATTAAAGATGGGGAATCCCGTTGTGTGGAGTTGGTTTGAACAATTTTGCAAGGACAGATCTTGATTTTTAGTGTGACATTGGATGCCATTCATAAAGAGTTCTCTATACGTTGCTAATTATTTGCCTATCGTTGCAAATACATTTCCTTCTCGGCAAAGGTTCTTATAGGATCCAACAGATGCTGCTTTATGCAAACATGAAAACTTGTCCCACGGGGAAGGTGCCAATGAGGGTGAATGTTAACTTGGATGCGGCTAGACAGATTAGAATGAAATGTGAGTGTAGTTACCATCACATCCATGAAATTGTAGTATGTGAGTTGCTTTTTGCATTGATAAAAAAAAGATGTATATATCAACTGAACTGTTGTGTAATGTTACTGGGTGAAAACATGCTTTTATTCCAAAAGTAACACTCATGAAATGTTAACTGTTTTTACGGTGCATTCCACAAAGTAAACAAACTATAATACATTTAGACTACCAAAATACTGAAATATTAAAGTAGTTAGTTTGGTTTTCATGGTCCTCCTGAAAGACACATTTGAGAAGTGTAACATTTAAGGGCAGTTAAATCAGAGCCTAAATGTCCAGAACAAATCTAGACATTTTACTGTTTCTTTGAGCATCTAAGTGGGGAAAGTTGTGCCATAAATGCCTGCCGAGAAAGTTTAAATGTGTTTAACCTCTTCGGTGCGTCGGATGGCCCCCGGCCGTCTGACATCAAGGTGGGCGTGTGCGGAAGACAGCTGGCGCTGCAACGAAGCAGCTAATATGGAAATGTATTAACTGTGTGTTGTACAGGAATATTAGTGCATGTCCGGGTGTCACAAAGTACACACAAAAAAAAGACAAAAAAGTGATGGATGGAATGCCTGAATTAAAAGCACTGTTGATAACACTACAGATTTAACAGTGGCAGCCGCCACATACAAAAGGTGGTGGGTGGGGACGAGGGGGCGCGGAGGAAAGGGTGGACGACTGACTTTAATAATAATTAAAAAAACAAAAAAAAGTTAAACTTATCTGCTGCTGGTTGCCTCTAGCATCACGCCTCTGTGCTGGGTCTTCCGTGTCCCAGCAGATACTGGGACTACGTCACAGATTCCCTGGGGATTGGCCTGAGCGGGCTGAAAAGACGCTCTGCTCAGGTCAAGGAGTCGGTGGGAGTTCTCTAACCCGGCTGTTCAATACAGCTGGGTTAGAGAAACCTAGGTGCGCATGTGAGTTTGGCTGGCCCGAGACGGGAGGACAAACACAAATCCTGACTTAGAGAGTGCACATTGCACTCCTCCCCCCTCACATGCTCCAGACCAACATCTACCTGCACACGCTGGCTGAGCCAGTTGCTTAAAAATAAAACAATGAAATATTGCGTTATTTTTTTGCTGCTGGCTCTGAGCCAGTGGGGCAACGCTCCTCCGCCATCGTGGAGGAGCTGCCCCAGAGATTTAAAGGAAAATACCAAAGTGATAAACAAGCACTGCAATTTGTGAAAGACAGAGTGCTCATGATAACAACATGTTTCTCGAAACAGCCACACAAAACCACTTGCTCATTCTCGTCTAGTAAAACAGCAAGGGAACGGAAGACCTCCCAAGCGTCCATGATTTTGGGAAGGCATATATATATATACAACTTGATGAGCCCTGGTGTGAATCACTAAAGGATGTACAGCTGTTACAAGACCATCCCAAAAATCTTCTTCCTCCTGGTATCTTTGTCTTCCTATCTCCTGGTAGTGTGTATGTAATATGGCCCTCCAAATTACATTCCCGACCTCGGTCAACTTCTTTGCTTTCTCTTACAAGAGTAGCCCTATCCTGCAATCATTATCTGAGTGTGTTTTCCCACTCAGCAATCTGGAGAACAATCTATGTTGCATTTGCCAAGTCAACACTTTAGTACACATATTAAATTACAAAAATATAAACATTTTAGAAATGAATTTAATATTAAATTAATGACTGTGTTGTGATTTTTCCAGTTCCAGTAGAAAACGCCGTCAGACAAATAACTGTATGTTTTACTTAGAGCAAAAGTAAAAAACAAATGATCATTAACAGGATGGTAATAAGTACATATTTAAAGTCAACTACGGAACTAAGGAATCATATTCTGACATATATTTTACACGCACATGAAACAAAGTTCACACAAAACATACTTACATAGCTGTGCCTTTTAAAGAGATCTGAAGGACCACTGGTGCACACTTTGTCTCCTTCCAGACCAATTACTCTTTTACAGATATTTGTTTTTGGATCATTTGGACTTTTTGCAATTACAATATCACCTCTGTGGAAACAATGAGTACACATATATTGTTATAATTATTACTTGTACATACATTAAAATGACAAGCAGAACCGTAAAGATGATCTAGATTCTTAAGGCACATGATAAATATTGCTTCTCCATGATATTTAACCTTTTTTATATCATCTTAAGTATATAAATACACTGTTTGTGGCATGCCTGCAAGGTAGAATGATTACAAGATCTGTGATGGAGGAAAATTAAGGTTATTTGTTCAGTTGTAGATTTGTCATCCAGAACCTTGCCATCGGATCGAATTCTTCTGTCTAGAGAATTTATTGCATATGTTATGCCTTAATTAAGAATTTACTGGAGCACAAACCAGTGAATATACAATGAAGCATCAAATGTAAATTCGAACATTGAAATGTTGAGAGCTCTACTGCAGACAATGGAATAGCTAAGGGCTTATAATGGCTGGTATAAGCCTTGAGCGCCAACATTTCACATGTTTGTCTTCATGTTTCCCACTTTTTAATTTAGAATATTTTACCCTCAGTGGGTTCGCGCTATACCGGTTGTTAAAGGCCCTCTCCATTGGTATAGGCCCTTGCATACGGCTCAGGCCTACAATTCGGGTTTAGAGCTTTTAGCAAATGGTATAGTACTTGGCAGCGGACTTTAAGGCTATATTAAAAAACTAGAATGTTGAGCACTACACTACAGATAATGGAGGATAATGGAGTGGTTGATGGCTAATAATGTCTAGTAAAGACCTTCTGAGTCAACATTCCACCGCTTGTGTTTCTGATTCTCTCCTGTTCATTTAGAACATTTTCCCTGAATGGGTGTAATGTTCTAATAGTATTCTAGTCCTTTGCCCTTCAGGTATCCTGATTGTTGATTGTCATAGATCCTCAACTGTGGCTTCGACTGTCTTTAACAACCAATATAGCCCTCAGCAGTGGTCTATAAGTCTATATTAATTGCAAAACAGGAAAGTTTTTAAGGTTCACAAAAAATCTTTTTACAGCTTAAATTGCTAGATTCAAATGTTGCCTACTTCATTAAGCAAAAACAGTACTATTTAAACTATGGTCCCTTCATGCTTGGTTTTAAACTAGACAACACCACAGGTTTTAAGCATAACTGCTTCAATTCAATACATGTCCTAATTCAAGTACCTGATTGGACCTCTACTATATTTCTTACTCTCCTAATCACTGTATCAAGATCTTTTCTAACTCTTTCATTAAGGAAATATTTGCATTAGACAATTTCTCCCTTGTGAGGAGGTTCACATTGATTTATCATTTAGTCAATGAGAATGACAATCCTTTCTGCAAAGTTACAAAGCAGACATTTTCTGTCAATTAAACATGTAATCTACAATAAATGCCCATAACACACACACATATATATCAATATATATATATATATATATACATCTATATAACACAAAACACGGAGTTCCAACGAGTACTCAGGTTTGCAAAAAAAACAACGCAGGGTCCACTCTTTCAACCAAAGTAAAGAGGTTTATTCACACCATAAACCTTTCTGGACGCATTTCGCACTCCAAAGAGCGCTTGTTCACACACCGAAAACAATAAAGTTCGTCTCTTTTAAGTTTCAGTTAACATAGTAAAAAGCATGGTAATAGAAAGAGGACTGTAATCTAAACACAGCACAACGTGGGCGCCATAATTGCGTTGTTAGTACATCGTAAAATAACAACCATAGTGACAACAATGTATCCTTTGGTATAATCCTAAAAGACTTGACAAGCGCCAACAGTTCATAAAGCGGGCATGTAAATGAAGAGCCTGTGTCCTTGGATGTAGGAATGGATCAAGCCACTGAGAGCATTATCTCCGTAGGAGTAACCGGCAGGTGTCTCAATTGCTGTACTGTGTACTCCCTAAGTCAGGGCATACCGGGTGCATTGTGGGAGATGAATAAATGCCCGCTATTATCTTGTAACACCAGGGGCAATGTAAAGCACTCCGCCTGTAGAGCAGCAAGTCGTATTTACGCTCTTGACTTCATCTCCCACAATGCATGCTGCAACAAAAACTAATTATTTATGTAACTATCGTTGACAAGATATCAAGTTTTTTTAACAGATGCATTCATTAGGTCAAGCTCATCACCAGGGATAGTCTTCACATTCACATGTTGTAGCTCTATAGATATGTATGAAGGATACAATATTCAGGTAGCACAGGATAGGCGATTTAACCCTGATAATACAACATGTTTTTTCAACATGGGTTATCTAACATACATGCGAAATCCATGACAACAGGCATGATTACAAGTGAGTCAGCAGGGGTCCGGATTATTTAGATTCAACATTGGGGAAGTATATTAATACCTGCTCTAAACAAGCATTTGCAATGCAATAGGTCTCACATTAGGAAAGTTTGAGCTATTGGTATTGTAAATGACAATTTTTTTTAATATGTGTTGGCTTTGAAAATATATAAATTAATAGCATTGTTATTCACAAAGTCAATAGCTTACACTTTCCTAATGCGAGTCCTATTGGCTATGGCAATGCTTGTTGGTGTGGTGGTGTTCCCGAGTGATGTGGTGGTGTTCCCGAGTGATGTGGTGGTGTTCCAGAGTGATGTGGTGGTGTTCCAGAGTGATGTGGTGGTGTCCCAGAGTGATGTGGTGGTGTCCCAGAGTGATGTGGTGGTGTCCCAGAGTGATGTGGTGGTGTCCCAGAGTGATGTGGTGGTGTCCCAGAGTGATGTGGTGGTGTCCCAGAGTGATGTGGTGGTGGCCCCGAGTGATGTGGTGGTGCCCCTGAGTGATGTGGTGGTGTCCCTGTGTGATGTGGTGGTGCTCCTGAGTGATGTGGTGGTGGCCCTGAGTGATGAGGTGGTGCCCCTGAGTGATGTGGTGGTGCCCCTGAGTGATGTGGTGGTGCCCCTGAGTGATGTGGTGGTGTCCCTGAGTGATGTGGTGGTGTCCCTGAGTGATGTGTTGGTGTCCCTGAGTGATGTGGTGGTGTCCCTGAGTGATGTGGTGGTGTCCCTGAGTGATGTGGTGGTGCCTCTGAGTGGTGCCCCTGAGTGATGTGGTGGTGTTCCTGGGAGATGTGGAAAACAACGTAAACAAACAAGACACTAATAACCTGGAAAAAGTCGTAAATGTAACCAACTGATTTTGGCCTCAGAAGTTCACGTGCCCACAATTCCAGATTTCACTCACTGGATCAGGCTGAAATCCTGAGCCAACTGAAACGCCCATACAGTAAGCTGTAACACAAAGACAAAAGACACATGGGCATTTGAAGTTCCACTACATGTTTTCAGGAGTCAGCAGCCAATTGAAAACACATTTATGCAAATACGCAAAGAAAACTTCCAATCCCGCATCTGAACTTCAGTAGCACGAACAGGAAGGAGAAGCCATACAGGACCTGTAGTGTTTAAGAAAGAAAAGTCTGAAAGGAACGGTGGTAGTGGGTGGGAGCCTGGAGGAAGTGAAAGGCATCTCGCCCATCGGAAGAAACAAATAATTTGACATCAGTATGTAAATTAGGGCTTCCTTTACACTGGGCTGTCACTAAAGTGTCTGTCCACAGAGCAAGCAAACAGCCCTTCAGAGCAAGCCAAACTCCGCAAATAAAATGACAATGAATCTGGAGAATTTCAGAAGGAAATGTTAATAAGAGAAGCACAGGATTTACAGTAGACCAGTTATTAAATTGTTGATCAAGCTAGAATATACTGTACGCACGTGAGACTCCCAACCTTGAAGAATCGAGACTTACCCGAAGAGAGCTTAGAGCTGACTGACGGAGTTTCATACTTTACGGGATTTTACATCCTGTGACAGGCGCAGCTGTATAGGATTCTACGCTGCACTTACCCTATGTGAGGGTTGACCGCACTCAGCTGTCCGCTTTACGTGTTCACCACACCTCAGCCTAACTACAAGCTTTGTCAATGCTCACTTCACGCGTCTGCAGGATTCTAGCGTAGGGAAGCTATGCTCCGGAACCGTTTTGCCTTGACAAAAATGAAATGCTTTTATTGCACCAAGTAATGCAGCTAATTCTGCTTTCCGGAAGCCTGCTGATAGCATCTTGTTAGGAGGCAACGGGCTGCAATGTTACATAAAGAGGAGTCACTAACGTGAATAGGCCATGAAAGGTGAAAACGGCTGTGCTAAAGTTATTATTCCTTACATATTAATATTTCATATATAAAAGAAGTGCAATCGTGAAAAACTTAGTGCCTGTCGTAACTACCTGTTGCTAATCAGTACCACACTTTTTTACATCCTAATACACAAATCTTTCCTTCTTAGTCCCATAAACCATAAAGCCAACTCGATTTAATAAATATCATTTGGAAGTGGTTAGATGGAATTTCCACAGTCCTGGCTAGTCAGTTCCGTATGTGTGATGCAACAAGCCTTGCCTCTGTCATAAAAAGGTAAAAATGAAAACTGGACAGAAAACAATGGCTATTTAGCGTCCACGAAACCTATTCTGGTTTCATACTAATATGTGTTTTATTTGCAATTCGTGACCACAGAAAAAAGCATTGGCATAGCCAATAGGTCTCGCCTTTGGGACCTTATAAGTGTTTAGCCATGCAACAGTTGAAGTTGTTGCACCAAGGATATTGTGCTGCATAGCTAAATACTTATAAGGTCCCAAAAGTGAGACCTATTGGCTATGCCAATGTTTGTTAAATATGTGGCCTGTCTGTGCTGTGTTGGATGTGTGCAGTGTTGTGCCTAATGCGTGCTCCTGAGGTTATGCATGTGATGTGCAGTAGGTAATGTGTATATGCTACTGTGCTGGGCATGTGTGTGATTAGCATGGCCATTTACGCAGTGCTCGCCACAAACTACATTTTCTGTTGCTGAATTTGTAATAACTGTATTTATCACCCATGCAATGCATTCGTTTTAAAACTCTGAGAAGGTTAAAAGGCTGTGCTGGCCTCGTGTTATCGGAACCTTTGTGCTGGATGTCACGCACACAGTACCTAGCAGCAAATGCTCAACCCACTGAGCTGCATCACCAGCTTGTAAGCACTGTGCAGAAGAGAGAGGCTCTTCTTGAGCCAACTTTTATGTAGGAACACAAAATCAATGGTCGAAAATATAACCACACATCTTCTTAAAAGTATGCCGAGTCTCAAACTGATAGGCGCGTTCCAAACTGCCCCAATGTTTACAGCTAAAAGAGCGCACTCACTAAATAAAAGGATAAGGTCGGAGATGGATGGGAAGTGAAAGAAGGAAGAAAAAGGCCAGAGGAATAACGATGCGTGGTGAAAAAGAGATAGAGAAAGGTGATAATTGAGAAACAGAAAAAAGTTAGACGGAGTTAAGGAGAGTAACAGATAGGTAGAATGCAATTAGAAGAGATAAAGGAGGAAAGACGAAAAGTGAAATAGAAAGGATAGAAGCAGTGGAGAGAGGTGAAGATTTGGATAGGAATGGAGAACAAGCTCGTAATGCAGCGTTGCGTGAGGTGGGTGTGGCCGGAGGGCTGCATGCATCCTGTTTTCCATCAGGTATAAAAAGAACAGCCTCTATAATGAAAAACAGAAGTGAATTTGGGTGAAAGCAACAGTAGCCCTTAATAGACTAACCAAAGAAAGATGAAAAGACGGCCCACTTCCCGTCACTGCCCTCGCTATATAGTTTGTAAGCTGCTCACCCAGGAAGTGATAACCTCCCCTTCACTCACACCCTTCAGTTACTGCCTTTGACGCTGCTTCTGCAAGATTCCAGACTTTAAACTCACAGATGCAGCTTGCTTGACCTGTGTGTGCGGATGGGGACAGTGAGCAGCATAAGCACATGACCCTTCTCCTAAAAGCGTCTCTTACACTGCAAGAGGGCCTGGCAATGCTTTCCATCTAATGTACATACTCGAGTGATGTGCTCAAAATCGGATCACTGCACAAGTTTACACCAATGTTCACTACAACATGGTGCACAGTATTGACTTACCATAGCGGTGCACAACCTGAATCTTCAGACACCCGGACAGACTGACCTTATACATAGAGATGTAAAAGAAGACACATGATAGACAGCAACATGGAGCAGGAGGGGGAAAGAAGGACAGGAGGGACACAGCTGGGAAACACGCACACACTCCTGGATTGCTTGAGCATTCGCAAAAGTTACAGCTATAGCGATGTTAAACATAAAAGCGGGCGCCTCGATGAATCAAAGCGCAGCGCCCGTCTATATAAAAGTTATGGGCATGGGAGTTTATAAAGCGGGTGCCATGGTGATAAAAAAATAAATATAAACATGAAAGAGAGCGCCGTGCTATAACATGAAGCATGGTATTTGTGTATAAAAAAGTGATGCGCGCGGTGCCTGCATTAGTAGGAAATACAACAAGCAAAGAGAAAACAAGTAGGCACGATGAGCGAAGAACATAAGGGTAAGTGGCAAAGCAAAGTGTGGAGCGCAGGGACTGGGCACAAGAGAGAATAACATGAGGATAAGTGGCAGAGAGAGTGCAAGGCTGTGGGGCAGAGAGATATGTATAGCGAGGAAAAGTGGCAGGAGAGTGCGTTACCGAGAGTAGAAAGCAAGATGCAGCAATAATATAAGTAGGAGTACTGTGTGTGAGGTAAAGTAAACAAGCTCTCGGCATTGACACAGCTGGGAAACACGCACACATTCCTGGATTGCTTGAGCATTCGTGAGAGTTACAGCTATAGTGATGTTAAACATAAAAGCGGGCGCCTCGATGAAACAAAGCGCAGCACCCATCTATATAAAAGTTATGGGCATGGCAGTTTATAAAGAGGGCGCAATGGTGATAAAAAAATAAAAATAAACATGAAAGAGGGCGCCGTGCTATAACATGAAGCATGGTGTTCGTGTATAAAAAAAGTTATGCGCGCAGTGCCTGCATTAGTAGGAAATACAACAAACAAAGAGAAAACAAGTAGGCACGATGAGCGACGAACATAAGGGTAAGTGGCAAAGCAAAGTGTGGAGCAAAGGGGCTGGGCACAAGAGAGAATAACATGAGGATAAGTGGCAGAGAGAGTGCAAGGCTGTGGGGCAGAGAGATAGGTATAGCGAGGAAAAGTGGCAGGAGAGTGTGTTACCGAGAGTAGAAGCAAGGTGCAGCAATAATATAAGTAGGAGTACAGTGTGTGAGGTAAAGTAAACAAGCTCTCGGCATTGCTGTGGCGGGGGGTTGGGTGGGGGAGCAGCAGCCTTTAAAGTCTGATGCGAGGCACAGACAAATGGTGGTGTGCGATGTGCAAGCGGGGGGGCGGGGGAGAGGCAGTCTTTGAAGTCTGATGCGAGGCACAGACAAATGGTGATGTGACGTGGCTGGCGATGGGGTGCACGTGCATAGCTCACATGAACTGTACGCGATCCGCAAGTTTGGTAGAGTTTTTCAACTGCCTACTATAATCTCGCCTATCTATCCCTGCGGGATATAATAGTCGAGACCTAAAAAAGAGGGTTGGTATACTAGTATTGGGAATTCAAGCCAATACCAACACACACAATACCAGCATTAGGCCAGCATTATTTTGCGCAAACAATTTTATGCAAATTGAACCTCTGTTTTTACCTTCATTTTAACCTGCATTTAAACATGGATTTTAACGTCTGTGTTAACGTACTTTTACTATTGGTTATGCAATCGAGTATACCAAATGTCAATGAACTACAAATTCGTCTATGTGTGCTACACTCAAGTGATCAAATGAGATTAGCACCAGTCACTTTAAATTCAGAAGTTCAACACGAGTACAAAGTCATGTGAACAAGGCTCGGACGAGCAGAAATGTTATGGTGACATTGCGAAATAAATAATTAGTTGACTAACTTTATGGTCCGTGTCCGTTGTTGGAGAGATGGTTCTCGTTGAGATTAGCACCAGTCACTTTAAATTCAGAAGTTCAACACGAGTACAATGTCATGTGAACAAGGCTCGGACGAGCAGAAACGTTATGGCGACATTGCAAAATAAATATTTAATTGACTAACTTTATGGTCCGTGTCCGTTGTTGGAGAGATGGTTCTCGTTGGAAAACGCAGAAAGCAGTTATATATATATATATATATATATACATGCAAACCACTCCTTGATAAAAAAAGAGAATGTAGCGCACTCCGGAGTCCATGAAAATATAATTTTTATTCCACCATAGCTTCCAAACGCGTTTTGGCCAGCATGGCCTTTATCAATGTCAGCATTGCTTCTGGCTAGTTTGTTATTTATTGAAAACCCCACCACCTATAGTCAACGTCATAATAGATGGACTACCTATATTAAGTGAAAACAAAACAGGCATACCAGTGCAGCCATCTTAGAACGATCACAGATTCACATAGCCTGGTAATGTAGCAGTGCCACACACTTGTATGAGCATCATATCCACCAATTAATGATCATTTCCTATACATAATAATGATAATAGTGGTCATCGTAATCGATCCACCAAAATGCATCTGGCCCAATACATTTTTCTCTATAGAATTGGGCCCTGTATGGGCAATGTAAAAGATTACATAGAGCCATTTAATTCTTTAATGCAATTTCATCCTACACTTAACTGTACTTCAAAATTGATACATTTTAAAAATGATTAATGTATTGCCATTTTGCAGAGGCTCAAGATTAATGCTGCTTCAAGCTATTTTACTAGATACCTCTAACTGCAGATTCCTCACCATAAAATATGTACCAAAGCAATACTTCCCTAAGAAGAAACGTATGTGGAGTGGTTTTAGACCAAACTATCTTGCAAACAAAGTGGTCGAAGTGTCCTTCCTACTGCACCAAGTGTTCGAGGAGGTACTGCTTCGTAAATGTATGCACTGATGACCATGTCGCAACCTGACAAATAACTAAAACAAGCACCCTTCACACCAGTGCAGCAGTGGTGGCTTTAGCCCGGTGGTAAGGGCTCTCTTCTTGAGGCTGCTTTTTTGCCAGTGCATAGCAGATCTTAATGCAGAGGACTATCCATCTCGACAAGGGTGTCTTCTGCACAGCCTTCCCTTTCTCTGCTCATTAGAAACCCACACAAATTTGATCATCCACTCGATGGTCCTTGATATGATCTATGTCAAAGCTTAAAGCCATTTTGGGGTCCTACCAATGGAGCCTCTCTTTGTTTGAGGGACAACCGAGCACAAAGAACGCTAGTAGAGTGATGGATTGCCAAACATGAAAGGGAGTCATGAATTTTAGTGAGAAGTCCTCAGCACCAATTTGTACAGAAAAAGCATGGTGTAGTGCGATTGCACAAACAGTGCTACAAAATGAGATCATTGCAATCAGGAAAACAAGGTCAGGAGGTGCTGCGAGCAGCTATGCATAGGCTCAAAAGCAAACACATGAGGAATGTTAAGACCAAAATAAAGTCCCACTGTGGCATCAAAAACAGTTTGGGTGGGAAAACCTGTGTGTTAAAACTTTAATAAACCTAATCACAACAGGTGAATTAAGCAAGAATAGTTGGTTATGCAAATGCAGAAAGGCCGAAAAGAATGACAATCTTATACTCGGAGGACTTCAAGGTCTTCCTGGGCGAAAGACAAAATAAGCCAAATGATGACAGTTTCACCTGTAAGGGGTCATCGTCCCTAGCACCACACCAGGTTACAATCTTGTCCTAGAATCCAGCGCAGAATAATTTTGTGGAGGGGCATCTGGCGGCGAGAAGGGCATCTAACCATGCAAATAGCTGAAGCAGGCAATTCCTTTAAAGAATTATATAAAATTCTACAACAATTTGTTAAACCAGGAGCTTGTGAAAGCCCAGATGACTTCTCCCAACCCCTCTGCGATAACATCTCTGTATTTTTTTTAGAACAAAATTCAGATGATATATGGAAGAATAACGTCCTCCAGACCTAATAATTATATCATCACTGACACTCTGCCTCAATCATTCATTAATGATGATAGCTTGCTGATGATGTTTCCTGAAGTCAATGACTCCGATTTTACCTCCTTAATTAGCCACATTAAAACAGGGTCTCCTGATGATTTTATATCTGCCAAAATAGTTGCCTCCCTGAGCTCACTGCTCAGGTCAGAGATGCTATCGGTAATGAACCTCTCTCTTAAGGAGGGAAAAGTACCCTTAGAGTGGAAGAAAGCCGTGGTGAACCCTATTCGCAAGAACACAACGCTGCCCTGGACAGACCTTTCTAACCTCCGCCCCATCTCCCTTTTGCCATATCTCAGCAAGATGACCGAAAGGCATGTAAACACCCATCTGTCTAAATACATCGAGGCAGCGGGAGGTCTTGGCTATTCCCAATCTGGGTTTAGACCTAATCACAGCACCGAATCTGCCCTCCTCTCCGTGACCGATAACATCAGGATGGCACTGGACAGTGGGGGCTCTATTAATCTGGTGCTGTTAGACCTTTCCGCTGGATTTGACACGGTGTCACATGGCATTCTTCTCGGTCGTCTGCGGAAGGTGGGGATAGGAGGTCAGGCTCTGTCATGGCTGGAGAGTTTTCTCTCCAATCGCACACAAAGTGTTAGGTTAGGCTCCCTACGTTCCACCTCTAGGGAGCTCACCAAGGGGGTGCCACAAGGCTCATGCCTAAGCCCTACACTCTTCAATGTGTATGTGGCCCCCTTGGCGGACATTGTGAGAGTGTATGGGTTCACCCCGGTATCATACGCTGACGACACTCAGCTTATGTTCCCGTTCCAAACCCTCACACCCTTAATCAGGTCATCTTTCGCTGAGGGCATGAGAGCAGTGGCAGACTGGATGGTCTCTAATTGCCTCCAATGCAACGTACCCAAAACTGAGGTTATGTTGTTCGGGGAGGCATCTCTCCTGTGGTCACCAGATTGGTGGCCTTTAGACCTGGGTCCAGCTCCCTGTCCTAAGCAGATAGCAAAGAATTGCGATTCTCCTATTAACATGACCAGAGAATCTGGATTTCATTAAAGACACGGAGGCTGACATTATGCATTTATCCTTTAATAGCAACTCACACAGCCGCACTACATCACAAAGGATAAAGTTCTAGAGTCATAACAAAGGATGTATCTAGGAGATGATCTGCCTCTTTTAAAAGAATCGCAGCAGGAAGAACTTCAAAAGGAACTGAGAGATCCGGTAACGGGAAACAACTTCGTGAGATGAAACATCAAGGAAGGAACTTCAGCAAGTCAAAGGCCAGCCGGTTAAACGGAGTTGCCTGAAAGAAAGAAATGAGTAAGAACCAAGAGCCTGAAGAGTAAATTCAGCACATGGTCATAACAAAGATTAAAACCATTTGAAGCAATTCATAAAATCATGCACAAATACAATACATCAAAGATGTAGATGTAATAAGTTGACACCCCTCAAGTTGTGAAAGGGAGGAGGGAGGGATAATGTCAGCCTCCGTGTCTTTAATGAAATCCAGATTCTCTGGTCATGTTAATAGGAGAATCGCAATTTCATTACAAGACCGGAGGCTACATTATGCATGTTCGTAGCCCCGAAGGACCACCTCAGACATATGCTCGATAGGCTTACAGTAATGACGAGCAAAGGTATTAGCATTTGACCAGTCAGCAGCTTTCAGAATATCATCCAACTTACCACCTGACCAGAAGGACTTACTGGCCATAGCTCCTCTGACAGAATGAGCTTGGAACTTAGAGAGGTCAACACCAGCGAGCTTCATGGTAGACTTAACCCATCTAGCAATGGAGGTGGAAGAGACAGGTTTGAAAGGTTTCACAAAGGAAACTAAGAGTTGATTTGCGCCATTGGGGCGCAGGAGAGACATCCTAGCGTCATATTCTTTCATGCAAGCAACCACACAAAGTTTAGGTAAGGTGTCAAAACGAGGATAGAAGATAAAATCTGACATCGTTTTGGTTCTTCTAAGTAATTCGAACTTGACACCAAACATATCATAACATCTATTAGAAATGTCTAAACTTCTGATGTCAGAAACCCTCCTACAGGAAATTAAGCACAAGAGTGTAGCAAGCTTAAAGGAGAGAAACTTTCTATTAAGGGAAGAGTTATCTGGCCAGGAACAAAAAAGGTCTAAAATGCACTTGACATCCCAAAGGGTCTGGTATTTAGGCCTAGGGGGTCTCCTTAGTCTTATACTCTTGAGGACCCTACAAATGATAGGATTTTTACCTACCGATTTACCGTTGATAGGAGCGTGACCAGCGGAGATTGCGGATCTGAAGCAGTTAATAGAGCGATAGGAAAGGCCTCTGTCAAATTGTTCGACCAGAAAATTAACGATATTCACGACAGGAGTCTCCACGGGATCCAGACTCCTTTCCAGGCACCAATGAAACCATTTCTTCCAAATGCTGTTGTATCTAAGGTGTGTCCCAGGTGCCCAAGATTCTCCGAGGAGAGAGAGAGCTGTCGACGAAAGTCCAGACAGCTCGTTAGATTGCCTGACACTTTCCAGGCAAGAAGGTTCAAATTCCCCTCGAGAATAAGACGGTGATCTTCCCCGTCTGCGTTTGAGACCAGGCCTGGAGAGGCTGGGATGAGAAAGGGAATGTCGCATGCTAGTTCCAGGGCTGTCGGGAACCAGGCTTGGGACGGCCAAAAGGGAGTTATCAGGATTAGGGAGCATTGCTCCGATCTGACCTTCTGAAGGACCCTCTGAATCATGGCGAAAGGAGGAAAGGCATAACCCAGGAAGTGGGACCAGGGTTGGAGAAACGCGTTCACAGCAAGAGCGCCCGGGTCTGGCATCCAACTGAAGTAGTTGGGAAGTTGGAAGGTGAGCCTGCTGGCGAATAGATCCACGTCTATGGGACCCCAAAAGAGGGAGAGGGAATTGAAGACGTTCACGTCGAGTTTCCAGTCCGAGAAGTCTATAAGGAATCTCGAATTCCAGTCTGCTGAAATGTTCGATTTCCCGGGGAGATATTCCGCCCTGAGGGAGATTTTGTGTTCCAGACAGAACATCCAAAGTCTCCTGGCAAGGTTGGAGAGATCCGCAGATCTCGTCCCTGCAAGGCGATTGATATAGGCCACAGCGGAGACGTTGTCCATTTTCAGAACAACGGACCTCCCTTGGATGGAGTGTTTGAAGCTCATAAGAGCGTATAAACCAGCCATCAACTCCAGAAAATTTATGTGTTGGGAGGATTCCGATAGGGTCCAAACCCCACCGGTGTCCTGGTCTCCAAAGCGAGCACCCCAGCCATGAAGACTGGCGTCTGATTCTAGGACAAAATCCGGGGATGAGCCAAAGATAGCTTTGCCGTTCCAGGCATCTAAGTTCTCTAGCCACCAAAAAAGCTCTGTTCTCGCATCCGGATCTAGAGAGACAAGGTCCCCATACCACAGACCTGAATTGAGGGCTTTCCTTTTTATTCTCTGAAGTGCGCGGTAGTTCAGAGGGCCGGGAAAAATGGCCTGGATGGACGAGGAGAGGAGCCCAAGAAGTCTGGCTAGTTCGCGGAGAGTTAAAGACTCTTGTTTCAGAACAGATCTGATCTCCTTCCGGATCTTGGCAATCTTCTTGGCCGGAAGAAGGAGGAGACATTTCGTGGTGTCTAGAGTGAAGCCGAGGAATTCTATAGTCCTGCAGGGAGAGAGCATGGACTTGTCTCTGTTGATGATGAACCCAAGGCTCTCTATCAGGTTCATGGAGGTTTCTAGGTCTCTTAGGAGATCTGAACGGGATTGGGACATGATAAGAATATCGTCCAAGTAAATGATGAGGCGGATACCCCTCTCTCTTAGAATTGTAACGACACACTTCATGATCTTGGCAAAGCACCAAGGGGCAGAAGAGAGGCCGAAGGGAAGAGCTTGGAATTGGTAGAGATGTTCCTTCCAAGCAAATTGAAGGAAGGGTTGATGTTCCTTGTACATGGGAATCGTGAAGTAAGCGTCCTTCAGGTCTAACTTGGCCATCCAGTCCCCTTCCAGAAGGAGATCCCTCAGGAGGTGGATACCCTCCATTTTGAAATGGCGATAAACTAGGAATTTGTTGACTTCTCGAAGGTTTATTACGGGTCTCCAACCCTTGTCCTTTTTTTGAACGAGAAACAGAGTGCTTATGAACCTTGCATCGGACCAAGGAACCTCCACTATTGCGTCTTTTTTGAGCATGGAAGCGATTTCTTCCTCCACGATCTTTTCTTGATCTTCTGAGAGGACAAAGGGGTGGGGTAGGTGTGACTGGAGGGGAATCTGTAAGAAGTCTATCTTGAAGCCCCTGACGGTTTCTAAAACCCATGGGTCTTGGGTAATTGAATCCCAAACATGATAAAACTGTTTTAGCCTGCCCCCTACTATGGGGATAGAAGAAGGAGGAGTAGTACTTACTTGTAGAGTTGGAGGTGTTGGGAGCGCCTCGGCCTCTTGAGCCACGGTTTCTCGGGCCTCTTCCTCTTTGGGGGAAGAAGGGTTGTCTAGGGGGGTAGAAGCCCCTTCCTGTTCCTCTGAAGGATGAGTAGGGTCGTTGGTTGCCTCGGCCGGAAGAGCGACCCCTTCTGCCGGCCTGGCCAAAAAGGTTGGTGTTGAAGACCCGTCTCAGGTTGTTCTGGGCTCTATCAAGGGCAGTAAAGGTGTTTACATATTTGCCAATTTCTTTGATTATGTCCTCTCCGAAAAGGAGGCCTTTGGGGTTCTGGGAGGGTTCTTTCTCCGCCATGTCACCTAATTTGGGGTTGATTTTGTTCAGGATAGATCTCCTCCTCTCAATGTTCAAACCAGAGTTGGCGTTGCCAAGGAGGACGATAGCCCTTTGGCTCCAGCCTCGAACGAGGTCGACGTTCAAGGGGGTAGAGGAGAGGTGGGACTGCTCCGCCATATCTAGGATTCTAACCAAGGGTCCCAGGACGTCCAGGAGTCGGTCTTGGCAGCCCTTGAGGGCCCTCTCCAAGCCTTTTCTGGGGTCACGTCCTAATTTAAATAGGAATTTAATGAGGCTAGGGTCTAGGTTTGGAGTTTGGCAGACTCTGTCATCAATGGTAGGTCTGGGGGATTCAGACCTCATTGTGTTTCTGGTGTTTCTATCCAGAAGGTTTCTCAACCAGCGTGCCACAAATTTGGAAACATGATCCTGCGGGAACCATTTAGAGCTGTTGGGGTGAGAAATGTTTAGGGGGGAAAACATTTCCTCCCCAATAGGGTTTAGAATAATATTCTTTGGAGTAGGTTCCGGATCGAAATGGGAGTTGAGATCATGTTGGACCTCATCCAGGTCAAAGACGAACTCGTCTGAGGGGTCTTTGGAGGAGTTGTCATCCAAGGAGGAGGGAGAGGAGTCAAGACCAACATTTGTATTTGTTTGAATAGCACTATTCCAAAGTGTGCCGCGAGGGACACCGTACACATTTGTGCCGCCATGGGCACCGGTCAAAGGAGTGTCCCGAGGGACATCAGGTTCAAGTGGGGCGCGGTGGCCTCCCATCCAAAGTGAGGTGCTAGGACCTCCTATGTTTTGAAAGGCGCTAGGGCCTGTAGTGCTTTCGCAATGTTTGGTCTTTTTGGGTCTCTTACCGTGTAAGGGGAGATCCTGGGGGTCACCTGGTCTTTTAGAGAGCATGACATCTCTGAGGGAGGACATCATGCAAGACTTAATTTCTTGTTGCAGAAATTTTTTAAGCGAATCGTCAATGGGGGCAGGTGAGCTAGCAGTGGCATCATCAGAATCCACGTCAGACATGGTGTGGTGATGAAAGACTATTAACAGGTAAGATAATCACTCCCCCTATTACTCCTCTTTTTTTTTTTTTTTTTTAATTGGTTTCTTTTTTTTTTTTTTTTTTGCAGGTGAAGCCTCAGGCTATTCCCCCTTTTTTTTTTTGGTAATTAGAAGGTAATTATTTACAGGTAAAGGGGTATAATTATGGTGAACAGCATAGTCAAAAACGAAATAATGGGGAAGTCAAAGTTTAAGGCAACAGCAGGGTATTGTTGAAAAGAAGGGAAGTATTGGGGAATGAAGGGACGCTTAAAGCGTGTTTAGAAATATTCCTAGGTGAGACAGGGAGACGAGCGCAGTGGTCGTAGGTCCCCGGCGGCTGAAGCAGAGCAACTGACAAGCTAAATCAGTCGTGCTCGAGCTCAGCCGCCGGGGGAAAGGAAAGTAGCTTGGCAGGGAAGGCACGCAACGCGGGTGTCGCGAGCGTGCTTTCCTCTAATCCGAAAGTCAGGAAATGGATTAAAATCTCGGGCGAACTGAGGTTATGTTGTTCGGGGAGGCATCTCTCCTGTGGTCACCAGATTGGTGGCCTTTAGACCTGGGTCCAGCTCCCTGTCCTAAGCAGATAGCAAAGAATCTTGGAGTACGTTTAGACCAGGCCTTGCTGCTAAGAGAACATGTTAATCAGGTGACCGGGTCTTGTTTCCACACTATCGGACTCTTAAGACGAATCTTTCCATTTCTGCCTGATCTATATAGAAAGACCCTAGTTCAGAGCCTTGTAATAAGTAGATTAGACTACTGTAATGGCCTTTATATCTCTGCCAATGAGGAACAACTCAGTAGATTACAAGTGGTCCAGAACGCCGCAGCAAGACTGGTCCTTAATGCCCCGGCCAGATCCCCCTCCCGTCCCCTCCTTGATACACTCCACTGGTTACCAGCACGACAACGTATCAAGTTTAAGATTTGCTGTACCATTTTTAAATGTCTCTCTGGTTCTGGACCAAAATACCTGACAGATAAATGTATCCCCTATAGGCCTGAACGTGTTCTACGCTCCAGTAACCAAATGCTCCTTCGGGTACCACGTGTAAGGAAAGTAAGACAGGGAGGTCAAGCTCTCTCCTACAAGGGTCCCATGCTTTGGAACTCGCTCCCCTTTATCTTGAGACAGGATACCAACTTCCAGAGTTTTAAGAAATCCCATAAAACCCATCTTCATCTTTTCCCATCCATGTAATCACAGCACACCTTCCTGCGCAAGACTGGGTAGCATAGCTTTGGCACAAGCGCAGAGATACCCTTTAGGGGGTCGATTCCTGAGCTATACAAGAAAATAAATAAAAATAAATAAATAAAATAAATACCACCTCAGGTGGCAGAATGAAAGCTGTTAACTTCCACAGCTAAATCTGCAAACAGGAGGTATAAGAAGCGCATATTTGTCTGCCCTGCTGGTGAGACAGGAGGTCCGTAAAGGTTGTGGCCTGATCAGAGGATAGATGCTCATGCTCAGGAGCTCTGAGTACCACACTGTCCTGGCCAAGTCTGTTGCTAATATTGAGCTATTCTATGCATTTCAGCAATGTGACAAACTGAATAAATATTCAGGGTTTTAAATAGAAAGTTAGCTACATAAAATGACTTACAGTCACCTAATTTAACCATGTTTATATACCTACTGGATTTTATGCCAAAGAAATCCTAATTTTCTACTGCATGAAATGTTGTATTGTAAAATCGTGATACAATAACAATAAAAAAAAGAACGTGAAAGAAAGATGTTTGGTCTATTTTGGTAGAACATGAGAGCACGACGAGCAGTAAATATAACAAACGGCACATGCATGAGATCTCACTAGAATTGCCCTTCAGTTTGCCAGGCCAGTGGCGCGTGGCAGCTGCAAACTTGTGAGAAAGTTAGGTATGGTTATGCAAGAGCTCTTCTCACTCATGTCGTTAGATTCACCTAAGTGACCAGCGACACTTCAAACTGGGGAACCCAGACTGTTAATCAGCAAGCTCCCCTCGCCAGAGAATGGAACATGTTCGGTGTTGGCAACCAATCTACAAACTCAGCTGTCTTCTCAGCTGCATTATCAGAAGAAAAGGAAAACACTGGCACTCAACATCTACAGAATGATAAGTAAAGGCAAGGGGCAAAATAAGAAAATGTTTTATTAGCATATTCAACTCACAGTACGATGTCCACACAACATGGATTCACATGAAAGTTGGTGCTACCTACTTTTGAATTGAATAAAAATGCCGACTTAAGTTTTCCGACACAACCAGATCCGAATCATGAATTGTTGGCTCCATCGACGGGCCAGAACACTGAAAACAAAATGAAATACATTACTTAAATAAATTCTTAATTCAAGAGCGTATCAGGGAAAAAAATACAAACTTTAATGTGTGCAATGTCTATATACATCTATATACATAATAAGATGTGCATACATGCTAAATGAAATTATTAAAAACAACACCTTGATGTAAGAATTTAATTTAGTTGCACTGTGAAAAACAGCACGTCTAAAACAGAGCTACATTGGAGTGGCTGAGTATTTTATTAACTAGAAAAGTGCATCACGTATAGCATTAGGGAGAAGAGTATGACATTTATATCCACCAGAATATGCAGAAACCAGTGAGAGCACGACAGCTACCAGCTTGGCTAATAAAATGAACTCTAAATATGATATCTGCTTTAGGGACTGAGGAGGTGGGCACTATGAAATTATCTTACCTCACCTTCATCTTTCTATCCCTTTCCTCAGATGAGGAAATACCTACCTTGAGAAGCTAGCTACCCATGTGAAAACCAATGAGTTGGATCTACAACAGAGGTAGCGCTAGAGAAATCCTACCTCCATAGTGTCTTACAAAGCAGTCGACTTTAGGTGCAATTCTCATGTAAAATGAAATCTGATATGAGAACTACTGGTTTTCATCTGGTTCCTTAAGGTCTCAGGGACATATTTTGAAAGCCTCTGATGTAATGTGCAGCTGAATGACTAGTCCATCTAAGCGGAGGCTTCTCCACTGAGGGGGAGAAGCATCGCCCCGCCTGCTGCAAGCGCAGCAGGTACACATAGAATAATAAAATGGTTATTACCATTTTATTGTTCTATGTGCTGCCAACCGCAGCGAGTGGATGCTGGGGTGGGACGGATTCCTGCAGATTACAGGATGACGTCATATATGCTCACTGGGCATGGTAGACAGCCGGCCAATCTGACATCCCTACTTCAGCCTGCACAATCCCAGCGTGGCAAAACAGCCAAGGGATTGCAGGCACAGGCTCCCATCCTCAAAAGGAGCACTGTATTAGCCTGCTCCAACCAATCAGGAAGTAAACCACCTTCCTTTCCTGCTTGTCGTCGTCCGAGAGAGCAGTAAATATTGGTGAGTTTTACAGCACTCTGCACCCCACCGATTTATAAAGTTGCAAGCTACCCCTGGTCTATCTATGTTCACAGCACTCTTCATACGTTCTGGTGCTGTTCATGTATGTACGTGTTGGTAATTATGGCACAAACGTCGCTATAAAGCAACAGAACTCTGTACATTATAAGAGGAATTGGGAGATAGTCTTGTAGATCATGTACAGGTAGTTTAAGTTATTTGCCTAGAATAACACAATGTTGAGTCTAGCGCCGAGGATGGGATTCAAACCTGGTTTCCAAAGGCAGTAGGTTGAGCCCTAGCCTAGCAGGCAGCAGCGAGCACTTAAACTTTATTCCAACTTCCTCTATTTCTAGTATCTGTCTGTGATCTGTAATTCTATTGTGGGTTGGACTATAAGCCTTTTGTGGTAGCGAATGCTTACATCTTCTCTAATGTTTATTGCAACTCTCCATCCAAAATCCTTTGTTTTAATCAGTGAGATATACACATATATTTTTATTTGGGAAGCCATCATGCACGATCTACAAAACTGCATTTTCATCTGGACATATTCGATCAGGAAGGCATCAATATTTCTGATAATACATCTCCAATTTTGTATATATGAAAAAAACCTTGTTTTCGCTCTAATTCCTCCCACTCTCCCCTACATCATTAACTTTTATTTACCATGTGTGCAATACAGTAATGTAACACCAAGTTCTATATTCCGCTATGATTGTCAAGCCATCAGCTTTCACTGTATCTCTTATGTAAGACATTGGGATATTATTTGGGGTGAATGACTACCCACCTCAATGAATAATCACAACCCTTTTGAGGATGAATCCTCATAGTTGCTAAATTAACCAGAGCTCAACCCGCTGCTGGTTATGGGACAGAGCAAAAAGGCTTCACTTTGGGCAATGTGTAATGCATTTATGCAGTACCAAAACAGTAATAAAGTCGAAATGTAAGACACTACAAATCCCAAACAAAATTAGAAAAATAAAGTATAATTTAATAAAGAAAATAACACCAAAAAATGCAAAAATTAAATAAGGTAAACCAGAGATATGATGTTTAATGTTTTAAATAGAAATAGCACCAAAAGGTACAACGTGCTAATGATAGTCAATGGCTATGATAGACAGAGACCTAAGCACAATTTGAGGCTGACTGCAATGTAGCATAGGCCGAATACAGCAACCATGTTCGTCCTGGTCAAAGATTTTACCTACTGTCTTAGTACTTTTAGTCCCAATCCATTACAGGAGCAGACTTCTAAAGCCCACCAGGCCCTCAGGGGAGACACTTAGAGGCTCAGAGGGAATTATGCAGAGGCCAACAGCAGAGTCCAGCCCACATCTAGTTACCACTGGTCGGCCTGGCAACTGCAGAAAAAGGCCCTTTTGTAGCTTGCTGTATCCATGTAGCTTGCACAGGATGTCAGCATTATGCCCCTTGGAGTCAACTCCTTTGTCCTGGGTACAAGAGGGAGCACTCTCAGTCTTTCAGGGCTCTTCTCAGGACACAGACAGCAGGTCCAGTCCTCTTCTGTCTTCTGCATGTCCAGGAAGTGTTCTTAAGTGGGTGCCTGGAGGTGTCACATTTATGCCTAGCACAAGTTAGTGAGTGGGAATGACTCCCAGGCACGCCTTAACAAATGGTGTAAAGGTTCCTGTGGTCAACCTTACACAATTTGGGCATTTTCAAAATGGCTAAAGTCGTAGCCCCTACTAAACTTATGCTCTTAGGGTTTATGTGGGGAGTATACTAGTGAGTTCTCACATCTAACAAACTCTAGTTTCAGGTAACTACTTTGCCCACAATAAACGCAGAGATAGAAGTCCAGTAGGACAAAGACAGGATTCTTCAGATACTAGACAATAGGTCAACAGGAGCTTTCTTAGCATCCTGTTGTCTCCGCTTTCAAAATGCCAATTGTTTTATGTGAACCAAGAGACCAAAGTTGGGTAGGACAAAAGCAGAGGCCTTTGGCAACCAGACAGCGCATTGACATCAAAAATTATCTAGGCATGTCATGGATCGCTACATACTTTCTAAAGGATCCCCTGGTGGCGCACCTAAGGCCTGGGAGGAGGCTGTCAACGATCCTGCTGTATTGGCGGAATTAACGCTACAGGACGTGATGGGCGCTATTGCTGGCATTCAGTCTTCTATTGGCCAACAGTATGAAGCCCTGGCTCTGAAGTTGGACACGGTGGCTATTGATGTCAACCTCATTCGAACTGATTTGGCCAAGACGAACGAGAAGGTGAAGTCATTGGACCTAAAGACATCCAGTCTTACCACGGATGTGTCCGACTTGCAAACAGAAGTGCGCAACCTTAGATCTGCTAATGACTTATTTGCTCGTCGCTTGGAGGATTTTGAAGGCCGTGCACGGCGCAACAACGTGCGTATTATTGGGGTCCCGGAAGATTCTAGTTCACTCGCCACTGATCTTCGAGTGGAGGACCTCATTCTTAATCATCTTGCGCCCAAGGGCCTGAGCAAATTCTTTGCCATCGAACGTGCGCACAGAGTGCCAGGGGGACAGGCGAAGCCCGGTTTCCCCCCCGTCCGATTATTGCACGGATCTTCAACTTCATAGATTGCGACGCCATTCTGCAGGCGGCACGGACAAGCGGCCCTACGCAGCTCGAGAACGCTGCTGTGAATTTTTATCCGGACTTTTCTAAATCGGTCCAGAAACAACAAATGGGATTTCAAGGGGTGAAACGGCGACTAGGAGACATGGAACTAAAATACGCTATGTTATTCCCGGCCCGACTGCGTGTTGAATATGACAATCGAACATTCTTCTTTGTCAGGCCTGAGGAAGCGAGTGATTGGTTGGACACTTTGCCGACTCGCCGTGCTGGCCAGGAACATGCTGGTGGAATGTGAATGGGTTGGGTGATCGGATAAAGAGAGGGGTGGTTATGCAGCTGTTGCGGCGCCTTTCGCCTGATGTCGTTTTGCTACAAGAGACACACTTGATAGGAAATACTTGTCACGGTCTTAATAGACGGGGTTATCGTCTTGCTGCCTATTCTGGATTCATATCTAGTTCTAGAGGAGTGGGTATTTTGCTTCGGGTTTCCCTCCCCCTCGAGGTTGACGATGTGATCCTTGATGCCAGGGGTCGATATGTTGCACTTGTTGGGCGGTGGGAGGGAACACCAATTTTGTTGGTGTCGGTGTATGTCCCACTGGGCTTACAATCCACGACATTTACGGACCTGGGGCGGATGGTTCTGGGTCTCCCGGAGGGTGTTTTGATACTGGGTGGTGATTTTAACTCCGTCATTTCTGGCAGAATAGACCGCTATCCACCCCGAGATCTTCCTGCTGCGCAATCCTGGTTGGGTGACTTCCTGGAAAAATTGGGACTTATACATTGTTGGAGACTAATGCATCCAGAGCAAACACAGTTTACTTTCCATTCGGGAGCACATGGTAGTCTTTCTAGATTGGATTATATCCTGATTTCGGCTGCCCTGTCCCCTTCGATTGGAGAGATTAGACACTTGGCCCGGGGTATATCAGACCATTCCCCTATTTGGTTTCATTTTAATCTTGGCATCGGCGCCGAAGGGAGGGTGGCCCCGATTTACCCCTGGTATCTTCTTAACCCTAAGACTCGCGCTGAATTGATTAAATCATTTGATCTGTATTTTACTGAGAATGCTGGTTCTGTATCCTCGCCTGTTTCGCTATGGGAAGCTTTTAAGACTGTGATCAGGGGACAGGCATTGTCTTTGGTGGGGTGTGCTAAGAAATGTAAGAATGAGGCAATTGTTCAGCTCGAGACTGAAATCACAGACCTGGAGACTGCATTGGAACGAGAGGTGTCTCGAGAAGCATTACATGACCTCCGCCTTAAACAATTAGAATATAAAACTTTGGTTACTGATGCGGCAAAGATGATGAGTAGGGAACAGCAGGGACGGCTATATGATGTGGGTGATAAAGCAGGAACATTGATTGCCTGGCTGGATAGAAGGGAGAGAGCGAGTCGAGTGGTTCCGGTGATTGAGACATGTGGTGGTGTGCGTGTAACGGACCCTGTTGAAATTGTTGAATGCTTTGCTGATTATTTTCGAGAGGTCGATACCTCGGTGTCCGACAGGCCCGAGAAGGATTCGCAGTTGTTGCTTCGTCATATAGCACTGCCATGTTTGTCGGAATCGGATCGAGACTGTTTGGATGCCACGCCCTCGGTGGATGAGGTGGCTCTCGCACTACGCTCCATTCGTTCCGGCAAGGCTCTGGGTCCCAATGGCCTTCCTGTTGAACTGTATAAGTTACAACCTGATACTTTAGCTCCCTATCTCCGTGATATGCTTTTGGCTGCGCGAGACAGTGGCTCCCTCCCCAGAGATCAGCGTCTTGCTACCATTGTGGTGATCCATAAGGAGGGTAAACCGCGGGATCGCTGCTCGTCTTATAGACCCATTTCGCTCTTAAATGCGGAGCCTAAGATCCTCGCCAAACTGCTTGCTAATCGTCTGATTAGGGTTATTAGCGACCTGATTCATCCGGATCAATCGGGTTTTATCCCGCACCGTAACACGGCATTAAATTTGCGACGTTTGCATGGTGTTCTCGCAAGGGCCCCGACGCTGCGTGAACCGGCCATATTGGCGTCCTTGGACGCCACGATGGCCTTTGATACAATCGAATGGTCTTATCTCTGGGCGGTACTCGCCAAATTTGGATTCGGCGCTGGTTTTATTGGTTGGGTCAAACTCCTGTATGAAACGCCACTGGCGCAGGTGGTGGTTAATGGCCGTGTCTCCATGCCTTTTATTCTTGGGAGGGGCACGCAGCAGGGTTGTCCGTTGTCCCCGCTCCTCTTTCCTTTGGCGTTGGAGCCACTCACCGCCTGGCTACGGTGGGAACCTTCGATGAAAGGTATACGCTGGACGCCGGAATTTGAAGATCGCATTTCCTTATACGCGGATGATATTTTATTGTACCTTACATCTCCCCAAAAATCGCTCAACGTATTGTTTGACGTACTTAACTCCTTCGGGAAGAACTCGGGCCTTATCATTAATTGGTCGAAATCCTACATTTATGTACTTGCTGGTGATGACCCTCGTTTGCCGCGGGGCTGTCCCATCCAGTTGTCGCAGTCTGGCTTCAAGTACTTGGGTGTGTTTATCTCGTTGGATCCGGCGGTTCGCTATGAACGCAATTTACTCCCCCACTCCAAAGGTTGCGCACCGATGTAGCGCATTGGCGTAAATTACCGTTATCTCCCCTAGGGCGTGCGGCCCTTTTTAAAATGATGTCCTTACCGCGGTTCCTATACGCACTTCAGAATAGTTTTGATGTCATCCCGTCGAAATATTTTCGGGAAGTAGAATCGTTGCAGAGGCAATTAATATGGGACGAACGTTCACGCATCGCTCTTCCAAAATTGACACTTCCCTGGTATGATGGCGGTATAGCGCTCCCAGATATTCGTAGGTATTACTGGGCCTCCCACCTTGCTGCCATCAACCACGGGGTGTATGGCCCGGCGTTTAATCCAGCATTTGAAATGGATAAGTGGCTGCTCCCGGGTGGTGATTACTACAGAATGCTTTATTCGGGACCCTCGCGTTCACAACTCTCGGGACCTACCGCTATAGCCGTGCGGGTATGGCATAGCGCAACGGCGGCTATGGGCTGGAGTGATAAACTAACTGGTGCAACTCCGCTCTATGCCTCCGCGAAGTTGGGTGGCCTATGGAGGACGAAGGGATTTGATAAATGGGACATGATCGGTATTAGTAAAGTGCGTGATCTCTGGGTTAAAGGAGAGGTGAAGACCTTCTCGGATCTGCAAGTAGAGTATAAGCTGAGTGCCAGGGAAAAATTTCGTTATGTCCAGGTACGCCATGCTCTGAACTCTGTGTTGCCAGCGGGTAGTGATATTCCGGACTCCTCCCCTCTCGAAGATCGTATACTAGACGGTTATGTGCCAGACAGTACTATCTCATTGTTCTATAAGAAAATGATTAATGACCGATCGAGTCTGCTTGATCGCCTTCGTGAAGCTTGGATTGCTGATGGTATTGAACTGGATGATGAGGACTGGCAGTCCGCGATCTCCTCTCCCAGGGAGGTGGCGATTCCGGCCCGCCTCCGTCTGGTCCAACTCAAGATCCTCCACAGAATCTATGTCACCGGTCCCCGTCTGATCCATATGGGCTACTCAACGGATGGCATGTGTAGGCGTGGGTGTGGTCTCCTTGGCACCTATCTCCATATCATATGGGAATGCCCTGAGGTGGTGCGATTTTGGAAACGTATACATGAGGTGATGGATGAAGTAACGGGTGTTGTGATGATGCCGGAAGCCCGAGAAAGTTTATTGAATGTGTGGGGTCCGAATGATTATGACGTGTCGCAGCTTCGGTGGGTGACTCTGGCCAATATGGTTGCGAAGAGGGATATTGCACAGTTGTGTGGGTCCCCGAAGCCGCCTACAGTGACTGCTTGGAAAGAGAGTCTGGATTGGTGCATGTTCAGGGAGAAGACAGTGTATGTGGCAAGAGGTAGACCCCAAAAATGGGGGAAGATTTGGAACCAGTGGAACTCATACAGTGGAGATATCTATACACCCCCGCTCACTGTGATTCCTAGTCCTTCCCAGTCGCCCTGACCTACATTCCTTCTAGCTGTGGTATATTGTGCTGTTCATATGCAATTCTACCTTTGGCACCCTCCCCTCATCTGTATTCAAAAAACCTTTTCTCCTGTTGTCATATATCTTTCGTCCTCCCTGAGCGCAGGCCTAATGGCTGTATTATTGCTGTATTGCCTTGATTGTATGTTTGATGTGTTGTTTCCTTTTGTTTTATATAATAAAAAGTTACAAAAAAAAAAAGAATTATTTAGGCATCCTTTTCTCTCCCCTTTCAAATTTGTCCCAAGTGTTATATGTAAACCCAGCAGACCTTTCCAGCAGGATGTGACACTCAAGCTGGTTTTGATTCTTATTCGCACCAATTCAAAGCTAATTACTGGCAGAGAGCAGCTGGAGAGCAAAAAGCAAATTAGCCTCTAGAACTTCAGGGAGGGAAAAAATAACTTTCTAAGAGTTACTCTACTTAATATTTATTAAAAATCTGACCTTAACATAAGTGGATTTTTAATAACTATAAATATAGTTGCTTAAATATTTTTGTACCTGCTCCCATTCCCAAGAAACAGTATTAGTATTTTAATCTAACACTGTTTTTCTAAATAGAACATCTTAGAGTACCACAGTGAAAATAGCTTATGGGTGCTAATTACTTTAAGGACATGTTACCACTAAATTTCTACACGTACTACTTTTAAATACCTTGCACTACCCTGCCTTATAGGCTACAAGGCCTACATAGGGAGGGGTTTTAAGTGTTTAAAAGGGAAGTTTTTACCTGTCTAGATGGTTTATTTTGACAGGTCGAATTGCAATATTTACCCTGCTAGCAGTCAAAATACAATAGTAGGCCTAAAGCCATGTCCACACTGCCACTAAAGTGGATGAAACAATAGATGCTGCAGTCCACTCGTTGCATTTAACTTCCAGGCCATGGTAAAATCTTGTACCATATAGTAACGACTTATAGGCAAGTTAAATATACCAATTAGCAGTGTGTCGATTTGACCATGTTTAAAAGGGGAGCACAGGCACTTTAATACTGCTTAGCAGAGGGCACAGAGTTCTAAAGCCAGCAAAGCTATAGGTTCCAGCAAAAAGTGGAACAGCTGCAGTGACCACCACAGGTGAATTTCCTACAATGTCTCTTCATGCACCATGCTAAATGCATAAATGTGCAATTGGATGCCATAATCCTTGTTCCCAGCTGAAGGTCACTGTTTTAGTTTTAATGATGAAGGAGTCTACACTGGTTCGACACAAATGATAACTGAGAAAAGGCCCTCCTAATGGGTGTTCACCCTCCTGATATCCTGACCAAAGACTTTATGATGGGAAGAACACAACATCAACTCTCCCATATCTTTTCAGATAAGCAGGTGTGGTCCGATAAAGAGGTCAAAATGAACCTTAAAAAAATCACTTTATAACCCTGAAATCCTGTTATAGATATGCGTAAGGAATAAATGCATGGATTTCAAAAAAGGATGCTTTGCTATGTTTTAAAGGAAAACCTCCCACGATGTGCAACTTCATTCTTTGGACAGAAATGGAGTGATGTACACGACAGTCCAGCCGGGAAGTATGCAACACTGCTGACAAAAATGCAGGTCCGTGACTTGGACTGGGCAGTCACTTTTCGGAATGTGAGAGAACACAAAAGTAATATTTCATTGGCAAAGTTGACGGCCCACTGGAGGGCGATGAAAATGTTGTAAAGTTCGACATTAACAAACTCCCACTGGAGGGCAAGCAATTATAGAAACTACCAGCACCACAATGCAGTTGCCAGGTAACCCAGATGAGGGCAATAAAAATCAAAGTGGGCAGAGGTTTCATTTGTTTGTGATGTCGAAATGTGCAGCCCGTGATCAAGGACTCGTTAGAGTCCGAATTGCGTGAGAAAAGTATTTTTTAAAAGTATGCTCTGCTTTGAAGGGAAACCTCACGAGGAGTGCAACTTCATTCTTGGAACAGAAACGTAATATCATAGAATAGAATAAATATATCTCTATATGTATTTATTTATTTTATTTCCACCTTACCCCTTCCCGACAAATATATATCAATCATTAAATTGGGATGCTAAATAACCTATAGTGAATTAGCAGTGAACAAGCATGTGGTTCGTTTAAACTTGATTTGGGTCAGTTTAGGCACAATGCATGGTTAGAACGGGTAATCAGAGCTATCAGGACCATGTTCCCAGAGGAACCCTCAACAAAAGAAATAATCACTAAAATCTCTCACTATGGCGGGGTGAAAAAGGTTGATCACTAATTTATACACTGCTGTTGTACATGATCGAGATGGAGGTCCCGAGCTAGCACAAGAAAAATGGTTACGGGACTGTCCAGCACCCTTCACGGACGCAGATTGTAAGAAGGCCTGCAAACAAGTTAAACAATTTTCTCCAACTGCTCGATTCAAATTGACATAGTCCCATTATTTGCACAAACTTACTTCACACCCAAAAAACGTGCACGGATCTATCCAGGTAGAACTATAGCTTGTCATAGATGTGGAGCTGTAAGGGTAGACTTTCTCCATATAGTCTTGGTGTGTCGATGGGCGTCATATTTCCAGAACAAAGTAGAGATTGACCTACAGACAATGACCAACAGACTACCCACTAACTCCATCAAGCAATGACTATTAGGTATTTTCCTTATAAAAAAATACTATATAATGAAAATAAAGATGGTTAAGATACGATTTTAGCACATATAGGAATATAGCTATCAATTGGGTGATCTTGATGGCCTCAAAATAGGATAAGAGGAGAAAAGTCTAGATTGAGAGGGCTATAGCAGATAGCACACATGAAGACCACAAGGACAGATACAACACTGACAGAGGATATAGCAGACTGGATGAAAGTGCTCATGAAACTGACAGACACCCCTTATAATAGACCGCCTTGAGTCAATTAATATATGGTAGTTAATGTTAATTAACAAAATAAAAGAAACGTAAAAGAAAAGGTCACTGTTCATTGTATGCAGATAATTGTGAACAAGTGAAGAATGTAAGTGAAAAATGAATGGTGTAAAACTGGGTGTATTGATAAATAAATGTTAATATATACAGTTTTGCTAAAAGAAAATCTAGTTTATCATAAACACAAAAAGATAAAGTAGATACAAAAAAGCTGTTAGTTCTCAGAGTATTAGTTCAATTACTGGTGAACAAATTAAAACAAAAAAATCAATTTCTAGACGAGCACAAAAACTAGTATCTTACCACAACAACTTCTCCAAGGTATTCAAAAGCACAATGTGCGATACAGCCATATTGAATGGTGTAGCCGACAAGTCCCAAAGTTTTTCCTAAAACGCGTCGCAGCATATTTCACCTTGTCACAAAAGAGAAGGTGCAGTTCACCCTGCAGTAATCAATAAAATAAAGGTTTAGTATGAATAGTAAACAGTGTATCTTTTAAGAGGGTTATTAAACTACTGAAGTGAATGTTAATGTTGAACAAAATTGATGAGGTATATTTATATTATAGTACAATAGGACTTTGGCATTTCTAATAATGTAAAGGGTATCCAAGTCCAATGGATGTGAAAAGTAAGTCAAAGCAGAGGTTCTGGTCTGCAGCACTCGTCTAATGAAAGTGATCTTTTAAATGCTTGATGATTGCCCTGTCGAATGTATACATCTAAAAGAATGCAATTAACCCAATATCCACTTTTAGATCAATGACTATACTGCAAAGAAACCAACCTTTCACAACAAGCTCTTCATTTTATTTAAATTATTAACCTCGGTGAATTTTGAGGAACAGATTAATTTAGAACTGAGAACAATGTTTATGAGGATAATGGTGAAGAGAGAACATTGTAATCAACAAAGAGAGAGTAAGGGTATTCAGTGGGTTCCTACTTCTCGGCCCCCTAGAAATCAATTATAACAAAACAAAAGAAAGGAGTATCCCCAGGATAAGAGTCCTAGTTAAATTAGCACGGAGATAGAGAATTCTTTCTTTTAAGAAACCCCTCACTCACCGACCTGGTGCTGCGACGCCTGCAACTGCAGAGGAGCTGGTTTCTTTTGGGGGTGTGGAGAAATTGTGAGGTTAAAAAGTGTACTACATGTACTCCCTATAGACTTTATTCTGGAGTCAGTATAACACTACTAAAAACAAGTGTGATACTTCTATTGGTTTTAATTGACCAGGTAGTATCAAAATGTGCATAAAAATATGGTCAACATGTTTCAACCGTATATGATTATAGGTTTTCTTCAGGACCACGAGGGGTGAGCCGGGAGGTCTGCACACGCTAAGGTGCACCCTTCCCTGTGCCGCCTGTGTGCTAGACCGTTTACTTACGGTTTAGATTTCTTACAGCATTCTGTGTAAGGAAAATCTGAAACAGACAGAACAGAGTATGGTGATGATGCAATGATGTACATAACTTGTATTATACTCCCAGTGGGAAAAGTTTCTTTCTCCGTGTGATTCATTCTAAGCATGCAATCGCCGCAAAAACAAAGCATGCTTATTCACACCGTCTTTTGAAGGTGTTCAAAGTTATGGGACCCAGCTCAACACATGCTGAGTCTTACATACCCACAATTCATTCAGTAATAAGTGGGTGTCAAGCGTACCACATAGTACTCATACGGGCGCTGTGTGGCTAGATCTAGTCTGTATGTGTATATATAGTCCTCAATTCAGAGAAAACTCCGACACATATATACTTTTTGTGCGAAAATAGGGCGAGAGGATCAAGGTATCTTTCATTAGTGATCTTACGGATGTGTACGGGCAAAATTAACAGAGAGGCCCCAGGCATATGGACTTACTGGTAATTAGTGATGTTCGAACCCCATGGATGCCGCGGGGAGGGGGGGCCGCTTTTGAGCGTTCTGTGGGAGAGAGTAGTAAACATGAAAGTAGTGAATATCGGGATATCGTGCTCAGAAGTGCCCGATTCTTCTGGGTCAATGTTGTCTAGGAGGCATAGTTTCAATTAAAACCCCAGCCCAGAAAAAACGTACTTGTCAAAAAGCGTCTGCCCACTGGAAACCTGTCCTAACCGCACGGCGTCCCGAGGATAATGCCGGCGGCACTTCCGTGTACTTTAAACAGAAGCCTAGCGGTTGGATGGTAGGAGCGCGCGTCATCGGGGCATGTGACCGCGGCTCCTGACTACGTGCATCATGCACAATGGTTAAGGGACCGAGTGTCAAGATGTTAAATTGCTTGAAAAATAAGGGGACATGTACATAAAGTTGTGGATATAACTAACTTTATTGACTTTAATCGTCAAAAGACATGCAAAAGAATGGGTGCAAATTAGAGGGGCCAAGTTACACCAAGTTGTTTAGCATGAAAACTGAGAATATAAAAGCACCTCACTGTATTGATTATGTCACCCAAACACAAGACAGGCACTGGTTTATGTAGAGTGCGCGTGCACCAACTGTAGCAGTATTTACCAATACACGTATTCCAATATGGCGAAGGAATCGGTACTGATAGAGTTACATACAGTCCTGAGAACAAAATATAACAAGCTGTATTGCTGGTGTGTAAACTGACTGAGCGTAGATTTGTGGATGCTGAATGAGTGTCTCGTTTGTGGATATTGTGACCACCCTAAATTGGCTAAAAGATGGCATTCAAATGGAAGGGGGTCATCTTTGTCTAACTGTGGACCAGGGTATATTGTCATTCAGTCCTGATATATTCGTGGATAGTCTATATATCCATTGTTGTTCTTTTTCGAACAAGCGTTGTGTTGTGTTGCCGCCTGGTAGAATTGGCTCAATTATAGTCATTCTTAGGTCATTTGTCGTGTGGTTCATTGCAAGGAAATGTTCAGTTAACTTTGTGGTTACCTTTGTACATCTAATTGTACTTCTGTGTTCACAGATGCGTTGCTTGATCTTTCTTCCGGTCATGCCTACATACTGTAAACCGCATGGACATGTTACTAGATATACCACATTCTGGCTATTGCAATTTGTGTGTGTACGCTGTGTCCATGTTTTTCCTCTTTCCAGTTGTAGGGTTTTAGTTGCAGTAGTTAAGTGGCATACACTACAATTGCCGCATGGATAATGCCCCGTGATTTTCGGCAGACCCCATGCACTTAGAACTGTGGTCTGTTCACCTGTGTTGACCTGTTTGGGGCGGGTATGCACAAGTGTGTCTCTTATGCTTCTTGCTCTTTTGAACGAGAAAAGCGTTTTTTCCCAGTGGAGGTTACCCGTATTTAGTATTTTCCAGTGTTTGTTGATGGATTTGGTCACTTTATTTGATAGAGTGTTATATGTGGTGACACAAGTTAGGGGTGGTTGTTTGTCCTCCTTTGTTTTTTCCTCAAGCAGAGACTCACGGGGCTGATTCCGGGCTCGTTTTTGGCCTTTTTTCAGCATATGGTTTGGGTAGCCCCTGTCTAGGAGTTTTTCGGTCAGATCCTTTGCTTGGCTTCTGTAATCTTCTAGTTTGCTGCAATTCCTTCTCAAGCTGAGATATTGACCATAGGGGAGGTTTTCCTTGAGGGCCCTCGGATGGAAGCTTTCATATCTAAGGGCATTGTTTTTCTTGGATATCCTTAAGAAGTTGTAGGAGACTTTTGGTATCCTGAAGATAGGTCTCTGTTTTCTGTACCATAGTTTTGAAGAAGCAGTCGCAATATCTAGATAGTGGCTCCAGGAGGGACCCAATGCCGGACACAATTGGTCTTCCGGGTGGAGGCATTTTGTTTTTGTGCATTTTAGGCAATATGTAAAAGTACAGGATTTTTTATCAGGATAGCCTCTGACAATCTCACTGCTGTCTTTATAATCAGTACTGATTATAAAGACAGCAGTGAGATTGTCAGAGGCTATCCTGATAGAAATACAACAGACAGAGAGCCACATAAAGACAACAACCACTGACTACAAAAAAAGACTAGAGAGATAAACAAAGAACTTACTGAATATAAAGACCATCTGGCACAACAAAAAGCACAAAAACTTCAGAAGGATCTAAAAAGATTCTCATTTGTGAAGACATATCCCTATTCCGACCCCGACTACCAACGTCCTGGGTGAATTCATCACATGGATAAACACTTGTGACAACAACTTAAGATTCACACACTCAGTTGACAGAAAGACCATGGTCTTCCTGGATCTAACAATAACAAAGGAAGACGGAGGTCTACAAACAAAAACCCACCATAAACCCACAGCAAAAAACACTGCCCTTAGATATGAAAGCTTCCATCCGAGGGCCCTCAAGGAAAACCTCCCCTATGGTCAATATCTCCGCTTGAGAAGGAATTGCACCAAACTAGAAGATTACAGAAGCCAAGCAAAGGATCTGACCGAAAAACTCCTAGACAGGGGCTACCCAAACCATATCCTGATAAAAGGCCAAAAACGAGCCCGGAATCAGCCCCGTGAGTCTCTGCTTGAGGAAAAAACAAAGGAGGACAAACAACCACCCCTAACTTGTGTCACCACATATAACACTATCAAATAAAGTGACCAGATCCATCGACAAACACTGGAAAATAATAAATACGGGTAACCTCCACTGGGAAAAACTGTTCAAAAGAGCAAGAAGCATAAGAGACACACTTGTGCATACCCGCCCCAAACAGGTCAACACAGGTGAACAGACCACAGTACTAACTGCAAGGGGTCTGCCGAAAGTCACGAGGCATTATCCATGCGGCAATTGTAGTGTATGCCACTTAACTACTGCAACTAAAACCCTACAACTGGAAAGAGGAAAAACATGGACACAGCATACACACACAAATTGCAATTGCCAGAATGTGGTATATCTAATAACATGTCCATGCCGTTTACAGTATGTAGGCATGAGCGGAAGAAAGATCAAGCAACGCATCTGTGAACACAGAAGTACAATTAGATGTAAAAAGGTAACCACAAAGTTAACTGAACATTTCCTAGCAATGAACCACACAACGGATGACCTAAGGTGGACTATAATTGAGCCAATACTACTAGGCGGCAACACAACACAACGCTTGTTCGAAAAAGAACAACGATGGATATATAGACTATCCACGGATATATCAGGACTGAATGACAATATACCCTGGTCCACTGTTAGACAAAGATGACCCCCTTCCATATGAATGCCATCTTTTAGCCAATTTAGGGTGGTCACAATATCCACAACTAGACACTCATTCAGCATTCACAAATCTACGCTTAGTCAGTTTACACACCAGCATTACAGATTGTGATATTTTGTTCTCAGGACTGTATGTAACTCTATCAGTACCGATTCCTTCGCCATACTGGAATACGTGTATTGGTAAATCCTGCTACAGTCGGTGCACGCGCACTCTACATAAACCAGTGCCTGTCTTGTGTTTGGGTAACATAATCAATATAGTGAGGTGAATTTATATTCTCAGTTTTCATGCTAAACAACTTGTTGTAACTTGGCCTCTCTAATTTGCACGCGTACTTTTGCATGTCTTTTGATGATTAAGTCAATAAAGTTAGTTATATCCACAACTTTATGTACATTACCCCTTATTTTTTAAGCAATTTAACATCTTGACACTCGGTCCCTTAACCATTGTGCATGATGCACGTAGTCAGGAGCCGCGGTCACATGACCCGATGATGCGCGCTCCTACCATCCAACACCGCTAGGCTTCTGTTTAAAGTACACGGAAGTGCCGCCGGCATTATCCTCAGGACGCCGTGCGGTTAGGACAGGTTTCCATTGGGCAGATGCTTTTTGACAAGTAAGTTTTTTCTGGGCTGGGGTTTTAATTGAAACTATGCCTCCTAGACAACATTGACCCAGAAGAATCGGGCACTTCTGAGCACGATATCCCGATATTCACTACTTTCTTGTTTGCTACTCTCTCCCACAGAACGCTCAAAAGCGCCCCCCCCCCCTGCGGCATCCATGGGGCTCGAGCATCACTAATTACCAGTAAGTCCATATGCCTGGGGCCTCTCTGTTAATTTTGCCCGTACACATCCGTAAGATCACTAATGAAAGATACCTTGATCCTCTCGCCATATTTTCGCACAAAAAGTATATATATGTCGGAGTGTTCTCTGAATCGAGGACTATATATACACATACAGACTAGATCTAGTCACACAGCGCCCGTATGAGTACTATGTGGTACGCTTGACACCCACTTATTACTGAATGAATTGTGGGTATGTATGACACTCAGCATGTGTTGAGCTGGGTCCCATAACTTTAAACACCTTCAAAAGACGGTGTGAATAAGCATGCTTTGTTTTTGCGGCGATTGTATGCTTAGAATGAATCACACGGAGAAAGAAACTTTTCCCACTGGGAGTATAATACAAGTTATGTACATCATTGCATCATCACCATGCTCTGTTCTATCGGTTTTAGATTTTCCTTACACAGAATTCTGTAAGAAAGCTAAACCGTAAGTAAACGGTCTAGCACACAGGCGGGTCAGGGAAGGGTGCACCTTAGCGTGTGCAGACCTCCCGGCTCACCCCTCGTGGTCCTGAAGAAAACCTATAATCATAAAAGGTTGAAACATGTTGACCATATTTCTATGCACATTTTGATACTAGCTGGTCAATTAAAACCAATAGAAGTATCACACTCGTTTTTAGTAGTGTTATACTGACTCCAGAATAAAGTCTTTAGAGAGTACATGTAGTACACTTTTTAACCTCACAATTTCTCCACATCCCCAAAAGAAACCAGCTCCGCTGCAGTTCCAGGCGTCGCAGCACACCTGAGTGGCACACGGTCACTCGGGTGGACCCTGATGATGAAGCATGTCACCGACCAGGTCCGTGAGTGAGGGGTTTCTTAAAAGAAAGATCTTTCTTTCTTCCAACAATTCTCTATCTCCGTGCTAATTTAACTAGGGCTCTTATCCTGGGGATACTCCTTTCTTTTGTTTTGTTAGAAGAGAGAACATTCACAAATTCAATAATGCTGATTTCATTGTGTAACAATCACCTCTGCATATAATGCAGCAGTTATCACAACATACCTGCCTTGATCTCGCATGTAAGGAAACTAGGTCACTCAGTTTAGGGCTTCAGAATGGCACACCGATAACAGCAGTCCGCTGTTAGTCCCCATTCTATAAGGTGTAGATCACACGAAACCTTTTGGTATTGGGGCTTCAGAACCTTCAACCCACTATCACACACACACACACACACACACACACACTAGCTGCAGTGACAACTCATTAACCGAGATTTCAGTACAAGTTCACTATAGTTTTGCTTGATGAAACAGGAAACATCTTGTCTGAAAAGGAATCTAGGACATTACACCATTGTAGATACACTGGTGCACTCTATGTCCAGTCGTGATATTGTCGTTCTGTTTCTTAGTTACATCTCTCTCTCTCTTAATACTTAAAAAGAGACCTATTGTGGTTTAGCAAGAACTTTCAGAGGGCTTAAAGTCTGCCCATTGCATACGATTGGTTGGCTTTACTGTCACTCATTTCCGTGTCAATTTTGTTCCACCTTCTGTTTGTCCATGCCCTGAAACCGAGCCTCTTTACCAGTCTCTTGATTTGTATGTTTTGTGTCCCTTAACTGTTCACTTTCAGAGAACTACTTTTTCTATTTAATTAAACACTCAGTGAGAGTGCATGTGTTTCCAGCCTGCTCTTGAGTGTGCTCACTTAAATGCCACTGCGCTCTGTGTTGCTTTCTTGAGTACTTTACCCTCTGTGCTACGTGTTGTTCTCTTCTTCATGTGCTTCTCCCCCCATGTTGCTGTCACCATTGTGTGCTGCTTGCTTTCTTTAATGCTTCTTACCCTTGTGATGTGTTCTACTATCCCTGCCCCACTCCACTGTGAGCTTCTGTCCCACGCTGCTCTTTTCCGCACCCAATTTCTCGTACCCTCATGCGCCACATTTCACCCTCCCCTATCCGCTCCCCTAGTATCTTCTCCTTTACCACCGCCTAACACCCATAGTTCTAAATGTGCAAACAATTATTTTCTTATTAACTGATCCAAGTGGCATCTGCAAACTTGAATTGATAAATAAAAATCAACGAAAATGGCACATGCATCATTCAGCATGCATCTCATCATCGCACCTTTTTTCTATTTTTTTTTTATTGATGCTGCACAGCGTCGGGTAAAAGACATTTGCTTGTCTTTCCCCATGCTGTGAAGTATCATGAAAATCTAATGACTAAGCCGACAGGTCCCAAAGATGATCCCTATTGGTTTTGCCTATATTTATTTGGCCGCTCTCCCATATTTTGGAAGAGGGGCTTCCTTCCCCTAGTAAGGATGAACTGGGATTCAGATGGGAACCATGCTTCAATAGTCCTTTTCCTTTTCATTGTTTTGTATTGAGCGGGCCCCTTCTTTTTTCCTTCATGGGGGGCTTCTGTACAGCAGCCTCTTTAGCCCTGGTTTTTTCTTCGTTACAAGGGGTGGCCCCATCCCTGTACTACTGCTTCTTGCTCCTTCCTCCAGACATTTCCCCGCCTGCAACTGCAGGGTTGTTTGTTACAGGCAATGTAAAGTGCAGTTTCAGATTGCCAGATATTAATTACCATGTCCGTTTCTGGTGTCATGAAGCCTAGACCCGAGGTCCATTCAGTGGCCAGAGTTAAATTGATAATACTACCACCACCTAAGAGTGTTTACCCAAAAAGAAATCAAGGAGGAAAAAGCACTAGTTATAGAATGAACAAGATCGAAGAGAACCAAAGGCTTAAGTCAAGAAGCAATGTGAGAAAGAAACCAAAACTGGAGCAAACAGCAGAAGAGGAACCTAGGACCACTACATGGGGGTGAAAAAGGAACCAAAAAGCAAATAACTCGACAAAGGAGAAAAATACCTGCACACATCTGCAACGCACCTAGGCCAGGCAATTAATGGCTTTATAGCAATAGGAGCACAAAGTAAGGTGGTGATTTGGAAGGAGTTCCTCCATCTTCAATAGGAAATCTCCTCAAAAGGTAGCTGAAAACCTGTACTGATTTTCATCGTTAGCGGTACAAGGTGTATAAACCAGGTAAATAACGCTGTCTCCCTTTTCACACTACTAGCTAGGCTGCTAGTTCCGTGTGCAAGACTAATCTCCTCAGGTGGCCCAATGGTTCAACTACAAACCCCGGGACACCTAGGTGCTTGTAGCGGCAAGAGAGCAGTCACAAATCGGCCTCAAGGAAATATAATAGCAAGAGAGCAGCCACTCTCATTCCGCAGTGGTGTGTGAAGTGCAAACTAATGGATCCCGCAGCCCCTTAGCGAGTAAGGAAACCTGATCCGCCAGTTCGTTGACCCGGGACAACTTTGAGAACCAATGTAAGGCATGGACACCAGATGCTTGTTCACAAGACTGACCACTATCAGGGTAGACTTTGCAAAAACTGTAGTTTACCGAGAACAATTTGAGAATCAACAACGCGGAAAGCTTATATTATGAATACCCTGATTTTTCAATAAGAGGGGGTAGAGGTGAAACCCTATTGAATTTATTTGGTGTGTAGTGTTTGAGTTGAGATACATAAAACACAGAATAACCTCTTCAGGAATCGGGCAACCACAAATTAACTACTACCGGATTGGTAGCAAAAAACAAGACTTAATCTTTGATCAACCTGGCATGGTGGGTTAAAAACATGAAGATAACCAAACTTCATCTCCTACTAAATAATTTGGCTCAAACTGTCTGTGTTTATCAGCATTTTCTACCCTGACTCCATGCTCTTTAACCACTATCTGAAGGAATCCATTAGCGGTGGGAATCAGTGTATTATTAACAAATAGATTTTGGGACCAATTCAGGGGTGAAAGGCAAAAGAAAGAAGAAACCCTTATAGCCCAATGCTGACTGTTATTATAGGCGACCCCTTTATGAAGTAGGAAATCTGCCCAATTGTCACAAACAGCTTTACAAAAACACAGTCAGTAAATATTGCTTCAAGCTTTGATTGGTTCTTTCCATCAAGCCTCTGGCAAATGAGAGTAGGTAGTGGACAATAAAAGATTCCTAAATGTAAATGTATCTCCTTCGAAAGTTTTTAGACAAATTGAGATTAGCTTGAAAGGAAATATACCTAATGAAGATCGAGGCTATCTCTTTGGCAGATAGTAATGTAGGAAAGGCTGAAAAATGGGCCATTTTGGAACTGGTATCAACTGTAACCATGATGGTTGTCTGGCCTTGTAAGAGGAACCTCTACAATAAAGTCCATGGCTATGATATGCCAGGGTTCAGGTGCAATAGACAGAGGTTGCAGCAAACCAAGGGATCTTAGAAGGGATGTCTTATTTTGGGCCCTGAGAGAACATGCCTACATCCTAAAGCATCCTGGGCCACCAGAACAGACAGCGGTTTCTGAGTATTCCTTATTCCTCTGTGTCCCATCTTACGCAAATCATGAAAGACTTGTAAGATCTTCTCTTGTAAGGATTTGGATGGAAGAAAAATCCATCTTTAAGAAGTAACTGGGATTTCAACTTCAGATTAGCCGCAGTGTCTAAATCTTCTTTGGCTTGACAAACTCTATTGAGGAACGTTGTAACCACCATTATCATTCATCAGCAAGATAGCATTGGGAAATAGCATCAGCTCTCTTGTTCTCAGTTCCCAGTATATAGATAACAACAAAGTCATACTGAGTAAAGGAATAAGCCCATCTGGCCTGATCACTATTTCTGCACTGTGCTGTCTGACGAACCTGCAAGTTTTGGTAATTTGTTCAAAACTCGAAAGTGTGTTGAGCTCCCAACAACAGATACCGCCACTATGAACAAGCCTCCTTTATGGCCTACACCTCCAGTATGTGTACTGAATAATTGCTTCATGCTGAAGAAAGAGTTCGGGAATAGCTGAAGATAGTGTTCAAGTTGATCTTCGTCCTGTAGTTGCAAAAGTATCGCCTCAAGGGCCACATCAGAAATGTGAGGGGATATACGATCATTAACCTGAGTGAGAACTCCGAGGCATGAAGATGGCATATCCTTGCTTTCTGGAGATACCAACGTCAGCAACACCTAACAGTTAACAATAGCAAACATATTTGTCAGGAGCATATGCATCGCGAAAAAAATCGTTCTGTGACCGAAGCATGCCGGAGAGATGAGGTAAGGTACGTAAATTCAGGAGCACTAATGGCTCATTTCTCAATGAAGAGATGAAATTTGTTGAGAGCAACCCTATGTCTACCAGTGGTCCAGATCAGATTTCCCAGAAGAGTCTTACGCTAGTGGAAACATTACAGATTGCTGAATCCAGCACCAACAGCAGAGTTGCAAGAAATCTTTTGTGACCCTGAGAATGCAGAGAACAGGAGGCAATCCAACAAGCCCTTGGAGAAACTTGGGTTTAAGGATGTAAAAAGCAGGTAAAGTCCCACCCACTCCCAGAAAAAAAGTAGCAGGACAACAAAGCCGAGCAGGTAACAAAGTGGAAGTTACTCCTACAGCTCAGGTGTCATCTGGCCAACACAGCAAAGCAGGTAGCAAAGTGGCAGTCCCTCCCACAGCACAGCAGCTCTTCTTCCAGGCAGAATGGCCTTGGTTCCAGCACAGTTCTGATTTGGTGGTGTCAGGGACTTAAAGGTAAATTAAATATGCAAATTGTGGATAAGCCAATGTTACCATGTTTTGAGTACAGAGCATATGCACTGTATTACTGGTTAGCAGTTGTAAAAATCAAGTCAGAAAAACAGGAGGGCAGAAGGCAAAAAGTCAGGGGAAACCACGCCAAGATTGCCACGTCTAACAAAGGCCATTTACGCATATCCATAAAAGGCAACGTCCACACAATGTTTAAAGTGAACCAGCCAAACTTTCTCAATTAACTGTCATACCCCTGATCTATACGTCAGTCATATTATCTGTTTATAGGCAACAAATGTTTTGTCTTTTCATGAACTGCAATCCAGAAGCACAACAGTACTAAGTATTTCAAGGCATATACTATTTTCCATCAAAGAGGCTTCCCTCACAGCAACACAAACTGTCCCAGAGTGAAGATCAGCATAGACCATGTTCAGAAATACTGGGGAAGGCTGATAAAAGTTTTAGGAGTCTTACTTTGAAATCTTCAATCTAAGAAATTCAAATAGGTTGGGAATCAAACCTAATTTCCCTCCTATAAAACGACTCCATGTGGCTGCGTATGTGCATCAAGATCCCAGATTTTCCCCTATTCTAGCAAGATCACACCCTTTCTTTTGAACTTGCCCTTACTTTCCAGCTGATGTGGGTCTCACTGGAAAAGTGTACCATGGGACCATAAATATCATTTGAATAGAAAGCCTCTTATTCCAAGTGGTGGTAGAGACAGGCAGATACCTCTGAGATAACCCTGAGTGACCAACATTAGTTCCTGAGAACTTCTCATAGAGTCACTTCCAAATACGACAAGTACAAGAGGCAACAAACATTTGCAATTTAATATGTCTCGCATCTGCAAGAGTTTAAGCTAATGGCTTTTATTTATCTTTTTTGTAAAGAACAAGTTACTTACCTTCGGTAACGCTTTTTCTGGTAGATACTATATCTGCCTGTGGATTCCTCACCTTGTGAATATCCCCCTTGCGCCAGCAACGTTCGGAAATTTTCTTCGTAGTACGCCGACGTGGGCGACGTCACAGGAGCACGGCATCGCGCGCGACTCCGTCTGACGTCACCGACCCCATATCAGGCCCACGCCGGCGTGATGACGTCAGTTCCGCCCTTTTTTCCGTGCCTTCGAGGCACACGGACGGACCAACGATAGCAAATATGCAAATATACAATGTACACAGTACATATAGAACTAAATCAATAGTATAAACCATATATACAGCAAGACCAGGTATAGCAGAGTGGACAACGGGGAGGCGGGTGGGTCAGTGAGGAATCCACAGGCAGATATAGTATCTACCAGAAAAAGCGTTACCGAAGGTAAGTAACTTGTTCTTCTGATAGATACATCTGCCGTGTGGATTCCTCACCTTGTGAATAGATTCCCACAGCAGTCCCCACTCCCGGAGGAGGGTGCCCACTCTGCTACACCAGGAAGTCTTGGAGGACAGAGCGCGCGAAGTGGCCATCCCTCCTCACCTCGGTATCCAAGCAGTAATGCTTTGCGAAAGTGTGGAGGGAGGCCCAAGTCGCGGCCTTGCAAATATCCTCAACAGGTACACCCCTAGACAAAGCAGATGTTGCAGACTTTGCTCTAGTAGAATGTGCTCTAATACCCTCAGGAGGGTCCTTACCAGCAAGGGAGTAGCAGATCTTGATGCACAGGATTATCCACCTGGAAAGTGTGCGCTTGTGCACCGCTCTGCCCTTCTTGCAGCCAGCAAAACCAACAAACAGCTGGTCGTCCATCCGGAAGTCTTTAGTCCTGTCCAGATAGAACGACACCGCCCTCTTAGGGTCCAGGCGGTGCAGTCTCTCTTCCTCCTTAGACGGGTGAGGGGGAGGATAGAAGGTAGGAAGGGTAATGGACTGCCCAAGATGGAAAGGAGTCACCACCTTAGGCAGAAAAGCAGCCCTGGTCCTGAGAACCATCCTTTCAGCATGAATGGTCAGGAATGGGGGTTTGGAACTTAGAGCTTGAAGCTCACTTACCCTCCTTGCCGAGGTGATTGCAACGAGGAAGATCGTTTTAAAAGAGAGAAGCCTCAATGGACACTTGTGCAAGGGTTCGAAGGGAGAACCCATTAAAAAGGTCAGCACAAGATTCAAATCCCAATGAGGAACAACAAAAGGAGTAGGAGGGAACATATTTATGAGACCCCTCAAGAATCTCAAAACCACCGGAGATTTAAAGAGAGATGGCTGATCCGGCAAACATAGAAACGCCGATAAGGCTGAAAGATACCCCTTGACCGTGGCCACAGCCAAACCTTGCTGCGCCAGATAAAGGGCAAACTGTAAAATATTAGACAAATGAGCCTTCAAAGGGTCAACATCTCTCTCCCTGCACCAAGAAACAAATTTTGACCACCTATAGGAGTAAATGGACTTAGTGGTGTCACGCCTGGCAGAGAGAATGACATCCACCACCTCGTGAGGGAGAGAAAAAGAACTCAAGTTGCCCCGTTCAATCTCCAGGCATGAAGGTGTAATGTCTGGAGGTGGGGGTGTAGAACCTGCCCCCCCATCTGAGAGAGGAGGTCTGCCCTGTGAGGGAGACGGAGCGGCGGGTGAGAGGAGAGGTGGAGAAGGTCTGAGTACCACACCCTTCTTGGCCAATCCGGGGCGACCAATATGACTTGGGCCCGGTCTTGACGAATCTTCCTCAGAACCCGAGGAATCAAAGGTATGGGAGGAAACGCGTAAAGGAGTTGATCTCCCCAACTCAACTGAAACGCGTCCCCCAATGCTCCTTGCATCGGATACTGGAGACTGCAGAATGAAAGGCAGTGAGCATTCTCGCGAGTGGCAAATAGATCCACCCGAGGAGTCCCCCACATCCGAAAGATGTCGTGAACAACCTCCGGGTGAAGCCTCCACTCGTGGTCGGCAGAGAACTGCCGACTGAGACTGTCTGCACGAACGTTCAGAACTCCGGCCAGATGATTTGCCACCAGACAAATCTGATGGTCCTGAACCCAGGACCAGAGACGCAGAGCCTCTCTGCAGAGACACTGTGACCCTACTCCTCCCTGCTTGTTGATGAACCACATCGCAGTCGTGTTGTCCGTTAGGACTTGAACCGAACGACCGCGAAGGGAAGGGAGGAAGGCCTTGAGCGCCAAACGTATCGCCCTCAATTCCAGAAGGTTGATGTGAGACAACCTTTCTTCCGGAGACCAAAGACCTTTGACCTCCAGGTCTCCCAGATGAGCACCCCACCCGAGAGTGGATGCATCCGTTATCACTGTGGCCACTGATGGAGGCAGTTGAAAAGGCTTTCCTTGCGACAGATTGCCTTCCACGCCCCACCAAGACAGATCCGCTGCAGCTTCTCTGGAGATCTTCACTGACTCCCTGAGATCTCCGTTGTGCTGATACCACTGCCTGCGGAGGCACCACTGGAGTGCCCTCATGTGCCAGCGTGCATGACTGACCAACAGAATGCAAGAAGCCATCAGACCGAGCAGACGAAGGACCTTCAGGACCGAAACAACCGCTCCATTGTAGAATAAAGGAATCATCTCCTGAATGTCGTGAATCCTTTGAGGTGGAGGGAATGCACGACATACAGAAGTGTCCAGTACCGCACCTATGAACAGGTTGCGCTGGGAGGGCACCAGGTGAGACTTGGGTACGTTTATCTAAAAACCCAACCTGTGTAACAACTGAGTTGTCTCTTGCAGATGATGGAGCACCATCTCCGGCGACTCTGCTTTGATCAGCCAGTCGTCTAGATAAGGGAATACAGGAATCCCTGACCTTCTGAGATGCGCAGCCACCACTGCCATCACCTTGGTGAAAACTCGAGGCGCAGTAGTAAGTCCAAAGGGAAGAACCGCAAACTGGTAGTGCTGCGATCCCACCGTAAAACGGAGATACTTCCTGTGCGACTTCAGGATTGGGATGTGAAAATACGCATCCTGCAAGTCGATCGACACCATCCAGTCTTCTTCCATCAGCGCCAGAAGAACCTGAGCAAGGGTGAGAATTTTGAACTTCTCCTGTTTGAGATAGAGGTTCAAAATCCTGAGATCCAGGATCGGCCGAAGCCTGCCATCCTTCTTGGGAATCAAGAAATACCGGGAGTAGCATCCTTGACCCCTCTCCTGCTCTGGAACCACCTCTATTGCACCCTTTCGAAACAGTGCCAGGACTTCCTCCTGCAGGAGAAGCAGGTGGTCCTCCGAACAATAACCTTGGCAAGGAGGGTAATTGGGAGGGAACTCCTGAAAAGGAAGTGCATACCCATTCTCTACGAGATTGAGAACCCAAAGATCTGATGTAACAGATTCCCAATCTCGTAGAAAATGAGTAAGCCGACCCCCTACTGGCCCTACATGATCCAGAATGGTGGATCTAGGGCTGCTTTGCTGATGCGGGTGGGGGTTGGGCATTATTGGAGGAAGTGGAGGAAGAGGAGACTTGACGTCCACGTCCACGACCCCTCTGTCTACCTCTATAGGATCTATATAGAGGGTTCTGCTGCTGCTGCTGCTGTTGTTGTTGACCCTGCTTGAAGGGACGAAAAGAAGATTTTCCAAATCCTTTGAATTTTCTAGTCGTCGACCCTCTCATCTGCAGACCCAAAGATCTTGCGGTGGCACGGCTGTCCTTAAACCTTTCCAAGGCTACATCAGCCTTCTTACCAAAAAGGCCAGTTCCTTCAAAGGGTAAGTCCAGCAATGTAGACTGCACATCCGCAGAGAAATCTGAAGACTTTAACCATGCGGCTCTCCTGGTCGCAATGGATGAACCCATAATTCTAGCAACAGAATCCACAGTGTCCATGCCGCTCTGAATGACCATGCGGGCAGCAGCCTGAGTGTCAGAGACCACTTCATTAAAGTTCTTCTTATCCTCCTCAGGAAGTTTTGATGACAATTGCTTCACTGAGTCCATTAGAGCATGAACATATCTACCTAAAAGGCAAGTAGCATTTGATGACTTAAGAGCCATGCTCCCAGAAGAGAAAGTCTTCTTCGCAGACTGATCTAATTTCTTAGACTCTTTGTCAGCTGGCACTTGAGGGAAAGAGCCTGCAGCCCTATTAGAGCAAGCCGCCTGAACCACAAGACTTTCCGGAGATGGATGCGTAGAAAGAAATGCAGGGTCATCAGGAGCCACTCTATAGCGCCTTGCAATAACTCTTGAAACTGCAGGAGCAGATAATGGTCTCTTCCAAATCTCCTTTATTGGATCCGTCAAGGCATCAGTAAATGGCAGTGTAGGCTCAACAATTGAAGAAGGAGAATGCAAGACTTCAGTGAGGATGTTGGGCTTGTACTCCACTGTGGGCAACTTTAAATTAAGAAGGTCAGCAGCCTTCCTAATAACCACGTGATAGGGAGCCACGTCTCTAGACGGAGTATCAGAAGTCGAAGGCAGACCCCACTCGGGAGAGAGTTCCAGACCACTAGCATCCCGAAGCTCATCGAAATCATCATCATGATCAGGAAGCTCGCCTTCTTCCACATCAGAACTTTCATCATCCTTTTGCTCGAGAAGACGCTGAGCTCTTCGCCTCGACCACTCCAATCGAATCGAAGTCGACGGATCCGGTAACGACTCCGACGGAGCCGGTTCCGACGTCGATCGAGGAGCCGGAGCAGCAGGACGAGAGTCATGAACAGGTGTGGTACCTCGATCTCGACTGCGAGGTCGATCCGGAGTCGGCGAAGCCGCATGCGGAGTCGAAGACCTCGGTGGAGCCGTACCGAGCCATGGTGGAAGAGGCGCCGGCATGAAAGGCATAAATGGAGGCGGGGCGTACGACTGAGGAATACCCAGATTGTACGATAATGGACCCATGGGACCAACAGGCGCTCCAGTGGGGTACATTGCCCTAGAATATACTCCAAACATCGCATTTAGAAAATGCGAGGGATCCTGTCCAGGACCAGGAAAGGGAGGGTACGGACCTACCGGATGTTCCAAAGGAGGCCGTCCCGACACATTCTCACTCTGACCTTTCGGGTCCACAGGAGACTCCGCTGGAGCCGGTTCTTGAGGAATCACCTCTTCATGCTCCGAGGATATCGGATCCGGATCCGGCTCCGGCTCCGGCTCCGGGGCTGGAGAACCTTCTTTTGATAAAGCAGGCGAAGGAGAGACAAAGGCTTTACGATGTTTGTGAGACCTTCTCTTCGAATCAGAGGATTCCTTCTCCGAATGATGTTTCGAACTGTGCTTCCTCCTCTTATGCTTTCTCCTCGAGGAGCTCGAAGCGTGACCTGAAGCCGATTTAGATCTAGATCTAGATCTTTCTCTGGATTTTGACTTCGCTTTAGATCTCGACTCCTCTCCAGATCTTGAACCTGCTCTGGACCTCGACGCCGATCCCGACTTCGATCGAGACCTTTGCTTCGACTTCGATCTTCGTGACGTCGATCTCGAATAACGACCAGAATCCTGTTTTACCTTTGCTAAAAGTAATTTAGCTTCACGCTCTCGAAGCGCCTTTGGATTCATCTTAAAACAGGAATTGCAGTCCTTGACGTCGTGACTCGAACCAAGACACCACAAACAATCCTTATGTGGGTCAGTGATGGACATCGTGCGGGCACAAGACCTACATGGCTTAAAGCCTGTTTTCCTCGACGACATCTTCGGAGAAGAATCAAGTCGTAAGAGAGAAACAGTGGCAATTAATTAACAGAAAGATACTAAGTATCGCAGAAGATCCCGAAAACCGTTAGCGTCGAAGACGCGTAAAAAAGGGAACTGACGTCATCACGCCGGCATGGGCCTGATATGGGGTCGGTGACGTCAGACGGAGTCGCGCGCGATGCCGTGCTCCTGTGACGTCGCCCACGTCGGCGTACTACGAAGAAAATTTCCGACCGTTGCTGGCGCAAGGGGGATATTCACAAGGTGAGGAATCCACACGGCAGATGTATCTATCAGAAACAGCATATCAATAAAAGGTATTGTAATTTACAAAGCTAATAGCTGAATCTTTTGCAAATGCGAGCCCCAAATATACAAGCGGTTTAAACTATGAAGAAAATGAAGGGGCAACAACGGTATTTTGTTCAGAATTTAAAAGTCTGTTTAACAACAGTGTCGCCACTGAAATAAATTCAGATCATATCAAGTAAAAACGATGTAAATAAGCCAGTATTCCACCTCATTGTTATATTTGTTCAAGACATAATCAAGCTACTCGAACAAATATTCGTAACACGTTGAACATAAACTAGAGCAGGAACAGTCAACAAGTCAAAGCAAATCTTCCCCATAAACAATGAGCGAATAGCAACATGGACAATAGGCTGTTTTTTACGTAACCAGACAGAGTTAAATCGACAACTTACAGACAGCGACATATTGGCCCTTAGGACAATCTGGCAATGTCTTAAGTGGTTATCAGTGTAGAGGCTGTTTTTTAAGTTTGTATTTTTTGGCTGTTTGTGGACCTGTTATGATCGGGGCGGTTTTTCCAGTTGATCAATCTGAAACTGCAACAAACATTGCATGCAGCAAGCACAAATGCGTGTAATCTCTCGTCCATTACAACATGTAGTGGGTCTTTATGATTTTATAACTGCCCTGATTTAGAAATGGATGATTTTTTTTTAGCTAACTGATTTGCTAATGAGGGACACTTAATTGGGACCCGGGCGTACACTCTGGCCCTGCGTACAATCTCATATTCATTCACGTAGGAATCTGTGCCAGGTTATTTTCCCACTGCAAGTCACGAATCAATTACTGCTCTGAAACACGCACCACTGAACAAGGTGTTAATTCGATGCCTCTGCATTTTTCACATTTGCGCTCGACGTCGTGTTGCTTCACTCTACACCAAAGACTGATCAAAGAATATAAATGTGTTAGAAAGGCGGCATGACAGGAAGACAAAACGAATACTAAGGCTAGTTAGTGGAGTGCAGGTGGTGAAGAAGAGGAGTGACGATCTGAAGAAAAACAGCCAATGAGTGGATGCGAATAAAAGTTAGAACGGGAGTAATAGCATAATAAATCGAGAACGCATATAGTTATTTTCATTCTCTCCGGAATGGACCATTATTTTACATAAGCATGCAACAAAGTGCTTGCTGGGTAGTTAATTGGAAGTACAATACCTCATAGGTTAAAAAAGTAAAAAATCTTATGAAAAGCAGTGGGAGGGACGTGTAAATTAAAGTAAACTGTACCCGGCTAAATGATAAACTGTCACGGGCGGAAGATGAAAGCAACATGAGCATTACTAAATGCACTCACCCAATGTGGAGAAACTGGGAGCACATCAGCGCTGGTGCCAGGCTGGTTTTGCCGTCCGTAGGAAGCAGTCACTTTTTGAGAGCAGGAGGAAGGCCCGTGACTGAAGCAGCTGGTTTGTGCAATGAAGGGCGGCAATAATGTGGTGGACCCTTCCGTGGCGAGAGAGTTGCAGACTGCAGCAGAGGAGCGGCAGTGGCTCAGCCATAGCTCTGCTTTCGAGAAGCGAGCACGAGCACCATTACTGCAGTTCCAGAATAGTTAGTGAGGGCGGCGCAATCAAAACAAAATGCGACGGGTGGAAGGGCGAAAACTATACCTGTGCTAATGAGAAAAAATGCTTGTTTTATTTTGCATACACATTCCACAAGGTGGAAAAACAATTGTGGGAGAGCTTTAAAAGAATACGCTGTCCTCTGAAGCACTCTTCCTGCAATTAAAAAAAAAGCACTGTAAAAACAAGCGCGCGAGTGGTGCCCTCGCGCGCGCCATGCGAGATATCTGGTTTCAATTATCGCGCCTGTATCTGGGCACGATAATTGAAACGACACGGTGGCCGTGCGGGTAACCGACACCAATAGGCCATGGGCGGAGCAATGGGCCCCCCCTTTGGCCAATTGCGTGCTGTCTTTGTTAAAAAGACACACGCAAAGGCCAATAGCGTGGGCCAAAACAAAAAGCACACGCACGAGCGTGTGCGATTCTTAGGTTAGTTTTCGAAAACCCCTACCCCTACATGAAGTCTTCGCCAGAACAGCGCATGCGCGCAGTTACAGGCTCGACCTAAAAATGATATATAAAGGTCCTAGTGGCACACTACTGGTATAGATACTTCAAACAACTTCCGGAATCAGCAGTATAGTGTCTAACATGCAGTTACATGCACCTAATTGTCATAAATACACACTTCTGATTAAATTCAGTACTCTAGTATGGCCCTTCTAATCGTCACATTAGTCGTACTAAATAATAACATTTTTCACTGATATACATTGTTTTTTTTACTTATTGCGGCCTACTGCCTATATATGCAATATAGATTACGTTCAAACAAATAAAAGCATCTGTAAACTTGCAAGACACCACATAGAAACTATACAGATGCAAAATTGCATCAGGAATTAGCAAAAAAGACTGAAGAATTTGTATCCTTGAGCAATTGCTGCTTTCGAACACGAGAATTAGAAGGAGATACTTCACTGTTATTTATAGGAGAAAGTGGTTTAATTGGACCATCGTTATCATTATCATCTACTGGGGCACCTTTGCTTTTTTGTATGGAAGAAAGCTCAAGATCTTTAACCTTATATTGATTCTAGAGTGTCAAATCAGATTATTGCAATGACAGATATCCTCTACCTCTTGTAATGGACATACTGGAATCAGTCCATGGTGCAAAAGCCTTGATTTATGGGGTGCTTATCTTCTCTTGCATATAAAGAAGGTGAAAAGTGGGAAACACCTTTCGGCAGCCCATGTAAACTTTTTGAATATCATGAACTGCATTTGAGTCAAAACAGTTCTGAACAACTGGAAAGACTCAAGCAAAGCAACCTTTCAAAGTTGGCTAAACTGGATCACGTACCTAAGAGGGGCGGACAGCCTGGCGCTGCAGTACTCCACATGGAAAGTCTCTACCAGAGGGCTGTGGGAGTCCCTGGATAGGTACCTTATCCCCTACAAACTCCCTTGAAACGCCAGTACGGATGCTCCACAACTCTTGCCCTCGATGCCCGGACGACCATGACTTGCCGAGCCAACGGAACCAGTAGGGGTGCAATGACTGTGTTTATAGTGCTTGTTCGAGTGTACTTTTTGGGTGTGTAGCATAAGTGAAGCGGCAGGACTCTCTATACAGGGCTTTCCTATCCTTCTCCACATAGTCCTTCACTTTTCTCCTTTCCCACTTACTGCACTATCCTGTCCCCTCTTTTATCCCTCTCCTAAGAGTAAACCAGACTGGTACAAGAGATGTATATGACTACTGTACTATAGGAACAGTCTATAGCTAAGTGACAGGAACAAGCAACAATTACGTGGTTACATATAATTGATAGTAACTCTCTATCTAATATCATCCATCTGTATAAAGGTCAAACAGAAATAGATACTTCAAATATAGTTTTATTTGTATTTAATGTACGTATCCATTGTTTTTTTTAATAAATAAACCAGTACAAATATATCCTTTTTTCTTTTGCTTTCTGATATTTAGATAATTTTTATATAGAAATATTTTTAACTTCTTTTCAACCATATATTAAAATCGTGCTAAAAAACACACAAACAATAAACAGATATCAGAGTGTACAAATATTGAAGGCAAAGCGGTAGGTGACAACGTGCGTTTCGGCTCTTAAGCCTTCTACAGGACCGTCAATTGCTCTAAAAATAGTGAAAAAGAAAATACAGATATAAATAAAATACAAGACAACCATTATATATAGAGTGGACTGGGGCAGACATTGGAAATATATACAATTTTTATAGCTATAACTTTCTTTTGAGCAGCACACTCCATTAGAGTAATACAATTAAAGCATTGTATTCTGTCTTATAGCTTGGATATGTATTAAATTTCATCAAAAAATTTAATTTGTCTATATTTCAGAATAACATTTGCTTAATCATAGTTTTCACAATTTCAAAGCATAATATGCATCGATCAAACAGGCTGTGGTCATCAAGCTATTTCACAGGTAGTGGAACTTTCAAGATATTGTACAAAAACATGTTTGTAAATAATAGATACATAAGGACACAAGCCAAGTGATTAACCTTCTTGAAGGTACTCCTTATAATGCAGAGACACAATGGCTAGTCACTCTCGACGTGGAGAGCCTTTACTCCAATATACCATACGAAGGAGCCATCCAGGCGGTTGCTTGTTTTATTGATACTTACCAAGTTGATTGTGACACCAAATTTATCACTGATTGTTTATCTATTGTCCTAAAGGAAAACATCTTCGAATTTCAGGGGACACTATATAAACAAACCAAAGGAGTCAGCATGGGAGCATCCTGTGCTCCCGCTATTGCGAATATTTATGTTGCTTTTTTCGAACATCAGTACATATTTAAAGAAGAGGCCCCCTTTTTTGAAACAGTCCTATATTGTTCACCCTACATAGATGACATCATCTTTATATGGAACGATGACCTATAAGTATTGTCAGAATTCACTCAGTGGTTAAATCTCTGTGACGTCAATCTCCGATTTACATCTCGTCAAAGCAATGTCGAGGTTGAGTTCCTAGATATTATGGTAAAACATGAAGACAAGCAGTTATACGTGGATCTATACGTAAAACCTACGTCTTCACCACACTAGTTTCCACCCCCTAAATCAAAAAAATGCAATTCCATTTGGCCAGTTTTTGCGACTTCGTCGGAACTGTACTAAGCTTACTGATTATGATCGTAGAGCACAAGAGATGAAGGCCAAATTTAAAAACCGTGGCTATCCACATCGAATCATTCGCCATGCATGCAAGCGAGCTCGGTTCTACGATAGGCAGCATCTGTTATCTGGTAATTCCAAATCCACAGACCAAAATTTGGTATTTGTCACAAGACACTCTATCCTCAATGAAAGGATTAGGCAGATAATATGCTCCCATTGGCACTTACTAAATATAAATAAGTCATCTACAGAGACCATACAGAAACCAATGTTTGCCTACCGAAAGAACAGAAATCTTAAGGATTTAATAGTCAGGTCACGCATGCCACAAGTTAAACAATCCACACAACGCAGCATTACTGACCTACAGCCGGTTCACGGGAACTACAGATGTGGAATGTGTAAATCTTGTCCACTGGCCATAGAAGGCACGTCGTTTTGCTACAATGGAATAACTACTGAAAAGAAGGGCATTACAAATTGCAAAACCAAAAATTTGGTATATGTACTTTTATGCCCTTGTCAAAAAGCATATGTCGGGGAAACTTCACGTTCAATGAACACGAGATTGACTGAACACAGATCAGCAATCCGCACACAAAAAATGACAGCCCCAATGGTATCTCACTTCATAGAGCAACAACACTCACCAGATGACATACGGTGGTACATATTGGAAAAAATCTTACCGACAGCAGGGCTCTGCTGTGGCAAAGTAAGAAAAAAACGAGAAGTATACTACATTTTTATGTTGAATACTGTCAATAATGGACTAAATTCTGAAATCCCTTGGGACCAAGCCATCATGTGATATATACTATAGATACATCTTTGCATTATTTTGACAACTTGTAATTCTGCATAGGTCTTGACATATTGCGATTCATGTAAAGGTAATCTGTAAATTTTTGAAAACATGGTTGCAAATCACTACAGATAATAGGTTATGATATGCAACTATGAATCCAAAGGCAGTAATTCTGAATATAACAATAAGATATAGGTTAATGGAGCAAAATGATGGGATGTCAACAAATGGTATCTATTGTACAGGAACATCGTAAGGTACATATAGTAGATTGACATGTTTTATATTTATATTTATTTTATTTTTTTGACTTTTTAAGCACATTATGTCACTTCTGTCACTCTTCATCTCTCCGGCGATGGCCTTTTAACTGACTTCACTAAATTTTTCTTTTTCTCCTTTTCCTTTTCACATGTAATCATGAGCTAGCGTATTTAACTTGCTCATTATTGAGCCGTTTTTCATTTTCATCACTCACATTATTAGCACTATATCCTCTTAGTCCGCTTTCTTTACTTGCCTCGGCAACACTCTAATTTTTGTAATGATAAGTCCTTCGTCTATTTTTCACTACCTATATTTCCGGAATCTCTGACACTAGTCCGTTTTCTATCACGACCTTTGATTCAAACAGTTTACATCTTCTTAGTCCGTTTTTTTTATCTGCCTCGGCAACACTCTAATTCCTGTAATGATAAGTCCATCCTCTATTTTTGACTACCTACATTTCCGGAAACTCTGACACTAGTCCGTTTTCTATCACGACCTTTGATTCAAACAGTTTACGTCGGACTATATATAGCGGGTTAATTTCACCATGCGGTTGCTTGTATCCGGGCTCTATGCTATCGTAGGCAGCCGTTCGTTATAATATTAATATACCGGGAGGAAGATGCACGCCATTTACCTGGCAGGTAAGATGCTTGAAACGACTCTTATTTTGCCCTCTTTACGAGCAGTCAGCTCATGTCTGAGTCTGCTTTTAGGCCCAGAACAACTGTATCTGCAATTTTATGTCTGCCATATAATTAGATCGCAATGTGCATCAATGTGCTAGGTGCGTTTAGAATATCTAGAGATATTATATATTATTTATACCGGTCTTGTACAGGTATTTGAGAGCCACTGCCGATATTTATAGGCACAGCACCACAATATTATGGGAAATGTTTGTTGTTTTTTCTTGTAGTAAATGTCTCCAGGAATATGCCTGGTTATTTTGTTTTAAAAAAAATGTGTTAAAACTATCGTTATGTTGCTGGTTTCTCTATATTCCCTTGTAAAATAAACAGCGTCTGGCTCAATAATATTCTAATCGGCATCTGCATATATCGGCTAGCGTGCACATTTAACGTCTTTACTTCCATCAATATGACTTATTCGCATCTGTATGTCTCACTTGTAGACTTGGAAATGCAAATATCGCTTGCAGCCTAGACCTTCATTCCCAGAAAGCCCTACTCGGCTTTATTTTAGGTAAACTCCATCTACCATCATAATGACATAGACATATGTATTCGTAACTTTATATACTGATTATACGTATATGTATACATTATGTTTCAAATTTCAGAAGGCCTTCCCATCTCCATCGCCCTCTTCATCTGCTTCACACTTTCTTGAAGTAGGACCTGTTCTTCCTAGGTAAAAATATACACTGGTAATCTACCCAGTGACGTTAACGCATATCAAAAATGGAAGTTTATCATTCTCTTCTTTTGCTTGATAGGAATCGTTATATATTTTAAATTAAGACCGCCAGAGACCCTCATCATCTCTATTGCCAACTATTCGTTACAACTATGATGGAACCCTGATGACTAATCCTTAGGTAACTTTTTGAGGTTGTTATAAATTGGAATTCTAGACCTTATTTTACGTAATTGATTGGTAATACTTGGTTTAACATCTGACAGGTACCTACTGTTTATACGGCTGGAAGTGTAATTTCTTCAACTCCTTTCCACCATCTTGCGACTGAAAGGTATGATTATTTGACATACATGTGTATATCTATGTCATTTTGGATGGGATGGATACAGACTCCCAATATACTTAGTAGTAACACACTATTTTATGGTAGCTACCACCGCCATGATATATTGCAACGCTAAACCCGAACTATATATAAGTATATATTTATATATATTTGTTCTTCTTTTTGTTTTTAAACAGTTATAGATACCATTATCTTTTTTATGATTGCCCCTTCATACCTACATCATCAATCTATGGTTTGGATACATACATTATTCTGTAAGTACATTTTGTTTTCATCCCCACATAATGTGGCTTCTGCACCTATTGTGATCTATTTTAGAACTTTATTTGTTACTGTGACTTTATTTGGCTCTTCTGTTAATAATTTTGATCTGCTTTAGTATTTAATTATTTATGTGATTCTACTTGTTTTTTTTGCTAGTAGTTCCAGTCAAAATGTCAACTACAAATTATATCTTGCGATGTTCCTATTATTTACAAACATGTTTTTGTACAATATCTTGAAAGTTCCACTACCTGTGAAATAGCTTGATGACCACAGCCTGTTTGATCGATGCATATTATGCTTTGAAATTGTGAAAACTATGATTAAGCAAATGTTATTCTGAAATACAGACAAATTAAATTTTTTGATGAAATTTAATACATATCCAAGCTATAAGACAGAATACAATGCTTTAATTGTATTACTCTAATGGAGTGTGCTGCTCAAAAGAAAGTTATGGCTATAAAAATTGTATATATTTCCAATGTCTGCCCCAGTCCACTGTATATATAATGGTTGTCTTGTATTTTATTTATATCTGTATTTTCTTTTTCACTGTTTTTAGAGCAATAGACGGTCACCTGAAGAAGGCTTAAGAGCCGAAACGCGCGTTGTCACCTACCGCTTTGCCTTCAATATTTGTACACTCTGATATCTGTTTATTTTTTGTGTGTTTTTTTAGCACAATTTTAATATATGGTTGAAAAGAAGTTAAAAATATTTCTATATAAAAATTATCTAAATATCAGAAAGCAAAAGAAAAAAGGATATATTTGTACTGGTTTATTTATTTTAAAAAAACAATGGATACGTACATTAAATACAAATAAAACTATATTTGAAGTATCTATTTCTGTTTGACCTTTATACAGATGGATGATATTAGATAGAGAGTTACTATCAATTATATGTAACCACGTAATTGTTGCTTGTTCCTGTCACTTAGCTATAGACTGTTCCTAACGTACCTTTTCCCTATGTATAGCAAGTGAAAGAGAAGTATATAGAGGTCCCCTTTTTTCTAATAATATGACTACTGTACTACTCATAAAAATATTCTTTTTTTTAAAAGAATTGTGCATTAATACCTGAATTTTTCAGTGTTTCGTGGATTTAATACTTCCTGATATCTTACATTGGTTGGTATTGTTCTATTTGGAGGATATTCTCGGGTTTTCAAAGACTCCTGCATAATGTCAAAAACATGTGAGCTTGGTGTTATCAAAACTTCATCAACATAGTTTCTCTTGAAAAACTGAGAAGTATAAGCTTGAGAAAAAAAAATGTTGAATGTCTTGAATTTAGGTTAAATGTTTCTGTTTTTTACATGTATCCAAAGAAGGAAACAGCTATTTTGGATTTGCCATCACCTGCAAATGTTAAAAAGACTCAAAGTTTCCTTGGATTTGCAGATTGTTATCATAGTTTTATCAAACATATTTCAGAGTTAACCAGTAACATCAGCGATGCTTGGAAGAAGGAAAATATGAAGATAGGCTTTTGCTGGAACTGTCAAGTTGAAAGAGCTTTTAAAACACTCAAACAGGTGTTTACTCAAATTTCAATAAATACCAATCCTATGCCATCTTGATACAGCTCTCAGAAGAAAACATTTACCAATAAAGAGGGATTATACTGAAGGGAGAAATCTTTTGGTGGGCACTAGAGAACTATTTGAAATTCGTACTGATAACTGTACTTTTTAGTGTTTGCAAAATCTTCAATGAAGGAACAGTCTCAAGCTACATGGGTAGTTTTCTTTTCACTGTAAAATCTCACTATCACTTATATGCCTGGTTCAAAAGATGTTTTGGAGAATGCTTAATTTCATCACTATCCTGAGTAATCACCTACTTATGACCAACCTGTAACTGCCTCTCAAAACATGTTTCAAATAGGTCAGTCTCTTTTAAGAAAAGTTAAGATGGAGCAGGAAGAAATGGATCCAAAGCATTTAGAAGATGTTAATCTATAGACTCCTTGAGTTCCACGTGATGAATTGTATTATACCAATAAAGTATATTGTTAGATTAGACAGGATATCCATTTACTGACCATTCTTAAGAAGATGCTTTTACCATTCCTGCTCCCTAATTAGTCAGTCATTTCTTTCTCAAGAGCAACCTGATAAGCCAAGGAGTTGCAGTGTGGGGGCACACTGCTACATCTGTGTTGAAAGCTTGCCAGAGATTGCAAGTTTATCATGAGAAGACTGGGAGCTTATTGCATTGTTAGGTAGCATGTTATTAGACGCCAAGCTCAAAGTGTGGTTAAGGGTCCTTGCCACTGTGACTGCACTGATGTTTCCATGCCTAATGTCACAGAGAGAAGAGTTCAGCACAGGGCAAAGGCTGTCAAACATAGGCTTCTTCTTACTGTTCTAGACACAAAAGGATGGACAAGAAATTTTTTATTTGACCTAGATATGCATCAGTTCTCCAGAACTACTAAATTAAGCACATAGAGAAATGCAGTTGCTCATCTGAAACTCAAAATAAGATATCTATAACTCAGAAAGAAAAGTTATTTCTTTAGGTCGAAAGCCCTCACCCACCCTGAGGTGGCATGCCTAATGATTCGGCTCATCCTAACACCAAAACTAAACGATGCGATGGTGTTGGCTATGACATCCTGCTCAATCGAAAAGGAGGCACTGGAAGAAGCTCTTAGAGGTTTTCTTTAATCAACTAATATCCCTTAGAGAGCTAGGTGTGGTTGGGGGATAAGTGCAGAGTGCAAAGTGTACGTGAGTAGTGGAATTAAAACTGCCTACTGTTAGACTGACAATTTTATTGAAAGTCCCCAAACGGCAGATCAAAACTTAGAGGGGAGTGAAACCTTCAAACCAATTAAAGCCAGGTTGACATGTTTCTGTCCGTCTTAGGATCCTATCAAGGGGTTCTCGGCATTCATCAGGACAGGTAGGTAGTCACTCTGCCAATTACAAAATCATAGTGACAAAAGTGTGAAAATATTGTTATATACTTTATACAATACCTCAAAGTGGGACACAATCAATTCACGTAGGTCCACTGTTATCAGCCCTTAACAAAAGAGTTATAGATAATACACAGATATTTACAGAAAACAGTGTGATATTATTCAGAAAAGAGTGATAAGAGCACTTCTAAATTCACCCCAATACCGTGCTGTAAGGTATCATGGCTCAACCGCTAACAAGTAGAGTGCTAGGCTTCAACTCCAGCCTGGGTTTGACAAACATAAACAGGGCTAAGGGGAGACAATACTAACAATACACTATTCCTAACTTCAAATACAAGTGTTCACATCTTGTTATTCATCAATAAGCGGGATAATCACTCCACATTTAATTAGCTTTCAAGAAATCCCATGAAAAAGAAGTCCAGTCCAACTCATCCCAATTGAAAAGTCACTCAGAAGGAGAAAGTGCTCAACATTTAGCCATAAATCCAGTATTCACTTAGAAATTGGCATAAAGGAGTAAAGTATAAATTAAACAGACAATATCTACGCTATAAACAAGTATATGTGTCTAGAAACAATTTGCAGGTTTCTATCCCTCCCCTATTCTGAGTCCGCTGTCCTCCAAGTTCATTTAGGCAAGGAAACAGAAAATACGCCGGTCCTCACTATAAATAACTAGCGGCCCATAACAATCAAGACTGGGGCGTCTGAATAATGTGAGGCGAAATGACTATGAGAAATGTCACCTGGCACAGAGCTGTTATGAGAAATGTAGCCTACCATAAGGTTCATCATGGACAATCAGAAAATATAGCACACAATGTAAATAGAAACCGTAGGTTCGCCGGGTGCCATCATTTATTGTACGGTGGTTATGGGAAATGTAGTGTACCACAATAACCACTCGAGTCAGTAAGAACATTATAATTTTAACAGGAAAGAATAGGTCTAGAATAAGAAATTCAGCAGATAGTTAATGAAAAATTAAGAAAGGACACACAAGTGTAGTATAACGTGTCAGTATTTGTGTATTCATCAGGAGATTTTTTAGTTAAGATTTGAGATAATGAGTTTGCAGAATATCTGGAAAAGAATTGGAAAACTGGTTCCACATTTATAACCATGTAATTGAATAAAGGTGAGTGAACACAAAAGGAGTACACGAAATCCAGCTGGTGACTCATTGTTCTATTAAAGAATTCACTGAAAAATGCACTTCAGATAAGCACATTCAACGGATGTCATCGTTTAGACCAAATATGTGGCTACACAATACGCCCACCTCTGTTCTTTGTGAACTAAAAATTGTTCAAAATCCTCCAGTTGATTATATATATAGTTGCGTTATCAATTATTATCCAAAAAGATTGTCCTCAACATAATATGGAATGCCGTGTTGACTGCATAACAGAAATGCACCATCACTACTGCATTTCAGGAAATCCATATTTTCCAAGAGCACCTACACCACCAATAAGAGTGGTCTATACTAAAAACATCCCTCTTCTGAATATGCAGGACTGAACTTGTCTCTTTCCAAGACTGACAATCTGGTGCCTTGACTTATGTAGCTCTCCTCTGCGCCCCAGTTAGGTTTGAGTAATGGGTTGCATAACATCTGTAAATATAAATAGTATACATGTATAAGGCAAGTACGGCTAAATACACGATTGAGGATACATTTTGTAGAATGCAGCCTCCGCAATTCAGACTCATTCGGTTGAAGATCGCGTTTGTAATGGGGTTGAGTTCATGTGATTAAGGACAATGAGTTTTAAGGGCATTCTAGAGAAGATTTCAACAAGTGACAATGGGATGGCTGGCAGTTGTTACATTTCTAACTTTTTTGTGGATTTGTCTTTGTTGTTTTAGACCTTACAAATAATACAAAATCATTTAGGTCTAAAGGGTGGTACAAGACACCTCAATGCACAAACTGATATGTATGGCAGATACAACATAAAAAGACACTTAGGAAGATTACACAATGGGATCATCCACACAAAAAACGAGCAACTGCACTTAACACTGGGGCCATAGCTTTCTATGCCAGTTAAACATGTTGGAGCTCGCCTCAGGACAACATTTTTTACATCTGGCCATATCAGCAATGGACCCAAGGGAGGCTAGCGACTTCCCCATAGGCTGTGCAGACACAAAATCTCACAGTCCTGCTCTGTGTAACGTGTGGCTTCCCCATTTGCACTATGCAATAGATAACACAACTGCACTGTTTGGCCACTTAGACCATGGCAGTCATGTTATTCTTCGACAGTCATTGATCTCCAGCCACCCTCCTGCTTGTCTTCCCCTCAACCAGCCACATTCCAACGTTAGTGAGCCAGTCATCGGAGCTTATTTCACTAACAGCTTCTGATTATCCATCTAAAATGTCTCCCTGGCCCCGCCGTACCCCTACACCATTGTGTCTCCACCCAGCCAGAAACCCAAAACAAGGCTGTCTTGCCAAGTGTTTCTGAGCAGGTTGCAACACAGAAACAGCAACCATAATGTCTAAGACAATATCGACTAAATTCTAAACTAAATAGATGCATCCCTAATAGTGACAATTGGCCTGCCTGTCAGCAACATTCGAGGCGACAGTCCATTACAAGCAATTATCATCACTACCACATCAGAAGGGGTTCCGAAAAAAAGGATTTGAAATGGTTCACCTCGTTCCTAGAGCACAGAAGCACCTTAGTAAAACTGGTGTTGAGTACTTTGAAAAAGAAAGGTCTAAATGTGGATTCCCACAAGAATCAATACTACACCAGATACTCCTTAAACTCTGCATGTAGCCAATGGGTTTAACCAAAGAAAATACAAACATGCAGTGCACCAATATAATGATGACACACAACAGCACTAGCATAACAACCTCAATGATAAATGACATGGCTGCTTTGAAGTATTGCCTAATAAACCTGCAAAACTGGGGAGATTAAGTGATTTGACCAGAATCACAGAATGTTCAGCGTCATTGCCGAGACTCGAACCCTGTTCCCCAGATTCGAGGTCGACCTTCCTAGCCATTAAGCCAACTCCTCTCCCACCACTGCCACAAGAGTGGCACTTCCGCATGGCTATGTGAATAACTAAGTTTAAAAAAAATACATATGGGTGATTGAATTAGTGGTAAGTCAATCTGGTGAAGTTGTTTGAGCTTTAAGTTCTGACTACTTTCCCTAAGTGCTGACAGACTCTTCTAAAGCAGCGCATGCTAAACTTTTTAGAAGCACGGCCCAATTTTTAGAATGACAAACTTTCGCAACCCACCTAGATGTAATGAACATGAGGCATGTGATTTTTTAATGTAACTAAAGCATTGTACCATAGTGCACTGTAATTTACAGACAGCACACTTTCCATTTAAATCACCACTATATCTGCGCAGTCCTACAGTTTTACTGATAACATTATATTGCACACAAATGATAATGTGAAGAAATCGGGCTTCAGTGAATATGTATCATTTGCACATGACCATGTGAAATGTCTTGATTTGTTTAGATATTATCAAAATCTTTGTTTCCATCACACTTCAGGATTACAACAAAATGTGCTCAATTTTTGCTTTCCTAACCGCTAAACGTGTACAGTTATTTTACAGTGATTTACATCTTACTGTATTACAAAAACCTACAGCCTTTCCTTTCATACTCCTTGAGCCTGGCAATATTGTCACAAAATGTACTTTACTTCTCTTTCTCGGACTGTAAAATGAGAAGTTTGTAAACACCAATCCCGATGTTAAAAAATAAGCAACAATTTGTCAGAAGACAGCCTGACATTTGACCTGTGTCTCGGAAGCGCAGAAAATGTGACAAGATAAATACAGAATATATAGACGTCTTTATTTATTGCTTGGACTTTCACGACTCACCAAAAATCAACTCGCAACCCCTCATATAGTCCACTTCTCTAAGCAGCTAGGCAGAACAGAAGGCTGTCCAGTCAGCACTAGCTGCTGACTCTACCGCTAAGTCTCATGCTAACCTTTCTCTTCACCTCTTTTCTCATACGGACAGATGCCTACGGACCGCTAATAGGCTGTTGCTGGTTTACATTATAAGCAGGGGCATAGCTTCTGGGGGGTGTTTGGGGAGTTACACCCCCTAATAATGTATCCTCTATTAAAAAGTTGGGTACAGATGCTTTCAGTTGGGTATGGTGAGGTGGATGTCAGATTTTACCTATTATTTTTACATGCCCAACATACAAAAACTGTCATACTCTCTTTCCCCTCTCGGTTTTGAAGTTCTTAAAACTGTTGGTTATTTTACAATATATTATCTTTTTAGTAACCCTAACAAATCGCACTACTCTCCCTTTCCACTGCCCCTTAAGCTCCCTTATACTCCGCTTCTCAAATAAAGTTTTTTATCGTGACATGTCAGCGTGACTATTGGGAAATTTGAAGTCCACCCCCCAATCCTACTGATCAAGCTACGCCACCAGTTATAAGGGCTGTGCTACTTCTCCCCAGTCCCACTACACACACACACACACACACTCCACTCCCCTTGCCTGCAAAGCACCCAGTCTATCTAATCTCTCTGCCATAAGGACATTTCATCTAAAGACACAAAAATGCAACACATCACCCAACCAACTTCGCCATCACGTGCGCCCACATTTTCCATTGTATACTATGCTCAGTGCAAAAACTCTGAACCTTCCCATTGAAAAAAATAATAAAGTAGTAGCCGTTCTCAAACTGCTAAACCTGCTCCTCTCCAGAACGAACAGCAAAGCAGCCACAAATACACTTCTACTGCTATTTGTGTTCAGCAATGTCCTTGTGAGCTTAATTTATCACTAGCTGTGTCAGGTATTCCTGTCACAACTTTTGTAGTGAATTAGTTTTAGCACATAAGCAATCTCAGAAAAAAAACGTTATCTACTTCAATCAAAGAATATACCTTCAAATGTGTATGCAATGAAGAAATGTGCACAAACACATTCAAGCTGCGATTCGCAAGCATGAGTGAATTCTGACTGGTCATTGTCATTGTGCAAATATACATATGGTTCTCCTTTTTGTAAGAAGTATGACTACCTTGGTTTGTAAGACGTAGAATGTTCTTTTCGGGTTATGACAGGGTATGAACTGCACACATAATATTTAAGGCAGCTACTAGAAGCATCATATTTAGCAGGTTAGAAAAGCTTAGGCTTAAAATGAAGCTGTGAACCAGACTGTGTGAACCAAGTGCATGGCTAATTAGCTGGGGTAATCTGCAGGCTCTGCAGAGAAGGTGCAACTTACTACAGAAGATCAACACAGAGCAAAGGATGAGAACTTCAAACAAAGAAAAGAATTCACAAGGCTGATTTCCAAGTTTAGCATTCAGTCACTCGTCGAAATCACAATATACACCTCTGCACAGAAAATGCATATCGGATCGAAATGCCACGCGCTGCACAGTTAAAAATAATATTTAACATTTCTTATTCCTATATTTAAAAGACCAAACACAGTATACATTTCACGATCACTTGGCACTTGTGCAGTTTAAATCATTCCAGAAAGGGGCAGGCAAACCTTTTCTTTACTGAAATGGCTCATATTTGTTTTTCAAATGCTTCATGGTTCGACAGTGCAAGAGGTTTTACTTTGCAAGGGTCAATGTAGGGGATTCTACGTTCCAAATTCGTGTAGACATGTTTTTCAGGTAACTTCTATCAACGCATTGGAGGAAAACGGATAACTGTTACACAACAGAAACCTGTGGCATACAAGGGAACAGACACTGAGCAAGACTACTGCCACAAGCAAACATAGGCAGGGGGTACGGACAAGTGGACACAACACAAACACTGGAGTCAGGTGCAAAGCCTATCACCAGCACGACCTCACACTCCCCTAGCAGCACTCGGCGTCACAACGGTATGCAAACGGAAGATTTTCTTTATAAATGTAATGCCTCAAGAATATGGAAATAAAAAAAATGCAGTTTTTTGTTTGTGAAAAGTTGTTAACCAATCCACAGTGGTCTTTACTTATTTATGGTACAAATTCACATTTTTTTACTTGTGTGCAAGCGCGACTTGACTTAATTCTCAGCTTCATGTAATAAGTAATGGAAAAAATAAAGGGAAACGGTCACAATACTCGCACAAAACGTTAACATGAGCATATATTTAAAAGTTTACATTTTTTCTAAGACTTTCATCGAACTACAGTTTGAAAATTAAAATGTTATTTGAAATACTGTCCCTCCTCAAAAACATTTGACACCTTTAACACCTAATGATGTTTGTAAAACGAATACCCGTTAGCAGGCCAGAAATCACTTTCGCCCTCGCGCCTGACATCCCAGAGATGGGAAAAGAGATTAGTCCTCTGTCGCTGCCAGTTGTAACGCCAGGTGGTGTTCTCTGCCACGAAGGTGTTACCGATAATCCCATTATGCTGCGACTAAATCTTGCAGACATCAAAAATTATCAGCAAGGTTCCTTTTCATCTCATCCTTTCCAAATGACTGGAAGTCGCTTCACCTGAAAGAAGTCAAATCCACATGCAGCTGCTGTTTTAGCAGCCAGCAGACTCCCTGAGAATGCCAATCGTCATCCAATCTCGCTGTGCTGGTGGCCCCATATTCCCTGTTCAATAATACATCTGTTAAAAATCCTGCAGCTACAAATCAAGTCTAATCCTACCAGGGACCTCATGTTGGTCTCGTCTTCCAGAAAGGCAGCAGGCTCTGCTGTCTACCTCTCGCCAGTGTCTGGGGAATTCCCTCTAAATCCCAGTCCTACTTAGAGGAATAAGCTAAGGATCACAAAACATGACCTCGAAAACCCCGATATGACTATATTCTGACCCAGAGGCATTCATTCTAGGGGAAGATTAGAACTTTGCATAATAAGATTACACAGCAAGTGAATGATATCAAGGGAGTATCCATATGCAGCCGCCTGGTTTTCTATACACGCCTGCTCTCGCCAATATGCGAGACAGAGGAGAGGGAGAGCTTGGCCTTTCTTGCGGAAATAAAATTAAAAAAAAGATTCACATACATTAGCTGCCCATTTTTGTCTCCTAAAGCTCCTAGTACGTCTTTTAGTGGCGGCTCCTGTGAGGATTCCGCAAATGTTACTCTCTTTTCTTTCCGGTGTCTATAGTAATCACTGTCAGCAAGTGAACACTAAATAAACTCAGAAAATTAACATCTTGTTTGCAGCTAGCCTGGATTACGGCTCATTGTGTACCACACGGCATTAAGAAATCAACTGCCAGGTTAATCCTCTCCACAAAGCCAACGGCACTGGCATGGAGATCTTCTTTTAATATTTGTAAGATTATAGCGTTAAGTTTCACATCAAAATTATTACTGAGCAAAATAATGTCACCATTTTGAAGTGAGAAGTTTGATGTAACTTGAAATAACACAAATCTGAAAACCCGAATTACCAACAGTACCAATTAATAGCAAAAGACATTTTCATAGCTTACAGTGCAGCATAGTATGTACATCTCCACTTTCTCCACATTTTGCCATTGATGTGCAGCTAATATAAATCAACACTTAAATTAACAAAATTTTAGAGTGAGAAATGAAAAACATTCGATTGAAAGCAAACTACCGATTCTGGGGCAGATTTACAATAACTGGCGCATCCCTGCATATCAGCAGGGATGGGCAAGTTATTGTCCGCCATGCCTCCGCCACCATGGATGCGCCGCGGGCAAAAACGGCACAGATGCATGACGCATTTGTGCCGTAAAAGTGGCGCATTGCTGGAGTCGCGTCCCAAGCGCGACGCAGCTCCAGCAATGCTCTGGGGGCCCTATCTAGTTAATGCTGCGTCAATCCTTACGCCTGCTTCAGGCAGGCGCAGTGTTTTGACGCAGCATGGGCCTAAAAGTGACTGAGTGAAATCTTGTAGATTTCACTCAGCCACTTTAAGGAGGAGTTCCTGCGCCGGAACGACCCCCCCTGTGCAGGAACGCCTACATGTGGCGCAGGGCTTTACAACGCGACGCATCTCCCAAATGCGTCACGTTGTAAGTACCCCGCACCATGGCGCAGGATTTGCGCCGCCACAGCGTCACAAAAGTGGCGCAACAGCGGCGTAAATGAGGCGGAAGGGGCTTGTAAATCTGCCCCTCAGTGTTTAAGAGTAGCAGGGAAGCGGTGTTAATGAAGTTGTTACTAATGCGATTAAACGTTGCAATCACTCATTTTGATTCAACTTTAATGTAGCAACGCAATGCACTTCGACCTCCAACATTATCTTCTGATTCCTCTTTGGCAACTGGTGAACTCTAAAACACATTCACCAGCCATCTTAAGTGTAAATTTGGCTGTTAGGGGTGAGGCTCCCGTGATTTTGTAACTTCAAGTATTTTGCAAGAGTAGCCTGTTAGAAGATACCCCCCACCTTCCTTGGTATGCACAGGACAAGCAACATGGGGAAGACAGTGGCCAGTTCTGGGACAGTCGCTTCAGTGTGGTGGTGGTGAGCAGCATGGGCGTACAGGGGATCCTGGGGACTGGAAGATGTGGCTCTCGGCATTAGCTGAAGGTGAGGCAGGACAGCAGGCTAAACTGCCACGAAGTCTACGTTAAAATGGCAATTCTCTTTTTCGCCTCCATTTGCAGGGCATAGGCCACAGCCTGATCCAAAATGACGCCCAAAATACAACGCTTACTATGCACTTCCTGCTGTGGGACAAGGCAGGCAGAGACTATAGAAAAGGTCAGAGGGAACACAAACATCGCCTGACAATATTGCATGTTGGTGGGTTTTACAGTCCTACACTCAGTTTGTCAAAAGGCCTACACACTTACTCTTGTATTTGGAAAAAACTGTCTGTTCAAGTCAAATGTTTGCAAATCATTATCCTTGTTTTTTGCTACTTACCTTGCAGGAACCAGTCCTCTTCACTTTCAAGCTGCCCTTGGGCTTTGGTGGAGCTAAACACCAACAGTGTTTATTTCTAGTTATCATACGACAATGTTCTTATTGACTATACGAACAGATGACTGACTCTTCTAAGCATATTTTACAGGTCCAGGTGAGTTCGTTCTGTTGTGTTTTACTCATTTAACACAGTCATTTTATTTAATATTCTGGCAGCTCGGAAACTTTTGGCTGTCTGAGTTAGTCCTCTGGTGTTACCTTGTCCTGACAAAGTCACCTCTTTCTCTTTCCAAAACTTAGCTAATGTGGCATAAGCAGACCCATGCCCGTGTCCAGCGTCCTCTGTCAATCTATTTCAGTTTCATAAGGTGTGGCACAGGGACTATTCTTGGCTTCTTCAGTGTTGACCACTTTGCCCTTCCAAATACTTGGCTTCTTCAGTGTTGACCACTTTGCCCTTTCATGCTCCTTGCTACGAAAGATAAAGACTTTTTAAGAGAGAAATTCAAAATCTAGATTTTTGCATAATGCTTAAATGCACCACTGTTCAACATACATCTGGATGCCAGCCTTCCACAAGTATGCTAACATAAACAGAATATGAGAGAAGAAGAGGGCTGCCAACCACTGCCTGCTCTCTCGAAAGAGTACCATCCCATAACTTCCACCTTTTCAGCATTGAATCCCCTTTGCCTGTCTCAGGTCTTCCAAAACTCATATGCTTGTTTTCTCTGCTTCTGTGGCTGGGAAGTCACCCAACATATTCAATACCCAAAAAAATATTTTAACGTCACACCATAAAATGACTTCCTCTAATCTTATTATAGCCCCATTCAATGGAAACTCTTTTTCTGGGATAGGTTTGCCTTTTGAAATCCGTTTGCTCCACCTGGAGATATATCCACCTTCCTTTGCACACCCTAATCAAATAGAAGTTTAGACTCTTGAAGCATTTTATTTGTGTTTAAAACTACCACTTTTCAAATCAATAGCTGGGCTAGCTGCACTATGGATGTTGCTGTTGTTTAGAAATTCTGAGTAATACACAGGCAAGGATCATCAAAGGCTGTTGATGGACACCATATCAACCCCCAGTGGACATGGGGTTGGGAGCAGGCCCTCAATGCCCCCCCAGATACCCACTTCACATTTGACTTTTTGTAATTAATTTTCCCGGTCCCTCTGAAGTCCTGTGGGATCACGATGACCCTAAAAACTATTTTTTCATTTTGGGCCCGGGGTAGGAACGGGGTCCCTCTAGTATCTCCCAAAAGGGCTAGGGGGCAGGGTACCCTACCCTACCCCACCCCATGATGTCCCATTTTCTAAATAACATTTAACCCTCAGTCCTGTAATGGCGGATGCAACATTTGTGTTCATGTTAAGGCTAGCCAAGCAGAGCACTTTCTGCAAAAAGTTCCTTTACCAATCAGAATGAATGAATTTCTGAGTTCAACTGTCATATCTATAATTTGTAAACCTTATTTTTCTGAAAAACTACTGATAGGATTTACACCAAATCACTAAAAGCATTCTTTCTGGGTATAGATCCAGCTTTCTGACGAATTTGGTGTGATTCCATTCAGCTGTTTTGGCAGTAGTGATGTCTTACATTCCCTATGGAAGCTTCATGTGGATATTGAGTTTTGGGGAGCCGCCTTCTTTTTGACTGATCACCCGAAACATTTTTTTTAAAGTTTCATCAAACGGTGCGAAAGTTCCTAACAAAAGAAAAAGCGCTCTTCCTATGGAAAGTCTGACCTAACTATAACTACACTGCAGTTACAGTCACTGTGATATATATTTCCGACTGGCGGTCACTAGCATATAGTTATAGTTAGGACCTAGTTTTCATAGGAAAAGCATTTGTTTTAGCTATTAACTTTGGTGCCGTTAAAAAATTCTTCATGAAATTTTCAAAAGTAGGTTGCCAGTCACTTCAGCTGCTGTCTGCAAAGTGTCGGGGTGATTCGTCAAGCCTGGGCTGAGAAACAAAAAGAAAGGGCCCCAAAATGCGCTTTCCCCATGCAGTTTCCCATAGGGATTTTAGACACGACTACAAGCATGAACCGTTGAAAGGAATTAAAACAAATTTGGCAGAAAGCTAGATCTTGTTACAAAAAGAATGTTTTTGTAATTTGGTGTAAATCTGTTCATTATCTTTGGAAAAAAGATGTATGTCAACCTACAGGGGCGGACCCACGCTGCAACAGCAATGCTGTGATTGACTGACTGCAACCTGAGAGAAAAGTTGTGGCTGCCATTTTGTGAATCTGGATACGGTTCCCGGATGGAGTGGAAATAAAGTAGAAATAGGATATAAGGGGTCAGGATAGAGGTATCCTGACCCAAGGGACTGATGGAGGGATCAGTGAGGAAACTGTGGAAAAAGGTTTATTTTTGCATGTGAGAGGATCCATGAGTCCACCACGGCGCTCAGTGCGACCACCCATGTGAATCCATTCAGGATCCAAGGATCCAGACCAGAGTTAATAAAATGCATACACCCACCCACACACACATCCATACACCCACACCCACCCACTCCCACACCCATTCACAGACCCAGCCACTTACACAATCACTCACACACCCATACAGCCAGTCACACACTCATTCATACACCCAGAAAACCACTTGCACACCCATTCACACACCAATACAGCCCCTCACACAGTCAATAACAGACCCAGAGAACTACTTACACACCCATTCACAGACCCATACACTCAGTTACACACCCACAAAACCACTCACACACCAATACAGCCACTTATATAGCCACTTGCTGACCCACACAGCCAGTCACACACCCACTCACTCACAGAACCACTTACACACCCACCCAACCACTAAAACATTTACTCACACACCCATGGTCACTTACACACCCACACACAGATCCAGAAAAACACTCAACACCCAGCAAACCACTCACACAGGCACTAGACAGCTACTAATACACCCACAGTCACTCTCACACCAAGTTACACACAACCAACACAGCCACTAACACATCCACCTACACACCCATATAGCCCCTCACACACCCACAGTTAATTACACAGCCACTCACACACACAGGCAATGATACAGTTATATAAATTGCAATAGCATATATTTGTATTAAATCTGTTTTTGTTTTAGCATTGAATGTATGCAAAACCACTTATTTGTCCAAGGATTCACAAATATACGTTTTTTTTTAAAAAAACAGGAAAAAATTGGTGCTTTGCATTTATACAAAAAACAGGATTAGGGAGTGGAGAGGGAGTGCCCTTCGAGGGCACTGGAGGTGAATACGTCCTCCTCAGAATTTCTACAAAACCAAAATGATCCACCTTCAAGAAGTTCAAAGGAATGTGTTTCCTACCATGGTAGGATGCACATGGTGTTTGCTTAAATACCCTTCACACACCAAAAGGTCCCTTGGTGTCATGCTTCATCATAGGGGCCGGGGCGTGCTTCGACCAGCGACTACGCGGGAGCACTGAATTTGTAGTACTATGTGTGTTATAGAGGTAGTGAGAGGAAGGGTCGGGGGTGGATGCAAGAAGTGAGTTAAAAAGTACCTGACCTCATAGACTTAAAAAACTTTAATAGGTCTGTTAGACCCGGCTTCCTGGGCACCAGGGCACTCAGGGGTAACTGCGCTCCAATCGCATCAACTGGAGTGTTCCCTCACTGGTGTCCTGGGGCCTCAGTACTAAGGGACCCAAAAACTGGATAACTAAGTACTCCCCTCCAGCACTTGACTATCTCAGGGTAGCGAGACAGAGCAGTCCAAGGCTTACTCAAGGAGGTGAGGTGGGGTTAGACATTCAGAATACAGTGTAAACCGTACCACCAGCTGATAAACTCAATGTCCAGTCAGTGCTTTACTTTTTATAAAAGAAAAGTACTATAATACACACAAGATAATTATACTACACATAAAACTAGGATAAACTGTGAAAACCAGATGTCTCTACAACCCTCTGGGACAGAGTTCTGACCCCAAACAGTATTATAGCGCCTAGACGCCAAGCACTATAAAAACACAGTTAACATGAAACCACACAGTAAGCATTGCATATTACAGATCATGTTACACCAGGCTGCTCTCATTCACTAGAGCCTTGATACCAATCTTTGGATTGAAAGGATATAGTTTCAGCATATGATGGGAAGTCAAATGTTCTTGATCAGGGCTTTGATGGCTGGGACGCTATCGGTGTCTCGGCGCTGGGCCACGTCATGAAGGGCTAGGTCCTCAAGTCTTTTCAGGCTCTGCGGGATGAATATGACATGCCCCAATCTCAATTCTTTCGATACCTGCAGCTTCGACACGCCCTGACCCCCGCTATAGCGGACTTGACTTCTCTACCGGAGTTCAGCCCCCTGGAGGCTAAACTATTCATGGGGGAACTAGAAACCAAAAAAATATCTAGCATATATCAGACGCTGGTCACCCACTGTTCCCCTTCCCTTGATAAATTGCGATTGGTCTGGGAGGGAGAGTTGGGGAGTTTGGAAGAGGAGGACTGGAGAGAAGCCCTGGAGGCCCCTAGCGGAGCAGCGATTGCGGTGCTCTTGCGCTTTATTCAATTTAAGTACCTACATAGGGCGTACTACACGAGGGAACGACTGTGGAGGGCGGGGCTGATTGCCTCCCCGTAGTGCCTGAGATGTGGAAGTGCAATAGGCTCCTTTATTCATACGGTGTGGGAGTGTGTGAGACTGCAGAGATTTTGGACCGGAGTGTGGGAGTGCCTGGAGGAGGTGCTGGGCTGGGAGCTTCCCCGCTCGCCGAAGTTGGGCCTCCTCCATGTCATGGAACAAGTGGGGGGGGATTTATACCAACGTCATCTACTTCTCTTGGGCCTCATAGTGGCCAAAAGAGATATAGCCCGGGCCTGGAAGGCTCCTAGAGCCCCGTTGCTGGAGGTGTGGAAACGGGGCATGGACTTTAACATGGGACTAGAACGCCCAATATTTGAGGCCAGTGGGTGTCCCACAAAACATTTTAAGGTCTGGAGGAAATGGGCGGACTACAGGGGCCTTCTGCTGGCCCCCGGCGCCTCGGGCCACCGACGCGGATCGCGTCCTTACTGACTCTGGGTGAATTGGTTCACATGCAGCTATTGAGATTGCTAGGCTCCTCTTGATGGACACTGTAGACACCGTGCGGGGTGGAGGGAGGGCACCGGGTGGGATAGTGAAGGGTGGGATACTGGGGGAATGTTGACAATGTATTTGAAATTGATACTTTTATAGGCACACTGCCTCTCTGATTCTTAGGGAGCGGTGTTTTCTTTCTTGTATTCTGTCAACTACCAAAACCTAATAAAACTTTGTTCTGAAAAAAAAAAATGTTCTTGATCAGCCCCATAACACCCCACCCAAAGCAACAGAAGTGCCCTCCCGTCGTGAGTGAGGACACCCCTTTAGTGGTGTCAGGGATCTGATCACAGGTGCCTGATGTCTTGGCACCGTTTACTGGAGTCTCACTAGTCCAGTAGCCACTGGCTAGCTGTAGGAGGGTGGTGGCTGGACAGAGTGCCAGTTCACCCTGCTTCACTGGCCTCTATTCCCAGTTACTGCTTGTAGAGGCTCCCACAGCGCAAGGGAGGAGCCTAGAGGGGATTTGATCTCACCTTCAAAGACTAGAATCAAGCTTCCTCTCTGGCTATCGTTATGTGCTGCAAGCTTCTTTCCACCAGCTTTTCTTGATGTGCCGCAAGCTTCTTTCCACACCTTGGGTGATGTGCCGGAAGCTTCCTTTCCACACCTTGGGCAGCTGTCTGTAATTTCCTTGGTCCAAAGCGCTGGCTCCCCCCAAGCCTCACAGAACAGCTGGTCCTTAATGTTGCTGATGCCTTCCTTCCAGACGCAGTGAACAGAGACTTATCTCCTGCCTTTACACTGCGGGTCGCACCTGGCTATCTTCAGAGGGCCTAGTTTGGCCGCTTCTTCCGTCATAGACCAGTCTTTGAGCAACAGCTGACCACTCAGGCCAGACTTTTATCACCTCTGATTGATAGGCTCATCCAATCAAAGGGTCTGCTACTTTTGCATCCTGAATACACCTCCAATCACAAACCATTCATGGCGTGTTCAATGCATGGGTAAAGCATGCCCCAGTCCACCCCCATGTTCCCCTGGTATCAGGCTGTGCAAGAGGAATTTTAATTAACTCCAGCCCAGGAGGCTCTGACCAGTGGGGGCGGGTCCTCTTCGCAGAGTTAGTGCAGTTAAACCCAGATAAGAGCTGAGTGTCTACCCCAGCCCACCAGGCCTTTCCAAGGAAATAGGGAGGGGCACGGGGAGCTGGGATGTACAGCAGAACAGCTCGCATTCCTCACAAAGTCTCAACATCAGGCAGACAAAGGCAACAGGCCCACAGGCATGGCAAACTGCACAGACTTGGTCAGGAGGGTGCCTAGGGACTCACCCTTCCTGACTATAGATTTATTGCTGCCACCACTGTCAGTCTACCACAGTCTTAATAGAGAGGGCAGTAGCCACTCTCTGAAAAATAGGGGTGCACTAGGCATGCCCCCTCGACCTCAGAACCAAGCTCTAGGGCCTCAATCCATGTAAACAGGGAGACCCTCAGTGGACATGTTTGATTGTCATGCCCACTGAGGTAGGGATCTAGAAACTATACAGTAGCTTTTTGAGTGACTTGCTCAGAGATTAGCATAAGGCAGGGGAAGCACTCTCTCCAGAGACATGCAGGAGACTTCCCGTCCCAACAAGGACAGAGAGGTTGGTGCAGTTAAAAAGGTGGTGCGGAGTAGTCCTGCATGTTATGTGCGGGTACTCCTAATCAAGTCAACATGTTTCGAAGCATCAAGGCTTCTTCATCAGGACTAGAAATGATCCCTTCTGTACTCACTGTGTTGCTATCGATGTTGTAAGGAATAAAGTGCTATATACAAAAAAGTGAAAAAAGGATGCACAATGTCATGCATTCAATACTATACCCAATCTGTAATGTTAAAATGTAAGCCCAATCAGTATTTCTGAAATGTAAGCTAGAGTAAGCAGGAGACCTTACTACTTGAGCCTTTCAAACAGGTGGGAAGGGTGATGCCACTGTATTGTAGTGATCAACAGGTCCTCGCCTCTAACGCTATCCCGCTGCTTCAAAACTTGTTGACTTGATTTTTTTAAGTCTTTGAGGTCAGTGCTCCCGCGTAGTCGCTGGTCATAGCACGCCCCGTCCCGCAGCGGGGCAGAAAGACCCCTATGATGAAGCATGACACCAAAGGGACCTTTTGGTGTGAGAGCGGTATTTAAGCAAACACTGTATGCATCCTACCATGGTAGGAAACACATTGCTTTGCATTTATAGACAGACTACATAAATTACCTTACCTCACATTTTTAGTTCTAAAATATATCATAAGAATGAATGTAAGAAAGCAAGGCTTTTTGCAGATGCCCCCCACTTTTCGCCCCCATTTGGAATACTAGATGCTGGTTTTCGACTCTGGCAGTGCACTGAAGCCTGCTTACCAGGCCCCAGTGCCAATGATCTCTTGGCCTAAAACTGTTATATCTGAATTGACAATCCCAATTGACAAGGACTTTACCCCCCTTATAAGTCCTGAGTATATGGTACCCGTGGTACCCAGAGCCTGAGTGTTAAAGAGGTCCCCAGGGCTGGCAGCACTGTTTGTGCCACTGTGAATGACCCAAGCAAAATACTGACAGCAGGCCTATTATTGCAGACTGCAGAACAGTGTAAACTGCTAGAACTAGACTGAACCCTCACCATGGTGCTAAGGAAGGCCTCCTAAAGCCCAGGAGGCAGGGTGCCTTATATCAAAAGAGTGGAAATGTAAGTGCAAGCGTATATGACCCTATTGTGCCATTTACAATCAAAGGACACTATAAGTGATCAAGGTCCGTAGGATAACATGGGCTGGCACCTGGGCATACCCATGGTTGGCAGCTCCATTATGGTACCGCCTAAATATGTTGTGTTTGGTATCAAACAACGTGCCTTCTCACCCCAGACATAAAACTCACTGGGTGATGTGCCATGCACCTAGGTGGGTACCTTAGAGGTTGCCCTCCTGGTTTCCCCAGCTTCTCTGTGCTCTGGCTGGCCAGCCCCCGCTTCCAGCATTTGCTGCAGCCAAGACAGGATTCTGACCTCCTGCTAGGCAGAGTGAACACTCCCATGAGTCAGGAATAAAGGCTCGGGCAGTAAGGAGGTCACACCTCTCTCCTCCCAAGCAGATTAGTGAAGTGGCACATCAAGGTGGTGTGCTTCAAAGGCTGCACCACCTCTGATACGTATCAGCGTCGACTTCCAGTGGAGGAAACAGTCCTTCCCCAAGCACATTTGCACCTGATCAGGCGGGAAATTAGCTATTCATGGAGGTGGACACCCTAGAAGGCTAGCCACACCTCTAGGGTAAGCAGCCTGGTCTGTACACTAAAATTAGATTTCTGCCATCTTTAGAAGTGGCAGACTAGAGGGTTCTGTGTAGAAAAGGTGACCCACACCCCATGATGTGGTCACCTCAGGGGCGGACTAGCTACAGGGACTTGCTGCCTATTGGCTACTAGCTCCTACAGCCCTGATTCCCCTAAATCTAAGATTTAAGGGACACCCCTGACATCAGAACCTCAGTTGTGATCCAACTTGCATCCAGGAAGATACAGAAGGGACCCAGGTCCTTGACAACAGGAACTTGCACAAACAAGATGGATACTCTGAAACTGTGGCAACACTTCTAGGAACCATATGAAAAAGGTTAAAGGTTGGATTCCCCAAACTGAGGGACCCATAAAAGAGCCAGAAGCAAACTCAGACTCCCTTGGACGAGTGCAGGGGTCTCCAACCTTTTCTGTAGTAAGACCTGCTTATTTTGAATGAAAATTATTGTGAGCTACTAGAATTACTAGTGTTGTAATAGTGACCACATCCGCAAGATTACACTAGTGGTCACCCTATGAAACATTACCAGCAATGAATAACTCTGTGCACCAAGCAAATTTGCCTGTAGTAAAGCCTTTGTCAATCTGGAGTGCGTTTACACAGGTAATACAATTGCAATTCTCATGGCACTAAATAAAAAATATTAGTAATAAGTTTCTCCACGCCAAATAATTTATCATTCAAATATTAGCTTTAAAAATATTCCGGAAATTCTAGCATTTTCTCCAAACATCTTATGAGTTGCGACAATACACCTATGTGTGTAACAAAAATGCACACTTTTCAATTTTGTTATACATATATTCAGCCAAGTAAAAGCATCTAATTTAATAGGATGGACTGCACACAGGAGAGCTACTTGCAGGCATCTGGAGAGCTCACAAGCTACTGGTTGGAGAAGCCTGAACTAGTGGGACTAGTTTGCTACAAACTGCAGGTAAAAAGAGACTCAGAAACTAAAGAATCACTGGCCATCGGGCCCTCCGAGGGATCCGCTAAATCCTGATGGATTAGTGCATTGTGAGAACTGTAGCCTGGCTTTCCACAATGTTTCAAACCAATACCGTATTTCCCCGGGCATTTGGATGTCAAAGAGGCTTTCAACTGAGTCTCTCGCTGCCAAGCCTTGCTTGTCATCAATCCAGTAACCATCGCCTTAAATTGACCCATCATTAACAGGGCATACCACAACACCTACCATCATCGTCGGGAACAACCCTGCTCTTGTGTTTTTGCATCTTGTGTTCAGCAGCACGTGTAAAGCGGTAAAAGCAGCTCTCCCGCTGCTCCCGTTCAGCACCCTGGATAGCCAGGCCAACTCTGCACCGGGCTCCACGGGTCAGGTAAAACTGAACTGACTTTGGTGGCTTGTTCCTGGGACCCGCATCACCTTTACCCAGCAAGGGTACAAAGCAACTCAACCTGCAAGTGACCGATTGTCACTCGTGGTTTTTCCCATTTACCGCAATGTTAAATTTTCAGTGCATTATTTTGCATTGATTTTCCATTACTTCTAAAATCTATAACTCCGGTTGTGTGTATACAATTCTGTTCGTTTTGATGTCAAAATTAAGATACAAATACACAACATTTTTATAAATTGGTGTCGGATTTCTCTTGAGTCGCACCAATTGCTTATCGTCAATGTTGGTACTCTGAAATGCTTAACACATGTTCCTCTAGTGAAGCCTGACTGCTCTTTGACACTGTACCAGGACTGAGCTAAGAATTTATTAGTGTCAATCCAAGGACCATCTCTGAGGTATTGTGATAGTATTACATGGTAAGGACTAACCCCCACATCACATAATACTCCACTTTCCTACAATGTATTTATAAACATGTGAAAATGTATATTAGTAAATTGAACTTATCGGTCAAAACGTAATACAATTAATTAATTTAAAAAAGGTGAAACTCACTAAAAAAAATGGTTACATGGACATTATAGTTAGGTTCAGGTTTTACACACAAAAAACCATAGAAATTTAGAAGTTATAGTTTCCTGAGCTAACTATAACGTACGCCCCGCAATGCACTGCATGAGATCGGTCTGATCCGTGGAAGGTGTGTTTCCAGAGATATCTATATTTCTTTTTCTAAAATAACTCCAAAACTACTGAACGGATTTAGACCAAATTACAAAACGGGCATTTCCTGGAACAAGAGCTTGCTTGCTGCCAAACTTGGCATAATTTCGTTGAGCAGTTTGGGCTGTAGTCATGTCTAAGATCTCTATGGGAAATTGCATGGGGAAAAAGAATTTTGGGACCTCTCCCTTTTTCTCGGCCCCCACTTGACTGATAACCCTGAAACTTTCAAGACAGCAATTGAAGTGAGTGACAAACTAATTTTGGAACTTTCGCGAAGATTTGTCAAATGGGGCCAAAGTTATTAGGAAAACAAAAATCACTTTGTCTATGGAAACTGGATCCTAACTGTAACTAATATATATAGCCCTCAGTAGTTAGACGGTCATGAAGAAGGTTCATGGGAGCTGAAAAGTGTTGTTCTCTCCTCAGCGAATCAATCGTATTTCACCAAGAAGAACTGCCGGAGTGCCAATCTCTTTTATTCAAACAGAAAGAGTGCAGTTAGGAATTGACGTATAAGAAGGCACGTTTCGCGAGCACTGCCGACAGTCAGGTGTAAGCTGGCACTATATATATATATATATATATATATATATATATATATATATATATATAATATCATGATGTAAAACAGTATAGCACTTTCCAGTACATTTCAGATTTCAGTCAGTCTTCATAAGCCCATATAAATATTCTTTAATGGATATGTAGGTCATCACAACTTCCTACAACATGGTCTGTATCCCAAGGAAAATCATATGGTAAATAAGCATTGCATACAGTGGTGGTTGGTGACCCACAAAAATGGTAAGTCAACATACATAAAATTAAACAACATACAAATAATCATTTCCATTTAAAAAATGAAACAAAAAAAGTTTCACTTACCTTTTTAGCCTACAGCACGTCCTCTGTTTTTTCCAGCCGGCTCCAGACTCCGGTCTTGCAGCTCCTTATCTAATCCAGACATTGCTCTGATGCTGCATGAGAGAAGTGTCTGGATTGGTTGGAGCAGGCTGCTTCAGCGCTCCGAAGAGCACTGAAGGCCTGTGCCTGCTCTCCAACACAGCGGTCTACGACAGCTGGGTTGGAGGTTGAATTGCGCACGTCGGTTTGGCCATAGCATGGTAACCACTCAAACAGACACATGCAATTCATACTGAAGGGGCCACTCATCATTGCTGCCAATCAGCAGCAAAGACACATTGGCCCCGCCATCTTCGTTCAGTAGAAAGCCATAAAAATAAAATCCTTTTATTATTATTTAATTTTTCCAGCTTTCTGCAGCTGTGTGGAGACTGGGGCAGCACTCCTCTGGTCCCAAGGAGGAACAGCCGCTGATTGCATATATACATTCACTCACCTGGAAGTGGTGTGTAATGTATACACATACAATCAATAGCAATTCTTCCACCCAATACCCCCTATTTTTACCTTAATGAAATATAATCATTAGAGAACAGCAAACAAAATTAAGCTTTCTAGTAGACTCCGATCACCAAAAACACTGTGCTCCAGTCCTAGATTTTCCTTTAAGAAACATATGCATTCTGGGTGTTCGGTTCAAGATTTCTTCAGATCATCCAAAAAAAAACAAAAAACCTCAAAACAATGATTTATAAAAGAAAAGTTCAAGAATGGAGCATAGTGTCCTCGGTAACACCGAGCCATCTGGTAACCTCGGTGAACTAATTACTCTTAACTCCACGGTTAACGCTCAAGTAAAGAAAGCCTAAAACGATTGAACACAAATCTGGTCAATAGCACATCTTTTCTGCTGTAGCAAAGGTAATCTCTTTCCAGCACTATGGAAGGCATGCAACAATGTCTTCTCAAGGAAAAAGAAAAGGAAGACGATGACGATTGGTCACCTAATGTATCACCTAAATGATGAACACATTAAGGGAAACAGAGAGTCAGTTAGTGTTAGTCTTTTCTCTCTTTCCTTTACCACAGAGAGGACCTCAGCTTAGCCATTTCCTCTTTGCATCCTCCATTCCAAGATTACATAACAAGCACTGTCAAAGCCAATACGTCTCGCCTTTGAAATGTGAGTTCAGAGAAATTTGCTTCGGCATTGTCAAAAAGTAAAAAGAAATTTACAATAAAAAAAGATAAAATGAAAAATAAAGTGGGAAGGAGCGGCAGAGCAAGGCATGAGCAGAGGAGGGGAGAAGTAGGAACAGCGCACCAGGTGGGTGAGGAAATGAGGGTGAATGAGCAGACAGGGTAGAAAGCAAGGAAAGACATACACTCCCTTGGAATGTTAATAGACAAATAAAATGTAGTTCTGTGACGACAATAGTAGAAGGAAACAAGTCAGACTATCAGAAACTAGGTAAAGTAGCTACGCTCTAGGGGCAGGACAAACACAAGAATAGGCAGAAAAAAGAATCCTAAGCATGGATCTGACATGGCCAAAAAATATATCCCATCATGAACAAGGGGCTGACTTAAAGGCCACTTGCTGTATTATATTGTAGACAATAGGTTTTAATCACAATCTCTAGGCGAGACCTAAAAAGGCCTCAGAGATTTCTCAAAACACTCTATGCAATACCTGTAATGACGTTATTCAGATTATACATACACATGCATTCTATCAGCCTGATATAACCAGTTTTGCTTATATGGGTGCCAAATTATGTTTTTAGTATATACAATGCACCTATAGTCCTGACACTTTTTTGTACGAATGATATCACTCTCACATAATGGTACTATTTTTTTATTCCAGTTTTCTGTGACTACTTATCACTCTATCTATTTTACTTTTTTGGTCTGGAGTTAGACATTCTGATTTTACTGAAATTATATATATATTATACTTATAAGGGCTTTCATCCATTGGTCTGTTATTGTGTCATTCATATTTTTCTTTCAGCTAGAACTGCCTACACTGTATTGGACAGTGAGTCAGTCCACTTCAGCTATTGCCTAGCTTCACTATAAATGATGTCATTCTGCCCTTTGAAAAGGAGCATTTCCTCATCCACGGTAGTTCTCGTCAGTGCTGGGTACTACTATGACAATGTGTGCTTTATGAGAATAGAAAATATTTAGGCATTTTTTTTATATATTGGCAAATTCCCTGCAGCTTTCCAACAAAAATTTCTTATGAAAACCTTGACAAAACAACCATTACAAATCCAAAAGACTGGCAGCTGTCACTAGACCAATTGGCTTTGCCAATGCTTGTTGAAAGGTAAGCATGGTAAACATTCCTCGAGGAGGTAGGCTCGATTCCAGTCCAGTTTGTTCTAGGTGACAACTTGTTGGTGCTCTGGAAGGAATTTAAAGTTGAGAGCACAGGTTACTATTACAAATGTTTCTTTCTCATAGGTTTGAAAATCTGGAAGTATTACAGAAAAAGATCGAGCCTTCTATTGGGTGGGTGGGTAGACATATTTTCTACAGTTGGCGAGTCATGATAGAGTTACCCTCGTTTAAAATGTCACTGTGTTGTGCACTACTGGCACTATTTTTACAATTTAGTAACCAGGTACGTAGCTGAGTTATTTTATTACGTAACCGTACAAACTGTGATGCCATCCCAGTGAAATTAATACTATTCCGGTTTGGTTGAACGTTTACCTAAATGACAAAGCAATGAGAAATAACAGCTCTCTCAAAAGACATAGAATTAAAATACCATTCTATCATCTGTGGTAATTCAGAAATACAGCCAGTGTATCTTTATGCATTTACATGTTCTCAAAGGCCTGAAATCATGACACAACGAGACTTGTCAATCTGTAAATACTAAAATCTATGAATAAAAAACCCATCAGCTTTATGTGCACGGAGCCTATTAAGCAAGAACAAAAGCATTCCCACTAAAGAGATTCTAATATATTTCAAAGCTAACAAGAGCCACGGTCTCATTAAAATTATAAATTACACAAACATGGAAAAAAGATTCAAACTGTGATGTAGCTAAGCAGATTACCGAACACCCCGCATCCCATATGATAACAATACATAGCCGTCCCAGATGGGGGGCTTTGGATAAAAAAGCATCACTGCCGCTAGCGAAAGCCTCCCTGTGATCTCTGGTTTCAGAAGAGCAGATGACAGCCAAGTAATATGTTGATTATTCCATTTACGCTACTAATCGTATAAGAAAAAAGTGATATAATCTGTTGCGGTCACAATGCTAATTTAGTGCTGTTCCACTCAACATTAGGCGGAATTAGAATGTGATCCGTTTATTGTCGTTTGAGAGAACACGCGAAACACATGGCAACCTTATAGGAAGTGCTTATGACTAGCCAGGTGAAAGGAATTTGTAGTAAGGCATTCGACACTTAGATTAAACATATACACTTGATGATTACACCCCGAAAAACGCTTTATTTCAAACACAAATTAATGCAGCCAACAGTAGTATTTATGGTTCTGACACTTTATAGTTTATGACGTTGGGGTCCATCAAAGCCGGAGCCTTGGGCACCAGCACCTCAAATAAAATTAAAGATAGTTCCCCAATAAGAGAAATTCACTTGTCTAAAATACGGTCTGTGGTAAAATTAATAACAATCTAAAATAATATGATTACTATTAGAAGGGATGGTCGACCACAGTGGTATTTTTTCAGCAGCCCTATGCCAAACTATAAGTGCATGATCACCACAAAGGAATTCCCTTGTATTCCAGCTCTGAGACCTTTCTGAGGATGAATGAGTGGATAAAACATATTTGTAAAGCGTATTGTTACCCTACTTGAGGGTTTTGGCACTGAAAGCAAACAATAGAGTGCGCAAACAGCCAGGTCTTTGTGAATTACAGAAATAATGATAGACCAGCGACGTTTGGGAGAAGATTTCAATGTTTTGCTGAAATAAAGGCCAGCTGTATGCATCTCCCTGATGATAAAAAAAAAACATACAAACTTTGAAGGCAGTAAAAGTGTCATTTCTTGTAAACAGTTCAGTGACCAATCACACAGCCTAAAAGAGCAAGGGATGGCTTCAGGGAGCCTGTAAAATGTAGCCAAGTAAGAGGAGATAGACCACCGGCCATGGCCACCGGGAGGCTGCTTTTTAAATGATTTGGAGTCAATGGATGAGATACATAAATAGCCCCATGTATTTTGATTTGCTGTAGTCAATACGGTACAGAATGGTAGCCATAATAACCTTCTTGCAACAGCTAGATGATAGAAGGAGAACGTTCTTACAGAATAAAAGTACGAGGAAGTGACCCTATTGGATTGTTCTGAGCCTGAAATGTCCTGGTTGCAAATAAAGACACGTTTTAAAATGGAATTGACAAGCGGGGTTAGGGCTCTGTTCTTAAGTCAACAGTTAAATATGTACCGAGGATCCAAACCTTGGTTTTGCCTCTGTTTACAGTTACAAGCCTGTCATACAGAAATGAAAATTAGCGTGGAGGACAGCTCATCATTAAATGCAACAACTATTTTGCGTCGTTAGCATATGACATAAGCGATACGCCAAAGGAATAAAACAAGGAAGGTGAAAGGAAAATGTAAAGATTAAAAAAGGTAGAGACAGGTGAGGAGCCTTGAGGGTCTCCACAGAGGAGAGATTTGCGGGAGGAACAGGAAGGGTGTGATGAAACACCTGGCATCAATCAAGTATAAAGGATGAGACAAAGCAGAGCTTTAGGATATATAACTAACGGTTCCCAGTGACCAATAAGCACATCGTGGGAATCTACGGCAAAGGCTATCCTGAGAGCAGCTCTGCCACCATGATCCAAGGACAGATTGAGTTCATCTGAGACTATACATAGGTTGGTCTTGGTGCTGTATAAAGACCAAAAGGATATAATCCAGGATATTGTTATGCTAGATGAACCTAGAGAGTTGAGTACTGACATCTCTTTCAAGGATTTTGGAAGAAAAAATTATCAAGAATAGAAGGGCAAAAAATACTAAGAATGGAAAATCAGCTGAGGCTTCTTTAAAATAAACAATACCATATGTTGCAGTGATGACATGAATCCCTGTATTGTTACATAACTCCTAGAAAACCCACCTTGAGCTAAGGAACAAATGCTTATTTTGGCTTGCAAGGTTCAAGCACTTTGACTACGCTAGGGCGGGGGAGATAATCATGGTCCGCAGAGCAGGCTGGGTGGGAGACGCCCGAAAGACAGAAGCAGGGGAGTGTGTTGTTATCAATTTCAATAATCCAAACACGGCTAGTACCCTGTTATCCACTCCTAATGCATTCTATCACACTCCCACAGGAATAAGCCTGCATGCCCTGGATTATTTTTATCCCCAACTCAACATCGACCAGAGAAGTAGGGCATCTTCGTTAACCACCACTGTGGGCCGTGGTCCCCTCATGGAAGGAAGGTCCAGTAATTTTGGTAACCGTCCTCAGTATAACATCCCAACAACTAATAGATATGGATACCTCGAGGAGGTTGATTGACTAGCGGTTAGACATTGCACTACTGATACACGGAAGGAACAAATATCTAACTGTCTTAGTGAAGAAGCTTGCCCCGATAGCAGTATGAACTGAACTAGTGGTAGGGCATTGGATCAAGGGTATGATATCCAAATAGTGGACAGCCAGTTGAGAGGCAAGGCCGCACGTACCTCTCTTGATTTTCAGTTGGGTCACATTGATAGGGATGGAGATAGTGTATCATTGGCTAGTGCACACAGGATCCACCAGGCTGCACATCTCCTCCCCTCTTCGTCTAACTGGGTGGTTCCAACAGAGGCAGGAATGAGGAACGGGGAGCTACAAATCCTTTCTTGGAATTTAGCAGGTCTCAAAAACAAAATATCAAGTTCAGAATGGGGTACCTTTGTGGACAATCAAGACATCTGCTTATTCCAAGAAACGTGGGCATATGAGGATCATCATAGGACAGGACTTGCCCCATTTAACATACTGGCCACAAATGGTGGGAGAGGGCGCCCGTCAGGTGGTCTTACAATCTGGGTGGGCACTCATCTAGGGTGCCAGGCGGAGCAAATGACAACCTCCAATAATAACATTCAATGCGTCCTGCTGTCATTTCTTGACAAAACGAGGATTGCCCTAATTAATGTCTACTCTAGACCTTTAGCCAATAGACTCGAATCGGCCACTATAGACCATCTAAGCCGTTATCTTCCAACTTTGGATCCAGCAATTCTGGTAATTATGGGAGGTGATTTAAATTGTCAATACGAACCTCTAACTGACAATCTACAGGAAGATCCCTCAGATGAATACCTTTATTGGTCAATCCCAGAACCACAGATCACCCCAAAGTGTAGTCACCACTAGCCATACAAATTCATACATTTACGCTGTCCAACTCATTAAGGGCATGCAATGAGAGGACAAAATCCGACCTCCCAGGCAAAACCACATTCGATCGCGATGGTCATACATCATTAATTGATTACATCTTGGTGGAAACAAGAACCTAGGAGAAAGTCGTAGATTTCAAGGTTCAACAGAGGCAAGATAGTGACCATAATGCTTTGATTGTAACACTGAAGTTGGGGAACCTGGGGGCTGCCGTGATGGGTCCAAATTTGGTGCCCACTGGGGATGGTCTAGTAACCACCAGTAATCGGAGGAAGATCAGATGGAATTACATCCGCCAAGCTCCCCCCAAACTGGCAAAGATGTACCAGCTTGCACTACCCCTAATAGATAGAATGAGTGTGTTGAGACAGGTGGACCCACTTGAAGAGGACAGGGATAAGCAAGATGAATCCACGAAGAGCTAGTGGTAACCCTGAAAGATATATTCTACCTGGAAGTTCTCAGGAGGGTAATAGAGCAACCCAAACCCTCTTGGTATAACTGCAACTGCCGGAAAGCAAAACAAAAGCTCCTAAATTTACTGAAAGGTAAAGACAGGCCTTTTATCAAGTTAGCTAGAATAAAACACAGGAAAATCCTGCACCAGGCAAAGAAGGAGTGGGAAACGGATAGGTGGGAGGCTTTGGGGACAGCGTTAAAGGCCCAGGATTTTAAACTGTTTTGGAAGCTAGTTAGCTTGGGAGCGGAGGGGGAACGCCCAGCAATAGAGCCCAACATAGCGCCCGAACTCTGGGAGTCACATTTTGGGGCCCTGTATGATTGCGATGTTGAAAACCCCCTAAACCCAGAGTATTCGAGCAACAACCCGGAGTTGAACATGGGGGGGAGGAGGGGATTTCACGCTTCTGGAGGTGCAAAATGCCTTAACCAGCCTACTCCCCAATAAAGCCCCGGGTCTTGACAAACAGCCGGGGGACTTCTTTTTCCGGGAAGAACCAACCATCCGGGCCCCATACTTGAGTGTACTATTCAATGCAATCTTGAAGGGCATGAATCCCCCTGATACCTGGAAAGGGGCTGAAATAGTTCCCGTCCTGAAAAAGGGTTGCCCTCTCCTACCCACCAACTATAGACCCATCAGCTTAATTGATAACTCCCAAAAGTTGATGGGCAGGGTTCTCCTGTGCCGTACACAGGAGTGAATGGAGGAGCAGGGAATCTTGAGCCCATACCACGCGGGCTTCAGATCAAACATGTCCACCGTGGACCAGATATTCAGATTACAGCTACTTTTTTGTGGAAAACTGTGAGGATGGAGGGTGGCAGCCTCTATCTTATATTTGTTGATCTGAAGTCCGCCTTTGATCTCGTGCCTAGAAAGAAGTTGTGGGAGGTGGTTGATAAGCTTGGGTGTCCCCCTACCTTCTTAATGTCTTATTGAGGTTACACTCAGAAAACTATGCCCAGGTCAGATGTGCCAAATTTGGGGAACTTTCATCTCGATTCCCTGTCAGAAAGGGGGTCAGACAGGGCTACGTTCTGGCCCCCACATTATTCTGTCTTTATATTAATGGGCTCATTGCTTTTTTAAATAATATCAAAGATGTGGATGCCTTGAAACTGGCCACTGGGCGAATACCTGTGTTAATGTTCGCAGACAATACTCTGTTATTGTCTAAGTCAGCAGGCGGCATACAACGCACCCTGGATGGGGTTGCCCAGTTTTGCCTTATGAGAGGGTTGGAGATAAACTTAACTAAAACCAAATTCATGGTCTTTAAGCCTCCGAAGACCACTCGTCCCAATCCCTCTCTAAATGGTATTCCTCTTGAAAAAGTAAGGACATTTGATTATCTAGGGATAACACTGTCCGAACAATTTCTTGCCCAGACATCAGGGGGGATAATGAAAATGCTTAGATTATCTACGTTTAAACCAGCTGCCCCTCTGGTGGAGATTTACAAGGCGCAAGCGAGAGGGGCTACCTTGTATGGGGCAGAACTTTGGGGGCACAGTTCCACTACAGATCCCCTGAAGGTGGAAAACAACTTCATGCGCCAACTCATTGGCTTACCACGCAGCACCCCATTGGTTCCCTTACGCATGGATATGGGCATGAGACCAATTGATCAAGATATCGCCCTTAGGCCCTTGACATTCTGGAGGAGGTTAGGGGTAACTCCCGAGCTGAGTGCTTTCAAAGAAGAACAGAAGGAGCTTCTCCCCAGACTCATCCCCAGTAAAAACCCTTGGTTGGCCCACATTAGAAGCCTTGCCAAGCAGATTGGGAGACCAGATCTTTGGGTATCCCCTGAGCTAGCGTGTATAACAATATCGAGGGCGGGTCTTGTGAAACAGCTTAGGCTATCAAATTTGCAGTTATTACAGGAGAGTACCAAAGAGGGCAGGTTGACGAGGGAGTTCCTACAAATAAAGGAGATGTACATAAAAGATGTACATAAAAGAACCGTTTTTGGATGTGATCCACCCACCTTTGGCGAGGAAACTGTACGCACAATTTAGATGGGGGAACTTACCTCTGGCAGAATTTACTAGATCATGGGCCTCGGAGAATTCAACTCTCTGCCCTTGTTGTAAACAAACGGCTGAAACCGAGCTCCATGTTTTATTCTTCTGCCCGGCATATGAATTACCCCGCAAACGCTGGGTAATCCAGTTATGCAAAAATCTTGGTTTCACTCGCTGTGCCGAGGCTTTTAGAGTTTTAAAATATGATACTCAACCTGTAATTGTATTTGCAGTATCACGGTTTTTAAATGCTATGTGGCATATTAGGAGAAGTTTGTCTTTAAGATCTGTTTAAGTGAGGATTAACTTGAAACATACTGTTCGCCATATGCCCCTTTATACTTTTAATGCCTTAATTGTTTTTTTTTAGTGTTTTTTTTTAAACCTTGTACATATTAGGAAATTGGAAACAATGTTCAAATTGGGTGTATACGTGGGAATTGTTTTAATTATGTACCTTTTATGGCCCTAGTGGCCGAAATAAAGTTTTTAACAACAACAATAAACAATACCATAACCTATTTCTATTCCATTGCAACAGTAGTAGCTGTAGACACTTGTTACAGAATGTTAAGACGCATGCTCGGCAGGGGTGGGGTAGAAAGTCACAGATTTTTTCACAATGTCTGGATATTAAAGAGGATTACATTCAGACAGAAGAGATGTGTTAAGAGTGGTCAGGTGAGCCTCACAAATGAGAGGGAGCAGTAGAAATGAAAACAAGCTGTTTTTTGATTTTCTCACATCAAAAAAAATCAGAATTGTCTGTCTTGAAGTCACATGTGAAGTAAAATAAATTGACTACTTTCTTGCTAGATGTCCAGTTTCAGGAGCGACTTGGGTCCACATTTATCGAATTTGAAAATTGCGAATGCCTAATTGCGATTTTCTGAAAATCGCAATTAGGTTATCGCAAATTCCAATGCGTTTCATATACCAATTCCTAGTGGGTCGCAAATCGACCCACTTCATTAATATTAATGAGGTAATTTGCAATTTGTGACCCCCCTAAGAAACGCTAAAATCACAGGGATGGTGGCATGCTGGGGTCAGCAGACCACCATGTTTATGATTGCTTTTAAATAAAGCACTCTTTTTTTCTTAGGCATCTAATTTTCCTTAAAGGAAAACGGGGTGCATTAAAAAAAATAAAAAATAAAAAGTTTTTTTTCATTTTTTAAGAGCAGGCAGTGGTCCATGGAACCACTGCCTGTTATTAAAAAGCGTTTTTACAACCATTCCCAAAGAAGAAGGGGTCCCTTGGAGAAGCCTTCTCATTTGCAAAGGGGTTACCACCTACCTGTAGTAGGTGGTAAAATGCGAATATTTTGCAACCGCGTTCACGGTCACAAAACATTCATACATACCATTAGGATTCGCTATTTGGAATGGACCGAATTGCAAACCAATTTTGCGATTCGGTAACAGGTTACCGAATCGTGAAATGGATTTTGATACATGTAAAAAGTCTTTTTTGCATTCTCAAACGGGCCAATTCTGTGAACTGCCCATTTGCAAACGCAAAATTAGTTTATACATGTGGCCCTAAATGTCAAACAACACACTGTAACTCATTACTGTCAAACGTGTTATTAAGAATGGAAAAGGCACAAGTCTTCCATGCTATCAGTGACAACTGCAGTTATAATGCAAAACATTTGATTATCTACTGTGCACTTTTACAAGGTGTTATGAAAAAAAAGGTGTTAAGTTTGTGAGCCCGATAATTTGTACGAGACAGGTCTTTGTGGATATGGAATGATGTATGGGCATTTATTGATAACGCATACCAAACAATAGTAGGCAGTGTTAACCAAAAGCACGCAACATACAGAAAAAAGTGGTGAAAAAATGTATTTGTCAACAAGCTCAGGCACGAACAATCAGTAAAGGAAGTGATTGGTCTCATTTAGAAATAATTCATAGACACCACTTTACAATGGCTGGTGAGGACCAAGGATCCGCTGAAAACCGTAGATGACAATTATATGGGACTTGAATGTGCTTGGTCCACTAGCTATATTGTAGTACCCCGCATAAGGCTAGTATTACAGAAAAGGCAAAATGAGGCAGGCAGAGTGTGAACCTCCACTCCAGCTTTACATTTGCCCATGGGGTACAACCAGAAATGGAGTCACTTTAGGAGGTGGCAACTCTATCAACTTAATAAGACCTCTGGTTAGGTTAAAACACAGTTCAGTGAGAATATCTGCCAAGTGCCTAGTAGCTAAGTCACAAGAAGCAAGCAATGCTCAGATAAGTGTGTGTTAATTTGAAGCAGCACCAATAATGAATTTTAATGTAAAAGACACAATAAAATTCCCAAACCAATTTAGAAAAACACAGAAGACTTTAAGGAGCAAAAGAAGATCCAAATAATTAAAATACATTAAGGAGAACCTGAGAAACGACTTCTTAAACTTTAAAGCAAAAAGCACCAAGAAATAGTAAAGAGACAATCAAAAGTCATTGTTCACAGTTGATCAGGACCTAGGTGCAATTTCAGGCTGGCTGAGATGGAGCAGAGGTCTGATATACCAAGCAGGTCGTCCCAGTCAAAGTCTTTCCTTTCGGGTTTAGACTTTGAAATGGAAGTGACTTTGAAATGGAAGTCAAATGTCTTCCATGGGGGCAAGGTCCAAGACTGTGGCAAGGGAAGGTCCCTTGAATTCAGATACATCATGATTGAGCTCCTACTGAAGCTGTTAATATTGGCGCCAAAAGCTCTGAGCAGAACAAACCTGGATTTTGAAGGCATCGAAGTTGCTTCGTGGGTCAACACAACTGCCACCTCACACCGATCGAAGGTTTTACCTTCAGACTTAAGTCACTTTTTTGGAAGTCAAAATATTCAAGCAGAGCAAGACTAGAAGCTGTAGTAGGGAAAGGTACCATGAGGCCAGATACCTTTGCCATAAGGTCCTGCTGAACCAGTTTTCAACATGGCAAACACTCGGAGAGATAAAGTTAGTTTTCTTGATGCCTTGGGTGTGACCTCCTGGGCAAGCAAGCCTGTGCACCTTGTCCCGGTGAACTGGAAGTGAAAGAAATGTCTAATTCCCAGCTTTTTCAAAATGCTGTCAAAAATTCCTCCTGGTCCGTTCTCCAGCTCCTCAAGACATGCTTCTAAGCACCAGGTCTCTCTTCAGCCAGGTCTCCTATAGGGTCAAGTCAGCAATGGTCAGCTGGATCTGCTTGGAGTAAGGAGTCCTTCTTCTGGTGTCTCTGAAGATAAATAGGAGACCAACCAGTTGATCCTTGGAAAGCAATTCCTGTCCATAGTTGTAGGACATTAGGTTACTGTTTGAGAGGGAAGAAACCCTACTCAAGCAAAAGCCACAATCTCTGCGAGGAAGAAACGCAAGCAAACCACAAATTAGCCTGTGCTTAACCCTATGATAGCTTGGCAAAAAAGCATTGAGGCTTAATTCAGAGGTAATGTGTAAATAATTTATTCAGCCCTTCAAAAAGTATTAAAGTGAGAACACAACACTTAGAAAAAAAGTAAAGAGTATTAATTTATTGGACAGCAAATCGACAAGAATCAATTTAGTAGAACCGGAGATATAAAATGTCAAAGATTTTAGGTAAGTAAACCACCTAAAAGCACAAAGCTTCACTCACAGTTATCAGGTCGTGCAAGACTGGATGAAACTGACAAGGTTCAGGCCGAATGCATTGAAGTACAGGCCGGATACAGTGACCAGGTTAGTCCTGCTGAAAGAGTTACCTTCAAAGTTCAGCGCAAACAGTTCTGTATGCAGTGGAAGGGGCCACGAGGAGTAGGGAATGTGTCTTGGACGGTCGTCGCTGTAGTGTGAAGATACTGTCGGGTGTCGCGGACTGTTGCGGCTGGAGCGTCACGTTGGCGATCATGGCGAGCTGTTGATGCCGTAGCACAAAGTGCAGATCTCATGCTGGCGGGCTTTGCTGGCAGGCAGTTTAGTAAGAAGAGTCAGGTTCATTGAAGCTTTCAGATAGCGGCAAGATCTTGGCGCAAACGGGCCTGTTTGAGTTTGCGAAGAGCCCAAAATATCCGGATTTCTCCTTTTCTTTGGGAGAGAGCTCAACTGATGCCACACCAAGGGACCAGGATCTGAAGGGCATGTCTTGTACATCAGGAACTAACTCCAGCAGGGGCCAGCAGGGCACAGGCAGGTCCAGGCAGCTCATCAGCTGGGCAGTTGCAGGAAGGCCTCTGGAGCTTGTTATGTCCCTGGGGCACAGAACAGGGGGTCAGTCTGCTGACCCTTGGAGTCACTTCAGCCTGGGATGAAGGGTGCAGGTCCAATCTTCCTTCACAAAAAGCAGGGAAGCAGAGCTGCAGAGTGGCAGTCTTTCCGGCAGTAGAGCAGCTCAGCAGTCCTTCTTCTGTATTGTCCACGGGTCCAGGAGTGTTATATTCCATATAGGTACCATAATATAGGCCCCAGTAACTACATTACCCTTCACCTATATTCTTCCCTACATTACACTTGTACAGGTCTTACAGGGACTGACCTTTTACCTAGATACAATACTGCATTCAGAATGCAGGTTTTCCCTAGTTTGAAATCTCATACATTATGTGATGAGGATTCTTGGAAGCACAGAAGGACGACCATCTCCTGTATAATACCTATATATAAAGTTCAAGCCCTATGTCATCCTTAGGCCGAAACAGTAAAACAGTGAGGTAGGACCTATGGGTATATATACATCACATCTTGCTAGGATAGACCAGAGGAGACCAAGACTTCTTGGCCGACACACAGACCAAAGAAGCTGAGGTTCCTGAATGCAGACACTTCAGCTCGCAGTGGTCTAAAACATCCCTAGCCGGGTTCCCAACTTGAGACCAGGACGGGGTCCCACCGTCTCTCACTTCAGATAATGGGGTTGACTAAATCCTAGAGGGATTCTTGGCTTAACACCTATACACATGCTGGGTACATGTAGGCACATCTAGTTAGGGAAGCATTGTAGGACTGCGCATCTTTTGTTCAAGTGTTTTATATACTCGTATGTATTCATGATTATAGTAAGATGGTAGAGCTATACCATCCATTTACCTTTATAGTACTGCTATTCATTTATATCGTAGACTGTCTAATGGTTGTTGCAGCTCATCTATTCTACACCAGAATAACAACTGTTCAATATATACTTAATGAAAACGCCCAGCCTGTTGATTCTGTGTAACTCTCTGAGCACGAGTGACTGAGTGAAAAGAAGTATATTGCTTCCACAATCCTGAAGGGTCAGGGTTGTCATGTTCGATGGTTGCCCAGAACTATTCTCTCCTTGGTAAGAGGAGATTCTAGTGGCACTGTGAGCTAGTTGGTACAAGAGGCCAACATACACGGTGGGGGGTTCAGAGTCAGTCTGCTACCAATCCTACAGTGCATGCTGTCCAAACGTGCAGATCCTTTATAACTATTATAGGAGCTACACAAGAGGAGTGTTGGTTCTGACAGTCCAATATTGAAACCTGGTGTCCACTCTGAAGTAGTGGAAGTTTCAAGAAAAGTCCTTTTGAAGTCCTTGAGGTTTCTTGCCTCCCTTGCCCTGGGCAGAAGCTGTGTGAATGAACTATGTCTGGCGACAATTCCTTACATGTGAAGTCAGGGCACAGTTTATTCAGTTGGTAGTGGGTTTGTGCCCAGCTCCGCACCCCATCCTGCCAGTGATGGCCCATCAAGGCATACCTAATCCCTCTATTGTGTGGCTGTCTGGGATGAATAAATAAAGATCAGGTGATTCAGAACAGGTTACATGCACCAAATAGTTGGGACAAGAGAATGCCAACTTTTTGAAAATGTCATTATCAGAATTGTGACTTAAAATCCACCTTTACCATTAAAAAGGGCTTTAAATTACAATTCTTCAGACACTAAGCTCAACATTCCTACCTACTCCCAATTATTAAACACATTAAGTTAATCCAGTGTTATCCTACGTGGAGGTAGGCCTTGCAGTAGTGAAAAACAAATGTAAGAGTTTTTCACTAGCAGGACATGAAAAAGTTAAAAGTACATGTCCAGCTTTTTAAATGCACTGTACCCTGCATGGGCTGTTTAGGGCCTACCCGTGGGGTGACAGATGTATTCAAAAAGAAAGTTTAGGCCTGACAAACGGTTTATGTTATCAGGTCGAAATTGCAATTTAAACTGCACCCACATGTTACAATGGCAGGCCTGTGACATGTTTAAAGGGCTATCTAAGTGGGTAGCACAATCAGTGTGGGCCGGTCTATTCCCACGAGGAACATGGTCAAGACTGATTTGCATATGGCTGGGTCTAAACTAAGCTGGCATGTTGGACAAAAAAAGATTTATTGGGATGCGGCCCAGAGCACTTGCTAATGGCTGAGATTAATTCAAGAAATCCATCCATCACCTTATTGTTTTTGCATTTCCTGGCCTAAGTGTGTCGGGTATGCGGAGACGTGAGTCCCAGGCTCACTATGCCACCGGAACCAAGCTATACTGGGCTGAAAAGCCCTAACCGGCCCTAGGTTGCCTGTGTTCTGGTTCAGGGTGGACCTGGCCTGGCAGTTCTGTGGAAATCGCAGAAATTACTGTAAGCATAAGCTGAAGACATTTTGATTGTGGCATCCATTTTAGTTAGCCATGTGTTAGCCATGTGCTTCTTCCCTTCGGTCTCACTGTTGTCTGCTTTTCTATTCTGCTTCAGTCATCAACTATAGTTAACTGTTTCAGTACTGAGCCAGATTACTGCACATGCTCAGAAAGGCCTGTAGCTGCTAGAATGCACCTGTCTTAGACTGTAACTGTCAGGCTGTTTTAACTGATGTAAGCAGAAATGTCTCCCCTCCCACTTTGCTGACCAAGACATATTTGTATGCCCATGTTAGTCAATAACTATTCCTGTATAAACCTGTACCTCCTCTTTGAGTCTCCATGCTTACTCAGCTTTAAACTGAGTATATAAGGCCCATGGCCTCTGTACTCTATGGACTACCTCATTCAGTGCCCAAGGGTGTTGTATAGATGTAGTACCACTCACGGGAGGTTAATACATCTTTTTCTTTGATATTACAGCTTCCGTGCCAATCTCTTCTTTGTTGGTTTAAGAACCAGTGGACAGATAAGGGTGAACCCCTGCACCGGTGGGCCTCTAAAAAGGCTAATTTCCACAAATTGGCACCCAACTTGCAGGACTCATTGGAGACGCGGCTATCCGAGGGAGTGGTCTTGACAGAAGACAGGAATCTACTGAGGAGGTACACTGCACGAGGAGACCCTTTGTCTTCGCAGACCAATGTGTTTTCCGGTTTTCCCGATCTGATCCTCCAGGTGTTGGCTGGTCCCGACTGAGATCTCCCTTGTTGTAAAATTTTTCCAGGGACCATTAGGTCAACCCAGAGCTTGGCCGGTGAAGGTTGGAGACTTTGGTTTGGTAAGGTCGCTTAAGCAACACTCTTGTTTTGGATTTGCTTGGCCAAGATTCTGGTTTTGTTTTGTTTGTATATTGCAATGTACAAAGGCAGGTAATGAGGAGATTTTTTGATGACTATAGTCTTACCTCGATGTCTCTTGAGGAAATTCATGGGATGGCACCTTTTTTAGCCTAATTATCTCGTAAATAAAAGGAAGCAGGGGTGATGCTTAGATCAACCGATGTGGGCGGAGTGCACGTATGAGATTTTTTAATCCCGGTAAGTTTGTTCCTATTAAAATAAGGTATTTAGCACACTTGGGTTAACTTTTAAACAGATAGCTCATGGTGGGCAGAGGCTTGTGCGTATTCACGGAAATATACTTAGCGATAGAACGGAACACGAATCAGGGGTAATGTATCAAGTTATATATATATTTTTTATTTAGAACATTGCGTGTAGGAAGCGATGTTGATAGTAAACACTTGAGACATATTATATTCCAAAAAGAGGCCCTTTTGGGATATGGCGTGACCATGGGAACGCTTTCCCAGTACATCGTTAGTGGCTTCCGGCGTGTGTGCTTACTAAGACACGAGGCTAGGGTTGAGCAGCCTTTTTTTGCGCAGGGGCCCTAATATCATACGGCGATAGACATTGGTGGCGAGGTTACTTATAACTCCGGAGATAATCTAATGTGAGAGCGCAATTAAGTGCATGGAACGCATGGTCCGTAGCTTAATTTAAACTCATGGCTCGATTAGGGCAATGTATTGGTGATTGCGGATCTATTTTTGTGCAAGGTACAACTATTTATGTACATTTGGGCTAGCACGACGTTTATGTTATTCTGATACAATATGTTTTTTTAATAACAGGGCACTCGAACAATCTTTATACTACTACCAGCACAATAGGACTGTAGAATTTTCTTCATATGATAAAGGTATGTGCTGCACTCTATATCTGACAGGATTTAAACATATAAGGTTTTTCACACATAAAAAGTAAAATATTGTTATTTGGATTGCCCTTTAACTTGCATTATTGGCATTTTGCAGATGTATGAGGCCTTTTAATCAGTGAGACTTTTCCTAGCCTGTATGCACTAATTATCAACTTTGATGGTAGGTTATTATTATAAGTTTAGTATTTACAGCTATTTATGGTATTGTCTAAACTGTAGCAGATATGCGGCCTTAGACAATGATGCAATCGAGAGTGAATACTACATTTTAAAGTATTGATGGAGTTTCTTCTATTGTAGGATACATAGAGTGTGGACTTAAGAATCCTAATAAAGCAACCAGTATTAGCAGCAATCTTTTAGCCTGATTTTAACAAAAACCTGAAGGACAATAATTGACTCGAAAGATTTAGAGAACATGACACAAGAGTTTCAATCTGGTGGGTATTTATATGCTATTGTGCACCCCCATAATGTCAGACCAATGTACAAATGGTTTTTCATTTATCAGGTATTATCGATTATTGATGAGATGTCAGGATGCAAACCTACTGGTCAGTATACCAATAACCACGACACAGATATATAGGTGTATTTGTGGTCTTTAATATATAAAGAGAGGGGAGCAGTATCTAATAAACCTAAACAGAATCGATGTCATAGCATTTTTATAGCAATAGGTGTAAGGATATGCCCGCTCTGCAGATAGGCATGTTATGGTAATTAAGATGGAGCGTAATGAGCCCATCTAGGTTAGATGATGCTTACACATTGGCTACCTGAGAGTATGCAGTGGGAAGAGAAAGGTGGTCTCTTTCTTACATTATGGAATGTTATTATTATACCGGCACTCTAGGAATATAGGTGCCTGGCTATGTAGATCCTACAATTTACATTTTATATATTTAACATTACGCAGCTAGGATGGAGCAAAATTAGCCCATTCTGCTACAGTGGTTTGGGTTGAATGAGTGAATGTAAGTATGGTTGTGAATTATACGAGTGGGTTAGAGGGTTCATATGCAATGGTTTCCTCTAACTTGTTGATTGAAGGGTCTTTAGGAGTATTCAGTACCAGCAACTCAAGGGTTCAGACTTATGAGCTTCTTTCGAAAATCTCTCAAGATTGCTATAATATTTGGTGATAATACTGTTTATATATAGGACGATAATAGATGGTTGGTTCATGTTTCATCATGTTGTTATATGTACCTGTTATAAATTGCAGCATTTGTAAAATAGTTTTTCTGTATATAAATACTGCTGTCATAACCAAGTGTTGAGAAGCCTGAAGAAGGAGGTTGGACCTTTGTAAACCCTCCGAAACGCGTCACTTTTTTCTTGGCCTATGAATATACGCTGTGTTTGTGTTAACTGATAGAATTTATGAACTCATTACTGAATTTATTGTTGTATGCTATTCCGTCCTTAAGCAAATGAACTTGTAACATTTGGTTACGAATGATATTTTAATAATATTTTTATAATCTTTTTTGTTATGTTTTTAACTTGCATCATGATGTATTATTTCCAATGCAAATAGATGTTTTTATGAGTATACAGTCATTTGAACTAACAGAATAAAATAAAAAATGGTTACATATTTTTTCAGAAATTTGAGTGAGAACTGACCTACTGGTAACTGAGATACGGACCCGAGTTGATTTTGAGTGGTATGTATGTTGTGAGTGCATGATTTGTATGCTAACATAATACCCCAAAGGGAGTTTCTTTCAGACCTAACCGTCTTTGTGGTGTCCTGCCCCTTTGGAGTGTTGGACCCCTCTCTTTTTTTAGAGGTTCTAAGCACAGTCTTTGTGACAGAGAGCTCTGGGCTTCTGCCCTCACTTACTTACACACTAGTGTTTTCTGTCTTAGCCCTAGTGCAGATGGAACAATGAAAAACGTTTGGTTTTAATGATGACCAGTTTGATAAAATCATTAATACAAGAAAAGGTAATAAACGTACGGTGATCACACATAAAGGTGAAAAATAGGGAACTTTGATGAATTTAAAAAAGAAATTAGTAAGAACAGAGGCACATGCAGACTTTTTAATCGACTACTTAAGATCGGGTGTGATCCCCATTGGACTCCAGATTCGGAATGAACCTGGTGTTTTTGTGGACCATAGAAAATGTCTTGAGACCTGGTCACAGATATCCAATCGTTGCAGCCGTGATTGGATGCTTCTCATAATTGAACTGCACAGGAAGTTATCATTCTTGAAAGGGAAGCACTAGAGAAGCTGGAAGCAGAACTCAAAGATAAACAAGCTCTGGATGAGGCTAAATCAATATTGGAGGTGATCAACAAAGATGTTGATGGGTATAGGGACTATCTAATAATCTAATAGCTTTAATATCAGGATTGTCAACTATGCTGACGACACGCAGATGATCCTCTCCTTAGAAGGGGAGGAATCTACATCTATGGAGGTGCTCCACAACTGCCTGCGTGTCACGTCTCGGTGGCTAAAGGACAACTCCCTCCAATTTAATGCAGGGAAGACGGAGGTGCTCTTTAGCGTCGGAACCAAGATTTCCCGGCCATTCCCAAACAACTTTTGGCCCCCGGAAAGTAGTTCCACAGTACGGCTGGTGGAATCAGTTCGCAATCTTGGGGTCATGATGGACCAAAGGCTCAGTATGGAGACGCACGTGCAAAAGACGTCTGCCTGCTGCTTTGCCATTCTTCGATCCCTGAGGAAAGTCCTGCCTCTCCTACCTATCCATGCCCGTGCCCAAGTGGTAAGGTGTACCATCCTCAGCAGGTTGGACTACTGTAATGCCCTTCTGCTTGGTTCTCCGGGGTTCTTGTTGGACAGGCTCCAACGGGTCCAATCCGCGGCGGCCAAACTGGCCTTAGGGCTTCAGAGAAGATCTCACGGGCCGTCCGCCCTGGGCAAACTTCACTGGCTGCCAGTCAGACAGAGGATACAATTCAAGGCCCTCTGCATAGTTTTCAGGGCTCTCCATGGATCTGGCCCAGCCTCCTTGCAATCGAAGTTTGCCTGGTATTCTCCAACCAGACGACTTCGATCCTCAGATGCTAAGCTGGTAGTGGTCCCCAGATTCAGGAAGGTCCGAGCTGGAGGTAGATCCTTTGAGATGGCAGCGGCTTTACTTTGGAATACTCTCCCAGTTGAGATTAGACACATCACTGAACTCCTTCCTTTTAGAAAAATGATTAAAACCTGGCTATTTCCCAAGGTAACGGCCTGAAGTTCGCACTCCCTGTGTTCTGTTCCGCCTCCGCAGACCTTATCAGCGCCAGGATGCCTGCAATGGTGACAGCCGCGCTTTATAAGTTTGTTAAATAAATAAATAAGTAAGAAATAAGAAAACAAAAACATTGAAAAAAGATATAAGTAGGTTCAGTGCATAACTGGCATATCCTTTCTTAAAAGAACATTATTATGAACAAAAACAAGATCAGGGATGGGAAGTCAATTCCTTCAGACGACCCAGGTATACGAGAGGAGGGAGAAAGGGAGTGACTTTCTCGGATACCTCTGGGTCTAGTGGGGATGAGGAGCCTATACAGAGAGCTGAACAAACTAATAGAGGACCCAATGAAAATTACAGTGATTTTTTAGAACAAAAGAACAGGAGGGGGCGTTACAATGGGAATCAGATGAGAACCCAACCAACTCGAAATCAATCACCTCAGGAATACATTCGGACCAGGAAACAGAGCTATTGGCGTTAGACAAAATTCCTATTATTAATTTGTCTAATAGATCCCTTACCAAAGATGAAACAGAGATACTAGGAAGCGGCTTTAGTTTTGTTCCTACAGCAAAGATCAATAGGTTCCAACTAGAGAGGGATCTCAAAATGTTTTTCAGGAAAATTAGGCTTAGGAGATTTTTTGAAGATAGGCCCCATAGTGAATCCAATAACATCACAGGCTTTAAGCTGAAATCTTTGTTAACCCCCTTGATCTCACAGGTAGGTAAAAACATAGAGACTTTTGAACGGGTGATGGAGATAGAGATCCAGAACATTATTAAGAAAGAGAGGGTGTTTGATTTTAACCTCAATAAGAAACAAAGAATAGCTATTAGTACCTTGAAAGAAGATATGGCTATAACCATAAAACCAGCCAATAAAGGCGGGGGAGTGGTAATTTTTAATACGTCTGACTATGATCGAAAAATGCTGAAACTATTGGAAGTGCAGGAGCATTATGAGAAAGTCCAGAGTAATGAACTCACAGCCTTAACCAAGAGATGTAATGACTTATTGCAAGAAGCTAGGGAGAAGAATTGGATCTGTGAGGCTGAGTGGAGGTTCCTTAATAATCAAAATCCGAAGATTCCCGCCCTTTATGAGCTCCCGAAAGTACATAAGGATGACTTAGACCCCCCCTATGCGATCCATTGTTAGTTGCTTGGGGTCTCTTTTGGAGCCTTTAAGTAAATACGTTGATTTGTATCCTAGCCCATTGGTATCCAAGTTGAGGTCCTACTTGAGGGATTCTTCTCACATTATTGGCATGGTTGAGGGTAAGCCCTTTGCGAGGGAGACTCAGTGTCTAGTTACACTGGACATTGAGTCTCTCTACACAAATATTCCCCAGCAAACTACAGTGGAAGTTATTGAGAATGTTTTGGAGCACATAACTCTGGAAGGTGTGAGCAAAGAATTTATACTTCTATGTACAGAAATGGTCTTGAATAATAATATCTTTCTTTTCAAAGACCAATTATATCGCCAGAGGAAGGGGACCAGTATGGGGGCCACCTGTGCCCCCAGCCTGGCATGCCTTTATGTAGGTGAATTTGAGAATCGGCACATTTATAATGAGCTTGCGCAATTTTATGAGAACGTCCTTGAATGGCATTGTTTTATTGACAATGTTTTCTTTATTTGAGATGGTCCTATTGAGCTTCTCTCAGGTTTTCTTGTCTGGCTAAATTTGGGGGATAGGAATCTTAAATTCACAGCACACTCTAGCCCAGATAGCGTAGATTATCTAGATATCACTATTAAGGAGGTGGAAGGTAAACTGGCAGTAGAAGTATTCACCAAACCAATGGCTAAGAACACACTTTTGCATTATTCAAGTTTTCACCCCAAATCACAGAACGATAACATACCATTCAGTCAGTTCCTACGCTTAAGGAGGAATTGTACGGATCTGCAAGATTTCTATAACCATTCGGATGTGCTCAAAACTAAGGTGAGAAGCGGAGGATACCCTAAGAAGTTAATATCACACTCATTTAAGCAAGCCAGATTTTATGACCGTGAAGCGATGTTTAGGGGTTCCAAGTAGCAACAGGGACAGCAGAGAATTGTTTTTCTTAGTCAGTTTAGCTCTATTAGTAATAAAATAAAGAACGCAGTAAAAAGGAACTGGAATATTTTGAACAACGAAGAAGAGGTTAGACTGGAAAGACATTCGTTTGCTTTTAAAAAAAAAACAGAAATTTACTTAGTCAGCTGGTACACACTTACAGAGATGCCCCCAAAGAGAAACAGAGAACTTTAGATGACACCATCGCAAAAGGTTATGTCGCGTGTGGTACATGTTCTGTGTGTGATCAATGCCTGTCCACCAAAATATTAAAGCATAATGGCAGCACTGTAGAGGCTCACACATTGAACAACTGTCGCAGCACATAGGAGAGACAGGTCGCGAACTAAGGACTCGATTGGTTGAACATAAGTCAGCCATTCGGCCTAAAAAACTCAATGCTCCCTTAGTATCCCATTTCTTAGAACAGGGACACAAAGAAAATGACTTTAAGTGGTTCATTCTTGAAAAAGTAAGTTTAGACAAAAGCGTCGGAAACTTGGAAGAGAAACGAAAAATTAGGGAACAATGGTATATATCCATTTTTAATACAGTGAGGCAAGGTTTGAATTCTAGGGAAGAGTGGGAAAATCTGATTAAATGATTGAACTAGGTTGAGTAATCCCAACAGACTTGCAAATGCTAGTTGTATATGGTAGTAGTGGATCTACTCTCTATTGTGTCATTAGAGCGATTTGAGCCCGTTTTTTAAAACTTTTTTTTACGTTCTTTTACATTTATTTACCTGTTATGACGATCGTTTTGGAACTTAATTTTGGAATGACGACTTAGTTAGACTTCAATCTTTCTGTAAGGTTTCTGTATTTGCCAGCAGATGGTGGAATAACATTGGTCAGATTTCAGGAATTGAATATTAATGTGAGTGTGATGACTGTTTTCCCGGCACACGCTGTAATTGGAATAGATATCAACTTTGATATTAAGCCGGATATATATGGCTATGGATGTGGATGCAGATAATAAAAATAAAAGAAAATAAGAAAAGAAATATATATATATATATATGATCAAGGCTTTGTGCCGAAACGTTATGGCGACAGCTGAATAAAGATTAACAGCATCCAAGAAAGTTTGGTCCGTGTTCGCAGGCGTGGTCGTGGGAGTGCGCGAGGAGACGGAGGTTGCTATATATATATATATAGGAGCGAAGTACGAGGTACACGGCGCCTTGCACCACCGCTTGGATATCTGTGACACCTCCACCGACGATGTCGACAGCCGTACAGACTGTTAGGAATCCGGCCCTTCGACCGATCCTTGTGTTGTGTGTCATCGCCTCCAGCGGTTGAACGAGGGGTCCGTTTGAGGTAACCAGCGCGACATCGACCTCAGCAATGGGGAGGAGAAGAAGATCCTTTGTTTGCTGGCGCATTATATCATAAAGCCTATACATGGAACAATAAGTAAATGTTTGTATGGTGCGCTCTCATACAGAAGAAACTCTGAACATCGAACTGTTGGGGCAATGCCATTGGCCCCTAGGCAACCAATCCCCTTTCATCTATCATAAAGGCAACCAATGACGACCCAGGATGCAAGAATATTAAGTATGGACATGCCAGTGCCGTTTTTAATACTAAGCAAGCAGGAAGAAGGCCCACGCCGAAACGCGTCCTTGCGTATTGAAATAAAGTTACCTGAACGGACCCCATGAGTGCAGTGTCTTCTTTGAAGCAGGAGCGTGTATATATATATATATATATATATATATATATATATATATTACCTACTGGCGGTCGCCAGTAGGTATATATAGTTAGGATTTTTTCTCTATGGGATTTTTGAAAATTCTATGTCTAATAACTTTGGCGTTTGTGGACGGAATTGGATGAAATTTTCAGGAAAATGGAACATTTTGTTTCTGAGCAGCCCCTAAAAATTTGGGGGGGTTTTGTCAAGGGGGGGCCGAGAAAAAAGGGGGGTCCCAAAACGTGTTTTTCCCATTCATTTTTCCATAGGGCGGTTGGACTCACTTTTAGCTCGAACGGCTGAATGGATTTCCACGAAACTTGGCAAAATTGTAGATATTGTTTGCCCGATGTGCCTTTGCTAGGTCTCAAGATATGTGCTCCTGTGAATTTTGAGTAAATTAGGTTTAAAAAAAGATATATATCGAGAGCCGCGCCCGGTGCGCGTACCAGGGAGCGCTCCGGGCGCGCCACGCGACTTGCGCACGGCAAGCTGATTGGTTCTCGGGTGTCTGTAAACATTCGAAACAGTCCGCAGCGGCCGCCATCTTGTGTCTCGGTAGGATTGAGACACAAGAGGTGGCAAAAATCAAAGGGGGAAATGAGCAAAAGGGGGCAGGGTACACCCCCTGACCCCCTAGTTTTGATGTGGGGGCCATAAAAGGGGGGGGGGAGCGCCCGGTACGCGCACCGGGGAGCGTACGGGGGAGCGTACCATGGAGCGTACCATGGAGATAAAAAATGACAGACTTTTTTTTTTTTTTAAATAGCATTTTTTTATAAATTGGAGGTAGTTCTGAAAAGAACTTTTTTTTGTTTTTGTTGTTTTATATTTTTTTAGACTTTTTAAAACGATTTTATATTTTTTTTGGATTTTTGTCAGGGGAAAAACAAAAACAGGGATTCAAAAACTGCTCAACAGGAGCAAAAAAATGTGAAAATTTAGGGACTGGCAGTGCAGCGGTGTTGCTGTTTCTTTATGGCAATGAGTTCAACACTCTGCTCCCCATAGCAGAGCAGTTCGTCACACTCCGTGCACAGAAATTTGATGCCTGCAAACACCGGCTGTATGTTAGGGACCATTCTTCCACGGGGTGGTCCCGAAGGTGTTGCTCCACCAGTGGAGGTGCTGCCGCCATCTGTGGGTAATTTCCGTGCCAGCTCTCTGACACTCTCCCTGGCAAAGTTGTTTGGGTGTCTTCTTTTGACATGCCTGATTAAATTGGCATTTCCAAAACTATATTTTTTCAGAGGATTGCCTCTGGATAAAGTACTACCACATATTTTGCAGGTTACTTTGGGAGCATTGACTTTTTTTTGTCCTTCAGGGATGTCATAGAATTTCCAGATGAAATGGTCTTTTTTCTTCTGCTGAGGAGGGTCCTCATCTAAAAATCCGTCGGAATCACTGCTGGATGACTCTCTTGCAGCCATTGCTGTAGATCAGGAAAGTAGGAGATGAAGACAGTACACAGAACAGCTCTTGCTCTCTCCAAGTACAAAGCAATAGTGAGAGAAATGGGTGGGTTTCACACAATTTGGAAAAAAAAAGTTCTGAACCAATGAAAAGTGTTATTTTAAAGTCACATGGTTTGACGCGCTTACGCTACGCGCCCCAGGGCGCGTCCCGGGGCGTGTTTCATAAGCGCATCCGGGCGCTTACGTTGCGCGATCGCATGCGCTTCCGGGTGCGCTTACGCGGTGCGTCATAAGACGCATCTCGCGGCTACGCGATACGTGTCTTATGACGCAAGGCGTGGCGACTACGCAATACGTCACGATGTTGTTTTCGTTCGCGGCAATAGCGCTATCGGGACGCTCATCAGTACGCGCCCCGGGGCGCGCCGCAAGATTGCGCTTACCCGTGCGTTCACCAGTCCGCGCCCCGGGAGCGCACCAAAAAGAATTAAAAAAAAAAAATGACATAATTATACAATATAAAATTCGCTTTAAAATGTATTATTATAAACATTTGCTATTAAAAAAACCTATGAAATTCACTGAAAAAACCATAGGTTATAGACCATATATAGTTAGAATTAGCATTTACAAAACCATTGAAATTCACTGAAAAAACCATAGGTTATAGACCATATATAGTTAGGAATTAGCATTTACAAAACCTTATTTTACTCACACAAAACCATTGAAATTCCATATATAGTTAGTTGCACTAACTATATATCGCGCACTTGCAATCCACTGCTGATGATGTCACATATTACATCATTCATGACATGGTCAGTGACATCACTGATGACATCACTGATGACATCTCAAATGACATCACTGATGACATCACTGATGACAACATCCAGGGACTGTATGTTTCTGTAAAGTTAAAATATGTCTTACATATTGAAGAATGAGTGGATGTATAAGTGTCTGGATGAAGGATTTAGTAGGTGCATGACTGACTGTATAAGTGAGTGATTAAATGTGTCTCACTGAGTGCATGGGTTAGTGACTAAACTGTTTTAAATTGTGCATCATTGTGTCTGTTGTTCTGTAATCTGATGCATGTGTTGATCATTAGCTATATGACTAACACTATGGGTTATTGATTGGTTGCCCAAGTATTTGTATGGGAGACTGAGTGTGTGTGTGGGTGTCTGGGAGGTGTATGACTCTGTGCATAGATGTGTGAGCAGTTGATTCACTAGATGTATGGGTTCAAAAGTGCATGTGGAAACAGCTGTATGGGCGGTTGACTGTGTGCATGAGTGTATTGGTGAGTGAATGGATATCTCAGTGCTACATGTCAAAGTAAGTACATATGTAAAACACAGTACATGTGAGAGTTGACATATATAAATAACTGTGCATAAGAGCATCGTATCATCACATGAATGATGTCATCAGTGATGTGATCAGTAATGTCAAATGAGATGTCATCAGTGATGTCATCAGTGATGTCATTTGAGATGTCATCAGTGATGTCATCAGTGATGTCACTGACCATGTCATGAATGATGTAATATGTGACATCATCAGCAGTGGATTGCAAGTGCGCGATATATAGTTAGTGCAACTAACTATATATGGAATTTCAATGGTTTTGTGTGAGTAAAATAAGGTTTTGTAAATGCTAATTCCTAACTATATATGGTCTATAACCTATGGTTTTTTCAGTGAATATATATATATATATATATATATATATATATATATATATACAACAAAAGGTTTCAGGCTTCCCTTTCTTCAGTGGCAGTCGGTGCAGGCAAGACATCCAGGTGAAACGTGCTGCTAATTATACACATTGAACCTCCCCAGTGGGCGTGGCCGTTGCTACAGCATTCTGGTTCATGTAGTAGCACAAAACGTATTTCCCTCATTGGGTTTCACCCAGAGTCTGCATTCAAAAGTTATTAAATCCCAAGTGGGTAAAAGACACAGTCTTGTTAAAGCGCTGCTTTTCTCATGCACATCAAAAGGTTTTTATGCCTCCCGCTTACACGGTGACCTCTCACCCGAAGTCACCGCGGGTCCACCGTGGCAGAGGGGCTTCTTCCGCGACTAGGTTAGCCGCAAATCCATAAACAACAAAAGGTTACCCTTGAAGAAGAGCCACCAGGCAAGTTACTCGCAGCACTTTTCTTTAATGATATGCAGCAGAGCATGAACAAGGGCGCGCTTTAAAAGTCAATGGCAACCACTGCCGAACGCATTTCAGGCTTCCCTTTCTTCAGTGGCAGTCGGTGCAGGCAAGACATCCAGGTGAAACGTGCTGCTAATTATACACATTGAACCTCCCCAGTGGGCGTGGCCGTTGCTACAGCATTCTGGTTCATGTAGTAGCACAAAACGTATTTCCCTCATTGGGTTTCACCCAGAGTCTGCATTCAAAAGTTATTAAATCCCAAGTGGGTAAAAGACACAGTCTTGTTAAAGCGCTGCTTTTCTCATGCACATCAAAAGGCTTTTATGCCTCCCGCTTACACGGTGACCTCTCACCCGAAGTCACCGCGGGTCCACCGTGGCAGAGGGGCTTCTTCCGCGACTGGGTTAGCCGCAAATCCATAAACAACAAAAGGTTACCCTTGAAGAAGAGCCACCAGGCAAGTTACTCGTAGCACTTTTCTTTAATGATATGCAGCAGAGCATGAACAAGGGCGCGCTTTAAAAGTCAATGGCAACCACTGCCAAACGCGTTTCAGGCTTCCCTTTCTTCAGTGGCAGTCGGTGCAGGCAAGACATCCAGGTGAAACGTGCTGCTAATTATACACATTGAACCTCCCCAGTGGGCGTGGCCGTTGCTACAGCATTCTGGTTCATGTAGTAGCACAAAACGTATTTCCCTCATTGGGTTTTACCCAGAGTCTGCATTCAAAAGTTATTAAATCCCAAGTGGGTAAAAGACACAGTCTTGTTAAAGCGCTGCTTTTCTCATGCACATCAAAAGGCTTTTATGCCTCCCGCTTACACGGTGACCTCTCACCCGAAGTCACCGCGGGTCCACCGTGGCAGAGGGGCTTCTTCCGCGACTGGGTTAGCCGCAAATCCATAAACAACAAAAGGTTACCCTTGAAGAAGAGCCACCAGGCAAGTTACTCGTAGCACTTTTCTTTAATGATATGCAGCAGAGCATGAACAAGGGCGCGCTTTAAAAGTCAATGGCAACCACTGCCAAACCCGTTTCAGGCTTCCCTTTCTTCAGTGGCAGTCGGTGCAGGCAAGACATCCAGGTGAAACGTGCTGCTAATTATACACATTGAACCTCCCCAGTGGGCGTGGCCGTTGCTACAGCATTCTGGTTCATGTAGTAGCACAAAACGTATTTCCCTCATTGGGTTTCACCCAGAGTCTGCATTCAAAAGTTATTAAATCCCAAGTGGGTAAAAGTCGCTAACCCAGTCGCGGAAGAAGCCCCTCTGCCACGGTGGACCCGCGGTGACTTCGGGTGAGAGGTCACCGTGTAAGCGGGAGGCATAAAAGCCTTTTGATGTGCATGAGAAAAGCAGCGCTTTAACAAGACTGTGTCTTTTACCCACTTGGGATTTAATAACTTTTGAATGCAGACTCTGGGTGAAACCCAATGAGGGAAATACGTTTTGTGCTACTACATGAACCAGAATGCTGTAGCAACGGCCACGCCCACTGGGGAGGTTCAATGTGTATAATTAGCAGCACGTTTCACCTGGATGTCTTGCCTGCACCGACTGCCACTGAAGAAAGGGAAGCCTGAAATGTGTTTGGCAGTGGTTGCCATTGACTTTTAAAGCGCGCCCTTGTTCATGCTCTGCTGCATATCATTAAAGAAAAGTGCTGCGAGTAACTTGCCTGGTGGCTCTTCTTCAAGGGTAACCTTTTGTTGTTCATGGATTTGCGGCTAACCCAGTCGAGGAAGAAGCCCCTCTGCCACGGTGGACCCGCGGTGACTTCGGGTGAGAGGTCACCGTGTAAGCGGGAGGCATAAAAGCCTTTTGATGTGCATGAGAAAAGCAGCGCTTTAACAAGACTGTGTCTTTTACCCACTTGGGATTTAATAACTTTTGAATGCAGACTCTGGGTGAAACCCAATGAGGGAAATACGTTTTGTGCTACTACATGAACCAGAATGCTGTAGCAACGGCCACGCCCACTGGGGAGGTTCAATGTGTATAATTAGCAGCACGTTTCACCTGGATGTCTTGCCTGCACCGACTGCCACTGAAGAAAGGGAAGCCTGAAACGCGTTTGGCAGTGGTTGCCATTGACTTTTAAAGCGCGCCCTTGTTCATGCTCTGCTGCATATCATTAAAGAAAAGTGCTACGAGTAACTTGCCTGGTGGCTCTTCTTCAAGGGTAACCTTTTGTTGTTTATGGATTTGCGGCTAACCCAGTCGCGGAAGAAGCCCCTCTGCCACGGTGGACCCGCGGTGACTTCGGGTGAGAGGTCACCGTGTAAGCGGGAGGCATAAAAGCCTTTTGATGTGCATGAGAAAAGCAGCGCTTTAACAAGACTGTGTCTTTTACCCACTTGGGATTTAATAACTTTTGAATGCAGACTCTGGGTGAAACCCAATGAGGGAAATACGTTTTGTGCTACTACATGAACCAGAATGCTGTAGCAACGGCCACGCCCACTGGGGAGGTTCAATGTGTATAATTAGCAGCACGTTTCACCTGGATGTCTTGCCTGCACCGACTGCCACTGAAGAAAGGGAAGCCTGAAACGCGTTTGGCAGTGGTTGCCATTGACTTTTAAAGCGCGCCCTTGTTCATGCTCTGCTGCATATCATTAAAGAAAAGTGCTACGAGTACCTTGCCTGGTGGCTCTTCTTCAAAGGTAACCTTTTGTTGTTTATGGATTTGCGGCTAACCCAGTCGCGGAAGAAGCCCCTCTGCCACGGTGGACCCGCGGTGACTTCGGGTGAGAGGTCACCGTGTAAGCGGGAGGCATAAAAGCCTTTTGATGTGCATGAGAAAAGCAGCGCTTTAACAAGACTGTGTCTTTTACCCACTTGGGATTTAATAACTTTTGAATGCAGACTCTGGGTGAAACCCAATGAGGGAAATACGTTTTGTGCTACTACATGAACCAGAATGCTGCAGCAACGGCCACGCCCACTGGGGAGGTTCAATGTGTATAATTAGCAGCACGTTTCACCTGGATGTCTTGCCTGCACCGACTGCCACTGAAGAAAGGGAAGCCTGAAACGCGTTTGGCAGTGGTTGCCATTGACTTTTAAAGCGCGCCCTTGTTCATGCTCTGCTGCATATCATTAAAGAAAAGTGCTACGAGTAACTTGCCTGGTGGCTCTTCTTCAAGGGTAACCTTTTGTTGTTTATATATATATATATATATATATATATATATATATATATATATATATATATTTGCTTTACAAGAAAGATACTGGTTTGGTTAGTGCTATATTATGTTACTTTATTGAAGGAGACCGCATTTACGGAAATATCTTTACAGCAAGTTAGGGATAGAGACTTAAATTGTATTTCGGACGCGTGCCAGGGCACCTTGGGATACTCTTTTTAACTACACCACGCTAAGATGGCGTCTTACTCTTAGAGTGTGTTGTCCGTCCTCTGTATTGATGTTAGAGATGATGGTATGTGTATGATGACTATAGTCTTACCTCGTTGTCTCTTGAGGAAATACGTGGGTTGGCACCTTTTTTAGCCTAATTAACTCGTAAATAAAACGAAGCAGGGGTGATGCTTAGATGAACCGATGTGGGCGGAGTGCACGTATGAGATTTTTTAATCCCGGTAAGTTTGTTACTATTGAAATAAGGTATTTAGCATGCTTGGGCTAACTTTTAAACTGATAGCTCATGGTAGGCAGAGGTTTGTGCGTATTCCCGGTAATATATTTAGCGATAGAACGGCACACAAATTTGGGGTAATGTATTACGTTTTTTTTTGGTTTAAAAAAAAAAAATTATTAAATTATAACACAACAGAAAACGCAATCAACAAAAGGAAGAAACATGAAAAATAAATGGTACATATTACATCCATAATGAAGCTGCACATCGCATATAACAGAACGTATGTAAAATCTGCTAGACTATAAATTACAGTTCACCATGTGCTGACAAAAGGTGTTTCACATTTTAGCCAGAAACAATAAGTCAACCAAGGAAGAAAAAGAGAACAAAAAACAAATCATATAACATCAAAAGATACACATCATAGACACTGTACATCCCTCAGTTGTGCAAACATGACTAAATGATCCACTCAGCAATTCCCATTATGCAACCTGCCCCTCTGAGCTTCTCATGTAAACTTGAACATTATTCAGTCTTATGAAGTAAATATATTCGTAGTAGTTCCCAGATGTCTCTCGGCCTCGAACTGGTCGGCAGTTCCTCTGCATATGTGTTCAAATTGTCTCTACAGTATACCAAATCTTTTATCCACGCATCAAGCGTAGGTAGGCGTCTACTTCCCCATGTGATCGCCACTCTCCGCGCCGCCAATAATAAAGCCAGTCGTACAAAAGTACCATTCACTCCCCTAACATGCGGCACGCAACAGAGCAGGCATACAAGTGGAGTACATTGAATATCTGCAGTTACCATCTCTTGCAGACAATGCACCACTGCGTTCCAGAATTCAACCACTTTCCGACAACCCCACGCCAGATGCATAAAATCTGCAATATCTTGTCCACACCGTTCACAACATGCAGTCACATGATAATTAAGGCTCCCACGGAACAGGGATTTATCAGGAAATGGGGCACTCTGGACACCCCTGCCTTTCTGGAAAGTTTAATTAACTCACAACCGGCCCAAAACTCTGATCTTAATTCCGCTGAGTCGGATGCTTTCAATTGGCTCAATGTTGCCAGCGACATTCATGCCCCTTTGAAAAAATGCAAAACCATTCGCCACTCTAATGCCCATAAATGGTTTTCAGCTGATCTGAGAGAAAAAAATCGTATTGTCCGTGCTGACTATATGAAAACTATTCTGTCAGCCAAATCTAAGTTTTTTTGTAATCTAATTGAACAGTCTAACAATAATCCCAAGGAGATTTTCTCCATTGTTAAAAAACTTTCGAACCCCAGTAGAACTGAGTCCAAACCTGCTGCTAATCAAGACTTCTGTAACACCTTGAATCAATACTTTTTGGACAAAATCGCTATAATTAAATCCAGCATCCCGGTCACTACTTTGGATCTGTCTGTCCCGGCCTTTACTTCCAATTCTTCAACTCTGGATTGTTTTCCCCTTTTGGACATGCCAACCTTAACATCCTTATTGAATAGGGTAAAATCAGGCTCTCCCCGAGACTGCTGTCCCCCTTATATATTAAAGACGGTCTTTACCGCCTGTCCTACTCCAGCGTTGAGCCTTCTTAACACTTCTTTGCTTCAAGGAATAGTACCTAAATCCTTTAAGGATGCAGTCCTACTGCCCCTTCTAAAAAAGCCGGGAGCAGACTCCTCTATTCTTTCGAACTATAGGCCTATATCCTTGCTTCCGTATCTGGCCAAAGTATTGGAAGCGCACGTTACCTCCCACCTTTCAAACTTCGTTGAACAGTCTGACGTGTTACATCCCTCCCAGGCCGGTTTCCGCCCTGCCCATTCGACCGAGTCAGTCATCGTAGCGGTCCTGGATTCTCTGCGCCTTAGTGCAGACTTGGGAATACCTCAGGCGCTGGTCTTGCTCGATTTGTCGGCCGCGTTTGACACGGTCGACCACAACATCCTTCTCGACCGTGTCAGATCTGTGGGTATTTGCGGCCTGGCCCATGACCCAAACACCCAGGTATTTAACTGGTTCTGTCGACCACATCAGTGGGAACTCCAAGTTAGGCAGCGCAGTAGCCGTCGTTAATGGGATTATAAACGACTTATCCCAATTTATGTGGAGGCCCAACAAATAGCCAAAACGAACATAATCCCGGAGTAACTGCGCTAAATACTTAGTCAAAACACGAACGAAGAGGACCATGTCATCCGCATAGAGCGATATCGCCACTGGCCTATAGTTGAAACTGAGTGCAGTCTACCTGTGCCGTTGTTGGATGACACAAGCCAATGGCTCCAACACAATCGCAAACAGTAGCGGTGACAGAGGGCATCCCTGCCGCGTGCCCCTCTCGATTTGAAGCGATTCAGACTTTAATCCCCCCAAGATGCACTCTCGTCGATTGTGCCGTACAGAGTACTGTTATCCATTGCATAAAGAGGGGTGGAAAACCCATTCGACGTAAAACCTGATACATATAGTGCCATTCCACCGAATCGAACGCTTTGGCAGCGTCTAATAGCACTGCCGCAGCTTCCAGACTCGGCTCCAGGACATGAAACATGGAAAAAATTGTACGGAGGTTGTGTGAGGTGGATCTTTCAAGTATGAATCCCGATTGATCCGGTAGCATTAGGCCCTGCAGCAGGGGTTGTAATCTGGTTGGCAACATTTTTGCCAGAATCTTGGCGCCTATATTGATTAGCGTCAACGGGCCATAAGAGTCACATCTTTCCGGTGGTCTGTCTTTCTTAAGTAGAGTAATTATCAAGGCTTCTCTTAAAGATGGTGGCATTATCCCTTCATCGTATGCCTCCGCGTACATTTCCAACAAATGCGGCGCGAGAAGATCTACATATTTCTAATAAAATTCTACTGTAAGCCCATCAGGCCAGGTGCCTTGCCACTAGACATTGCCGCAATCGCCAGCTTGACATCCTGCTCATCTATAGGCAAGCAGAGATACTTTCTCTGCGCGTCCGATAGCCAGGCACAGGCTATATTTTCTAAGTATTCCTCAAATTCTAACTACCGCGCAATTTATACAGATCAGTGTAAAAACCGTGGAATTGTTCCGTGATGTCCTCCGGTTTATGATGTTCGCCTCCCTGTTCATCTACTATTCTATCTACACGAGGTTGCTCGAGCCGCTCCTTAATTTTAAACGCCAACGTGCGTACCGATCTACCTGCCTCCCCATACCGTCTCGCAGTATGTCTACGCGACAAATATTTAACCTCCATATCAGCAAGTTCGTCATACTCCTTAACCAATTGCTGTATATGGGCTAGTGTTTCCGCCTCCGGCTTTGTCGCATACTCTTGTTCCAAGTCACGGAGCGCACTCTCGGTGTTCTGGAGTTGAGTTCTTACGTCTTTTAGTATATCCGCTGCCGTACCAATACATACCCCTCTAATGGTGACTTTAAAAGCCTCCCACAGGGTTGAAGCTTCATCTACAGTGCCTTTATTTAGTGTGAAGTATTGTACAATGGCCTCCCGCACTGTTGTCTCATATATGGGGTCAAGCAGCGCCTCAGATCGCAATCGCCACGTAAAGGTGCGTCTCATAGCCGTCGGGAACATCACATCCAATCTCACCGGATTATGATCCGACAATGTTCTAGCAAGAGGTGTCACCTCTTCAACCCATTCCATCATCTCTCCTCCTACCAGCCAATAATCCAGACGCGACCAACTCCCATGCATCGGCGTCGCATGCGTACCTTCCCGCACCTGTGGGTGACGCACTCGCCAAACATCATACAACCCAAATTCCTCCATGGTCCGCACAACACTTTTGGCAACTCTAGGGGTTCAGTGAGATATGGGGTTGGATTAGTCCAATATCACATTCAAATATGTATTGAGATCTCCCCCCCAGATTACAGGAGCATCAGGACAACCCCTCAATATTCCACATATGCGGTCTACACAAGACGGATCGTCCATTATCGGCCCATATATATTAACAATGGTAATCAGTTTGCCATTCATCTTCCCACACACCATCGCACACTTACCATCCTCATCCGTGTATGTGTGTATAGGCTGGAACTCCACACCTTTCTTAACCAAAATTAATACCCCTCTCGCATAGGAAGAGTAGGAAGCGGCCAGCTGAAAACCTGCCCATCTACCTGCAATACCCCGCTCGGTATATTTAGTCAAATGCGTTTCATGTATTAAGGCAACTTGTATCATGTGATGATTTAAATACGCCAGCACCTGTCTTACATTTTTAGGTGAATTGAGGCCGCGAACATTCCAGGTTAACATCCTACATTTACCTCCCACCAGTTATTTCAGGTCTACAATCAGTTGCTCTCTATCTTGACTCAGAGGGGCATTAGTTATGTCACTATAGCACATCTCCACCCAATGGAACATGTAGCATGCTTCTGTGTACAGTTTGATAGACGTGATACAAAACAAAGCAAACAAGAACATCCCTCTCCCAATTCCCTCCCCCATTCCACCTCCCACTCCAACCTCCCAATCAGGTCGAGACCATTCCCCCCCACCCTCCCTCAATTCCACACTCCCAACTGCCCATTGCACCATATGGGGAACACCCTCTTGGGGAAGAGGCTCAGCAACAAGTACTCGCACCGAAGTGCGGTTCCCGGGACATTCCTATCCAACCCCCTTGCGTGCACTCTGTAACTCGCATCAAATAGCATTAACTATCCGCCCCGCTCAGGATCATCAATGTAAAGTTTCGGTGAGATTTTGTCTCCCACCCCTCACCCTCCCGAACAGTGAACCTGCCATGCATCGCAAACAGTCCGGATCCAAGGTCAGAGCAGGCCTCCATACTACACCTCCATACTACATTAGTGAATCAGCCATCCCATCACTAATCTTCGTCCTCCAGTCCCAACTCCATAATCGTAGCTTCCACCAGATTCTGTCGAGGTTTCGTCTTACACGTATGTTTGGTGAACTTCAGCGCCGATTTCGCGTCTGTGAATAAATGCGATTGTTCCTCATGAGTTATTTTCAACTTGGCCGGGTATAGCATGGCATACGGTACTGATGCCTCTCTCAGCAATTTCTTCACTGGTACAAACTCCTTTCTTGCCGCCTGCACCACAGGAGTGTAATCCGGAAAAATTAGAGTTTTTCCCCTTTAGAAACAACCGGATCCTTGGCCCTAGCTTCTCTCAACATGGCGTCCCGGTCAGCATAGTTTAGAAGACGTGCAATAATCGGGCGCGGCGGCGCACCCGGTCTAGGCCACGGTCCCAATGAACGGTGTGCTCGTTCCACTATCATCACTGTAGATAGAACGGGTCCGAAGAGTTCACGCAGCATACCATCTATAAAAGTCTCCATCTTGGATATGGGCGTGGTTTCCAATAAACCAATAATGCGAATATTGTTACACCTCGAGCACGCTTCTAAATCTTCATTCTTCGCACTTATCACCTCCAGTATCTTTTCCATCTGAAGAAGCTGTATGCGTGATTCAGCTTGTGCATCATGCTCGTCAGACACATGATTTTCCATTACATCTAATCTGTGCTCGTGCTTGTCCACTTTCTTCTTGATCATGTCAAGTCCAGTAGCCAAAGCATCAATCTTGCTATCTATTGTCTTCATCCCAGCATGCAATTCCTGCAATATGGACCTGGTATTATCCTCCGCGCCCTCTGTGAGCCCCATGGCGCTGCGCAATTCACTCTGCTCACCCATTCCTTCAGTAGCACAAGTTGACCATTTGTTTTCAAATTGGAGTTTGGCCTGCTTAGGCTCCCATTTGCCCATACTTGAAGACACTGATTCGAGGTGACCCAGCATTTCCGCTCATCAACCGAACCAGTAATATACAATTTAGTCCTGCCCACAATGGGACTGCAGCACACCACCCGCCACTTTATCTGCGGCAATATCCAGCGCCTCTGCACCACCTCTGCTCCACACTCGCAGATGTCTTCTCCCAGCGATTGGTCAGGGAAGTGGGCCACCCCAGTGCACAGGCCTCACTATCTGTCCTCCCGTGTCACCACTCCAGCCAGCAGGGCTCCTTCACCAGTCTGCCTTTTAAAATATTCTTAGGGATCGTCAAAGATTGACCGACCTTTCACAGCCCAGCAATATAGCGCCCTGTGACAGCAGCCTCATGTTCGAGTCGGTACTCCCACTACCCCCCGCAACCGGGAGGCCCTCCGTGGCCCCCAACCCTGCCTGCCCGTTATCCGGACTAGCGAAAGGTCGAGGAGAAACTCCAGACAGCACCCCCCAGGCACTTAGGGGCAGCCCAGGAGCCAGCTAGAACAGTCGAGGAGCACCACGCAAGCTGCAGCCTCTCGTGACCCTGCAGCGCAGTCCCCACAAGCTGCCACCACACACTGGGTCGCCGCACCCCGTGAAGGCCGTGCCGCCCAAACCAACCAGGCCCAGCCCGCCTTAGTACCTCAATCACCCCGCCAGGCCGGCTCAACTCGTCTCCTCTTCGTTGCTGCCATCTCGTCAGCACCCGCGCCGCCTCGCAGGGCAGCGCAGTTCCGGGTTCCAATAAAGATCACACCACAGGCTGGCCAGCGCAGCAGATCACAGCCATTCCGCCGATTCAGGGGGAGGCCGCCGCGCACTCCGGTCCAAGGCCGTCTGTCTTTTAAGGGCTCCGCTTGTCCCACGGATCTCACCGCCTCACATTTGCGCTCTCGTCCGGCGCCGATCTATATTACGTTGCACTTCCCACCGTCAGCCATACGTTGCAATGAATATTCTGCCAGCCGACAGCAGGATCGCCACATTCGATGTCAATCTAAGGCTATTCAGACCGCTCATTAGACCGGCGCCATTTTCTGCTCGATCCGCGGTTGCAGCTTTGTCCGGCTCAAGAACGGCGCACGGGGCAGAAGACTTCCGACCCCACCGAAATGTTCCACAGCCTCCGAACTATGTCCCGAGGGGGTTCCACAGCACGCAGCGGGCTTTAAAAGGATGGTATTAGCCAAGTAGAGGTTCCGGCGCGCGGAGCTCCCTTAGTAAGCAGCCATTCCGCTTCGCGCCGAAGCGACGCCCCCGGGTAATGTATCAAGTTATATATATAGATTTTTTATTTAGAACATTGCGAGTAGGAAGCAATGTTGATAGTTAACACTTGAGACATATTATAATCCAAAAAGAGGCCCTTTTGGGATATGGCGTGTGACCATGGGAACGCTTTTCCCCGTACATCAGTAGTGGCTTACGGGGCGTGTGCTTACTAAGACACAAGGCTAGGGTTGAGCAGCCTTTTTTTGCGCAGGGGCCCTAACATCATACGGCGCTAGACATTGGTGGCGAGGATACTTATAACTCCGGAGATAATCTAGTGTGAGAGCGCAATTAAGTGCATGGCGCTCATGGTCCGTAGCTTAATTTATACTCATGGCTCGATTAGGGCAATGTAGTGGTGATTGCGGATCTATTTTTGTGCAAGGTACAACTATTTATGTACATTTGGGCTAGCACGATGTTTATGTTATTCTGATACAATATGTTTTTTTAATAACAGGGCACTCAAACAATCTTTATACTACTACCAACACAATAGGACGGTAGAATTTTCTTCATTAGATAAAGGTATGTGCTGCACTCTATATCTGATAGGATTTAAACATATAAGGTTTTTGCCACATTAAAAGTAAAATATTGTTATGTGGATTGCCCTTTAACTTGCAGGATTGACATTTTGCAGATGTCTGAGGCCTTTTAATCAGTGGGACTTTTCTAGCCTGTATGCACCAATTATCAACTTTGATGGTAGGTTATTATTTTAAGTTTAGTATTTACAGTTATTTATGGTATTGTCTAAACTGTAGCAGATGTGCGGCCTTAGACAATGATGCAATCGAGAGTGAATACTACATTTTAAAGTATTGATGGAGTTTCTTCTATTGTAGGATACATAGAGTGTGGACTTAAGAATCCTAATAAAGCAACCGGTATTAGCAGCAATCTTTTAGCCTGATTTTAACAAAAACCTGGAAGGACAATAATTGACTCAAAAGATTTAGAGAACATGACACAAGAGTTTCAATCCGGTGGGTATTTATATGCTATTGTGCACCCCCATAATGTCAGACCAATGTACAAATGGTTTTTTATTTATAATTTATTATCGAGTATTGATGAGATGTCAGGATGCAAACCTACTGGTCAGTATACCGATAACCACGACACAGATATATAGGTGTATTTGTGGTCTTTAATATATAAAGAGAGGGGAGCAGTATCTAATAAACCTAAACAGAATCGATGTCATAGCATTTTTATAGCAATAGGTGTAAGGATATGCCCGCTCTGCAGATAGGCATGTTATGGTAATTAAGATGGAGCGTAATGAGCCCATCTAGGTTAGATGATGCTTACACATTGGCTACCTGAGAGTATGCAGTGGGAAGAGAAAGGTGGTCTCTTTCTTACATTATGGAATGTTATTATTATACCGGCACTCTAGGAATATAGGTGCCTGGCTATGTAGATCCTACAATTTACATTTTATATATTTAACATTACGCAGCTAGGATGGAGCAAAATTAGCCCATTCTGCTACAGTGGTTTGGGTTGAATGAGTGAATGTAAGTATGGTTGTGAATTATACGAGTGGGTTAGAGGGTTCATATGCAATGGTTTCCTCTAACTTGTTGATTGAAGGGTCTTTAGGAGTATTCAGTACCAGCAACTCAAGGGTTCAGACTTATGAGCTTCTTTCGAAAATCTCTCAAGATTGCTATAATATTTGGTGATAATACTGTTTATATATAGGACGATAATAGATGGTTGGTTCATGTTTCATCATGTTGTTATATGTACCTGTTATAAATTGCAGCATTTGTAAAATAGTTTTTCTGTATATAAATACTGCTGTCATAACCAAGTGTTGAGAAGCCTGAAGAAGGAGGTTGGACCTTTGTAAACCCTCCGAAACGCTGCGCTTTTTTCTTGGCCTATGAATATACGCTGTGTTTGTGTTAACTGATAGAATTTATGAACACATTACTTAATTTATTGTTGTATGCTATTGCATCCTTAAGCAAATGAACTTGTAACCTTTGGTTACAAATGATATCTTAATAAAAATGTTATTATCTTTTTTGTGATGTTTTTAACTTGCATCATGATGTATTATTTCCAATGCTAATAGATGTTTTTATGAGTATACAGTCATTTGAACTAACAGAATAAAATTAAAAATGGTTATATATTTTTTCAGAAATTTGAGTGAGAACTGACTAACTGGTAACTGAGATACGGACCAGAGTTGATTTTGAGTGGTATGCAAGTTGTGAGTGCATGATTAGTATGCTAACATAATACCCCAAAGGGAGTTTCTTTCAGACCTAACCAAGATTTTTTTTGTCTCCATTTGTTTTATATACTTGGATTAGATACTATTTGATTATGATATTATATTCGGTTATAATATTTTTGGCATGCCTGCTCCTAGCACACTTTGTAAAAAGTGTTGCTGTCTTGGAGGTACCAATATGGATCTAGAAAATAGTCAGCTGGCTCCCTTAGAGGGGACACTTAATAGGTTTATGTATATTAAATACGGTATTTCTTCCATAATGTATAGTACACTTGGAACAAATATAAGACAAAAAGGCCTTATGATATTTATAACATGGAACAGTCTTTGGGCTGTTTACTTGTCTTGGTGCAGTCTCTGGACTGCTTTTCAGAGCTCTTTTGCTTGTAAATATAATTTGCAGTTGGTTTGGTTCGAGTACAGTCTGAGGGCTGCCTCTTGTTTTTGTCCTAGTGTTGATTTGTGATTTGATTGTATGTTTGAATGTCTATGAGGATTGATGACTGACACCGGTGGTGATGCTTCTGAAGTACTTGCTAGACTGATTAGAGACTGTGCTCTTTGTGTAAGAATGGCTTGGCTTGCCTTTGTATGCTGTGTTGTGTGTTATGAGTGTGTGCCCCACTTCTTGAAAATGTCTGGAATGAGCTCAATTTGGTTTGTTGTCATCATTGTGTTCTGCAGATGCCATTGGAAGAATTACACTTTAAATTTCAAAGAATTATATAAAATATGTTAACAGCTGCACGCTACTTTAGAGAGTAAAAGCAGTAACAAAGTATAGATGTGTAAACATTTAATTATTATAGTGCCACAATGGTAAAAAAAAAAATAGAATTCAAACTCATTAGGAAAAAGTAGGTCTCACAGAGAAAAACGAATTTGTGTGTTTTATACAACCAGGACGCAATGCAAAATGTTACAGCACTACCCTTAGATACATTATATTAAATATTTAAAGGCATTCACATTCTATGAGTAATTGGTTGCTGCTAAAATAAAAGCGTTCTTCTTTTACCACACAGCCAATAATAGATTAAGACTGCCTGTTCTTTAACTAAGCCTCATTCCTAGCACCAGAAAGAGAACTTTTAACAGCTGCTCAAGTTGTCTGTCCGAAGGAAGCTGTCTGTCAGAGCAGAGGTCATAAAACAGCTGAATAAATAACACAGTCCTTGCTCAGGCACAAGTTATAAATAAACACAGTGGCCACTAGGTTTTAAGTTAGTATAGAATGGCCAATAAGCACGTTCATTAAAGACTACTAATTTTGAAAGTTAGTAATACAGCTTCATTATAGTGGACTAAAGAGAAAGGATAAAAGTGAGGACGTTCTTTCTTGGTACTTTCCTAAAAAGCACATCTGTGGTTCTGATGGTAAATAATTACTGCTTTTTAAAAGACAAAGTGAAACAAATGTTCTATGTTTCAGTAAAGCTTCTATGCTTAGTTTCAAAGGAAGTTTTGTAAGTTTTATAAATTAAATGCATTTCAAGACAGAAGGAAAGGAATAAGGCTTGCTTTTCATATGTAGAAAAAATAAAATGGTTAGTGATCATTATTTTTTTTAAAAGGACTACATGAAAAAAATTATTAAAAATCATTGCACTAAAATAGTTTTTGCATTATTATGATCTTTATAATGTCTAATACCACTACTGAGAACATTCAATAATATTTAGCACTGTAGAAAACTACCCTCCGCAAAGTATGTATTCAGATTTCAAAGTGCACATTAAGATTTCTATCTCCAACTGGTTAAAATATGTTGTTGCACCACATTAAAAGGTGGAATATTAGTTTATCTAATAACGCCAATATTACTGTGTCTTAGTGACAAACTTAAAATATGATTTCTAGTATGGCCTAATGGCTGCAGTCTCAAATACAACTAAAAATTATACAAGAAGAGAGTAGCTCTAGAGACAACTATCAAACGTACTGTAACCACATAATTGGAACCTTGGACCTTCTAGCTCCAGTAAAAAGACTCAAGAACAGGAGGAAAGTTTCAGCCCCTTGGTACAGTGAGGAACTGAAATTAATGTGGGCTACATGCAAGAAGGCGGAGAGGAAATGGAGAAGGTCATACTTGGAGTTGGAGCTGGCACAGGCCCGGTATAAGGAGTCTATCTCTAGGTCAAAAGCAGATTTCTATGCCAAATCTATGCTGCTAGCGCCTAATAGTACATAAGCACTCTTTAATATCTTCAGGGACCTTTCCAGTCCTGCCTGTATGACCAATAAGGTGGTCGCATTGCAAAAACTTTGCGATGAGATTGCTACCCATTTTAATGAAAAGATCACTAAAATTGTTGGAGGTCTGGACCCAAGCAATATCAGCGGCCATGATGATTTACCTCAGACGCTAGGCGAAGAATCTTGGGGAGAAACATCTCTGGAGCACTTTCAACCTCTCACAGAGGATTTCTTTAATAGCCTTGCTCAAAGTGTTTCCTCGGGCTCACCTCTAGACCCTCTTCCACACGGGATTTGGAAGGAATTCAAGCAAGAAATCTTCCCTTGGCTGCAGCAGATTTTCAGCCAGTCCTTGGAAGACGGAGTGGTTCCAGAGGTATGGAAGCAGGCAGTGGTGACCCCACTGCTTAAAAAATTATTTCTGGACCCTACAATTCCAGCAAATTTTAGACCCATCTCCCTCCTGCCATACCCGGTTAAAATCTTGGAAAAAGCAGTTAGTAAAACTTTATCTTGCTATCTTGAGGATAACCATCTGCTGGATAGGGACCCGTTTGGCTTTCGTCCAGGCCACGGTACTGAAACAACTTCGGCAACCGTAATGGACAATCTACGCATGCGTGCCGACAATGGAAATCCTTCTGTATTAGTGCGACTGAATATGTCGGCCGAATTCGATACGGTGAGCCATACAGTACTGGTGGAAAGACTGGAAAATATAGGAGTGAAAGGACAGGTTTTGAAGTGGTTGCAATCTTATCTATCAGGAAGGAAGACAACAGGTTGTGACCATGACACCGATCACCTCCAGTAAGTCTCCGGTGCACTACGGGGTGCCGCAGGGCTCTGCGATTAGCCCCATTCTTTTTAATATCTACCTGCGTCATTTGATTCCTGTTATTAAGACCTTTGGAATTGACCTGGTCAACTACGCTGATGACACCCAATTGGTGTTTTCCCTGGAAGGGAAACAAGCGGTGTCCATGGTTACTTTCCAGGAATGTATGCATCAGACCGCTTGCTGGCTCAGGAAAAACTCCCTGCAATTCAATGGGGGAAAAACAGAGGTGGTATACTGCTCCACTACTAGAATGCCTCAACATCCTCCATTGGAGTTTAAACTCACCCCCGAGGATGAACCCTTGGCCCCTGTCAAAACGGTGCATAACTTGGGGGTCTTGGTAGATGATAACCTCCAGATGGAGTCACAGGCTAATAAAACAGCCAGTGTCTGCTTTTCCCTCTTGCGAGTGCTTCGGCAGATTCTCCCGCTACTGCCTAGTGATACTAGACCTCTTGTAGTAAGGAGCATAATTCTGAGTAGACTGGATTACTGCAACTCCCTGTACTTGGAAGCACCACAATACATCTTGCAGGGGCTGCAGAGAGTCCAATCTATAGCAGCAAAACTGGTGTTAAATAGGCAGCGCAGGTCCTCTATGGCAGTGGCCTTGAGGGATCTTCATTGGCTACCTATTAAGGAAAGAGCCTGCTTTAAATCTCTTTGTATTGTGTTTAGAGCAGTACATGGATTGGGCCCAGTACCGTTGTAAGAAAAATGTACTTGGTATAAGCCCAAGAGACAGCTTTGCTCCTCTAGAGCAAATCTGGTAATGACTACCAGATTCAAGAAGTCCAGGACGGGAGGCAGAGCATTTGGTGATGTGGCTGCACGCCTGTGGAACGAGCTGCCCCAGAACATCATACAGGCTGAGTCCCTGATATGTTTTAGGAAACCTGGCTGTTCCAAAGGCTTGAACATTATGTTTCCCATTGATAAATTGGTTGATGCTTATGGTGGTCTATCTTGAAGTCACAGCGTCAGGATACCCGTAGGGTGACAGTTCGCTCTATATAAGTTTTTTATACAATACAATACATGTGAATTACATCGCACGCCTTAATGCACGATAGTTCTGAGCGCATTATGGCATTCTGAAAACTGAAATTTTGATCCAATTTTTTAGGTGCTAGAAAAGCACAGTGCACAAGAATAAAAAAGATATGAAGAGTTGCATCCTACCGTTAAAAATACCAGAACACAGGTACGGAGCATGGATGCCCTTCAGACATGCTTCTCGAGAGTTACTTTGAATTGTAAAGGCCACATTGGAATAGCCTTGCTCAGACAGGGGACAACAGGTTTAAGGGTGAGACGCCAAGATCTGAAATTAGAACTGACCCCACTACTGAAAGCAAAATAACACCGCAGGGAGTTTTGGAGCATTTTATTTATCTGAGGTTAGCCACTGTGACAGTGTGTGATTTCCACTTTCAGGGGCCTACACTACACTATGAAAGCATCACAGTGTTTCTTGATGTGTACCTGTAGAAATATATTTGTGTAAATGCAAGTTATACATTTAGTCTATAGCCCTTGTAGTAATAATACAAATGACTAAATAAACAGGGCTGTATTTGATTGAACGGGGAACATATTCCTTTTGAACAGATTTGCTTCTATTTTGGTCTACAGCAAAAAACTCATGTTAAGAAAACACACACTCCAGTGCCACTTTTTCTAAATAGAAAAATATAGATATAATACCTGCTTGTAATGTTGAAGAGTAGTTTAACAAATTAATTCCTTTGTAATGATTATATTTCCTGATTCTAACATTGTAGGATACAACACTACAGGTATTGTAAACGTTGCTCTAATGATGTCTGAGGCTATAATGTAGCTAGAAAAATTAGGGTCAAATTCTCAATTCATGTTAATAATATTTAGGATAAAATCATTAGTAATTTAACTACATTTAAGAAATGAAAGAATTTACTTAGTTGTGTCAATTAACTTATGGCCTTGATTAAGCCTTCCTGGAACAAGACTGGACACCACAGATCTGTTTTAGTTCACATTAGCTAAAGGAAATATAGCATATTCTGCTAGGAGCAGATGGGGATATCACTGTTTTCGTCATAAATAATACCAGTGTAGGCGATATGCAGGGTGGGGTTTATCCTACTGAATAACATTATGAAGGGGCAGGAGCGTCTGTAGGCTATGTGCAGAGAATAGCTCTGCCATGCATACAGAAATAATGGTTTCAACTTAAAACTGATGTGCTAGGGACAGATAAAAAGGCCATGAAATAAAGTTTGCATTAATGCGCTATTAAGTTACATAGCTCAATAAGCTAAAGGAATTGGTAATTGGTTAATGGATTTATGTTTTCTACTTAGCCCAATGTGCTTGTATACCAAACCTTAGACAGTGGTACAGTCCAATAGCATTGGACATGGCCTCTTTAGTGTGGTTTCTTCTAGCTATTTACCTGCTACAAGTCTGTCCGTGCCCATCTGCAAAAAAAGGGGTAAATATGGTCGACATGAGGTCACCTGCTTAGGTTACCTACTGTCGAAGGGGGGTAGGAGACTAGTTCCTGGGCAAATTAAGGGTAAGCAAAATTAAGTAACACATTGTCCTTTTTCTTGATTTTTGTGCCTATTATGTGTATTATTGTGAGCAATACTGCGTGGAAAGTACGCAGGGCAGCTTGTTGTTGTGCTCTCTCTCTCTTGAACCTGTCTAAGCTGTCAAGGAACGGCCATGACACAATTGGTTGCGCTCGCTTTAGTCATTCATTTCACCAGATGCTGTGAATATGTTTGTGAATAAACAGAGACAAAGCACCTCACCAGTGCACGTCTAATTGGCTATTAAGTAATGCTGTTTGAACAAATTGTTAGAATTAACAGAATGAATAAATAAATACGCCATGTTACTGCCCCTCCTGTTTGTAAACTGATATAATATGGATTTAGATAAGAATGAAAGGATGGGTACAATAGACTGATATTCTCTTATTTGACCTTTAAGGGGAACTATATGTTAGTGGTTTTTGTTCCAAACTCCCAGGTGGCAACACCATTATTGTTGATGGTATTACAGTACTACTTAAGTCGCAGAGGCATCACGAGTCCCTCATTAGTTAAGCCTATGTAATCAAGCTGACACCCTTGCTAGAGCTGGTGAATAGGGGGTTTCCCCTGAATAAAATGTTATATAGTCCAGATCATGAAAGGTAGTATACACATGGTTCACAATCCTAGGGAAAATGCCTGTGCGATCCTTAGCAAACATCTTGAAGAACAATATAGCCTTATAGGAGTTTGTTTGCCACAACAAGTTCTGCTGGAGAGACTTATGTACTTATTACTTTAGGATTAATTTGTCAGTTATTCATGCAATACAGATCTCTGTTACGTTCACAGTTTTAGGGTTTCCTGTTACACCTATAACATGAGAGAATGATCATAAGAACAACATATGGTTGTTCTTATGCAAAGAAAATAATTTTAGGGGTGTCCTTTTCTCTGAGGTTCTTCAGAAAAATAATATAGGGGCGTTTCTGACATAGAATATGATTGATTATTCATATGTTGTGTCTAAAGATTTCTGTTCTGTTCACTGACAGATATCTGCTGCCTTACAACCGTTGCCAGAGGGGTCAGGACATCAGATCCAGCCTGAGGAATCAGGGCAAGTCCAGCTTGGAGCCGCGGTGAAGGGAACCAGCACAGGCGTTGCTGGCGACTATAACAGTGGTGAAGGCGGTAGAAGCATGTATCCCTGCCACTGCCATACGACTCTTGGACGAAAGACAGGGTTACAAATCAGGAGAGCTAATTCCTTGCTGTGTTCCAGTTGTTTTGATGCCAAACAGAGAGAGGCACAGACCGATAACAAGAGCATGGAGGTTTTTGGTTGAGGTGACCCCCTCTGAAACAAGGGTTGCTTCAGATACTTCAGCATCAGGCCTCTGAATCCCGTCCCCAACTGAAAGTGAGCCTGCACCTTTGTTTGTTGATCAAGAGGTGCCTGGGCACACTGGGTATGATCTGCTGCCCCGGCGAAAGAGCAGTGCGCCAGCGGAGCAACACATGAGTTAGGGAAGGACTTGAGTTCCGGGTACAGGTGCTGTGCCTCTGGTGCCGGTTAGATTAGAGTGAAGAATACTGGTGCACTGCCTGAGACACTGGACAGGATCGTTGAGGGTATTTTCCCTGGAAGGGGCTTGCCCTATCCTGAAAGAAAGTCTTTTTCCTCAGCTTGGGCCGTGATTGTTTCTCTGGGTTGCAAGGTGTGCAGCACCACCGTGGGAGAAGTGAACATTTGATGAACGATAAGAGCCTGCATATGAGGCTCAGGTGGACAGAGGGAGAAGACAACCCTCTGGCTGGTTGTACAGCAGCTTCAATTCCCCAAGTACTTTTTTTGTTAGCAATGTACCCCTTTGGTCGTCCCATTCCGCCGCTTACCACCCCCCCCCCCCCCTTTCCCACCATATCATTGGTTCTCTAGCCTTCGGAACCCTGAAACTTGGAATTGGATTGGGTGGTTTTGGGATTTACTTTCTGCTTGAGGTTAAAAAATATGGACAGTTCGGTTTGTGATAAAAGCCAGTATTTTCTCCTGCACTTATTCATTGTGGCCCAATGCTCAGTTCCCTTTGTGCTCCTATCTATACCTTATATATACCCGCTTAACAAAATGTTTAAAATGTAAATGCCCACCTAGGATGTTAATGAATTTATGAGGATAGATGTGCAGGATAACTTTCATGTCTCCTCTATTGCATAGCGGATGTTTTCAGCTAATGCTAAAACGGCCATCTGTGGAAATTGCATAAATTACGTTAGCATAAGCTGAAGCCATTTTGTTTGTGGCATCCATTTTAGTTAGCCATGTGCTTCTTTCGTCTTCACTGTTGCCTGCTTTTCTATTCTGCCTGAGTCATCAACTATAGTTAACTCTTTCAGTACTGAGCCAGAGCACTGCGCGTGCTCAGAAAGGCCTGTAGCTCCTAGAATGCACCTGTCTTAGACTGTAACTGTCAGGCTGTTTAACTGGTGTAAGCAGAAATATCTCCCCTCCCACTTTGCTGACCAAGACATATTTGTATGCCCATTCCTGCATATGCCTGTACCTCCTCTTTGAGTCTCCATGCTTACTCAGCTGTAAACTGAGTATATAAGGCCCATGGCCTCTCTATTCTATGGACTACATCATACAGTGCCCAAGGGTGTTGTATAGATGTAGTTCCACTCATGAGAGGTTAATAGATCTATTCCTTTGATATTACAGCTTCTGTGCCAATCTCTTCTTTGTTGGTACAAGAACCCGTGGACAGATAAGGGTGGGCCTCTAAAAAGGCTAATTTCCACAGTGCAGGCTGGACTGTTCCCATGAAGAGCAGGGTCAAGAATGATTTGCATACGGCTGGGTCTAAACTGAGGTTGCAAGGTGGGCATAAAATGATGGATGGTAATTGGGCTGAGAGTGATTGCCAGTGGTTGAGAATAATTCAGGCATTCCATCCATCACCATGTTGTTTTTGCGCAGGACCACTCGTAGCATTTAATTTACAAGTTCTGAGTACATGTAGTACCACTTTACTAGGGACTTGCAAGTAAATTAAAAGGTCCAAGAACCGGTCAGTTTCGTAGGGTTTTTTAAATGGTGATGCACAGTTTCATAATATGGGCTCAACTGCTGAATTCAAAGGAGTCAAGTCATCGCTCAACCTCTGTATCATCTCTCCTGAATATCATCTGGGACTTTTCAAGATGGCATATTCAAGTAATAGGTAGTCACAGCTCTCTGGGAGGCTTTATTTCTACCCCTAAGTGTTGCAGCAGCATGGTTCCTTCCCTCCAAGACTTCAATAGAAAGTCCCTTCTATGAGGAGGGGGCGAGGGGGGCTAAAGGGGAGGTAGAGTTCTGGATGCATCTCTTTGTTTTTCTGGGGATGGGTATACTGATGCTTGTCAGGCAGAATGCATGGAATTACTCTATGTAGCTTCTGCCCTCAGTCTTTACTTCCCCCACGAAAATATGGCCTTGAAGAACTGGATGGCTGGCAGAGTAATTAACTTGGCCATGCAGGGTATTTCAAAGGCCAAATCGAATTATGGACTAACTCACAGAAATATAACGAAACCTAAACTATATAAAGGGGTGCAAATAAGGCCACATCAATATTATATATGCAATCAGAACCTTTGTTTACTTCTAGAAGGTGACGTTAAACTTTTTTCTAGGTCCAGCCAATGTGAAGTTCATTAGGCACTTTCATCTACTGAGTACATACAAAGCAATAGATTTAATTGATGTGCTTCAGACTCACAAAACAGTCAAAAAGAAATGTGAACTGTTGGACCTGACCCTTTCTGCAGAGTCACCTCAGGTTTTTGCCTTCTTCTGATGAACTCGTTTTTGTTCACTTTTCCCTGCTAATCAATACTGGTAAAGATTTGTGCTCTCCTTTGAAATCATGGCAATATTAGCCAACATTTAATGTACTTGTAAATCCCTAGTAAGTGGTACTGCATGTACCCAAGGGCTGTGAATTAAATGCTACTAGTGGACAACAGAACTCATTGTCCCACCCACTAAAGTAAAACATGTCTCAGGTCTGCCACTGCTGGCCTCAGGTCTGCAATTTTGACATGGCAACAGAAACGTTTTGCCAGGCCTAAACCTTCCTTTTGAATGCTTCTAATTCACCCCTATGGTAGTCCATGTGTGCTTAAGTTTTACATATTCTGGAAGTAAGGCCTATCTCTCCCATGGGATAAAACTTGGGTACCTTTTTTCAATTAATTAGTGCTAATGGCAGATTGGGAGCAGATAGAGAAATTATTTTTTGTCCTGGGTCACATGATTATGAATGGCTCTGCTGTTTGGTTGTGTATTGCTGCCAGACTCTGAGACCAAAAATGTCTATGTGGGAAGAAAGAGGGTCTTCCTGACAAGATGGTCCGGGAGGAATTGTGCCCTGCCGTGATTAGATTTCAAAGGGGCCTGGTAGCAGCATACACATATGAACCTGACACCAGGCCTGCCCTTGCCTTTGTCACCATGGACAATTTAGAGCCAAACCCAGGGGAAAGTGAAGTACTGACAAGAACCAGTTCTGGGGGTAGGTCTGGGAATTTCCCCACACAAAGGTTGGCATCAGCTATAAATGTGGGACCTGCAAAACCTCTCATCAGAACTCTCCCAGTCCAGCGGAGGGGTCAGAAGGACTACCCTGCTGTCTGAGGAAGGACTGCCCAGCCGATTAAAGAAAGGATTGGACCTTGCTGCATTGAATCCAGGCTTCCCAGACTGATTCCACTGGACAGTTGGCTCCTGTGTGGTCTACAGGGACACTACAAGATTCCAGATGCTTCACTGCAACTTCCCAGATGACCAGCACCAATTAAGCCCTGTTGCTGGCCTCTGCTGGAGTAAATCCTGATCCCCAAGAGGTGCCCCCAGGGCCTAGACCGTTGGCTGGCCTCAGTGTGAATGCCTCCTGAAGAAAAAGTTCAAATACAATGTTTCGGGTTCCTCACAACCGCAAAGTGATTTCTTTGAGCTGAAAACCGACCGTCCGCACCGACAACAAATGTGAAGCTCCTGCGGGACCTGCTGATTATGCCGACATCGACTGTCTGTAACAAATATCAACGAAAGAGCTGCATTTTGCAATGACAGCCGGCAACAATTGCCAACATGAAGTTCCAGCAATGACTGACTCTTCGCACCAACAGCCTCCTCATTATGGCCACATAAACGGATATCTTCATGCACACTTTGAGAAAGTAACTCTTCAGCGGGACTAACCTGGTCACTGTCTCTGACCCATGCTTCATTGCAGTCAGCCTAAACTTGTGACTTTTCCTAAGTGTAGTGTGACCAGATAACTGTGAGTAGCGCTTTGTATTTTTTTTTTTTAAACAAATTTTTATTGATTTTACCCATCAACACACACACAAATGACAGCGGGTACTCCGGTTATAGCGCTTTGTATTTCTTGGTGTTTTTTTCACCTAAAATTTTACAATTGGAATTTTGTTATTTAATTTATGAGAAATTACTCTATTATTTACATTAGTTTAGGATTTTTCCTCGGTTGTGGTTCCATTTCATTACTGTGTGTGCTGGATAAGAACTTTAGACATTGCCTCTAAATTAAGCATAACTAAGCCTAACTGGTTTGGTGCCAAGCTACCCAGGAGTTAAGCAACGGTTTATGTATTGACTTTTATGGTCCACCCAGGCAGAGACTGAGTTTATTATTTGTGTGGGACTTCCACTCCACCTAACTAATAACACAATTTCTTACAGGAACATATCGTTTTGAATGCCAAATTAAATTATAAAGTCTACACCGTCCATAAACAATTTATTAAATATCCCTACTGCGACAGGCTAACTACGCACAGACACTAGACTGAGTTAGACAGTAGTTCCATTCACTCAGCCCACATTTGCATGCATGTGATCACAAACAATCAGTCAAGAACCTCTTACCCCAGCTGCGAGGCAGTTGACCTTTTCAAATATTCTGGGTATTGGTGGTTAGCACTGAAAAACATTTTATCAGTGCCTGGCGCTGAGTAATATTCACTTACATATTAGGTTCCAAAAACCAGGTAGAAGAAAAGCAAACATTTTAACAGGACTAAATGGGTCAAAAGTCCATTCCTCACAGGGGTCCTACAATCTATAGGCCTGACTGCTGGAGGGCTGGGCCAAACTGATTTCTATCCAGTCCTCGCAGGCTGCGCACAGGTCCAGCATGCCGCAAGAGATAATGAACTTGTAGGATTCGCCTGTGAGGTCCATTTCAGACTTCAGCATATCCACTCTTGTATTGTAATTAATTTTAAGGATGGTGCCACTAACCACTTTCATCACCTAGAAGAATCCTCCAAACCCAAGAACATTGACAAGATTTGGCTCTCACACTCAGAGCCCGAGCTACAAAATTACTAAATTCAGGGATTCTTTAGCACAAAAAGAGAGAAGAGACAGCAGCCTGGTCAACGACTTGCATGACGTTTTTATATTGTATTGACTGATTTTCATGTGTAATGGGGCAGTGAGAGTCAAAAGCTGAACAATGAAATGGCAAGAGAAACAGCTTGTATACTGTGCCTCAATCTATTTCCCTATTAGATTGTGGCACCGTTCATGTTCTCCTATACAAGTAAGAGCTAAAAGCACCCTCTGATAGAAGGTCCACTATTGTTTGACACAAAAATACATTACTGAATTTCATAGAGGTGTTGCCAATTGTATACATATATCAATTTTATACATATATCAATATCAATAGGTAGCTCTTGGTTCTTTTTGTATTTAAAGCGTTTTCCAATAAACACAATCCATACATGAAACAGGCAACCACATCTGGGGTAAAGTAAGCACTCCCTTAAGAATGACTTTCTAGGTAAGTAGGCAGACGGAGAGAAGGCTAGAGGTGAATTAAGATCTTTATATATGTGTGCCTGCATGCTAGGGTCCCCAGAACCAAATCAGACTAGGGTAAAAGTTGGGTTCTCCATCAATTATCATGGTAACCAATGTGCCTGCAGCTTGTAAGAAAACGGGGGCTTCATGTATTACTATGAATGCCGAGGAAGTCATGAACAACCTTATGAAATATATATTCTTTACAGATTTAATAATTTGACGATACTAAATTATTTTTGTTTGGTTACTCAATTTCTTTTTGTATCTAAATCCTTATTTATTATATAAATCATGACCTGTACATCTCTGCACCTAGACGCGTTTTGTTTCTCTTCCCTTGTTTAGCAAAATCATGAAAATACACTAAAAATAATGTATTCAACCAACTCATCAACTCTTCAATTTAAACAAACTAACTTTAAAAGTTCACAGTTTATCCCAAAAACACAATTTATCATTAAGCATAACTGTATCGGCTTGTATTTTTTTCTATTGAATTTCTGAAACAAAATGCTATCAATAGTTGATGAACTGTTTTAATACAGTAAGTTTAGTGTATTTTCATGATTCTTTTGAACAAGGGAACAGAAGTTTCTCAAAACGCGTAGAGATGTATTGATTGCAAAATATAGGCTAAATGATGATTTGTGTACAAAATGAAATTGAGAAACGAAACAAATAATAATTAAGTATAATCTAATGAATGCATCTGGAATTAATATATATTCCCAAAGGTTGGACGTGACATCCTTAGATATAATTCTGGATATTATGTTAGTACAATGTGGTTTCACACCAGATACATGTAGTAAGGTTCCTGCACTCATAATATAAAATATGAATTAGTGGAATAGGTGCTTGAGTATTATAATAAATATCATTATAATTGCAGCCATGAAAATACAGCAGTCTTGATGCCACACAAATGGGCACAGCTAAGAGGTTCATCAAGATGTGTAGCCTGTAAATCAGCAAAATCAGGATTTATGTGGGTGAAGTATAAATATATATTTTGTGGGGGCTTCGTCACGTAGAATATCTGTTACCTAAAATAACTACATCAGGTGGAAAGGATATACAGAGGCACATAGTGAGATCTTAAGATACCATTAGCTCTGGTACATCACATTCTATTTGCTTTGCTACTAAGAATACTTTACCAGGACTAACATTACTTCATAGTGATGTTTAACCACAGGTACTATATTGAGTGTCGTTACATCATAGGTAAGATTTGTTACATTTACAGTGGGAGTCACTACACAGCATGGGACATCACTTCTCAGATAAGTATAAGTAATTATTATTAAAACATGCTCATGGGGTTGTGGCCAAGCCTATGAAGATGGCAGACTTGTAATTGGAGTGCTCTCCATCCGGCCGCACATTGAAGCGAAACCCTTCCTCCAGAATCTACCCAAAAATTACACCATGGTAGCGGTTTGGCAGGCAACCAGCTCGATTGAGGACACAGAAACCATCTCTAAGAGCCTCCTAGTCCAACTAGTCAAGGAGATCAGAAACGATATCAAGAGGGTTAAGACAGACCCCCAGCATGACCATTGCACCGTCCCATGTGATTTCATCGACCTCAGGGAATGTGTGGACCAAACCAAACCAACACTAGACAAGCAATCTGAGGAATGCGAAACCCTACAGCAACGGATTCTCCAGCTGGAAGAAGCAGGAGAAGTATAAGTTGAGAAGTGTGGCTCAATGGTTAGAGCGGCAGACCCTGATGCAGAGGTCTAGCCCGGGACCAGGGTTCAATTCCCCGCCTCGGCGGGTCTTGGTCTCAAAATTCCACTGACCTGATAATTCTCGCCTCGGTGCCTATTCCAATCATGGAGTCCTACTCTGCAACTCTGGGCAATAGCTTGCTTAATCTCCACAACGGCCCCCACAACGCTAAGGATGCCTGGCCTCCACCTTGGGGGTGCCCAGGAGTGGACACCTCACAGGGAAAAGCCAGGATGGGTTCCACAGCGGTATTCGTACAAGCGCCTTGAGACCCTTGCGGGTGAGTAGTGCGCTATACAAGTATCAATTTACATTTATAAGGACCTGGAAAACAGCTCACGCCGCAACAACAATCAACTCCATGGAGTCCCAGCCACTCTCTTAGACACCGATCTCCCTCAATACTTCTCTAATGTCTTTAACGCTATCCTGGAACGCGATGCGGAAGCACCTATCCATATGGACAGGGTGGTGCCTCAACTCGGTCGAGAAGCACCTTCCAGATGTCCTCACCCACATACACCACTTCACAGATAAGGAGGAGATCATGTCCAAAGCTCAACAAGGGGGCCCTATCTCGGTTAAAGGTGCCCAGATACTTCTCTTTTAGGACCTCTGGCTACAACCTTTGCAAGGAGGTGCAACTTTATCCCAGTCACAAACTTCTTAATCTCCAAAGACACGAAATACTGCTGGACACACTCAATCCATATTGTCTTCACCTGGGAAGGCCGCTCATATCTTGGCCTCCTTCAATGAGGCTAAACGAATACATAACCTACAGATGGATGATCCGGGTAACAACCCCCACCACGGCAACTCAGACCACTTCCCGTTGCACTGGCTCCGGCTGGCAGAGATTGCTGGAGGGTGGGTGGCATCGCATTTCAAGTGCCACAGAGATCGCACGCAGCAAAGCCCAGCTCACAGAACATTTATGCAAAACCAACGAGCATGACAAACAGTCATCAATCTGATTGACGACAGGGGATGCCAGTAGCCCGACCTGCTCATGATGTACACTAGGCCCTTGAACTTTCCTTGCTACCATGCAGACACTGCTTCGGGTGGACCTTATGGATCTATCCCAGTTTTAGGTTGGTAGGTTGGTTGGTTGGTTTCCAAGGTTTGATTCTCTTTCTGGGAAGGGAGTGGGGTATTAGGGAACCCACCACACACCAACGCAGACCTACACACTTCTACGTGGCACCTCCCAGAGAAGAGACCTCAGATTCGCTTGATAAACCACTCCTGTCATGTCTGACCTTCCAACGTTCCTAACAGTAACCACACATATGTCATCAGAGGAAACAACCACGTCAAAGGAATCAGACGCGCAAAGCTCCTTTCCAAAAATCTCAAATCTCCTTCCTCTAGTAACCCCATCTCTAAAACGTCAATACATGCAGATTTTGATCCTAGAAACTGCCCATGCGTCCTCACACACAAAAATGGCATTCCAATCCTACTAGCCTGCTTTGCAACCTTCGCCGAAAGCAGACACGGATTCGGGGAGCAGGCCGGTGGGTGAAGGTTAACAGCCTTTTGGAGGTTAACACTGTATGCATAGCATCCATCTTTGCACCTATCACATGCCAGGAAAGGTTTTTAAGAGACTTTCTAGAGACAATACTAGCGTTCATAGAAGGCCCTCTAATACATTTGCGTTTTTAATATGTATGGTCCCATACACCTCCCACGATAAAATCACACCAGAGGAACACCAGCACTATCTGCAGAGAGGGATGCCAGGGTCAGTGATCTAGGGTTGGTAGATGTCTGGCATACATGCCACTAACGTAAAATAGAATTCTCTGCAGCACATCGTACATACCCTCGAATCAACCTCCTTCTCATAAATAAATGCCTCCAGCACACCCTGCTGGAGGCAGACCAACAACCTTAAATCACTCTCCGAGCACATCCCAATCACTTTACCCTTCATTGAGATGGAGTAGGGATACAACGCCATGGTCAATGGAATCTTAACGACTCCCTCCACTGTGACCTTGCTACAGTGGCAGTGATCCAAGAGACATTCACCAACTATCAGGTGCACAATAACACAGGGGACACAGAAAAATTAAGGTACTGTGGCGCCCTTAAGCAGTTGTTAGGAGAAACTTCATTCAGTAAGCCGTCAAGTTCAAGCGTGCATGTGACCTCACTAGACACCAACTGACCGTAGAGCTGGCGACTCTCAAACAACTTTAATGAATTGAATTCCCGAAGGTAAAGCACCGCACTCCGTTGTATTTTAGAGTAGACACTGTGATAAAGGTAAATTGGTGCTGTTTGGTGACTCCTCCTGAGTAAGAGGATGGTTGAATCAATTCTGTAGCGTTATTACTCTCAAACAACAACATAAATGCACACTCTGCAATTAACTTCGGCATATGGTTTTGGCAGTGCAGGGACAGCTACGTACACTTGAGCTAGATAGGACTAATTATATACGGACCCACAAAGAAGCACACTTCCACAAAGGAGGCAACAAGCTGCGCACCCAACTGGCTCACAAACTGCGTGCTCACCAAGCTTACAGACGCATAGGTGAAATCAAGATGGGTGACATCTCCCACACTTCAACTGAGGGCAATTTCAAAGCCTTATTGTCCTTTTATTAATCTCTCACCAAGTCAGACCCGATCTCGGCTGCTCAGAGAAGCGTTTGAAAATGTGTTCACCTGTGCAAGGTTCTCAGCAACCACGACTGCGGAACTCAATGCCCCCATCACCGCAACTGTGACCCTCACAGCCATTGGCAACTAAGGCTCTCCACAGCCCTTGGACCGCACATGCTTCTACCCCCCTTCAAACTCCTTCCGATCCTCACGTCCCCTTTCTACTCCCCAGCCATGGAGCGACAAGACTCCACCAGTATGACACAGGCGCCCTTACACTAATAGCTAAACCAGGCAAAGATTCTAAGCTTGGTCCTTTTTTATCACCCAATATACCTCCTGGGCATAGATTTAAAACGTCTTGTGAAGGTCCTCTCTAAATGCCTTGACACCCTGATTTCCAACCTGATCCATACTGATCAGGGATTATAAACTTTTTTTATTATAATCGGCTGCACAACTAACAATAAAACAAAACTAGTCCTTCATCTTATTGATGTCGCCTGGAAGAAAGGTAAGGCAGCTGTCCTCCTGACAGGATTGATTGAGGTATGCTCTTGGAGGTACTCCAACACTTTGGTTCAAATGACAGGGTTAGGGGATGGATCTGAACATTCTACAACAATCCCCAATTGAAAGTGAGGGTCAATGGGCATGCATCCACCCACATCCTGATTCAATGGGGCACTCAGCAGGGTTGTCCCTGTCCCCTCTACTATTTGATCGCTGCCTGGAACCCCTCCTCCAGAGCATCAGAAATAACCATTTGATTCACAGCATCTCTTTCTGCAAGTAAACCTTCAAGGTGCCTACATTTGCAAATTACATTGTACTTCTCCTTCTGCCCCCACATGGAGCCCCGATTATCTTCCCAGGCACTAATAACCCTCCTAGAGGAATTCAAAGCAGTGTCCGGCCTTTAGAATAATAGGACAAATCTGAGGGTCTGACCCTGGTGGGTGGGAATATCTTAACGGAAGCCCGCAGTGACGCGGTTCCTTATGGATAACCAACTATATCAGATACTTGGGCATGCATTTAACACCCAAACGTTCTATTTGTGCCAAGCTCAGCTTTGAATCCCTAGCACAAAACTAAAATATCTCTGTTGTCCTGGTAAACCACTTGCTTTCCTGGGTGGAATGCATCACAGCATTTAAAATAACCCTTTTGGCACTAATCATGTAACTCTTTCAAACCATGCCCTTACCAATCCCCAAGGAGGACACTGCTTGCCTCCACAGCAGCTTGCACACCCTACATTTGGGGTGGGAAGAAGCCCTAGACTGGTCTTCCAAATTTGCACCCAAAATCTCAGGGAGGGAGAACTGGGAGCAACACATTTACTTTCTCACTAATAGGCATCACAGCTATGCTACATGATTGAATGGCTTAAAAGAGAAACCGACAAACCTTGGTGCTTTATAGATCTGTACCTTGCCTCCTGACTGTTGGGTGAAATCCCCTGGGTCCCCAAAGCCTTGAGAGGTACACTTTTAGAACATCCCCTTGGTCACTGGAGCTACACTTAGGTCTGGGACTCAATCGCTACCAAGCGGAGCCACACTTACTTCCCCTTCTCTATCACACCTGCCTTAGACAATCCCAAATTCAGTTTGGGCTTTTCAACCCTTCTATATCTAGAGCCAGAGAGTCTGCAATTTGCCTCATAGGACCATGTAAAGACCTTTGAAGAGTTCAAACTTGATTATGAGATCCCTTAAGTCCAAGCGATTCCACTTCCTCCAACTCTTCCACCGGGTCTCACAAATGCATTAAACAACAAGCAACTGGGATCTCTCCCCTTTGAGAAGTTCCTCCAATGCCTCACTCCTTCAAAACACTTGCCTTCTCAAAGCCCAGACAGAAATACTTAAAACCTCATACCAGTGGGGGGGGTGGCTAGCTGACGACCAAGATGGCTGTCCTGGGGTAGAGCTCCGGTCGGCCACCGGCTTATTCCCGGCTAACAGCCGTTAAATTGATCCGATTGCCCGCACTCTACTAGGACAGAGGAGCGCCTCGAGCTGCGGATTATTTTGAGCCATCTCTGCATCTATTTGGACGCCGATCGCCGACGCCAGAGCCATTTAAGGTCAGACCTAGCCGTGACAACGTACAACCTTCGTTAGTGCCAGTGACCGCGCCTGAAAGTCGACCGCGGCCGTCAGATCCCATCGCCGGGGACCAGCGTTACTTGACCGCATTGGCCAGACCCAGCAATCAGCGCTGACTACTCTGGACTGTTGGTGAGTGGCGAGAGCCCAAGGCGCCGTGTTCGCTGTGCCCGGGCCGACCATATCGTACTGAACATCACGGCAGTTCCTGCCGGGGGCCCAGGTGAAGTCTGGACAAATGCCTCAGGACCCTGCACAGTAGCACTGAGATCCACGGGCATTAGGAGGGCATCTCGCTCGTCTCCAGGCAGGTCGCACCCCACGCCGCGCAGCTCCACCTGACTGCGCCTGTGTCTCTGCCCAGCTGCCGCTGCTGCTGAGGGTGTTCGAGGCCAGCCTCCACCCGCAAGCAACCACCTGCGCCTCATCCCTGGTGGCCAGTGGTAGGCCGTAGGTTTGCTTTCCTGTTCTAGACTTGTATTTGTATTGTATTTTGTATTGTGCCCCATTTGCTTCTGTGACCGTCTTTTATTATATTTTGTATTTGGCTATCTGCTCCTGTGACCGTTTCTTCCCGCTTGCTATTCTCTGCCATTTTTCCCGCTGCTGCGTCCCCGCTCGACCATTAGTCTTTCCCCCCTCCCAGCTGCTCCTCCCTCCCACCTCCCCTTCGTATGGCGGCCGTGCCGATGGCGCGCCTAAGGCAAGCCCGTCTGCGCCCGTCCGCGCCTGGACCGCGCCCAGCGCCAGAACCCTTGGCCCCCGCGAACACCACAACACCCGACTCCGCTATGTTGCCAGCACCCTCCACACACTCAACCCCGGACGAGAACACACCTGCTACCAGGCCACCCCGAAGCGTACCCAAGGACCCTTTACCTGCCAGAACTGTGGCTTCACCAGCATCCGGCGCACCAAACCACCAACTAAAGAACCCAACCACCTCTGATGCATCCTTCTCAACACCCGCTCCGCCCGCAAACACGCCGTCGAACTCTGGGACCTTCTCGACGCTACCTCCCCTGACGGAAACCTGGCTGGACCCCGCCTCAGCACGCAACATCGCCATAGCCTTCCCGGAAGGCTACAAGATCACCCCGAGGGACTGTACCAACAGAATAGGAGGAGGAATCGCCATTGTTCACAGGAACACCCTCAGAGTCTCGACCAACACCGACGACATCCTCAGCACCGCCGAACACATGCACTTCCAGATCCACACCGATCCCAACACCACAGTCAGAGGAACCCTCGTATACAGACCCCCCGGACACCAACCACAGTTCAGCGACTCCATCGCCGACTTCGTCAGCACACACGCCCTCGCCTCCACGGACTATATCCACCTCGGAGAGCTGAACTTTCACCTCGAGAACAACAACGACACCAACTCCACCACCCTGATCGACAACCTCGCTAACCTCGGACTCAGACAGCTTGTGACAACACCCGCCCACGCCGCCGGCCACACGCTCGACCCCATCTTCACCGCAAGCCCCCACGTCTCCTTCAACCACACCACTGAACCCCACTGGACCGACCACCACTGCATCCCCTTCACCTTCAGGAAACCCACCACGCACCACCGCACCCAACAGATGCCTCGACGCTGCTTGAGCAAAGTCACCGAAGACCAGCAAACCACCACCCTCGCCCAGAGCCCACCCGCCGACTCCACCGACCCCGACACCGCCGCCCGCAACCACAGATAGAGGATTGACGACTGCGCCAACACCCTCGCCCCACTCAAGACATCCTCCAACAGCCACAACAGCAAGAAAGCCATCTGGTTCACTGAAGACCTCCAGGCCTCCAAACGAACATGCTGAAAACTGGAGAAGAATTGGCTCCGCGAACGAACACCGGACAGCTACGCAGCCCACAAGAACGCCACCCGCAGACACCATCACCTCATCAGATCCGCCAAGAGGGCCTCATTCAAAGACCTCCTAGATAACGCACACAACAGCAAAGAGCTCTTCAACATCGTGAAGGAACTCTCCAGCCCCAGCTCCAACACCAATGACATCCCGCCTACACAAGACCTGTGCGACTCGCTGGCCACCTTCTTCCACCGCAAGATCTCCGACATCCATGACAGCTTCAATGCCACGACCCCCCCGACAACCACCGCCCCCACGACCACCACCTGCACCAACCGCCTGCTCTCCTGGACCAGCATCAAGGACCAGGACACCAGCGAGATCATGAACACCATCCACTCCAGATCACAGTTAGACCCATGCCCTCACCACATCTTCAACAAAGCCAGCACAGCCATTTGCACCCCATCTCCGGAAAGTAATCAACATCTCCTTCGAGACAGCAACCTTCCCGGAAAGCTGGAAGCACGCCGAGATCAACACCTTACTTAAGAAACCCAAGGCGGACGCCAAGGACCTCAAGGACTTCCAACCCATCTCCCTGCTCCTGTTCCCGGCGAAGGTCACGAGAAAATCGTCAACAAACAACTGACCCAATACCTTGAGGAGAACAGCATCCTGGAGCCGCCAGAGATGACATCAGGACCCTGCTAGACAACGGAGAAACAGCGGACCTCATCCTCCTGGACCCGTCAGCCCTCCTGGACCCGTCAGCCGCGGTCTGCCACCACACACTATGAACACGCCTACACGACGCCGGGATCCAAGAGAAGGCCCTGGACTGGACCACATCATTTTTCTCCGGCAGAACTCAGAGCGTCCGCCTTCCCCCCTTCCGCTCCAATGCCACGAGATCATCTGCGGCGTAACCCAGGGCTCATCCCTCAGCCCGACGCTGTTCAACATCAACATGGCACCCTTTGCCCACGTTGCCCGACAGCACGACTTCAACATCATCTCCTACGCCGACGACACCCAGCTGATCTTCTCCCTCACCAAAGACCCTCACACCACCAAAACCAACCTCAATGAAGGAATGAAGGCCGTTGCCGAATGGACGAGGAACAGCCGCAGAATCTTCAAGTAGGTCCCCACCGAAACAAGAAGAACAGTCACCCAGGCCCTCGTCACCAGCAGGCTGGACTACGGAAACGTCCTCTATGCAGGAACGTCAGCCAAGCTCCTGAGACAGCTGCAACATATCCAGAACGCCTCTGCACGTGTGATCCTCGACATCCCCCGCCGCAGCCACATCACACCCCACCTGAGAGACCTGCACTGGCTCCCTGTCAACAAGAGGATAACCTTCAAGCTCCTCATCCATGCATACAAAGCACACCAGAACACTGGACCAGCATACCTCAACAGACGACTCAGCTTCTACACCCCCACCCGCCAGCTCCGCTCCGCCGGCCTTGCCTTCACCACAGTCCCCGCATCCGAAGAACGACCACCGGCAGCAGATCTTTTTCCCACCTCGCCGCCAAGACCTGAAACACCCTCCCCACCAACCTACGGCAGACCCAAGACCTACCGGCCTTCAGAAGACTCCTCAAGACCTGGCTCTTCGATCAGTAGCAGCTCTCGCCCTCCCCCAGCGCCTCACGACACTCACGGGTATGTAGTGTGCTTTACAAGTGACCTGATTGATTGATTAATTGATTGATTGATTGATCTTTCCCACATCTGTTCCCTCCCTCCCCCCCTCTTGGAGGTTTGGCCCCATTGGGAGTTGAGGGCACGGATTGCTAGCTAAAAAAGGAGACATCCCCCCGTCCTCTCTCGCACTCTAAACTTGAGGTACATTACCGCCGTGCGGAGAATCGACGGGGCCTGGGTGACGCCTGCCTAGGTCTTGGATGCCGCCATTTTGGGCCACACGCGGTCCCTCGCTGTAGAGGCTTGGGTCCAACGATAGACCTACATCTCGCCCGCTGCCGTGCTTACGCAGTCCCCGACGCCTCGAGTTTCAATATCTCCTGATTAGAGAGGAGGTGCAGGACACAATGGCCACACAGAGGGTCCACATCGCGTTTGGAGTCGGTGGTCAAACAATTACAGACCCAGACGACTGACCTAGAAGCCCGACTGGTGGTTTACGAAGGGCGCACAAGAAGAAACAACGTGCGCATTTTAGAAGTTCCTGAACAAGCGGAAGGGCTGGCTACCGAAATGTTTGTGGAGGATTAATTCAAAATCCCTTGCAACTATGGTCCCTCTCCAACTACTTCTCCGCCGAACGCGCCCACAGGGTGCTTGGAGGCCTCCGATGCCGGTCGCTCCCCCTCACCCTATCCTGACGCGAATCTTCAATTTTCGCGATCGCGAAGTTATCCTCCAGGCCGCGAGGAACAGACCAGCCTTAAAATTTGAGAACTCCAGTGTAACCTTTTTTCCAGATTTTACTTATAAGGTGCATCTTAAACGTCGCTCTTTTCTAGAAGTTAAAGGTGCTCTCAGGGGACACAATTTGAAATACACCATGCTCTTCCTGGCGGAGCTACGTGTGCAGGTCAACGGCATGTCCCTCTTCTTCCAGTTCTCTGCGGAGACCTGGGACTGCTTTGAGGGGTAGCGATCTTCTCCAGGATGGGACACTGATTCCCAGGATCATCCATGCGACTCCGAACGTCATCCTATGAAGATTGATTGAACTCAGATGGTGCAGGTATCGTTCCACTCAACACAAACTGGGTTTCATTTCTTGTCCTTTGTAACTTGTCACGTCCTTGACTATGTCCCTTGGTCTCATTCCTGGGTTGTTATAGATAAAAATATTTTATTATTTGCGCACTGGACACTGTGTATTTGTTTCCTTCATGAGCAACATTTCAAGACATTTGTTTCATTGGGACTGGACCCCTCGAGGAATTGGGAGGGATGGGTCTTGCTTTTTGAGGCGCTTGGGGATATGATCTTCCTTCCTGACATTATTTGGTTCTCTATGTTCTATTCTGGGCAATTACAATGCTTCCGTGGAGGGAAGAGGGCAGAATCTTGGGACACATTGGTTGTGTAGTGTTTCCCTTTAATTGGGTTCTTTATGGGTACTCAAGTGCTCTGCAAATTGGGGTGGTGGCAGTTCTGAGTCCACGTTGCAGTGGGGCAGGGCAGTTGGGGTGGGGGTTTCCAGGGGGTTTTATTAAGGGGCTTTTTGGCCAGAATAGTCACGTAGGGCTTCCGGTACCTGGGTGTAATGCTTGACGCGGATGTTGCCTCAGAAGTACCAAGGAAGTGATGCTCAATCCACTACTTCCCCTAACCCGTTCACCATATGCCAGAATCGAATTATTGGACACAAATAGTGATGCCCGTCAGGGGAAAACAGGGAAACAAAACAAGGTAAGTAGGGGAGAACACAGGTTTCTTCAAACACAGTTGGAGTGACTGTCAATCCTGGGGAACCAATCCACCTCTGTAAAACTGTCTCCTAGATGTAAGAACAAAGAACAGAAGTTAGTGCAATTTTTGTTGGCGTGTATTAGATAATATAGGAGGAGTGAAAAATCTGCGTACTGTTTAAAGTGTAGAGGGTGGCACGGAAATGGAAGGAGGACTGGTCTGGTCTGGTAATCAGGAATGAAATAACTCTGTGTACCCTGCAATAGCACCAGAATGATTAGCCTCGAGACTTGCACTATACTATATAATGTAGAAAATATAGCTCTGAGCCTACCTGTATATTTTGTAGGGGAAAACCAAAAAGCTAGAACTAGAATCAATACTCCTCTAGTTCCAGGAAACATAAACCTAAGCTGGGACTAGTATCAATACTCCACTGGTCTCAGCGAACTTGAAAGGAAGAACCTTTTGCTACAGACAAAAAACTAAACTGAGCACGAGCCAAGAGGTCCGTGGGGGATATCTCAGAAATAAAACAGAACAACTGCTGATCCCTTGTAGTAGCAGGGATTAGCAACAGGCACTCAAAATAGAACAACGTTCCGAATCGAAAGTGTTATAACCCATGAAACCACAATAGGTCGAGAAATAGACTATGGCGTCTGAAACGAGCAACAAAGTTGTGTACCAGAGCGGTAATGACCCGACGCCAGCCGCAGACCCGACGGGACCCGCTAAACGCCACCACCGTGACCCGGACACAATAACTCAGGACCCCGGAACCGGAAAGGAACGCAAAGCGTTCTAGGAATGGACGGGAGGGACTAAATGCCGGGGAAGGTGCTCACGCGCATGCTCGGCTCTTCGCGCATGCGCAGCATACCTTGACAACCAACTGGTGGCTGTTCTTGCCAACCACGACCTCGGCTGCAAGCACGACAGTACACCCCTCCTACTCCCCCTCCGACAGGTTTGGGCTTATTGGGATAACGTCTGTGAAAGAGGCGTAACAAACGGGGAGCATGTACCTGACTCGCAGGTTCCCAGCTGCGCTCCTCAATGCCATAACCCTTCCAATGTATAAAAAATTCCAATCTGCCTCTACTTCGTCTGGAATCAATAATGTTCTCCACTTCGTATTCTTCCTCTGAATCCACAGTCACAGGACTCGGTGTGGGTGGGAGACGAGTACCAGGCTCAACGGGTTTAAGGAGGGATACATGGAAGACTGGGTGTATTCTCATAGACGAGGCAGGTCAAGTTTTATAGCTACAGGATTTACTACTTGAACAACCTGAAAAGGTCCTATGAACTTAGGTTTAAATTTACATGAACCTCGTAGTGTAATGTGTCTGGTAGACAGCCAAACTTTGTTCCCTGGCTGATAAGCGGGTTCTGGTGTTCTATGTGCATCTGCGCCTTTCTTGTATGCCACCTTTGCTTTATCCAAATTATCCTGTATGGATGTATGTACTGTTTGTAAGTGTTGGACCAATGTAGTGACTGCTGGAGTGTTACAGGTAACTGACAGAGGAATAGGTAAGACCCTGGGATGGAAACCATGGGATCCGTAGAAGGGAGTAAACAACGAAGAGAAATGATGGCTGTTGTTATATGATAGTTCTGCTAGCCAAATGATCTCATCCCAATCCTGACTCGTCTGAATAAACTGACATCTCACGAACTGTTCAAGGCTTTGATTGACGCGTTCTGTTTGTTCATCCGTCTGAGGATGACGGCTAGAGGACAAACGAACGTCAATCTGTAATAAAGTGCATAAATGCTTTCAAAACTTGGAGACAAATTGCGCACCCCTATCCGTGATAAGAACAAAAGGGATGCCATGGAGTCTGATAATGTTCTGTAGAAAGACCTGTGCAAGAGTGACTGATGTAGGAAGGCTAGGTAGAGGAATGAAATGCGCGAATTTAGTAAATAGATCAACTACTACTAATAATGTGGTATTCCCCTTCTTAGTACGTGGCAATTCCACAATGAAGTCCATAGACACGGTGTGCCATGGGCCCGGGGAGTAGGGATAGGACATAAAAGACCTACGGGTTTCATATGAGAAGCTTTGCCCTGGGCACAAACAGCACACGTTTTGACATACTCTTGTACGTCCTGATTCAAGGTCGGCCACCAACAGTAACGTTTCACCAGTTCAATAGTCTTCTTATACCCTGGGTGTTCAGCTATTTCTTGTGTATGATACCAGTCCAACACTCTTTGTTGGGATTCAGGAATGTATAATCCTCCCGGCACATAATGTAATCCCTGTTTCATTTGGGTAGTCTGGGATTTAAGGAATTCAATTGCTTCCGGGCACTGTTGTGCTTTAGCTACCTCCTTAAGGAATTGTTCTTCTGCTGTAATTACTCCTATGATTTTGTTGGTATCTATGATGGTGGGAGGATGTTCGTCTACCGGGGGATTTTCATAACCTAAGCGGGATAAAGCATCAGCTTTTCCATTTTTCTTTCCCGCCCTGAAGTGGATTTTGAAGTCATAACCACTAAAGAATTGAGTCCATTTAAGTTGCCTCATGGACAATGCCTTAGTGGTCTTGAGATACTGCAAATTGCGATGATCTGTTATGATGGTAACTGTTTATTTGGTACCTAATAGATACTGCCTCCACTCCTCCAATACCGTCTTTATTGCAAGCAACTCTCTTTCTCCAATGGCATAATTAATTACTGCTGTAGTGAGTTTATGTGAATGATAGGCCACAGGATGCAGTTCTCCTGTCTCTGGGTGGGCTTGTGATAATACTCCCCCTACTGCCACTTGGGAAGCATCAACCTCCACCACAAAGGGGCTCTGTTGGTCAGGATGTCTAAGAATGGGGGCAACAGTAAAAGCCGTTTTCAAAGCGTTGAAGGAATTCTCGGCTTCAGATGACCACTCGAAAGGCGTGTCTTTCTTCAAGAGTCTGGTGATTGGTGTTACAATCTCTGAGAAATGATCTATAAAACGCCTATAAAAATTGGCGAAGCAAAGGAAACGTTATACGTCCTTAACCAATGTGGGTGATGGCCATTGTATGACTGCCTGTACTTTGTGAGGATCCATTTCCAGTCCATGTGCTGATAATATATACCCCAAAAAGGCCACTTGGGACCTTTGAAAAAAACATTTATCTAGCTTACAGAACAGGAAATTGTCTCTCAGTCTTTGTAACACAGATTGGACCTGGTTTATATGATCCCCCAAAGTAGCGGAACAGAAGAGTAGATCATCTATATATGCAATGACACACTTGTCTAGCAGATCTTTCAGTACATCATTTATGAAGTACTGGAACGCAGAGGGAGCATTACATAGCCCAAAGGGCACTACCAAATATTCGAATAGTCTGAATTTGGTGCAGAACGCCGTTTTCCACTAATCTCCTTCTCTTACTCTCACAAGGTGGTATGCCCCTCTCAGATCCAGCTTTGTGAAATATTTAGCTGTCTTCACCTGATCTAAAACGGAGGAGATGAGCGGTAACGGATATCTGTTTTTGATCGTCACTGCATTGAGAGAACGGTAATCTATACAGCAACGCAGACCGCCCTCCCGTTTAGGGATGAAAAAGAGAACGAACGAAGCAGGGGACCTAGAGACTCGGATGAACCCGAGATCCAGCATTTTATCCAGATACTCTCTTAAGTAGATGTTCTCTTTTTCTGTTAAAGCATACACTCTGCTGGTTGAAATACGAGCCCCTGCTTGTAGATCTATTCTGCAGTCGTATACCCTATGAGGGGGTAAACTGGTTGCTTTCTTGGCATCAAAGATCGATAAATAGGTGTGACATACCTCAGGTAGTGTCTTATCAGGTTCCTCCACATTATCCTCCATCCTAGTCAAAGCCTTCTCACAGTCTACGGGGATTATCGTGGGTCTAAGATCTGCAGTATCCGATGTTACTGTACTTATGCTAGATACAACAGAGGTTGAAGCTTGCTTGTGTAGATGGCATGATGTGGGGTTGAATACTATCTGTCCTGTTTGCCAGTCGATGGCTGGATTATGTTGCCTTAGCCAAGGAAGTCCTAACACCACCGGGAATTGAGGTGACTGGATAATGTCAAAGCTAAGGGTTTCCCAATGGGTATTTGCTATGACTACCTCTAGTATCTCAGTGGTATGAGTTATGGGGCCAGATTTCAATGAACTCCCATCAATGGTGTCACAGAACAGACAGGTAGGAACCCCAACAAGTACGGCGTTGCCACTAACCTGTCTTTTCTTGCCCGCGGGGACCACAGTCTGAAGAGAGACCTCCCAATTCCCTTAAAATGCCAACCCTCCCAATGTGGCAAATACACCGGAGAAAGATAGCACTCCGGGTGAAAAGAGAAGGGGACAGTATAAGGAAGATGTTGTCTCTGGGGCACCCTCTAGGTCTGGTCTTGCGTGGCTCTGCGCAGCTAGGAAAACAAAGGACACCGTTACTCTGCACAGAAGACGAGGTTTAGACAAAGACGTATAAGGTGTACTTATGGAAACACTCACTGGATGCCCCACAGCGTTCGATGCTGGATCTTCGGTGGGAGGATAAGGAACACGAGCGTTAATCCTCTGGCTGTTACCGCACAGAACTCAGTGGACTGCTCGGTAGTTCGGGCGTAGACAAGGCGTCACTGTACTTACTGAGAGCTCCTCAGTGCCGTATTAGTTTCTAGCCGGGCGGGGATAGGTAGACCGGGAAAGTACTCCGGTACTTTAAACAAACAAGGTCAAAGTAACTAACAATAGAAACAATGTTTTTAGCACGGCCGTGCTAGGCTGGGTCTTACCTCCAATGTCAGCGGGAAGGCAAGCGTCCGCGGTCTCAGCTGTGTCTCCTCAAGTAGCGGGAAGGCAAGCGTCCGCGGTCTCAGCGGTGTGTCCTCAAGTAGCGGGAAGGCAAGCGTCCGCGGTCTCAGCTGTATCTCCAGGTAGCGGGAAGGCAAGCGTCCGCGGTCTCAGCTGTGTGTCCTCAAGGAAGTGGGAGGTCGGGAACAGGCTCGGAATCTGGTACGATTGACAAGCACCTCATACTTCCGGGGAGGCGCTTAAATACCACTCCCCCATTCGCCGGTTCCGGACTGCTAGAGCCCAGGTCGTTCTGGGAGTTGTAGTGTTGTTGCGTCTTCAACGCCCCGCCTTATGCCTGATGCTCAGAATCGCTACAAATGGTATATACCTCCTCTATCAATTTCTTCGGAATGTTGGAAAGGTGATTTTCTTGTGCCAATTGACCATCCATAAAATTACCGGAAGCTCCGGAATCAATCATTATGGAGACATCCAGTTGGTGAGTATTCCATTGCAACAAAGAAGGTACAAAAAAGTGGCTCTGCATATGTGATAAGGAGGAGACTATAGATCCAGAATGACCCGATGTCTTAGTCTCTCTTGGCTTCGGGTCCTCTAGTTTTCCGACTTTCTAGATTGCTTAGGCTTAATGGACAGTCCAAGGCAGATAATGTACTAACTTTATGTTGTATCGGAGTGATCCTAAATTTCACAACTTTATTGTGGGCATAGCCCTTAAGACAAATTAATTCAACTGTGAACACCTGTTTCACTCCATTAATACGGTCCTTCAAAATAGCGTGCTCAACAATTATTTCTTGGTTGGGTGTTCTCTCTAGATAAAAATGATATGAAGGACATATTGATGCATACACTCCAAAATTGGCTCAGCCATCACTTCGTTGGATCACACCCAGCCAAAGGAAGACAGCGAGGTATCCACAATGCACAATTCCTTTTCTGCCACATGAGGCATTCATTGTATTCAAATAGTGCTTTGCCAAAGCTGTGAGCTCCAGGCTTTTGCGGAGATGCTCACATTCAACAGAAAATCAGGTAAGCAAAATAACATTTTAGTTAGCAGAATCACATTTTTGTAAGTATTCACCCTCGTAGTGCTGAGTCAAGTACACTTAGTGACACTTACTTGAGACAAAGTTGTTTTCTAAAAAAAAAACGCTGCACCTTTTATACATATATTCTTTAACTTTAATGTTTTGACCCAAAGCTTGTTCTGATCAGCTCCTGACTTGTTTGCCCCTGTGGCTGACCAACTTGTCACAAAATGAATTAATAAAGTCATAGGAGCGTGAGAGTTGATTTTCCATTAATAAAAAGCATTGTGGACTGGCTTAAGCTAACATTAGATTGTGTTCACACTGTTCTCCATCTTGCCTCAACGTCACAATATACCACATGATGACTACTGCTGATATTGTTTATAAATAAAGTATTACTGATGATTGTATGACTATGCAGAGAGAGTACCCAGAGATGTTTCTCACCGTACTATATCATAGACGCATCCGATCGTCTCTAGCTCTTGTTCAAACAATGTAACTGAATCTCTCCCAGCCTGAGAAAATTCTCGAATGTATTTTGTAATCAAATATTTCTTCTAGCCTGTTTACTATTTGTACAAAATCATGAGAACCATTTATTCCTACAGAATGAATGCACATTGTTGTCTAAAGCACTATAAAATGACGTGGCTTTTTGTAACTGAGAGACTCTTTTGCCTGATCCAGAAGGCAAATCTATGTCAGATTTCACTTAAAACTGTACTGAGTTCTTTGTACTTATGACTATATGTTTTGCTGCTAACTTACGTACCCATGCAAACTTTTCCTACCTGTTTCAAGAGATGGCTTCAGTCGGGGAGCTCTAAAGTTCGTATCAGGACTGCCCCGCTCCTGATTCAAGTTGTTGGCATGACCCATAAGTGAGAGGATAGACATTGATCTATGCCCTGACCGGAGGAATGTACTGAAAATTAGTAAGGTCTATTACCAAGCACAACCTGACCAGGGTTATCCCCAGCCAGCCAGGTAATAACAGACAGAGCTTGGAGCTCAAGCATCCACATAAAACCACATGAAAATTCCGAAACAATTAGAAGATTCCAATTTATGGGCCTTATTAAGAGTTTGGCAGTGCGGGAAGGGACCACCCCGCTTAAGCATGCCAAACCCATGTAGGAACCACCCGCCAGATCAGGAGTTTTCTCTTTTCTGCTGGGTGGTCCTTTGGCATTCCCAGATCGGTGCTGTGAAATAGGCACGCAATGGGAACATCAAAGGCAGTACCGAAATTTTAAGGACTGCTGCAGTCGATGCCATGCAGGTATTGGTGTGAATGCACACAGGGAGGCAATGTTGTACCCTCCTGTGTGCATCCACATGGCGTGCTATGAAAGTGGTAAAGCCATGAAAGGTTTGGTGGTAAGGAAATTTGTGATATGCTAGCGGTGCCGCAGAGGTCCTACCAAGCATATTGTGGCCTCAATACCGCCGATCCACCCTTGCATTGGTCCCAAGGCAGACCGACTACCCTGGTCGTAATGGGGCTGTGATGTATTCCTATAGGTACTGCATCGATTCCCCTATCCCTGACCCTGGTCTGGTTAATAATTAACTAGCAGCCATCCAATGGTGCAAAAACCGTTATCTGATTAAGCCACACCACGGCACAGAAGCGCGTTATCTGATTAGGTCATAACGCATGCCATCTAATTAGACAAGCGATATTCCTCCAGCCCCTGATAAGGCATACGGAGTTCTCAAAACAAATCAAACCTAGAGCGACCTGGGAAATTCCCATAGCCATTGTTTTGATTTCACCGAGAACTTCAGCAAAAGAATGTGCGAACGAGCCCGTTCATATGACATCCTTATTGACGTATATATGTCCATCCTTACGTCAATCTCGGCACCTTTCAGGTATAAATATTACCGACATTGCCTTAAGCAAACACATGCGGTGGTGACGAGATTGGAGCAGCGAGACGTGCCGAGGAGCCCAGCAGAGAGCGAAGCCCACAGGCGCTGCCTCGCCTTCCTGACGTGCTGAGAACGAGACGCTGCCTTTCTCCTGCTGAGAAATCCAGCTCCGGCGCTTCCAAGCAGCCCTCGCAGGCAGCTGGAATATCAAGACCTGGGATAAGAGATACCAGCCCTCCATCATTCTAGATCTCAGGTACAGAACTGAATAACCCCTTGCAGAGAATTCTCGAGTCAGTCCCTTGGCAAAACAAACTTAACTTAAACTGCTACTTATCTACTCCCGCCCACGTATTAGGCTTAGGTCAGGTACACTGGGGTAGGCGTGGTTAGAAGCACCAGTTGAGTATGATTAGTCAAATGTATATATGTATGTATCTATTTTATCCATTTTAAAGTATCATATGGCTTAGAAACCATATCAATGCTTTTACAGTATTATTTTATAATTCTGTCTTTACTGTATGCACTTTACTTAACTATAAGTATTACAATAATAGCGATTCATTTCTCTTGTATGAGAAAGGAGACTGATCAATAAATAACATCTTTTATTGAACACGCCCGTCTCTTCCTTTTCTCTACAATCTGGTGAAACTAAGAATGCACTGAACTGACTGAGTAAAATAAGTTGTCTTTTGTTTTCACACGACCCTAGAGATACACTCTTGATTAGGGGAGAGCAAAGTTGTCATGTTCTATGGTTGTCAGAAACTAAATCCCTTCTTGTCTATCCAGGGAGGTTAAACTCCTCCTTGTCTATTCGAGAAAGTTTCTAGTGAACTCTGAGCTAGCTGGCAAACACAAAACTTTAAGTCTAATATCGTCGGTAGAAGACCTAGTTAACCTCTGCCCTAGGTCTATACTATTGAAGATATTATTCCAATGCACAGAGCCTATTGGGATAATAGGAACTACACTACATGGCGCCCAACCGTTTGGATAGGCGATAAAACTAACGCAAGACATTAGAGTAACTCAGTCGTGCTTTTTCACACAGAACCCCTTTTTTCCCATAATACTCCAAAGACGTCTGGAGTGGGTGAAAGGTCATATCCGCCAAACCTCGCAGGAGGAGACTCCTATGTATGGTTCTTGGTTTATTCAACGTTGAAGGATACACTGTTCCAAAATATTGTGCATCTAATCTTTGTTTCCATAGAAACCTGATCTGCAAACAAACAGAATAACCTTCCTGTCAGTAAAATGACAGAAAGTGAAGAAGAAAGGGAGACAGTTAGAATAGCAGCTGAACTCCTAGTAGCAGACAATACTCTGCTGCAAAATGACCCGGATATAATACTCTTCCCGGTCAACATAAGAAAATCTATAACCTTAAAACTTATAGAAAATGGACTGACACCAAGAGGTGGTACAGTCATATTCGTAATCGAGGCACATGAATATCGGCAGACAGAGATATTCTATTCATGGATAAACTTTCCAGCAGCAAACGCTGTAACAAAGGACTTCCACTATTACAAAATAGAGGAACCTCCTAATGAGTACACTCCTTTCGAGGAGGTGGAAATACCACTCAAATTCCAAGAGCACCTGCTCTTGTTTCATGGCGCCCTAAAACATAATAATCACATCACCAGGCTCGGTCCACTAGGTAGACCAGGAGCAACGTGGCCGGTCCTAGCCGTATACACACCACATCCAGACATTGAAGAAATGCCTGCACCAGATCTTTTAGCACAGCTAAAACAATTAATAAAAATACATATACAATTAGTCCAATATGTAATGCGGACTTCAACAGTCCAACCAGCAATTAAAATTCCACAGCTGACCGCTCATCAGGGGAACACAAATAAAATTACACCACAGAACATACAGTCCTGTCTAGGTAAAGTACCCGCAAAACGGGAACAAATTCCTTTCTGGCTAGCACAAAAAATCACTCAAATAGAGGCGGTGTTTCCAGATACCACCCCTGTTGAGAAACATAGGATTCTGACTATCTGTCTTCCAATGGGAATCGCACCACATGTGGAGGACTGTGACACTTGGGGAACAGTCTTTGCTTCCATTTACACAAAAACACATGGTGTACCATCCATGTCAGTAATACCAGATGTGCTAAAACAGATTCAAGATGAATACGGTCCAGAACCCGCTTTAACTCTCGGTATGAAATTACTGAAAGACTTCAAGCAGGTCTCTGCAATATTGTTAGCCAACATAAAGGGAGAAGCAGTAAATGTGGCGATTCGCCAGAGGTTAAAAGAGACAAATATAGCAGACCAACCATCTGAAATTGCCAGAATCATAGATAAAAACCTATGAAGAACTAGGAAGAGATAGTTTGGGTGGAATACCAGTGAAACCCCAACTAGTTGGAAGTCCTGAAAAGGTATTTATTAAAAATAATTTAAACACTCAAAAAAAGAGCTGGGATGGAAATAAACAATCCAATCCTAAAGAAACAAGCATTTACAATGCAACGGTTTCGCCTTTTCAAAAGTTAAAGCTATTGGCATTGTAAATGACAAAATTTGTATTTATTTGTTGGTTTTGAAAACAGATAAATAAATGGCATTGTCATTTACATTGCCAATAGCTTAATCTCTCGCAAGTGTGAGACCTATTTTACCCTACTGGACGCGCTCAGCAGACAGCAATTACTACCACACACACACACACACCCACAGACACCCAGAGCCACAGACACCCAGAGCTACACACACACAGCCAGCCACACACACCCAGAGCCACACACACACACACACACACACACACACCCAGAGCCAAACACACACACACACCCAGAGCCACACACACACACACCCAAAGCCACACACTCTCAGTTCCTTAGGTTTCCAGCAGTGCCCCTGTGGGCATGACCCTGGGAGGTAGTTTCCAGACGCCCCTAGTTACCTGGCTGATGCATGAGAGCGGGTTGCAGGACCCATGGTATCATTGAACGGTGAGGGGGCAGTAAGGACCCTCCTACACACACAGCAGTTCAGCCCTAGTTGTTCTTTAGACGCTCGCCACTGACGTCTGATTCCCCTCCCCTCCCAGGCAGCCTGGACCCACATGCACACACACACTATGGAGGCGGTGGGCCTGCTCCACACCTACGCAGTGATTAGTAGTGTAGACCCGACCCTACGCTGCCACTCACAATGTGATGCGCCCCCCCCCCCGCCAGCACCTGACAAGCTGACACACTTAGGAGGAGCCAGCTCATTGAAGCCCAGGGCTCAGTCTTCTGTCAGAGACGCGCACAGCCTGCATGCCCGGTGCCCCTGCCCCTCCGAGTCCCGGACTCTCCCTGGAGGAAGTTACGACACTTCAAAGGAACCGATGTGAAGTGCCGCTGCACCGTACCGGCGAGTGAGAAAGGGGGATTGCTCCTTTGCTTATTTGACTGCAAAGGCTTGGTACCAGCTTCCTGTGGATCTTCGCATTCTCAAGTCGGAATCTTTATTTCATAAGAAGCGTAGGATATGGTTGTTCTGTCCTAAAGGTCAGGTGTTCTGTTGGTTTTTGTTCTGCACACCCGCAGTTACACCACTTAATCCAGAGGAAAACATACCAGTCCAAGCATTAAAACCTTTCCATTCCAAACCCCTGAAAATTCAAATTTCAGACTCCCATTAATTTCTTTGGAACAAAGTCACATCCTCCCACCTTCAAACTCGAAGAATAAGGTTCAACAAACAGATTCTGGCACCACAATTTGAAGATATCTCAACACATCAAGCCCTGTATGAGTAAGGCTTTCCAATTGCAATATCATTGTTACAATGGCTATGGTCTCAAAGACAAACTTTTGACATTGATAGTATCCACTTGTCCCTCATTCCACTCTAACCAGAGAGATTTACCTCCCCCTTATGTAGGAGTGTTCACAGTGACAAACTTCTATGCTCAGTTTCCCACCCCTCCCATCCCCTGCTTTAACTGGGGTGCAAAGGATGGAGTGGTGGGGGCACTAAAAGGGGGATGGCAAAAGAAGCATAACAAGGAATCCTTTCCAAGCAAGATGACCTATGTAATTTAACTATAATCCTGTGCTTCAAAGCGGTTGCCAACTGACATATTTGGGAGTCTTTGAGAGATTTCTGTTATTGCATCCAGAATTAACACAACAAAAACATACACGGCTTACTGGCTTTGCAACGTTTGTTACCAGCATCAGATAAACAAAACATTGTTGGTAATAATTAGAAATGTAAACAATAAGCTTCCGCTGCACTCCTTAAGTTAACCAAAATATTCAAATCGGTGTATACGAGGAAAGCAAAGTCTCTTAGGGTGCTCAGGGTAATGCTCCAACTGTCCAAGGAGAGCAGAACGTATAAAGCCTGAAAAAAACCCTGTGAGCACAGGGTGGTTGACCTGAGCACACCTGTGTGCTTTAAATGAGCAAAGGTAATTATTCGAAGGTTAATGTTCAAGAAAAGTTTTATTCACATTTTTTTTTTTTTTTTCGTTGATCTGTATCATGATTCTGTTTCGAAGCAGTATTTTCAATGAAAATTCAAATCATAAACGAATGTTCAAACAGTAAATACAGATATATCCAAAGTATTCAAATTCCATGTGGTAATGCCATACATAACTCCTCACCCCGATGCATTTCGAGCCTAGGGGCTCTTCGTCAGGGGGTACACTGTAAGTAAAGTAAAGGAAGGTAGTATCAGTATGGAGCTGGATCTGTGTGAGAGCTAGCGAATAGTGACATTCAGCGCTGTAAATATCTCCAACATGCGAAGTGCTTTTAGTCACCTACTGGTGTACGTGCATTAAAAAAGTTAAATAAAAAGTTAAATGCAACGAGCCTGAAGGGCTAAATTTAAAAGTGAAAGGTTCCCTGAGTTTAAACGTGAGGGGTGACAAGGGATTTCGTAACCAAAAAACAAAAAACCAAAAAATAAAGTGCATGAATTAAATGGGTGAACCTGCATGATCCACAGTGAACTATGTGGTGCGCATTTATGAAATGCCGTTCGATCGCACTTACCGAGGGTTAGAAGGGTGGGAAAACCATGCATCACAGAAAAGCCGTTTGTGAAATACGCCAGTGGAAAACGCCGACAGACGTGCGTGGTAATGTACGCGAAGCCGCAATGACGTTTAATGAAAACAATCAGTGCAATAGAAAACGGGCTGCGAGCGAGTCAGGGCCGGTAAACACAAACAAGGGACTAAACGGGAGTACACTCCTCGGGGAAGTGAGCTGAAAGGGTAAACAGTGTGGAGGAAATGAAAAACAAAGCTCAAAAAGATGAGTGAGAGCTGTATGTAGAAAAACGCAAGGGAAAGTGAGGTTCAGGATGTCAAGAGGGTCAAAAGAATCAAAAGATAAGGAACACAGAAAATGTGATATAAGGTGACTGAATACTAATCATCAAATAGATCATCAGAGCATATACAAAAAAGTTGATCAACCAGCAGTCAAATACAGTTCAAAGGGTAATATATGATGTTACAGGAAGCTGCTAAATTCCAGGCGCTCGTTGAGCCCATGTGGCACAGTCGTTCCCAGTTTGAAAATCCAAAATAGTTCCCTTTGCAATAGGAATTTTTTAGGATCAAGGCCCTCCGGTTTGTTTACAGTTTCAAGGACCAAAAAACGAATCTGACTGTTCGTATGATTTTGTTGTGTGAAATGTGCTGACACGCAGGACTTCAAGTTCTTATTCCTGATGTTGCTTCTGTGTTCATTAAGACGTGTTTTTATCTTACGCTCTGTTTTGCCTACATACGGTAGACCGCAAGGGCATTTTAAGAGATAAACCACATTGGTGGAATCGCAAGTAGCATTGGTTCTCAAGGGTATCAATTTGCCCGAACTCGGATGGTTGACCATAGTTCCTGGTATGATATTGTGGCAATTTTGACAATTATGGCATGGAATGGTTCCTTTGTATGTTGTAGATTCCTTTCTCTGTGGTTTGATGTATGACCGTAGGTTTCTAGATCTTTGATAGGCAAATATAGGCATGTCATTGAAAATCTTATTGAAATCTGGTTCTAATTGTAGCAGTTGCCAATGGTTTTTTTGATCAAGTGACTTTTGGTGGAGAATTTGGAAACAAACACATTTGGTTGTGTATTCGATTTTACTTTTTCCTTGGGTTGCAACAAAGTAGAACGAACAGTAGATCTGACACGTTGGTAAGCAGTGTTGATGATTCTCTGGGGATAGCCTCTTTTTGTGAACTTTGTCATGATAGTAGAACTGTCCTGAACAAATGCCTCTTCAGTGGAAGCTATTCTTTTTGCTCTGAGAAGCTGTGAATACGGTAAATGTGTTTTGAGACTGGATTGGTGAAAGCTAGAATAGTGTAGATAGTTGTTGCGATCCGTAGGCTTAATGTGCATTGATGTTTCCAGTTTGTAGTCATTGTTGGTAATGTTGACATCCAGAAAAGTTATGTTGGAACTATTGTATTGGTGGGTGAATTGATTTCTTTCATCGATGTTGTTCAAATCAGAAATGGCAAATAGTAGTTGTTCCTCTGTGCCTGCCCAGATTAGGAAAATATCGTCGATGTAACGATAGTAAGTTTGCAAGTGATTTTGCCAATGTGGGACTGAAAGGATGTGTTCATTTTCAAAATTCTGCATAAACAAGTTGGCATATGCCGGAGCGGCACAATTGCCCATGGCTACTCCGGATAATTGGCTGTAAAATTTGTTGTTATATCTGAAATAGCTATGCATCATGGTGAATTCAATCAGTTCCATTAGAAAGATTTGCAAATTTTGTGGTTTGTCTGATCGTAACAGTGCCGCTTCTGTTGCTTGTATTCCAAGATTATGAGGGATGGAGGTGTAAAGAGAATTTACATCAATGGTACATAGCAAGATGGGTTTGTGAGGATCAATGGTTATTTGGCTGAGTTTAGCTAGAAAATCTGTGGTGTCTTGTAGAAAACTGGTCATGGATTTAACAGATGATTGTAAGTGACGGTCGATGTAAGTTCCAACTGGTTCGTGAATGGAATTGATGGTGCTGACAATGGGTCTGAATGGTGGTTTTGTTAGATGCTTATGAACTTTGGGAATCATGTACAAGTATGGGACACTGGGATGGTTCTTGATAAGGTAGCTGCGATCTCTGGTCGTGATGGTTCCATTAGTTACAGATTTGTCAACGATTGTCTGAAGAATAGCAGCATACTCCTTAGTTGGGTCTGATGGAATTTCCATGTAAGTGTTGGTGTCTGTAAGATGTTTCTGTACGCTATCAAGGTAGAATTGGCTATCCATAATTACTAGGGATCCTCCCTTGTCCGCGGGGCAGATCGTGATGTTATCATTGGTAGCTAATTGTTTTAATGCCATTTTCTCTTGATTGTTCAAATTTTGTTTCTGTCTTGTGGGTAATTTGCAGATTTTGTCTAGATCTTTTTGTACCAAGGTTTCAAATAAATCCAAAGTTTTATGGCTCACAGGGGCCATGAAGGTACTTTTGGGACGTAAATCTAAAGATGTATGTTCTTCTGTACTGGAGGGAGTAGGACAAATATTGGAGAAAAAGTGTCTTAGTCGCAAATTTCGCATGAATTTAAACAAACTGGTCTGGATTTCAAGGTCATTCAAATTGTAGGTGGGGACAAAAGAAATCCCTTTTTGTAGGACGTTGTTTTGAGTAGAGGAAATCGTCATGTTAGAAATGTTTATAATCAAATTCTGTGGCTCCTCGTTGACTGGGCTATCGAGCGTTGTTGTTCTGTTGTACTGTGTTCTCCGGGATCTCCGGCTGCGTCTGTGCCTACCCCTAAAAAAGGAACCGGCCCAGTGCTTTGTGTAGAGGTTTGACTTGTTGATGCAGCGCTCTGCGGTTGAGTACTCGCCGAGGGGCCTCCTTGTTGATGTGGAGCCGTGCGGAATGGTGGTCTCGGTTGCCGATAGCGGTTAGAATCATCTGAAGAGGAGCTTTCTCCTTCTGTAGATTTGTTTTGTTGAGTCCTTTGTTGTCGTCTTGCTGCGTAGATCTCCGCCCAGTTGTACACCTCCCCCAGTTTATAATCAACGGTGTCCCGTTTAAACTTACGCAGTTTGCGTTCATTTATTTCTTTAGTGTATTTCTCCAATTGGGTGTTTATGTCTTCTAGAGTTTGTTTGAGTTCTTCACCAGTGAGTTTAGAGCTGAGTTCCTGTTTTAGTTGTGTTACTTCAGTGGTAAGGTCATCTAACATTTTTGAGAGTTCTTCTACGATCAATAAGATCAAGTCAAGTGAACATTTATTTAGTATCCCATACCATCTTTCAGTGAATTTGCTGTTATTCTTACACAATGTGGATTTTAAAGGAATACGTAGACCCCTTGGTATTCTTGACACTTTGTGGTAGCGAATCAGTGTGCTAGCGTGTAGACGCTGGTTGATCTCCCTTTTTGCTGCATAGAGTAATTGACGAATGTTGGACTGTGTAGATCCGGTACTAGAGCTCACACATTCCGGTTCCTGAATTAGAGTGTAGATCCGTTCCGTATCATCTGTTGTAAATTCGAAAGTATCAGCTTTGTTTGATGTCAAATTTGCAATGTCCGCATATGACATCATTTTTAGTAAGCGGGTGCGAAAGCGGATTGGACAGAAAGGTTGAACTATAAACAATAAGCTTCCGCTGCACTCCTTAAGTTAACCAAAATATTCAAATCGGTGTATACGAGGAAAGCAAAGTCTCTTAGGGTGCTCAGGGTAATGCTCCAACTGTCCAAGGAGAGCAGAACGTATAAAGCCTGAAAAAACCCTGTGAGCACAGGGTGGTTGACCTGAGCATACCTGTGTGCTTTAAATGAGCAAAGGTAATTCGAAGGTTAATGTTCAAGAAAAGTTTTATTCACTTTTTATTTATTTATTTATTTATTTATTTTTTTAAATTAGAAATGAAAATATTTAAATTCTGGAAATATGAGAATGAATTAAACATTAAGGCCAGTGGAATGAGTAGTGATCTTCAGAGTGTCTCAATCACTCCTGCACTGACATCTTTCTGGAATTAACTTTCTGCATCTCACACGTCATCTCTTTCCTCTTTTCACATTGCTCTTCTACATTTATTTCCTTGTGTCAGCTGCTCTTCACCATGCACTCACACACACATACACACACACACACTCTTCCTTTCTCTTGCCCCACCTGAAAACAAAGCATTTTCTTTGATCTGGCAATAGTTTAACATGTGTGTATAGCTCCTTTACACTTTCTCACAGAATGATAATTACAATTGGTACAAACATCACCATCACTTGTGCTCTGCAGCGAGCTCATGGATTGGATAAGCTTGTAATGTGAAAACCATCATTATGATACACTGACATGCACTGTCAAACTTGTGGCGCTTAAACACTTACACCCGAAAATCAGACAGACAACCAAAGTTAAAGCAGCTTACGGCATACTAAACTATGAAAGAAACTACGGGAGAAACTTAGGGAACACAAGATGAAACCAACAGTGGCAGCATCGCTCCATGGACTACTTTTATGACTTGGCTTTTACAACCACGGTTACTGAACTGATCAGTGTTTTGTCAGTAAAGGACATGAACATTCAGCTCGGTAAGGAACTGTTTCATAGCCTTATTTAATTACTGCTAGGTATGCCCCTACTTAAAGGCCTGCTCCAATGTTTACACGTGTTCTTATTGTGTTCTGTTCAATTAATGAGCCGACCCTTCTCCAACCAATTCAAGATGCTGCTTGTGTACATGCTCTTTCACAAGTACTATTGACGAAAGTGATAAGGGTGGACTGATATGTGTATAGCATAACGTGTATAAAGCGCACACCCAAGGGTAGCTTGGCGCTGAATAACAGATGTTTATTGTTACTCAAATCAAGGGTATCAATTGCATGCAGCCTGTATTTCACAATTAATCATATTTGAACAGGTCTGTGCACTTAAGTCGACAGCGTTTGATCCATAACTAATGCGGTATCATCATCAGGACTTGAAGTACAGCTAGCCCGAGAGAGAGGTAAAACCCACATGAATTATGTACAATATTCACTAAATGATGGATGCAGGTGCATCAAGAGTGATGTCCACTGGTGTAAGGTGAGGTCATAAGGAGCAAAGAAATTAAATCGCAGGCTGTCGGGAACCATGAAGTGCTGTTCTCGCGCCAATATCGAGCGGCCAAACAGGTAGATTCTGGCTATAAGTGCTTACTGTGTTTCTTCTGTATTTATATTAAGAAACTACCATTTAATTGCTTAGAACCCTGTAACCTGATTTTATATTATTAAAACACCGTTTTGCAACAGATTCGTGCTCTATTTTGACTGCATAATTATCTTCTATGGGCCAATTTTACGTTTGAAATAGCCCACTTACCAGGTCCCTGTGGATTTAATGTGTGACATGAAACTCTTTCACAAGTACTTGCACTGTCCCCGCCCAAAAACGAGCCCTGTCTCCCTACCACGCCCCTTCACTCAAAGGAGCACGGCGCTACAACTGTTTTCAGTACTTCACCATCGCACGCTTTGTCCATGGAACCAGAAAGATTCCCACCACTACCTTGTTTCAAAAGCATCTCATCTCTTTACTCCTCTCAAATAAAACTGAACATTGCTCTCCATTGACAGACCCATGGCCATGAGTCAGTTGAAGCTTCACCTTTAGTATTATCATAATGCACCTCGACACCCCCTCGTCCGTGGATAGACACCCTCACAGCCCATGCAACCCCAAACTCCAGAGTCCCAAAGTGTTGAGTCTACCCCCATCGCCACTCTTCGAGCGCCTCGAATGACTTCTCCCTTTCACATCCCTCTTTCCCAGAGGTGCACACACCCTCTCCCCGTCCAAGGTGTGTCCCTCGCGGTAGCCCTCCCTCCCCATACTTGTCCTCACCCTGCCTGCGCGCTCTCCAGCTTCAGGCCGAGGGTCTCCTCGATGATGCGGTTGTTCACTTCCAGCAGGATCATGGTGGAACAGTGGGGGCGCGACAGGGGATCCCAGATGCGGTGTGGAAAATGCGGGAAAGCTTGGAGATGACCCGAGCGGGACAGGAGTCCTGCCTGGAAGGGGACGTAGGGGGGCACGCTGGTCTTCTGTCCTTTCGGGGTGTCACTTCACCGCCTCCGGTCCCCACCCTATCTCAGCAGCCGCCCGCTTCCGCTCTCGCTGTCACAGCCAGCGCGCAGGCGCAGAACGTCCGCAGCCACCACTTCCTGCTGCTGTCAGAGCAGTAAGACAGCGAAGGAAGTACTCGACTTCCGGGTGTCAGAGCGACGTGCGCATGCGCTGCTCTCCGTTTCCGCATTTCCCTCTTTTCCTCGGCTAGTGCAGACCGTCTGCTTCCGCCTGACACGTTCCGCACCGGAGAGAGTCTCTTTCCGGGTTCTACTTCAGGACCCCACGGCATTCAACCGAAGGATCACTGTACACTGCCAGATCAAAAAAACATACTCCGGCACTACAACACCCGCAGACATTAAAATCTCACCAGAAATTGATGACAAGAAAATACTATTAGTGTGACCATGGCGATCTTCTCGGGACAGTGACAATGGCACGATTTATACAGGTTTTTGACGCACATTATTGAGGTAGTTTATCTGCATGATGTACTGCCTTGATATTCGGCCCAAAAAATAAAATGAATACCTTTTTAAAGAGCAATTTACCACGACTCCTGAGGTTGCCAAAGTTGTACTATAAGTCGACTACGGTAATCACTATCGAAGCCCTCTTTAACAAGTCAGGTCCCGGGCCGCGCTGTGATTGGCTGACGTCACGGGGGTGTCCCGGGCCGGCAGCCAATCACAGCGTGGCCCGGGAATGACGTCACGGGGGTGTCCCGGGCCGGCAGCCAATCGCAGCGCGGCCCGGGACAAAGGGGCGGGGCTTAAAAAAAGCACCAGAAACGCCCCCGAATCGCGTTTTCTGGAGAACGCGCGATTGACAGCCTCTGTCTCCCAATGGCTAGCCTCCATTTATGGAGCTAGCCAATTGGAAACAGAGGCGGTCCAAACATCCCTACTGAAGACAAAAGTTTTCGATCTGGGAGGGGCTTTGCCCCTCGCCAGGTCGAAACCTAAAAAGATTCCAGTCCAGAGGAAGGTCTCCTCGGCGGAGAGAAAGATCTCCTGACCAAGGACGCAAGTCTCCCCAAAGGGAGCCCTCTGTGAAAAAATACAACCTTAGAAATAGGGATAATATAAAAAAACCTGATAGATATCAAGATATTGATACACGTCCCTCTCAATCTTTTCAGACTTCCTCGCAGAAATCGGAAAGAAAAGGACGATCAGAACACAGGGAAGAGCACGTCAAGTCCAAAGACAAAGAACCTGCTCATCTGAATAAAAAATTACAATTTCCAAAAAAGAAGGTAGCCAGTATTAAAGTAATTAACAATGCCGAGAATACTGAGGACACAGCTGAAAAACGGAGAATGGGCTCAGACAATGCAGCAGAAGTGAGCATAGCTCGCAAAGTCCTTATGAATCATCTGGAGACAGTGGACACGAATGAATACATTCAGGTGGAAACTGCAGATACCAGAGTTAGCAAACCTCATAAAATATATGAAATAACATTGCGTATAGAGGGGGATAAGACTAGAAAAATAAGGGGTCTATTTTGGGATAATCTCTCCAAGGGCTATGACATCCTTCTAGCTGAACGAGACTGGCCTCCAGAGTTTGTCAGGGAGTGCCCACATGGCGAAGAAATAATTATGCCTGCCTTCTCAAACCATATTCCAATTCATAAAACATATACACTTGCAAGAAAGTGGGCAGTAGCTCAAGCCCCTGCCTTATATAAAAATCATGTGGGATGGGATGAGGACTCTCCTCCTCACAAAATCCAGCTAAAATCACAACCGACTGCACAGAGGCAGTACCCGATTAAGCAAGAAGCTAAAAAACAGGTAAAAGAGATCCTAGATCAACTTGAATACCAGGGGGTGATTGAAACTTGCACCTCACAAATGAACAACCCTTTGTTTTCTGTCTCCAAGCCAGACAATTCATATCGTCTTGTTTTGGACTACAGACACCTTAACTCATGTTGCAAAACATTTGCAGTACAAAACTCGCATAGTGCTGCACTAATGAATAACATAGTGCGCAAAAAATACAAAACCACATTAGACATTTCTAATGGATTCTTTTGTCAAAATATAGCACCAGAGAGCAGATATTTGACGGCGTTCTCAATAAATGGCACGCAGAAGAATTTCTGTCGTTTGTCCCAGGGGTTCAAGAACAGCCCAGGATTATTCTCAGCGAGAGTAACAGAATTACTACAAACATATGATGACGAGGCATTATCTTATGTCGACGACATCTATCTAACGGATGATGACTTGGATACTCACTTGAAAAGAGTGAACACCATAATACTTGGGTTCGCAGCAGAGGGTTACAAATTCAACTTTAAAAAGTCAAGGATTGCCCACCTAACAGTCCTGTTTTTAGGATATGAACTATCAAGTGAAGGCAAAAGCCTGGCTGACAATTTCCTAGAGAAATGTGCTGTAATCCAAGCACCTAGAACACTGAAAAACTTACAATCAATTCTAGGCTTCCTAAATTTCGGAAGAACTTACATTATAAATTATGCAGAGAGAATTAAACCTCTCTATGATCTAATACAACCAGATTTTAAAAGAATCAATTGGACTCAAAAACACACAGAAATTTTGAGATCTTTACAAACAGATATGTTAGTTAAAACAAAATTACAAACACGTGACAATACACGCAACCTTGTGATTCGAGTCATCCCAGGAAGATGCGGATTCACATACCTGACCTCTAATGAGGGAGAGAAGGTACCAATAGCATACAAATCACATTTGTACACAGAAGCTGAAAAAAGGTTCAGCATTAAGGAAAGCATTGTTCATGCGGTTCAAACAGCTGTAGCAAAGGAAAAATGCCAAGCAGACGGTAGACAGGTTACAGTCAGAACAGCAGAATCAGCTTTTGAGGCATTAACAACACCATGTAATTTACCGACAACTGCACTAAATCCAGAATGGATACAATGGGTAAATTCTGTTGCTACAGACAAAGTAAAATACTATTTTGACCCAGAAATGAAAGAATTAAAATATCTAGAATATGAGAGAGAATACCCTCTGCCAATCGACATTCTGCCTTTACGACAGTACGCCTGTGTAATATATACAGACGGACATGATCAACCCTCAGTTTGGGGAGAGCTGGCTTACAACGCCACGTGCGAAATTGTAAAAGAAGTGTGGCGCGGAGGTAAATTAAGACCTCTACTTACAAAAGCACACTCAGTGGAAAATAATTCAGAACAACAAACTGAAATAATAGCGTTAAAAATGGCGCTAGATAATGCCGATCGCGAATTCCCGACACTTATAGTGTGCGATTCGTATTACTGCGTCAAATCATACAATAACGACTTACAGAAATGGATTAAAAACGGTTACAAAGATGACACAGGTGCAACAATAAAGCAAAAAATGCTCTGGGAACAAGTAGTTCTTTTACAGAAAGAACTACCAAAAACTCACGTGATACATTCACTGAGTCATCAGCGTGATGGCGTTCACGTTGCAGGGAATTCATTGGCTGAGACAGCCACAGCGGTAGCAAGAAAATCGGCTTCCGTAGCTACAAAAAAGCGTGCAGTAAAATACATTGACGGTGAAACTGTGCTGGCGGTGAAAACGTCATCAAAAGGCGACTGTTCAGCACTACCGATCAATAATCCACTCAATTATACATACATAATCGATGCATACTCAGTCCCTTTTGCTCGAATCCCTGGAGTGGGGGATAGAGTAATTCCAAACACGGACAGGAGAGGCTTGTTAATAGCAGACGCACATATGGGTGAGGGTCTCAGACACCTTAAGCTAAAAGATTCTCTGGAAGAATTACAATCAGTGTACTGGTGGCCAGGCATGAGCCTGCATCATCACATTTTTGTAAAAAACTGCCCAGACTGCAATAGAGATCGCAGTGGCGAGCGAGGAGGACTATTGCCATGGCACTTCGCTCCAGAAAAACAACAACAATAAGAAAGTACCCATCACAACAAAGCGTTAAATAATCATAAAAAGACTAATTTTTACTTATAATGTAGACCCCAGCGCTCGGCTGACGTCTGGACTGTTATAAAAAGATTTGCGAGTCTATAATGGCATATACGCTAGGAGCATGCTACGTTTTGAATAATGTATTCCCTTTAGCCCTCAAGCTCATAGGGAAGCATGGCCAAATGAGCATTGCATAGCAGGACTCTTCTCACTTCCTTCCTGAGGGATACGGGATGGTGTAAAGAAAAAACCAAGACATAAAGCAATCTATAACGGAAAAGGTATTAGGTTCGGGAGCTGGGTGGGTCAAACATTTAATAAGTGTCCAACGTAGTCTAAATAACCTGCCAAGGAATTCTCTGAAAGGGTTCAGTCCGTACGAACTATTGTTCGGGACTAGAATGATGATCCAAGATCTTGATAGTCAGACTTCAGTGGTTAAAGACAAAAGCTTTGATATCAAAGATCGTTTGGCTATTTTACAGGACTTAAATGAAACAAGAAAAGACCTGAGCAACATAAAGTTGAAACAACAGCCAACAACCACTGAAGAGAAACCACCTGTCCCAGCAAGGCCTGTCTGGATTCCAAAAGTCGGGGATCTAGACAGAGAGAAGATCGCGGTAAAGAAGGAATTTGGGCCTTCTTACAGAAAAGCTGTTCCTGTCTTGTCTGTCAACGGGACAAGATCAATAGTACTACCGCCCCTTGCGGGTAAAAAGGAGAACCGAGTTGTATCCATCAACTTGGTTAAACCACAATCATGTGGCCGATAACAAATAGTAGGCCAAGTGGACTCCCAAGAAGTAGCAGAACACCAATGTTTGCTACGAATACAGAGGCTCAAACTGGAAGACTGATCACATTTGGAAAATCTACAGTGAATCAACAAGGACTATGCAACAAAGTAATGGAACTTGAACCTCTTAAAACCCAAATCAAAGCTTTTCATCAAGAAACAACAACCTATGATGATGTAACTGCAGACTTTGCTAATGAAACAAAGCAAAATCCAAAAGCAATTGGAACAATTGACAGAACAGCATCCGGCTACTTCATCAACTTCGATGATTCATCTGAAGACCTGAGTGAAGCAAAGAAACAGCCATCAACAAAAACTTTTAAAGACAAAGCTAAGGAACTTTTTCAACAGCTGAAAGAAACCTATCTGATTTCTCCATGGATTGAATTTTGGGTGGCCTTAGGTGCATTTATCCTCATTCTTTGGCTCATCATGGTACTATGCTTGGGACATTTCATTGAAGGAAAATATGCTAAAATGAACACAGCAAGCCAGAAAATCAACTTGGTCCTTAAACCACACACATCTTCACACACATCTTCACACATCGAGAAAAGAGAACTTTCTTCAGTGAACTTCACAGCCAATCCTATACCAGGCGGTGTAGCATGGGACAAAACTGATTATGAAATCTATGGTCCGGTTGAAATCCTGAAGTATCCACACCAATTCAAGATCTCATTGAGTGACTTTGTAAAACCAAGCTCATTTGCTGATGATTGGGACTTTGAAAGTATTAATGATATGATGTCTGATCTTGTGATGTCTGCTAAATTTACAGAACATGATTATTTGCAGGGTTCGTCTAATTATGATCAGATGTTCTGCTACAACCACTATGGTAACCATTATCTACATAAATCTGCACAACCTAGAAATGTTTTAAATTATAACCAATGGGAACATTGTGCTACTCCTCCAAAAGATAGCTCGAAAACATTTTATGATAAATATTCATACTTTTCAGGGTTTAACACAAGTAATGCAGAAACATTTTATTTCAAATTGTCAAATAAGACAGGTATGAAGACCATGCTTACAAACACAAAATTGATATATTCCGATTCATTCTTTGAACAAATAAATACATTTGGGTTTGATTTCTGGAACAATAATATTGAAGCAAAAACTGTTTGGGGTACAAGAGATTGGCAAGTACAAGGTATAGAATCATTGTTTAGAGCCTGCATGATCCCAGAACAAATTATATTCTTGAATGACACTATTCAACAAACTACCTGTCTTGGCTTAGCCAAAATCAAAGATTTGAACAAACCGTCTATTCCAAAGCCAACAGTGAACAGTAATAGCTCTATAGATGATGAGATAGACGTAAACCATATATTAAACCAAAACAGAACACATCCTGAATGGAAAAAATGGTTGATCTGGCCCATAGATACGAATAACTGTCAAGACAGATTCCTGAACAAAAAACAGGGGTTCACATTGACCAGGCCAGACCCTAGATATTCCCAAAGACAACATCCAGGGATAGTAACCACCTACAGCGTGGGCAAGCTCTGCCTTCAATGGCTACAAACGTCCACACTGGCTGAAATTAAGCAACACCTAACTTTACTTACAGAAGGTGCTGACTTGCGTGATTTCATATTGGGACCACGCAAACAGCGTCAAAAACGTTTCATAGCGGCCTCTATATATGCAGCTTATAACGAAGTTTGGAAAGTAACTCAAATTGAGACAGCAGAAAAAATACGGGAAATTGACCGTATTAATTTGAAAAAAATCACTTTCTGTGGTGGACAATGGGTTAATGACTCTGTCCTCCAGAATATATTCTCTGGACAGCATTGTGTCTTCAGCAATCGATATAATATCGCAAGACTTACTGATGTTACAACACGGTCAGTCCCAATTGCGTTCTATTGTACAGCTTGGCTGGACGTTACAAAATCTGCGTTCTGGCTATGTGCCTTGGCGTTTAATCAACACAACGTCATTATTTGATATCTTTAACCTTACTGATAAACAAATCAGTTTGGCGCAGAAGGGTGCTGACTATACAATTCTGAGCATTGAAAGACTTGAGAGATTACCATTGACAATGTCAGAACGACCTGTCATTGAATGGATAATACATGGAATAATAAATATTCCGATAACTACTTTCCAGTTTCAATTCTGCCAAAAATATATACAGGCAGGCCAGTATGAAAGGTTGGGTAAAGGGTACATTAAGTCAATATGGAACTTGCCCTATACACACGAATGTGTCAGTAATAAAGGCCAGAAAGTGTTTCTCAGTGGCAATAATTGTGCAAAATCACTAAGCGGTACACTTCTGTGTCAGGGTATTAGCTTGCATGGAGCCTGTGAAGGGACTTCAAATAACCTTTCATGTTACCAGCTAGGCACACCTGCAACACAAATAGAACCATTCGTTAGGAGACTCTCGAACGGGAGTTACATTCTAATAGTAGATCGCAGATGTTGTAGTTTGCTGCCCGGAAAACCTTATCTCATAACCGTGACTAGGAAGGTCATGTGCTGTGAACGAGTATTGTTCCCGAACGATTCTCCAGACAGGGAGGCAAGGTTATGGCCCGATTTGAAAATTGCTTCTATTCGAATAGATACTTTAAGCAGAATAAAGACTGTGCTCCTACAGACGCCGACCAGGCTCACGTCATCAAAAGAAACGTATGATCTCCAAGTTGCAAGGACAACAGAAGAGATTCATTCATTATTATCAACTAATTCCCCCATACACTTCGCAGAAATACTGAACGAAATCTTAAATATTTCTGAAACCACTGGTATCTCCAGTGTATTTAAAGCAGTGTTTTCGGGTGCTTTAACTCCATTCAAAGCCATCCTGGGTATTTTTCCAGACTTTGTCCATTCCATTTTTGGCGGACTTCCACTCCTTTTGGGACTAGTAGCGGGTATTCTATTTTTGATCCTGTTATTTCGCTATGGCAAACCATGTCACAGACAAAACACCTGCGACAAGGGAAGAAATGATCCTAGCCATTGGCTACCGGGACCGGGTAACTAAAATCCTTGGACTATCCCGGCTTAGAGACCTGAACATGACTTGGTCTCTTTCATTTAGACCAATGTGGCAAAGTTGTGTTATGCCTGTATTAAGGTGCTTGCTATGCGGCGAAGAATGCGTGTTGGACACCTGTCTGGCACTACAATCGGATGTGCCAATGGACGCAGATACCTTGTTGGGTCCGGTAACGGCTCATGCATTGTGCTGTCCCCAGCGGCTACCAATCCTGATGACGGCATTCGTGGAGACTTCACCACTACGATTGAGGGGTAGTGAAGTACAAGATGAAAGCAGCATCGATCAGGTACGACCTTCAGTCAGCTATGCTGATCAAAACATCAATGGAGGCAATCATGCTCAGGCTCATGAATGCATGGTAACAACTTTTTCAGAATTAGTGGAACTTACGCAAGAAGCTGTTGACAGTTTTTTCAACAGTCTAAATGATATGATGTTTTCACCAGAGCAGCAGGAATAACTTTGAGCAAACTAGCACTCGGAGTTCCCTACATGCTGAATTTGCACAACCTGACCAGGGTTATCCCCAGCCAGCCAGGTAATAACAGACAGAGCTTGGAGCTCAAGCATCCACATAGAACCACATGAAAATTCCGAAACAATTAGAAGATTCCAATTTATGGGCCTTATTAAGAGTTTGGCAGTGCGGGAAGGGACCACCCCGCTTAAGCATGCCAAACCCATGTAGGAACCACCCGCCAGATCAGGAGTTTTCTCTTTTCTGCTGGGTGGTCCTTTGGCATTCCCAGAGCGGTGCTGTGAAATAGGCACGCAATGGGAACATCAAAGGCAGTACCGAAATGTTAAGGACTGCTGCAGTCGATGCCATGCAGGTATTGGTGTGAATGCACACAGGGGGGCAATGTTGTACCCTCCTGTGTGCATCCACATGGCGTGCCATGAAAGTGGTAAAGCCATGAAAGGTTTGGTGGTAAGGAAATTTGTGATATGCTAGCGGTGCCGCAGAGGTCCTACCAAGCATATTGTGGCCTCAATACCGCCGATCCACCCTTGCATTGGTCCCAAGGCAGACCGACTACCCTGGTCGTAATGGGGCTGTGATGTATTCCTATAGGTACTGTATCGATTCCCCTATTCCTGACCCTGGTCTGGTTAATAATTAACTAGCAGCCATCCAACGGTGCAAAAACCGTTATCTGATTAAGCCACACCACGGCACAGAAGCGCGTTATCTGATTAGGTCATAACGCATGCCATCTAATTAGACAAGCGATATTCCTCCAGCCCCTGATAAGGCATACGGAGTTCTCAAAACAAATCAAACCTACAGCGACCTGGGAAATTCCCATAGCCATTGTTTTGATTTCACCGAGAACTTCAGCAAAAGAATGTGCGAACGAGCCCGTTCATATGACATCCTTATTGACGTATATATGTCCATCCTTACGTCAATCTCGGCACCTTTCAGGTATAAATATTACCGACATTGCCTTAAGCAAACACATGCGGTGGTGACGAGATTGGAGCAGCGAGACGTGCCGAGGAGCCCAGCAGAGAGCGAAGCCCACAGGCGCTGCCCCGCCTTCCTGACGCGCTGAGAACGAGACGCTGCCTTTCTCCTGCTGAGAAATCCAGCTCCGGCGCTTCCAAGCAGCCCTCGCAGGCAGCTGGAATATCAAGACCTGGGATAAGAGATACCAGCCCTCCATCATTCTAGATCTCAGGTACAGAACTGAATAACCCCTTGCAGAGAATTCTCGAGTCAGTCCCTTGGCAAAACAAACTTAACTTAAACTGCTACTTATCTACTCTCGCCCACGTATTAGGCTTAGGTCAGGTACACTGGGGTAGGTGTGGTTAGAAGCACCAGTTGAGTATGATTAGTCAAATGTATATATGTGTGTATCTATTTTATCCATTTTAAAGTATCATATGGCTTAGAAACCATATCAATGCTTTGACAGTATTATTTTATAATTCTGTCTTTACTGTATGCACTTTACTTAACTATAAGTATTACAATAATAGTGATTCATTTCTCTTGTATGAGAAAGGAGACTGATCAATAAATAACATCTTTTATTGAACACGCCCGTCTCTTTCTTTTCTCTACAATCTGGTGAAACTAAGAATGCACTGAACTGACTGAGTAAAATAAGTTGTCTTTTGTTTTCACACGACTCTAGAGATACACTCTTGATTAGGGGAGAGCAAAGTTGTCATGTTCTATGGTTGTCAGAAACTAAATCCCTTCTTGTCTATCCAGGGAGGTTAAACTCCTCCTTGTCTATTCGAGAAAGTTTCTAGTGAACTCTGAGCTAGCTGGCAAACACAAAACTTTAAGTCTAATATCGTCGGTAGAAGACCTAGTTAACCTCTGCCCTAGGTCTATACTATTGAAGATATTATTCCAATGCGCAGAGCCTATTGGGATAATAGGAACTACACTACAGGGCAGTCGGATGACCACCCTCGCGAGTCTGGAGATCCTTTAACCGCGATAGTCGTAATAAAGCCCTATGTTTTAAGGTTATAACATGCTCCTATAACAGTCAGTGTCTTGCTCGCCAACAGAGTACAGCGCATAGATGTGACTCTGCCAATGAAGGGTACAAAGAGCCCATAAGGTGGCGTTGCCCAAGGTTTAACACCATCACTGGAACATGGACAATATAATTTGTACTTTGATATGTTGATGTAGATTTGATTATGCTGGAACCAATGTGTAGAATTTAGGAGCGCCATCCTAATTCGACCACTTTCAGCACAGCATGAGCATTTGTTGTGGTGCACGGGCGTCATTTGGATGTGCATTGGTGTATAAGGACTGTGTTAATACTCCGTGTCAAACTGTATTCAATACAATGTGAGGTTTGTTGTGGCGCATCAAAACGTGGGTCAGCGCATTAGGTCTATCTTTAACTGCTGCGTGTTGGTCTGTGTTGCTTAGAGAAGTTGTTTTGCATTGAGCAACTCAGAACAAGAAGAGATTCTGCGGTGATACACACACATCGGGATATTCTCCACCTTGTGTACAGCATACACAATGTGGACTTTAACGAGTATAAAGGTGGTAACACACTCACCTGTGGGTGTTAAAAATGTGATTTTCGTGAAGCTACCTGTTAACTGTTATGACTCTTGTGTTAGTTACACACTTACAGAGTTCTGTTAAGTCCTCTCTACATCAACGAGTGATTTTGAGTAATTTTTTAGGGTTATCGTTCTTACTGTATTTCTCTCTACCACAGATTTGGTATAAGTATGGAATCCCACAGTCATATATTTATTCTGCCACTTTTCTGATCTCTACCAGGTGCACCAACTATAATATGGGATAACCGTGTAGGGACATTTGAAAATTACATCACAGCATTAGATGGGAAAAACGTTCATCCTGCTAGAAAGAAGGCATTATTGTTAAATGCGTTAGGGTTGAGGGCCAGCAAATTAGTACTAATCATCCTTGGGTTGCCCATTAGGTCCCAAAGCTACAGGTAAGTAAATACAAAGAGACATTCAAAAGGCTGGAGGTTAGATTTGCTAAGGAAATCAATCTAGTTATGGAATGTTATAAATCGTATACTAACCACAAAATGAATATGAATCCAAACATGAGTTTGTATATAGACTTATGGAGTCGTCCGTTAAGTGCCGCTTTAGAGTGATGACTGACAAACTGATTCGAGATCAGCTCATAGTTTTATTATTTTTTTTTTTTTCATTTTTTTTAAAGAAATAAAAGTCTATTGGAAGCCCGTCCGAACCAGGCGCTTTGCCGGATTTCATAGACATGATGGCGTCCTTGATTTCGTCAAGTTCTAGCTCGTGATGTAGGAATTTCTGTTGGGAGGGACCGAGCCACGCTACCGCAGTGTCCTCAAGGTAGGACTGTAAGTCAACGGACGTCTGACGGTGTGAAGTGTAGAGGGTAGAGTAATGGTGAGTTAGGATATTCATTTGTTCCTTAAGGTCTCTCTGTGGTGCCTGATGTTCATCCATTAGGGTCGAAACATAGTTGTGATATTTCGCAGGCTTAACCGCAAAGGCAAGTGCCCTGCCGGGCCTGTCTCCCTCGCCGTATAGACGGGCCGTGTATGGCTTCCCAAGGAATTTGCATTCCTTTTCGGCCGCCTCTGCGTATTCGTTAAGCTTGTCCCTGAGGAGGGCCTTAGGCGTGGGACTGTGCGGGTCACGGGCCACGTCGCCTTCAAGTAACTTGAGGTCAGCTTCTAATTCGTGCAGTTCCCCACGTAGCGATTTGAGGACACCACCACCCTTCGCAATACACCAGCCCCTGACAGTGACTTTAAAGGCCTCCCAGACCGTAGTGAAAGATGTGACGGAACCAGTATTGCGGTCGAAAAAATCCGGAATGTCCTGTTCAAGTTCCCCCCTGAACGCTGAGTCAGTAAGGTGCGCGGGGTTGAGGCGCCAGCTCAAGTACGGGGAGGTATCAATGGGTGCGCGCATAGTAAGGAGGACCGGTGAGTGGTCGGAGAAAGTTCTAGCGAGATGGAGGGCGCCATCCAGCCAAGGGAGGAGGCCAGCCGAGAGGAATATATAATCAAGCCGCGCCCATGTAGAGTGTACCACTGAGTGATGAGTGCCCTGATTAAGAGTGGGGTGTAGGTGCCGCCATGCATCAGTGTATTGGTGGTCCTTGACAAGATCAGATAATGTACATTGGGTATGCGTGTAATGGAGTGTCTGGGGGTGGGATCTGTCCCGGCTCGGGTCCAATGCCGTGTTGAAGTCTCCCCCGAGTATGACGTGGCTGATACCCAGCGTTTGAATTTTGCCTCACATCGTAAGGAGTGTAGAAGTGTCATCCGTGTTAGGGCCGTAATAACAAGCTAGAAGGACCGTGTGTGAGTACAGTGTCCCCCACATCATGCAGTATCTCCCACCCGAGTCTGCCTCAGTGCCAGCAAGTAGGAAGCGCAACCCTCGCCGAACTAAGATCGTAACCCCCCTGGCGTAATTAGAATAAGAGGAGAAAACCTTACAAGAGGCCCATCTAGAGGCAAACACAGGGGAACCGTCCGGTCGCAAGTGAGTTTCTTGAAGCATAGCGATAGATACCCCCTGTCTATCCAGATAACCCAATATTTGCCTCTTTTTTCGCGGGTCATTCAGCCCACGAATGTTCCAGGTCACGAGGCGGAACTGTTGTGTCGGGTGTGGCGGCACTACGTCATCCATGTGGTAGAGTGTAAATATGTGCAGCATATTAGTGCTCCAAATCGGCTCATTTCAGTATCAGGTGGATGAAAGTAACATTTCCCCCCCATCGCCCACCCCACAGTCCAGCACATCCCACCCCACATCAACCCGACATCCATGACTCTGTAAAACTGTAGCAACAACCCACCCACAACGGCCACCCCAACTTGCCGTGTAATGATTCCCCACCCACCCACCCTTGACCTAAACAAAACTAGAACAAAAGCCAAAAAAATGGCAGCAAAAGCCTCAGCCCTCAGTAGGGGAGAGGGAATCTGGGGAATACCCATTGGGGGTCCGGAACTAGGGGCACCAGACCTGCCAACCACCTCCCTACTCACACCCGCTTACAACCAGGTCGGCCCAGTCGAAACTGCGGGACGGAGGTGGTCTAGTGAGCACACAATATACATTTAGACCAGTCCATTTGTAATAAACCAAAGACCTCACCGGGAAACAGAGGAGTCCATTCGCTCGGGGGCCATTACACAGGGATTCAGAAGTTCAAAGGGGCCGCCAAGCAGTGCCGCGTGTCAGTCTTGTTGGGATAGCGGAGAGTGCGATCTGGAGCGGCGGCGAGTGGACTCCTCCCTGAGCTGGTCCTTCTTGCACTGTTTAAGGTAGTCCTCCACCTGTTGCGGATTCAGAAAGAAGTGGTGCTTACCCTGGTGGGAGAGTTTTAGCTTGGCCGGGTACAGCATGGCATAGGGGATCTCCAGGTTTTGCAATTTCTTTTTTACCCCTGCGAATTTGCGTCTGGCCTCCTGGACAGCAGGGGTGAAGTCAGGGAAAAAAGAAAGCGTTGTGTTGTCATATCGCACCGTCTTCAGTTCCCTCGCCCGGCGCAACACTGCATCTCGGTCTCTGTAGTTGAGAAAGGGCGCTATGATAGGCCTAGGCGGGGAACCGGGGGGAGGGGGAGCAGCCAGGGAGCGATGGGCCCTCTCCACAACGAGGAGTGGGGAGAAGGCTTCCTTTCCAAACAGGTCCGTAACGAGATTTTCAACAAAAGTTTCCATCTTCCCCGTGTTGGTGGTCTCCGCAAGGCCCAAAATGCGAACATTATTCCGTCGCGATCTCGCTTCTAAATCTTCGTTCTTGTCCGCGATGATTTTGAGCAGCCTATCCATTTGGGTGATGTGGCGTTGTGAAGACGTAGCGTTATCCTCCAGCCCCGAGATCCTCTCCTCGGCCTCCTTTAGACGAGTGTCGTGATGTTCGAGTTTCGCCACCACGCTGTCCATGCGCGCATTAATAGTGTCGATTTTAGTATCAATCGTCGATAGGCTTTGCTTCATGCCTAATAAGAGCGCTTTCCAGTCCTCCTCCGGGGGGGGCGAGTTCGAGGGGCTCCCACCACCCTCCGGTGTTGTCTTGGAGGTCCTCTTAGTTTCGAATGGGATTTTTGATTGTCTTGCATCAGTGCGTCCCATGTTGCGTGGCGGCGTCTGAGTCTCTACAGAGGATATGGTCGCCCGGACTTGAAAGGGAGCAGGCTGGGAAGCGGGGAAGGAGGACGAGGCCCGGAGCTGAAGCCCGTGAGTCGTGGGTGCGCGCCCGCAGAGTGCCGATGACAGCACGGGCGATGAATGGTGAGGGTGGGAGTGCTCCCTAGGATCCAGAGTCAGTATCGCGAGGGAGGCAGTGTTCCTATGTCAGGCAGCAGCAGTACAAGTGGTGATAGCGAGTCTCTTTAGGGGCATGTTATGGAGCAGCGCTCAGAGTTGCCCAGGTGAATCAGGAAGGTGAAGGTGAGCAATCCCACCAGGGGTTGTGTCACAGCGCCAAGGCGGGCTCGCCCAAAATGGCCGCAAACTCGGCAGCCCCAGCAGGCGTAATGGCGGGGAGGATCCTCTCAGGCCAGAGAAGAGGAGGGTGAGCCCAGCGAGGACGCCGTCCCCGACGTGGAGATAGCAGCGCCAATCCGGGTGTGCTAGAGAGCATCCAGCGTGAGAGCAGCTTCAAGGTAAGTGCCTGGGGGCAGTGGCAATCGTGACCGGCAGCGCCAACAGAGGAGCGGGTGCGACAGGGTCCGTATCTCGGCCCGCGTCAGTCCAGGCGCACGGCAGGCCGCGGCGTGCAGGGGAGTCCGGGGGCAGAGCGGAGTCCAGCAGCGCTGGTATTGCGGAGGAAGGGCTCGTACCTGGAGCTGGTGCGGTATGCAGGCGTCCGTGAGGCGGGCTCCCTCGGCAATTAGCGGTGTGGCGAGTCAGGCCTCTCACGATGCAAGGTGCGGGGCTTCTCCGCCAGGCCTCAAAGCCCCGGGCTTTCCCAGCCGGGGCGCCCAGGGGGGGCGATGCGGCGGCAGAGCGCGAGGCGCCGGTCACGGGATCTGGGCCGATTTTCTCAGGTTCTGGCAGTGCGACGCGGCGGCTGAAGATACCGGAGTGGTCACAGCAGTAAGGCAGTCCAGGTACCGCTATGCAGGAGGCAAAGGGACTGGTCAGGATGGCATGGAGGATGGTGATTAGGCTCAGCAGGGCGAGAGCCTCACAGCAGTGCGGCCATCTTGGTCTGGCGCCACCTAGCGCCCCCGAGATCAGCTCATAGTTGAGTGCAAGAGCAAAAAGATACAGGAGAGACTATTGGCAGCCAAAGACTCTACTCTTAAAGATGCAGTAGACATAGCAAAGGTGATAGAGGAGTCACAATATTGCATGAAGAAGTTTAGCAAAAGGAATAAAATTGGTGGGGAATAGCAATGGTGAATATGAACAAAGAAAGCCCAGAAAGGGAAGTAAATGCAGTAACCAAAAGAGGCAGTAAGATGAGTTTATCAGGTTCTATTAAACACAAAACTAAAGATTGTACTTGATTCTGGAGTTTGTATCATGCATTAGATTCAAAACATTACGTTGCAATCAACAAAGACTGCAGAAAATGAGGTCGCAAAGGCTACTTTGCACATATGTGCACAGAGAACAGCAGGCTTAGCATTTATGCTTTGTTTTTGTTGTTTGTAGTGGCTTGATTGATGTATGAATGAAGACTGAATGTTTATTAGGATGCACTGTTTTGTAAATAAGTAAGGTTTTTGCGAGAAAATGTACATTATATTCGTTGTGTACACCAGGTTTTAATATTTGTATAACACATGTACAAACTTATTCACTCAAATAGAAGTGGTCAATTGAAAATTTAAAGAGAATAAAAAAGTGGAATTAAATTCAACAAGCACATTGTCTTTCCCGTGTGTTTGGACCAAACAAAAGTTTGTTTTTCAAATTAGCGGCATTGGCACTTTTTCTTGTTTATTATATGCTTGTGGCAAGCTATGCCGGTGGGAGCCCATACCCAGTGGTTTTGTTTTCATTAGCAAAGAAAACGGCAGATCCAGGGTAGACAATTGCCGAGAGTGTTGAATTAGATATGTGTGATAGAATATTTGTAGTGGATGAGACTAATCAGGAGAAGAAAATTGAGAGGGAGAGGAGAATGCATAGACCTACAGCGGAATTTGGAGTATGTGGGAGTTAAATAAAAGTAATGGTGCATTCAGGATCTATGTACACCATTAAACCTGAAGAATTGTTTATAACACATTAACAGAACGACACGCTGTTAGCCAAGGATACATGTCCGGGTGGATTCCAAGGGGAAACCATAGACATGTTGGGGTATGTGGAAGCACAATAAAATTTGAGAATCGCCAGGTTGTGCGGAAAGTATTTGCGTCAGTGGATGATCCTCCCATATTGGGGTGGTTCCCCCAATTTGATCTGAATATCATGATCAATCCAAGACCATCAAGGCAAGTCATGGTGGTAGTTGAATTGTGATTAAAAGACATCTTAAGGTGTTTGAGGGGACACTTGATTGTCTTAAAGGTTAGGTGCATAAAATTGTGTTGTACAAGAATGTAATACCAGTGCAGCACAAAGTCAGAAGGGTAATATTGAAAGTGAGAAGGGAGGTTAATAAATTGATTGATGAGATAATGCAAGATGGGGTTATTGAACACAGAGGCTTCCCCGTGGGTCTCACCTGTTGTAATCATGTAGAAGTCTGATGAACGTGTGAGATTTTGTGTTGATCTCAGATCATTAAACAGCAATACTGTTGTTAAGACTTTCCCACTTCCCAATCCCACTTCCCAATATAAATGACTTGATGTCTTCTTTGAAAGTTGTTAAGAACTTCTCACAGCTGGATCTGAGGAGTGCTTACCATCAGATAATATTACATAGTGAATCCAAATCTTTAACTGCATTTAAAGCATCGGAGGGTACATTTCGTTTCACACGCATGCCATTTTGCTTGGCTTCAGCCGCAATCCTGTTTCAGAGGATAATGGCTCAAATATTTGAATGGGTGGGAAACGTTGTGTTCTTCAAGGTTAACAAAGTGGTCATCGGGGAGACTGTCAAACAACATAATGACATTTTGAAGTGAGTGTTGCAAAAGTTAGGCGAATCAGGTTTGACCTTAAGTCAGGAGAAATGCGCATTTGTGACTGAAATGAACTGCAAAGAGCAAACTCATAATAGAGGCTCAATCCTTGACGCCATTATAGCTCATGAAGATACAGTTACTAACAACCACATCCTTCCTGTCAACTGGTCAGAACACCACATCGTTCTATTTCACATTACCCAAACGACTCATAACCTACCCCGTACACAGGAATCCCTTCATTGGGCAAGAAATTTAAGACAGATTCCCCTTGCCGATCTTGAAGAAAGGGTGAGGACACCACTTCCCTCCCCACTGCGAATGACCTGTCTACAGCCAAACTTACTACACACTACAATGCAATGACAACCATACTAGACCAAGTAGCCCCTTTGAAACAAAAAAGAGTCAGGAACACCCCATCAAGATACTGGTTCAATATAGACCTGAAAGAAGACAACTCAGAGCTGGCGAAAGACTTTGGTGGAATAACCCTTCTGTAACCCACCTTGACCAGTTCAAAACACAATGCAGGATATATAAAAAACACATCAGGAATGAAAAAGCTACCTTCTTCCACAGCGCATTAGGCAATGCTAAAACCGTCCCAAAGAACTCTTCAATATCATTAAACAACAAACATCCAAGTCACCCACAATAACCGTGCAGGCCTCCAAAGAACCATGCGACAACTTTGTCAATTTCTTTAATGAGAAATCACCAAGACTGAGCGCTCCCTTGACGACCACATCCTGTCACCCAACGAAAGCCTGCCCTCCAGTAAGGAAGGAAGGAAACAACCCCCTCCCCCCCCCGCAACTTCCTCCCCCAGGTGCTAAAAGACATTCAACCCCATCTCAACAGCAGACATCACTGAAATGATTAACAGGTTCAAACCCTCTTCCCACATAGCTGACCCTATTCCTGCTCACTTGGCAAAAAAGGATGAACCACGTCCTAGCCCCTCTCTGGGACAAGATTATAAATAGCTCCCTGAGAACCGGAGTCATGCCAGACTGTCTTCAAATCAGCCAGGTCACGCCCCCTACTAAAAAAAAAAAAAAAAAAAAAAAAAAACAGGCACAGACCCAAACAACCCCAACAACTTCAGGCCTGTCTCCAACCTCCCCTTCTGAGCCAAAATACTTGAAAGATGTGGTCTCCTCCAACTCAACCAACACATTGACAGCAACAACCTTCTGGACACTTACAAATTGGGTTTCAGAAAAGAGTGCAGCACTGAGACAGCGATCCTGAATGTTATAGATGATGTACACAAATCACTCGATGTAGACTGATGCTGCCTACTCTTACTCCTTGACCTATCGGCAGCCTTTGACACGGTTGACCACGAACTTCTCATAAATGCACTCCGAGAAAAGATCGGAGCGGACAAGGTGGTCCTACAATGGTTCACCTCCTTTCTACAAAACCGCTCTCAACAAATAAAAATGAACAATTCCACTTCTGAATTACTCCCCTGACAGAGAATGACAACAGATTGGTTAAGTGGTTAATCCAAATGGCACTGGCAAATCATTGTGATGTTACGAGGATGGTGAGTGACATGGTATTGGCGTACCGTACTACTGTTTATAGTGAAATGCTGAAATGCCCATTTCAATAGATGCGTGAAGCTTACCTAGAACTAAATTGGTCAGGCTGAAAGGTTGAAAAGGTGTAGGAGGCAAGGGGACAAATGTGAGCATGGAGAGAAAGGAGTATAAGTTGGAGATTAGTGACTGGGTGAAAAGAAAATCAGGAAGGACACAGGGTGGTCTTTCCAAATTAGATGGTCTATTTCAGGTGGAAAACGTCAGTAGGCTCTTTGTGTTCTTGAGGGGGGAGAAAGGTGAAATTTGAAAAACGTAGCATTATATCAAAAGGGTGGAATGTGAATGAGAAAGGATGAAGGATGTTCATGGGTGATGTTAATGGGGGATGATGAATTACGTGGCATAGGTAGTTCATGGTCTACAGATGCGAATGCAAAAGGTGATGAAGAAGGATTTAGTGGCATAAGAGAGAGTAGAGATCACAGACTATCTTATCTCAGTGATTATGTGACAACATAAGCTTAGATTTTATTTCAATTTTTGGGTGAGATCAACTTACTGTAAATGTATTCTGTTTAGTTTTTATTTGAAACAGCTTTTTAATTATCTTTGCAATGTTTAAATTGGGTGAAGGGAAGGGAAGGTGTTATGATGCAAGATGTCATATTAGTTCTATTAAAGAATAGTGGGTGATGAGAATTCCAGGATTTAAATCCCGACAGCCTAGGAAGGTTCATGCTTGGTTGTGTGGTCCTTTAAACTACATCAAAATACCATACTTGCCCTTTAGGGCCGCATTATGATGTCAGGCGGAAAGCCATCCGACAGCTTGTTGGAGGCTTTCTGCCCAACATCAGAGGTTTCAGTCCAACCGTCGTATTATGATACGGACAGTCGGAAGGAAACCCGTGGGGGAATACCACTCCGCTTCCAAGGTTGTCGGAAGGCGGTTGGAAATGTAATCAAAAATGGCAGCAGAGCAAGCATCGGCTCTGCCGTTGGGATTACGATTTTGCTTTCAACCTGCCCTTCCATGGCAGTCCGTTCGCCATGAAAAGCCAGGTGGAAAGTGACTTTGGGGGCCCCTAGCAGGGCCCCCATATGTCTCACTGGCCCTCTGCTATGGAGCCTGGGGGCAAAACATCCCTGCACCGTGAGACAGGCACCGCATGGTGTCTGTCACACGGTGCAAGGATCTTAAACTCTGTCTTTTTTCCATTTCGGCTTGTGCCACAATGGAGAAAATACAGGATTCAATAGCCAACATCGTAATCTGGGTAGCGGGACCCCGACTCCTTGTCAGGAGGTCCCACCGGCACCGTTATCGGCCATTTAGTGTTTATACCCATTTGTGGCGTTGTAGAAGGATCTCACACACGCATACAGTAATGGAGGTGGAAGGGTAAAACCTCGTGGGCCCACACACACAGCGGCGCAAACAAAGGACACTGACGCAGTGTGGTGGTTGTCTAGGCCGGAAGTCTCAAGCGACTTTGGCCCCTTTATTTATGCTCTCTGGCCACGCCTAGCCAGAGAGTGATACACTGTGTGGAGGTGCTTCCGGGGATGGTCTCCCCTCGGGCGATAAACTAGAACGTTATATCCCATCCCAACTTGGTTTTTCTTTTTCATCAACCAGAAAGATGACCACCAGGCTTCAGCGAACAAAGTCAGCCAGTCTCTAGTTAGGCTGGGGGTTCTGCCTCAGGTTGTACGGGTGCCGGCGGTTCCCCAGTTCTTTTTGGGGACTGACAGGTCGTTGTTCGATAGCAATGTCCTCGGGCCCGAGGCTTTCTGAATGTCGTGCCTCGTTGGAGTTTGAGGGGATACATCGGTAGCGATACATTCTGTCTCATCAGGTTGCAGCTCCGCGGTTATCGCCTGATCCGCGCCCCGTGGTGTTCTGACTGGGGGTGGAACCTTCTTGAACCATGAGATGTTTCTTGTGACTGTTTCATCTCCTCGCTCTTCAGCGACTGCCGTTCCTTTGATCGACATTACGGTCCACAAACCTGGTTCATATGAAGTGCAGAACTTTCCTCCGCTCCGCCGATATCATAGTAGCACGGAACACCCAGGCTCCACCATGCGACTCTTCGCTCTTCGCCGACGACTTGCCGTGTCGTTGGTCCTCTGTCTCTTCGCCTGTGCCTCCGCCGGGTCGTAGGGCTTGTGTCTCCAGTTGTCGGCCGTTTGTAGTGTGTCCAGTCGAAGCCCCGTTAACATGAGGGACCACGGAGACCGTTGTGTGGTACAGTGATACAAAAGGGAGTGGTGATGGACGGAGCATCTGAACCAATCAAACACTCACACCTAGTCAACAGATCTGGGTTTAATCCATCACCGTTCTTTTGCCCACTCTGCCACCCCAGTTCAGACATGGCCATATGCAAATCAGTCTGACCCTGTGCCTCATGGGAACAGTCCAGCCCGAACTGCCAAGCCATGCCTTCCCTGGACCGGAAACAAGCTTCCGAGGACCGGTTTCTGGCATTTCAGCCGTCTTCAGCCCGGCTTGCTTGAATCCAGTGGCAAAGTGAGCAAGGGACTCACGTCTGAGCATACCCTGTCAACTTATGGCGAACAAAGTGGTTCAAAAGGGGGTGGTGATGGACTGAGCATCTGAACCAATCAAACACTCACACCCAGTCAACAGATCTGGGTTTAATCCATCACCGTTCTTTAGCCCACTCTGCCACCCCAGTATCAGACATGGCCATATGCAAATCAGTCTGACCCTGTGCCTCATGGGAACAGTCCAGCCCGAACTGCCAAGCCATGCCTTCCCTGGACCGGAAACAAGCTTCCGAGGACCGGTTTCTGGCATTTCAGCCGTCTTCAGCCCGGCTTGCTTGAATCCAGTGGCAAAGTGAGCAAGGGACTCACGTCTGAGCATACCCTGCCAACTTATGGCGAACAAAGTGGTACAAAAGGGGGTGGTGATGGACGGAGCATCTGAACCAATCAAACACTCACACCCAGTCAGCGGTGGTACAGTGAGGCGTGCTGCTGTTTTCTCTTAGGAACTGCTGTAGCGCAGTCTCTGAAGCTGTGTCTTCAGCCACCGCTATGCGCAGTATCTTGTTGGTGGTGCGCATGAAACGCTCGATCTCACCATTGGCGTGTGGCCACTGGGGGGTGATTTGGTGATGCTCTATCCCCAATCATGCTAGGAATTCTTTGAACTCACTGCCTTGAAATGGGGGCCGTTGTCGGTCTTGATGACGTGTGGCAGGCCAAAGAGGGCAAATGATCTTTCCAAAACGGTTTGCAGATTGACAAACGCGATAGATGGCAGAACTTCGACGATCAGATATTTGGTATAACTGTCAATGAGAACAGCTGTGACTCTCCCATCTGGGAAGCTGCCGAAGTCGAGGCTCACCCATGACCATGGCAATGGGGCCGGATCCATGGTTATTTAGGGGGTGCTGGGGCTTCGGCGTTGCTGGTGAGCTGACATGCTCTGCAGTTCCGAACAACGGTATCTACGCTGTTCTCTAGATCACGGAACCACACTTTTTCCCTCATCCTCGACTTCATTTGCCCGATGCCTTGATGACCTTCATGGGCGAGTATTGTCGCTCATTCCTCCAGACTCTTAGTGTGATCCCATTTCCTGTGGCACTGTGTTTGTTTCGAACTTTCCAGAATGTTCCTAGGCGAGCTCGGTCAGGCTCACTCCACCCTTGGATGTTCTTGAGAAATCCTTCCCACGACCCGTCCTTCAGGGCGGCTGCTACTCGCTGGAGGATGGTGTCCTTGTCCATGTGCAACTTGACTTCTTCTATTGAGAGAGCTCGTGGGTACGACCACTGAACAACCATGTTGACGAATTCCTCTGTCCCCATCTCTTGATCACTGTCCGGTTCAGTCACTAGTGCTGGGTGTCGTGACAAAAAGTCAGCAGGGTTCTTTGCGCCTTGTCTATATACCAGTTCCATCTGGTAATGTTGCAATTGAATGGCCCACTTTTCAATTCTGGGGGGTGGATGAGGCGCTGATACCTTGAACAAAGGGATCAGAGGTTGATGGTCCGTCACTACTCGAAAAGGGTGTCCACTCACATATAAGAGAAAGTGATTGCAGGCACATTTGATCGCCAATGCCTCACGCTCTATTTGGGAGTACCGGGATTCTGTTGCTGTGAGCGCCTTGCTCGCGAAAGCTAACGGGACCCACATCCCCGGTCCCCTAGGCCTATCGGGCTGGCGTCTACTAGAAGTTCTGTGGGGCGAGTGGTGTCGAAATATGCCATAGTTGTGCTGTCTAGCAGAGCCGATTTTATTTGTTTGAAAGCATTGTCCTCCTCGGGGCTCTACTACCAGGGAGTTTCTTTCTTTGTGAGGTTTCGCAGTGGTTCCGCTATGGTAGCCAGATTTGGGGTGAATCGCCCGCAGTATGTTGCCATCCCTAAAAAGCTTCGAACTTCAGAGGCGCTGGTTGGAGCCGGAGTGAGGTGAATTGCCTTGGATTTTCTGGGATCCACTTTGACCCCTTCTGCACTGAATACGTAGCCAAAGAAGTCGATCGTTTTGCAGAAAAATTGGCATTTTTCCTTGTGCAGAGTCACGGCGTATTCGGCTAGTCGCTGGAACGTGGCTTGAAGTCGTCGGTGGTGATCTTCCAGTGTTTTGGAGTGAATAAGGATATCGTCGCTTACGTTGAGGACCCCTTGGAGGCTCGACAAAATTTCTCACTGTGCTTTGGAATATTTCTGAGGAAGAAGATATGCCAAAGTTCAATCTCTTGTATCTGCGAAGCCCAAGGTGGGTCGAGAACGTGGTAATGTACCTGCTCTCTTCAGCTAGTTTGAGCTGGTGATAACCAGAATTTAGGTCTAGTTTGGAAAACCATTGTGAGCCATTTAGATCGGCAAGGATGTCATCCACCGTTGGAGTTATGTGTCTCTCCCGTTTGTTGGCTTGATTGGGCATCCTCATATCGATGCAGATTCTTATCTTGCCTGGCTGCTTTGGCTTCTCGGCGATTACCATGGGTGAGACCGTGGGGTCGGTACTGTCACCTTCTCAATTACCCCTTGTTGTTCTAACTTCAAGAGTTCCTGTTCCACCAGGGGGCGGAGATGAAACTGAATCCGTTGGTGTCTCAGGGCCACGGGTTGTACTGCTTTGTCAATATGCAACTTCACTGGTGGTCTTTTGATGTTCCCTAATCCTTCGAACAGTTGTGGGAACAGGTCCAAAATGTCCTCGGTCTGTAGGAGCTTCACCGCATTCGCAAATGCAATCAAATTGAGATCTTCGGCGGTGTGACTTCCGATGAGTATGTCTGCTTCCCTATTGACAACATGGAACGTCGTCATTACTTCTTGAGTCTCTGACTTGACTTGGACTGTCATTTTCCCTTTCAGGGGAAGGGGTTTTTGGCTCCCATATGTCAGAATCCTGATTTTGGATGGAGTGAGGGATGGTCTCGGGTTCAGTCGTTTATAATGTTGTGACCCCATTACATTGATTGTTGTTCCGGTGTCGATCAGGCCGGTCACCAGTGACCCATCTATCTCCACGTTGCACTTGGGTTGTGGTCGTTGTCTCTTTTTGAGGTCACTTGCGAATGACACGAAATAGCACTCTTCATCATCTTCTGTGGATGAGTCCTCCAGGCGTCAATTGTGGTGTGTGGAAGTTTTCGTCAGGTGCAACGTTGTGGGTTCCTGCTCAACTAGTGATAGGTGCCAAACGGCTCCTGTTGGAATCCTCCTTCCCGGGTTTCCTCTGCCTCGCTCGCAAAATGGTTCGGGATGCCGCATTTGGAGCATGTTTTCCCCCTCGCCGGGCAGCTGTCGGGGGGATGTTCTTCTCTCCCGCAGTAACCACACTGCGTCCGTCGTGGCGTCCTGGTGGGCCATCTTCCTCGCCCCCCTCGAGACGATGTGCGGATGGCGTCTGCTCACTCAGTCTTGATGGTACTGGGTTGTTCAGCCTAGTGGTGGAGTGCAGTCTCCATTGCAGTTACTCGGGCATCTGATAATTCGTGTGAGCGAGCGAGGATCAACATCTCTTCTAAAGAGATGCGGGGTTGTCGAAGTATGAGCGTCCGCAGTGTCTTGTTGCGGCATCCTTGGATGAGTTGTGCCGTCACTTCCTTGGTCTGATCATCCTCCGTGCAGGTGCTGGCTAACTCTCTGAGACGTGCGTGGAAAGCATCCATTGACTCTCCGTCTCTTTGTCGGGCTTGTCGGAGCTTTAACCATTCATAGTGAGGATTGCGCTGTGGGTCGAAGTGGGCATTTAAAGCTCTAACTGCAGCAACATAGTCAGTGGGCACACCAGTAATTGGGAGGTGATCAAATAACATATATTTTGTCTCCCGCGAAGTGAAGAAGTAGTGATCTTTTGACGGCTCCGTCGGTTTCTCGTGTTGCCACAAAGTAGTTATCGAGGCGGCCAACCCACACCTTCCACCTGGGTGACGCTGTTGCAGGGTCGATCAGTTCACTGAATGGCAGCAGTGCCGTAATCTGGGTGTGCACCGGATGCGGTGGTGGCAATACCGGAGGGGCTGCTTGCTGTTGACTTGCTGGTGCCACTGGATTTGACATGGTGTGTCTGCTCTGTATTACAGCGCCAGTGCTGGCCTACGTGTTCACGACTTTATGGATCTACGTGCCAGGTGAGGTTGTTCTTGCCACTGCTTGTTGCTTTGTCTAGGTTTTGGGAATGGTGTTTTCCGGTTGTGTACTTTTGTGCCCCAGGCAAATTGCTCCAATTTCTGTTGAGGGTGTTTTTGTTTTACCCTTTGGCTTGCCTTTGCCAATGTTTGTTTGCTTGCCTGGGGGTGCTGGCCGTGTTGCGGTGCACTTTGCTGCCTGCGTGGCGCTTACACGCTGTTGAGTGACCTTTAGGGCTCCTGCCGGGCACTTCTGTCTCAGGCGCGCTCTGTTTTCCTCATTCGCGGCCTTTTTTGCGGCGGTGATCCAGGCTTCTGCGCATGCGCGCGCTGACTATCTGGATTACGGGACCTACCGGCAGCTTGTAAACGTCGTCAGGCGTATCGCGCAGTGCTCCTTTGGATCGGAGGCACTCGCATGCATCGGTCGGGCAGCGCGCTGCTCACCCCTGATGCTGCTGATAACTCTTCTCTCTTCCAGCAATCTTCGCACTGTTGCGGTCGCGCTTGCCGGTGCTGCTTCAGTGTTCAGGTATGAAGCGATCGTCTAGAGCAGGGCTTGGCTACATCCCACCCTCGTCGCCAGTGTGGCGTTGCAGAAGGATCTCACACACGCATACAGTAATGGAGGTGGAAGGGTGAAACCTCGTGGACCCACACGCACGGCGGCGCAAACAAAGGACGCAGACGCAGTGTGGTGGTCGTCTGGGCCGGAAGTCTCGAGCGACTTCGGCCCCTTTATTTATGCTCTCTGGCCACGCCTGGACAGAAAGTGATACACTGTGTGGAGGTGCTTCTGGGGATGGTCTCCCCTCGGGCGATAAACTAGAACGTTACACCATTCACAACAGGCAACTAGGTAGGATGCTCGTCTCAGAGCCCAATCAGCAGTGAAGCAATAAGTTCCCTAAACCTCCTTAAAAGCATGTGTAACACTGGGGGGCCCTCCTCACTACACACAGGGCTTGATAGAACTTAATTAGTTCCATACTGACAATTATTGCCAGACCTAAAAATATGTTTAAAACAGTAACATACACACTAGGGGCAGATTTACAAGCCCCTTGCACCAGTTTTACACCGCCATTGCATCACTTTTGTGACGCAGCGGCGGCACAAAGCCTGTGCCATGCTGTGGGGTATTTACAAAGTGACGCATCTGGGAGATGCGTCAAGTTGTAAAGCCCTGCGCTACATATAGGCATTCCGGCGCAGGCGGGGGCGTTCTGGTGCAGGAACGCCGCCTAAAAGTGGCTGAGTGAAATCTACAAGATTTCACTCAGTCACTTTTAAGGCCATGCTGCGTCAAAACTATGCGCCTGCTTGAAGCGGGCGTAAGGATTGACGCAGCATGTTAGGGATAGGGCACCCCCGAAACTTGATGGAGCTGTGTTGCGCTTGCGACGCAACTTCAGCAATGCGCCGCCTTTCCGACGGGGGATGCGACACGCATCTTCCCGTCTGTGCGCCCTGCTGAGCCGCATTGTAAATGCGGCGCATCAGTGGTGGCGCACGGGTGGGCAGATGCATCGCAACTCTTCTGGCGCATCCCTGCTGATTAGCAGAGATGCGCCAGAAGTAGTAAATCTGCCCCTTGATATTTAGGAGAACTCACCGTGTAGCACTGCAGATTCCAATACTCATTTTTGCATGCACACCCTAAAGACGACCACATAAAACATTAATACACTCTACGCGTTTAATAGCAGTTGGCTAGGAAGTTCAGAAAGCTAGTTCACCTGGTCACGTTTTTTCTGGGTTTTCCGCTGCTCGAGTTCCCATTTTTAACATGAAAAGCAAAAAGAAAAACACAAACAGACTCGATGGGCTACTCAACATATCTAATAATGTACGACCGGATATCTGCGAGTCTGAAGTTAAAAAATGGGTTTTGGCAACTTCCAACTGAGCGAGCAGTGATGAAAGTGTGGGTGAATGACAGAAATAATTCTGAGAGCACTGTCACTTACCCACACATCATAAGTATCATCTTCAGACTATTCAAGCTTTTAAGCACCAATTCTGAATAACAACCAATCTGTTGTTTGCTAAATTGCCAGACTTCGTGGAGGTGTCAGACAACGGTAACGGGTATTCGCAATTTATGGCGAAGGATAAATCAGGTGGGCGAATAATTTTGGTAAACATTGCAAAAGGTCGACATGCAAATGGGACAGCTACCTACCGAGAGAGCAAGGCTGTCGACGGGGGAACCCTCCTTGGGAGAGGGCATGTGTCAAGGTGACGGGTAGTGAAAAACCCCTCTTGGAATTAAAATTACGTTGCACAGGAAAATAAAGAAACATTACGTACCCAAACACGTTTCAACAACCATCCAATGTTGCTTTTGCCGAGCGTTTCTTCCGCATTTGAAAATACACGTTATCGCATTGGCTGCACACTATTGGAATCTGTTCTCTGATTGGTCGCTGTGCTCTAGTCCCAAGCATTCATCGCTGTCAACATCATACAAAAAATATGGCGGCCTCCATGGGCAGTGTTGCTGGCGGCGTGAGCGTTACTAGCTTTAAAAGGACACCCCGGAGTGGCGGTGGCAAACTGGTGTCTATCTCTGGGACCAGACCCTCGGTCCGTAATGGGCAACTGTTGGTGTCTACTGGAGTGCCTTCGCTCGATCATATCATAGGTTGGTGTAATCTTAAGCGATGGAGTTTAGATACCTCCAGGGTGTGTACTAATGCCATGCAGAAAACTTAAATGACAACATAATGCTCAAACCATTATATGTTTGTTTTCTCACGCATAATATTGTTATCTGTCTTAAAGAGTATTTTGTTGTACGTTTCTCTCATTGTACGGTAACCATATTGGTCATGTAACCACAGGTCAGGTCATTCTTTTCTTTTACAACCCACTGTTTTCAGTGATGTCAATTCAACTGAAGTGACGGAGGCTCAGGGCACAAGTTGAGGGTGGTCAGACACCCGCACCATAATTTTTGAGTGGGGCGTATCCCCCTTTTCACGATGCTGAAGGACCCTCGGACGTCTTCCTTTAAAAAAAATATATATATCCGTGCACTCACCTTTACCTTTTCTGTACTGTTCCCAAGGGTACACGTATGAACTCACATACAGTCTTTCTCTGTAATATTTCTTTGAAATATACCCCTATCTAACTTTTCTAACTGTAGTATGCTCTCGCATACGAAATAATGATGAAATCCTGGTTCAGTTGATGTTTTAGTATAGGCTTTATTCTCAGAGTAAGTAACCCACGACCAGCATAGAAGACCAACAGGATTACATTAACTGTGATATTGGAATCATTACATTCTAAGAATAACTATGACATATATTAGAATGTACATAAAAGATTCCTTATGAGATTCCTTAAAGTAACAGTATAACTTAATAAATACACATACTACACATCCTTCCCCTAATAAATAAATTTAAATTAAAGTGAAATACATTCAGTTATAAGAATAGAAATAAATGTATAAAAATTAGCATTGTAATAATAAGTGTGAATACAATTACTTCCTAAGATAAATTAATTCAAAACATAATCGTGCAGTCTCAATGGAATTGATCTGATTCTACGACCAACTCCCCTATCATCCCCCGCACCAATGTTATTTGCAATAGGTTGTAAAGTAGGAAGATTAGGAACACAATTGGAATCTCCTTGAGCCAACAATGGAGAATCAAAATTAAGATTTGAAGTAGAATCAATTGGAACATGTGGTATAGTTGAAGGTTCAGCAACTCCAAACCAATCAGAACTTGAACCTTCAATTAAATCTGCATCCTGCTTGTTAGAAGATATAATCTTTGCTTGTTGGTCAGTAATCTTGATGAGAACGTTTTTATTCCACCAACCCCTATCAAACAAAAGAGCTGCGGTTCGAGAAACTTTTACCACTTTTACAGGAGCAGAAAATTTAGATTGACCCTTAGTGATTTTAACTGGTTTTTTTATGATGACCCAATCACCGACAGCTAGTGGCTTTTCTGTAACATGCATACGATTGTCGTAATGATTCTTGTAACTTTCTTGTTTCATTTTTACATGTTCACGAATTTTTGTTAAATCAACCTTGACGTCAACATTTTTAGTTAACCAAGATGGATTTAATTTAGAAGTTGGAATCCTACCACGAAGTAAAACAAAAGGAGAAACTCCAGTGGTAGTGTGTGGAGTACAATTATAATTCCAGATTTTCTCGCAAAGAAATTCTGCAATATCAAGTTTGTTAGCACAAGCAGTTTGAACTGCTTCTTTCAACAAACGGTTTGCTCTCTCGACCAAACCATTTGATGAAGGACTGTAAAGAGGAACAAACGTATGTTTAACATCTGCTCTGTTTAAAAATGTATTTACTTCCTGTGAAACAAAATGTGAACCGTTGTCGGACACCAATTCATGTGGAGCACTTTCAATGACAAATAAACGCTTTAAAAATGATATAACAGAATCTGAATTTGGACTCTTAACACAAGAATAATAAATCCATTTAGAAAAATAATCGATAGCCACTAGTAAAAATTTATATTCAGAATTAAAAACAGAAAATGGACCTGAGAAATCTATTGCAATTTTTTGCCAGGGAGCTTCAGGCCATTCTACTGGTATAAGTGGTGAATTGGATAACTTCCAGTGTTTATCTGAGCATAAACATTGGGGACACTGGTTAATGAACAACTTTACTTGACTGTCTATTCCAGGCCACCAGTAAGTGGCTTTAATTTTATTGGTAGTGCCAGTAATACCTGGATGACTTTCATGTGCAAGTGAAATAATAAATTGTCTAATACCAACAGGTGGGACTACTTTGTCTTGTCTGAATAAAATATCACCTGAAACTGACAATTCGGGTGCAACTTGTGCGAAATGTCTCTCTTCAATGGACATGCTTCTATCCATAGGCCAACCTTTAATTAAAAACTTTTTCACATTTAATAGGCAAGAATCATTTTCCATATTATGTAACCAATCTTGTTTAGTTATCTTTTCTCCTTGAAGAGCATCTTCTATAGTAAACACACAATCCGAATCATAATTTACTGACTCTTGTGTGGGTAATGGTAAACGTGATAAACAATCCGCACGGATGTTTTTACCACCTGGTACGTATTTAATTTCAAAATTGAATTCTTGGAGACGTGCTAACAATCTAACCAACCTAGAAGAGGCTCTATTAGAGGAGCTCTCCCCTAGCATATAAATTAACGGTTTGTGATCTGTGTATAAAAGAAATCTAGTTCCCCAAATGTACATTCTAAACTTTTCCACAGACCATGAACAAGCTAAAGCTTCCCGTTCGATAGTGCTATAATTTAGTTCAGCTGAAGTCAAAGATCGTGAAGCGAATGCAATAGTGCATTCTACACCTTTAACCATTTGACTTAAAACAGCACCCAAACCTCGAGAACTGGCATCCACTGTAATAATACTCTGAATACCATGGGAAAAAGGTTTGATTGCGGGAGCAGACAAAATCATATTTTTTATGGAATCAAAAGTATTTTGTGACTCAAGGGACCAAATATATTTGGCATGTTTTTTTAAAAGGTCCCTTAGTGGTTGGACAATCAGAGCATAGCCCTTGACAAAACGAGCGTAATATTCACTCAAACCTAAGAATGCTCTTAAGGAGTCTTTGTCTAAAGGACTAGGAGCATTTTTTATAGCTTCTAACAAAGAAGCTTTAGGTTTAATTCCTTCCTTTGACAGATTGTGGCCTAAATAATCAACTTCTTTTGTTAAAAATTTACATTTTTTTTTGTTGATAGTAAGACCATGATTTTGCAACGATTTTAAAACATATTCCATTAATATATAGTGTTGATCCAAAGATTCAGAATGTACCAAAATATCATCCTGGAATGCTTGAATTCCCGGACAATTATTAAAAATGGAATCCATTAACCTTTGGAATATACTGGCTGCTGAAGCTAGCCCGAATGGTAATCTTTTATACATAAATACTCCAAAAGGTGTTACAAAAGTCGTTAGAGGCTGAGATTTTTTAGATAATGGAATTTGATGATACGCTGAGCGTAAATCAATAGTAGAAAAATATCTGCTACTACCAATGTTGGCCAGCATATCATGTATTTTTGGCAAAGGATGCACATCAATAACAATGTTGCGATTAAGTACCCTAAGGTCTGCACATAAACGAATTTCTCCAGAAGATTTTCGCGCTATGACAGCGGCCGAAACCCATTCTGAAGAATCAATAGGACATATAATGTCTTGAGTTATAAGAGATTCTATGTGTTTCCTTAAATCTTGTCTTACAGATAGAGGTACCGGACGCACCTTTTGAACAACAGGACAAGCCTTGTCTTTTAATTTAATATCGTGTTCAAAATTTTTTACCATACCGATTCTGTCCTCAAATACTACTTTGTATTTTTGTAAAACATTGCACAGAATGGGGTCATTACAATTATCAAAAACAGCTAGAATAGGTAAATCACCCAGGGTAACAGGTTCGGGATGACCAGGTTTTAAAATAATACCTAGTTTGGCTTGATCTTGCCAACCTAGAATATTTCTGCCATTCAATGCCACATAAATTTTGGTGTAAATTACTCTCCCTTTAAAATTTATGTTATCCGGGAAATAACCATGCATTGTAATATCGAAACCCCCAAATGCTTTGGGATTTACATCTGTGGAGAGTAACTTTTTGTCATTCCAAGTACACTGAAAAGTATTTTCATCCAAAATGGTAATGGGGGACCCAGAATCCGCCATAACTTGTAAAGATTGTATACCAATAGATATCTCACAAATAGGACCTTGGATACTGAAATCACATAGAGCATTAATTTGAACAAAAGAAATAGAAGCAACATTTAGTGCATCACAGATTTCTTCCTCAGAATAAACCATGTTAACCTTAGTCTTATCTTTAGATAAACGACATGATGCCGCAAAATGACCTATACGTTTACAGTTTGAACACCTTTTACCTTGTGCAGGACATTTAGGGTTGTTCCCCACGTGAAACTTTGAACCGCATCTGTAACAAAATATATTAGATTTTTGATCATAAACTCTTTTGCTTGTATTGCGGTTAGAAATAGTATTAACAACACAATCATCATTAGATGCTTGTGAAACATTACACACTGTTGTAGATGAGGCGTGTTCAGCTAAAATTTTTGAGGAAACTACAGAGCATTCGATACTTTTCGCAATTACAATTACTTCATCCAATGTTGGATTTTTACATGTCAAAATCCTCTCCTGGATTTTTTTATTGAAACAATTAAAAACTAACTGATCACGTAGAGCAGTTTCTAAATAAGTTCCAAACTCGCATTTTGATGCAAGTACTCTTAAAGTTGCTAAATAGTCTTCTATGGACTCTTCCTGCAATTGTTTCCTTTTGAAGAAAACATGTCTTTCTACCATGACCGATGGCTCATCTTTAAATTGTTTGCCAAGGCGCGTTAAAGCCTCAGTGTAAACATTCCATGTGTCATCATCAAGTGGAGCTTGTACCACAGCCAAATTATCAAACAATTGTTGTCCTGCGTCTCCTAAGTGATTAAATAGAATGGCTCTTTTCCTTGAGGCAGAGTATTCCAGAGCATCTATTGCTTCCAAGTAATTAGTAAAAACTCGTAACCATTTGTGCCATGGAGTTGGAGGCTTGCCAGGAGCAATTAAAAATGAAGGTGGTGCTACAATTCCACTGTTATTATTGTTTGATGTTGCCATTTTAAAACAAAATTATTCAAATAATTCTTACTTGTTAAGTTGGTAGGTTTTAAAATATCTTTCTGATATCTTTTATCCACTTTCCTTCTTTTTTTTTAATAATGGATAGTAGATGCTGCTTTTTTTTTTTTGAAGATTGGTGAGTAAATGCTTCCAGTCGCGTTTAATTGAGAAAATTGACTCCCAAAATGGCCGCTTGCGTTGTGACGCTTACGTTAGAAGCGTCAATTGCTCAACAACGCGCGTTGCTATGGAGCGCTGAGGTTGTTGTGACGTGGTGCGCGAGAAGCGATGAGTGCGCATGCAACAGCGCGTGAGATTACAGTTGGATCGCGAGCACAGACAGTGCTTTTGAACAACGCGACCAAATTAAGGTATTTTAAATTTACTCACAGTTTTTGTTTCAGAAGCGGAACGCTTATTCCAGCATTATAATCCAGGGAAAAGTTGAAAATCCAGCTTAGTATCCGCTTTTGTACTGAAATATATTTTGCTCGCGTCGGTGGGTTTGAAGTCCAGGTTCTTTGAAGAAAAACGTCGCCAATAAATGTAGTATGCTCTCGCATACGAAATAATGATGAAATCCTGGTTCAGTTGATGTTTTAGTATAGGCTTTATTCTCAGAGTAAGTAACCCACGACCAGCATAGAAGACCAACAGGATTACATTAACTGTGATATTGGAATCATTACATTCTAAGAATAACTATGACATATATTAGAATGTACATAAAAGATTCCTTATGAGATTCCTTAAAGTAACAGTATAACTTAATAAATACACATACTACACTAACCTATACACTCATCCCACCTTCCGTTGTCTTAGACTCGTATTAAAGGACTATTACTCATTTTGTTAACTTAATTTACTTCAAAGAAACGTGAGAATGTTCATAGAACAGTTTCACGAGCGCACAGCACTAATCCAAATAACCAACATTGACTTATAGCTTGCAGACTAACCATTATCTTTGGAATCCAGATAGTGGGCGACCTGACGTAACGCCTTAACTCCTTGTAAGGGATAGTAAGCCCTACATAAATGCTATTATAATTCAATACAATACTCGCAATGGGTGCACAGTGTTTTCACCCACCATACAGCATTTTCCGTCTTCTGGAGAAGAGCCCAGGGTGGGTTGAACTAAGAAATGATCTGCAGAGGATTGACCCAACCACTTCTTAATAATGTTGGAAAAGTGATGTTTTTGTTTTTATGTTAATAAAAGTAACAGAAGGAACCAAATATACAACACCAAAGAACTGACTCGTTACAAAATAATCACCAGCCCCCTTTCATTTTCTCAAAGAAAACTGTAGTTTTTTAATGGGACAAAGAAATGCTTTTAAAAATGTCACTGAGTCATTTCTAAATTAAAGTACCCTCAGTGTTTGAAAAACAAACACATGATTTACAAGAAGTAAAATAAATAAAAACATGTTCTTTTAACATTTCTGTGTATAATTATATCTTTTGCTTTATAAAGCGCTTGTACAGTCACGAAACCACTTCAGAGCAATGATAAAACATAGCATACTTAATAATGTGACATTTTGTACAAAAAGATTTATGTATTACACCTGATAGGATTGTGGTATTACCGCATTTATTATGATGTCACTCTACATGCATATGCTAATTAGTCCCCGCACAACTATGTTTCTAGTACTTATGCCCCAGAGAGGCCTGCAATCCCCAGAGCACTGTAAGGGCCTCATTACAATGTCGGTTGGAAACTAAACTGCCCAACTCCTTGTCGGCTTCAGTTCTGACCGACTTGTGGTTGGCGGTTCCGCCCGAATGATTATGATGCTTCCGAGCACCGTTCGGAAGGACTCCTATTGACTTCAATGGGAGTTTGTGTTCCGACCTACAACACAGGCTCCTATGGGGAAAATGGGTGTCTGCGGAAAACCGTGGCACACCATGTTACCTACCACACTGTGCATGGTTTTGCATGGGGGGTCTCTTGGGTACCCCCTCAACCCCAAACAGGAGCACAAAGGATCAAGGGGGGGCCTGCTGGGAGCCCCCAAAGTCAGTTTCTGATAGCATTTTTGTGTGGGACAGTCTGAGTCGGGACGGCTGTTGGAATCCCTCATCGTAGTTGCTCGGTCGGGTGGAAATGGTGTCCGTTGAGCTGTGTGAATTGACTCTGACCGATTCGGGTTCTCCGGATGACCGAACGGTTCGCCCTATGACCGCGAGCATCGTATTCGGTCAGTCGGAATTGTTTCCGACCGAGTCGGGCGGATGGGTTCCGACATGGTCTAGGGTAATCCGACTGTCGGTTGGAGGCTTTCCAATAGACATCGTAATCAGGCCTTAAGTTGTCAAATGAGATCCCAAAGCAGGGCATCTGGGTCCCTGGGAGAAAGAGTCAACCGGTAACCTTATATGTTGGAGAATTTAAACCTTTACAACCTAGATATAATGTAAAAACACAGACTCTTTGCTTTCCAGTGCTTTTAGGATGTGGTAAATAGAACAAGTGCTCTAACGCGCAGGGTCTGGGATGTTCAAGTGCATTTCACATATACATGACTGTTAGAACTGGCTATTTCTAGTAGGCTAAGGCTGACGGCAAAGCCAGGCAGAAACCACCATTCTAGTCAGGGCGAGGGAGTCACACGCCAAGATAACCCCTGCTCACCCCCTTGGTAACTTGGCACGAGCAGTGAGGCTAAACTCGGAGGCAATGTGTAAAGCATTTGCGCCAGCACACAACAGCAACAACATCCTAGGCACACCACAAAAGGAACTCCACACAAGGTTATATTAAAATAACTTTTGTATTGTCAAAACATATCAGATAGAATCACACATATACATTGTGCCAACTGGCACGGGAAATATTCACATGGGATTATTTACACAGGACAGGGCCACATGGGCCACTGTCATAATCAGCACTTTTAGAAATAGAAATACTGTCAGAAATTAGAATAAAAGGATATAAAATAACAGTTATAAATCACATCCAGTAACTACTGGGAACAGGTAAGTACCACCTACGCAACCCTAAACACCTTAGGAGAATGTCACGCAGGGAACCAGGACCCCACTAGGACCACCAGTATCAAAAAGAACAACCACCTAAGTATCACACAGCATTTAGGGGTCTAGGAAAGAACACACTACCCATGATGCATAAAACACATTCAGAGGAGTAGTAAAGAGAAACACATGATGCATAAACCTACACATTCAGCGGTGTTAAGAACAAAGCACACGATGCAATAAAAATACATTCAGAGGTACCATAACAATACAATAGCGCAAAAGTCACATGATGTCTAAAAACATTCAGAGGTGCAGGAATAAAAACCACACAATTGCGCACAACCTTGCATAAGCCACCACCTGTGGCAGTCCCTAGGCCAACTGGCCTTGTTGGGGCTAGGACGCCCTGAGTCTCAATGTCAGGGGGTGCTGCCATGCAGCGCCAGTCCAAGCACAAGCCTAAACGTAGCAGGTGCCCACTACTTGCTGGGCACCTGGGAACACACAAGACCTAAACGGTGCAGCTGCCCACTAATTGCTGGGCAGCTGGGATGCAGAACTACGGCAGGGCTCTCACTAGCCCTCAGGGACAGAACTGCGCTCAATCGTTGGAGCCACGCAGGGTCTGACATCACACTGCGGCCAAATGCTGGAGCCACACAGGCTCTGAACAAATATGCCCCCTGAGCCTAGCAGGCTCTGTAAATAACTGTGGGGGTCGGTGGAGCCTCTCTCCTGGGGACTCTGACACATGTGAATGCCCCAAGAGCCTCTCCGGCTCTACACCAAAATGTCCCCTCCGTGGGAGCCTCTCGGGCTCTCAGCAAGTATGAGACCGCCGTTGGAGTCCCTCACGGGGGACTCGACCCCAAGCATTGCCAACACTGGGGCCCACGGGGCTCTCAAAACACGTTGGGGCGACCCACTGCCAACCGGGGCCGCCCTTGAAGCCCTCACGCCTTGTCAACAACGAGCGCGAGAACGCGCTACCTGGGGGGGGCGGACACCGACAATGTGTCCCGACGCCCCTCCCTTCTCCTCGGCTGCCACACACTCACCGGGTCTGGCGGCTGATCTCCTCTCTCTCCCTGGGGCTCCCTCAGCACCCGGGAGCCCCAGCCGCAGGCCACGCTTCCTCCTCTCTTCTGCTTCCTCCTCTCTTCTCGCGGGGCTCCCTCTCGGGCATGGGAGCCCCGCAGCGGCCGCCACCATCATTCTTTCCCCTTCCCCGGGCCGGCAGCCAATCACAGCGCGGCCCGGGGAAACATCACCAAACAATCCCGGACCGGCCTGCCAATGGCAGTGCGGCCCACCGGGACGAGCCCCCAACAGCGGGCCAATACTAGCGCGGCCCCTTCGGTGCTTCGTCCCGGGCAGCGGCGGTGATTCCGAATGCAGAAGCAGCAAATGCCGGGTGGGCACCGGCCTTAAAAATAAAGCGCTCCTAGCGCTCGGGAAGTCCTCGGTTTCGCTGGTCATGCCGGGTGGGCACCGGCCTCTGCAAACAAAGCGCTCTTAAGCGCCAACGGGCAATCCACGGCGCTCCCAGCGGTAGCAAACAGACAGAGCGCTCCCAGGCGCTCAGGGAGAACCACAGCGCTTCCAGGCGCTAGAAATACGAATCAAGCGCTCCCAAGCGCCAGCAGGCAACAAAGAGGGTTCAAGTAAAAATAAAGCGCTCTCTGCAGGGAAATGCAGCCTCTCCATGCTGGAAAGGTCCAGGGATTCCCAGGGGGGGGGGCAAAGCCAAGCCCCCCCCCCCATCAGCCCAAGCAAGGCAGAGGGGTCCCCCAGGAGTCCAGGAAAAAGAGAGGGAGCAGCATAGCCCCCAGCAGGAAAATCCTCCAGCATCCAGGGGTTCAGGACAAGTCCATCAGGAGTCCAGGGGCTGGGCAGGGCTCAGGGATTCCCCTGAGCCCCAGCAGCAGCACGCCCCTGGCAGATTCAAGTTAGAAACAAGAACATTTTGGAAGGGGACACAGCCCCTTCTTATACAGTGAAAAGTCTTTGAAGTCTTTGTGTAGGCAGTGTGAGAACCAGCCAGAACTGGTTATAGGGAAGTCCCTTCAGTATCAGGGACAGAGGTGACAGTCACCCAGCGGGGGGGTGGAGCCAGCATTGTGGCAGGCAGGCACAGCCCTTCACTATCAGGTGCTAATCTCCTCCCACTTCCCTGGCAGCAGATGCTGCCTTTCATCCACGTGCTGACTCAGACAACCTCCTGGGGCTCTGCAGCCCCTGTCACACTCAAACCAGACAGTCAATCCACAAGCAGGCCCATGCACTCCTGGGCCAGGCTCACCAGCCAACCACGTGCTAGCAGACTCACTACACAAATATGCCAACTTCTCAAAGTGGTACTTCTAGACTAGACACAACCATGCCGCATACACCATTACGCAGCATTCAATCTCATGAGTTCGCACATATCAAACTCGACCCTGCACTCCCCACACATCAGGAACTACCATGGGCATACATATTCCCCATTTATTCCTATGGGAGGGCAGGTCACTCACCATACATACACAGAGAGCACACGCACTTTAGACTGTACCACAGTGAAAAAGTGCGCAGAGGCCTAAAATCACTACCACCAGGTTCCAGAAACAGGCTAGGAAAAAGCAAAACGTTTCGTGGTGAACCTGCCAAAAGGGCCAGGTCCAACAATGACACACGTGATAATAGGCAATTTCGAATGGTTGTGCTCAGGTGCACCATCTAATCCTAGTTCAAGTAGAGATGGAAGTCAGTGGGAACTGTTAGTAATATTTTGTTGTGAAATAGTTAACACTATTTGCAACCATTTTCACTTTTTTAGTACTTTCCCTTTTGTATTTAAAGCACCCCATTCAATTTTACTCTTGTAGACGATGCTCTTGGAAGCTAGTTGTTTTACTCCTCATGTTGAGCAGCTAAGTATCTAAACTGTAGCCTTCTACGACAAAGCCCTTTCCCAACCGAACATTTTAATTTACTTTATCCCCCAATACACCAGTAAAGCTCCCACCAGATTTTTTATTACACTTCAAACTTACATGCTGGCAGTAACTTTCAATACATACTAAGGGCGCCAAGGCTTGGTGTAGGGCAGGAACAAATTTCCAGAACGCACACAGAGCAGTGCGGTTTCAGTTCACAACAAGGGTGGTGTGGATATATCCTGTTCTTCAGTCAGCACTTCTTTTGTGGCCTCTACAAAGAAACCACAGACCTCAGACTACACTTTGAGCTACCATCTCTGCACGCTCCAATGAGGTCCTTGGCCATAATGACAATGTCACAGGAAATTATTGATCTTCATCTTTAAAGTAGTAGTAAGCCTGAATACACAAGCTTTCTGTGGCAGGACCGGTTACTCCTCAGTTCTACCCTGATAAGCATTAATTTTGCACACCAAGTGCTTACGTGACGTCCATCAACTCCCCTCATCAGTAGGTGCTTCTGCAGAGAACCTAGTTGTGTAGTCTTGAAGAGCTCACCTACTGCTGAGGCAACCTTGTCGTCCTGATCAAAACCACTTATTGTTTGTAGTTAGTAACAGGCAAAAAGTAAGGTGTGCTGTCTTAGCCCTGTTGTCCCTTGTTCGCTTCTACTTTCACGGACCTCATGTTACCTGCAAAGAGCAAGCAAGTTAATTAATTTGTACTTACAGATTCACATTGCAAGCTTTCAGACGTTGTCTTCGGGCCATTTAACTTGAAGCTGCCCTGTGTCTTGTTTTCGTGTGGTTTAAAAAAAACAATTTTTTTATAGCTGGAGGACAGGTTTGCCAAGGCCTGCCGTAGCTTTTTAAAATACTCTCTGGCTGTAGGCAAAAATTAATAGGCAGTAGCGCTACTGAAAAAGAAATGAAATACCTCTTAAACTGGTCACATTGGTATTTATGTGGTGGTCACCATCAGCTTTGCATGCAATGGTGGCGGTTTATTTTCTAAAGGCTATAGCGTTTTGTCCCATGGATGTCAATCTGAGATGGGTGTTTAAGCTCTAGTCTGAGATATTTAAACTGTTGGCTGTTCCAGATTTGTTTACTGACAACTATTGCTAAACATGGTTTCTCAAGAAATTAGTATGGGGTCATGGAGCATCTGGTAGATGTGTGAAGTGTTTCTCTGTGCTCTTGTTACTTTTTTTCTCAAGCATTTATATGAACATTGCAAGTATCACTAAGCAGCAATTGAACAATGTTGCACTTACAGGTGATATGAATATTCTTAGAATTCTCTAGATGGCAACGACCACCTTTGAACCAGTGGTTCACTCGCATTTAGTCTCTAAGGCTGAGTTTCAGAACTGATTGATAGTTAATAAAGGTATTATACATCAGGCAGGGTAACTACTCTCGCTGATGCAGTGGACGTTAGATGGCTTGTTGCTCCTGTGGCATGACAGAAAAATTATTGAGTTTTGATTTACTTCATCAATTAGTCAGCTCTTGAGAAACATAACCGATCCTATAATTCACTTTACGTTTTAAAATACCTTGGTGATTTCCTTAATCCAGCTCAACAGTTTATCAGACTTGTGAGCACGATTAAGCAGTCCGGCTAGCCCCCTAACTAACACACCAACCATCCCCCGACACAATTGCTCTGGTCAATCTTCATTTTTAATTTAATCAAAAAGGGACTAGCTCGTGATTTATAGTAACAAAGAGGAAAGACTCAAGTATGTTTCGTCAAGGGGTGGGAACACCTGGTGAGTGTGTTCATAAAGCCCTCACCCACCAACCTAGTTGGTGGCATGCTTCATCATCTGGCCCACCCAGTGACACCTAGTGTGTCCCGGGTGTGCTTCGACGCCTGATTACAGCGGAGCTGGTATATTGCTGAGTGTGCTGTGAAGGGTGTTAAGGAAGTGATGTTAAAACGGCTTGGCGGGGGTCCCAGTACCCGAGGATAAATTAGACTTTAATACCTGGGCCTCCGTCAGCGGTTAAAAATAAGGCAGTTGGATGTTAGAGGCGAGTTATGACCTCCCACGTCCAATGGGTCAACATGTTTCAGCCAGAGCCTTATGTATATACTGGCTTTCTTCAGGACCTATATTAAAAAAGTGAGTGTAATTAAACTAAAGGGTGTGTGATTCAGACTGTGTCTACACGCCCTAAGGTGTTTATCTATGTGTGAGAGGGGGGATTCCCTTCTCAAGAGCACGCTAGTTTAAGCAGGGTCGAGCCTCAAGGTTGAGAGGTGGCAGGGGGTTGACCAGCTTTTCTGGGCAGAGCCTGCTCTGGACCTGTAGTGCCTCCTTCGAAACATGTTGACCCATTGGACGTGGGAGGTCGTAACTCGCCTCTAACATCCAACTGCCTTATTTTTAACCGCTGACGGAGGCCCAGGTATTAAAGTCTAATTTACCCTCGGGTACTGGGACCCCCGCCAAGCCGTTTTAACATCACTTCCTTAACACCCTTCACTGCACACTCCGCAATATACCAGCTCCGCTGTAATCAGGCATCGAAGCACACCCGGGACACGCTAGGTGTCACTGGGTGGGCCCGATGATGAAGCATGCCACCAACTAGGTTGGTGGGTGAGGGCTTTATGAACACACTCACCAGGTGTTCCCACCCCTTGACGAAACATACTTGAGTCTTTCCTCTTTGTTACTATAAATCATGAGCTAGTCCCTTTTTTGATTAAATTATATATAACCCCGGGGATAAGAACTAGCTATCTGGTCCTCTCTCTCTCTCTTGATTACGTAATCAGTCTTCATTTTTGCATCATAGTTTTCTTTTTTAAGTCAAGCCTGGGCAGCGCATGTACTGCTCTGCGAGGCGTGCTGTATTTAGGTAGGGACTTGAAGCTCTGCCCATATTTTTCATTGGCTTGTCTCATTGTCTAGTGTAAACTGTGGCTGTTCATTGGTCAAAAGGCTTAGTAGTCCCTCCTTAGTAGAGCTTGTCTCATTTTGTAACCTTCTATGGCGACATACCCTGTTACATGTGTTCTTACTCGGTAGGCATTACTTACAGCCTCCGAGCACTATTTTCTCAAATACCTGTCCTGCCTGCTGTTCCAGGCAGGACACGGTCTCTCTCTTAGTGCTTTAAAAAAATAAAAAATTATAGCCTATGCTTTAAATGGATTTGCACTGCATTAGTTTAAGCTATTGGAATGGTAAATGGCAATCCCTTTTATTTATCTGTTTTAAAAACAACCCATAAATCAAAGGCATTGTCATTTACAATACCAATAGCTCAAAATCTGATAAATGCGAGACCTATTGCATTGCAGATGCCTGCTTTTCAGTAGAGGTGGGTGTTGATGCACTTCCATTAAGTAGTTTGACTTGCCGAAGAGATTTGTCCAGATGGTTGCCAGTATTATTTCAAGCAACTTCATTGCTTTCGATTATTATTATTATTATTATTATTATTATTATTATTATTTTGTTTTTACTCTCAAACTCAGAACAATAGAACAACACACACTTGGCATATAACAATTATTGTGTTATTTTTTATATGACACATATTTTTATTATCACATCATGCATTCGTCCATTTAGGCATATTCATCACATTACATGTTGATCATGTTCCTATCAGGGTTTTCATAACTTCTGATATTTCCTTTGACATCCCCATGCTCTATATACTTGATTCTTTTGCTTCAAATAAGTAGCCCATACACTGAAACCATTTTCCGAGTTTGGTGGAGAATGGGGGGGCTCTTCACTCCTCCAGTGATGCACATACTCTCTTTTGGCTACTAAGAATCCCAACACTATTAAAGTTCAGGCACACTTGAGTCCTCCCAGTTATTCATTATGCCTAGGTTTGCTATTTGTGGGTCTCTTTCAATGCGACAGCCCGCTGTCCTCTCCATTTTCTGATGTATTTGCCTCCAGTATAGGGCAATCCCCAGGCAGTCCCACATTTTATGGATCAATGTGCCTAGTACACTTTTACAGCGAAAACAACTGGAATTGTGAGCTCTATCCATTTGCCACAGTCTGGCTGGGTGAAAATAGAGACTCAGTGAAAGTATTTACATTTGATCTGTATTAGGCAGGAAGAGATGTCCAGGGTTACGCATATCCATTTTTACTCTATCCATTCTTCTACTTGAAGCTTCCCAAGAGTCTGCACCCGTTTATGTCATCATTATGTAAAATGGTCTGGCATGGTGATTACTAAAGACCTGTAAATTCTAGAAATACACTTTTTTCCCAGCTGCTCTATTTGAACTATAGCACCATTTTTTACTTGCCCCTCAATGGTTCTGAGGCACTGTAAGGCTATAGGTTTTGAAAGAACTGTGATTTGTCTTCTGAGAATTCCACAAATCTCTTCTATCCCTAATACTCCATCATGTGGTACCTGCACACATTTGGAGTGGACTCTCGCGGTGCCACCAACCCACAGGAATTTGCTAAGTAAGGATTGCAGGTTATTGAGAAACTGAAGCAGGGTCAGATATTGGTAATTTTGATGCAAATGCTCCTCTCCTCATTATGGAAATATATAGAGAGGGCCACTCCTCCAGATCCTGCAATGTATGCTTCAGTAACGGAGTACTGTTCAGAGTACTGTTCAAGTCCCAGCTTTGTCCTGGATTTCTTCTCACATACATGCTTAGATATTTAAATTGGTCTTCTGCAATACACAACTGAGTATGCTCCAGGCATTCTGGTTGTGCAGTTTCAATTTTAACATACTCGGACTTCTCCCAACTTACTCTAAGGCCCAAAGCATTGGATAAGTCTCAAAATGGAGCACCTGGACTGCTTGATAAAAACAGCATGTCTGCATACAGAGGCACTTTGTCTTCACGTCTTCTTCTTCACATAAATATCATCCACTGAGATATTGCAACATTCATTATGCAAGATGTTCCATAACCAATGCAAACAGAAGAGGGGAGAGCTGGCATCCCTTATGTGTGGATCATACCATAGAAAAGGGTGTAGAGTGGACTCCTTTTATTCTGACATGTGCCCAGACGGACTCTATACAGCACTGCAATATATTTAAAAAAGAGTGGGACAAACATCTTCTTGTAATGACTTGCTACATAAAGAGCCAGTGGACTCATTCAAAAGCTTTTTCAGACTCCACTGACATCAATGAGGTTCTTTCATGTAGCTTCTCTGCCCTAGCCAGATCCACAAGTAGGCGCTGTAGGCAATGGCAGGTACTTCTTCGCAGCATGACGCTGTTCATATTTTTGTGATCAAAAGTATGTATTACTTTAAACAAACAGTGTGCAAGGTCTTTGGCTTGTATTGTGGCTTTATTATTTGTCAACATTAGGCGGAATGATGCACATTCGTTGGGTGGTTTGCCTGACCGCAAGATCATGGATATGGTAGTACTATGCAGGTTAGGTGACAAGGTACCTGTGCGTTGAGCTTCTTGAAACATCACCTGTAGATGTGAGTGCAGCAGTGAAGCATAGCAAAAAGACCAAACGACGACGGAATATGATGGCTGCACCTCGCTGTTACGTTCTTTGTGTGGAAATGTCTTACAATGATCAATGAGAGTGTGAACAACAAATCCTGCACCTGCTGTCATTGGGTGCAACTGCAATGCAGATCAAGAATATGGATTATATTGGTATGGGGCACCACTGAGCTTCTTTCCCAAAGTACAAAATATACGGACAAGAGTTCCTTATTTTGTTTCTCCTTTATTCAAATAATGTCAATGCAACTTGTTTCGTTCAATTTACATTGAACTTCATCAGGGCTTACATGTAAAATCTGTCAAAAAAATCCAATTTGGGGTAGTGAGAATAGAAGTGAATCGAAACAGCGGTAACTTGCCTTATCTCCCCATGGTTTCAAATTGGATTTTTGGAACGATTTTACGATTAAGAAACTCGTTGGCTGGAGTTGTTGCATTGAAATTATTTGAATAAAGGAGAAACAATAAGAAACTCTTGTCCGTATATTATGTACTTTAGGAAAGAAGCTCAGCAGTGAAGCATAGTTTGAGGAATTCTAAAGCTATGCCAGAGGTCTTGTCCGATGGAATATCTGTGGTTATCTGTTGAAACTCCTCTACTGTAATGGGGCAGCCTTGTTCTTGTGATTATAAATGATGAGGTTCCTGTCTATAGAGTTATCAACTTCTGTCTGTGTTGGGGTTTGTTTTATGTTTGACAAATGTTTCCACAATTTCTACACTCTCTATGATTGAATTTCCTTCACAGTCCAGTACAGAAGGACAACAGCTTCTCTGCCCTGTCCTACACTTAAGTTTATTTTGTGTTGGGAGAGTACCCACGGGCTCTGCACTGTATCCAATAGTTTTTGCTTTAGTCAATTAGTCGCCTCAAATTGTCAAAGAGTGGTAGCAGTATGTATAGTCTCCAATTGCTTTTCTAAATAAGTCAATTATTCTTCAAGTGCATCTATTTCACATTCCCTGTCCCTGGATTTCCCCCTAAGACATGACAGCCCATCCCCAGATAGCTGTTTTGATTGCTTTCAAAAGTGTTGTTGGTGAGGGTATTGGCTATTTTTAATTTCAAAATATTCTGTATATATGTTCTGGCACAAATTTGAAGACCATCTTCAGCTTTGAAAAACGGGCCGCTCCTACTGCGCATAAGAAGTGGTAAATCGTCTTTCACTTATCACCTTAAGTAAGGTGCAAGCTTTGTCCAGACTGGACTTTGCTAACTGTCTCTACCTGGGCGCCAACAAAGCTAGCATTAAACGCCTTCAGAGGGCCCAGAACGCGGCGGCTCGGCTTTTAGTTGCTCTGCCCTGATCACACTCGGTTGCCCATGTGCTTCCGAGGCTTCATTGGTTGCCAGTCGATCGTCGTATCGAGTTTAAGGCACTGTGTTACTCCCATAAGATTCTGGCATGACAGGCCCCATCGGGGCTATTCCATCTGTTGGAGTACTATGAGCTGAGCCGTCCACTGCGTTCTGCTGATCTTGCCTTGGTCCGTGTTCCACGCATCTGGAGAGCGAGGGCCGGTGGTCGTTCCTTTGGCTACCTGGCCGCAAAACTATGGAACTCGCTTCCTCTCCCTAAGAGAGTAACATCGAATCATCTGGCTTAACGCAAAACCTTAAAAACCTGGCTTTTTCCCTGTAAATAGCATTTCTGCGGGTATTCACAAACTGGCTCTGGTCCTTGGGGTTTCTGATAGCGCTGGGACGCCTCATTGCTGGGGCAGCTATGCGCTCTATAAATCCGAAAATAAATAAATAAATTTGACTTCAGCTGAAGGAGAGCACTCATGACTCAACTTAGTTCCTTCTTTTGCATTATCCATTGGTACATGTTTAGCCAGACTTCCCTGTAATTGAGCCTCTCCTATATGCCAATGTACCCAACCAGCCTGACTCTATCTCTCCCTCGACACCTAGCTGCCAGAGTGTGGCCACTGTCTAAGTTTCATGTTGGTCGATCACTCGTGTACAGAAAGGGGTTTCCCTTCTTCCATCTAGTCTGAGACCCTTTTGGTTGTGTCAAAGTGGGCCTTTCTGTTGTGTAGGATCTTGAGTTTGGCAGGGAGAAGAAACATATAGTTCAACTGCAGTGTTCCAGGTCTCTGCTTTTCTCCCAGAACGGGTTTATGTTGTTTCTGGACCGCCATTGTATAATCAGAGAAGTTCATGATTTTAGTGAATCCAACAAAAGTTTACCCTCACATCCTGCTGCCTGCAATATTTTGTTGCAGCAATGTAATTAAACAGACTTATTATAATAGGTCTGAGTTCAACCACCAGGTGGACTTTGGCATCAATCTGCGATTAGCCCTTTTGACCACAAAGGAGGATGATAGGTCTTCAGTAGGCATCCGATACCTCAGCTAGCTGTGTAAGAATTAATCTGGATGGTGACCATCCACTCACTCCTCGACTGCCTCATTTCTGAGATTAATACACCGTGATCTGCCCTCCATGTTCTCAACCCTTTTTTCCACTGGAATTCCAGGAGACAGTCCATGGAGCTCTGAAGCGCATGTATAGTGTTTTCTGCATCAGCTTGCCCTCTGTCTTCTTTACTCGATTTACTGTATTTCTGAAATCCTGATGGAGGAGAAGATATTTAGCTCCACCGCTCCCCCATTTCTGCCTTCCACTGTTGTCGTTTTATCTGTTATTGCTTTAAAATGACTGCAGTAGGCCCCACTCCTGCCTCAGTGGCCTTAGCAGCATCTTAGTGCCCCGTTTGGGGCTGCTGCACCGAGCAGGCAGCCGGTTTAGTATACTTTATGGTTTTCCCTTTCTGAGGCGAAGGTACAGGTTTGCCTTTCACCAGATTACTGGTTACTCGTCAGTGACACTGTTGCAGAGAGGCTTGCTCCTTAAGGGAAGCAGACTTACAGAATAATAAAGTAGTGACTATGAGCGCATGTAAATAAGTGAATCACCAATGTACCAAATCTAGCAGATCTGACGTGATATTGGATAATTGTAGCTGCTATATTGTCAAACAGTCTCCGTGATTATGTGGATGCCCAAGTAGCCAGTCTGTTACTAGAAGGGTTGGCGTGTCCGATATCAGTGGGAAAAAAATGGCCACCCCTGTAACCGGGGCCACTCCCTGTGCAGCAATGGCGGACCCTTTAACCACATCTAAATCTACTCCAAGTCTATATCAAGGTGGTGGGGGGGAGGGGGCTAAGTTTCTGGTGGCAGCTCGGTGAAATGGAAAGCCTTGTGTCCATAACTGGCCCTCCAATCCCTCTGAAAATGCAAATCAACTTGGGAGGTCAGCCAGCAGCAGGATCTACCCCATCCCAACCCATACCCACTTATTGAATCTGCTATTATATCGGCACACACACTCGTACCTCTTGCTTCTATGGAGTCGCAGCTCTTAATCTGCCCAGGCTTGGTCCTTTGTAACATGAACTCTGCACTGGCTCTGGTCCATGTATAGCCTTCAGACTCCTTAAGCTTCTCATTAAGGCCACTATCTCTCTCCCATGCCATTAATGTCGAACAAGCTTTGGTGCCAGAATGTGCACTACTCATGTGCCTCTGTAGTTAATAGCTGTGCCATTGGTTCTCCTCACAAGGGAGCTGCCTTCCTGGGCTCTTGGTTGTGGCTTCATGGCAAGTCAGTGCCTTATTCCTACAGAGGGTTCTACTGAGTCTCCATGAGTCTCACAAGGAAGGGGCCATCAGTCTTTCTTCACCTTTTCTCGGACACGTCTGGTGACGTGGCTGGCTTGAACAGTCCATTTACCAGCCAAGGCCATGCTCCTCTCACAGCTGAGAGCATAAGCGCCCGTGAGTGACGATTTCCAGCTCTGCTCCTTTGCACAGGTGCCTAGAAAGATTGTATTCCAATCAGGATCCTTTGTAGGTCGAAGTTTTGACAGGATGCTGGTGTATTACAGGGTAGCAATCTGGATCCCTAGAAAGTTGTGCCTGCTATTATAGACAGGCCACGCCTAATAATTTTCATTTATCGATTATACATTGAATCACTTATCAGTCAATTCTTGGCATTTTGTAATGGTGTATTTAGGCTAGACTCAAAGCAGCTCTCAACGTACGCTCCGTACACAAACACATCATGGAAATCTAGAACCTACTCCACTCTCTCTCTCTCTCTCTCTCTCTCTCACCTTCTTCACAGAGTCTTAGACCAACGCATCCTCCGCCCCCGACATCAGCACTGCCATCCCAGACAGATACGAGATCCAGAGGAAAGTCCGCCCCAACCACCCAGGAGGGGGCCTCGCCATCGCCCACAAGAGCACCCTACGCCTCATCACCTCCAGCGAAACCTTCCCCTCCGCCGAACACCTGCACTTCCAGATCCAAACCACCCCCAAAGCCACAGTGCGAGGAACCCAGTCTACGGACCCCCCAGCCCCAGAACACCCTTCGCCACCACCATCACCGACTTTATCGCACCCCACGCCATCGCCTCAACAAACTACATACTCATTGGAGACCTGAACTTCCACCTCGAAAACCCTAGCGACCCCCAACTCCACTATCCTTCGTGACAACCTCGCCAATATCGGGCTTAAACAACTCGTCAACACACCGACCCACAGAGCAGGACACACCCTCGACCCCATCTTCACGGCAGGAAACAGCGTACACTTCGCTATCAACAAACCTAAGGCACTCAAACCAGCCCCAAGCCCACCTCGAAGGAACTGGAGCAAGGTTACCGATGAGCAACTTAACTCCACCCTCACTCTAGACAACCACACCTGGGCACCCGATGAAAACTACGCAACCAGAGAACTCCACACCTGGATCTCCAACTGCGCAGACGAGCTGGCCCCGCTATGCAACCCTGACAGACCAAGCCCCAGGAAAGCCGCCTGGTTCACCACCGCTCTCCAAGAAGCCAGACGCACCTGCATACGCTTGGAGGAGAACTGGAGAAACACCAAGACAACCGAAAACCACACCACCTACAAGAACGCCATGACGGACTACCATAACCAGATCAGAGCCACCAAGAGGAACTTCATCCACAACTAAATCCTGGCCAACTCCAAGGAACTTTTCAGTGCCATTCAAGAATTCACCAACCCACGCAGCGAAGCCACATACATCACCCTATCCCAAGACCTCTGCGACAAGCTTGGAACTTATTTCCACCTCAAGATCTATGACCACTTCATCGACCATCTACCGATTAACATCAGCCAGCCACCATCGCCAACTGGACACCAAACACGGCCGAAGACACCACCTTAACCATGAAAAGCATCCACTGGGGCGGGGGGGCACCGATCTCATGTAGGGGTACACTGGTGCAGGGTCACCCTTTTGTCCATGGGTTCAAAGACCAACAAAATAGAGATCAGCACTGGAGTTGGAAATAAATAAAAAGTTTATTAATCACTCATGAGTGGGACTAAATCTACACAACACTCTCTCGTGCTGCAAGGAGGCAGTACACCGGCTTCACAAACCAGTGCCCTTTTTATGCAGGTCTTGTGCAGTATAAGCTTGTGAACAGAAATAGGAAGAACACATTTTAGAAATAGTTATCAGCAAACCAGGGTAGATGAATAACTACTTGGTCAGCAAAGTGGGAGGGGGGAACAGGAGTGAATGATTGATAGTTAACAGGTGTACTGGCAGCTACAAACTCTGATTGCTTTTAGCGGAGTCAGGAAGTCAACTAAAATAGAAAGCACAAGCAGAGTGAAAAGACGAAAGAATTACGAAGGAAACTTAAATGGACACCACAGCCAAAATATTACACATTTTCTACACCCTTCCCCCCACACATCTACCACTGAGCCAGGGCCGCCATTGCAACCGAACTGCAATGCACCATCAACACCACCTTCAAAACAAGCACCTTCCCAGATGACTGGAAGCGCGCAGAAGTCAGACCCCCTGCTCAAGAAGCCCGCAGCTGACCCCACCGACCTCAAGAACTATCGGCCCATCTTGCTCTCCCCCTTCGCAGCCAAAGTTGCAGAGAAAACAGTCAATAGTAAACTGACACGATTCATTTAAAAAATAAAAATAAAATTATTCGGTATTTATCCCATTTTATGCAAGACAAGCAGAGCAGATTGCAGGACATATGACATCAGAAAGGTAGCACATTATTATACATTGACATATAAATTTATAAGAAGAAAGGAAAAAAAGAGAAAACAAAAAAAAAGTGTTTCTATACGTTACACTTGGATCCAGTCCATTAGAAGTGCCCAAATCCTCATTCCCATTGTTCTTTTCTTTCAGCCCTTGGTTCTATATATAGTCAATTCCAAGTTATACATAGCAAGTAACCCCGCTCGCCAGGTCTCAAAGGAGGGGGACGCATTGCTAATCCACTCTCACGTAATGCAAGAGCGTGTTAGCGCCATACAAATAAACAGAAAATGTGTCCTATCTTCGGAAAGTGTATCTGGCGTAACACCTATCAGTACCATTTCCCCAGTTATAGCCACTGTCGATCCCAACAATATAGTCAAAAATTGTTCTATAGAGAAAAATAAATCTTTCAATTTTGGGCAAGAAAAAAACCATATGTAGGGCATCAGCTGCGTATTCCCCACATCTACTACAGGTTATGCCCACAGTTGGCCAAAAAGATCAAATAAAGCCATATAATGTTGTGATCGCGATCTCCCTGTAATTAAAATTTTATTTGCTAGTCTGATTGATTCCTCTATATTAACTGAATCCCGATCTAACTTTACTGCCCATTTACTTTGATACATTTCTATATCATCCGGACAAAATTCCATAAGGATTTTATAATATCCTCCAATTAACGTTTTCCTAAACATACTGTTGATCGGGGGGGATTCTCTTTAACTGTGACTCAGGGTGAGATCCTAGTTTATTAATATAGCAATGAATTTGCAAATATTTAAAAAAAAATCAGTGCCTGGTAAATTAAACTTTTCTTGTAGGTCTGAAAAGGGGAAAAGGCAGCCATTATTAATTATATCACCTAAATATTGGATACCCTTCATGCGCCATCTATTCATCACACGATCATAACAGATTGGGGGAAGGATACCTGGTGTGGCAAAGGGTGTATAAACAGTAATTTTTTAGATTCCTATATGTCTCTTAATTCATCTCCATGCCATATAGGCTGATTTTACTATCTTGAATCTAGTTTTTTTTAAATAATTAGGCTCAATCATTTTACTGAAACATCCCCGACATCCCTCCCCCAATGCAAACTCATAAATAGATGTCGAGTGACTCGGCAACAACCTTGCCCTTTCACCGATCACTAAAGGGGTAATAAATTGTAGGACAGAGGCCAAATAATAATACAGAAAGTACGGTATTACCCAGCCTCCCCTTTCCTTAGGTAATATAATTTTTTTATATGTCCGCCTCTGATGCCTGTAACTCCATAAAAACCTTGCTGACATTCTATCTAGCTGTTTAAAGCAGCTAGAAGGAAATTCAAGCGGTATAGCGCGGAACATTTATAAAAACTTGGGAAGGACCGACATTTTTAAAACATTAGCCCGCCCTGATAATGATGCATGCAGATGATCTATTCTTTCCAACATTGAGTTTACCTTTTTCAAAACCGCATTTAAATTTAATTCCGGGATGCTAGATAATGGTAACGCTATTTTAATACCTAGATATGTAACCTCTGTCACTGTTGTTATTTGTGACGGAGGAGAGGAATCTTGGTCTAGATATAATGTTTGTGTTTTTGATATATTCAGTTTTTATCCTGAAAAAGTTCCAAACTGAATTGCTAGATCTTCTATTGTTGGAATTGCTCTCTGAATATCGGTCGTTACTACAACTATGTCATCCGCATAGGCGAGTGCCCTATAGTTCATCCGAGAAACTTGAACTGCCTCAATATTGTCAGCCCTATTCAGTTTGTTTAAGAATATATCAATATAGAGGGCGAATAATAACGGGGAACACAGACAACCTTGCCGTGTTCCACGATAAATTGAAAAAGAGACGGATTCCTGCCCTGCTATTTTAATAGATGCCATTGGAGAGACATTTAGGGCTTTTAATGCCAGTCTCATCTTTGGGCCAAAGCCTTTCTGATGCATCACATCCCAAAGATACGGCCATGCTACCCTGTCGAATGCCTTCTCGGCATCCAACAGGGTAACTCCCATAACCGTCTTGGTCGCCTGTGCCCAGTCCATAAGAACGATAAGGTGTCTAATATGAGCTGTAGTATCACGATTGGGTATGAATCCGTGCTGGAAATTAGAGACAATAGATGGAATTATGCCTGGTATCCTAGAGGCTAGAATCTTTGAATAAATCTTGCTGTCAGCATTAATTAAAGATATTGGTCTATAGGAGGCCGGTAAAGAGGGTAACTTATCTTTCTTCAGAAAGGCCATGATTATTGAGTGTCTCCATGACTCAGGTGCCCTAACTTTCTGTGCTTCTAAAAGTGGCGTCAATAGATCTTCCTTCAATAGATGACGGAATATCCTGTAAAATTCTAATGGGATACCATCAGGTCCCATGGCCTTTCCTAATGCAAGAGAAAAAGTTGCAGCTTCCACTTCTTCCCAAGTTATATCTTTCTCAAGAGATATAACCTGGCCTGATGTTAACTTAAGAAATTATTACTTTATCATTAAACTCCAAACAGCAATCTGATGAATAATTAGTTATTTCATCCTTGTATAGTTTACTGTAGTATTGCCTAAAAACTTCCAAGATCTCATCTGGTTTTTCAAAGCTTTGTCCTGTCTCATCCTGAATACTATGTATAGAATTGAAAGCCTCCTTTTGACGGATCTTTTTAGCTAGGATTCGACTTGTATTCTCCACCACCTCGTAAACTTGCGCCCGGTGAACTGCTATCTGCCCGCAAATTTCCTTGCGAACTCCTCGTATAACCTTGATTTATAAATTGCAAGATCTGTCATTATCTTTTCTGTGTCTTGAGAATGCCTTATAGCTGTTATAAGCTTGAGTTCGCTTTCCTGCAATATCTTAAACTGAGCTGCTATATGCTCACGTGACTTCCTTTGATTATTTCTTGAGTATGACAGCGTCTCTCCCCGTACCCCCGACTTATAAGCATCCCAAACCATTTGTGATGTAGTAGATCCACGATTACATTCTAAGAAATCCTTGATCCATCTTCCCATATGTTCTATATAACATGTATCTGCTAACAATTTACGTTCAAACGTCCATAAATTTCATGTAGGAACACCTCTTGTTTCAACCGGCAGCTCCACTATAATAGGATTATGATCCGATATTATTTTAGGATAAATATAATACTTGAAATCCTTAAACAGTCTAGCTGTTATAAAAATATAATCGAACCTATCTAACTCTATCTCTGGCGTCAGCAATGTCATAGCCAAATTAGTTGTTACAGTGTTAATAACAGTCCCAGAATCATTACCTTCATGGTGTGTACCATTTCCCTGCGGAGATACATTTTCAGCTGTGTTCTCTATAGCGGCTGCTGCCGCTCGCGTCTGTGGTCTCGGTGCATTGTGGTTCTTTGGAGGCATTTCACCGTGCAAGTTTCGTCCCTGGCGGCCAATCCGACAGCCAGTCCGTTTTTTGGTGCACGCTTTCTCCGAGCGTGACGCTGCCTTTGAGCCGTGTGAGCCAGGTACAGCCCACCGTAAACCACTAAACGCACCTGTGGAAAGCCCGGAGGCAGCCTCCGAAAAGCACCAAGCCCCACGGGGAAGTCGGCGGTAGACACGGCACCAATCCCGAATCAACCCCGGCTTGGCAGTGTTCAGTGTTCAACTGGCAAACATCCCCAAATGAGGCGAAGTCCTTCACATCGGATTTCAACAAGAAAAGACGCAGTCAGGTAGGAGAGGAGCAAACAGTTACGAGAGTCATCTCAAGCTGCTCGCTCAGATGCGTGACTGACACGATTCATTGAAGAGAAAGCCGTCCTCTACCCATCCCAATCCAGATTCCGAAGCAATCCCAGCACAGAGAACGCCCTACTCGCCGCGACAGACGACATCCGCACCCTCCTGGACCAAGGCCACTCTGCAGCCCTCATCCTACTCGACCTATAAGCAGCCTTCGACACAGTCTTCCACCGCACACTAGTTGCCAGACTACACGATGCAGGCATACAAGGAACAGCCCTAGATTGGATCTGATCATTGCTCACCGGAAGAAGCCAAAGGATCAGACTCTCACCCTTCCTCTCCGTCCCCACGAAAATCACCTGCGGAGTCCCACAGGGTTCCTCCCTGAGCCCCACCCTCTTCAGCATCTACATGGCCCACCTCGCAGCCATTGTCCAACAACCCAGCCTCAACATCGTATCCTACGCAGACGACACCCAGCTCAACCTCTCCCTCACCAAAGACCCCACCACTGCAAATCTCAACTTCCAGGAAGGAATGCAAGACATTGCAGTCTGGATGACCAAGAGGTGCCTGAAGCTCATCGCTGAGAAGACAGAAATCCTTGTCCTCGGTACCACCCCTTCTGCATGGGATAGCACCTGATGGCCGACTGCCCTCGGAAGCCCATCTACCCCCTCAGACCACGCCAAGTACCTCAGCATCGTACTCGACTCATCACTCACCATGAACCGACAGGCCAACGTCGTCACCATCCGCATCCTCCGCAAGACCTTAAAGTGGATCCACCCCTGAGGCAAGGAAGACAGTCCCCCATGCACTCATCACCAGCAGACTGGCGTATGGAAACGCACTCTACGCCTGCATCAACAAGTCCCTACTCCGCAAACTCCAAACACTACAGAACACCGCTGCCAGACTCGTCCTCCGCATCCCCCGACACGAACACATCAGGCAACACCTACTAAGTCTCCACTGGCTCCCCGTGGAGAAAAGAGTCACTTTCCAATTCCTCACTCACGCCTAGAAATGCCTACAAAACAACGGACCAAAATATCTCAACTGCAGAATCAACTTCCACGTACCCAAGTACTGGCGAAACCCTGCGCATCCACAGAGCCAGAGCAGGCGGAAGATCCTTCTCTCACATTACAGCCAAGACCTGGAATGAGCTACCGGCAGACATCAGAGGCACCCCCTCCCTGAACACCTTCAGGGACCACCCCCCTCAGCGCCTTGAGACCCTCACAGGTGCGTAGCACGCTTACAATTCCCTGATTGATTGCTCTTTGTTTAACATTTAGAGTCCCTGTAAGTATGCATATATGGTAATAGGAAATTCGTCAAATACCAGAGCATGAATAATAGATTATTACTGGTTAGAACATATCTTAACTATTGTGAAATTAGCCATTTTGCTTTCCTTTGTGGTTATACATCATGTCTGCCTCCATATGGGCTAATGTTCCTTTTTGCACAGGATGAGGTTCAAGGACTTTAACTATTCCTCGAAATTTACATGTGGCCAATTAACAAAGATTTCATTTGCCAACGGAGAATCAACTTGCAGTATATTGAAAAGTCTGGGGGCTACTTTCAAATTCCCACTCAGATGTAATTGTATTTAAGCATTTTGTAGTGTGTTCTGTTCTTTCTTTATTTCGGCACAATAGCCATAAAACGCAGTGCATAAAAAAAAAAAATCAATACAATCATTTGTACAAATCATGCAGTTCGTAAAAGCATTCATACAACTCTGGCACAATGCATATCTTAAAGTCCAAATTTTGCACAATTTAAAACAGTAGCAGACTATAAATACGTTTAAAAAGTAGCAGCACATTATAAGTCCCAATCCGTCAGCTAGGCATCATTTTCTGCCTAAGCCTCCACATGTGCATCAGAAACTGAGAAACAGACGATGCATTGCCTACTATCACTTCTTAGTATTCTGTATGCAGTCCTAAAACCCAGGTTGCGGCAAACTGGCAATATCCACTTCCTTCTAATGCCTTGGTATGCCGGACAGAAAAATACATGTTCAGCTGATTCCACCACCAGAGGGCAGACTGGTCAGAACCTGGTGCAGTCACGAGGGTAACATTTCCATGTGGCTGTGAAGGAGCAAATGAGCATGATCCCCATGCAAAATGTGATAAATAATAACATTGCAGGGGGGATTCAATCTTGTCCAAGACCCTCTCTAAATTGTACTCTACTTTAAACTCCATGAAGAATATAGTGAGCGATCCAGGCCTAGTGGAATACAGATTTAGTTTATAAATATGGCGCCAACCGGCACCTTTTAGCTCTGACTAAGGTGGCATCTGCAGGGGAGGACCAAAGATTCTCGTAACCAATCTGACCCAGCCGATCTTTCATAGTTCGAAGCCAGGCAATCTTACAGGCTACCGCAGAATATCCTCTAAGGCCTAATGAAGCGGCAAAAGCTCTGAGACTATCCGGTCTCCTCCAATACAAAAGCAGTTTTAACCTAGCAGTATTGTTAATACGTCTAAGACTATAATCTAACTGTAAGGGGATAAGCGGGGTACTAGCTGGCAAGATGCTTAAGCTCCTCATAAAACGTTTTTCTATTATCTCTGAAGCTCTAGTATCTTGCAAGCCCCATAGATCTCCACCATACACAGTAGCCCCCAAAACCTGATGTTTCTAAATTTCGAGGGCTGGAGCCACGATGGGCCCTCAAAATACCCCCACAGTGTTGCTCTAATTTGAGCCCACGCATCTGAACATTTAGTGACCAATCAAGGCGTTTTGTGAGCGGAACCCCCAGATAATCAAACACCTGGACTGGACTCTCCAGTTTTTTCAGCACTGAGGGTCGGGTTAAGACAGGATGTTGGGCAGGGGTGAAAGACCATGTACTTTGTCTTACTGAGGTTCAGCTCCAGCCCACTGTGTTTGCAGGAAGACTTAAAACAGTCCAGAAGGTTCTGGATCCCCATAGGGATTTAGATAACAAAAGGGTATTGTCTGCAAACATATATATGATCTGCTAATAATCTCTGGGGCCCGCATCTGACCTGGGCATAAATATTAGAATGTAATCTAATTGTAACTTTTAAAAGATAATCAGGGATCCCCCATCTCCGCCAGTACCTTCCACAAGGATCCTCTAGGAGCAAGATCAAAAGCAGACTGAAGGTCCACAAAAATCATGCAGCATCTACCACACCTCAAATTACCATGTTCCCAGTACCGCAATTGCAGGAGGGACACCTGGTCAATTTTTACCTGAAGCCAGTCTGTAAAGAAATGAATGCATTTGAGTTGGACATCAACTTACTCGGCTTGTTCAAAATTATCTGATCAAACCGCTTTTGCAAGCTGTCAGTAAGGCTGATTTGTCTGTACTTGAAAGGTAGGGACCTAAAGCCTTCTTTGAATATTGGAATGATTTCGGCTCCCGCCCAAGTTGGAGGCATGGGTGCACTGTTCATTATAGCACTAAAAAACAGGGAAATATAGCGACACCATTCATCTCTATATAACGTCCAGGCTCCTTGTCTAACCCAGTGGATTTATTCGGTGTAGTCCAGTCGAGCGCTTTTGAGATTGCAGTGATAGATATAAAGTGGGCCCTTTGCATCGCTAGCTCAATGGAATACTCTGCCGCTGTGACACTTGATGATTTAATACTCGCCACTGGGTAATATGGCTAGTAGGCACACCCTGGGCATATCCTGATAGACCATGCCCAAGTATAACTAGGAGAAATGCTCAACCCAGGCAGCAGCAGAGATATTGTTCTCCAATGGGGTATGGCTGTATCTGTATGGGCACTAAGATGCACAACTGATATAAGAGCCATATCTAATCTGAAACAAAGCAGCGAAGAATTGAGAATGCGTCCAGTCTGAATTGATAGGTGCCCATGGCTGATGTGCTTCAATCAGAGTATGAAACGTTGGTTGAGAAAAGGAGTCTGAATTATTACATTTTCAGAAGTTTCCTGAAGGGCGTGTGATGGGGATCCAGATCATAAGGAGAGATATCCCACAGTCTTAGGCCTTGTACTCCCAGTGATCGGTCTCTGTGCTACATACATTCAAATGAGCTTTGCTGGGTCAGGTTTGAATTGGATGGCTGGAGGTTTCCAGCTGCAAGTATTTTGAAGGCCATATTCTCTGTAGGCCGTGGAGAGATCATTCAGTTGGATGTTAGCCAATGTGTTACTTTTAGAATAGCAAGGCTATTGTCAAATCACGTGCAGCCAACTTGCTTCTCCCCCTACCACATTAAAAAAGACTGCGGACCAACCGAGCTCCTGGCCATCCAGTGCATGTGTGGTGTGCCCATCGTCTGAGGTTCATGCTCTGCTGGTGTTCTCCTTTATAGCACCTACTTTCAGGCTGTCAGCTGGAGGTGTATTTTGCCTGTCCTCGAGGCAGTCACGCTCTAGCAGCTGCAGAGCTACCTTGTGCCACTGTGCTCCACCACTCCTGAGAAGTCAAAGGAGGAGGGCGGGAGATGTTGAGCAGGCATCGGGGGCTATGCGGTGTTTGAGCCTCTGTGTATGACTGGATACTTTCAATCAAATGTATTACGCAGTGCTTCTACTAATGTAGGGCAGTACTTAAAACAAACATTGGCAAATCCAATAAATAGGTCTCTCCTTTGGGACCTATTGCTTTTGCAAATGGTTTTAGCCAAGCTGTATAGCATCACCAGTACTGTGCAGCATGGCTAAAGGAAAACACAAAAACAATAAAAGAAAATGTGCTTTGATGCAGCAAGTCCATCGTTTTGTAACGCTGATGGAAAGGAAGCAACATGGAGGACTGTGGTTGGGGTGGGATAAGCAACACAGGGAAGAAGGAAGTAACCCAGAGGGTGAAGTTGTGAAGGGAAGCAATGAGTGAGAGTGCAATGTGAAGCCCATGGGGAAAAACCAAATGAACGAGTAAGCAGTGGGGGCAGAGGGAGTATGGGAGTGAGGAGGAGAAGGTGAGGAGGAGATGCAAAAGGCAAGAGGTAAGAAGGGCGCAGGTGGAGGGAAGAAAGATGGATGGTGAGAAAGCAGCTTGGAGGGGAAGAAGTGCATGAGTAAAAGAGCAACACAGAGTGTGGAGGAGAAATCTGGAAACACATGCACTCTGTTGGTGTTCTAAAAACAAAAGTAGATCCTTAAAAGTGAGCAGTGGAAGTTCACAAGTAATTTGGCTAACCCCCAGGGGTGAGACAGACATAAGATGCCATTGAATAAGCAGCAATCAAATGAGAGTTTCAAGAAAGCCAACCAATGGTAGACAAAATGCCAACACCAAGCACCTGTATGTTTTTAGTAAGTCCACAATATGTCATGCAACAGTGCACAATTATGCGGTCTAGTAGGCTCGACCTAAAAACTATGAAGGAATGACAAAAAGAATGCCTGCCATCGAGGAATCAGCCTATTTTGTTATATTGTAATATTACATTTATGTAATTCTACATGATGCCTGCTTTAGCTGTTAAGATCTCTCTTAGGGGAATGCATTAGGTAATTCCAGATCTAAATATGTTTGGTGCTGTTCATACAAGATTAGAGGTGGACTCGTCCATTTAATCTATCTAGAAATTGACAACAAACTGAGGCCTCTAAAATATAGGTACGAGTTGAGTGGGATTACTTGCTGTATCTGTTAGTCACATCTTGACTTAACTTACCAAAGTAGCATGGAGCCCATGTCCTACCTGGCCTGTTTGTCAGAAGCTGATAATAGAATTGCTGTTATTTAAATCTAGGGAAGGGAAAGTACGGTATATATCCTGTATAGATATGGATAGTATGTCCCATGATATGTGCTTCTGTAGTCCTGAGGCTTTTTTGTATGCATAGTACAATTTTCTTTACTAGAACTTCATCATGCAGATACCAGTAAAGAGATAACACAGGAACTTAGAGGGAACATTTTGGAATAAAACATCGCCCAAGAGGAAGTTAGCACCCCTGTTAACTCTGTGCTGTAACTTAAATTCCTAAAACCTAAATTATATCATGTGAAGAAAAGAAGGTCAAAGAGATATTAATGTTGAATTTGTAGTGTAGTTCCTATCTTCCCAATAGGCTCTGCGCATTGGAATAATACCTACAGCAGTAAAGGCCTAGGCCAGACGTTAACTAGGTCTACTACTGTCGATACTAGACTTAAGATTTGGGTTTGCCAGCGTAGCTCAGAGTTCGCTAGAAACTTTCTCGAATGTTCAGGAAAGAATTAACTCCCCTGATTAGACAAGAAGGGATTTAGTTTCTGACAACCATAGAACATGACAACTTTGCTCTCCCCTAATCAAGAGTGTATCTCCAGAGTCGTGTGAGCACAAGGCAATTATTTTACTCAGTCAGTACGTGCATTCTTAGTCTCATCAGATTGTAGAGAAGAGGAAGAGACGGGCGTGTTCAATAAAAAGGTGTTATTTATTGATCAGTCTCTTTTCTCGTACAAGAGAAATGGATCGATATTATTGCAATACTTATAGTTAAGTAAAGTGCATACATTAAAAGAAATAGTATAAAATAATACTGTAAAAACATTGATATGGTTTCTGAGCCATATGATGTTTAAAATGATTAAAATATATTACATACACATATACATTTGACTAAACGTACTCAACTGGTGTTTCTAAATACGCCTACCCCGTGTACCTGACCTAAGTCTAATGCGTGGGCGGGAATAGAAAGTTACAGTTTAAGTTAAGTTTGTTTTTGCCAAGTGAATAACTAAAGAATTCTCTGTGAGGGGTTATTCAGTTCTGTACCTGGAAGTTAGGATGAATGAGGAATGGTATCTCTCTCTCTGGTCTCGATATTCCAGGTCGCCTGCGAGGGCTGCCCGAAAGCGCCGGTGCTGGGTCTCTCGGCAGGAGATAGCAGCGCGTCTCTCAGCGCGTCAGGAAGGCGGGGCTGCTGCCAGCGGGGTCTGCTCTGCTTCTGGGCTTCGGCAAGTATGGCTACTCCGTCTCGTCACCACGCGTGTCTTTGCATAGGGCAAGATCGGCAATATTTATACCTTAAAGGTGCCGAGATTGACGTAAGGATGGACATAGATACGTCAATAAAGATGTCATACGACTTGCTCGTTAGCACATTCTTTTACTGAAGTTCTCTGTGAAATCAAAACAATGGCCGCACGGATTTTCCAGGTTGTCATAGGTTTGATTTGTTATGAGAACGTCGTATGCCTTATCAGGGGCTGGAGGAATGTCGCTTGTCTAATTAGATCTCAAGCGTTATGACCTAATCAGATAACATGTTCCTGTGCCGTAGTGTGACTGCGTCAGATAACGGTATCTGCATCATGGGGGCTTTTCTTGCCTCATGGGCTGACTGTTAGTTAACTTGATAGTTAGTTTAACCAGAATAGGGGGATCGATTCAGAACCTATAGGAATACATGACAAATTTTTTACTGTCCCATCTGTGAATGAAAAAAGCTCAAACAAAGTTTTGCGCTGCTGAGAATGTCGTATCAATTCATGATTTTTATAAATTAATCTTAATGCCTAGGGCACTTTTTTATTTTTAGAGAGAGGACCTTAAATATTACAACAACCAGTACTAGGCTCTCAAGGTACAAGAGACTGCAGGTAATTATTCAGTTTTACTCTAGACACCCCCATCAAAGTTTTATTGTCACTTCAACTTTGTGAGATACAACAGAAGTGGAGTCTTACCTTTCACATTCAAGGCAGTGCTCATGTTGGTTAGCTCATGGATAGAACACGTGTTGGCCAGATTATATGCTTGTGGGTTGGGACCGAGATGTCTTGCACCACGGCGATTCCAATGAGCTGCGGGCTGTTGATGTCCTAAGTCAAAGTTGTGTGATGCAGCAGCAGTTCCGAGGAGCGGCTGGGTTGGGATGTGAGGTCCTGCATATTGCAGCAGTGATTCCAAAGAGCTGTGGGACTGCGATGCAAGATCCTGCATTGAGGATGCATTGCGAAGCAGCTGTTCCAAAAAGCTACGGGGTCCTGGGTCAGGAATGTGTCATGCAACGGCGGTTCTGATGGAGAGCCGGAAGGAGATGTTGGGCAGACAGCACACCACTCAATAGATTCCAGGTCGACAGAATCCTGGCCCAAACACTGAAAAAGGCATGTTTTACCAATGGAGCCTACTCCACACATTCATTTAGGAAAGGAGCTGCAACAACAGCATTCAGGGAAGGCGTACCCCATGACAGAATTAAACACATTGGTAGTTGGACATCAGACAAATACAAGCTTTACATTCGACCATTGGCAGGGATGGAGATCCACGGGGGCAAACGCCAGTCACCACAAGGTGGCTGCAAAGTGACAATGCGACAAAGATGTGAATTGCAATTGGCATGACAGTGCAATGTAGAGGTAGATGTTTTAATGTGTGCAGTGACAAACCTTTTAAACAGTAAGTGTGTTAAATGACATACCGAAGCGCCACGGGCCAAGCTCGATAGGAGGAGTTAAGGGGTACAATCGCAGTGAACATGAGCGCAGCATAAAGAAGGAAGTGTTATAGGGTCATTACACCCTGGGTGGAGCGCTATGCATTACTTTGCATTGCATGCAGGTACAAGAGTCTGGGTGATCTGCCACTCCTCCGCGTTTAGAGCAGCAAGATGGGCAAGCACAAATGGGTGGAGTGGACCCCCTGGTACGCAAGTAACATGGATCGGCACCCCGGGCATGAAGTGGGCTAAGCTAGAACACAAATTAAGGCATACCATGTTGGCAGGCGCAGCAGGGCAAGATATACTGGTGATCCACCTAGAGGGGAATGATCTTACCACACTTGGCAGGGGCCAGCTGCTGCACGACATGAGGATAACAACGACTAGTTTGGCAGTGGAATTTGCCCCCTGCAACATAATCTGGTCAGAGAAAATACTGAGGGGTGATTGGCGGGGGGCACACTCACACTCAGCAGTAGAAGCCTCAAGGAGAAGGCTGAACCCCACAATGCAGAAGTTCACGAGGAACTCAGGATTTGGCTTTGTGAAACACGGTCCGCTATGCACATGGACACCTGGCTACTTTGCGCTTGATGAAGTGCTCCTCCACCACTTAGAGCACGACACGACGGGGACAGAAATTTAGACTCTCCATTGTCAGACGACCAATGGGAGGAAAGCTGCTCACATACCAATGTAGTGACTGGCAATGCTCGTCTCCGACTAGTACATTTTAAATTTGTACATCGACTATATTACACTCCTGCCAAACCGTGCCGTTTTGGACTTCGTGATTCTGATAGCTGCCTTAGATGCAAGAGCGAAGGTGCAGACTTCTTCCACCTGGCGTGGACATGTCCCGCTGTAGCGGCATATTGGGATGAGATATTAAAGGCTCTGACTGAAATGATCGGGGTAAGTATCGCGCCCTGTCCGAAGATTGCCCTACTAGGACAGTCGAACCCAGCGATTAAAGGTATACGTATCTAGATAACACTGCAATTGCTTGGCTAGGCCCCTCACAGCAGATGTTTCTCCATCATGAACTCGAGCTAGATGAAATAAAGGATGCGATCATGTCAATGAAGTCGGGCAAAACGCCCGGATCGGATGGGTTGCCAATCGATTTCTATAAGGCCTATATTCACCTACTCGCCCCAATACTGAAACAAGTGTATTATACTGCCTTGGAGGAGGGTTCTTTGCCAATTACTATGCGTGAAGCCCTTATAACATCCCTGTTAAAGCCCGGCAAGCTGCCAGAACAATGTGATTCATATAGGCCGCTCTCATTGTTAAATACCGATGTTAAAATATTGGCGAAAGTACTAGCAACGCGCCTTAATCTATTGATGGAGCGGTTAGTCTTGCCTGACCAGGCCGGTTTTGTCCCCAACAGGGCAACATCACATAATCTGCGTACCCTGCAAGCGGTGCTGCAGGATATTGACCCTCGCTGTGAGGCAGCTGCGGTTTTTCTAGACGCCACCAAGGCGTTCGATTCCCTCGAATGGGATTACCTTCTGGCCCTTCTGGAACAGATGGGGATACCGTTTAACTTCCTTGATTGGATCCGGCTGCTGTACTGCAAGCCGCAAGCTTCAGTCCTGCTAAATGGCTCCCGTTCAGCCCCTTTCGAGATTCGCAGAGGCACCCGGCAAGGCTGCCCGCTCTCTCCGGTCCTCTTCGCGATAGCCATTGAACCCCTGGCTGCAAAACTCCGGCAACATCACAACCACCGCTCTTTAATATACCCAGAACGTCAGCTGCTCATTGCATTATATGCAGATGATATGACACTGCATGTACACAAACCGCAAGATAACCTTAACCCTCTCTTGCGGGAGATCACAAAGTTCGAGGCCATTTCGGGGATTCAAATAAACTGGTCTAAATCTGCTTTATTCCCCTTGACAGACAAGACCCAGCACTTCCCTTTAGACTACCCTCTAATATGGGAGTCAGATGAGATAAAATATCTGGGCATCAAGGTGACAAGGAACAGGGAAACCCTTATTAGAGCAAATTATGGTACCGTTCTTGATGAATTGACTGACACCATCACTAAATGGATCCATCTCCCACTGTCAATGGCAGGACACATTTCCTTAATTAAGATGGTGGTCCTCCCCAAGCTGCTATATCTCTTTACTAATATTCCATATAGTCCAGGATCATATTTCTTTCGTGCCCTCAACTCCCAACTTTCGCGGCTCATCTGGGGTGGTAAACAGGCCAGGATCGGTCTGAAAACTCTTATGTTACCCTATCGTCAGGGCGGTTTTGATGTCCCTAATTTTCAGCGCTATTACGATTGTGCCCAGGGCCATTTCGCTGCGTACTGGCTTCACCCTCCTCCCTGCATGGCACATCTAGAGGTAGAGGACGGATACATGAGACCCATACAACCGTCGGGTTACCTATACTCTGAGGCCTGAATATCGGATCGTGACCACACCACTGTTGACTGCACGGTACGAGCTTGGAGGCGACTGGCTACCACTTTGGGAGTCGAGTACCTATACTCACCATGCATGCCCCTTGCACATGACCCCAGATTAAGCGTCTTCTGTGAGGAGATCGGCCGTAAAATGCTCACGAAACTGGCGTTCCATAACTGGGGCGATCTATACCTCCAGGGGCAGTTTCGGACGTCGGCTCAGTTCTTTGGTGACACTACCCCCTCGGTGATGGAGACATTCCTGTATGTCCAGTGACGTCAGAGTGTGAAAACGGTAACACCTAGCTTCCCAGATGAGCCAGACGTTATGGCGCCCCTGCATGCCCTTCTTCAAGCGGACGTGCCAAGACACGTAGTCTCCATGCTATATAAACATGCTCAGGCCGCATCGTTGCCCCCACCACTTAGAGCACGACACGACTGGGACAGAAATCTAGACTCTCCATTGTCAGACGACCAATGGGAGGAAAGCTGCTCACATACCAATGCTGTGACTGGCAATGCTCGTCTCAGACTAGTACATTTTAAATTTGTACATCGACTATATTACACTCCTGCCAAACTGTGCCGTTTTGGACTTCGTGATTCTGATAGCTGCCTTAGATGCAAGAGCGAAGGTGCAGACTTCTTCCACCTGGCGTGGACATGTCCCGCTGTAGCGGCATATTGGGATGAGATATTTAAGGCTCTGACTGAAATGATCGGGGTAAGTATCGCGCCCTGTCCGAAGATTGCCCTACTAGGACAGTCGAACCCAGCGATAAAGGTACATCGGAAATTTTTCGCACTAAGTCTTCTATTAGCCAAACGCCATGTGGCGTGCCGTTGGGGTCGAGGACAGGCGCCCAAATTCAAAATTTGGTTGACTACAATGTCCACTTGGCAGGATCAACTGCACTATTATGCTGACCTCTTGCCTCACCGGTCACGTCCCAACGACCTATGGGGTCCCCTCACTACTTATCTACTTCGTATGCAGGGCGAAAGCTCGCCAGTGGCAGATGGTACCGGATAGGTAGGTTAAATTAGTCCGTCCACCTTGCATGGCCCTGGGTCTAGTCCCAACACAGCGACGGTTTTGCTTTATCCCTCCGCCTCCATACCTCACGTCCCTTATGAGTCAATTCACATAGAGTACCCTTGGGAGGTAAACACGGGATACTCATATGGTACGCGAACACGTAGACGACCCGAATACATGCCACACCAGCATGGATAGCCCAGCTACTGGCCAGCGTCCAATCCGTCCCCATGCTGAGATTGTGTACACATAACAATAGCATATCATAGGTAGTATAGCATCCAAGGAAGTTACATACTGTTAGGCGCACTGTTCGGAACACAGACCACTTCTCCCACCTCCTCCCCCCTCCCCCTCCCATATCAGCTAGAAAAAATACAACTGGTGTGGAGTGCCGATATTCCCGAGGCTGGTTATACATTGCTGCAGAGGACCACGCTCTGCTACTCTACACCATCAGATCCTTTGCACCACATACAAAGTATGGTGGGAAATCGTGGGAGGGGACAGATATTGTTGAAAGTTTATGTAAGTTATAAAAGATAAAAGAAACCTCAAATGTTTCATCGTTTTGACGAGCCTGGTAAAATTACTTGCTTGAACATGTATTCTTACACAGCTTAAGACATTTTATATCGCGGACGGGTTGTAGGCGGCATGCTGTGTTAAAACATTTGACCACTCTTTCCTCTCTTAGAGGAACAACACTTTTGATGTCGTCTTTTGACTTGGCTGCCGGCCTGTATATACAGTTTGTAGGCGTGAAGCTGTGTACCCTTTATTTTTTGTCACGAATAAAGGTTTTGAAGAAAAAAAAGAGATGTATTAATTTGCTTGCAAAAAGGTACCAATTGAAAAAGGAAAAGCATTTTGTGCATTGGGTCGAAGAGGCTAGATCCTCTTAAAAGCTTGTAGGAAAATGCATGAAAAATGTATTGTGTTAGAAAAGGAGCAATGGAAAAACAATTAGTGGAAGCCATGAATACTTCTGTAAAGCTGTCATGTCAGAATAGATTGTTGCAGGATTAGTTGGAAATTTATCAGCTTGTGGCTGAAAAAGCAGGGGCGGTGGAGCACTTGGATGAGGTATCAGTCTTTCCTGGGGTGCAGCTTTGCTATTACATTGATATGATGATATAGGGAGAGACACAAGAACAAGTGCAGATCCAACTGGACAGGGTTGTAGAACACTTGCCTAGTAAAAGGTGGGAGATAAATCCTGCAAAGATACAGGGACCCTCTCAAAATGTGAGATTGTGGGTATCCGGTGATGCCGTAAGCGAGAAAAACGATTAAAGAATTCGCTGTACCACAAAATAGAAGGGAAGCTCTGAGGTTCATTGGATTATTTGGATTTTGGAGACCGCATATCCCTTGCTGAGTCCGATTTTGGCCCTTTTTGTACAAGGTTACGCGATAGAGACATCAGTTTGAGTGGCGGGAGCAGCAACAAAATGCATTTGAGTCCGCAAAGGAGGCTATACTGCGTGCCTTGAATTTATTGCCATTACGACAGGGGGATGTTTAGCTGACTGTAACAGTACAGGGGCAGTATATCAATTGGGGCTTGTGGCAGAAACAAGGAAAGAAGAGGATGTCTTTAGGATTTTGGGCAAAAAAGTTACCAGATGCTGGAGAGAGGTACACTCCATTTGAAAAGCAGTTGCTTGCATGTTATTGGGCCCTGGTGGACACTGAGATGTTGACCCTAGGGCACAATGTGATTTTGAGACCTGAGATTCCTATAATGCAATGGGTGATGAGTTCCCCCAAGACTCGTAGAATAGGGCATGCACAGGAAGCAAGCATAATCAAGTGGAGGTGGTATATACAAGACAGGACCCGAGTAGGCTCCGAAGGTGCTGCAGTGTTGCATGAGCAGGTAGCGCATGCCTCAGTGGAAGATAAAGATGTGTTACAGAATGTGCCAGAGATATGGGAGTCCCTTGTGAAGTGGGGTGAGTTATTTGCAGCATTTTCTTCAGAAGACGAGAGACATGTAAGGATTAAAGCAGTGTCGTACAATCCTGTGACCAAGACATTAATTAACTACTAATGGAGAGGGAAAGAGTAACCAGTTTGCAGAACAATATGTTGTGTATCAAGCCTGCCATGTGTTATAATTTATATTGATTTGTGGTCTACTGCCATTGGTTTAGCAACCTGGCTTCCCACATGGCATGCCCATAACTGCATAGTGCATCCAAAAGAGGTGTGGGGTAAGGAGTTGTGGCATGAGATCTGGGAAATGTTAATGCAAAGCACACTGCCCTATGGACTCATTAGAACTTTGGCGTAATTCCTTTGCAGATGAGAGGGCCAAAGGTTTGGAGGCTGGGATCGCGACACACGATTCTGATTTGTTGGTAATGACTAAGTGGGCACATCAAAAATGTAGACACATGGGAAAGAAAGGTACTAGCAGGTGGGCAGAGAATAGAGGGATAACATATTCCACTAAATTTGAACAAAACTGGGATTATTCAATGCCCCATTTGTCAGCATGCAAAATACAGACCAGTCCCATGGGTGGTAAGAGGTCAGTTAGGTAGGGGAAAGCTGCCAGGACCGATATGGCAGATCGACTACATTGGGCCAATGCCAATTGGTCGTAGTTGTCAGTATGCATGTACAGTGGTGGATACTTCTTCTGACTACTTGATAGACTTTCCGTGTAAACGCACCACTCAGCAGAATACTTTGAATCGACTTATTTTGTATTATGGTATTCCATTGAAGATTCAAAGTGACAATACTTCTCATTTCAAAGGCAAATTGGTGAAATAATTGTGCACAACACAACATAGAGTGGATATATCATATCCCTTACTACCCACAGGCTGCAGGGTTAATTGAGAGAATGAATGGATTGTTGAAAGCTCAGCTGATGATGGGTCATTAAAATGTTGGAGAGAGAACTTGCATGATGCATTGCTAATTTTGAACAACAGACCTTTGACAAATGCAGAAACTCTGTTAATGCGAATGTTGACACCAGCTTTGCGGAGTCAGCCTCAACTGGCCACTAATACTATCGTGTACTGGGAGACAACTTCTGAAGCCTTAGCTCCATATCAGCTAACCCCAGAGGCTGCAGGCCCCCATTTACATGATTTACAGATGCATAGACTGAAATCCAGATATAGCTTTAATTGAAACCAGAGTTGGAATTCATATTCCTCCGGAGCATTTTGGATTTATTGCCCCTCGCCCCGGGCTTGCCTTAAAAGGCTTCCAAATCCTGGGATGGATAATTGACTCCGATTACCAAGGAGAGATCAAAGTGATACTGTTGAATAGTGGAGACACCGATTTAGTAGTGCAACCCAGAGATCAAGTTGCTCAGATTATCATCATACCAGTTTATGGTGGAATTAAGAAGGGGACTGCCCCAGGCTTTCTTACTGAGGAAACGGGAGGTTCAGCTCCACTGATAAGAACCCAGGAGCCAAAGTAAGAATCGAATCCCCTAACAACCCTCCCGAACCTGCTGAAATCATAGCTACAGGAAAAGACAATATCCTAGTTGTATTGAGACCTAGAGAGGAGAAATGGGAACATGTACCTGCTGATACGTGTTATTTGCATGAATGAATCAAACTTGTTTGTTCTCCATGCGACCCTTGACCCTGTTCCAGGCAGGTCGCTCCTCACGCCGCACAGCTCCACCTGATTGTGCCTGTGTCCCTGATCCCTGACCTCGCTGCTGCCACGAGTTCGAGGCCCTCCTCCACCCACAGGCTCCCGCCTGCGCCTCATCCTTGGTGGCCCAGTGGTGAGCCTTAAGTATCTGTCTGCTTTCTCTGTTCCTTTTTGCCGGTTTGTACATGTCTGCTGTTATTTCGATTCTATTTCCTTGTATTCTGCACTTCTGGCTGTTTTCTCTCGGTAACCCTTCCAGCGTCCCAGCCTTGCCTGCCCCTTCCAGCCGCTGCGTCCCCTGCGGCTTGCACCCTTGCTTGCCCATTCGTTGCCGTCCCGCCTCCCAGCTGCTTCTCCCTCCCGCCTCCCCTTCTTATGGCAGCTGCTGTGCATATCAGCAATCCCACTGTGTGGGACTTACTGAGGTAACAGGAGGTCTTGTTGGCCCCTAAGGACTCTTAGCAGCCAAGGGAACTTAATCCCCCTACCAGCAGCATGCCTGGAGGTGGGATTGAAGGATGATACAGACAGATGGTGGGTCCTCCGGCACTGTGCTGGTAGCGTGTTCTTTTTTCATTTATTTTTTAAATTATAAAGGAAGGGGGCTGTATGCCCGCCCTCCCTGTGCTGTGTTTGGCCCTGGGGACCCCATCCCCTGGGGCCTGCCCCTTTTATTAAAAATAAAAAATATAACAAAAAGGGAGGGGTGGGGCGCACTGCCCCCTTCCCAGGCCGATTTCAGCCCCAGGGACCACATCCCTGGGGACTGCCCTTTATTTAATTATTTATTTATTTATGTATTTATCCCAAGGGATTGGCCTATTTATTTATTTATTTGTTTGTTTTTAAAAGGTAGGGGGTAGCGCTCCCCTCCCGGGCCAATAACGTCCCAAGGACCCCATCACCTGGGGCCTGGCCTCTAATCTGGGTGCCCTGGTTCGACCCAGGGCACCCAGACACTTTGTTGAGACCCGCAGGGGGGAGCCTGATGTCGCCCCACGCAGTCCCTGACAGCTTACTGCAGGATCCGGCATTGCTTTTGGACAGAGGGTTCTGCTGACATGCAGCTCCCTCTGTCCAGAAGCAATTCTGCTCCGATTTCAGCAAGCAAGACCATTGTTTCTGCTCTTGTTTGCTGAAAGCGGAGCAGGGTTTGTCAGGCCATAGCACACTGCAGTGTCCCAGGAGTGGGCACCACGGGACGTTGCTGGACCCAGCCCTGGGGCGTGACGATTCCCAAAGCCATCTTGGGCCCCAGAAGGGGGGACGTGCCGCCCTCACTCCTTTGTTTTGTTTTGCCCCGGGGTGGTGGCCGCCCCCCGGGCTGCAGGCAGGTGGGTCTATGCAGCCCCCGCATTCATGTAAAATAAATCCAAGGGAAGTGGCGGTCCCAGGGGCTGGTGAGGTCCGAGAAGCACCCCTATTTAAAAAGATATATGCCATGGGGAGGTGGTGGTCCCTGGGGCAGCGGGGGAGGCCATTCGGCCCCCCCTGCATTAATAATTAAATAATTCCCTGGGATAATAAGCCCAAGATGGGTGGGGGGGGGGGAGTGGGGGCCAGTGCTCCCCTCTCCTTGTCTGCAAAATGCCCAGGGGCCGATAATGAACAAAGTGCCCACATCTAGTTTTGTTTTGGGGGTGGGGAGGTTAATTTTATGGCATGACACGGAGGCCAACATTATGCAAATTCTCCTTTATTGCCACAGCTCAGCAGTAACAATGAAGAGAACATAGAACTTGTGAACATTCCAGAAAAGGTATATAGCACATGAACACACAGCCATCTTCCTTCTTTGTTGCTGCTGCTCATTCAGATAAGTACTCCCTTTACTCGTGCTTACTAATAGGGTCCACTTGACCCTACTATGCGCCTTTTGTGAATTATTGTTATTTTGTGGCTGATTTATACCATATTCTTGATCTTGTGTATCCTTTATGTGTCCTCATATGTCTTTTTCAGGGCTCTCTACCGAGCCTGTATTTCTCGCATTTGGCACCTTCTATAACTCCCCGTTTGTTATTTCCCTTTCTGAGGCGTTTTTTGATTGTTGTACGCGGTGCCTCAGCGCTCGCGTCTTTTGAACGCGAACGCTTACTCGTTTCAGCACGTTCTCACTTTGACTCTACCGCGAGCTGCTAATAACCCGCCCGCGATCCGGTAGGCTCGTTGAGCCGCTTTCCACCCCCCCGCCCCTACCTGCACTCTCGGGGCTGCACTCTTGGGGTTGTAATCCCCGACCCATTCCTCGCTCCTTTCGGCTTTCTCTCCCCTCCGCGGTGCCGCTCTGACAAGCGCCGCGGAGGGGACGTCTATTAGAGGAAAGGACCTTCGCCGATCCGACTTTTACGTCGTTACCACGGCTACACACAAGCTTTCGGCAGTTGGCTCGGCACCTTTATCATCGCGATCCCTATTTACTACGCTCGTCTCTTTCTTCATTACGGGCCATTGTTTAACCTTTTTAAAAAAAAATAAAAAAAAGGGAAATTAACAGATTAAGGAGAAACAGATCTTACTCGAAGTAGGACCGAACGCACTCGAGGTAGGACCGTTCTTTTAACCTATTGCTGAGACTACATTTAATTAAAGAATGTCTACTAACTCTGATGCCTCGTTAGATTCAAAATTAGAATCAATGGTCGCTAAAGCCATGGATAAAGCCATGAGCTCGTTCAATGAGACCATTAATAAAAAGTTTATGGACACAATCAATAAAAATTTTGAAATGCTTACTGAGGCATGGCCCTCTACTAGTGGTGCTCGTTCCTTAGGCACTAAAGAAGGGGCGGTTAAGGCCCCAAAGAAAAGAGCCGCAGGAGAACAATCTACCCTGGCATCTAAGAAACATAAGGCATCATCTAAACCGGCTCAAACTCGCCATCAGGGTGGAGACCAGAACGGTGTCTTGGACACCACAGAAGGACAAGAAATAGGTCCTGACTCGCCTATTCAAGTTGATAGCGACGATCATCATGACGCGGAGATAGAACTCTCCTGCTCTCCTACCTTTGATTCGGACATTGAGGTCCGGGAAAACGAGTCACTGGAAAACTCTGAGGAGACAAGCAAGGCATCAGGATCTAAGATGGGTATCACTGACCCGTTCGGAGATAATATGTTTGACCCCTTACTAATTAAACATCCACTTTCTCCCGAATGGATACCATCCCAACACGTCGCAGATTATATATCCTTTTGGTTAAGAAGGGAAATCCCCAAAGAAGTCAGAGCAAGACTAAGATCAGAATGCCCTCAACCTGCACTTCCAGATAAAATCACCTTCACTCCTGAACTAGACCCAAAGGTGGTTGCATTTATAGCGAAAGGGGCAAAAGACCCAAGAAAAGGCTTAGACAAGGGGTTAAGGTCATGCCAAGACCTCCTTTTAGACATTATTGGTCCCCTGACCAAAATATTTGAACTGGCAGAGAATGCTTACGTGGTAGGTATTCCCGTTGACCCCAAAGAATTACGAGAATGGGTCCAAAGGTCAATCTGCCTTTTGGGCAATGCCAATACCGCTATATCTAATGAGCGAAGGAAGAGCATGCTTCTAAAAATTGACCCCAAACTCATTGAGTTAGCTAATAAAGAGGCGAGACCTAGCTCGCAAGGACTTCTTTTTGGAGAAGAGTTCATTCGTGATATGGCCAAATACGTGGGAGCCTTTAGTTCAATCCAGAAATCCCAACGCGAGATTAAAAAGGTCTTCCAGGACAGAGTTTTTGGACGGGCCGGGAGAATGCGGGGTCGATTCCCCGGCCGTACACAATCATCTTCAAGATCCTTTTTCGGACGAGGAGGAAGATATCAACAATCTTCGTTCTATGGGAATCAATCCTTCTACCCCCAGAGACAACGTAGCCGAGGAAGATTTACCCGTGGCGATAGAAGAAACAAGACCTTCTCAACAGGTAACTATAATGGGAGACCATTTAGATACCCCTGTAAAGGTGGGCGGCAGACTAGCCCTTTTCTCTGGCAATTGGAAACTAGTTACTCAGGATCCATGGGTTCTACAAACTGTAAGAGGGTACAAAATAGACTTCCAGGGCATTCCCTTTCAATTAAAACCCCCACGAGAGATTGTATTCTCTCAAGATCAGGAGAAACTTGTCTCTCAAGAGGTTCAAGACCTCCTCGCCAAAGGGGCGATAAGACAAAGCACTCGAAAAGGCTTCATAAGCAATATTTTCCTAGTGGAAAAAAAGGACAAAACCCAGAGACCCGTGATAAATTTAAAAAGCTTAAATGGATGGGTGTCCTACCACCATTTCAAAATGGAGGGAATTCACCTACTCAGAGACATACTAAGGAAGGGCGACTGGCTGACGCGCCTGGATCTAAAGGACGCTTATCTGACCATCCCTATTTGGCCCCCTCACAGGAAATTCCTGCAGTTCACTTGGGAGGGAAAACTCTGGGAGTTTTCCAGTCTCCCTTTCGGCCTATCCTCAGCTCCTTGGTGTTTCACCAAAGTACTGCGCCCAGTGGTAGCTTGGTTAAGGGAACGGGGTGTGAGGCTCCTAATCTACCTAGACGACATCCTCATCATGGCTCAGACCAAGTCGACCATTTCTCGGCACACGGATCTTACCATCCGGCTCCTAGAATATCTGGGATTTGTCATAAATACAAAGAAGTCTTGCATTGTTCCTTCACAGGAGACACAATTCCTGGGTTTCATGGTAAACACGCTGTCAGGAGAGTTAAAATTACCAAAAGAAAAGATAAAGAAACTCAGGAAAGAGTTAAAAAAGATTCTCTCACTAGATTAATTTCCCTTAAGACTTTTAGCGAGAATCCTGGGTCTCCTTTCTTCGACCATTCAAGCGATCTTCCCCGGCCCTCTTCATTACAGGGCTCTTCAGAGACTCAAAGCGAAGACTCTGAGAGCGTCACAATCCTATACTCAATTAACCACCCTGGACGTAGAGTCGAGGGAGGAACTTTCTTGGTGGCTGAAGAATGCGGAAGCATGGAACGGCAAAGCGATCTTCGGCGAATCCCCAGACATGATAATAGAGTCGGATGCGAGTCTAGAAGGTTGGGGGGCAACGTGCGCCAACCTGTCAACAGGGGGGCGCTGGACACGCGAGGAGAAGAGCATGCACATCAATTGTCTGGAACTTTTAGCTGGTTCCTTTGCGATTCGAAGCTTTACACAAAAGACTATGAGATGTTCTATAATGCTTCGCATGGACAATGTCTCTGCCGTGAGGTACGTGAACAAACTAGGAGGACCGCATTCGAAAGGTCTGACAGAAAAAGCGAAGTTTTTCTGGGATTATTGCCTGAACAAGGGACTGTCAGTCACGGCAGAACACATTCCCGGTTTGAACAATGGTGTGGCAGACTGGTTCTCCAGGAATTTCAAAGATTCCAGCAATTGGAGACTGAACAGAAAGATTTTCTTGAGCATTCAGGAACAATGGGGCCCCTTCGGGACAGACCTATTTGCAGACAGGCTGAACACCCAGTTAACAAAATATTTCAGCTGGAGGCCGGACCCTCAGGCATCTGGAGTGGATGCCTTCCTCCAGAATTGGCAGAACTTAAAGCCATATGCCTTCCCGCCATTTGTAATGCTCCCGCGCCTCCTCCTACATGCTCGCAGATACCTTCAGAGTATGATAGTGGTAGCCCCCCTCTGGAGGTCTCAAGCATGGTTTCCGCTCATCTTAGAGATGGCAATAGACTTCCCAATACTGATCCCGTCTTTCAACCGTCTTCTCCTGGGCCCTCAGGACGAATCTCACCCCCTCCTAGAACGAGGCATCTTGGTAATGATGGCCTGGAAGATTTCAGGCGACAATGGCAAATCCCTGGCCTTTCGCACAATGCTTTCCGACTCGTATCCGAATCCTGGGCTCCTGGGACAAGGAAGGCATATCGATTGGCATGGAACAAATGGGTTCGCTGGTGTTTTCAACGACATCATGATCCCGTTTCAGTTGATTTAGTTCAAGTGATTAATTTCCTTTCAGAACTTTTCGCTTCTGGCCTCAGTTATAGAACTGTTAATGTTTATAGGTCAGCGATAGCTGCGGGTCACTCCTTAGTCGATGGTGTTTCTGTTGGTCAAAATCTCTTGACCAAAAAAATTATGAGAAGCATGCGTGTTCTCAATCCTCCAACTCCTAAATACTCAGCCTTGTGGGACGTGAGGAACATCTTGTATCTTATCTCTTCATGGGGAGAGAACGATGTCCTTTCTCTCAAACGTATTTCTTATAAAATTACTGTTTTGCTTTGTTTAGTCTCCTTCAGGCGGACTTCAGACGTTAAAGCCTTAGACATTTCAAACAGGGCCTTTCAACCTGAGGGAGTTTGTTTTTATCTCAAAAGGACTAAAACTATGTCTTCTTCTATCTTCTATCCCTTCTTTCCTGGAAATGAAAGATTGTGTGTTGTTAAATGTATTAAGGAATATGAAAGAAGGACTGTTAACTTGAGAGGTTCTGAGACACAACTCCTGATCTCCCATAGATCCCCTTATAAACCAGTTTCCTCTCCTACTCTCGCAAGATGGGTGAAAGAAGTGATGAGTGAATGTGGTGTTGACATTTCGATTTTTGGTGCACACTCTCTTAGAGGTGCTTCAGCTCCTAAAGCTTTTATGCTTGGTGGAGGGCTCCAAGATATTTTAAGAGCTGCAGATTGGTCTAATGAGACTATGTTTAAATTTTTTTATTTTAGACCTATTAATAATGTGATTGATAATGTTCTCAATTCACTTTGAACTTGCATAATGTTGGCCTCCGTGTCATGCCATAAAATTTAGATTTTTCACAGCCTGCTGGGCAGAAAATCTGGATTTTATTAAAGACACGGAGGCTAATATTATCCCTCCTCTATTCGCCCCTCCCATGGGGTTATATTTTTAACATCTATACTACTTCTTCTTTCAGAATAAGGAATTCCATCTCCTGTTCCATCTCCTGTTTTTCGAAGATGAAGATGTTTCGTTTGGCGTCTCTCCAAGTTGGATTTTGTTTTGACCTTATCCTTTTATTTCGCAGCATTGGACAAAGAAGGAAGATGGCTGTGTGTTCATGTGCTATATACCTTTTCTGGAATGTTCACAAGTTCTATGTTCTCTTCATTGTTACTGCTGAGCTGTGCAAATAAAGGAGAATTTGCATAATATTAGCCTCCGTGTCTTTAATAAAATCCAGATTTTCTGCCCAGCAGGCTGTGAAAAATCTAAATTTTCTGCCGGATCCCCAGGTCCTGCCGATTTTAAATAAATAAAAGCTTTGTTTGGCCCTGGGTGGTCCCAAGAGTTTTAGGGGGTCAGGGTGTTTCTACTCTGCCCCCTTCCTTTTTTACTCACTTTTTTTTAAACCGATCCCGAGATGGCTGCCAGCACTTGTTGGTTAAAGTGTTGGCAGCCAATCAAGTTTCAGTGGGCTGTTGGGCTCCCAAATATCTATAGTTTTTAAACTTAAATATCTCTGAAACTACTGAGTGGAGGGATTTACACTAAATAACAAAAAGCAAGCTTTCTGGACCAACATCTAGCTTCCTGCTACATTTAGGGTGATTCCGTTTAGCAGTTCGGGCTGTAGTCGTGTTAAAAAAAAAAAATGAAAAAATCCCCACATACAAAACCTGAGAAAAAAACGCATTTTGGGACCCCCCTTTTTTCTCGGCCCCCACTTGATGGATCACCCCTCAACTTTTAACACCGCAGCTGGACCAAAAAGGGAAGTTTTGTGAAAATTTTGAGAAGATTATTGGCAAAACAAAAAACGGTTTCCTATGGAAACATTGGTCCTACCTATAACTACCCATTAGTTAAATCTGTCAGTAAACCTTAGGGTGGTCTTTGCCCAAACCTTTTGCCATACTCCTAGGTTTTTTTCTGAATTTTTTTTTGTTGGCTTTAGCACAATGCTAACCAGTGTTAAAGTGTGTGTGCTCGCTCCTCAAAAGATTGTGAAAGTGGCTTACACCCAGTCTTTCTAAAGAGTGCTAGAGGGACATTCTTGGAATGACAGCCAGTAATAAATATATATATATGAATGCCTAAAACGCTCAACCCAAAATAAAAATTATGAACAGGAACCGATCAGACTCATCACGGATTATTCCGAAAGTAGCAACGAGATCATGCATATCTTGAGAAAGAATTGGAAAATCCTGCACTTGGATGACACAGTTGGCAAAATAGTCGGGAAACATCTGACAATAACCTATCGGAGGGCACCAAATTTGAAGGATCATCTGATCCACAGTCATTGCAAAACAAAGAAAGAAAAGAAAAAGGACTGGTTAAAAACAACCGGCTGTGTTAAATGCTATGGATGTAAAATGTGCCAAATTGCGAAGCAAACGAAGGAAGTACAAATGCCAAACAACAAAAAATGGGAAATACGCCAACTAATTACTTGTAAAACTGAATACACTATATATGGGATAGAATGTCCCTGAACACTGATGTACGTGGGAAGTACAAAAGGCGAACTAAAAAAACGCATTATGGAGCATGCAAGGGCAACCACTCATAAGGACAGGGCAAATGCTGTTGCCAAACACATGGAACAAGCACATAATGGAGATTGGCAAAAATTGAAATTATTTGGCATTGAGACGATACCGAAGAACATCCGAGGAGGTGATCGAGAGAAAACTCTTAAGGCAGAAGGAGTCACGCCACATTCTAAACTTCAGAACTCTAAGTCCGCATGGCCTTAATCAATCAGAGGAGTTATATATTCACCTTTTAAAAAATAATATCATATACATACATAAAAAATTCGTTGCTGGAGAAGATGGAATTATACTGAAAGAAAAAAATGAAAATGAAAAAAAGAGGAAAAAAAGTAATAACAAAAAGGAAGGAAGGGGAAAGGAGAAAAAAAGAGGATCAGAGAAAAAAAGAAAAAAGAAATAACCTAAAAAAAGAGAGAAAAAAAGCTTACATTTGGAGTGAAAATGAAAAGGAGGAGGAAAATAACTTCCCACTGAAGGGATCAAAATAAAAGACCAAAACTATATAAACCCACTGGAGGGTATCAAATATTTAAAGGAAAAAATTGTAAAAAGTGGGAATTTACTAGAAGGACTCCAATATAACCAAAAATAATGGGTTATTACTAAAAAGTTATGTGGTATAATTTCAATTTGGTGATTATTTTATATAAAAACTACAATATCCACAATGCAATGCTCTCAGGATACAGGAAGTGATGCAATACATATTTTTTTGAATGCTTTAAATGATTTGAAAAAAAAGTGTAAAGTTGATCGTGAGCAAGATGCTTGTGGCATCGAAACACGTAGATCACTCGCTTTCATGCAAATAAGATCGCAATAAAATCCTATTGTGGAAATCCAGAAGGAGTGCGCCCAAATTCTTTTGTGGAAACGAAAGAAGTGTTTGAATATATATATTTATATATATATATATATATATATATATATATATATATATATATATATATATATATATATATATATATATATATACGCACACATATATATATATATATGTATATATGTGTGTGTATATATGTGTGTGTATATATATATATGTGTGTATATATATATATATATGTGTGTGTGTGTATATATATATATGTGTGTGTATATGTATATATATATATATATATATATATGTGTATATGTATATATATATGTGTATATGTATATATATATATATGTATATATATATATATATATATGTATATGTATATATATATTCACTGAAAAAACCATAGGTTATAGACCATATATAGTTAGGAATTAGCATTTAAAAAACCTTATTTTACTCACACAAAACCATTGAAATTCCATATATAGTTAGTTGCACTAACTATATATCGCGCACCCGCAATCCACTGCTGATCATGTCACATATTACATCATTCATGACATGGTCAGTGACATCACTGATGACATCACTGATGACAACATCCAGTGACTGTATGTTTCTGTAAAGTTAAAATATGTCTTACATATTGAAGAATGAGTGGATGTATAAGTGTCTGGATGAAGGATTTAGTAGGTGCGTGACTGACTGTATGAGTGAGTGATTAAATGTGTCTCACTGAATGCATGGGTTAGTGACTAAACTGTCTTAATTTGTGCATCATTATGTCTGTTGTGATGTAAACTGCTGCATGTGTTGATCATTAGCTATACGAGAGGCTATATGTGTTATTAATTGGTTGCCCAAGTATTTCTATGGGAGATTGAGTTTGTGTGGGGGTGGCTGGAAGGTGTGTGACTCTATGCATAGATGTGTGAGCAGTTTATTCACTAGGTGTATGAGTTCAAGAGTGCATGTGGAAACAGCTACATGGGCAGTTGACTGTGTGCATGAGTGTATTGATGAGTGAATGGATATCTCAATGCTACATGTCATAGTAAGTACATATGTAAAACACAGTACATGTGAGAGTTGGCATATATAAATAACTGTGCATGAGAGCCACTGAATGAGTGAGTGGTTGTATCGATCATTGTGAACTTGTATCAGGGATTGTATAAGAGAGTAAATATGTGTTAGTATATGTTTCAATAAGTAAGGTGTGTTTAACTGTATAGTTGAAGAAATGGAGGTGAGATTGTTTCTTTGCATGACTGACTGGGTGTGTGAGTAACTCCATGGATGAGTGGCAGTGTGTGAGTGTCTGTATACACTGAGTGTATCTAAGGTTATATTAGAGTCTGAAGAGGTTTATCGTATTAGCACAAGAATGATGTCAAATGAGATGTCATCAGTGATGTCATCAGTGATGTCATTTGAGATGTCATCAGTGATGTCATCAGTGATGTCACTGACCATGTCATGAATGATGTAATATGTGACATGATCAGCAGGGGATTGCGGGTGCGCGATATATAGTTAGTGCAAGTAACTATATATGGAATTTCAATGGTTTTGTGTGAGTAAAATAAGGTTTTTTAAATGCTAATTCCTAACTATATATGGTCTATAACCTATGGTTTTTTCAGTGAATTTTCAAGGTTTTGTAAATGCTAATTCCTAACTATATATGGTCTATAACCTATGGTTTTTTCAGTGAATTTCAATGGTTTTTTAATAGCAAATATCATAAGCTGTCGAATGTCAAGTACGTGGTAAGTAAAAACATTTTCGTGTTTATGCACACTGATCTGCTTTGAATGCTGCCCCCCACCCCTCATTTCTATTAGGAGTACTCTCTCTTTGCAGATAGTGAAGGGTAGTTAACGCAGGCCTTTGCCCCCGTTGTAATCCGTCGTGCCTGCTTCTCTCTCCATTTGATTGATTGTTCTCTTTGGTTCATTCTCTATTTACAAACAAGCACAGAGTCGCAATACTCTGTTTAGTCTTTGCAGATAGCGAAAAATCGTGTAAAAAAACAAAAGGAATCGAGCAAAATCAGTAGGCCACTAATGGGATCTCTTTTTGACCTCCCTAAAATAGAAACATTAGGAACAACCTGTTGATAATACCAATGTGTATGTACATAAGCGGCGTTCATTTGTGTTCACAGTACCCCTTGTTGATTGTTTGAATCGAGCATTGAATTGTTCGAAGTTGGTTCTCTTAAGAATCTTCTCTGCCTGCAAACGAGGAAGAATAGGAATATTCTCTCTCCCTTTGCAGATAGTGAAGGGTAGGTAACGCAAACCTTTAACACGTCGTGCCTATTTCGTTCCTCATTGATTGATTGTTTCCCCAAACATTGACTGTTTGGGAATTGGTTCTTTTTGGAGGTATTCCCTGTTTGCAAATATATGTAGGAAAATCTTTGCAAATAGTGAAAGGGTACGTAATGCGGACCTTTCTCCCCCGTTGTAATCTGTCATGCCTATCTACTCCCCACTGATTGATGTACCTGTTTCACCCGGACCATTTACTAGAGATACGTCATCTAGCCCGACCAGAGAGCACCCCTAGTGAAAAGGACATATGCAATAATAACGAAGTGATCACTGTATCCTGTTAACAGAAACTTTAGCATGAAACAACCTGGAAAGAAAAGAATAGGAAAACGAAAATCAGTAGGCCACTGATGAACATGAACTTTTATTAAACAACGAACAAAGAAACGATAACATAACGTAATGATAAAACCTATTAATGTCCTAGAAACAAGAAAACGTTAAAATATGCCAGTGGTGAGAGACCAGAAAAACAGTAAGAGAAACCAAATCACCCCTCGCTGTCCCACCGCCTGCCACGCCAAAAAAATCGATAGACTAGGGAAAATGCAAGTCAGTAGAACATCCGCCCCCACTCTGGAAACTTCCAAGGTGGGGCAGGGTTGCGGCTACGCCCAGCCGGGAGCAGCCCATATAAGGCGGGTCCTGCTGCCACGCCTCGGCCAGGAGATCCTAACGTAGGGTGTAGCCGGAGGAGAGGCCGAGGCCAGCGGGACCCGGCCAGGGGATTGCCTTTACAACGCTGAAGAGTGGCAGGGGGGGGGAATATCTCCTCGACCCTCCCCTCTCTCTCCCAGTCCGGCCGCGGTGGCCCTTGACAGTTTCAGGTAGTCCCGCCACATGCTCTTCCGGTCCGGCCACCAACGGTCGGGGGGCCGAGGCCGACGGGATCCGGCTGCAGCCGATAAACCAAGGAACCCGTTCATGGGGCCAGAGCCAGGGGCGTCCGGCCGACATCCACCGGAAGCCCGGCCCGAAGACGGACGGGACACTTCTTCTTTCTTGAATAATGGCTGCGACAACACTGGGGGGGGGTGTCTTGCACATGCCTCCGACCCCCCCCCCCCCCTCGTCCTCATCGCCTGGTCCGGCCATAACAAATCTCAAGCGAGACGCCGTGGGGTGCACTGGGAGGGAGAGACGGTGCGAACAGGCCTCTCCCGCCTCCCCAGGTGGAGGCTTCCCAGCTGCACCCTCAGCGCTCCAGGCGCCCGGAAAAGGGTTCTTCCACTGTGGCCATGCTGCAACGTCTCGCCCGGCATGGTGGAGCCCGTCCGCTCATTTGACCCCGCGATCGCCAGTAGCTACCGAACTCTCAAAATGGCGGTCGACCTGGCAAGAGCGGGCCCAGCATAAAGAAATGGCCCGGTCACTGGTTGACTCCACCACCGTAGTCCTCCACGACCTTGAAGATTCTAGAGGAGCCGCGGGAGTCTCCGACCCCCGATGGGGAATGACTGCCATGATCGCCCGTGGAGTGACGAAACTGTATCCGCGGGACGTCGGCGCTCCCATGCTGGCGCCAGCCTCACTTTGAATTACTAGAATCCTGCAGACCTCAGTTCCGGTGAAAGCACAGTGTGACCCGGTAGGAAAAATTGTTGCACCCCCTCCCCTTTTTGACTGATAGTTCAAACCACCGATCCTTTCCTTTGCCCTTTTAACGGAACTTTGGACTGCCTCCCCCTCTTTTACATTTTCTAGAGAAAACAAAACATTAACCACTACATTAGCATAGCAGTTGACACCAGAACTGTTTTCAAATTGAAAACCAACAACATCTTCAACAGAATCCTTTTTGTTTCTGCTGTGACCCTGCTACAGCACAGGCATTGTCCCCAGCAGTAATTCTGCAATGCCGGTAAGAATAGCTGTGGTGCCTACTGGACTCACTCACCCCCGCGGCGCCCCACGCCGTTATTTGCTGGGCGGCAACTTACTAGACATCACTTTCGTGCCATCTAGATTTCAGCGCGTTCTGCTGCCTTGGAACTATTCGCACAACAGACTGCTACTGACGACCCACCCCCAGGCAACATCTTCTGAATTTTCATAATTTGAAAGAACTAGTAACATGTCCTCATCAGGAATTCAAAAGAAATTGCCACGGTCTCTTCGTTGTTTAAATGTTTTTACTGTTTTTGTTTTGTTGTATATATTTATATGTTATATGTAGCTCCTACTGAAGGAAATGAACCAGATGACAATTGAAATGTACAGCGGCACAACCTACTTAAGGATCATTGAATTACTCACCTGAGAACTACAGCTACCAGCATCCCTGGCGGCTTAGCATTACAAACCACACCCACTCAGGGCGGACAAGATTTAAATAAATGGCGTTTAAATCAGCTGGGTGAGTTCATGTGTCTGTGTGCAGCGTCCATGAAGAAGGGGCGTGTCTGCCCCGAAACGCGTCGGACTTCTTTTTAACCTTGTGGAGGGAGGCTGTGAGATTTTCGGAATGCAAGCAGAGACCGGAGGGTCCGGGTGTGTCATGGTGAGCCCTCTCTAAATACGCTTGGCGTTTTGCTCTTCATATTTATATGTTATTAAAGTTTTATATTCCTACTACTTTGTTGGAGTGCTATATATTTTTAATGTGACACATAATTGTAAAAACTTTGATGTACAAAGAGTCATTCCTGGAATCTTCCGCTTCAGGCTCGGTCCCCTCCCCAATCACAATACAGGATGGTTTTCAGATAGTAGGAACACGTGTGGTGTGACGGATCTCATCGGGTGTGGGCCTTGATCTACTATAACTCCTTTGAAGAGGGGTGATTCTTTACAGCTGGGGCCATAAACTACATCTGCATGGCTAGGTGATAGCCTGGGACCGGCCTGGACAATCGGACACAGAGGAAGAGGAGTGTCAGAGGGTGCGGTAGTGAATAGGGCGAAAGGGAGGTGTCGGGCGGGCACAGGGTGTGATTCTCAAGGAAGAGCAGCGCAGATGGGGGGAGTTTTATTGCCCATGCATAAGACAGAGAGCGGGGGTGACCAGTGCCTGGGGGAGATGCTTGCGAGGGTGGGGAGCCATGCTAAGGATCGACAGCGTGCAGAGAGTGGGTCTGGTCAAGGCATCTAAAATGGCTGCCGTGCACAACAAAAGTGTGGCATTTGAAAAAAGGCAAGATGGCGCAGACAATGTTTATCAACACTTCCTGATTTCCTTCGAATCGAACGTTAACAGACGTTATCTCTCCCACACTACCGGTCCCCCTGGGCTTAAACGCCGAGATGGTAGGGACTGCATCCCGTGGAGATAGGCCGAGACGTCACTCAGCAAAAAAAAAAAAAAAAAAGTCTATAAACATACAATAAGTTAAAAGTCAATCATTCTTGTTTCCTTGTAGTACGCTCCCCAGTCCGCTTTCCGTTACGCGTACCGGGCGCACCCCACGATAAAAAACGATTTTTATTTTTTTATTTTGCCCCCCGGGCCCTTTTAAAGCCTCCACATCAAACCTAGGGGGTCAGGGAGGATCTACTATGCCCCCTTATGGTCATTTGCCCCTTCGCTTTGGCCTCCTCTTGTCTCTCGATCCTACCGAGAGACAAGATGGCGGCCGCTACGGACTGTTTGGAATGTTTACAGACACCGGAGAGCCAATCCGCTTCGCTTCGCAAAGCTTCGTAACGCGAAAAGTACGCGAACCGGATCGCTGCCCGGAGCGCTGTTACAGATATATATCTTTTTTTGAACGTTAATTTCTCAAAATCCACTGGAGCACATATATTGAGACCTAGCAAAGGCACATCGGGCTAACAGTCCCTACAATTTTGCCAAGTTTCGTGCAAATCCATTCAGCCGTTCCGGCTAAAAGCGAGGCCAACCGCCCTATGGAAATTAACATTGGAAAAACGCGTTTTGGGACCCCCCTTTTTTCTCGGCCCCCCCTTGATGAACCCCCAGCCAATTCCGTCCACAAACGCCAAAGTTATTAGACATAGGATTTTTTCTCTATGGGATTTTTGAAAAATCTAACTATATATACCTACTGGCGACCGCTAGTAGGTAATATATATATATATATATATATATATATATATATATATATATATATATATATATATATATATATATATATATATATATATATATATATATATATATATATATATATATGCATAAACGCCCTACACCCTACTGTCAACTACTCGCTAACTATTTTTAGTCCCATTAAAAGTATATTCCACCTCAAATTACTAAAACCGACACCTTTACTCACATTTTTTTACCCTCTTGTTTCAGCCTTAATTAACATCTCCATGCTCATTTACTCCAGCCTACTCTAACAAAATGGCGTTCCGGAGTGCCTCACTTTGTCTTGAATACATTTGTGATATATATACTTCCAACTGTAGATTCCTCACCTTGTGTATATTCCCCAGGCCTCAGACTGGATGGGGAAGCTATAAGAGCAGTTTTCCTGCATGCCAGCGGGTAGTGTCGTGCAGCTCAGTGTCAACTTTGTAATGCTCTGACAGTGAAGAGCGGAGTCGCATATAAGTGCCACCCATAGGGCTGACGTCAGTTCCTTTCTTTCTGCTCCTTCATATGCAGATCTGGATCTTCTCCCAGTTCTTTGGCCAGCGTTTGTCTAAAATCTACCAGTGTGCGGCGTAAATGTCACCCCCTAAATTAACCGGTTTTTAGTCCTGCAGGGACTGTCACAAGCAAATGTCTGTGATGGACCGTCATGAAGTCTGTGTGTGGTGTCTGAGGTCGAATCGCAAATCCATGGCCTGTGTTGACTGTACCTAGATAAACCTGAAGGCCATACGGTACTTTGAGGCCAAACTCTAGATCGCTAAAGACAATAAGACACCCATCACTTGAAGTCCAAAGGAAGGTCCCTTTCCTGAAGTTTTTTTAATTATTTTTATTTATCAAACTTTTGTGAGCATACAATAATCATACAACATATTCATATTAGATCACCAAATACCAGCAAAGTAACGCTCAGTGAACCCGAACATAACGAAGCCAAAGGACACATTAATCAGCTTATAAATGCAAGCACCATACAAATTACATGATGCAGTGGGCTGCCACACATTGTGAGTCCCCCACCCCCCAGCATGCAAGGATGATACAAGACGTCCAGGCTCTATGAGTAGTAATGATAACCTGCCACTCATTTGTGTGTCTCATTCAGAGTCCATTTCACTGCAAGTCAACAAATATTCCTGAAGGGGGGCCCAGATGTCCTTAGGCCGTGATGAACGCGGGAGTTCTTCGGCATATGTCTCCAGCTGGTCTCTGCAATACACCATGTCTTTCAGCCAGCCGTCCACCTTGGGACTCAACCGGCTATCCCATGTGAACAAAGTTTGTCTCTTAGCCAAGAACAAGGCCAACTGTACAAATTTCCCCACAATACCTTTGAGCTGAGGAGCATGACCTAATAGACACAGCGACGGGGTGTTTTTGAAAGTCTAGGCCTGTCATAGTGGTGAGAAGAGCTAGAACCCTCTCCCAGTAACTAAGGACTTGCCTGCACTGCCATGCTAGATGTAAGAAATCAGCCCCATCCGAATCACACCGATTGCACCTGTCTGATGCCCTAAGTCCTATCTTCCACAGCCTGTGAGGGGTATGATATTTTGATGGAGAAATTTTAGGTGAATGATGCGAAGATTACTGTTGGACGGTAAGCGTCCCGTCACCGAGCATATTTTCACCCATTCCCCCTACGTGATAGGGGGGTCCATCCCATTTTTCCAGCGAGCCAAACTGGTGGCAGTGTTGTGTGTAGTGTCATTCTGTATTGCCCTATAAAGCTTAGTGACCAGCTTCTTTCTCGTCGAGGCTGTGATTACCAATTGTAAGGTCGCCAGTGGCGCTGGCTCATCTGGAAAGCTAGGGTAATGCCCCTTTACCGCCCGCCGTAGCCGATAACATGTGAATTGAAATAGGAGTGTAGGATTATTTATATAAGATAAATCACCCCCCGTAATGTATGATCCCTCCAGGAATAAATCACTCATATGTGCAATGCCCGCTTCATGAAGCGCCATGACAGATCCCCGATCTTGAGCTACTGACAGTGCGGCATGCCCTTCAATGGGCAGTGCAGGCGCATACAGGGGGAGCTTGTGTGTATGCTGTCCGATTGCCTGCCAAGCCGCCGTCGTAACATCAATTGTATTAATCTCGGCCCTGGGTGTATGCCTGTGAACATGTGTGATTATACCGTGCAAAGGGATGGAGTGGACGTCGCCCTCTTCCACCGCGACATGTGGGATGAAATCCAGGGCATTAAACCCTCCTTCCTCGTACGTCAATGACAGTGTTCGCCAGCTGATTCTCGGTTGCTTGGTGCCCCATACAAGTCGCAACAGCTGAGTTTGAATAGTTTTAAAAAACTGCCTAGTCAACCAAACCGGTACATTGCAGAATAAATACAAAAATGTGGGCAAGATGACCATCTTTATGAGTGATATCCGGTCCGCCAAACACTACGGAAGGCAGAGCCACCTGTCAACCTGTGTAGCTAGCGCTGCGTACACCGTACCATAATTCTCACTAATCACCACCCCGGGGTCTCTGTGTATCCATACCCCTAAGTATTTGACGGGGTCTGCCGACAAAACCAGTGGGTACTCAACTGCAGGGGGGCCTGTGTCAGTGGGATTATAACCGATTTGTCCCAGTTAATATGGAGACCGGAGAAGAGGCCAAATTTGACATATTCACGGAGGACCGGGGAGAGATATTGTTGTGGTTCGCGGATATAGAGGACCATATCGTCCGCATACATTGAAATCCCCACCGGCCTGTTGTGAAAGTTGAGGGCCGCTGCTCTGTGTGTTTGCTGGATCTTACATGCCAGGGGCTCCAGCACGATGAGCGGGGAGAGGGGGCAGCCCTGGCGTGTGCCCCGTCCTATATCAAATGGTTCTGACGTGCTGCCTCCCACACAGACTCTCTCAGATGGTTCAGTATACAATATCTGGATCCAGCGTAAAAAGACTGGGGGGAAACCCATTCTGCGTAAGATGTGCATCATGTACCGCCATTCTATAGAGTTGAATGCCTTAGCGGCATCCAACAGTACTGCAACAGCTGGTAATTCGGGATTCAGGACGTGCAGCATGGCAAAAATGGTGCGTAAATTGAGGGAGGTAGATCGGTCCGGGATGAACCCCGTCTGATCTGGGAGCACCAGCAGTGGCATGAGGGGCTGTAGCTTAGTGGCAAGAATTTTCGCCAGTATCTTGGCATCTAAGTTTATAAGAGATAGGGGACGATATGAATCGCAGTATTCAGGGGATTTGTCCTTTTTCAATAGAGTAATAATCATGGCCTGTCGCAAAGAGGGGGGAAATCGACCAGACTTGTGCGCTTCCGCGTACATTGCCAAGAGATGAGGGGCCAGGATGTCACCGTGTGCTTTATAAAATTCCGCGGTCAGGCCCAGGGGCTTTTTTTCGTTCGGGAGAGACCTAATGGCGTCTGTCACATCTTCCACATATAATGGGAGGCTGAGAGATTTCCGATGTACATCGGACAGCCATGCACAAGCGATGTCGTCTAAGTAGTCGTTCATGGCCTTTTCGTCCATCCCGCCCCTGGAAGAATAAAGAGGCGCATAGAATTTTCGGAATTGATCCACTAGTAATGTGCCTGCCCATCCACGTCAACAATGAGCTCGATCGGAAGGTGAGTGGCCCTATCCTGTATTCTACTGGCCAGAGACCTTCCTGGACGCCCCCCTTCGCCATAGCGCCTGGCGACATGCCTCTTAGACAGATATTTCACCTCCGTCTCTGTAAGGGTATTGTACTCTTCAATGTGCTCATGGATGCTAGCAAGTGTGTCTTTAGAAGGTGTCCGATCATATTGAGCTTCTAACTCGCCTAGCTGCCTCTCTAGTCTGATGAGCCTACCCCGTATGTCCCTCAAGATCCCCGCCAATTTGCTGATGCATGTTCCCCTAATCGTGTCCTTGAAGGCTTCCCACAATATCTCCTGGCTCTCTACTGACCCCTCCATTTATCTAAAAGTATTGTGTGATAGCAGTTTTGATGGTGTCTGCATATGACGGATCTAGTAGTGACTCTGCCCTGAATCGCCACGTAAACGGCTTATGGGGATTGTGGGGAATGGTTAGAGTGAGTAACACCGGGTTATGGTCAGAAAGCGTTCTCGGGAGGGTACGGATCCCAGTGGCCCAGTCGTTCACTCCCTCACTTAGCAGCCAATAGTCTAATCTTGACCAGCCATTGGTCGCTGGCGTGATGTGTGTGCCTGCTAACACCCCCGCATTTCGTTGTCGCCAAGTGTCTACCATACCAAATTCTAGCATGCCATCTTCTATGCAATTTGCAACCTTAACCATTCGGGCTTTGTGGATTAGATTTATCTACCCTGGGATTGAGGTGTGTGTTGAGGTCACCCCCCCATATAATTGCCACCTCCGGCCAGGTGCGCAGAACCCCAAAATGTGCAGGTATGTGGTCGTGTCATCTACTACTGGTCCGTATAGGTTGACAATCGTCACTAATACATTGCCCAGTTTCCCCATTACATGTCCTAACAACCTTCGTGATCTGTGCTAGACTACAGTGCCGTGAATACAACTCCCCTCTTAATCAGGATTAGGACTCCCCTCGCATATGTAGAGTAAGAGGACGCTAGTCTATAGGATGCCCATCGTCTCGCCACCTTATCTTCCGTTATCTTACTAAGGTGAGTTTCTTGCAAGAGCTAAATTTTTACATTGTGCCTATCTAGTTGTGCCAGCAATTGCCTGATTTTCTGCGGTGTGTTGAGCCCTCGAATGTTCCATCTAACATAATTATACGTTTCTCCCATCATGTATAGTGGGGAAGGACAATGCAATACCCTCCGGTCACATAAAAAGGCAGGCGCCCATAGCCGCCCCTACAGTGCTCTTAGAACATGATACCTTTGGCATAGAACCAACAGAACATTCCCTCCCTCCCACCACCCACTTCAGCATTCCCAAACTGCCAAAGACATGACCCCCTTTTAACTCCCATTGTAACCCCAACTGTAGTGAACACAATTAACATCGGGGATCACCCATCGGGGGTCATAGCGGCTGCAGCCTCTCCCATTTATAATAGGGAGAAGAGCCACCGATAGATCGTCACCTCCTCTAACCCTGCATAGTGTGGCATCCCATTTTGGAATACCAGGCACATAACGGCACCATGCTGATTGTCCCACATGAACCACCCTCACAGATCACCACCCAATCCTGTCATGTGGCAAATAGTACAGCCTGTCCCAAGTGATGCCCAGTATGAGCCCTCTTACTGTTCACTCGTCAATGTCCAACATAGGAGATGAAGAGGACCGCTGTTGTTGACGTCGCAGTGTCCGAGCATGTTCCATAGCATGTTTGGGATTTGTGAATATCTTACCACTCTCCATAGTGCCAACCCGCAGGCGTGCGGGGTAAAGCATTGCATACGGGATCTGCTCTTTTTGTAGTAACTTCTTAACATTCTGGAACTCCTTTCGAGCTGCCTGCACAGTAGCTGTGAAATCTGGATAAAACGCATTGCCCTGGAGGGTGATCGAGCCCTTCAGCCGGGTGATGCGAAGAACTGTATCTCGATCCCTAAAATTAAGCAGGCGGGCTATGATCGGTCTCGGGGGAGCCCCTGGTGGGGGACGCGCTGCCAGGGATCTGTGCGCCCGTTCGACCGCGAAGAGGGGTGAGAGTTCATCCTTGCCGCAGACTTCTTGAAGCATCGATTCTATATAATCTTCCAATCGCCCCACATTTGTGGATTCTGGAAGGCCCAGGACTCGGATATTATTGCGGCGGGACCGCACTTCGATTTCCTCGTTTTTAGCCTGGATGACTGCCAACAATTTTGTGATGTCCGATGTTTTCTCCGCCACCTGCTGGAGCCCATCTTCCGTATCCGTGATGCGTTGTTCTGCCTCGCCTACACGCACAGCTTGCTTGTCTAGCTTTGTTGAAAAGTGATCCATCCTACCATTCAAGGCCTCAATCTTCCCGTCGATTGCCTGGAGACTTGCCTGGATGGCAACTTCTCAATGGCCGTGGGAGCTTGCGTGGGTAAGTCCAATTCCGAGTCAGATGTCGCATTTTGCCCTTGTTTGCCTCCCTTGCGCAGTTCGAATGTGAGGCGCGGTTGGTTTTTCTCCGGTTTCCCCATGATGCAAAGGGCTGGCTCTGCGTTATGTCACAGTATAGTGTTATGCCTCTCGCAATGCAGTCCACTCGAGTCACCCAGTATCACTGTCTGCACCAGATTCAATTGGACTCGAAGTTACCAGCTCGGTCCGGTCTCAGTATTGACGTCTGCGCTCCAGCCACGTTGTCGGTTCAGCGTTCTTCGTACGGCCTGCAGCAGTCCTATTCAACAGTGGCGCAAGGTTCCCAGACAGTGTGTGGATAATGAGGCCTCTTAGTCCACCCAGAGTGCGCCTCTGAGGTTTCCAGCCCAGGTCCCAGGCCTAGCGATATGTCCCATTAGTGGCAGGGCCAATGTCAGGTACGTCCCCATGTCCTAGAGCAGCAGACAATATCAGGAGCCCTCTGAGGGGGGGCAACCGGGGAAAGCTCTGAACAGTCTAAGTATTGTGCCCAATATTGCGCCCTGTTCTCAGCCCTCTAGCACAGAGGACGGCGCTGTATGTGAGGTGTGTCCCAAAGGGGCTGACAGCGGTAAACGGCGAGGGGCCCCACGTTATGAATTGAAGTCTGGGCTTCCCGCGCTGCGCACGTGTGAAGTCACTCACAAGCCTGCGTGCGCTGCGAAATGGGGGTCCGGCAGCCGTCTTCCAGCAGGCGGAGGCACCACTTATGTCCGCCGTGTCCGCGTCTTGTGTGTTCTCTGCCTTCACTCTGCACCAGAGAGGTTCACTGCTCCACAGGGTTGGCAGCGTGTAGCGATCGAGGTCCCCCAGCCATGCGCCGCCCGGCACCAAGGATGGAGAAATGGAGGGGGAGGGTGGGCCCCAGCCTGTGATCTTCCGCCCGGCGTTCTACTGCAGATTCCGCGTGATTCCGCTCCCCGGCCCCCCACCGCAGTCGCTCCGCCTCTTGTCGCCGCAGGCAGCAGTCTTTCCCACTGGCGTCCGCGTCTATATCGGGACACCGCACCGTCCGCTCCAGCTCACGGAAGCCTTCAGCAGTCGCCCAGAGCCGTCAGAGCACTCGCGGCTTCAGTAAAGTGTGCAAGCCGTGCCGCGCCCCGCCATTAACTCCACTACTCAGGTGGCCACGCGGCGTGTTGCAGCCCACACTCCTGGGTCAGGACGCTCAACAAAAGGTATCGCTGGTATGTTCAGAGGCTTAGCAGGTCAGTCGCCGGGGGCTAAATATCTGGATTGCAGGGTTAGGGCAAGATAACTGTAGGATTTCATTCGGTGGCTGGCAGAGCTGCACTACAGTGCGGCCATCTTGCCGAGCACCAAGCCACGCCCCCTCCCTTTCCCGAAGTTGTTCCTGTGGCAGATAGTCATCAATTCCGATATCCATCATGGCCAATTCCAGGTTTGGCACAGAAACCTCTAAATATTTCCAGGTCTGACGGCACTGTCACAGAAAGTGGAGGCTTTCAGGAGGGCCATATTTAGCTTTACCAGCTTAATTTGGCATGCCTTCCGCCTCCCAACGAATCCATAGGGGGCCTCTAGTCTGACTTTCACCAGCGGGTCCACCCTCTTTGCCGCCTATGCCCCTTGGACTCAGATTAGGTATAGTAACCACACTGGTACAGCTTGAACCTCTTGCATCAACACCTGACGCCATGAATGCTGGATGAGGATCTACAGCCCACAGTGCTTTTCGACTCGGAACCAAATCAACCGCGACTGAAGTTGTGACTTGTACTCAATCACGCGCAACCCTTCAGACATTATACAAGCTTTTTGGCATGGATTTAGACAACTCTAATTATGTGGAAGGTCCGCCATCCCCCTGGGATCGGCCACAGAGAGATGCACTTTCTTTTACTGTAGTCATGCTGCAATATTGGTAGCATGTCCTTGAGGTCTGTAATGGCTACCACAACATATTGTTCAGGTTTTGGCCAACCAATCAGGATTGACTAGACTACTATAAAGTATCCCCATCTTTTTAACCTCTTCATGAGTATCCCAGAGACCTCTTTAAACTCGTATCTGTAAAAAACAGAACAGATAGACAGTAAATAACGAAAAGCATGCTTTCCGGGTAAAGTTCTTACTTTTTTACAAATTTGCTATAATTTTATTCAGCGTTTTTTTGTTGTTGTTTTGTTTATCACCTCCCCAAAAATTCCTATGGGAATTACCATGGGAAATCTATGTTTTAAAACATACCCTCTTTTTGGCCTAACTTGATGAATCACTCAAACTTTCCAGGAAGGAGCTGAGGTGGGTGAACTTTGTATTTGGGAAGGTTTGTGAAGACTTGTCATACAGCGCAAAAGTTATTAGCGAAACAAAAAAATGCTCTTCCTATGGCAGAATTGCACTCTATTTGGAAGAAAGCTAGATCTATATTGAGAAAACATGCTTTTAATGATTTTATGTAAATCCATTGGTTGTTTGGAAAAATTAAGGAGCAAAATTAATAGATGATATATTGACAACTGGGCTCAAATTGGAAACTTCAAGCCTTCTGATTGGCTGAGGGGGCTGTTTGAAGTGAGCGCTCTTATTGGCAGGCTGCAATTTGTGGTAGCCATTACGGGACATAGGCACTTATTCCCCTGTTCATGAATATTTTTTTTAAAAAGGAAATTTTTATGATGGTTTCTTTACCCCGAATTTTATACAAATTGCAAAACTTCCCCTATACGATTCCCCGATCCTGGTTTGCGCAAGTTAATACCATCCTCGATAAATTCCTTTGGAATGGAGGTGCGATTAGAGTGGCACTCCATACCTGCACACAGTCTACGTACTGTGGCGGAATAGCTGCAACTGACGTATATGCTTATTACGTCACCGCACACGTCTTAATCATCAATTAACGGTAGCACAGCTCCCCATCTGATCTGGCTTTCGTGCTTGAACATGCCTCCTTGGGCAAGATCCCTCTCCTCCAGCTCCTATACAGTTCTCAATCTCTGGAGTCACTGCCCTCAGCGAGTCAGGTGGTGATCCAGCTCTGGCGGTCTACCGTCTGGCAGATGTGGTGGTGCGGGACCCTTACTCGCACGACACCCTTGTGGCAAGGCATATACCTCCGGCCCATGGCCACCTTGCCTGGATTTCGTGGGTGGGACATAGTGGGAATCTCAACCCTAGGGGATGTACTGAAGGCACCACATTGAAATTGTTTCAGCAACTTCAGAGCGACTTCCAGCTACATAAGTCCTAGTTCTTTAAATACCTTCAATTCTGTCATGCCCTGACTCCCCCTGACTCAAGCTATGGAGTCCCTGCCAGAGTTCCCCCTTGAAGGACGCCTCCTAATGGGCCACCTAGGTCTCCACAAAATCAGACAAACATATCAAACACTGACGACGCACACACAGACCACCTTTGATAAGACCAGAGGTGCATGGCAAACAGATATTCCTGATCTAACAGGCGATGATTGGGTGGAGGCCATAGCTAGCCCCCGAGGCGCGGCGGTTTCCACACGATATAGACTCATACAATTACATTCGCACTAGACTTTGGGCGATGGGCACAATTTAATCACCTACATGCTTGCGGTGCGACCAAGAAGAAGGGACATTCCTCCATACGGTTTGGGAGTGCTCTGCCCTGCAGCCCTTCTGGTGCAGAGTCTCCTCATGCCTCAGCACTGTGTTGGCATGGGAGCTCCCACATGACCCACGTTTATTTCTTCTGTGTAGTACGGATGGGATTGGGGGAATATATATAAGCAGCACCTACTCTTCCTGGCCCTTACCATTGCTAAACACGATATAGCACAGCTGCCGTGTCTAGGGATGCAGAGAATCCTGCCACTGTAGCACGTAGCCCATGTTCCATGCAGGCAAGGCAAAAAGAAGGCTGTGCTTTCCCCGCCAGCCCGAGTTCAGCTGCCTTTAAACAAAATAAATAAATAAGAAAGCAGAAACTGCTTATATATTGATAAGAAATGGACCTGGAGTACCTCTTATGCCCTGATTTGCATATGTTCGGGTCTTTGTGGTACCCTAATTAGGGACTGGGGAAACACCAACAGGATAAAAAAAAAAAAGTATTGTGGTAGGCTGCAAAGAGTGTATCAGCTCCCAAAAATCATTTATTAATAGTAACCCTATGTACAACGTGACTCCAGAAAAAATCTTATGGGGTTTTAAGCATTTTCAGAGCTGGCACTTATGCTCTTCATCTTAGGATTGTGGGGTCCATTTGTCATTTGTCTTATGGTTGCATTATATCGCATGAGGAGAAACTCGGACACATGTTATATGTTTTATGTTATGTTATGTTAAATTAATTTTTTACCCGCACGGCTACTTGTGAGTGTCCCAGCGCGAGACCAGCGGGGTGCGGCAGTGGGCTTCAGGTGAATATATGTGATTTCAATTTTTTTTTAAGGCAACTGGATCTTGGATGGTACGCAGGACCAGAGGAAGAGCATTCCATGCAACCTTTGCTTTAACTGAAAAGGAGCTGCCCCCATCCTCTGACGCTTGAAACGTGGGACTTGGGCAAGGCATAGGACGAGGAGCGCAAGGAGCGCGCAGGAGCATAGAAGGAAACACGCCTTTGCAAATAAAGAGGGCCACGGCCGGGGAGCACGCCGTGGGCCTTGATCAATAATTTGAATTTCACTCTGGGTGCTAAGGTCAGCCAGTGATATAAGCGCAACTGGTTATGGACACTGTCCCTGGCTGACAGACCCGATAGCAATCTGGCTGTAGTGTTATGGACCACCTTTAACTTCTTTAACAGGCAGCCCGGAGTGCCAGCAAAAACGGCATTAGCATAACCCAGCCGGGACAGGACCAGCGCACACGTGATCGTTTGTCTCGCTGCAGCTGGCAGAAGAGGAAAGAATCTTCTAAAAGATTTAAGCAAGCAGAAGCAGCCGCCAGCCAACTTCTTGATATGTACTGCAAAAGAAAGTTCTTCGTCAAACCAAACCCCAAGATTTTTTGCTTCCCAGTAGAGGTCGGACGTGGGTACTCTGGAAGCCAGACCTGCTCTCTGAAATTCGAGGGAAATGTGCCAAACAGCAGAATCTCCAATTTCCCTTCATTGCACTTGAGCTGTGCATCCGCCAGCCATTTAAAAATTGATGAAAGGCAATGTTGGTCCTGGAACACAGAGCCCGCACCTTTGGCACAGGTGAAGAGCAGCTGGGTGTCATCCGCATAAGCCATCACCTTAGCCGCCAGCGCCTCTGCTAGATATATCAGAGGAGTCATATAGATGATAAATAGGAGGGGACTGAGGGAAGAACCCTGCGGGACACCCGTTGTGACTCATGCTTTGTTTAAAGGTTTAATGTCAAACATTCCTTTTGCTCCTTGCTAAAATTATTTGGACTCACCCTGGTTGGAGTTTGGGTGAAGAGATCAAGTTAAGCACAAATGAACATGATTTCCACTATTTTGGTTTTCTTCAAGGAAAGGAACTATGGGATAGAGTTTTCAGAAAGCCTATGCCTGGAACTAGATCGTAATGCTTTGCATGATGGGAAAGCCTGAGAATTCTTGTTGATTTACTTGTGAGGGTTTGAGGTATGTCTAGCATTTCCTGGGTGACTCATAGTGGGCTGAATAGGCATGGTCTGCATTCAGAGTGGTGGGAGGAGTGGTCACTTGCACCTGAATAGGGCAGTGCCAGTCTTTCCCAATGCTGTCTCCGCCTCCCTATAGAGGGTCTGGGGCCGGAGCAGGGGATTGAATGGGAGTGTTGTGCACTTCTAAAAAGTGTTTGAAATGCCTCAGAACAAAGAGTTTTGGATTGTAAGTACAGTGACTGAGACCCCATATTTTTAGACACTGTGTGGGTCTTGTAACCAGACTCTGCTGGCTCTACACACTGCACATGGCCAGAAGAAACTGTGATGCTGCCAGAAGGAACCGCTATTGGACTCCTTGCTTGTGCTGACCTGTGGCCTGTAGGGCTAGGAGAATAACTTCCACCTTGCTTACAAGGGCCCAATGTGCTGCCCTGGTCCTTGTTCTCTCTGTTGTGCCCCCCAGTGTTCTCCAGGGACTGGGTAGTGGAGCCTCCCTGTTCCTAGCACATTTTGAAGCGCTTCAATTTTGGCTGCTGACCGGCCTTCTTGTGCCTTTGTGCTCTGAGAAGCTGCCGGTTGAACTTTCCCCGAGACCGTGGGGAGCGCGGTTCATGGGGAAAGTTTAAAAGTAATGGAAGTGCTTCCTTTTGGGACTTTTCTTGGTCCCCCTCCCTCAGTGCATGTGGAGTGTCCTGAGCAAGCAGCGCATGAGGTATCCTGCGCCTCCCTGGTGGGAGAGAGACACAGTAGCAACTAGGGATCTCCAACTCCAGGAAGAGCCGCGGATCTCTGCTCGCATCCTACAGTGGGCTGGGCCCGATGCGGGATGCTGCGCTCACCCTTCTCTGCCTTTCCGGACTACGACCCGTGTTGTCATGCACAGTGACGGCGCAACACGCCTTCAAGTGCTCCTGGAGATCTGAGGAAGCCTCAATCACAGAGAGAGTCTCCCTCCTCACATGAACCGACCCTGGCCTTGCAGACGGTCCCTTCGCCAGCGCAGCTGTCTGGGACCGCAAGGCTCTGCGTAGCAGCGCCGGGCGGCCCTTGTTTTTGAGCGACATATCTGTGCGGCGTTCCAAGAGAGCCAGGAGGGCTTTGGACGCATTGCAGAGGCCCCCATTAGGGAGAAGCAGCAATTGGCTGTAGCGGCTCCGCTTTTTTGCACTCCATTGTGTCACACATGGGGGGGGCCAGTGAGGTCTCCCCGCAGGGGTAGGTGATGTATGCCTCCCCCGCCCCACCACCACCACCACCTTGTGTGCACATACCTGGGGCACTGTGGCTCGACTGTCAGGACAGCTTGGAACCTCAACGGAGGCCCCCAGATTCCCTTTGAGGATTACTGCATCTCCTGTTATTGGCAAGCAGGTGCTGCTGCACACGGTATCCTGGTGCAGCAGTACCAGATAAACCCTAATAGGCAAGCAGGAGCGCTGCAGCCTATATCCTTCTGGGACGATGTTTTGGTCCATGCTGGTATTGTGACTTATGCTAATCCATGGGTTTTCATCCATGGGGGTTACTGCTGAATTTTATGCCCTAATGTTGTGATCCAGGTTGGTCTGACGCTTGTACTTTCAGGTTTGTACAGTGATTGGTGATTCCTGGGTATTGGGTGCTTTACCCAGCTGCTACAGTTTGTGCCCTGATATTATAATGTATATTGTTTTGCCTTGCACGTGATAGGATAACGAGTACCATTTCAGGACCTGCATAATATGTAGTGTTCTGATGGTAGATTTATAATCTGTGCAACCTATGAGTATTCACTTGATTGCACTACCGTGTGATGTTATGGCAATTGCCCGGTTGGCAAAGTGATTTTATGATCTATGTAACGTCACAAGTGCCTAGTGGCACAGTGATTTATGATTAGGATCTAATGTGTTTTATCTATAATACAAAGGATATTTCTATATAACCTTGTATGGAGTCTCTTTTTGTGTTGTGTGTGTGTGTGTGTTGCGCAAACGGTTTATACATTGCCTCTAGGATAAGCCTGACTGCTCTACCAAGCGGGTGAGCATGGGTTATATTATGTGTGTAACTCCCTTACCCTGACTAAAGTGGTGGGTTCTGCCTGGCTTGGGCGCCTACCCTAGCCAACCACAAAACCTATTTCTAACATTGTCACATTACCAAAAAAACGCACTTCTGCCATCAGACAAGTGGCAAACATTTTGGAGAGCAGTCCTGCCAATATTCAGGCTGCTCACAAGACCGCTCATTGTGCAGAAGAGAATCGATTGCAACGTTTTAATTTCCTTTTTCTATTGTTAAAACTGCTTAACTACTTTTCTGACTTCACCTTCCACAATACAACAGTGCTGAGTTGTAGTCTTTCAGCAGTAGCAGTCTTTTTATAAAAGTACCCTGTAAAACAAATTTCAAAAAGGCATGCGCTAAACAATACAAGTCACTGAGACATTATTTTGCCTCACAAAATTGTAAGTTCTATATTAAGAATCTTATCATGGACTTATCACATGTCCTTTTGTGTTTTTTTAAGGCAAAATGACACAAACATTTTGGTTTCAGTTAATGTTTCTACTGTTGATTATCAAATCAAATGAGACTTTATTCGATTGCTTTTTGAGACAATCGTAAAAATACATTTAAACAGTTCATTCATTAAAATTGTGAGTTACAAAAAACTAAACATGATTACATTACTAAAATCAACATACAAACAATCTTAATAGTCTCCAATATTACAAAGTGATACATTTCCTGTGGCTAATGACTTTTTTTTTTAAACCGGACAATCCGCCAGGCTCTATGTACATCATCCAGGAGCTGCAGCACCAGCAATGCAGGACGACATTGTCTCAAAAAGTTCGTGAACAATCGTTCATTTCTGGGAAGCTTACTAGCCTGTGGAAAATGTTACATCTAAAACGGGTTAATAAAAATCTGTCGTAGCCCCTAGGTACAATCAATATATAGGACTGAATGTTAAAAGAGGATAAAATCAATTGATTATATTGCACAGTGGGTTTTGAGCTCTCGCTAGCCAATCTAATTGAGTCCCAGTGAAGTAACCCCTGTTGATTATCATTTATTCAGACATAGTTAACACTCTGATTAAAAAAAATATTTTATGTTGCCAATGTTTAAATGCTTCTCACACTATAACCTTTGAATTCAATGTATCTGGATATTTTAAGTGTCGCTCGTTTTACTAATCTGCATATTCGCTTAGAGTCACGCACATGTAATCCACTCATTGGTTTCCATAAATTGTGCATTTACTACCGTTACAGCTCCGAACCTTTGACCTTTAACTCTAATGCGAAATTTACATTTACGAAGTTTATTTGCTTGTTTGCATCCACTTGCACCAATGACCTGTTGTAAATTGCAATTAGTAAGCACTCACTTAATGTATTTGCTAGGTGTTCTCACAAATGTTAATGCCCCTTCCAGGTAAAGGGTCTTTGGCGTACACGGTAATTTGTAAAGTCGCTGTGTGAAAAGGAAAACCAGCTTTTAATGGGTGTAAATGGATAATTAATGCAGTGATTTTACAGACTGTCCGTGGTTCATAGAAAAACCGTCACCTGTAGATTGTGATAAAAGCCGTAGCTATAGATTGGAGCCAAGTATTTGGTCATAATCTAAAAAAACGACCTGTTTTTTACCTAAAGCACATTTTTTTTCTAATTAGTAAACGTTATTTACTGGTTTGAACTGGCTCGCCTATAGGAATGTTGCTTCCTTGCAGTGTAAATAAAACTTAAACCATTATCAATCTGCAAGACGTCTCCTTATACCTTATTCAGCACCTACATATACTTTTTTCAGATACTTGGCAGATGGTTAGGCAAAAGCTCTTTCTGCTCTGTTACAACAGGTTTATTAATGGACTGGTGACCAGCCACCCGCACAGAGTTATCTGTTGTGCCCTGCTGAAAATGCCTTCAAATCACACACTTTCTACTTCCACGTAGTTCACAGTGAGACCGATTTTCCTCCCCTTTTCCTTCCTTTTAACATGCCAACATTTTGGAAGAGAAAATTGGGAGATTTAAAAAAAGTTATCGGGCAAATGTATTTCTCCCATTGACTTCTGTTGGGGCCTGCATCGGGTCTCTTGGCATGTATGGGATTTGCACGTGTGCTGCTGCAGGATCAGATATCAGAAATGGAAAGATACGTTTTTTTCATACCTGTCACTCAGGAGCACAGAGAAATCGCTATGACAGGCAGAGAAAGCGTTACAAAAATGTTGTGCACTTGCTTGCTGGAGCAGTTTTTACTGGCGCTGCATAATCCGAATCACACAGGATCAGTCCCTGCCATATGAAAACCCACTGAAGAATGGGGTATTTGCATTCAGGAATCGGGACGCTGGAGACTAACCTTGACATCTGTAGTCTACTGCCTGAATCGGGAGGGTTGGCATGTAATTATGCCTCGGAAAAAATGAATTACATACATTGTCTGAGACGAGCACTGGACAATTATTTTGTGTGTGCCTGTCTTTACGTGCTTCCTAAAGTGGCTGTCACGTACTGTCAGTACTCACTCTTTCCTCTCTTTGCCTTCTGCCTCCTCCCTCGTTTCTGAGTTTTTCAGAAAAGTGCCACCTAGGCAGTCCAAAACTGATCTTAAAAGTAAGCAAGTTGTTATAACCATAATTATTAATATGATTTTTTTCTGAAAATGTGCAAGTTTAAAAACGAGTTGTTGGTCGATAGGTGGATGAAGAAATGTTCATTTGAGTAAAACATAAAACCCACTGGTGAGGAGAATAGAGCACCTCCAGCACCAGTCAGGTCCACACCATTAAATAGCACATACATTCCAAGATGCTCACCTGGCAACAGCAAGTTTTCACATTCTTAGAATGACATATTAACTCAACGACATGCATGTCATTCCACTCAACATGTTTTTTTTATATATATAAAAAGTATAATCCAACATAGGCCACAAGGCAAAGGAAAGAGAAGAGAAGGGACATGAAAATAAGAAAGAAATTCAGCAATAATAAATTACTTTAAAATTAAGTCTTACATTCTCTTGGGTAATTTACCAACCCTTTTCGATTGAACCGAAGTGTCAACTCCTTCCTGCACCGATCCCATAGACGAAAGAGAACTGGCAGGGACATTGGAATCAGGGAACACAACCATCTCATAGGTATTAGCACTGGAATCAGACGACTCTGGAGGCATGCTTACATTAGAGTCTGGACATAATGGTATGCTGGGTATCAACGGCAGAAGTTGTCATACAAGGGACAGGCAGTTCGACCACACTCCCTTGTACACGTTTCTCTTTTAACCCCTTGCATGCGTCAGACGGCCGGCGGCCGGCCGACGTCACGGTGGGCGTGTGCGGAGGACGGCCGGGGGCCGTCCGAACCACGCCCACGCCATAAATAACCCGCACGGGGTTAAAGCATCCAGATCAAAAAACAAATCATCATAATTCAACTCATTAAACATTCTTTACTGACCAGGTTTTAACACAACTGTGGAGCTTTTGTTCCACCAACCTCTTTTATGTAAAAGTACAGCACTGCCTGATACTTTAATAACTTGTACAGGTATGGAAAACTTAGAAGTACCCTTATGTTGTAAACCAGGCTTTATGATACGAACCCAGTCACCGGCACTAATCATTTTGGATTTGGTCCTGTGCAACACATCATGATATTGTTTGTTTTTCAAAATAGCATCATTCAAATTCTCCTCGACTTTGCCTACAACATTCTCCAAATCTTTGTGAACACTGGTATCAAAACCAGGAGATAAAAAGGTACCACTCTTTCTCCCTCTCATCAAGTAATAAGGAGATTCTCTAGTCACCGAATGGGGTGTGGTGTGATAAGACCACAGCTTTTCTTTAAGAAAATTAAGCACATTCTTATTGCTTCCAAGAGCAGCTTGTATGCCATCCTTAATAAATCTGTTGGTCCTTTCCACCTGACCATTTGCTTTGGGACAAATAAAGGAGCTTTTTCAGCCTGAATAGCACATTTCTTTTTTTTCAGAACAAAATTTTATTGTGCTGCTGAAAAGTTACATAAGACATACAGCGTCCCGAAAACCCGGAGAGGCTGTGAGCATGAAAGTAATAATCACATTGCAAACAATTCAAACAGTCATTTAAATGTAAGAGATGGCCCTAAGTCCCCCCTCCCCACCCCCCCCACTTCCCCCACTCGGAGCTCCCCCTTCCCACCCCCTGCACAGCGTCTAACCAGTCCATAAGTAGAAACATAGCAAAGTATATTAAGTGTGTATCCCTCCTCACACGGGCTCAATGTCCAAATGTCTTTCATCAGGTTCACTATGTGCCGGCGGCTCCAGCCATAACCCTCTGTACTCTGCCCACCTCTTCCAACTTTTGTAGTGTTTCCGGGGGCAGCCCCTGGCCTCGAAGATCGGGCGTTCCAGACCCATGTAAAAGTCAAGTCCCCTTTTCCACACACCCAACAGGGGGGCTCTGGGGTCTTTCCAGGCACGGGCCACGTCCCTCTTGGCCACCACGAGACCCAACAACAAGTGGCGTTTATAGATATTTCCTCCCACCTGTTCTAGGATATGGAGGAGGCCTAATTGTGGTGTGCGGGGGAGGTCCCAGCCCAGCACTTCCGACAAGCAGTTCCACACTCCCGTCCAGAACTTCCGTAGGCCATCACACGCCCAAACTGTATGTAGGAACGTGCCCATCTCTCAGCCACACCTCAAACAATCAGGGGACGCAATCAAGCCTGCCCTCCACAGTCGTTCCCTTGTATAGTAGGCCCTGTGTAGGTATTTGAACTGAATAAAACGCAGTCGTACCGCAATGGCCACCCCTCTGGGAGCCTCAAGCGCCTCTCTCCAGTCCTCCTCCTCAAATGCACCCAGGTCATTTTCCCACTTAGCCCGCAGCGTGTCCAGGGAAGTTGAGCAATGAGTAACCAGTGTTTGGTAGATAGACAATATCTTTTTGCTCTCCAATTCCCCCATGAATACCTTCGCCTCCAGGGGGCTAAACTCGGGCAGCGAGTCGAGGTCCCTCAGGGCAGGAGCGATAGCATGGCGGAGCTGCAGATATCTAAAAAACTGGGTCTGGGGCATGTCATATTCCTCACGTAGCTCCTGGAACGACTTAAGGGTCGTGCCCTTGACCACATGACCCACGGCCGAGATGCCGATCGCGTCCCAGCCACGGAAACCCTGCAGGGACAGCAACTCCGGCAACTGCCCATTCTGCCACAATGGGGTCTCCCTCGTCAGCCTATTCCACCATCCCATTCGACGGAGTGCGCCTTGCCATATCTGGAATACGATTTGAGTGACCACTGGAAGCCTCTTCCTCTTAACAGCCGAATATAGTATAGTGTGTAGCGTGTCAGGGTCCATCAGGAATCGCTCCAGGGCGTAGGCAGGGTCGCCTCGATCCCCATACCACCATTCATTCAGTATTAACAGGTGGGAAGCCTGATAATAGGACAGGATGTCTGATGTTGCCAGGCCGCCACAGTACGTGGACAGAAAGCACGTGCCGAGCACCACTCTTGCCACTCCCCCAGCCCAAAGGAAATTACTAAGCGCCGAGTTCACCAGCCTGAACCACTGCGGTGGTATAGGGTACCGGTGGTTTTGTAGTTGATATATGAGGCGCGGGAGGGCCACCATTTTAAAAATGGCCAAACGGCCATACACGTTCAGGGGCATACGGGACCACGTAGTCATATCTGAGCGGATACGCTCCCATACGGGCACGACATTGCGCGCCCAGGAGACCCCACGCACGTCTGTCAAAAATATCCCCAAGTACTTAATGCCGCCTGTCGCTTCCTGTAGCGCCCCGGCCCAGGACCCTACGTTCCGACGTTCCCCTAGCACCCACAGTACTGACTTGCCCAGGTTCAGGTGGGGGCCCGACACCTCTCCGAAAATTCGCATAATGTCAAGGACCCGCGGCCCAGATCTATTCAAGTCCGTAAGGAAAAATAGGACATCGTCTGCATAGAGAGCAATTCTGTCGGAGGGTCCCGCACTCCACTCGATGCCCCGCATCTGTGCGCCTATTCGGACCCACGCCGCCAGTGGTTCCATGGCCAGGGCGAATAGATATGGTGATAGGGGGCATCCCTGTCTGGTGCCTATAGGAAAGGAAGCAGACACTGCCCCAGCCACTCTTACTGACGCCGTGAGATCCGTGTACAATAGTTGTAGATAGGATAAGAAACGGGGCCCCAGGTTCAATCGGGATAGAAGCGCACGGAGGTAGACCCAGCTTACTGAGTCAAAGGCCCTATCTATGTCGGCCAGTAGAAGGGCCGCAGGAATCCCTGCCGCTCGGGCCGCCTCTACCGCCACCTGCGCGCGCCGAATATTGTGTCTTGTTGCCCTATGGGGCATAAACCCGGCCTTGTCTGGATGGACGAGATCAGTGATTTATGGGAGAAGGCGGTTGGCTAGCGCCTTTGCCAAGATTTTAGCTTCGGTATTTAATAATGAGATTGGCCTGTATGACTCGGGTTGGTCTGGAGGCCTTCCTGGCTTGCAGAAGACCACAATCTTGGCGTGTCGCCAGTCCCTCGGGAGCCGGCCACACTCTCTGGCTGCCTCTAACGCTCTGCCATAGTATGGACCCAATTGGAGGTGAAATTTCTTAAAGAATTCGCAAGGGAATCCGTTGGGCCCGGGGGCTTTGCCTGTATTCAATTCCCTGAGGGCCGTACCTAGTTCCTCCGCTGACAAGGGAAGTTCAAGTCTAGCCCGCCCCTCGTCCGAAATCGATCGTGGCGGAAGATCAGCCAGAAACTTATCAACGTCGCTTGGCGAGAGGAGCTCCCGGGGGGGCGTATTGGGCCTCATAGTATCGTGCAAATCTGGCCGCTAGGTCCGTCGGGGCCGTCATGGGCTTTCCGGACTCATCTCGAAGACATGGTAGGGACTGCGCGTGCAAAGTGCTCTGACAGAGTCTATATAGCATCGAGCTGGACTTGTCGCCCCATTGATAGATCCTACTCTGAGTCGCTAGCCACAACTGTCGAGCCTCGTATAACTGCAAGGAGGCGTACGGCTGCTGCATCAAAAGAAGTCGTCTCACCTCTTCCTCACCCCCGCCAGCACTGCATCTGTTTTCCTGATCCCTAACCTGGTCTGCCGCTTTAACCAGGTCCTCCCTACGCGTCCTGCGGGCGGCCGCGCACCAAGCAACATCTACCCCGCGAAGCGTGGGCTTCAGAGCCTCCCACAGGGTCGTGGCATCCACGTCGGAGTGATCGTTATCACTCCAGTAGTGAGCAATAGCCTCCCTCATGTGGGACTGATAGGGTTCTTGCTGTAAGTGCCATGTGGAAAGGCGCCATCTGAAAGGCTGCTTTCTCCTATCAAGAAGTAGGTCAAGCACTACCGGAGAGTGGTCCGATAGGCCTCGTGGCAGTATCTCTGTGGCATCCACCCTCCCGACCCAGGCGTGGGGAACAAATACGTAATCGATTCTAGAAAAGGACTTGTGTACCACTGAGACGTATGTGTACTCACGGTGTTGGGTGTGTTGGTGTCGCCATGCGTCTACCCATCCCATTCCTCTCACCATTCCATTTAGTTTAGTAGGTGTGTCCGATGGCACCTCACCCCCCAGCCTATGTCGGTCCATCCGTGCATTCATCACATCATTCCAGTCCCCGCCTTTGACTGCCATAACATTGGGGATTTCAGCCCATACACCAAACAACTTTTCTATAAGGGCACCCTGCAGCGGGGGCGGAGCGTAAACACTTCCAAAGACAATCTGCTCCGTGCCTATCTTGCCCTGAATGAACACATAGCTGCCCTGTGTATCAACCCACTGAGTTTCATGAGTGTAGGACAGCCTACGATGCACCAGGATAGCCGCCCCCCGGGATCCTCTCACAAACCCCGCATGAAACACTTGCTGGTAGCCATATCTCTGTAGGCTAAGGGTCTTGGAACCCATGAGGTGGGTCTCCTGCAATAACAACACGTCAGCCCTGTCCCTTTTTCCTTGTCGCAGGACTGCCCCTCTTTTGATCCTATCTAGCATCCCCTGTACATTCCAGCTCATAACACGCATCGATGCCCTTTGCAGGCCTGATTCGGAAGCCTCAACCGCCATTCATGGATAGACAGTCAGACAGCCCGTGCGTTAGAGGCCACACACACTCATCTAGCATCAATAGGACCCAAAAAAACACTGTGCTGTAAAACGCGACCCCCCTCCCTATGCCCCTTTGCAACACCCACTCAACTACCCCTTTGTCCCGCAGCCCTCCCACAACACTCCCACCCCTCCTGTACCACCCACGCTGCCCACAACTCCCCCCCTCCCCCCTCCCCATACCTCAGTAACATTGAAGTACCTGTCGCGGTATAGACAGTCACCAGCCCCCAACGGGAGGCTAATGACCCACTATGCCAATGGATCCCAACCAACTGCCCACCCGATCCCAACTAACCCTTAACCCAACTAACTACTCTACTTTTCAGGGTGATGTCCGCCTTCTCGCGAGCACCCCCCCCCCCGACCTACGTCCTACCCCCACGCCATGGGTATGAGTCATACAGCTAGGTGGTGAGTCACAAAGCCAGGTGTCGCGCTTGGCAGGGTCCGGAGTCATCCGTATCCGTCTGGGGTTGCGCACGTGAAAGGTCCAGGGCAGCGCATGTCCTCATGGCCCCGGCGCCGGAGCCTCGTCTGCAACATTGCCTCCCGACGCCCCATCCTTGGGAGGTCGGTTCCTCTGCGAGCGTGCCCTCCAATTACTTCTGCTTCGTGACCTCCTGGGAGTCCTCGGGGGTCCCGTCGCCGAGGAGGAGTCGGAGTCTCGGCCCGGGGGGGTATGCACCCTGACCCTCACCGTCTCATCTGTCCATTCAAAGACCTCCTCCGGGGTGTTGAAGAACTGTGTCTTGGACTGGAACACCACCCGCAGGCGGGCCGGATAGAGCAGGGCATATTGGATTTTAAGTTGTCTCAAGCGTGCCTTCGCCGGAGTAAAGGAATGGCGTTGTTGCTGCACCAGTTTAGTGTAATCTGGGAAGATCAGTACTTTATGGTTGTCATACATTAAGGGCTCCTTAGCCCTCGCCTGTCGCAGGATAGTGTCGCGGTCATGGTAGTTGAGGAGTTTGGCAATGACCGGTCGGGGCGAGCTCCAATCGGCGGCTTCGGAAGAAGTGCACGTTGTGCCCGTTGAATTATGAAGCATCGCGATAGAGAGTCCGGGGGGAGACACCCCTCCAGCCACTGTGTCAGGAATGCCTCCATGTTGCCCTTCTCACAGTCCTCCGGCAAACCCACAAAGCGCAGGTTGTTTCTCCGGGCCCGTCCTTCAGCGTCCTCGGCCCGGCACGCCAGGCCCTTCTGTATTCCCTCCGTAGCCGCCACTTTTTTCTTTAGAATCACCACATCGTCTTCCACCTCCGTGATTCTGGCTTCAGTTTCCGTTATGCGGGCCACCGCATTGCGTAGATCTTGACGGAGCAGTGTGACGTCGGCCCCAACTGCCCCAATTTTTGCGTCCAGTGTGTCTCTTGACTGCGTTATAGCCGCCAATAGGGCCGCATTGTCCGGGCCCGTCCCTGGTCCCGGCTGGCTTCCAGATGTCCCCGCCCCACCACTGGGCCCTGTAAATTTATCTATGGGCCTTGTTTTGTAGTGCCTCCGCTATTGCCGCCCCGCGTCATTGTGAATGAGGGGTCCGTGGCCCAATGTCACTACAGCTGCCGGTAGTCGCCCGCACTCCCCCGGTTCGGGACCTCCGGAAGGATCTGTCGCGCTCTGGCCAGGCACTGGGGGAACGCAGAAGAGTGTCTCAGGATAGCGGTGTGGCTATGCGGTGCGCAGTACTCCCTCAGTTCACTACAACCATTCACGCCAGCCACGGCGGCGTGTCCCCAGCGCACACAACTGGCCACAGGTTCAGAAGAATGTGTGTCTCGAGGAGGCCCCTCACAACGAGGTCGCCGAGGCCCACTCACTCCTCCGGGACCTCGGCCCTGCTGCGCTTCAGTCCCCGTGAAACGCCGTGGCACAATTCAGGTCCAAGCGCCAGGAATATCACGCTCTAGCCCGGGCAGGCTCGCTTTCAGGTGCTCCCTTCAATGATCAGGCACATAGCGGCCGGGGGAGGGGGGGGGTTCTGGAAGTGGAAAGGCGCTTCTAGGAGAGGGGGCGATGTCCTGAGCCCCCCAGGTCCCACAGGGCACCGGGCTCCCGCGGTCCGATCTGGCCGCCGAGTGGGTTCACCCCGTCGTCGAGGGTATCACCTCCCCCCCTCAATGCCGTTCGGCTCCCGTCGGCCGCTTACCCCGCAGACTCCGGCGGTCCAGCTCTAGGCCAGCTCCGTGATCCCTCGGTTTCTCCCTCAGTTCCTGAGAGCCGGTCCAGTAGTTGCAGTCGACCCAAGCACCGCCGCACTTCCGGCCGGACCTCACGTAACTCGAGGTCCCGGCTCCGGCGCGCGGCGTAGGTCTAACCGCTTCGGGGCCTGTTCTGCTGGAATTCACGCCCTGTGTGCGCTCAAAGTGCTACCGGAGCACACTCTCCAAAGTGCTACCGGAGCACACTCTCCACCACTGGCAAAGGAGGGCTCGGTTAGGGAGTCCGCGTCGGGGCTCGCTCTGCTGAAGTTCACGCCCTGCGTGCGCTCAACTTGCCGCCGGAGCACTCCCTCCACCACTGAAGACGGAGTATTCGGTCAGGGAGTCCGCACGTCAGGAAGCCCCAGGCCAGCTCCAGGATCCTTCCGCTGCCTTCGGCGTCTCCCCCGGTCTCGGAGAGCCGGCCCAGTTCTTGCAGCCGACCCCAGCGCCGCCGCACTTCCGGCCAGACCTCACGTAACTCGAGGTCCCGGCTCCGGCGCGCGGCATAGGCCTCACCGCTTCGGAGCCTGTTCTGCCGGAATGCACGCCCAGTGTGCACTCAAAGTGCTACCGGAGCACACTCTCCACCACTGGCAAAGGAGGGCTCGGTTAGGGAGTCCGCAGGTCGGGGCGATGTAGGATGTTTAACAAGGATAATGTGCCGGCGGGACGGAGCTCACTCAAGCCACGTCCGCCATGCTTGCCACCTTGGCCACGCCCCCCCGAATAGCACATTTCTTAAGAAATTGTACCATCTTTGAAGAAATAAACTGAACTCAATTGTCAGACATAAGTAATTTGGGAAAACCTTGAATTTGAAAAAGACCTTCCAAAAATGTAATGACTTCATCAGTGTTAGGATTCTCTATAAATGTATGATAGATCCACTTGGAAAAAATTATCCACAAGCATTATCAAAAATCTGTGCTGTCTGCCTAAAATTTCTTAAGGTCCTGAAAAGTCATGGATACCTTCTAGCACAGCCTTTGAGGACCATCCTGTAGACCGAAAGGTTCACACGATACCTTCCAATGGTTGTCCAACTGCACACACACTGAACAAGCATCCACAAACCTTTCCACACAGTCATCTAATCCAGGCCACCAATAATACTGCTTGCGTGATCTTTTGGTACCAGATACACCATGATGACCATAATGGGCCAGCTCAATAAGTTTAGACCTAAGACCCACCAGAGGAACAACCAAATTAAGCCTAACCAGTTTGCCATTCTCAATACTAAGTTCTCTAGACACCTGAGCATAACTTTGCAACCCTGCATCCAGATTTCTACTAGGTGGCCATCCTTGGACAACATACTGCTTAACTTTATTCAGCAATTCATTCTCTTCAGAACACGTACTCCACTCCACTTCTGAAATGTTACCATTACAATTGTGCAAGACATTCACCACAGCAACTACACACTCGTGCTAGTCAACCATTATTTCCTCTCACACACTTCTGAATGGTAACCTAGATAAGCAATCAGCTGTCACATTTTTCACACCGGAGACATGCTGTTTCTCAAAGTTCTACACAAACAAATGATGGACGGAATGCTGAATAAATCATACATTTACCCCCCCAGTCAAGAGATCTGGGTTAAATTCATTGTTCCTTTGCTCATCATTCCACCCAGTTTAGACCCAGCCATATGCAAATCAGTCTTGACCACGTGCATCATGGGAACAGTCCAGATCGAACTGCCAAGCCAGGTCCTCCCTGGACCGGAAAAAAGCATCCTGGGACCGGTTTCTGGGTATTACCCTTCATTAGCCAGGATAGCTTGAATCCAGTGGCACAGTGAGCAAAGTTGAACTCTTGTAGCCTGGCTATGAGCCTTGAAGAATCCTTGCCAGACCACACATAATTCATCATGTACACTAATTGCTTGTGATCATTGTCAAACACAAAAGGCTTTCCCCACAAAAAGTTCTTACATTTCTCCACAGCCCAGACACACGACAGCGCTTCGCTCTCAATGGTGCTGTAGTGTAACTTTTCACCCCTCAATGCCCTTGATATAAAGGAGACCATTCTTTCCTTACCATCCACAAACTGACTGAATAATGGTTCCCAACGCAATTGAACTGGCATCAACAGTCAGAAGAGACTTATCATTGGGGTCCATAGTTTTGATGGTAGATGCTCGGAAATGAGTGCTTTGACTTTCTCAAAGGCTGCATCATGTTCCTCCGCCCACACAAAAGACATACCCTTCCTAAGAAGTTGTCTTAAAGGCTCCACAACCACAGCATATCCTTGAACAAATCTGGCGTAGTACTCTACAAGTCCTAAAAAGGATCTCAGGGAGTCCTTGTCGTAAGGTTTGATGGCATTGTTCAAAGCGCTGACTAAATCAGCTTTAGGAGAAATGCCCTAACTTGGGATTTTGTGCCCCAAATAATCAATTTCACTCACAAAAAAAGTGCATTTTTGTTTGCGAAGTGTCATACCACTGGTTACCAACATAGTAAGTACCATATACAATAACTTGTCATATTCCTCATGGGACTTTCGCAAAAATGGTGATATCGTCCTGGAAAGCTAGTAATGAAGAAATATTTATTTGAACAAAACATATGAAACCCACTGGTGAGAACAGAGCACCTCAAGTACGAGTCCGCTCCACACCATTAAAGAACACTCACATTCCAAGATGTTCACCTGGCAATAGCAACATTCCACGTTCTTAGAATGACATGCATGCCATTCCACTCAACAGTAAGCCTCTGTGGTATCTTAGGTTAAAGAACCTTTGGCATGTGAGCTTCTGTAACCAAGGGTGCGTGATCAATGTAGTCTGGCTGTGTGGTGGTCGGCCGCCTCTTACTGCCTCGCTGCAGATGAGGTTCTGTTCAAAGCTTCTTCCTAAATAAAGGACTTCAACACTTCACCAGCCTCCTGTGTATGACTTAACATTTGGCGACGAGTCAGCGCAGAAAGAAAAACATCTATGATGATGCACTGTCTAGGCCCTGAAGGGCAAGAAGTGTTTCAACATCTGCCTGAGTTATCAGAAGATGGGGTGACGTCTCTGAGTATGAGGTTTGTTCAAAGAAACTTGATTGTCATCATCTCCCCAAGATGAGCACAGTACTCGAACACTATAATTTTGGTAAGATGATGCAGCGTCAAGGTGGCGTATTGAACAGTACATAACTGAATTGCTCAGGTTAGCATCAACTTGTGGTTTTGATAACTCTTTAGATGAACGTCTAAGGGTCATGTTGGGTTGCTCTATAGAAAAGGCTAAAGAAGCAATGTGGGAAAAGGATAAACCTTTACTCCATGAGGTCTTTACTAAGGCCAAAACACAAGAACATTCTAAAGTCTGCAATAGTCTTTGCCAATGACCTCAACACAAACCACCAAGGCTGAGGGGTGCTTTAGTCAAGGTGATGACTGTAAGGGTATCTGAGAATAAATGTATTCAAGGGAAATGTAACATAGAAAGCAAGCCACCTCGCACTTGTCCAGGCAAATGTTATCGCTGTAGGGAGGTAGGTGACATGGCTAATAACAAGATCTGCCCGGGATGGAAAGCAACATGTAAGAAATGTGGGAGGAAAGGTCATGTAAACCAAATGCTGTAGGTGTACCATGAAAAAAGTGAGAGAGGTAGATTGTGACATCAACCAGGTGGAGGAGGTGGTTGTCCTGCAAAAGAAGGTTGAAAGTATAGAAGGACCATCTGAAAGGGTACAAGTCAGTGGAGAAACAGTCAAGATTTTGATTGACTCGGGGGCAAAAATAACATTAATTCTTCGTACGTTTTCTGAGGATAGGTTGAAAGACTAAGTGAAACTCATTAAACCTGATATTAAACCTCAAGTGTATGGCGGGGAGCCAATAAAGCTGGCTGGATACTTTTGTGGTACCGTATAATTCAAAGGTCGCATGATACCTGGTAAGATGTATGTATCAGTGAAGGGTGACTCATTGATAAGTTGGATTCATCAACGTGATTTTCATGTATTTCTAGACCCGAATACTAGTCCTTCAGTGTGTGTGTGAAAGAGATTCCATGAATTTGTATAGTCTGGGTTGGATGTGATAATTTGCTGGATGAAGAAGTCTTTCGTGAAGAACTTGGATGTTTAAAAAAACAATTTACATGAGATTAGGCTCAAAGCAAATGCGCATCCAAAGGTGGCCCAGGTCAGGCATGTGCCTTTGGCAGTCAAAGACAGTATAAAGGTGGAATTGGACATGTTGATTGCAGGAGGGATTCTTTAAGGAGTGGAAGCATCTGAATGGCTGGCTCCAGTGGTTATAGCCCGCAGGGCCAATGGTGATGCACGATTATGCATTGATTTGAGAGAATTGAACAAGGCTGTGATAGTGGACCATTTTCCCCTCCCAACATTAGCGAAATGTTGTGTTATCTATTTGGACCTCAGTTCGCATACCATCAGATTATGTTGACTGACTCTTCACAAGACTTGAGGTCATTTGTCACCCCTTATGGAACATTTAAGTTTCTGCGGATGCCCTTTGGGATAATTTCAACTGCTTCTGTGTTCCAAAGGGCGATGGATAGAGTTTTGAAGGAAGTGAGTGGTGTCAAGGTTTATCAGGATGATATATTGGTTTCAGGGTCCAACATAGGAGAACACAATGACAGGTTACGTGAGGTACTTGGGGAGCTGCAAAACGTTGAGCTTACATTAAAGCGAGGAAAGTGCAAGTTCAATATACCTGAGATAGAGTATCTAGGGCATTTAATTACTGCTTCGGGCTCAGGCCAAAAAAAGGATTGGTAGACACAATTAAGAACCAATCTTCTCCTCAATGCAAAGAAGAACTTTTAAATGTTCAGGGAATGGCAGAATTTTATAACAAGTTTGTTCCTAAGTTCGCAGAGAGAACTGTCTTACTTAGATCTCTGTTAAAGAAGGGTGAAGAGTTTTTGTAGAGTGAGGGTTGTGAAAAAGAATTCAGCGATGTAAAACTTGGATTGGAGAATGCCTCTGACTTAGCAAGTTTGATGCTAGACATGATATCATTGTAATGAGAGATGCCAGCTCCAAAGGGTTGAGGGCTGTTTTGTTACAGAAGTCTGATGGGGTGTGTAGGACTATTTTATTCCTGTTTCGTTGACTTAGGGGTGCTGAACTTAATTATTCGGTCATAGAGAAAGAGGCTCTAGGGTTTTTTTGGGCAGTAAGGAAGTTGAGAGAGCCTTTGGGATGTAATTTGAGATAAAAACGGATCATAAACTCCTAAAGGAAGTGTTTGTAAAGAAAGGAATCAATCGGATTTCAAGCCGCATCAGAAGATGTGTGGTTGCACTTCAAGAATTTGAGTTTACACTCACGCATGTACCTGGAGCGAGCAATTTTCAAGCTAGCTGTCTTTCTATGTAGCAAGGTAATCAAGATATTGATGACTGTTTAGAAGAAGATGATTTTGGGGAGAAGAGTTTCAGGAAAAAGTAAAAGTGTGTATCATCACTGAGGGCATTGTACAGTAAGAAGAATGGAAAAGAATGTTGCAAGAGGATGAGGGTTTGCAATATGTTGTAAAGGGCGTATTGGAGGGTTGATCAAGCAGAAACAGGTGTGATTAACTTGCTCTGGGGTATTGGGAGGTGCGCAATGAGTTATCTGTGATGAATGGAGTGCTTTTGAGGGGGAGCAAACTCATACCACCCCTGTGTTTGCGGGATAAAAGAGTGCTCATGCCTGTCATATGGGCATATCGAAAACTAAAGTGAGAATCAGAGAGGGATATTGGTGGCCCTACATGGACTTAATGATTGAGAGAGAAGTACGTGACTGCATAGAATGTGTGCATTCTGATAAAGTGTTAAAGTACGGGACTCAACCCATGACTGTCGGAGAACAATCGTCTGGTCCATGGGTTGACATCACGCTGGACATACTTGGGCCTGTTAAGATAGGGTCGCATGACTAATACATGTTAGTATGTATCGATATGTTTTCTCGTTGGCTTGAGTTCAAGCTAGTGAATTCGATTGAGTCTAAAGATGTGTTGTGCTTCTTGGATGAATTGTTTGAAAGAGCAGGATTTTCTGCTAGCATCCTCACAGACAATGGGGTTCAACTAACTTCTGTGGTGGTTGAGGAATATCTGAGTGCAAGAGGTATCAAGCATAAAAGGGCTGCTCTCTATCACTCAGAGTTGTCTAATGGCATTGTGGAACATTTCATTAAGTTGTTGTAGGAATGCTTTCAACAATCTTTGATGTGTGGAGTGAATTGGGAAGTAGGCATAAAAAAAGAAAGTGAGGGAGTACAGACTTACCCCCAAACTCCACTACGGGGTGTCTCCTTTTAGATTATTTAAAGGGAGGATGCCCACTTGCAACGTTATTCCAGCTTGGGTCAATGAGAAGAGAACTTTCTCTAACTTGGATTTGTGGTATAGGCAATAGGATATAGGTGCCGCAAGGTAATTTTACTAATTATTTGTAAGGTAAAGTTCTGAGTGGTGACGGTGCTGAAGGGTTAGAGAGAACCACCTGCCTCCCTAAGTTCTGTGGCCTAAGCAAAAGACTACATAATCAGCATACCCCAGCACATGTGAATTCAATAAATGACAGTTTCAGATGTTATTCACATATAACACAACAAATCAATCAGTTGATTTTTTCTTTTAATTTCTCTCCAAGCTTTTAGTGAGTGAACTGTTCCCAAGCCAACAAGTGTTTCGTCGCCTCAGTAATGTTGTACATGCGACTTGTTCACGGCTGAACGAATTCACTAAATTGCTGTTTCCAATGTGGCGATAATTCCAGGCCACACTAATCCTGTGGTGTGAGGGGAAAATTCAATAAAATCTGCTGGGCATATTTATAGATTTCTTTCGTTGCTCCGTTTCTTATGCTCCCGAATCTTACAGTCGAGTTGCCGATCCGCGTACTCGCTCATTATGCCGGTTTCCTTCGAGTACGAGTTCACTCACTAAAAGCTTGAAGAGAAATTAAAAGAAGAATAAACTGATTGATTTGTTGTGTTACATGTGAATAACATCTGAAACTGTCATTTATTGAATTCACGTGTGGTGGGGTATGCTGATTAAGAAGAGAACTTTGGTTGATGAAAATGTTGCTGATGCCGGAGGATGGAAACAAAGGGAGCAGGAAAAAAAGTTGAAAGCTAAGTTGTGTTTTGACAATTGTAAGGCTGTTAAGATTCGTGTGCAGGTAGGGAAGTAAAGATTAAATCTCCTAGGAAAGATGGAAGTTTGTCAAAATTTGGGCAACTTTGTAAAGTGACTAAGGTGTTTAGGCATGCAGTTAAAATAGATGACAACAGGATCTGGAATCTCAATCGAGTTGCCAAGTGCAGTTCTCCTTTGAGAAATGAGGTTGCACCTCCGTCGAAGGGGTTGACTGAAAACCCCAAGAGTGAGCCCAAACGTGCGAAAATGCCCGGATCGCTTGTGTGACTATGTTTAACATGGCAACATTATGCGACCATGTTTCTGCTGTTTTCTACGGTTTTCTAATAGTTTTTTTTCTCTTGTCCCTCCTTACCTTTATTCCTAAACCTCTTCACCTTTTTGTTGTTTCATTTGTTATGTAAGCAAGGGAGGTGATGTGGTATCTGAGGTTAAAGAACTTTTGACATGTTAGGTTCTGTAACCAATGGTGAGGGATCATTGTGGTCGGGCTGTTTGGTCGGTTATAGGCCTCCTGCTGCCTGCTCTGCGGATGAGATTTCTGTACACAGCTTCTTCCTAAATAAAGCACTTCAACACTTCATCATCCTCCTGTGAATGACTTAACAGCCTCTCTTCACGAAATGTCTTTATGCACAAACAGTACTTGTTTAAAAGTTTAAGCAGTATACAGTTTGATATGCTGTTACATGGACTGCTCGAAAATGGACCCATTTTATAATGTACCTTGGAGGTCTGCCAGCTAATGTAACACTTCACCCTCCTAGACATTGTTTCTCACTTCAGATGTGTACAGTACAGTGTCTTTGCCTTCTCTCTGACCTAGGCAAGAATATTAAGAAGGGAGCGATGTCCAGCCAAAGGCAGGAACACTAGTAGAGAGCGGATATTGGTCAAACAGGACAGAGGAGACAAATTACTATAAGGACTAAGAGTGTGAAAATCAAGATACTTTTTTGGTAACATTATTTTGTTTTCTCTTAAAATGCCCGTTTGTTGATATTGGCTTTATGTGGGCTCCCTCCGTAGCACCACTCTGTTAAATCTTCATTCCATAGTTATCCGAAAAAAGACTGTATTCTACAACAAAACCTGTTATAATAGTTGATCTGCTCAATTTTTACATATATATTCTTGTTGCGCAATTATTTAAAGGATGCAGGCAGTACCAATAGTATAAAATGCTTTCCTTTGTACTTCAGACCCTGGACCTGCCTGGTGCTTCGTAGGTAGAGCTGTGAAACAGTGATTTAGGGCCTGATTTAGATCTTAGTGGACGGGTTACTCCGTCACAACTGTGACGGATATCCTGTCCGCCGAAATATAAATCCCATAGGATATAATGGGATTTATATTTCGGCAGATGGGCTACCCTTTGTGACAGTCACCTGTCTGCCAAGATCTAAATCAGCCCTTTAGTTTCTTTAGGAACATGTACCTATTAATTTTAAACGTGGATTTGTGTTACACGTATATATATGAATATTTTTTTGTGGCGTTTTTAATTGTAATTACATTTATATAGCGTTTACTACCACTGACGAGGCGTCGAAGTGCTTTTTCGGCGAGTATCATGCTACTCCAGAACCCCAAAAGGATTAGTGGTGAATTAGTATAGGTAAATATGAGACTAATTTGAGCGCTGTTATTCTGATTGAAAGGGATAGTGGAGGGATAGAAGAGGGAAGGGTTTGTAATTAAAAAAATTTAAGTCCACATATTTCCGTCTGCCTGCACAAAGTGTAGGATGCCTGTTCTGTACACATATCTGATGCCAGAGTGTTATATAATTACTTATGTAATATTTGTGTTCTGTATGCCAAGAGTCTCGTGGTTGCATCCACGAGACTCGTTCTATCTCTGTGTTCCAGCGTGTTGTCCTTAAGTCGTGAAGATTCCTCCTGAACATCATTCTGGACGTTGGCTTCTTCACGACTGAACGGCTCCGGTTGTGGGTGTTTTGCTTTCCTTGAATAAAACTACGCGTATCTACAATCAAGTCTCCGACCCTACTTAACACAGAGGCTGTTTCACAATTTGCCTTGTTCTGCCTGTTGTTTTTCAGTCTGAGACCTTTTGTTTTCCCACACGCGTCTCAGCCGACAGCCTCTCTTCTGTTGCCTAACAGCAGACTCTAGGCGGGAATGAACAGTAGTTAGTTGACCTACTTTTGTCTCCTGGCTTATGACAAAACCACAGGCAAATAATAAAGACCCTAAGTCCTGTTTCTTCTGCTGTGAATTACATGGCGTTTTTTTGTGGGGGAGCATAGGCACAGATCAGACAGTAAGTGTGGCAATGTGCCTAGTTCCTCTAGTCAAAAGTAACTACTACAGTAGCAGAAAAAAAGATACAAGAAGACAGTAAATACTGAGCATTGACCCAAAACCGGGTCAGTGAAATAGCACAGAGACACTAACACCCAGTCACTGACTGGAAGGACAAAAACTGGCATACTGACCTTTGGCTGCTGATATGGGTCACTGACATAGGGACACTGACATAGGGACACATGCATTGATATCGACACTTGGACACTAATATAGACTCTGAGCCCTACAACTCTGCTAAGGGTGGCTGCCATTAGGACACTGTCTAGGAGCACAGACACTGAAACATGCGGACACTGTCACAGAGACGCTGTCATTGGCATGCTGCCATTTGCATATGAACAATTACAAAAAAGAACTCTCATGAGGCGATAGATGCTGGAACACTGACACCATGGCACTGAAACTGGGTACATAGAGAAAGAGGGGCGCTGTCTTTAAAAGCGAACACTGACAGGGGAAATAAACACAGGTACTCTGACCCATATACACTGACATGAGGACATTGACCCGGGAACACTGACAAGTCTATAAATACTTACCATGAAATACTGACATTAATGTTGATATGTTTATAAAGTGCTCTAATGCCCTTAGGCGTATTGACGCAGGTAAAAACAGGTCATGTGTATAAATGGTAGTATTAAAAAGCCACATTTTGTACAAAGAAGGCATGTTTTAAGTTGTTGTCTAAACTGCAAGAGGGTGGAGGATGCTTTGAGGTATAAGGGGAGCAAGTTCCACAATTTTATCGTGGCATCTGAAAAACTTCTCTCTCCCCATGCAGCTCTCCTACTTTTAGGTATATCCATTGATTTAGTACAACTGAAGTGGAGGGGTCTTCTGGGAGCGTACCAACACATTCCTTTTATTCAAATAGAGCGTGCCTGTATCATGAAGCACTTTGTAGGTCAAACACAGCCCTCTAAAAACACTCTTTTCCCAACTGAAAGCCAATGAAGCTGCTTGATGATTTGAGAGACTGATGAGGGTTTCGGAATTTCCATCAGCAATCGAGCAGTATCATTTTGGAGTGCCCGTAGTTTCCTCAAGTGTCTTTTTTTTTGTATGCCCATATAAATGGCATTACATTAATCTATCTTAGAAAGTACTAAAGTAGTGATTTCTGTTTTTTGTAAATCAAAAGGAATGAAATTCAATATCTTTTTCAGTGTTCTTAAAAGCTAAAAACATACTGAAGTAGTTTGATCTATCTGGTCCGAAAAAGTGAGTTTACTGTCAAAGATGATCCCTAGATTTCTGACATTAGAGACGGGAGACGGTAGAGGACCTAGGTATTGAGAAAGTTGTGTCTTTTTCGGACAGGAGGCACTCTGTCATTTCCAAATTTAATTTAAGACCGTTGTTTCCCATCCAACTCACAACTTCACACATACGTGTTCTAAAACGATTGGCAATCTCTAATGGATCTCCCGGGATTGAAACTACAATCTGCATATGATAAGGTGAAGAAACCAAACTATCTAGTCAGTTTGGCCAGGGGTGCCACATATATATTGAAGAGGGTCAGACTCAGGGAAGATCTCTGAGGGACCCCACAGGGCAGCGTAAATGATGTGGATGTAAAGTCTCCAAGTTCAACCGCTTGTTCTCTATCTACAAGAAATGTCAACAAATCAAGTGCTGATTCACTGACACCTGTGCTTTTCAGTCGTTTGGCAAGTATAGAATGCAAAACCATATCAAAAGTGGCAGAGAGAATATAGGATCAATGCCGCTTTCACTCCACTGCCCCAAATCATTCCAATTTCACAGCCTCATCCAATGCTAACTCCGTACTGTGTTTTTTCCTGAAACCATACTGCACAGTTTCTGATGTTTCAATTGCTTCCGAAAATGCAGAGAGTCCAGAGTTAAGGTGTTTGTTCTGGAAATGGAAGCCGAGAGATGGGCCTGTAGCTTGTTACCTCTTTGGGATCCCGTGAGGGATATTTCAATACAGAAACAATAGATGCTTTCTTTCAATCCGTCGGAAAGGTTCCTGTATGGATGATTAAGTTCAAAAGGGTGGTAAGGTTACCAGAAATTACCTTTGTTGCTATTTGTAAAATAAGTCGAGGACAGGGGTCTGATAGTGAGCCAAATTTTGCAGATTTTGCGGATTCAATGAGCAACTTAACTTTTTCTTCTGTCAGCAGAAGAAATGCCTGTAGTGGGTCGTGGGGTGTCTGTAAGTTATCAAGACAATCACTTGAATTAGAAGTGTTCTGGCTAGGTGTAAATGTACAGTATATTTCCTTGTCTTGAAAGAAATTTGCCATGTTATTACACGTAGGCTGATACTGTACAAGAGTATTTGAGATGTTCCGGCAAGCAAGTTTTTTGACCCTATTAAATAACTCCTTTGCAGAGTTATTGGCCATTTTGATTTTATCCGTGTAATATTTATATTCATTCTGTACAATCAGCTGCTCATATTCAAATAAAACTTGTATTTAGATTTTTCTGTCTGGCAAAACTTTGCCTTTCTTGGCACCTACACTTTTGCTTAAAAAGATCAGTTCTGTTGAAAAGTAGGAGGCGGTTGGATTGCTTCAATGTTTTTTTGAAGGACAATTAAGGATACTGCAGGGTTAATCTTATGCTTATGATTAGAAGCTGCTGTATCTGGATCTAAATCTACAGTAAGCTGAGTATTAGCCTAAGTCTCAATAAAATTAGGAGTGTCAATATTTTTCCAGGCTTTAATATTGATACATTGCTGAGTGTTCTTTTCTGGAGTAGCGTTTTAATAAGTTTTTAGCGTAAATGGTACGGCCTTATGATCCATCCATGTCAGTGGTAAAATAGATTTGATTTTTAACCCTTCATGGTTAGAGAATATGCCATCTAATGTGTCGCCTACAGTGTGACTTGATCGACCAATTGGACAAGATCAAAGGAGTGTAAATTATCAATCAATTGCTCTGTATTACTGTTCTTGGGATCTTCTGGATGAAAAATTAAAATCTCCAAAGATTGTGAAATTAGGATACTGCATACAGGACTCAATAAAATCATGTAATGTCAATTAAAATTTATTTTTTGAGCCTGGTAGTTTGATAAATAAGGAAACCATTAAACACTTGCCTGTTGTTGATGTTACATTTAAAAATAAACGCCTCTCAATTGACTTGGGAAACTTCTTCACATGAGTTTTAGGTGGTCTTGATAAATAATAGCAATCCCACATCCTCGTTTGTCCTTGCGGTCTACTCTTAGGGAGGTAAATCCCTAAGGTACTGCAACCACTAATTCTGGGTTGCAAGTCTGATCTGCCCAAGTTTCGGTTATGAACACGATTTCAGGTGAGTAATTATCCAATAGGTCGCTAAACTCATAACGGTGTTTCATAAGCGAAGGATCACTTAATAAGATACATAACCATTCCTCTGTGCATTCTGAAACTATTGCAGGTATAGTTTTTGGGTTAAGTATGTTGGGTGTAACTGGTAGAAGTATTGAGTCTGTTATACATACAAAAGAACAGTGTTTACATATTGGCTATCATTATTAAAATCCCAAGTATTACCAAGTTTTATCTTACCCATAGCGTTCAACTTCATCAGTTGCTTATTGGTATAACATTGTTGGGAAAATAGGCAGAGGCTCTGGCCCCTGGCATCGTCCAGGTGCAGACGGGCTTGCCTTTGAAACCAAATCGGCGTGTTGATCCTCCCATCAGCCTAATACACTAGACCACCAACCCCCAAAATGGCGGTGCAGTACGTGCTAATGAATCAAAAAGGAAGTGGTGACTTCATGAAAGAACCCTCTTTGTACAGCGTGCTGTGGCAGACTGAAGGGCTGAAATAACACAAATAATAACAGATTCCCTAAGGGGCATTTATGAGGGAAATGTTTTAAAAATCAGGTACTGTCGCGTAGCCTTAGATTTGGCTGTGCTTCTCTGCTCCCATCAGCCTAGGCGCTGGAAAGAATGCAGCACTAGACTGCCAACCCCAAAAATGGCTGTTCAGTATGTGCTGATGAATGATGGTTTCACGAAAGAACCTTCTCCTCATAAATAGCATGCTGCGGTAGACTAAAGAACTAAAATAACACAAAAAACTGACAGAAGGACAACAGTACTGGGGCACTAATGCATTATGCTTCAACATATAGTAACTAACACTAGGAAGTGACACAATACTCCACACCAGAATAATGGCACTGACCCTGTTTAGCTTTCACTAGAGCACCAAAACTGATACAGGGAAACTACCAGGGAAGACTCATATGGGGCAGGCACTGACTCGGGGACACTGACACTGGGGCACTGATGGAAGAGCACTGATATATGTACGTTGATACAGGAACACAGAGTTATCAGTATTAACAGTGGAACACTAGCATATTAAATGTGAAGTCCATTGATACCACTGGAACTTACCCCCATCTCCTGTGAAACACTGACACTGGGCTAGTTAAGGTTACATGAAACACTCCTTGTCCCGGTGTCATAATTCCAGTGGCAAAGTCATTGAGATGAGTTGAGCATATTGGTACTTAGAAACTGACACAGTAAAACAAACTGGCAAAGGGACACATTGATAAGGAGATACTGGCACTGTTACAGGGACATGGAAATTTGGACAATAATATGTTAACACTGATAGATGGGCATTTTAGTGGCACTGATATTAATGCAACCCTTACACTAGAACAAGGGGATACGTGGCCACTGGAATAATGCAATATTACAGCCATGGTGTTTTTCATATAATTGTATATTGGACGCGTTTTTCTAAATAATCCGTCATCTGCTGCGTAATCTGCAGATTATTTTATAAAAAAGTTGTTTCCAGCTCGAATGTTTCAATAGTTACTGAAAACCTAATGACTTGTTGGCACGCAATGGAAGGCCCTTTGCAAAGGTTGACAGGCAGCCTTTCTGTTGCTTGTTATATTTGAGTGCTAAACTGGTACCAATGAGGCGCAACCAATGCCCAGACAGTGTTAACAAGTGTAAAAACAAGCATTGGCATAGCCAATAGATCTCGCCTTTGGGACCTTATAAGTGAAAATAAAAAAAACTGAAGTATAAGACTTTACATTTACTTCGTATTGTGGATGCAGTACATTTTACTTACAAGGTCCCAAAGGCGAGGCCTATTGGTTATGCCAATGCTTGTTTTTCCTTTTTTGATTGGTTAACTTGCATACCTCCAGATGTTCCATGGTTTTGCAATGACTCAAAATCTTCGCTTTCAAATTGACAGTCAACCCCTGTGACTAAAGCACAGAACAGGGTATAGATCTCGGCTCAGGAGTGTCTGGAGCTCTAATGGTAGATATTTGTGATCTTGGTGCCCGGTTATTAGTATAACTGTCACCATGCTTAAAGACAATTGATCAGGTAGATAAAGGCGGAAATAAGAAAGCAGCCACTGTACTTCAAAGGATACGAAATGTATTAACTTTCCATTTGCGCATGCCCTTCCACCTTACCTAACACTGCCCAAGCAGATTTGAAACAACCTAGTGTCGTCCACACCAAGACCCCGTTATATTAGCAGTGCCACTGGGATTAAGTGATTGGGCAGCGTTTTTCACATAATTATACATTTGCCACATAATCCATATTTAGCAGATAAAAAAAAAAAAATTCTACTTCAAACTGTTGAAAAGTTACAAAAACGTAGCAGCATGTGTTGCCACGCACATGCTGCTACGTTTTTGGAACTTTTGTATCTTATCTGGCCACCTTTCCGCAGCTCGTCCCTGGATTTGGCTGTTAAACTAATGAAGTGCAAACAATGCCCAGACAGTATTAACAAGTGTGAAAGTGACAAAATAATGAAGTAATACTAACACAAAATGTGCCGCATAACACAGCATAATTTACTTTTTCCTTGCCACATAATTTACTCAACCCTGCCGCAAAGTTTGGTCCTTCCCTACTTCATAATTGCAGTGTATATAAGTAAATATCAACAGATAGAGGAAGTGTCACAGGCAAACGACTTCACAGCGCTCAGGATAGCACAAGGCAACAAGTGAATCAAAATCATTATTTCAGGATCCAGTCCAGAATCTGATATGGGGTATGGTTTGGCGACACCACGCCAACCCAAATAGAGTGCCACACCCTGCACAGGGGAGCTCAAGTGTGACTGCCTTTGCATTGTTATGCCATTCTGAAGTTGTTGAACATTGCACGAGATCTCAATCCGTGAAGAATGTGTGCAGTCTGAGTTGATTAAGAATACGTACTTAACATGACTAACGGCATATGCTCTTGATGGAATACAAAGAGCCCTATTCCAACACAGGGGTTTTATTTGGGCTAGACATGAAGGCTGTGGAAAATATAGGCAGAATTGTTTTCTTTCACTCTTGTCAAACTCACACTAAATTTACTAGTGACTAGATAATTGCGAACAGGTCAAGATGTGGACACTTTACACAGTGATGAATATAAAAAAAAAACAGAAGCGTGCAAGTAAACAACAGTCAAATTATGACCAAAAAGCCGAGGATGGGGCGGGAAATTAGAGGCAGAGGCGTAGCTAGAGCTTGTGGCGCCTGGGGCTATCCCTCAGATTGCCGCCCCTGGGATGGGAGGGAGATGGGGGTGCTGGAGAAAAAGGACAGCAAGCACTTAAAAGAGGTCCGAGAGGCACGTAGTATCGCCACTAATCGTTACCTCGATCATGTAAGTTACATGCACATACAAAGCTACACAGCTGAATACACCGGTGACTGGCAGTACAAAAGAGAACACACAGACTGCATGATCTGAGGACTCAGAAAAACCGCATGTGGTCAGTCAGCTCCACCTTGCCAACACAGAGCAGATACAAAGCCCACTCTGGTTGCCCAAAGGCTGGAAGTGCTGCCAATGGTGGGGAGCTGAGAGCTGCCTGTCCTGTGGGCTGAGCCTGTAACCTACCCCCAAGTCTACCCAGGGCACGGGAGAGACATGGGCTGGGAGGCAGCGCCAGGGCAGGGCAGGGCTGCCGAGCCTGTGAGTGACAGCCCTCCTCAGCGATGGAGCCAAGTCTTGCGGTTGCTTCCCTTACTCACGGGGTGCCCACTTCCGACGCCCCGCCTGAGGCCAGATGTCTGGAAATGGTGGGTACAGAACCGTTGAAGTTCCCTCCCATTCCACAACCTCCACCCAGGCCTTCAAAACCGACCTCAAAGTTCTCCTCCTCCAAAGACACCTCCAAAATTAATTCACGCCTTTCTCTATCATCTGAAGGAAGACCTCCCTTCACTGAAAATTCTATTTTCCATGACTATGGAAGTGCCTTCCCAGTGTGTTCTTGTGGTTGGAGTGTTTGCCATTTATTGCAGTAGTATCCTTGTACCTGTGTTTGGTACTCTTTTGTAGCATGCACACGTCACTTTTCTCTTGTAACACACTGTTTGCTACCTCTCACATTTTGTTTGCTTTAGATACTTGCACAAGTGCCACCATTGCCTAAGTAACGTTTGCTCTTGTGTTTGAGTTGCCTCCATATATTGCAGTATTATACCTCTACTTGTACTTTTTCTCTTGTAACCTGCACACATGTCACTTTTTCCTCTTGTAATGCACCGATTGCTACCTCATGTATATTGTTTGCTCACAATTGTCACTTTTGCATCATGTAACTTAACGTTTGCTTTTGTAATTTTGTTCAATTGTAATGTTCTCCTCATGTATCATTACTGTTCCTATTGTGAAGCGCTCGGATGCCTTCGGGTTCAGTCCGCGCTATATAAAAACGCATAAATAAATAAAATAAATAAAATAAACCTGCTGCTCCAGCTCTCCTCTTACCTCGTCGCTCCGGGGTCTCTATGGTAGGAGGGGTGGTTGGGTCGAACTTCGTTTAACTAATGACTTCTGCAGCAGCCAGACTCCTCACAAGAGCGTAGCTGTGAAGCGCGTGACGCGTCCCTGCTACGTTCTCAATGGGAGGGCTGGCCAAAATGTCACCCCAGGGCCGTAATTGGTAGCGCTCAAGATTGACGGCCTTGGAGGCTGGTTCAGACCAACAACAGTCAAGCACACACAAACGCGGGACCGACTGTTGGCAATTCAGGCGCGCACTGCTTTGTATTTTCAAACTGGGCTGTCACCGTGGCACTAGAGGTCCGCTGCGGCCGCAGCAGCTTTTATAACTTACTTGGGGACACTGTGTTCCCAAATAAGTTATAAAGGCCACCGCGGCCTCAATGGGCCACCAGTGCCGCGGCCGCCCCAAAAATCGTGCCGCCTGGGGCGGTCCGCCCCCCGCACCCCACTAGCTACGCGGTTGATTAGAGGAGATTGTGCCAAAGAATTCGGCTGCAGCAAGTTCAAGAGGACAAGTGACACTTGTTGTTTCGGTATGGGAAGGGGGGCCTTTGTAGACCATGCCAGTTTTAGAGAGCCTGTGAACTAATTAGCTACAACGAGGATCTCAAATACAGCTGTGGAAAAAAAAAGTAAAGCATTTTTAATTGTAAAATGAAGACTATCGTAATTGTGACACTGGATCAATGAAATAAAAAAACAGATGGAAAATATTTAAGGGTATAAGGGTTAAACTAAAAAGAGTGTTACCTAATCACTTAAACCTTTGAAGGTCTGTCTACAGGCGGGGGATTGTGGGAAACTCTCCTGAAGGGGCGAACTCAAAAATGAGCCGGCCACCAGATTTTAGATGGGTTACACTTCTGGGAATCCAGCAGTGTCGGCTGGCAACTGTTACTCAATCAACACACAGAATAAAGAGCTTTGCAAGATGCGGGAACAGGACTCACAGCGACAAAACCGCAGTCCATCTCCAGGTGTACATTTTATCTTTATTCAAAACCATTCCCGTTACAAGAGGATAGTGGCCGAAATAAACGAGGTTAAGGAAAAGCAAGGGCTGGGTTTATATCCTTATGGTCGCTATTCTGTGCATACGAGAGCCCAGACCTCTGGTGTCTTGTCACCCGAAGGAGTATCGACTGTCATGCAATCGGGAGTCATTCATTCCACAGCAGCCTGGATGCGACCTGCCTTTCTGGTGGAAGTCGTACAGACCGGGCGACACATCCACACTCACTGCCACTCCCTGGCTAGGGTTCCACTAGCTTAAGTAAACCCCGCCAGAGCGCTACTTGGTTCTCCATTGGACAGGCGGACCCCGAGAAAATACCATTAACTTCCAAAATCCTGGCCAGGGCTGCATTAGTATAATATATGGTGCCAAAAGGGGTAGATCTCCAAATATCTTGATACCGTGGTGATGGGGTGAGATACTAATCAACATCTGTGCCAATTAATGGTACACACGGGTTGCATGCGATGTGAATACGGCATATCTGAGTCTAATCATTCAGTATTTTGAGTGCCAGTATTGGTTAAAGCTTTTGGCACCATATATTATCCCACTGAGACACTGCACGACGTTACAGGAGAGTAAGTTAACATTGAATCTGATCATTTTTACCCTCCTTTTCTTTCCTTACAGGTCTCTTTTTCACTCTTTCATCTGCTCACTTATTTTAATGAGCAGTATACACCACTGGTCGTTTTGCCAGTAGGTACACAGGGGATCAAGGTACGGGTGTGCTTTTTAGGGAGCACACACCCCCTGTCCACCTGTTCTAATGGTCCTGATGAATACCGGGCGATTGCCCTTAAGGTAGAAACATGTTGACCACTCAACACATATAGAGATCCTTTTGGCCGTAACTTCCCTCCTAGGATCTCGCCAGTATTTTTTAAACATTGTTCAGTTGCTCTACAATTAAAACTATATTTTTGAGTACAACCAGGACAATTTTTAACACTTTTTTTCACATTTACAGTCACAACCCGCTCCACTGTAGTACAGGTGTCGCAGCACACCTTGGTGTCGCTCGGACGCCAAGGTGGACCCCGATGATGAAGCATGTCACCACTAGGTTGGTGAGTGAGGGGTTTTAAACAAAAGGATGAATTTTCTCCTTCTTGCCAAAATCCTGCCCTCCAGATACGTCTGTTCTTCAACTTCATAGGGGATACTCCTCTCATTGTTTTTGATACATTTCCTCCCAGGGGAATAGGAGTGATCTCTAGTTCACCTCTGAGTGAACAAACTCCCTTACTCTCTCCTTTGATTGAAGCATAATGCTCTCGCAGTCACAATAAAATACAGAAATCATAACCGCAGAAACCCAAAGCTTGGGGTGCCAATGCGTCCAGCTGCGCTTGTTCCCATGGAGTCCCTGTGATGTGTGCAGCGCTCGAGTGCCAGTGTGCGGAGATGGATGTGACTTTCTTGCCGCCATGCTGACTGGCTGTGGGGCACTGGGGCTGCCGCTACGCTCTTATAACCCTTATAACCCTGGTGCAATCGCTGGTCCTCTCCAGACTAGACTACTGCAATTCTCTTCTTACTGGCCTCCCCAAATCTCACCTGTCCCCACTTAAGTCTGTCTTCCATTCAGCAGCTCGTTTCATTTATGGGGCCAAAAGAAGCGATCACATCACACCGATGTTATCCACCCTCCGCTGGCTTCCCTTCGAGGCTAGAGCTATCTACAAGACCGCTTGTATCACCCACAAAGCCCTGCACTCCTCCTCTCCCCGCTACCTGCCGAATAAACTGAAACTCTCTGGAGGCTCTAGACCTTCACGCAATGCGGAGAATCTACTGCTTGAACCTCCCACTTTCAAGAAGGAAAGAACAATGGCCCAATCCTTTTCAGGCAACGCAGTGAGAATCTGGAACTCCTTTCCGCCTCAGCTCCGGACCACCGCCTCCTCCCAGGCCTTCAAAAGGGACCTCAAAGTTCTCCTCCTCCAGAGACACCTCCAAAAGTAATTCACGTCTTCTTGCTATTTGGAGGAAGACTTCCCACTACTGATAATTTCTACTTTCCATGACCATGTAAATGCCTTCCCAGTGTATTCATGGGGTTGGAGTGTCTGCCTTTTTGCAGTTTTTTCCATGTACTTGTGTTAGGTGCACTTTTTTACCATGCACACACTACTTTGCCCTTGTAACACACGGTTGCTACTTCTCACATGTTTTTACCTTTGATATATGCACAAGTGCCACCTTTGCCTACGTAACGCTTGTTCTTGTGCCTGAGTGTCTAGCACTTATTGAAGTATTATACCTCAAATTATACTTTGTTTTCTCCTGTAACTGCTCACTTGTCACTTTTCCTCTTGTGCACTTTTTACTACCTCATGTATTTTTGGTTGCTCACAATTTTTACTACCTCATGTATTTTGTTTGCTCACAATTGTCACTTTTACCTTTACTGCCTCATGTATTTTTGGTTGCTCATATTTTTACTACCTCATGTATTTTGTTTGCTCACAATTGTCACTATTACCTTATGTAACGTAACGTACGCTTTTGTAATCTGTTCTCTTGTAATGTTTCTCATTATGTTTCATTTCTGTTCCTATTGTGAAGCGCTCTGACGCCTTCGGGTAAAGTCCGCGCTATATAAAAATGCATAAATAAATAAATAAATAAAATACGCTCTGGCCTGCCTCTCTCGATATGCTCCGCTCGGCTCCGGCTCTGTCACGGACAGGCCTCCCGGCCGCCAGGGGCAGTGCCCTGCTAGCCTGCAGGAAGGGGCGCGTCCCGGGAGCAGGCGGGCTACAGGCAAAGGCGGCCTTCCTCCAAGGCACTGCTTCCAGTTCCTGCATTTGGGAGAGCCAGAGTGCCGGTAACGGTGCTGGCTGGTGCTCCCAGCTTCTCTAGGGGAGGTCTTGAGCGCGGACAGGAAGACTGAGCCGCAGCTGACGGGGGTGAGGGCTGACGTCTTCTGCCTGGGGGGGTCTGCAGCGGTGCCCGAAAAAAAACATTCAACAATGCTGCACAGCAGCCTCACTACTGTACAACAGGACTTAAAAAACATTTACAAAGCCAAAAAACCTCACTTTGGCAAGATCTAATGTACTTGCCAGTGCTTGTTTTGTTCTACTGTCCTTACTCTCCAGTTTCTTAGGACAAGGCGCCCCTCATTTGTGCTGCAGAAGCAGTACTATCTGGGCTCAGGACTGTGTGCGGCCCACTGGTCCCTAATTACGGCTTCAAGGATGTTGTCCATATCGGCAGTGCTTCCCCGTAGTGCATAATTGTGTCAGCACTGCTGATATGGACAATATCCTTGAAGCCCCCACACGTGAAGACTCAAATCTGGCAGTGATTCAAGGTGCACAAATGAATCTGCAGCAACAGCCTGCATTGAATATTTGCGAGCCTATGAATTACAATAAAAAGATGGTGCTGCACTGTCTTCCAACATAAGGAAAGAGGTTCAAATCAACGGAGCTCCTCCTGTGAGAATTTGACGATTGCAAAGGTCTATTTGGAAACTTAGACTTTTTCTTTTTTTTAACATAACTGAGATGCCTTTCCATCAGTATCTGCCTAAGAGTCACATGGGAGGTTGTTGTAGGGGAAAAGCTTTGCATCAAAAGAAACTGATACTTCTTTTGACGTGATGACTTAAGAGAACTAAGTCTCCTTTTAATGGCAAGTCCAACAAGCTCGCGCGGCAGCAGAGGGGAGGTGGTGGGCCTGCACTTGCGGAGCGATAATTACTGCCATATGGCGGCGCGCGCTCCCGCAAATAGATCGCCTCACGTGCACGCGTTGCCATTGATGGCAATGGAACGTGTGCACGTTTTTGGCTGAAAAGCCAAAGCGATCGGAAAAGGTCTTTTTGCCTATTCAGCGCATGCGCGCTGTGTAGGCTACACCTAATACCCATATAACTAAGTGATACTATCACCAAATGAGCCACATTACGCCGCATAATTTGCATTTTCTGTTGCTTAATTTGACCCTCCCCATGTGCATTATCCCAGAGCCCCTGTTTATACTTTAGTAAACTAACTAGGACTTGCACCCCATCATACACTGCTTATCACCTCACATATTACATTTCTCATAGCATGTTAAATTGCGTCACTGATGGCATCTAAGATGACATCCTTGATGACATTATTCATGATGCTGCTAGTACCGTTACACCTTAAACTCTTACATCTAAAAAAAAAAACAACGTTGGTAGAAAAGGCCCTTTAGTAATATACAGCGTGTTAACATATGGGTGCATATAATGAACAGAGCATAAGTACTGGGGGCAATGTTGCACAGTGAAAATTATGCGATGCACATTTTACTAACTAGTAAAGTTTTGGGTACAAGCAGTCCTCTATGTTGAATAAGGTGAAGAATGAGACCAATTAATGAGGGTTGCAGAAGCATGTTTCAAAGTAGGTTGTGGCTTAAAGCCAAACTGCGTTACAAAAAAACTATGAGAAAAGCCAAAGTTTCTGTTGGCAATATGTTATTCGCCTGTTGATATCTGGCTGTGTACTTATGTTAACAGTTGTTTTCGGTGCTATAGACACATTTTATGAATAGAGGACACATGTATTCAATCTAGCTACATGTATTGTTAAAATAAGTACTAAAATGCAGAAGTATGAAAATGAATGAACATATTTTCCACCATGATATTATATAGGAAAACCTCCCACTTTCCCAATCACTATCCAACAAACCATCGGAACATTTTCATACTTTTGTATTACTTGAAAGATGCACATGTAAAATGATATGTTGGTTCCAAATCAAAACCTAAAAGCACCTGAAATTCTCCAGTTATGGTCCACTACATGAACATAACCTGTACATCTCCATGAAGACTAAAATTGTTCCTGTTTGATAAATCTGCCAGACATTTCATGCAGATTTGTCAATCTACGCCAATTTTTTTATAACCAAACGAAAAACTGCATTTGCATAATATTAACACATATTTACATTAATGCATGTTGATGATGGGGCTTTTTAATTTGTTGTGGAGGGGGTGTGAAAACTGATAATGTTGGCAGTTACTAAGTGGCATCATAAGTCATAACTAACTATATGCCTGATGTGCAATGAGATGGTTCCCCATCCCACATTGTCATATGGTTTTCACTAATTATTGCAGTCATAAGTTAAGGGAATGTACCCTCAAAGCCAAATGGGAGACGGACATAGGTAGAGAAATTCCGGAGTCCACGTGGTCCCAGCTGCTGCAGAGGGCTTGGAAGGGGACGAGGAACGCACGCTTCCAGTTGGTCCACTTCTATGTGTTGCATAGAGCCTACCTGACTCCGGTGAAGCTGCAGCAATACTTTGGTCTGGAGACGGCAGCCTGCCCTAGGTGTAGGGCACCCGGGGCGGACCTCATGCACATGTTGTGGTCCTGCTCTGGGCTGACTTCCTATTGGGCGATCGTAGGAGACACACTGACCGCGGCGACTGGTAGATCGTTACAGATGGACGCAGCTGTGGGGATATTACACTGGTTTCCACATACACCTAAAACTAAAATTACCAGTAAATTCATCGATTTGGGATTACTGTTAGCTAAACGGGAAATTACCAGACACTGGAAGGCGCGAGCTGGTCCGTCGGACACTAAATGGCACAATGAGCTGCTTAAATGGGCAGGGAGTGAAAGCACGCTGCGATTCCAGCAGGCAAAGCGTAGACAGGATGAACGGGCGCTGGAGACGGCTCAGGCTTGGGAAACGATAGTGCAGGCCCTACGCGACCATAGCATTCATACTGACACGGACAGCACGGAAGGGGGAAGCCTGGATCCCACAGACGCGACGTAATAGCATAGCACGACGCCACCAAGGCAGTCTCACGGCCTATTTAACAGAAGAGGAACAAACAAAGTTGATCTACCGATGACGAGTGGGGTGGTGGGTGGGAGATGGAGGAGGCGGGGTGATTTGGTTTCTTTTTAAGGCATCGGGACAATGAATAGTGATGAACAACACTGTCTTCCTCTGGAGGGTAGAGTAAGCGGAGGGAGGGAGGGGGATAGGTTGGGAGTAGTTGGATAAAAGCAGATGGGACTAACTATATTGTCTGCAATATACTATGTGCGTAGAGTGGTATACGATACCAGAAAATGGCGTACGCCGCCCGACCTCCGGGTTGTGGGCTGAATGGCCGTGTACAATGATTATATGGGTCCCACCCACACTTGATTGCGTAATGAAGCAGATGCCAACGTTGTACTTCGAATCACTTCCTGCAATAAAAATATATTTACCAAAAAAAAAAAATAAGTTAAGGGAATGTAGTGGAAATATGAATCCATTGTCCCTCAAAGACAGAAGTTCCAATGCATTCTTCTACTTTAGTTTTTTGTGGATTTATCAATTTAAATGTGCAGACTTTCCCGACCATTAAAACCCAGGCATGCATGTGTGGACAAAGCATGGTCCTACATCTTTGTCTAGTTATAAACTAGATATTTCTAAAACACTTTTGTAGATACTGTTTCTGAAATCACCTATGCATTTTCTAATTACAAAGTGACTATGCAAGCCTAATATCATGTTAAATTAACAGTTTTCTCAACCCTTTCCAAAGTCTTTCTCTTTTGCCTGGAAATCTTGACTAGTGCAATGCCCCAGACAAGTGTCAGTTTTGCTGTCTAGGTTTGCTGATGTGTATGCTATTCATGGACTTTGATGCATGAAAACACGAGAAATAGCAATAGTGACCTTAGTTGCCACTCGATCCCTATTGACATAGTATGTTTGGCCTGCCATGCACCCCTCAACAGCCTGCTATTTCTGAAGAGGAGTAAGGGTTTTAGAGTCCCCCTTCTTTATTTTCTTTTGTCTACATTCACACTCCCTATGACGAAAGGGTTTTAGGGGTGTGCCAGGAGTAGCACTGAGTAAGCCAAAGAGAGCATATGTTACCCCTGTCTTCCCAAACGTGATTTCTAACGTGCTCATGGAGTACTCTGTTGATGGGCTTGTGGTGCTCTAACTTTCAGTCGAAACCTGTAATGGGTTTTATAGTTGACACATGCTTTGGTGGGTAAGAAGTAAATGCACTACAAATATATAATTTCTACTTTTTTGTCTTTTGTTTAGGTGGCGGATTAGCAGTTGGAACCCTTCTACTCATAGGTTAGTACAACATTGCTTTGCACTGTCCTTTGAATACTATTACAGTTCTTCTAGATTTGTAAAACTAAAGAGTTACTATTTCAAGCTGACAGAGATCAGAATACTAAAATGAAACTTCTCATATTGTGGTTGTGATATAGTACTCCTGAACAGTAAAGGTGTATGCCATGTTTAGTTCTAGTTTAAACGTTATAAAGTTAAGTAGCATAATTATATATTTTATACCAGTTTAATATTGATAGGGTCACACAACAAACAAGATCCATACAACTACCTAGCCTTGTTTTATAATTCCTATCTATCACAATGGGTACAAAACAACTATTAGTGGCTGACCTTCAGGTTGCGTTCAGACAATGCTTTAACTGCACTGTCTAATCAAAACATTTAACGATCGTACACGAGTTATCATTTTTTAGGGCTATAACCTAATCTGGGCAAAACCTAAGCCCTCTTTTTTGCTGTATTGACCTCTGAATCAGTTTGGCATACTGTACATTTTAGTGGTTGGCTAAAAACCAAAACCTCTTTTTCATTCAGTTTGACTGAGGCACAGAAGCCATACACTCTGTTAAGAAAAATGCTAGATGTAATACACTCAATCATTCACTATTGAGCATAGCGAAAATGATAAACAAAATGGAGTTTCTACATTATCTGTTTAAAATGCTGACTTCCACATTGAGCTCCACAATCATGACAAAAGTGACTCGGGGAGGGGGAACGCAGGGGTGGTCATTTTTTTGAGGAAGAATTAAGCATACACTGAAAAACTCAACCCGCCACACAGGCGCTTGAGAATGTGTGTATTAAGATACCAGACAAACTTATTTGTTTACCTCTGAGTTAACTGGTTAGCCAGAGACCAACTCAACTCAGCTGGCACACAGAGTGGCAAATACATTGTTGCATTAAAATTGCATACAAACATGATCTGTGGAGACCCACTTAACACACGCATGCCCATTATGTTGGCAACAGTTGCATCACGTAGTCCGAACTGACCCAAACATACTTCTAAAAGCTTCAATTTGATGTCATTTAAAAAAAATGTCTTAGGTGGGTGGGATCAGATCTAGCGTATCTAGCATTGTCACTTAAAGTTGGTTAAATGTAAAGTGAACGGTCGTGATATTGTTCACATCATTTTGGCTTCTATTTTCACAATCACTAAACTTCCTCATGATTTAGACTAAAGCATGGAAGATGGGTATAAACAAAGATTTACTAAAAGAGAATAAAGAATGTGCGGCATCAAACGTCCACAAAACAATGACTTGTTCACTTGAATTTGTTTATTTGCTATGTTTGTTAATTTGTAGGTTATATCGTTTTCTATTGAGCTAGAATAATTTCATTGTTTGGTAATGTCTCTGCTGTATAGGACTTGTGTGAGAAGCAATGGTTAGAAGGAAAGTCCCCAAAACTGGTGTGGATTCCGATTGATTCTTAAGAGTGTGACACTAATAATGAAACGAAGATAGCATCCGCATTCTGTACCTATTGCATGACTTGCAGTAGATGAATCAGGATTTAATTTTGTAATGCATATGGGATTATCCAAGTATACGAGAAAACCAGGTCAACGTCCACTACAATCCAACCACTGATTTTGATTGGTCTTAATAATTCTTCAGGGCTCACTCTTCTCAGTGCTCTTGTAAATTCTCAGCCAAACCATGAGACACCTCCACCTCCACCTCATCCTAGAGGGCAAAACACTCTCCTCCGCAACCAAACTTTCACCAGTATCGAATACCCCAAAAGCATCATCAAACCCTTTTTATTTCTGTCTATACTTCATCATGTGGAGATCCAACACACCCAAACTGCGGAGTCCTCCTATGGTAAAGAATATGGAATATTTAAAAGAATGTATTTAACTTGAAAATATGAAACATATTTATGTTAAATAATGTAAATTCATTTTAAATATTTACTTATATCGAGCAAAATAAAAACAATTCTACAGCTTTTTTACATTCATTTTGTTGCATATATAATTACCTCAAATATATTAGATTACAATTATATTTCTGACTTTTAAAGTAAAAAATAAATTTCCACCTAAGAGAAGAATATATTAATGTGCATTAATAATTATTGAAAGCAATGTATAGACTTATTGGCTATGTGGTGTTGTGGACTTGCTACTCTTTTTGTTTTTAGTAGTAAATTATACTCCAAGTTTGTGAATAACGGAAATTGGTAAGCATGCTCAAAAGTGGAAGTTACCTTTTGCGAATCAGGCCTCAAGTCTCCAGTGGGTTTTAAAAAAAGGGTGCAATTTAAACCAACAACTGGAGTTGATTCTCTGGCAGCTAGGTGTAGATAGGGCACTGTGTGGCGTTTTTTGTATGCCTATATACGTGTCCTGACTGACTGCACTGTTATTATTGACAATTGCCTTTTATATATATTTTCATACCGGTATGGGCCTCCAGGTGATAGCCTAATTCAGAAGGTGGAATGTTTTGCAGTAATGTGCTGTCTTAAGAAGCATCAAGGATGGTTTCTAAAGCAATCATGAAAGTGATCAGAGAGGAATGTGCTATGATGTAGACAGCAGACTGAATCCAGAGTTTAGATAATTGTGAAGTGTAGGTGCTTACAGCTTCTGTACCTTCAGGTGAGGTTGGTAATCAATAGAGGGTGGCAGATTGACCGTCTTTTGTGGGTACTGATTTTCATGATGTTGGTCTAAAGTTATGATATGGCAAATTTCTTAGCAAGCCTTAGCGGACTTGTAGAGAGGATTTTAAGTTTGACCTTGTTTCACACTGGGAGTCAGTGAAGAATCACCTTGGCACCTACCAAAGAAAAAGAAGATTTGATCTTTTTCCCACAATGGCAAATATCTGCAAAAACCTTTTGACATTCTGCAGCTGATTAAGCTGAAACTAGGGCAGCCTGTTAGTTGTATGGGTGTAGTCCAGTCTGGACTGAATGAGGGTGAAGACTAGAATCTTGTGTAGGTTCAGAGGTGTCTTGGAAAGTTTTTTCTGAGATGGCAGAGCTGGAAGAAACCTGAGCTGTTAATGGTTTAATTAGAATTTCATGCCCAAGTCATAATGTAGAAATATTTCAAGGGGATTTAAACATGTAACTAAAGTAATTGGATGATTAAAAACATTTTGAAATTGGATGGAGATACCGTCGACCAATACAAATGCCTTGGATCTAGGATTAGTTTTGGTCCTGTCCAACTTAAGCATACTTCTACTCATTGAGTAGAGGAAGACTCTTGGGAACTTTAGTGTCGGTTTACTGTGCAAAGCTAATAATGAAGCATCTCTATGGCATTGGCTTAACAGTTGTACATAAAGCCATGACCTAGAAACCCAGTCTTTAGCAGCATGCAGAGGTTTACGAGCAGTATGCTTGAAGGATGCTGCAAGGCGGTATGTCAGTTACTTTTTGGAGTCAAACAACTGTCTGCTGCTTGACTCACTGCTGTCTCTGAAAGAGAGGATCCTGCACCCCCTGAGAAAGGTGTACACAATAGAAAGCACTGCCATCTTTCGATCCAGGAAGATATGGGTTCAATGATAATGAGAGCCAGACTGGTCCAAGAAAATTAACATTGTTGGAGACGTTAATCTGGGAGCTCTAATAAATCCAAAATAAATCTTGAATAATAAGACCTATTTTTGGTTGTACTTCATATGAAGTGGAAACCTTTTATTTTATTTCTCAGATTCATCTATGATAACAAATGATAATTGCAGTTTTAGTCATTTAAAGTGGATGTTGGTATTGGTACCCCGTTCCATGTTCGAGCTAATGCATCCATTTTAATTTCCAACTGCAAATCATTTAACTGCGTCATAACTGGCATAAGTGACGAGGGCGTGGCTATGCAAGCGACGGGAATGGACGTCTCTGGGTAGAGCTCCGTTTTGAGCTCCCCTTCCCGGCGCAATTTCCTGCAAGTTATCCGGATGTAATAGCTGAAAAATCGTGAGCAGAGCTCGGAAGCAACGATCTACTGCCCCACCGAGTTTGGGGAAGATCGGAGGCGTTTGGCCGCACCGGGAGCTCCCGTGGCTGGGTGCTGCAGCTGGGAAAGACCGGGGCTTCGGCCCACATGCTAGGCCCCGAGGTGCGGCCTGAGACGTTCTGGGACGCGGGACGGCGGCAGCGGCCCGGGTGAGGCGGGGCCACCAGAGAGGCCCGAGGCTGTGAGCTGCGGGCAACGGTACACCGCGACCCCTATCCCGCAGCCGTTCGCTGGCAACCTGGGAGCGGCGGAGTGAAGCAGCGGAGACACGGGAGAAGCGCCCAACGCAGCAAGACACGGACACCCCAGAACTGTGAGGTAGCTGGGCAGGGACATTGAGCACCTGGAGTCACGGCTGAGAGAGGGCGAAATCGGGCCTGCGGGTTGGGCCCTGGGGCGCGACAGGGGGTATAGGACGAACGCTACCCCAGCGAGGAAACAAACACTGCCCGGGACACTTGCGGCTGGGGCCCGAGCATGCGGGTGGAGCGCGACATCAACCTCGACAATGCCAGCCTAGCGCATGCAGAAGCGGAGGTGCTGCAAAGACGGCGGCTGTGCCGTGCCCGACACTGAGAACCAAGCCGACATTGAGCTGGCCCTGCAACTCCACGTGTAGAGGTAGACCGGGAGGGCGCGAAAGCTGAGCTTCGAGGGGAGAGCTGGCGGACAGGAAATGAGGCGCCATTATTAGCCGATGCCGCGTGGTAGAGAGATGACCCCAACCTGAAGGCAGAGGGGGCGGAAAATCATGCTGGCTTGGCTCCATCCCCTTGGGTGCTCTGACACGCTGCTGAGCGCTGACCGGAAGACACCACTGGCTGTAATGGGCAAGAAGTGACACGGGCGCACTTAAATCATACCGGACGCCTCCGATTCTTTGGGGAACAGCCCTGTGGCATACCTGAACCACGCACCGGAGGAGAAGAACTGAGCACCGCTCCTGCCTGCTACCGGGACAGTGACGCACAACCACGCAACCTGGTGGGCGAGGCGCCAACCTACTTGCATCATACCAAGGCCTGCGCTGCGCCAGCCCTGAGCTGCCCTGAGGCCCTGTCGGCGCTTTGAGGGCAGGTGTCCACAGTCGTTGCAAAAGTAGGCCCCACATTCACCAAGCGGCTCATGTCTGGGGGAACCAGAGCGCGAACCGGCATCGGAGGGGGACAACCGCGGGGCAAAATGGAAAAATCCCAAAAAAATTCTGACGCCTCATGGCAGCCAAGCTCGACACCATGTTGGCAGCAATGGAAAGACTAGAAGAATCAATCCAGCTCACGCGGTCCTCGCTGGCAACCAAAATCGACAGTGTCGCGATCGACCTTACCCACTTACGAGCAGATCACAAAAAACTGGCGGACCGCACGACGACCCTGGAGAACGGCATGTCAGAACTCAAGCCCAGAGTCGCCCAAGCTGATAAACATGTGCAAGAACTCCTGAACCGGGTAGAATTTTTAGAAGACCGCATGGAGGATGCGGAAGGAAGGGCGCGAAGAAACGACGTCAGAATCGTAGGCGTACCGGAACGTTGGGAAGGAAGGGACCCTGCAGGGCATATGGAGGACTGGCTAAATACCTTGTTCCCTGAGGGCACGTTGTCGCCTCATTTTGTGGTGGAACAGGCACATCGCGTACCAACAAGGCCACTACCGACTGGGTCAAACCCCAGACCAATGTTGCTCCGCATTCTGAATTACCGCGACCGGGACTCTGTCCTGAGGGAAACACGGCAACTCTAAGACATCAGAATAGACCATGCCAAAATAATGTTTTTCCCGGACTATACGATACTAATCCAGAGGCAGAGACACTCCTTCCTCGCAGCTAAACAACGTCTCCGCCAGCTCGGACTGAAATACTCCCTCTTGTTCCCCGCAAAGCTGAGGGTGGTAGCGCAAGACAAGACGCACTTCTTCACTGACCCAGAGGAAGTTGAGGCCTGGCTGGATAATGGAACGGACACGACCCCTCGACGGACGACGGGAACTTCCGCATCGCAACGAGCCAGGGGCCCTAGGCGGAGACGCAGGAACAGGTTGGGATCGATCGGCGGGGCGCGAACATCGGCAGGAGCTGGCCCGCCTGAGCAGACCACACAACGTGAAAAACAAGATGCTCTACGCATGGTGATGGAACTCAGCCGCTCCCCAACCACAGACACAGCGCCGGATGCCAGCCCTCGAGACCTCCCCAGTGACGACTAGGCCATATATGGACTGCCGGATTCCCAGGTCTCCACGGAGCAGCCGGAGGTCACACCACAAACTGCGGACCTGATCCACTGACTGAAAACAGACGTATGGATTGGACCATGCGCTAAACCTGGAACACCGAAGAACCTTGGTACTCCTGGTTGACTCCTGTACACACTGACCGAACCTGCCTGAAACGTGATCTCCCTGCGTGCAGTATGGCCTCCTGAAATCTGGTTTCCTTAGAGCGGTTGAGCTGTGGATGCCCTGGCCCGGCCCCTGGGGTCCTGATGGCCGGTGTCCTGACTTACCTGAGACTGTCACCCTCGATTGACCCAACGGATGGGGACAAAAACAGTAAGACATATAGAACTTTGAATTTTTTCATTTACTAGATCCCTCAACATCAGCTCTACCTTATATAGGTGAAGCCGGGAGGGGTAGAGTCCCCTTCCCATGTCCAGTTGTTGTGCCACAACAACAGTACACAGCGCACAGCAACCCCCCTTAGATTTTAAATTCAGACTATCTCCTTGAGAGTTTGGACGGAGGCATGTTTAGCAACCGCCCTTTTGGTACTATGACTTTGAGTCGCTGTTTGTATGGCTCTTTACAACAGTTGAATTGCTTTCCCTACCTTTTTCTTATGTTGATGCTGCAGGCACCCATGGCTGTGTCCTTGGGGGTAAATGCGGGGATGCTTTGGTGATGCGACCCCCGTGGTCAGGCGGGCGGCGGCACGGGGGAGGGGTTGGGGGGATCCCTGAAACACTAGAATGCCGGGGATGAAACTTTGCACATGGAACGTGCGGGGTATGCACACGCCATCCCGCAGATACCACATTTATTCATACCTCAAACGTCATCGTGTTCAAATTGCACTTCTGCAGGAGACGCATCTGAATGAGACAGAATCCCGTGCTCTACACCGCAGGTGGCGAGGACAGCTCTACGCCACGAGTTACTCATCCTTCGCCCGAGGGGCGCTAGTGTTGGTAAGACCGGGTACCACCCCTGACAGTTACACATTCTCACATAGACCCAGATGGCAGATTTGTAATAGAGAACGGCAGATTAGATGGGCGCCCGGTAGTTCTGGCTTCCCTGTATGCCCCAAGCCGGTTTCTTGGCATGTCTCTCTGCTAGTCTATCGCCATGGCACGGGATACCCTGGGGGGTGACTACAATTGTGTACTGGACGTAATGTTAGACCGCTCATTTCCACCACTGCCCAGAGCACCAACACACACTGCCACAAGAGCCTTCCTAGACTGGGCTACACAATGGGATCTACACAATGCCTGGCGCTCTCGTAATCCGCTTGCTAAGGTGTACTCTTACTATTCGGGAGTACATTCTCTGCATGTGCGACTGGATAGGTACATGGTGTCTAGCGAACTGCTTCCCCACATCACGGACATGTATTACATGGGCCGCACACACTCGGACCACAACCCACACATGTTGGACCTGACATGGACACAGCCACATCCACCGGTACCCACCTGGAGGTTACAGCCCGATCTGCTCCTAGATGCCCCATTCCGGAATCCCATATATGTGCAGGCGGCACTCTATTTTGAGGAAAACACTGGTACTGCATCCACCCCACAGGTGGAATGGGATGCGTTCAAAGTAAAGATCAGGGGCCAATGCCTAGGAACTCAAGCTAACGCTAGGAAACAGCTGGAAAGAGACTTGACGAGGGTTGAGGAGGGCCTCCTACAGGGGGAGCAGGAAGAGAGGGAGGGTGATGAGCAGAGGATAATGGAGGCCCGAGCGGAGCATGAGAGATTGCTAGATAGATTGCGACAGCTCAATTATGCGGCCCACTCAGCACGCACACATCATATGGGCGACAAACCGGGAAAACTGCTGGCCTGGCTGATCAGGCAGGAAGACCGTATGACACCAATACTGGCAATTAGGACTGACCAAGACGGGGTGGCGTATACTCAAGATAGGATACACGAGGCCTTCACCGCACACTACCGCACACTTTACGGCTCCTGACTGCGAGTCACCCCGACAGACATAGCCGACTATCTTAGCAACATCAATTTGTCGGAGCTGGATGACAACCAGCATACCGATATGGAGGCCCCGCTCATGCCAGATGAGCTGAGGACAGCCATCTTCGCTCTATCCAATGGCAAATCGCCAGGCCCGGATGGGCTACCTGCTGAGTTCTACAAAGCCTACTCTGATATACTGGTTCCTGTACTGCTACGAGTATATGCGGCAGCTTTCGAAGACTCCACTCTACCCCATACGCTGAATGAGGCTAACCTCATCTCCCTCCCGAAACCGGACAGGGATAACACACACCTGGGCTCGTACCGGCCATTAGCCTTATTAAACACAGACTATAAAATACCGGCCTCCACACTTGCCCAGCGACTGGCCCCATTCGTGACCACCCTGGTGCATGAGGATCAAAATGGTTTCGTACTCACTAGGAGTACTTCACATAATAGGAGATTGTCCAGGGTACAGGAATATGCCAGGCGACGATGGCCGCATTCGGGGTGCCTGGTGCTTGATTTAGAGAAAGCCTTTGATTCAGTAGAGTGTACATATTTGATAGCGGTACTGCAAAAGTTTAACCTTGGAGATGAATACATAGACATGGTGAGCCTGTTATACCGGAAACCTGAGGTGCGGGTCCGCACGGGCGGGCTACTTTCGGACCCCATTAGAATCAAACGTGGCACCAGGCAAGGGTGCCCATTGTCCCCATTGCTCTTCTCGCTCGCAATGGAGCCACTAGCGGAAATACTGAGAATCCTGGGAGCGGCATGAGGAATCCCACTGGCAGATGGTGTACACACGTTCTCGCTGTATGCAGACGACCTGCTTTTGTATGTTAAGGACTTGACCTGTGTACCCCCAGAGCTGTCTGACATCTTCCGCTCTTTTGAGGCAATGTCGGGACTCAGGGTTAACTGGACCAAGTCTGGAATATACTCGTTCAGTTCAGACACACAGGAGAGCGAGGTCAATATCAATGGTACGCGACTTGCCTGGTACCCGACCACATTCAGATACCTTGGTGTCTACATATATAGGTCCCTGACTGAAGTGCTAGAGGGCAACCTGGTGATAGCAATCTCCTCCGTGCAGGCGCAAACGGCCTTTTGGAAGACCCTCCCGCTTAATGTGCCCAGTCGAGTGACGCTCACTAAAATGATAATACTGCCGAGGCTGCTCTAGTATTATTACAACGTCCCAGTATATGTCCCGACCCGCATCTTCCGAGAGCTGGAAACCCTGATTAGGAACCTTATCTGGCATACGGGACGACCACGGGTAGCGTTGACTAAGCTTTATGCACCCATAGACGCAGGAGGCCTCGCAGTCCCCAACCATGAAATTTACTATCTTGCGGCACAGCTGCAATGGGTGGCCGGTTGTCTGAGTGGCAAGAACTTGGGTGACACAGCCACGGACACCACAATGATGACCCTGGTACAGATTCACACATTATTCGACCCCCTGACCAAAACTACCTGCCCGATGCAGCTACACTTGATGGTGGCTCGCATATGCCACACACGCAGCCTACGTTTAACACGTACAACGAAACCCTATGCCCGATACTCCCCTTCTTGGGCACCCCCCGAACGGGAGGGATAATAACGAAGGCCGCATTAGAACAATGGAAGAGGGCTGGAGTGGATACCATGGCAGATGTCTATGCGGAGGGTACCCTGATACCCTTTGGGACACTGGCGGCAGATACAGGGCTTCCGGCTGGGCAGTTTTTACCACACACTTCCATAATACGCACATACATGCAGGCATGGGGCGACATTACGGAGGAACTGCTGACACACCAATTGATACAATACCTGCATGTCATGGGGAATGGATCACACGTGATTCACTGGTTGGCACAAGAAATATTGTTGCACACACAGGTCACTCTTCAGCCGCTGCAAGATAAATGGGCGACGGATAGGGGGAGGGAATGGACGGACAAGGAGTGGACAATACTAGAAAGCCCCACCTACATTCCGCTTAACTCTCGCTTTAAACACATACAATTGTATATACTACATAGGGCATACCTATCACCGAATAAAATTAACCAATATTTTGCAACGACCACTGCTGCATGCCCTAGATGCCTACTAGATAACGCAGATCTCCTCCATATGCTCTGGAGCTGCCCGAGGATACTTTCATACTGGCATACATTGACGACGCTATTGACTAAAGGGACTGGCACACACTTACAGCACACATGGGAGACGTGTTTGTTACGCCTATATAAAAGGACAAAAAATAACAAAGTTCTCTCCAGATTCTGGGACCTTGGCCTTATCATGGCCAAAAGACTACTCACCAAGCACTGGAAGCACAGTGAACCCCCGCACGCCAAACTCTGGCATACCTCGTTTGACAACTGGGCGAGGGCAGAGAGCATTACTCTACATAGAGAAGAGATGGCAGGACTCCGGAAATTCCCCATAGCGCAACTCTGGGATGACACACAAAGAGCGTTTCACCAGGCATGTATGGACCAGGGAGTCACTTAGGCCCCCCTTCCTATGGGATGGGAACGGAGGAGCAGCGGCAAAGGAGAGACACATGTCCTTGTAATACGGTTCCCAAACACTGGCACGCCGAACATCGCGCACACGGAGAATAACGATGAACCCGCATCGAGGAGGGACTGCCGACCACTCCCTCCCTCCCCGCCCTTAGCATTTAGCCCGCGGCACCTGAGACACAAGCCACGAATGAGACACACCCCCACTGCCTGCACTCACCATCCTTCTCCTTTTCATTTATACCCCCCTACCGAGGGTCTTTCTTTCTTTTCTTTTTCATCGAGGTCCAGTAACAACGGTTGAGCTGGCAAGTCTGTAAGACACAGCCACGCTGCAGAACACTGAACATGGGCTACATGCCGCTCTCGCACCTCATAGGAGCACCACATTACTCGTGACTGACTATCACAACACTAATTACTTATACAAGCATGCACCATCATGCAGAGAATTTGTCACCACTAGTACATGATTCACCTCCGCACCGTATCCACTGAGAAATGCAGCGGGACTGCATTCTTAACACCACAGCAATGCTTGGGCTGGATGAGCTAAATTGAGTTCACTTAATGCTTTCCGTAGTATCTCCTTATTAGCACTGTGCAATGTAATAAGTGACTAACGCTTCTAAATTTACTACTGTGGTCAGGGATTGTGATACAAGATTGGGGAGTTGCCTTGTATAGATTTACTACTGAACGCAATGTAATGTGCTGTGACTGTATACTGTAAGAAAATAATAAGGAAAAAAACTAATAAAATATATTAAAAAATAAATAAATAACTGGCATAAGTGACTTTCCAATGAATCACAACATTATGGTTAAGAACAAGTGTATTTTAAACACTGAGGGGCCGATTCTGATTTTGGCCAGAAGGGCTCCGAAGCATGTTCGGAGCCCTTCCGACCGAATCGGTCACTGCCGGCCGGATTCCTTTCTGACCGAGCCATTCCGATGGGCTCTGTCGGAAAGGAATCCGACTCGGATTTCCAGATTGCGAATGACCGTCTCGGAGAGCCTGTCCGCAGTCCGGAAATCCCTCTGTACTCCCCCTGTTGCCTCTTTGCGACCGAGGGAGTATGATGGCAGCTTTTCACTGCCTTTTTCGTGCCGGTCTGTCCGGCACAAAAAGGCAGTCGGAAGCTGTCTCTGGGGGCCCCCAGCAGGGCCCCATGGGTGTGAGGCTGCCAGATGGTGGCCTGGGGGCACATATGGTGCACCTCCGTTGATCCCTGCACCCAGTGGCAGGCACCTTGGGGTGCCGCCACAGGGTGCAGAGATAAACTGCATCCCTGCTTTCTACAATGCAGGCATGCATTCCGCTCGGAATGCATGCTTCATTGTAAAGTATATGAATGCGACCGAACCCTGTTCGGTCGCATCGTACTAGCAGGGCTGTCACCGACGACAGCAGGTCGGTCGGTTACAGCCCCTGGCCGATGTCGGACGTGCTTTTCACATCTGCCCACAGTTACTTAATCCCATTCGTATTGATGTGGTCTAAAATTGTGGACATCATATCAAATGATCTACTGGTATTTATTATGATTTCATAAACATGTCATCAACAAAGTGGTAATGGAAACTTATACTGCAGTTTATAACTGAGATGCATGTAATTGTTATTTTGAATTCTGTTTGTCAGAGGATGCTGTTTTGAAACACTAATTTGCCTGCTGATAGTTTAAAATGAAATGCAATTTATGTCAGAAAATATATAAATATATTACACAGTTGTGTTTACAGTTATATAGTTATTCAGACAGTGTGAAAAGGCTTTTTTTGCCTACAACTTGTAACCCCATGGATGAATTTGCTTGACCTTTGCAATATACCTAGTCAGTTAAATTAGGGCATGCCAAATTTCGTGAAAACAAGAGATTACCCATTTTAACTCCATTAGGACATTTTTCTGAAACCTACAGCCCAAAAGGCATAAAAGAATTACACCAAATTTGTATTGAAAGTAGAAATTTACTCCGAAAGCATGTTTTTTGTTGTAAATTCACTCAGTAGTTTTTAATATATTAGCATTTAGAAATGTTACAGAGATTGTTTGGAAGGATTAAGACGTTTGTATAACCTTACTGTTTAGACCTCAGCTACAGCTTTATATAATAGAAAGCTCTTCTATTTTGTAAAGAATCGGGATTCAGGTATGATTGGTGACTTTACGCTCAGACACACATTCAGGGGCTCACTGAGGGATCTAAATATGCTCATGTTATCAACCATAAAAGATCCTTATCACCTCTTGATGCTACTCTACCCTGAACCCTAGAACACCTTTAGTACCCCTTAACACTAACTTTATCTGAACCCTAAAAACTCCTTATCGCCTCTGTAATAATGCTAGTAATGTTCAAAGAAGCATGAAATAATCCACCATGAAGAAGATATAAATGAGTAGGTTTATTTCAGTAATGCCTCAGCAACTTTACAGCTCTTCCCCACCAGAGATAGTGGCTCCAAGATTTCAATGGATGCGCAAACATCCTCTTACTTTATGAGATTTCTTTGCATGCGCTCAGGCTATACCACGCCTCCCTTATTTGCAGAGGCAGTTTTGTGGAGGCCCACCAAAAGAAGTGCAAGAGAAGAAATAATGTATACCAATAACATGCTACGAATCACACACAGAATGTACATACATTAATATTTACAAAGAACAAATTAAATCATAAACTTTATTGACCAGACAATAACTTTATTGTGCTAGTTAGGTGTCTGTAAATCGATGCAGAACTTATGTGGAGGCACAGCAATAATCAAATCTGTGTCTTTGGATGCTCACTACCCTACATCTCCTACCCCTCTTATCAGATTGATTCTTCACCAGCTCAGAAATCTATCTCCCTTTTAGTTTTGTCAGCTAACAACCAGTGTGCCTCCTTCAGATTCTTTACTTCTCATCATTCCCCTTCCTGTCACTCGTCACAACCATCACCCTGTGGGAATTTTATATCCCTGTGTATTCTGTCTTTTACAAATTTGTGAATAAATTGATCACTCTCATGAGTCTGATTAATTTTGACATGTTCTTCATATTGCTTGGATTTTTAATCATCACCAGATCACTAATCCCGACAATTTCATTGTCTCCATTTCCTTGCCTCAAAGCTGCACCTACACCTTTGGAGCTAGCGTCCATTGTTACCAAAGATTTAACCATTTGAAGATCCAATTCATCAACCAAACTCTTCTTAATATCAGTGAACTCACTATTACAATCCACAGATCATTGAAATTCAGCTCCTTCTTTTTTTAACACCAACCTCCTGTTTTTGGTGCAAAGAGCTAAACTAGGTACACACATATTTATTACTCTGTCATTGCAAGAAGGTTTACCAATGCATCTTTATTCTCTGAAGCAGGTAAATTGTATTGTTTCACCAAGTCATCCTTTAGTTTTATGCCCATACCTCTAATCTGTGACCTACATACAGTATTTCTTGTTTACCAAACCTGCCTTAGGGGCTCTTCAGAGTTAAAAAAGACTACTGTCCGTGAGTCTAACCAGCACCTATCCGAGCCTAAATTTGTGATCTCTGTTAGAGGTATCACAAAAAAAGAATGTCCTACTCTCTCCATTGCTTGATGGAAAACTGAGGCATTGGAAATGAAACCGAATGGCATCCTCAAGTATCTAAACACCACAAAAGGAGTAACAAATGCGGTTAGATCCATAGACTTTTCATGTAGTTTGATCTGGTAGTATGCTGATGTAAGAACTACTGCTGCTACTCAAAGGTGCCAAGAACACCTTGGCACCTTTGAGTAGCAGCAACATCTCCAATATGTTTAGAAAGCAATTCCTTTCTACTTTTACACATGTATTCAGTTCTCGAAAGTCAATGAGTAGCCTCAACTCACCTGTGGGATTGTGTGATACAACTGCAGGTCCTAACTATTCGCATGCAACGATTTTTTTTTTAAATCATGCCTTCCTTCTTCAGCCTTTCTAGTCCATTCAACGTAGGTATCTTTCACTGCTTTGGGCACACATCCTACCTTAATAACCACAAGACAGACATGCGCTTTCAACATAATCATTTGTGTGTAACCTCTCCAACAGCCCTGCAGATTATTGAAGACTTCGGGGAATTCTGAAAGCATCCTAGCGGCCACTTCATAATTATTCATCACACTTCTAGTGTTCACAAAATCACCAAGCATGAAGGGAGGGACACTGTTAGGATTCAGAATCTCCCTTGGTTGGTACATAAACTTTCCCTGCTGGAAACCTCCCACTGTACTCAACGTCACAATAAAATACCCCATACGTTTTATTGGCTTACCTCTGTAAGATAGCGGTTTGATATTCGGCCTGAACAGCTTCATTCTTTTTTTTTTTTTTTTTAAGATTACAGTAGAAACCTTCTTTAGGGAGGACCATTATTTTGGCTTCCAAGTCAGAAAGTATGTATACTTAGCTGCATCTACTCTCACAATGTAAACTGCAACTGGATCTCCCCACAGTCTAGCTCACGTGTTTTTTACTATTTTTTCATATTTTTTTATTTTTTCACTGGAGCCAGCATTCATTACTGCAATATAATATTGTATAAAACAATATATATACATCATTACTAACGTAAACAGAATAAATATTAGTGTGAACAGCAGAGGAGAGAGTTATAAAGAAAATAAAACTTTTTTTTTAAACGCCTGGTGAGTGTGATTGGTAGCTGAATCTGGGGTTATAGGAGGATCAGATGTGCTATACGTTTTATCAAACTTACAAGCAAGTGGGTTTAAAGCTTCCGGACAATAAATTATATTATTGGGTGCCATTTGCTGGGTGGATACAGAGCCTGCTAACAGGGCATGAAGCCGGGCTGCTCTCATTTAGCTATCAACTGGCATATGACTCTGTTGTTGGATGCGTACTTCACAAAATCATGGAACCTAATTACTACAAGAGGGGTAGGTTCAAGATAGTCAGGGACATAGCACAGATATGGCAGGAAATCCGCAAGAAATATTCTCTACCTACACTTCACAATTACACTTCTTTGGGGGGTAATCCGTTACTTGTAGATACTTAAAAAAGGGATGTGGAAGCCCATGCTCCTCTTGTAATGAGTCAAACGTACGAAACACCTACTGATAATACAGATGGCAATGATTATTAATACCCCGACGTTCCCACATTTTCCCAACATAGTCATGGAATATGTCTGGAAATATTGGATTACCTACTATATGGTTGTCAGTTGCAAATAGGACAAGAAACATCTGAAATCCTTGCCTGTATATATGAGACTTCTGGCAACATTTCTATTAGCTTATTCTATCAGAAGCTCATCTCGCAGGCACAAGATCATAGCCTGCAAATAGCTTCAAGATGGTGCCTGCTTCCTCTATCTGAAATTACTGCTAATTAACCCTTTCACTGCTAGGCCTTTTCTCTTCCCCCCCCCCTTTTTTTTGCTATTTGGGGTATTTCGCGCTTGGGTCCCTGTAACTTTTTGACCACATAAGGTATCCATGCCAAATCTGCGTCCTTTTCTGCCAACATCATGGGGATTCTAAAGGTGAAAATTTGTTTTTTGGGGGAAAATTGGGAAAAAAGTGCTGCAAATTAAGGAGTCTGGGGTTTTCCCTGCAAATGGTATCAAAAAAGGGTTAGTGTGGCTGAAATCAAAGTTTTCCCAGCTTTTAGGGAATGACAGACTTTTGTCAGAAAACCAAAATTGTGTACACAGTGTTGCCATTTTTCTGGCACATAGCCTATTTTTGCTTTTTTTTGTGCTTTTAACCTCCTTCCAGTTAACGGTAGAAATGGGTATGAAAGCAATAATGGATCCTGGGAAGCTATACATTTTAGTGAAGTAGACAAAATTCTGAATTCAGCAAGGGGTCATTTGTGTAGATGCTTCAAGGTTTCTTTATAGAAACTAACTGTTAAATATAGGAAAAATGGAAAATTAGTTGGAAAAAACAGCCTTTTGTGTCCACGTTTTCACCTGTAACTTCTTCTAATTATGAAAGCTGTTTGAAAGCAATATACCGTTACATCCGCAGGACCTTACTGGTTGTGGGGATATATAGGACTTGTAGGTTCACCAAGAACCCGACGAACCCAGAGCCAAAAACTGAGCAGCGACTTGCAATGGTTTTTTTATTATGTACCGGGTACATAGCAAATATTGTGGAGAAATGTATACATGGAAAAAACTTTATGAAAGACACCTATGTATTTCTGAAATGGGAACAAAATATAGAGTTTAGGAACAGTAGATATTTGCACATTTCCGAAATTGGGAATACTCATACTAGCATGAGAATTATCGGTCATTTTTTAAAATGACTTCTTTTTAACACATTGACTTTCATTTGGAAGGCAGAAATGCATTGAAAGTCAATAGGTAATAACAGTTGCTTTACAAATCTGAATTACCCTAAGTCTCCCGATACAAATGGTACCTTACTTGTGTGGGTAGGCATAGCGCCCACAACAGAAAACTGATCAAAACGCAATGTGAACACACCACATTTTCACAATGAGTGCCTAGCGGTAGTTTCTTAACCCTAGCTCTGCCGGCACCTAGGGAAACCTAGCAAACCTATACATTTTTTAAAACTAGACACCCAGGGGTATCTAGGATGGGGGGACCTGACTGCCTCTCACCAGGTTCTGTTACCCAGAATCCCTTGCAATCCTCAATAATTGTCAAAAACCCACATTTTCCTCACATTTCTGTGGTGGAAAGTTCTGGAATCTGCATGGATCCACAAATTTTCACCCACCCAGCGTTCCCTAAAGTCTTCCGACAAAAAAATGGTACCTCGCTTTTGTGGGTAGGCCTAGTGCCTGTGACAGGAAACGGTGCAAAACGCAAAGTAGACACACCTCAATTTCACTGTGAAAAATGACCCTTTTTTTGCTAAGTGCCTAGCTGTAGTTTTTTAACCCGAGCTCTGCCGGCACCTAGGGAAACCTAGCAAACCTATACATTGTTGAAAACTAGATACCCAGGGGTATCCAGGATGGGGTGACTTGGCTGCCTCTCACCAGGTTCTGTTACCCAGAATCCCTTGCAAACCTAAACAATTGTAAAAAAAAACACATTTCTGTACTCTACGTGGATCCACAAATTTCCACCCACCCCGTGTTCCCCAAAGTCTTCCGAAACAAATTTTGCCTCACTTGCGTGTGTGGGTCAAGGGCCCAAACCCTATTGATGCGACATCAAAATGACCTATCACAAACCAACCTGGTTTTGCAAGGGAGATTCCATGAGTTTTTGGCTCGGTGCTCAGCGGCCATCTAGGGAAACCTACCAAACTAACACATTTCTGGTAACTAGACTCCCTGGAGTACAGCGAGGTATGGCTTGCGTGGGTCCCCCAACATTCTCCTACCCAGAATCCCCTGCAAACCTCAAATTTAGCTGAAAAACCATATTTTCCACATATTTTTGTGTGGAATCACTGTGCCGGCACAAATGTCCTACCCCACAGCGTTCCCCTGAGTCTCCTGAGTAAAATGATACCTCACATGTGTGGGTGGGGCAAGGGCCTGTGACTGGGAAGATCCCAAAACATAGGGAATAAGGGTATAGTAACCGAGAATTTTAAGCGCTACATTTTTAAAAAAATAAGTTTTTAGCCAATTCTGCATTGGACAGCCACACTAGTGAGGTATCATTTTACTTGGGACACTAAGGAGAACGCTGTGGGGTAGGACATTTATGCAGGCATGGTGATTCCACACAATAATATGTGGAAAATGTGTTTTTTTCAGCTAAATTTGAGGTTTGCATGGCATTCTGGGTAGAAAAACGGTGGGGGATCTACGCAAGCCATACCTCATTGGACTTCCATTGGTGTCTAATTTTCAGAAATGTTTGGGTTTGGTACTTTCCCAAGATGGCCGCCAAGCCAGAGGCCAAAATGTCAGGTGCCCCCGCCCCCACCCCCCAAACCAGGTAGTTTTCTTATAGGTAATTATGAAGTCTCCACAGTACGATTTGGGACATTTCCTGTTGCAGCCACTATGCCTACCCACACAAGTGAGGTAACATTTTTATCGGGAGACCTGGGGGAATGCTGGGTGGGAGGAAATTTGTGGATCCAAACAGATTCCAGAACTTTCCCACTCAGAAATTTGAGAAAAAAAGTGATTTTTTTATCAGCAAAATTTGAGGTTTGCAGGGGATTCTGGGTAGGAGAATGTTGGAGGACCCACGCAAGCCATACCTCGCTAGATTTCCCCCCCGGGTGGCTAGTTTCCAGAAATGTGTGGGTTTGGTAGGTTTCCCTAGATGGCCGCAGAGCCCCTGGCCAAAAACTCCTGGGACCCCCCTTGCAAAACCAGGTTGGTTTGTGATAGGTAATTTTGATGTCTCCTCAATAGGTTTTGGGCCCTTGTCTGTCGCGGGTCCTTGACCCACCCACGGGAGTGAGGTACCATTTTTATCGGGAGACCTGGGTGCGAGGACATTTGTGGATACACGCAGATTCCAGAACTTTCCCACACAGAACTTTGAGACAAAACTGCTTTTTCAGCATAATTTGAGGTTTGTAGGGGATTCTGGGTAGGAGAATGTTGGGGGTCCCACGCAAGCCATACCTCACTGGACTCCCCCGGGTGTCTAGTTTCCAGACGTGTGTGGGTTTAGTAGGTTGCCCTAGCTGGCCACCGAACCAAAAACTCATGAGACCCCCCTTGCAAAACCAGGTTGGTTTGTGATAGGTAATTTTGATGTTGCATCAATAGATTTTGGACCCTTCCCTGCCACGGGTACTTGGCCCACCCATACAAGTAAGGTACCTTTTCTATTGGGATACTTGGAGAAATGCTGGGGGGTTGGAAATTTGTTATTTTCTGCAGCATGAAAAATTTGAGCCCAATAATGAAAGGAAAATGTCAGTCACATTTTGAGGTTTGCAGGACATTGTGGGTAAGATAACTTGTTGGGATCCACAAGAGAAACATCACCATGTACACCCAGGGGTGTTTAGTTTACGACAAAATCTACAGTTGGTAGATTATTCTTAGATGAAATGTACACCTTGGCAGAGACACAAATAAGACAAAGATTACTGCTCAGCCATCTATTCCTCAAGCATACACACATACTGGTTGGATTTGGCACAAGGGCGAGTGATGGTTCAGTATATAAAATGTTATTAACAAGAGATTTCACAAAAATGAAATGCACTGTCAATAATTGAAAGGACAAAAAACTGATACAGCTCGTGAGCTGTAATGCCACGTCAAGGCACCAACCGCTTTACAGGCCATTCACATACCTTTCATACATGATACACACAAGACCATTCACACCACCAGGCACACAACCAACACATTACAAAATTCACAAAAAGGGAAAAGGTATACCCTGCTTGACAAAACAGAAAAGACAAATCTTTCTGCACAACTACCTCTTCCTCAAGCACACATACATACTGGTTTGGTTTGGCATGAGGATGAGTGATGGTTCAGTATATACAGTTGTATGAACCAGAGATTTCACAAAAACGAAATGCACTGTTAAGAATTGAAAGGACGAGAAACTGAACCATTGACTCACAGCTCGTGAGCTGTAAAGGCACAACAAGGCACCAACCTCTTTACAGGCCAGTCAGACACCTTTCATACGTGTGACACATACAAAACCATTCACAACGCCAGCCGCGGGCCCAGCTCATTACAACACTCAGACCAGCAGACAGCACCATTCAAGGGCCCATCACTTTCACACGCCCACATTCCTGCCACAGCAGCCACACCAACTCACGGATTGCGTTGAGTGGCGTTTGGCCACCAGTGTGTGTAGTGACCAGCAGCTAGTGACTACTCTCACACTGCCAGCCAAGTGCCAGTCCAGGTACATCGTCAGCCGAGCGCCAGTCCGCGCACCCTGCCAGCCAAGCGCCAGTCCACATACAACGCCAGCCAAGCGCCAGTCTACACACACCGCCAGCCAAGCACCAGTCCATGCACACCGCCAGCCAAGCGCCAGTTCATGCACACTGCCAGCCAAGCGCCAGACCACCCACACCACCATCACATTTAGGATTTTTTTATACAAATAAGAAAACACCAACAAATTGCAAATAGATACAAATCTACTAACACAAAATCTGAAACTAAATACGCTACACGAATGCCAACCTTGAAAATGAACAAAAAATATTAAACAATAGTGGCCTGGCAGTTCACTGAACCACTCATGGATGCTCCCAAAAATTATTTTGCGTGTGGTACATTCTAAAACAAGCAGGCACACACAGCCCAGGGTTAGAAGGACACTTGGGCAGTACATACAAGTCTCCTTCCGCGTACCTCTTCGCCAGCAGACTCTCCATCTCCTACTGGGAAAGTCTTTTGAGGTTGTGGTAGAAGTGTTAACAGGAAAGTAGCCATCTTTCAATCTAGCTACATCCTCCACCACTCCAACTCTAGGAACACTTTCCTGTTCCACTAAAACAAGGCTGCCTATTACAGACTCCTGAAACTTAGCTAAAGTCATCTTTGACTCAGGACAAGAATCCTTGAATACAACAAAAGCAATAAAGGTTGCCAAGTGGAAAAGATGGATAGCCAACTTTTTATACCAAATGTAAGCCTTACGAAGAGCAGGGTAAGGTTCCAACCTCTGATCTACACCGTCAACCCCACCCATGTGCCTATTATAGTCTAAAATGCACACAGGTTGGCGCGCTTCAGCAACCTGACCTCAAACAGTTGCAGGTGAAGTGCTTTAATCATTGATGGTAGTCAGCATGTAGACATTTCTCCTGTCTGAAAACTTCACAGCTTGAAGCTCCTTGCAACGCAACACACTGCACTGTCTCCTCACATGCTTTTGACAAACAAGTTCTTTTGTGAAACCTTTACGGTTAGAGCGGATTGTGCCACAAGCAACAGTGTCCACTTTGGCTAATTCCCTGAACAACCGCATACCAGTGTAGAAGTTATCTACATATAAATGGTGGCCTTTGTTAAAAAGTCCTCTACCAAGTCCCCACACAATTTTCACTTCAAAGGTGGACGGACAACCAAGGGGGTTAATCCTGGATTCCTTACCGGTGTACACCCTGAAATTAGAGATGTATCCAGTCCTACTGTCATACAGCATATACAGCTTAATTCCATAGCGTGCCCTCTTACTAGGAATGTATTGCCGAAAAACCAAGCGGCCCTTGAACAAGACCAAAGACTCATCCACTGCTATTTCTTTCCCTGGAGCATAGATCTCAGAAAATTGATCTACAAAGTGATCAATGACCGGCCGAATCTTAAAAAGACGGTTACACTCAAGGTGATCTCATGGCAACGCTAAATCATTATCGACAAAATGCAGCATCCGAAGCAGAAGCAAATTACTATCACGACTCATCACTGCCGAAAATATAGCCGTTGCCATCAAGGACTAGTAGACCAATATGAAGACATTGATGGCTTTCTAAGCAAGCCCATCAAAAAAGTAAAACCTAAGAACTTCTTCATCTCTTCCAGATTTGTGGGAGTCCACCGGGTAGCTCTAGAATGGGGCTTAAGGCTGGCACTGTTGTCCCTCAAAAACTGTTCGGCATACAAATTAGTCTGCTCAACAATCTCTGCCAAAAACACATCGTCCATAAACAACTGAAAAAAAATTAGCCGCAAAATGTTTTCTGTATTCACTCTACACCCTGCAACACCAGTAAAGTCTGGCAATTCCGGCTGCACCATGCCTGGGGCAACCCAGAGGTCATCCCTTCCACTGGAAGCCTTGCAACCTCAGGCTGCAACCCAGATGCCTCTTGCCGCACTATACCAATGGGAAGCCTTGCAGCCCCAGGCCGCTGCCCAGATGCCTCGTGGCGCACTATCGGCACATCAATGTCCTCCTCTAACACAGGCACTTCATCTGCACTAAGAGTAGCTTCATCCGCACTGAGAGTAGCTTCATCATCCGATGATGCCATGTGGAGAGAGAACTCACTGCCTGAATCTTCCCCTGCCTCAGATGCAGAGTCAGTCTCTGAACCATGGTCAGAGGAAAACTCAAAAAGCATACCAACAACCTGCTGAGCAGTAATCCTGCGGCTAGCCATTATCCTTACTAAGAAAGGAGACTGTACAAACAAGTCAACAACAACCAACACTGTTCAAAATAAGTAAGTAAAAAAAAGTGTGCCTTTATCACAAGGATCTATATACTCAAAAACTATTCAATTCACTTGCAAGAGACCACTACGCTCACCAGCACCTACTCTACAGAGAGACAGCAAAAACAATATCCCACTAGAAAGAAAAAAAACAAAACCAATTACTCACAAGACAACAAAATACACATAGAGCAAAAATGCAAAACGTTTTTGACACTTAAAAAATAGAAGCCAAACATACTGCTATTTTTACACCATTTGCAAAAAACACATTCATGCAGAGAAATGAAAAACATTTACATTATACAAAAAAAATTCTCTTACCAAACACAAGCAACTACACAAACCGCAGAACCAAAAGTAACGAAACTGCAACCTGGAACAGTCTAAAGAACAAAAGCTTTCAACTATAACAAAAAAGGGAGAAATAAAGCATTACAATTGCAATTCACAAGAAATAAAACAATTAACATTATAACACACTATGTCACTACCCAAATTGTCAGTCTGCCGATGGGCCTTCAAATAGGGCTGTGCAAAAATGGGGGGTGAACTTGCCCAAGGGATCGGGTGAGCTTGTCTGAGGGTGGGCAGAAAACAGCAGACAGAAATGCGCCCCACCTTGCAAAAGAAATAAATCCCTGGTGCCTAGTAGGGTGGGCTGGGTCCACAAAAGGGGAAGCTTCAAAGGCCTCCCGCCTTTGGACACTTTCCCTGTCTTTTGCTGCCCCCAGCAAACTGCTCCCCCAGTCCTGGCCCCCACTTTGGGTGGAAGAATCGGTGGGAAATCCAAGCTAGGAAGAGAGGAGTACCCATCTTTTCCAACCCCACCCCTCAGGTGGGAGAGGTGAAGTGAAGCACACATCTCACTCCCTTCCGTCTTGAAGATTTGAAGATGGGGGTACTCATCCAATTAGGAAGAGGCTTATACCCCCTGCCCCTGAAAGGTGGCATAATAGGGGGTGTACCTACCCCAAGTAAGGGACCCATTGGTCCCGACCGATATACCCCTTTAATGCCTTTACATTTACTATTTAGGTGTGACCCTGAACCTTGCCGCCTCAGATTCGAGAGAGAAAGAAGGACTGAAGAGCTGTGCTGACCCAGGAAGGAGCTGAGGACACCAACTACCTTGGCCCCAGCCCTACCAGCCTGTCCCATCTACGACCTGCCTACAGCAAGAACCCCTGTGAGTTCAGCAGCCAGCAACCCCCAGAGCCCGTCGGACCTGCACTGCAACCTTCCCACAGGCTCTGTCTCCCGCTAGCACCGGAGTTCCCCCAAGAAAGACCTCCAGAATCTGGATTCTGTTGACCGCGATTCTGCACCACTCTGCATCGGGTGCCCACATCCTGAGTTTGAGTGGCCCAACACCCTAAGGAGGTCTCCCCAGCGATCCTGACCTGGGATCTGGTGATCTCCGACCTCCCTCAAGACTCCAGATGACGTCTGCAGCTTCAACCTAGAAGGTCCCACCGACCGCGACCGGCGCTGGTAAGAAATCCCGATGCCAGAAGACACCCCTGCACCCGAAGCATCACAGCAACCGACAGTGACCAATGTCCGTTTTGCACCCGGTCGCCTGAGTGCCGCTGGTGGAGCTCGTGTACTGGCCGTTGGGTTGACCTTAACCCAGGAGCTTGGCTCCCACGACCGAGTGGCCTGCTCGTCAGCAGTTCCTAACTGAAGGCCCCCTTAGCCCCATTGGCGAACATTGGGGCCCTGCACTCTGCACCCGGAGTGCCAGTGCCGCTGGTGATGCCACTCTTGTGCCCATCTAGACCTTGTGGAACCTTGGTCCTAACACCCAAAACTCACCCTTGTAAATTGTGTACTTACCTTCAAAGCCGCTAACACTTTTTCCCCATGGGAACCCATGTAGAGAGATTTTGGGCCTTACAAATTGTGTTGTATGAAGATAAGCAGATTCTATTGCAAAGTATAAAAAGTCATACTTACCTTGTATGTAAAGATCCTAAGGTGTGGTATCTAAGCATACCACCCCCAGTCATCGAAGTAACTCAAAAGTAATATGAAAGTAACTACTGTATGATTACAACTGCGTTTTGAAAGTGATACAAACCTGTGAAAAGTGTACTTCAAGCACAAGCGCATATGTTAGATCTAATGTATACCAATGACAAAATGATAGCAAATACATGACAGCAAGAAGCAGTTATGTCATTTATAGATTTCATGTTGTATGATTGATAGGCAGCTCAAGAGGGTGGCTCAAATCTTGGTTCGAGCATTGATGTCAATGCAGATTTCATAATTCATGTAATCAATGTTATTTGTGATACCATTAATGGACTAATCTGTGATGTCATTCACAACGCATGGTAGAGGTGAGAGTTATGTTTATGCAGCAAACCATAACTGGCGAATTTTACTGTTTTAAGGGTTTGGGCCAGAACCATAATTCTGTTAACTGTGTTTTTTCAGTGATATATTTAGCATATATTGCAGATGCACAGAGTCTAATTTGTTGAGTGTGCGGAGGGGCCATGACTCACGAGACCAGGAGTCTTGAATGGGTCATGGTGCCCGTCTGCTCCTTAAAAAGTCTTAATAAATAGCATATTAAACCCTGTGCATCTGCATATATGGTTTACGCCATGACTGTTTTCCATTTGTATTTGTTTTATCAAACGGTATTTGAAAAAAACGTCTGACTACTAGGTGAGTTATTTTGCTCTGTAATGTATGTCTGTAAAGGGTATGTCTGTAGTACTATCATTGGCAGCATGGCAGGCCCAATGTATGGTGCAAGCTGCAGTGGCCTCCTGACAAGGGACCTGGCACTTATGTTTTTAACACTTAGGTTTTAAGCACTGCACCTGTGTTGCTGTTATGGGGCAGAACTTACATAAATGGCATGGGCCCCCTTGCGGTCTGTGTAGAGGGGCCCCAGAGTCTCCCAATATCTCACAGATATTGGTAGGGCTTGGTCGGAATGTTTACCCCCAACGCTTTGGAGGGCCCTAGAGCCCCCCGCAGCCCTGCGCTGCGGGGGCTGCCGCAGCCTGCTCCCCTGCTGTGGGAACCTACAGGTTTGTTTCAGCATGAGGCCGAGGTTGCTGCTTTAAATGATTAGTCGCAGAAGAACCCATATCCTTACTTGCGATAATCTTTACAAAGTAGATGTTGAACTCTTTCCGACGATTTCTCAAGCGTAAAGTCACTCCTCGAGAGGGACAATTCACGCAGTTTATGTTGGGATGGCTGCGTATGTTACTCAATATTTTGTTTCACTCTATTCGAGTAAATTTCGCTTTAAATGAAGTAAGATTGGTGTAATGAGAGTGCGACGTGTTTGAGAAATTGTGATTTAAGATTAGTCCCCGTAAGCTTCATATACAGTGAGAGTCAAGCTGCTTGTGTTAAACCTCAATGAAGTACCTCTAGTATTATGTCAAAGCGCGGCATAAAAAGGTTAAATCTTCTTATCGGTCTGTTAGCCAAGAATAAACTGCATTACTCGAAGATTATCTGCTTAAGCAACTTAAATGTTTGTCTTTTTAATTTGTCACGCATTATCCTTGTTAATTTAACCAACTATTTGGGGACTTATGGCTTAATGTTGTTTACCATTGCAAGTATTTGAGGGATCTATTCCGATTATTTGATTACGGCAAAAGTATGTTCAAGCAATGTCCAGTGACTATTGGCATGTACCGAGGGTAGTAGTGGGCACAAAAAATAAAATACACTTATCTTCTTGGCTTGCTGCACTATGTCCTCCTCGCTCAGTTCTTCTCTCCTAGAGGCAGGCTCCAACGAGGGACCCAGCCAGCTCCCCTAACCAATCTTGGCGCTGCTCTCATGCTGTTAATTAGCATTAGAAAAGCACCAGGATTGTAGGGAGCGGCCACACACAGCCTCCTCAAGAGCATTGAAGTCCTACACTTTTTCTAACCGAGCTGTTTAAAGACAGCTGGTTAGAGAGGTTTAAAACAGCTCTCTGATGCCACTCGGCAGCAATGGTCCTCCCCGCCCTGCCACTCCTTCCGGATGGGTTGCTGAAAAATAAAATGGTAATAAATAAACTTTATCACTGTTTTATTGTTCAGCTCAGGGGCTTGTGGGGCGACGCTCTGCCACTCAAATGGAGGAACCGTCCCAGGCAATTTCAATACGAAACTGTGGCCTCTAAAAGTGTGCAGAACAATCGGTCAGGGAACTGATCCAATCCACATTTGCTATCGGGGAGTCAGTGAATTACATGCTCACTTCACATCTGTTCTGATCTCCGTTTTAAATCCCAAATAGGTCGACTCATTTATGCTTTCAAGGTCTTAAACTGAGCACCAGTAAATTGAGTGTAACACCTGTTATTTTATAATGTTTGGAAACAGTTGACGTGTGATATAAATTACTATATATACAACACAAGTTTTTATTGTTATTAATGCCCTTTTAGCCTCTTAAGTACTGAGGCTTCTCCCTCCTATCCACCCCAACCTCCTCCACACATCCCACCACCCTCCTCCACACATCCCACCACCCTCTGCCACACATCCCACGACCCTCCTCACCGCTCTCCCACCCATGAGTCCACAACTCCTTGTTTTAATAGTTGGGGCAGAACACGCTCAGGCCTGCATAACGTTTTTTTCCACAAAACCTATCCAAACCAAATATGAATATGCATTGGTTTTTGCACATGTTGGATAACCAAGGTCTGTGGATTATCCATTGAGGGAACCCAGAAAATAGCCAAAAGGTAGCAACATTTTTGTTTTTGAAAAATAGGAAAAAAGTGCTGTTCAACAATGTGTAAGTTTTTTTGTTTATAAAATAACATCAGCAAAAGATTTACTATGCTAATATCGCCCTCTTCCCAGGTTTCATGAACGGTTATTAAAAAAATGACAGTTTTTTCAATTTTCTAAGTGGTTGTGAATATTTCTATTTTTGTTGTTTCCAACTACTTGTTATTTATCTGGGAAAAGAAGTATGAAACCGATGGGTGAACCGAAAAAGCTGTACATTTTTACAATATATAAAACACACAAAATGTGATGGGAGGCTTCTTGCAATAAGTCTAACTACTGGCAATAGCTTGGGGTAGGGCTCCAACCCATTGTTCTTTTGCTCACCTTGCCACCGCGGTTGGGACCCCGGCATATTCAGATCTGTCTTGACCCCGCTTCCATGTAAATAGTCCAGCCCGAACTGCCAAGCCAGGTCCTCCTTGAACTGGAACACAAGCAACCCAAGATCGATTTTGCCGTAGTTATGGGCTCATCACTTGATAGATTTTGGGATGATAATATTCATAGGACTATGCATCTGGGCTTTGAAGGCCATTTTTGAAGGCCAAAAATGGATTGAAATTCAATAGACTGTTCTACTATTCTGTGCTGACACGCTTCTCCTGATTAAAATGATGCTCTACCTGTGTGCATGGACCTATCAGCCTTGACAGGAAAGGTCCCCCTCTGCAACATGGGGACATCAAGAAAAAATGCTGGAGTGTCTATCTTTCTGGCAATTCAAGTAGCTGCATTATTTTGGCCTAGGGTAGGCCGGCACCCTGTAAAACATACCAACCCCAGATAGATCTGAAAACTTGGGGAATCCAGGGCAATGTAGCTTGAATGGATGCACAATTTCAATTTTTTTTAAACCCGTAATGTCCTCCATGCATCAAACTTTGGCTAAAATGACAGATTTTCCTCTCATTTCTTAAAGGGAAAGTAGTCTGTTACGATCGACAAAGGTCCTAACACCCAGCATTCCCATCTTTCTGAAAAAACAAATAGTACCCCACTTGTGTGCCTGGACTTATTTGAAAAGAAACCAGTGCAAAATGAGAGAGAAAATATTGCAGGATTAACACATGGTCAGGGAAGAAAATCATATTCGACCCAATTTTAGGTAATGTTTTCCCCCAAAAGCTAGTAACTGTAAGTTCTTACCACATCCTGTGGATAACCTGATCTCTGGCAATTGGCAAAAGTCACCCCAATATGCAAGTACACACTTCAAAAGCTGGACCAACTAGTGTGATTACAAAGGGCAACAACTTGATACCACATTTTTATATCAACCCCAACGTAAGATTTTATACCATCTTCAGCATCTGTTCCACTCAAAATAACTGAAATATTTAAGCATTATGTTTTGTTCAAAGATGATAACTTTACAATAATTCCCTCTACATTAGATGGTATTACTCTTTGCTGAACAGATTGTCTTTGAATAGAACTTTTCTTTTAAATTGTGTCTGAAATAGTAGTGATATACACACTCCTATTACACTTGAATTGTATTGTGCCAACCATTTTAGAGTAACTTTCAATTCAAAAGTAATAATTAACTTGATTTTAGAAAAACATTACTATTTCCTTAATAGAGGAATTTACATTATTTAAAAAATTCCTGGCAGATCGGCTTTTGATTTATTTGCAAGAGGCTGCAACCTCAAAAAATATTAGAAAGTACTGGAAGCTAATTGCAGAGTATAGTAGCCTTATAATCAAATCAAAGTCAATCCCAATTAATAACTGTGAGTGAGTTAAATATTTTTCAGAAATATATGGCCCCAATTCCGCTGATTTAGTTAACATTTCAGAGACTCCTTTCCCAGAGTTTAATCCTTCAGTGGAACGGAATAAGGCTTTCATTTTAAAGACCAGACCATTAGAAGCTATGGGACCTGGTAAAAGTCCTATCATTTTTACAAAGATAATAGTTGACACTCTAGTCCAAATGCTTATCTCGTGCATTCAACTACTGTTACCTACATGGAGAAATTCCAAGTTCTTGGACTTGAAGTATTGTTCTTTTATATAAAGAGGGGTCCCATAACCTTCCTAGCAATTCTAGACAAATACCTTTATTAGACTCAGTGGGGAAAGTTTTCACAAAAAAGTATGCTGAACATCTTCTAAGGTGGATGATTGATACAAGCAGATTTTAAACCTAATAGCTTAACTTTAAATAATAATTCAATATTTTAATCAATGCTCAAAAAATACATATCCATCAGAAGTTAGCATGTCTATGTGGCTTTCATGGACTTTTCTATTGCATTCGACCGGATAGATAGGCCGACTCTTCAGAAATTCTGCTATAATCGATTACGGTTAATTATATCCCTGCTTCATTCGACCTGGTTCCATGTCTTACTGTGTGGAGATTAAGATCTCTATTTGAGAATAACAACAAAAAATGGTTTACAACAGGGCTGCATACTTCCTTTTATACCAGCAACTGTTGGCAGCCATTTTGTGCCTCGGTAGAAGCGAGGGTGAAGAAGTCTGTGAAATATGTGTTGAAAACGTGAACAGGGGCAGGGTAGACACACCCTGACCCCCTAGGCCTGCTCAGGGGGTCTCATAAGGACCCGTAGGGCACAAAAAGTAAAAAAAAGTTTTACAAAACAAGTCGCAGGATGCGTGTAGGATCCGCTCATTTCGGCGCTGAAAAAAACGCAGCATGTATTTTTGTTATATATATTAAACGTATGTGTGTAGATGTTTGGTGGCACTAAAAAGACCACTTGTGTTTATTGAGAGATTTTAGTACTTCCAAGTAAGTACCGATGCAGAATCTAAAGTTCATGAGGAAGACTCTGTTCCCTTCATCTGTAAAATGTACACTATCTCTTCTATAGATATTGAAACGCAGATTGTTGTGATATATGGACACCGTTCTATAGTCTCGTAGAAAAGTAGAAAGTTTTATTCCTATGTTTCCTAGCTTTCTCAATTTGTGGGCAAAATTGATTGGACTAGTTGCATTTCTGCCTTTGTCATATGTTAGAATAGTTAAAGGGAGTTTGGGGGAAAAGTGAAATTAAAACAGAAATGAAACGATTGGTTGTTTGACATCATTCTACACAGAATACTACGGTGCATGTTTGTTTTTTTAAAAACATGATTCTTATTGGTTATCATAACGTGATTGAAAGTAACATTACATAGGGTAAGGTTGTATATTGAGAAGTCAAGCACACTTGCTGTTTTATTTAGCAACATTGTGTGATGAACTTTTTTGTTCTTCGGGAGCCGGCATTGCTTTTTTGCATGGGGAGATGGTAATTTGTATGTGAAAATGCAATCTGCTTTGGATTTTGAAAGTGAGAACAGATTTCACTGCTCTGTCTTTCAAAATGCAAACTAAGTTTGCTATGGGTGGGCGGGAGTTGTGAGAGTTTTGCATTGTGAAAGTAAACGGCAGTATACCGGGGTTAGGTACCTCGGGACACTGCAGGAGCCGGTCGTGGTAGTTCCCAGGGCCCTCGAGGGTACCAGGCAGAGGGCCACGCAGGCTGCCTCCCGTAATACACAAATTCCTGGGGGTGGTGATTCCCGGAGCTTGAGTGGGATCGTTGAGGCCCACATACTTGTAATTTTGTAAGGGGGGGGTTGGACACGGAAGTGGTGCAAGGGGGTTGTAATTCTGGTACACAGTGTTTTGGTTTACTTTACTTTCCTTTCTGACGTGTAGAGGATCCTGGGTAAATATAACGGTTTTTGTACAGCCAGTAACTTTTAACCCTACCCCCAAACGGCTTTCTGCCTGTTACTATAGTAACAGTTCATGGAACACTTCCGTGAGCACAGAGGTTAGAAGTTCACCACACTATGTTGCTAATGGCGTTGTAGTTTAAAAACTTTTGAATTGGAACCATTAGTTGTAGGTATAGACTCTGGTAAAGATCTGGTAAAGAGTTAGCCTTAGAATTATACTTCGAATTATAAATATAATTTTTTATTTTTTATTTTTTTTATTGAGATTTTTTACCCATTTTTTTTAGGGTAAAGGGCACATCAATAACAAAGAAGAAATTACTTATTCATACATCACCAGAAAAAAAACAAGTACAGTGACATTGACATCCAGAAAAAAACAAATTAAACAATACATGGCAGATCTCGATATATATTCTGCTTCGCTTATTATAGTTCAAACACTGCTACCTTCTCCTCAACTCAACAGAGAGAAGGGGGAGAAGAGAGAAAAAAAAGAGAATAAAGAAAAGATAAAAGGGAGAAAAAGGGTAGAGAACTAAATACCATTATCATCATTCTCGTCCTTCCACCTGGTTATTGGCTCCCAAATTTTTAATCCAAGCCTCCTCCCCCTCCTTCCCTTTCTAGCGTAAATTGCTTTTTCCAGACTATGTATTCTAAGTATCCTGGCTAACCACTGCTGATACGTCGGTGGCACTGGGTCGAGCGACACTGTAGCTATACACAATCTTAGTACTGCCATAGCCACGAAGACAAAGTACCCATCTTCTCTCAGGGTACCGTCCGGATTCATGCCCAGCATAATTATTGAAGGCGTTAAGTTAAGTGGTATGGCTAGTGCCCTCTGCATAAATGTCTCAATCCCTTTCAAGATCCTACAAAGATGTGGACATGTTGAAAACATATGGATAATATCCGCCTGCAAACTTCCACATCTAGGGCAGTTAATCCCCGATACCCCCCCCATTGCGCTATCTTCGCTGGGGTGTAGTATAGCCGATACAGTGTTTTGTAATGCTGCGCCTGAAGGGCTGCAGAGCACAGAACATTCATGCCCATTTCTAATGAGGCCTTAAAACAATCCCTTTCTACCTCCAACTTGCTTGCCCAGCTATCCGCCCATTTCTCCAAGTCATCCTGCTTAGTTTCAATTAACTCATAGTAAAATCGCTTAATAGTACAGCTTATTCCACCCTGTGCCACCTCCATTACAGCATTTTTTGCAAACCCCATAGGCCCCCTATTTTATTGGCCAAAAAACTTCTTACTTGCAGATACTTAAAGAACTGCCTTGTATCCACCCCATACTTTAGCTGGATCTCAGAAAACTGTAAAATACCCTGTGTCCCCATAACATCCCCAATCTTTGTAATTCCTTTTTTAACCCATTCTTTAAATATTGCATCTGAAAAAATATCTTGAGGGAATGCTGGATTATCAATCATTCTGGTATATCTATTATATCTGCCTAGGCCATATTTCTTGCTGAAAACCTTCCAGACACTATACGCAGCCATTATCGTCTTGAAACGCGTCCTTTTAAAGTAGCTTGAGTCGAATTCTCAACATCACATTTTCCGCCTCTCCTCCCATCAGCAGGGCATATATTGCTACAGTTCCTAGATCATCCTCCCCTTCTGCCTCCGCCCCACCTATCAGACCAACCATATTCTGCAGAGCAACTGCCCAATAATAAAGTTTCAGATCTGGTAATGCCCAGCCCCCTCGTTCTCTTGGTATCGCATTGCCCTCCTAGTTTTCCCTTTGGACCATATAAATCTATTGATCATACCCTCTATGTTCTTAAACCAGACATTTTTAAATAACAATGGGATTGCTCTAAATATATACAAAAATTTTGGTAAAACCAACATCTTTATTATATTTGTTCGGCCAAGTAGTGTTAAGTGCAGATTACGGAGCCTATCCAGATCTCTTCTTACTTTAATTATAATAGGGGTGATGTTCAATTCTACTATCTTATCTAGCTCCGATGTAACTATAATCCCTAGGTATGTACCTTCCCGGACCACCCGATGATCCTGACACACCATATTCTTATTCTTGTTTATTTGCGTTTTGGAGGTATTTAAGGAGTAACCTGACACTTTGCCAAATCTTTTTGCCTCCAATTCAACCTGTACAATAGCCTCCGTGGGGTTTGATGTTAGTACCGCCACCTCATCGGCATATGCAAGTATCTTGCACTCCCCCCATATGTTCTTAACGGAGGTATGCTTTCATTCATTGCCATCCTTCGAATAAATGGATCCAAATACATTGCGAAAAGCAAAGGGGAGCATGGGCACCCCTGCCTTGTTCCCCTTTTAACCTGGACTGGTGAAGTTATGCTTGCATTTACCCTAACGGATGCAACCGGGTCCCTATATAGTGCTCTTATTGCATTAACAAAGCCCTCGCCAAACCCTGCCCTAATTAAAACACACCATAGATAATCCCAGGAGACCCGATCGAATGCCTTCTCGGCGTCTAAGAACATTGCTGCCATCGGGTCCCCTGTAACTTCCATGGTGTCAAATAACTTAATAAGCTTTCGGGTGTGGTGAGTAGTTCCACGCCCTGGAATGAAGCCATGCTGGTTACCGCTAACTAACGCTCCTATAACACTTGCAAATCTTATTGCAAAGGCCTTTGAATAAATCTTTGTGTCGGCATTCATGAGGGTTATGGGCCTATAGGAGCCTGGTTCATTAGATGGTTTCCCCTTCTTTAAAATAATGACAATTTCCGCCCCGGCCCAGGAACTTGGCACAGACTCCCCCAGCTGTGCTTTTCGTACTACATTTATCAAATCCTCGCCCAAAACTCTCCAAAAAACCTTGTAAAACTCCAATGGTATCTGGTCCGGCCCCGCTGCCTTCCCAGATGGGAGACTCATCATTGCCGCTTTTATCTCCTCTGAGTCTAGGGGGGTATCCAGCCTCTGCCGTTCTTGCTCTTCCAAGCCCACCACAGGTATATTATTCAAGTAGACTGCCATTCCCCCAGGGTCCTTCGCTTGCTGTTCATCATATAGCTCTATATAGAATTGTCTAAACACTTCCCTAACCCCTTGTACATCTGTGATTAAATTCCCTGCCCTATCCTTGATCTCCCTTACTTCTCCTGCCGAAGCCTTTTGTCTTGCCCGAACTGCTAGGGTACGGCCCACCGTTTCGCTAACCTCATGACACTTTTCTCTATTTGCTGTGTAGATTTTAGTCGCTCTAATTGCTAAGTCCTCTTCTATTTCCATTCTTAGCTTAGCTAATCTAATAAGTGCCGCCTCCACTGATCTGCCTGCCGCTGCGGCATCACTTAGCTCACCCTCAGCCAGAATCATCTCCCTTTGTAATGCCAAATTTCTCTGATGTTCTGTCTTCCGTCTATTTGCGCTATAACTCAAAGTTTCCCCCCGTACCCCTGCCTTAAAGCTGTCCCATACAATCCCTACTGCTGCGGTACCCCTATTAATCTCCAAGAATCCCTCAATCCACTGGGTCATGTGTTGTATATATTTCTCATCCTCCATGAGTCCTCTCTCGAAAGTCCATAATCTCCTCTCGACATTGGTGGGTGATAAACCCAAGGTTAAGACTAGGGGATTGTGGTCCGATAGCAACCGTGGTAGCCTCTCTATTTGAGCTGCAGGCAGGGACGCGTTAGTAACCAAAAAGTAATCTAGTCTTACACTCACCCTGTGGGGTGCAGAGAAATATGTAATTTCTCCTGGGTTAAATCTATCCCAAACATCTATTAGGGCATTATTCCTTACTAGATTATCCAGTGCTCGAAAGACCCTCCTTTTCCTCCCTTGATAAAAAGAGTGAGCTCCTGACCCCAATCCCAACCCCCCCGCTCCATCAATGTTTAAATCCCCTGCAAGCACTATTCGAGGGGCCCAGGTAGCAAGCACAACATCAAGGAACTCGAAAATCTCTGTGTCATCCCCCGTAGATCCATACACTGATCCCAAAGTTATCCATTCTCCCCCAACCAAACATTCAACCAAAGCCCACCTCCCCCATACATCTTCCATTTTTTTCCTTATCTGGATATCCCTACGTCTTGATAATATGGCCACCCCCCTATTTCTCGAGCCCTGCTTTGAAAAGGCTAAAACTGAAAACCCTAGCTGCTCTAGCAAATATATTTCAGTTGTCATAATGTGGGTTTCCTGTAACAGTAGAAAATCCACCCTCATTTTTAGGTCTCGGCTAGCCGCGCGGAAGCGCATCTCCGCCGAAAACCTATTGCTGCCGTGTCTGCTTCCCAGGAGACAGCACCTGGCCGCGCGCATCTCGCAAAAGGCGATCGGCGCAGGCCACGCGCGCGCGAACGCGCGCGCCGTGGCTGTCTCCTGGGACGCGCAAACATACCCAGGCACACCTCCCCTGCACGCATGCGCACACACATACACAAGCGCACATACACGCATGGAGGGACTTCCCCTCACCCGCCGTCGCACACAGAGACACACACACACGCACACATACAGACATCCCCCCCCTTCCCCGCTCACCGGCACTCCGGACTTGTGCAGCTTCTGCGGGGCTCTCCTTCTGCCATGGGAGCCCCGCGTCACCACTGCTCCTCCAGGCACTCCGTGGGCGCGGGCTTCACAAAACGGAAGTCCCGCCCCACGATAGGATTCGTTTTGCGCGGCACGTCTTGTTAGGAGTGGGCTTCACGCACAGACGGAAGTCCCGCCCCCACCATAGGTTTCGTTTTTAGGAGTGCGCGCACCTGGTGGAATGCAGAGGGGCACGCGGCGCTAAGAAACAGGTTAACGGAGACTGCCGTCCCTCGTTGTTTTTGCTGTAGAGATTGAAGTGTCTCCTGTAATCGGAGTAAAATGCCATTTCATTTCGGCGCCTTTATAGACTCTCTGAACTTTTGTGAAAGATCATTGCGGCTCTTCCATTAATAATGAAATGTGGGGACAATAAAACGGCGCTAGTAAGTGCCGGGGGACAGCCGGGAATTAATAGAGGTGACCGGCTGCGGGTGCTGCCGGGGCACGGATCCTTCGCAGCCTGTAACCACCAACGCCTCCCTCAGGGCGCTGCGGACGTGAGCCCAGCCCGTCCACCTGTGTCAGGGCTGGGGGCCCTTGGTGTGCATTCGCCTGGGCCGTCGCCTGCAGCTTGTGGCCAAAGACACGTGCCTTGGGGCCACGGGACCCTGAGCGCAGAGAAACTTACCTCGGCACCTCTGGGGCTTGGATAGCGCTCGCGTGCACTCATCTGCCATTAGGGCCCTTGGGCTCACCGGAAGCACCGGCCCCTTGATTCTTGGACCCTGAGCACAGACACCCCACCGACCTGGGTCGTGAGTACAGCTTGAGAACATGCACCCCCAATCCCTCCGTATTAGGGGGCAAGATTTCGCCTGTTAGTAGGTTCACGTAACTGGGCCCAGTGTGCAGGCTGTGGCCAACAGCGCATAACCCTGGGGCCCGAGCACAGCTTGACACCACACCTCCCCATGTTAGGGGCAGCTCGCCCTCTCTGCATTGATGTTATGGGGGCCTTTAATGGCCTCTGAAACCCAAGGCAGCATTACGTTCTGCTTCGTCATAGACATTTGTAAGTATACTCCTGCCATCAGCATAGCCAAGCAACGCTGTGGACGTCAGGAATGGGCGTCCTTGCACCCTGCTCTAGTGTGTGTCTGGTCCCCTCCTTCAGACTGCGTCTAAGACTAGGCCGTAGGGGACACTACATTTCTAGGGCGAGACTCTGCCATGGGAAGAGCCAACCAGGGGTCTGCATTGGCTTCAAGGGCCAAAGCACTAGACGAGCCTTCAAAAGATGTAAATCAGGTAACCAATATCATGAAAAATTGCGGCAAACATTTTAAAATGAAAAGAAACATTAATTTTCAACATTTCTCATTCATCGCATATACAATATATTACATATATAATTTAAATGAAACCTTCAGGAATACCTGATGACGTTCTCACAAGTTACCTAAAATGTGTCAATGTTTCATGTTTTCTACGCATATAGTTTATATTATTAAATGTGAAGATTATTATTTTATAGGAACCATCTGTGATGTTTTTGTAGAGTGCATGCCCGTAACCAAAATAACTTAAATATGCTTTCAAACTGGATAGTTAATTGATTCATAGTGACGTAAACTGATGGTGGATCACACAGTTCGATCAAGTGGGGAACACGGGATTTGAGTCCTGGATTGCGTATTGTACGGTCTAGAAACTGTAGCGAGATCCTTCTGTCTTCCATTTAATGCAAAAGGTTGGTGATCTGTACTCAGTTATTCAACTAATGTTATTCGGTTAGTGTTAGTACATTGGGTCCACTAAATATACGCATCGCACCTTAAAAAGGACACATTACTTGCATACATACATACATGTTCGTAGTCATTTGATTTAAAGGTGTACCTCTGGCTATTGCCAATATAAATGACAACGCCATTTATTTAGGGATACAAAAAAAAAATAATAATGAGCAATGCCAATAGCTCTACCTATAATATTGCCGAGACCATTGCATTGTAAATGCTTGTTTTTAATAAGATGGAGATCTTTTGTCTTTTCTGCCTGTCATTTATCCCGCATACATTCCAAGATAATATCCGGATACCCATTAAAAGACGTCCGGTGGCTGTCCTAACCACTTACACCTGCAAGTTTCATTCTTAAAAGATTCATTCTGAGGCTGCTTAGTGCAAACATCCAATTCCCCCTTTTTTCTTTTTGATTTTGTGTGTTGTGCCTCTGTGCCCTGTGCCCACCCCTAATCCCCTCCCCCTCCCCTGAAAGCCCTCCCTGACGTGCCCCCCCCCCCCCTACAGGCAAATAGGTCCATGAGACCTATGCGTGACAGCTGTGCCCCCCAGATTGCTCACCCCCCCTCTCCCTCCCACATGATATTACTGGCACACCATGTTTCCTTATCAACTTTACTTAGATCAACATCTAACCCTATCTTAAATCTAGTGCTGAGACTTTCGAGAACCTTGAGCCACTAAAGCCATCGTGTCTGGCCGTACTCCATTTTCTTTTAACCACACCAGATATTCTCGAGCCTTAATCTCGGAATAAAATATCTTAAACTGCCCATTCCTGATGATTTTAAGTCGGCTGGGGAACATTAAGTATGCCTCACACCCTAGATTACGAAATGGAGCTATCAACTCCCTCATCCGCCATCTCCTTTCCACTGTGGTGTGGCAGAAATCAGGCCTTGCAAAGAATTCTACACCCTTCTAGTGACATTTGGCCTGTGGTTTTGCTTTTGCCATAATTTCCTCTCTCAAAAGATAGTTACCTACATAAATCAATATTGCTCTTGGTTTGCCTGAGGTGTTGCCCTTGGTCTGTGCAAACGGAAATGTGTGTGCCCGCTGGACTTCAACTTCCCAATTCCACCCTGTTATGTCGGGTAATGCCCCTCTCAGTAATTCAATTACATAGGCCCTCACATCCTGCCCTTCCTTCCCCTCTGCCACACTAAGGAGTCTTATATTGTTCCTTCGTTGTCTGTTCTTGAAATCCTCGAGTTTCCATAGTACATCTGATGTGGTCTTCTCCTGATCCTGCTTAAACTCTTGCTATTTGCCAACCTCATCCTCCAGATTCCCTGTTCTTTCTTCCACCTCTGCGACTCTGCCCAATAAGTCCGAATACAACTTATTCATCTTCCGCAGGGATCCCTGTATCTTCTTGCTCTCCTGCCTTGCTCTACGACTCTCCGACCTAGCCTCCCCCTGCATCTGTTTTAAGGTAGAAAATAGCAAGTCAAACCCCGAGGCCTGACTTTGAGCTTGACCTTCACCGTGTGAGCACTCTTGTGGTGGCATAGACCCCCTCCCTTCCTGGTATAGCTAGGAGGTAGCAGAGTAGTCCCAGTCTAATCTCTTTACCACTTCCGCCTGCCGGGGACTTATGGCCGCTTTTGATCTACTCCTACGTACTAGAATCTTTGACTTGCGACGGGGAGAGGGTTTTTGTACTGTGTCCCCTTCAACCTCTGAGGTATCCGAGTCCCGTCTGGAAGATGCCAGTTCACTTTCAACATCTGTAGATATTAAGCCTGTTCCTGAGTTTGTCTCAGAACCCGTATCGGACCCCTCCTCTTCCCCCTCGCCCTCGTTCAAGGAGTAGAAGCAGTCATCACTGGGCGACCCAGGAGGCAAGGCAATATCTTCGGTTTGTGTGCTAAAGTCTGGCAAAGTCCCATTGATCTGGGAGTCCTTAATCAAATCCACCTCCTCTCCCCCAACCGCTTGCTCCTCGATGCAGGGTATTAACTGGGTCCCCAATTATTTCCTGGGTTGGTATTTCTGCCCCCCGACCACATCTGGAGCTGTCTGGTCAGCCCCCACATCAGTTAATGGCTTACTTGATACAGCCTTCTCCATGTTTTCCATGTTCCCCATGTTCCCTCTTTCTAGATGCTGTGTTCCGCTACAAGTAGGCTGCCCTTGCGTTGCCTGAAGTGAAAGCTGGAGGTGGGGGGGTTCAATAATGTCAAATAGATCAACCTGATGATTTCCCTTTGGTGGCAACGACCGCGCATTACTTGCCTCAGTACTTGCCTCGGCAGCCGCCAAACTTTCCACGGTGTTCCCCGGCGCTTCCTCTGTGTTCTCCGTGAGAGCCTGCTCACTCCGTTGCTCCCTGCCCGATTCATTCCCCTGTACTTCTGAAACCCGTACTGCAGCACCTCGTGGATCAGCTGGTTCCGGTGTCAAGGGGGTGGCAGACGGGGGGGGAGAGAGCTCACATTCACGCTAGCCTTCACTGCGTTCACAGGGGAAAACGCCTCCAGCAAGGTAGGCCGCCTCAAAGCTGTCTGCTCACCATTCTTTGCATTTGTGTGGATTTTCCTGGCAGTTGCTTCTTTTTCCTTTTGTTTATCTTTCTTCCCCTTTTCTTTCGTCTTAGTGAGACTGCCCGTAGCTTTAGCAGCTTCAGTATCCCGCAGTACGTCCTTCAAAGCCGTTCTCTCCTCCAACCTCCGAGAGTGTATTTTCGTTCGCAAATTAGCTGCCGGAGCCCCTGTGTCACTTAATGCCGCTTTCTCCATTTCTTCTCTCTGGTTTTTATTTTCTTTTGTGACTTTCCGAGCTTTCGGGACCATCACACACCTCGACCTGCTCAGCTTACACCAGCAGACTCTGCCCCTGTCAGCAATTAACCCGAGCAGCTGCGAGACGCGACTCAGTGTTTTTTTAGCTGTAGCGGAGACCCAAGCAATAGCTGATGTAGAGCCCACAGCGTTTTGAAAGAATAGATACGGTACAAAGCTCCAGAGCATACTTCTCGTGTCACGATGACATCTCGGCTCTCAGGAATTCTTCTTCATTCTTACATTATTCAATGATTTCGTTACTCTGTCTCCCTACACAAGCACATGTCTTTTTAAGCCTCAGTGTGCCACAGTGCGCGTTGTAAAGAGAAAAAACGCCAGTTCCTCGTGGGAGAGAAGGGAGTGTGACTTCTCCTTACGGGCTGTCAGCGGCCATCTTGCCCCTGCATGGTCCTTCTCACGCCTGTGACTATAAATATAATTTCTATTGAGGACGGCTACCCCCACAAAAAAAAGACGTATGTACTTTTTTTATTAACTTTTATTAAAACCATAAATAACTGGAAATATAACTAAATGATAACAATACTATAAATAACTAGAACCATAACTTTAACAAAACAATATAATAAACAATATATAAAATGGACTCCAATAGAAGTACTGTATTTAATCTGCAAAACAAAAAAGAAAATTAGTGTTTAAAATTAGATCGATGTGACTAAATGAGGTCAAACATTACAAGTCAAAGTAACACTTGACGATATTTACTGTTTTTTTAATGTGTGCAGTGTGCCTGATACATTTCACTTATCTTATAGGCTTGCATTCAAACGGTGTCTGTATAGAAGTGCCTACTGCGTCATATTTATATTACAGATGATCAGGTTTTTAAAAGGATTCAGAGATGAGACTGAATTAGATGAGAGATCAAGTCATTATCCAGGACAATATTGTTTTAGGGCTTATTTGCAAACTCTTGTGCCAATTTTGTGTTACTTTTCTCATGTTGAAAGTGAGGCAAAAGTGGCGCAAGGGGTTTCTTACACAAATAAGCTCTTTTATTTCTAATGCATTTAATCGGAGGCATTGTATATCTAGGCTGCTCTGCTTACTTTGTTCACAACTTCAACTCAGCTTTGGTTCTACAAGTCAGAGTGGACCGCACCGTTCATAACTTTAAAAAAGAAAGAGAAAAGATGTGTGAGAGAAAGAGAGAGAACACAACATTAAAACTGTGAGAGAGAGAAAGTTATAGATGGAGCAGATTTACAAACCCAGCCTCCACCACCCATGGACCTTCTCCCCGTTGTTGCCACCTCCTTTGCTATGCCTTATCAATCAAATCTCTTCACTTGACCTTGGATGTACTCACTCTCAAAACGCTTCCACTTGCCATTGTACATGCAGACTTTGGTCCACCCTTTTTTATTCATTTTTGCACTTTGAGATATAACGTTCTACCTCTGTTCTTCATCTCCTACTTTCTCCTTTCAAATTCTCTTGTAAAGAGCTTATCAAGCCTTCAAGAGAAAATGTAAGAAGGCTGGGAAACCACTTTAAATGTGAGTTCTGTATGGCATCCTAATACCCAATCATGTAATTTCAGTCTTACTACCTTTGTGTAATGCACTTCAGTTGCAGTGTTCATTCTTATCTGGCTGTGAGCATTACGACAATTAAAGGTACCATTTTTCTGCATATTTTTAATAAAGCATTTGACACAATGCAGAGTGACACCGTATTTATTGAATGTTTTGAAATTAATTTCCACAAGCCTTAAAAAAGATGAATGCAAGAAAAGTTACTTGCCGCATATGCAAGACTGCTTTCAAGAGGAGACCCCAATAAAGAGTACTGGTGTGGAACTGCAAGTATGCGGAAGCACTTGCAGACTAAGAATCTGGTCAACTTTGCAAGGGAAGAGTTAAGGAGATTGCGAGAGGCTCCTCCTGCTTCATGAGAAGGCCCAAGTAACAGTGGAGCAACGCCGTCAACCTCTACTGAACAGCCTAATATTCGTCCCCAATTTGGAACCCTTTAAGAGAAAAAGTAAGAAGGTTGGGAGCTCTGTATGCCATTCTAATACCTAATTATCCATTATTTATATAGAGATCGACCCTGTATCAGACCCATCCGTTCAAGTGTGAATTGGAGATTATCTGCCACCAAAAACCCCTCAAGTACTTATATCCGTTACTTTTTAACTTCGTCGACTAGTCCTATTGAGAGTATTTACCTTACCGTTATCTGTTAAAAATTTGTGAATCTTTCTGGTTTCATACAACTAGTTCATGCCGTATTTGAGACATCGGTGTTATGAATTGGAGGATATACTTTCTTCAATGTCTGCAATTTGCTGCTGACTTATGTAACATTCTGCAAACTGAAAAAAGAGTTAAAAATGTATATATTGTGCATATGTCCAAGGTTAATTTTAATGTTCATAAAACAATTGTTCTCAGTAGGATTGGGGATGAAAAGCAATCATCAGAGGTTATATTTGGCCAGCAAAATAGGAAATAGCATTGCATTATACAAATGTAAGGCCCCGATTGGTCACTCACTTCATTCACAAACTCCTGAGCTTGATCTGATACAACCCTTTTTGGACTTTCATGATCTAGAAATTGAGAAATAAACATCAAGGAAAATTAAAAGACACGTTTTCAAATAAAGAAATTCAAAACAACATTTTCACTTTGTATCTGAAGTGCAGGCTGAAAACGTGTTACGAGCATTTAAATGAGAAATGGGTTTCAGAACAAACGTCTATAAGACCATCATAATGGAGATTTATATTTTATAAAAATATTCATAGAAGCAAGAAAAATTATAACTCATACACTGTTTAATATTAAATGACATTTTTGGCGAATAAAATCGTGAGGACATGCTTTTTTTACGTTTGGTTGATTTCAGAATGCTTACTAATTCTAGTAAAACATGATAATAACACAGTTATTTGTCTGCAAACACATGAAATACACAAATTCTTATCTCAGAATGCTTTTCTATCATGAAATGTTGAAGTCAAACCTGATAACTCCATTAGGTCCATTGCAATTTTCGGATGATAACATATGGAGAGCAGTCAGTGGATCTGGTGTGTCAAGTTGTTCACCACCACGTGGTAAAGTGTATGGGCAGGAATAAGCGGCTTGTGGTGACCAGTACGTCTCATGGTTGAGATATCTGTATAATGAGATAGAACAGGGGCCAAAAAACAGTTTAAAGTTATTTAAAAACATGGAGAGCGTGCTAAAATACAATATTGGCCAATCTATTACATATGCATTGCATGGGGAGGAAGCAACACATGGCGCGCTACTTAAATAATGAAAGGCGGCAGGATTAAGTGATTTGCGAAGAAACATCGCCTACCAATTCAAGATATTTGAGGTATAAGAGCTGGAAAGTGTGCTAAAATACACTATTGCCGAAAACATTACTTTTGCAATGCATGGGGCACGTGGCGCACTACTTACACGATAAAAAGTACATCACATTAAGTTGAACAGCACGTAGCACACTTCTGCGGGAACGGCAGCGTGGCAGGATTAAGTGATTTGGCCAGAAACAAATGGTACAAAGTCAACTTTAACGATATAAAAAAGGCAGGAAAGCGTGCTTAAAAACAACATTGTCAAATCGAACAAAAATTTGCATTTACGCGGTATTTAAAGATTGTTCAGATTAATTAAATTACTCTTAAAAAAGTGCTCACCTACGAAGAAGTGGATACGAACACTCTCAATGGCTGAGACTGCGGAATAGGAAAAGTTCAAGAAGGTTGGCAGGTTATAAATGCTTTGCAGAAGGATGATTGGTTCAGCATGATGTCACTGGGTGTGAGAGCTGTGATGGGACATGTTAGAACCGGGGGTCTCTAGTTGGCAGACGTAAGAACCTTAGACCAAGTAGGGACCCTTGCTTCTAGTCAGGGTGAAGGAATAACCCTCTGAGATAACCCCTGCTCACCCTCTAGGTAGCATGGCGCGAGCAGTCTAGGCTAAACAGAGGCAATGTGGATAACATTTGCATTTAACACAACAGTAATCCCCAATCCACCACAAACAGACCACACAGGTAAGTATATTTTATAAAAATATATAACTTTAGCTTTATCTAGTTTCAGCAAGGTAACTCAAGCAGTTGCACGATAATTACTTCATTATAAAAAGGTTGCACTTCTTCTTAATGGTTGCAGTTAAATGGTTAGGAAGTTCTTATGAAAAATGTCTCAAGTCTCTTTAATCAGTAATTAAGAATAACACTTGGTAGATATCTAAAATTAGCTCTCTAAAAATGAGCCAACTAGCTATGCCACTGATTCTCCTCTGTTAATCTCGAGCCCGCAAAGCAATGGGCTCCTAACGCTGAAAGCGCGCCTCACCAGCGTCCCTGGGGACTCTTTGTTTTCTCACCGGCACTGCCTACGTCGTTATTGGCCTCCGGCGCCTCGCTCCTAGCAGAGGACACTTGCTCCTTGCCCCGGCCGGTCCCCTCTGCTCTCCCGCCCGCTCTCGACAATCCAACGAGCGGCGGGGGATGCAGCACACCTCGGGGGATGACAGGCCAGGGGCGAGGAACACACGCGGACTCCCTCGGCGAGGACGGGTCAGGCAGCTGCTCCGGCTGTCGGCTCCTCGCTGGGGTGACAAGATCACGGCTTCTTCGGCGGCTTGTAGGCTTCTTCAGGCTGCGGGCCAATCAGGTCGCGGCCCTTCGGTCGAGCCCCTTCAGTACCCGGGAGTCAGCCAATGGCAGTGTGGCTCCCGGGACTCGGCTCTGATGATGCGGGGCCGTCAACCAATGACAGTACGGCCTCGCTGATGACGCTACGCCGCACGGGCCAATCCCGTCGCGGCGTCAGTGAGGGGGCTCGATTCCAGCAGCCAATGGGAGCGCGGCGGCTCCGATCTTCGCCGCTGCAGCTCCCGGTCACGAGCGGCTGCTTGGAACGATGATCCTGGCCCCAGGCAGCGGCGGTGAACAGGCGGAAAAGGGTTTTCGAGGGCGCCGGTCACGAATCGACCGCCCTCTCAGCCTCACCACCACGTTGGAGCAGATTCCACGAGGGGAGACACCACAGGCCTCCTACCCTCGTCGGGAATGTGTCGATAAACACACCGCTCCCTTCCTCACGCTCCGCAGTCAGCACCACACGCCTCGGGTCACAACAGCACGATTTTGCAGTTGTTTTCTGGCAAAGCTTTAGGAACCTTTAACCCTGGGTTCCCAACAGGAGGCCAGCTCTTCTCAGGCCCTTGGAGATTCAGTTGTAGACACAGCACACAGCAGAGTCTTGGCAGTTTCAAGTAGGTAGGGGCACAGCACACAGCAAAGTCCCTTTCTCCTCCTCCGCTTCCAGTTAGACAGCAGAACAGGTCAGCCCTTAGAGCACACAGCAAGGCAGTCTTCCTTTAGTTCCCCAGCAGTCCTTCTTCCAGCAGAGGTTCCTCCTTGATTGTAGAATTTCAGAATCTAAACTTCTGTAGTCAGGGGTCCTTTCCTTATACCCCTCAAAGTCTTTGAAGTCCTTTGAAGTCTTTGTGCAAGCGGCCCTGACTCCAGTCTAAACCAGTTCTGGGGGTTGCTGAAGCACTGAGGTGTTTCTGGTTTTCTTCTTCCTGTCAGCTCCAGGGTCAGAGGTGTCAGTTGGCCGGCAGGAGGGAGCTAGCATGGGGGGGGGCAGGCAGGCACAGCCCAGCACTATCAGGCTTTTCTTCCTCCCACCTCCCTGGCAGCAGATGTGCCCTTTCATCCCCGGGCTGGCTCCGACCCTCTCCTCCGGGGGGCTCTGCAGCCCCCCTGTCACACCCAGGCCAGACAGGCATTCCACAAACCCAGGCACACAGAAAGGTTTAGACAAAAGAACAGCCACTTTCTAAAAGTGCTTTTCTCCAACACAGGATTTAAAAACACCCTTCACTAAAAGATGTGTCATCAAATTCTGAGTTCAGGGATATCTTTCACTCATGTCCCATCTTGTTCCTATGGGGAGATAGGCTGGTATCACATGGGGCCAGCCTCCTCCATGTTACTCTATGGAGCAAGAGAGCCTTACAGCAGTGAGCACATAAAATGGCTGCTGCCCACTACCAGAGCATGTGACCTGCACTAGTACATGCTCTACCTTATCCATACACTGCACCCTGCCCAGGGGGGTACCTTGAGCCTTCCATAGGGGTGACTGAGGTGCACAGACAGGGAAGGGTTAGGCCCAGCCAGTGGAGACACTGGCCAGGGGGACAGGGCAGTCCACTGACTGCACACAGGCCCTGCGCTGGCAGGCCTGAGTCACCTTTTTTAGGGCTACTCATGTGGGTGGCGCAATCTGCGCTGCAGGCCCACTAGTAGCATCTGTCATCACCAGCCCTGGCACACACAGTGCACTTTACTAGGGACTCCAGGGTGATACAAATATGCCAATCAGGTATATTCAATTAATATGGCAATTTACAGAGGGAGCACTTTCACTCTGACACTGATCAGCAGTGGCAGAGTGTCCAAAGCATCTGAACCAGCAAAAACGAAATCCAGCACAGCATCAAAAATACATGAGTCAGAGGCAAAAAGATGGGGGAAGAACCACGCCAAAAGGTGGCAGGTCTAACAGGACATGTTGTAATTGAGCATGCGCAAATAAAATGAAATACGTTAGGGGTACATAGCCAGACGGTGGGATGTATTGTGCACATGCATAACATTAACACGCATGCGCTACCACAAACATGCATGCGCAAAGTGAAGGCAACTCCTAGGGGGTACATACATAGATGGAGTTTGGATGTCGATAGAACACCGGCTCCCTGCAGGAGGAGGGGAGCCGGCGGGACAGTGGGGGAATTGGAGACCCTCCTACGGTCCCCAACGGTGACGGCCAAAATAAATAAAAGAAAACGGCAGTCCCCCGGGAATGGGGTCCCCGGGGCCTTGAAGTGGCTTCAGGATGGGGCTATGCAGCCCTCCTCCATAAAATAATAATATATAATTAGCCATGCCCCGGGGGCTGGGGACCCCGGTGCCCAGAATTGTCCACAAGTGGGGGGCCACGTGGCCCACTTCCCATAAAAAAAATTAATACGGATACTCCGCTTATTGTCATCGTACCATAAGCGCACCCTTCCGATCACACGCTGAAGGCTAATTGGCTGTCAAGTGGTTGTCAAAATTCGAAACTAGAAACTATTGGCAGCCATTTTATGTCTCGGTACAAGGGAGGCTGAAGAAGCGTGTGAAATGTGTGTTTAAAACGTGAAAAATCGCTGGGTGCGCGTATGATCCGCGCATTCTAGCGATATTGAAAGAAAAAAAAGAGGTGTGGGTCGGAGAGATGGTCGAAAGCAGAAGCGAGGAGGCCATATGTGGTCAATAGTGAGGCTTTTATTTGACTTCAGACTATATTGAGGCATACAGTCAGGATATAGTGTCACTGAGACTCCCCTCTTCGGTTATTTGGGATTTGTTAAAGGCTTCTGGTGATCTTCCCCGGTCCTGAGAAACCTATTACGGGTTTCTAGTGGTCTTCCCGGTCCTGAGAAACCTATTACCGGTTTCTGGTGGTCTGTTCCCTCGGGAGAAACCTGTTACGGGTTTCTGGTGTTCGGCCCTGTTCTGGAGGCACCTCAAACAAAAGAGAGTGGCATCAGGGTCTATCATTTTAAATATAGTGGAAACCGTCAGCAAACCCCGTGAAAAGATGAGATAACCAATATTTAGTGAGGGTATTCTGGTAAGTACGGCTCTGGGGTGTAGTAGGTTATTAGTTTTAAACCAGGTATATGCTAAAACAGTGAAATCTTTATAGGGTGAACTATCGGGAGCGAGGTCAGGGTAGGACTGAGGCAGTTTTTACGCAGTTCACAGCAATTTCTCAAAATGCTGCAGTATTCAGGCAGTTTGCGGCAATTATCAAAGTACGGCAGAGTTCAGAGCAGTTTGTGGCAATTATCAAAAAAATATGCGTCAGAATTCAGGGTAGTTTGCGGCACTTATCAAAATGCGGAAGAATTCGAAATAAACATGAAGCCAACACCCACCCTCTGACAACTGTAGCGTCCCTCCCCTTCCCTAAGACCCTTGTCCCGCCACGTACTGCTAGTAGCCACAACTCTCCTGAGTTGTGGCGGCTCGTACGTCCTCCGGTCTTCACTCCAGCTCTCTTCGTCTTCTTCGGGTTCTCCAGTCTCGGCGTTCCTCCTCAGCAGCTTCAGGGTCTTCCGGCAATCTCCTTCCGGTGTCTCCTCTGCAGGCGCCTCCAATGGTGTTTCTCCTTCCTTTTCTATCGGCTGCTGTCCTTTTGTGAAAACTCCAGATTGGTCCTGGAGTGGGTCGGTCCCGCCTTCCAAGGAGCGGGGCTTCTCCGTGTCGGTTGTAGAATGCTGTGGGAGGAAGAAAGGATCGCGTGTTAGCGATGGCGAACTTTCACTGGCTTCCTCTTCAGTCTCATAACCTAAAGGGATCCAGTGTATATTCTTACGGTTCTGTATGTGGTTACGGGCGGGGGCGGGGTCATACTCACATCGGGCTTCCGCGCGTCTTTGGTAATTTGCATTCTTTCAACTGTTTAGAGGAGATGCAGCAGTGCTGGATCCAGGATCCACCATTGAGTAAGAAAAGGTAACGATAACACTATTTACCTGCTAAGTGAATTTCCTTTCTTAGGCTAACATTCACTGGTTTCACTTGCAAATTCTTTTAAGTGTGGAGTTTAGAAACTTTAAAATATTCACCTAAAATCATCCGAACAACGAATTCCAATTTATTCACCTGTTATCAGGAGAGAAACCAGTGCTGCATCTTGTAGCCCAGCACTGACCCTGAAAAGTAGTTCTAAGCATACTTACAACTAACTTATAATTCCTTCCATAGGAATCCCCTTCCTCTAAAAAAAAAAAAAAAAAAGAATACATTTAGATTTGCGGGTCAGGCTCTAGGTGATGGGGTGCAGGGCCAAAAAAAGGAAGGGGTGCCACACAATGTAATTTAAAAAATAAAATATCTAAAAATAAATCGTTTTAAAAAAAATTTGTAAATCAGTATCAAAAAATAAATATAAGAATAAATATATTTTAAAATTGTCATTTACAAAACCTTTAAAATTCACTGAAAAAACCATAGGTTTCAGACATGTTATAGTTAGGAATTAGCATTTAAAAAACCTTTGAAATTCACTGAAAAAACCATAGGTTTCAGACACGTTATAGTTAGAAATTAGCATTTAAAAAAACTCAGAAATTCACTGAAAACACAGGTTTCAGGGGTGTTCTAATTAGTTGGACATTTCACTCATACAAAACCATTGAAATTACCCCGTTATAGTTAGTTGTACTAACAATAACTCACGCGCCCGTAATCCACTGCTGATGATGTCATATATTAAATAATTCATGTCATGGTCAGTGACATCACTGATGACATCTCAAATGACATCACTGATATCATCCATGTGACAAACTGATACACCTCATCATACAGTAGCATAACCTTTCAACACTCATTATAAAACATGAAGTACCATATTTGAAAGCATTGACACACCAATAGAAGTTTCTAAAAACCTACTCAGTGATTCCTACATCTACACACACATCTAAACAGTTACCTATAGATTCACTTATACATGCTAACAAAGATCAATAGAACACTATTAAATATACTTATACACCTACATCAACATTACATACCAGCACACATTTTACTCACTTATACAGACATCCTACTCACTTATGCAAGCAATTGATCATACTTATATTTACTAAGCTAAACACTTACACAAACACCACTTTATTTATTCATATAGATAGTAACACATACTTACTGTGGTATAAAATCACTATTACAAGTATACAGATATCCATACGTCACTCATACAATCACTGAGTCTTATATATACTTATTTATATACAACAACTGTCACATACACTGCCTTTTATATTTCTAGTTTGTTGGACATGTATCATTCAGAAATATACTTAATCATCACCACACCCATAAAGAGATTCACTCACCCAAACAACTGTTTCCACATACAGTCTTAACCTCATATACCTACTAAATGAACTATTTACACATCTTTCGACAGTCCGACACGTCACACCCGACCACACACACACACACACACATTCATTCACTATCCCATACAAAAACTCACTTGTGTAATTAATAACTAATATAGACTTTCACATAGCTAGTAACCAACGTATATAGTAGTTTACACAATAAGACATAGAGTGATGCAGGTATTCACACAGTTTAATCACTATCCCATATATTTAGTGAGACACTTTAAATTCGTAATCTAGACAATCCATTACAGTGCTACTAAATTCTCCATCCAGACACTTATACATCCACTCAGTCTTCAATGCAGATTGCTATATATATAATACTTATTTAAATATTGAACTAAACCACATTCACTGAATGATGTCATCTGTGATGTCATCAGTGATGTCATTTGAGATGTCATTAGTGAAGTGATGTCACTGACCATGTCATGAATGATGTCATATTTTACATCATCAGCAGTGGATTGCGGGCGCGCGAGTTATAGTTAGTACAACTAACTATAACGGGGGAATTTCAATGGTTTTGTACGACTGAAATGTCCAACTAACTATAACACCCCTAAAACCTGTGTTTTTTTCAGTGTATATATATATATATGTCCTACTGGCGGTCGCCAATAGGTAGTTATAGTTAGGGCCTAGTTTCCATAGTAAAAGCGTTTTTCTTTTCTCAATTACTTTGGCGCCGGTTGCTGAATCTTCGCGAAATTTTCAAAACTAGTGGCCTGCACTGGTTCACTTCTGTCTTGAAAGTTTCGGGGCGATTCGTCAAGCAGGGGCTGAGAATAAAGGGGGTCCCAAAATGCGTTTTCCCCATGTTCATTTCCATAGGAAACTTTAGACAAAGCTACAACCTGAACTGCTGAACGGAATTGCACTAAATTTGGCAAAAAGTAGGTCTTGGGTCAGAAAGAGCCCTTTTTAGGTCTCCCGCCTAGCGTTGCAGTGGGCAGCACGAGACATTTAGTACCTAAAAATGGGGTTTAGGAGACTGTCCTAGGAATGGCACATTCACTAGTGTGTGCTTTTCCTTTTGTGGCAGGTTATTGGCCTTTGCGTGCGTGTATTTTACAAACCCAGCACTCAATAGGCCAAAGGTGGGAGCATTGCTTCGCCCATGGCCTATTGGTGTCTATTATGCGCACCAAAGGCCATGTGGTTTCAATTATCTTGCCCAGACACGGGCGTGATAATTGAAAACACATGTGGCGCGCGCAACACTCGCGGTCGTGGTTTTTTTTTTTTTTTTTTACAATAGCGATCACGAGCTTTCACTGCTGCTTGTTGTTCTTTATCTCTCCTCCATCCACGTTCGTTTCCCCAACCCCCTTCATTCCTTCTCTCTTTCTTTTGCTGGCATATGTGCCTTTCTCAGTATCCATTCCCTCTCTTACTCATAGTCTCCCTCCCCCAACCCCTTCTCTTGCCCCCCTCACTTTCTCCCCTCCGCGTGCCTCAGCCTCTCTCCTCCCTCATGCTCGGGCTTGTTCGCGGCCCCTGGCTAATTCCTCTCAGACTGAAGCTTCTCAGACACAGTTCGGACCGTGCTCCCACGTCAGCCAGCCCCACGGGCAGGGAATAAAAGGGTGAAAGGGGCGCGGAGCACTCGAGGGAGGAGAGCCTGCCAAAGCACCCAGGGAACAAAACGAAGGGACTTATATGGACGGGTGGCTCAAATGTAGCACTGGACTGCGCAGAGCTTGGAGTATGCAAAGCGACCAGATGATTCCATGCTCGAACCTTATCCTTTTATACATCAACCTGGTGCATCCTGGGAATTGGATTTTTGCTTAATTTTAACTGATCTAACTAGCCTAACACAACTGAAAAGAGGTCTTCTAAAATTAAACCCTAGTTCTGGAACATGGTGTTTCTGGTACATTAGGTAATCAGGTTTTTAGGATTAAAGGAACTTCTCACTTGACTTTACCCATTGGTGCCTCACATTTGGTTCGACTGTTTAAAGGGACGCGGAGACTTCCTTCCCTTACAATTATTAGCCTCTCCACTGAAGGCTTCTCTGATAAAAGAGACAACAAAAGTACCAATTCCATTCCAGAGCTCTCTAGTTTCTCGAGTAGCTCCCCCACACCATGAGTTTAAATTGCGAAATCTTTACCCCGTTGTATCCTCTATAATATCGGGACCACGAGCCCAGAAAGTAGAGCTAAGACCATGACTAGATGAGCGCCTCCTACGTGGACCTGGGGTGCGAGCGCTCTGCACTAGCGATGGTGCGTGCACGCCAACTGAGAGCGCTGAGGGGGAGGGGCGGACACCACAGATCAGCATTATGAGTTCTCAGCACTCTGGTTTTAGGGCTCATGATGCTTTTTGAAAGAACGTTGCGGCATTCCGTCTGATCTAGAGCGGCAAGCGGGGAGCGATCTTGGGATGGAGAGTAAGGAATGGATGGGGACGGGGGTGTTGGTGGTTCTGTATCCTTACATAAGTCAATGAACGTCTGAATTAATGAAGGGGTCCGCCAGCTGCGTCCTCTTTGCCGCATCTCTCCCTGTGGTCGGGTTAGAGACTATATTCTGTGCGCGCATATCCAAAGCTCCTGAGAAGAGTGTCTGTCCCATGCATTTTCTGAAACAAACGAACCATACACAGGGCGATGACCCCTGCTGAAGGCGAATAAACTGTAATGTCTGGCCGAAACTTGGCTGCACTCACAGGGCACGAGACTCAAGATGCTGCTGCACCAATCAAGCTCGCTCTTTTCCATATTCATCCACCCCCCCCCAACTCTGGCTTCCTCATCTCATCTCCATACGAGCCTCCTTTATTCTATACTGATTCCCTCTCTCAGTCTTAACCCTACTATGCCCCCTGTCCGAGGATTGTTCTTGCCTCTCTCCTCTCTTGTGCATCCCAGAGGTACCCTTCTCTCCACTCCCAGTCTAACATTCCTTTCCCCTCGTTTTAATCCCAGCATCGACGCCTCTGCATGTATCCCATGTGTATCTCTCTTCTGTTCATTGTCCAAGGCTGATCTTTGATCTCCCCTCTCTTTTGCCTCAAGCTGACCTCTCGACTCTCTCATCTGTCCCCGCCTGCTCTCTCTATGTGTCTTCTAACCTTGGCTCTCCCCATTCCATTGTCCCAGAGTGACCCCTCTCCTGGCCTCTTTCCCGACAAGCTCATCCCGGTCATACTGTCTTTGTTCCAGTCTATCCGATGATTCCGATATCCTGACCCGCTGTCCCACGCTGACCTCTCTCTTGCCCTATGGCTCCATTGTCCTTTCTCATGTCCTTAGCACCAGGCGTACACCCGCACCCTCTGTGTCCTTGCCTGACATCTCACCTCGCCTTTGCCACAAACGTTGCTCTCTGTCCTTTATCCAAGCTTGGCTTCCCACCTTTCAATTATTCCAGACTTATAGCGCCCTCCTTTGGCAAGGTTCCCGCCCCTCTGATACACTGCACCGCGCACTCCTCGTGTATTTTTAGGTCTCGCGTTCGGGCTCGTGAACAACAAGACTCACCCACACCGTGTCCAGGCATGGGGCGGGTGAGCAACGATCCACTCCCTGGCGCAGGTCGGGAACAACCCTCAATCTGCGGCTTCTCTACTCTGTTCCTCTGCACCAGTCTCTTCGTACCCCTGCTCCTCGCTGCTGTGGTCATTGTCCGTCTGTGTTTAAGCTGTCGCTGGGGTAACCCAGCTGGGTCACCGCTTGTTTTTAGAAGTGAGCGGCTATTGACAGATGTATGTGTGTTGTTATGTAGAGGCGTGAGTGGGTGAATGCGATAATAAATCATTGGTCGAATAAATAGCATAGGAATGTGTATTAAATTACTGCTCTACTGCTCTCCACTGTATAGAATGTCCATGACATCATAGAATACCTGAGTGACTCTCTGGCTCACAGTGTCAGTTGGTCAACTCAGGCTGAGCTGCTTGGAGCTTGCTCCTGGTGGGGTTACAACTGTACTTCCTATCTTCTCCTACTCATCTATCCTAGAAGAGAGCTACAATAAAGGATTATCTAACTATACAGCTGGACTGTTGTATCTTCCTTTACCAGAAGGCACAGTGAAAACCAAAGGCACGGGGTTGGCAAGGCAGAATACGGACGGTTGGAACGAAGCGAATGGGCACAAAATGCCATCGAGGACATACAGAACCTCGCACACAGCTTTGAATTGTAGACCACGGTGTCAGCGTTCAGCAGCTCGGGTTTTCTAAAGGATATGACCCTTACCAGTCTGTGTTCTTTCACAGTTGCAGCTGATACACTGCGCTCTGAACAGATGCCGGGCAGCTTTGCTCTGGCAAGGCTAAGACGTCTCCCGCAGCACACAGGATAGTGAAAGCCTTCTAGGCCGGTGTCTCTCGAACTGCAAACTACATTGTGGGAAGAGAGTGCAGAGCCAACAAGATATTTTTAAGACAAGCTGTCTTTTGGTCCCTAGGTTCAGTGCGGCTGTGTCTAAGGTCTTGGCATTGTGAAGGAAAAAGTGCTTTGCCTCGACTGGGGTAGTAAGCGTATATAAATGCAATTACAATTATCTACACTCTGCCTTTTCTCAGCGGCTCCCGCCTCCGGCAGCAACATAGTTGGCTCTGTTGGAGGCGCCTAACATTGCAAACAGTTGCCCTACCAATGCTGGAGCTAGTCTTCCACATGTGCGTGTACACAATTGCCCCTTCTCTGTCCTTGTCACCTCCTTTCTCCTAGATATCTGGTACACTTCCTGAGAGGCTGGTGACTCTAGACCGCTGACCTCACAGTGGCTAGCATGGCAGCATCGTGTTGATATGACGCTGTGTACGGCGGGTGGGTAAATATCGCTGATTCATGTTCGAAGTTTGACATGACACTTAAAGTAATAGATTTTCCTAAAGCGCGCAAGGGAACAGTGTATATCTTTAGTGGGAAGACATCTTGTAGAAAATTGGAAGGATGTCTCTGAGCAGCAGCACCATGCACAGCCCTTATCGTCTGGAGCACTTTCAAGTTTCTGTAAGGTGCACTTGACATAAGCGTCTAACTGTGACCTTACAGGTCTGCGCGCCATATATTCGTTCCTGTTTGCAACCCTATCATGAGTAGCATTGATCAACTTAAAATAAATAAGCTAATTGTATTGATCAGTTATTGCACCCTCTTTTGCGGTCTGTGTGTAACTTCTTAGAGCCAGGTCTGTGTGTAACCTGCAAGTTTGATCCTAGATTCCCAGTACCTACATACACTTGGCCCTTGTGTCTTAATCCCATAACGTGAGTCCCGTTAATTATGTAAAAGCAACACTCGTTATTTAGAGCAGCGTGGACCTGTTAGACTGCAGCAGGAAAAGCGGTATAAAAACATCACAATTAAGTGATCTTTAAAAAGTACACACTTAAAGAGCAACTTGGGGGTCGATTAGGATTGCGGTGAATCCGCATCCTCCGGGCCGCCGGGAAGCCACCGCCGGCCCGGAGGATGCGGAATCACCGCTGCGGCAAATGAAAAGACCCCCCGCCACATTAGGATGGCTGGGGGGTCATCGGCGGACGGGAAGACCGTCCGCCGCTTTTCCGCCGTGGTCGCCTTCCGACCGTGGAGGAAAAGCTCTTATATGGTGGCGGTGTCTATCAGACACCGCCAGCCATATTAGGATGAGCTACAGGACATGCCTTTCGGAAAGGCATACGGTCTTTTCTTTGGGGGCCCGTTGGAGGCACGACATTTCCCACATGGAAAAAATCCCTTCATATCTTTGAGTTTCCCACTCACTTTCGGTTTTATTGGTGCAAGATGGCTATGCACAATTTTGTCCTTGATGGATCTTAGTTTTCTGAAAGTCATTAGGAGTTTCAGGGGAACATCATTTCCTATTATGGGATCGGTACGGAGGATATGCCAATTTTTTGAGAGAATATTTCTTAAGATATTCGCTTGATCTGAGTAGGTCGTAATCATCCGGAACTTATTACTAATCTCAGATGATTGATCTTTTTTGTTGTTTGTTCTCTCAAATAGTTCTTTTCTGGGTATTCTAGCTACCTTCTTCAAGGTCTTCTCTAATACAGCCTGATCATATCCCCTTGTGCGAAATCTCAAAACACACTCTTCAGCCGCCTTTGCGAAATCAGAGCGGGATTACGCGCTTGGCAGGATATTGACCTTCGCGAAGAAATTCGATGCCCCAAGAGCAGCCATGAAAAAGAAGAAAAATGTAACACCTATTGCTGAACCGGCCACATCAGAATCCAGTGTAACGGATGAAGAGCCATTGGAGGACGAGAGACCTATTACAACCAATGAGAATCGGAAGAATCCTTTTCATCAGGAGTTCGATCTCATCCGCAAAACATGGCTCAGAGGGGGCAAGGTCAAACCGCCAGAGGGCGACGAAGAACCCGAAGAGGGGGCTGGAAGAGGAAGAAGAAAGACAAAGACATACAACACCCGCAAGAAGCAGGGCAACAGATGGTAGATATGAGTGAGAATCTAACCATCATCAATTTGACCAAAGAAACCTTGACCAAGGCAGAAGAAGAAACGCTGCAATTGGGATTGACTTTTTGCCCAAACAATGGGATTGAGTATACTCAGACCCGGATTGACCTCTTCAAATTAATAAGAAAGATCAAGCTACACAAATTCCATAATTTCAAACCAACGACTGGAGAACTCAAGAAAACCTAAAAAAAGACAGGAGTACACCTCACGGATGTGTTAACAATCAGAGACGTAAATGTGGCCAATATGTTGGATAACATGAGGGATGAGCCGTCACAGCCATTATGTGATGTTGGTGAATTTAGAGGAATAGAACAACAATCCCCCGCTACAAGCTTCCGGGCGCCATCACAATTTAACCCACAAATGCCGTATGACGCCATTGACACTTTCTCTGAGACGGTAATACAAGATCTCATGAAACTCAGGACCACACCAACAACTAAAAATAAGAAATCAAAGATGAGAAACAATCTGAGCAAGGGACAATCCATGGCACTTTCTTGTATATCGGAAAAAGAAGGAACCATCATAAAACCCTCAGACAAAGAGGGCAACGTCGTGCTGATGACAAGGGAACAATATTGCCACGAGTCTTTGCGACAATTGGAAAATGTGGAGAATTACTTGAAACGTAATAAAGTGGAATATCAGTCCAGTGTCCAAGCCTATCGTGATTTATTAACTAAATGGCGTAATAAACTCATGTTAGATTCTAATGAATTTTTGTTCCTCCGTAATCCTGAACCGGTGACACCTACATTTTATCAGCTCCCCAAGGTTCACAAAGACGTTGACTGTCCCCCGGGGAGACCGATTGTATCCTCGAAAGGAGGATTGACCGAAAATGTATCAATCTATATTGATTCCTTTCTGTCTGAATTTGTTGTCGATCTAAAGTCGTATGTAAGAGATACCAAGCATTTTTTAGAGCAGCTTGAATTGATTACTTGGGATACCACGTATGTGTTAATAACATTAGACATCACAAGTCTCTATACTTGTATTCATCATACACAAGGGATAGAGGCAGTTAGGTATTTCCTGAATAAAAGACCTACCAAGTACATGGAACACAGTGCCATGTTAATTGAGCTCCTAGAGTTCTGCCTTAGAAACAACATATTCCTATTTGAGAACAAATTATATAGACAGATCTCAGGGACCGCGATGGGAACCTGCTTCGCCCCCAGCTATGCGAACCTATTTGTTGGCTGGTGGGAGAAGCAGGTGGCCCTAACGGGATCTAATACCAAGTGGGCAGAACACATTGTGGTATGGCGTTGATACATCGACGATCTCTTTATAGTGTGGAGGGGCTCCTCCGCACAGGCTGTATCTTTTATCAGGGATCTGAACATCAACAATTTAAATCTAAAATTTACTGCTGATATCAGTACCTCGGAGGTGCACTACCTAGACTTAAGGGTCTTCGTGAACAAGGAGAGGTTAGAGATGGCCTTATACAGAAAACAGACGGCCAGAAATAGCATACTTCATGCTAAAAGTAGCCACCCCCAAAGTTTGATCCGAAGTATACCTTATGGCGAACTTCTCAGATTAAAACGTAATTGTACACAAGACTCTGATTTCGCAAAGGCGGCTGAAGAGTGTGTTTTGAGATTTCGCACAAGGGGATATGATCAGGCTGTATTAGAGAAGACCTTGAAGAAGGTAGCTAGAATACCCAGAAAAAACTATTTGAGAGAACAAACAACAAAAAAGATCAATCATCTGAGATTAGTAATACGTTCCGGATGATTACGACCTACTCAGATCAAGCGAATATCTTAAGAATTATTCTCTCAAAAAATTGGCATATCCTCCGTACTGATCCCATAATAGGAAATGATGTTCCCCTGAAACCCCTAATGACTTTCAGAAAACTAAGATCCATCAAGGACAAAATTGTACATAGCCATCTTGCACCAATAAAACCGAAAGTGAGTGGGACACTCAAAGATATGAAGGGATTTTTTCCATGTGGGAAACAGTAAACGGGTACTCTCATATAGGATCCCTGGAATGTCTAAACTGAAATCTATCAGGGAATTCATCACATGCACAACACCCTATGTTGTTTACTGTCTTATCTGTCCCTGCGGACTCAAATATGTTGGAAGCACCATCAAAAATTTCAAAATGCGTATATTAGAGCATCAGAGAGCTATCACCAATAAAGATTTTGCATATCCGGTAGCCCGACACTTCGCCCAAGTACATCAGAGTAACAGGGAGCTGTTACAATACTTTGGTTTGGACCATGTAGCCCAAAGTCCAAGAGGGGGGGGACAGATTATTGAGCCTTCGTAGACTTGAGTCCCGCTATATTATAGATATGCAGACTAAACACCCATTAGGTCTTAACAGTGGGGAAGAACTTACTGTACATCTAGGGAGATGAAAGTAAACTCATTAAGATGTGTAAAGGAGTTGTGACTGATGACCTGGTTTTCACTTTTGGTAATACTGCTCGTTTATTGGATCTGCTAATGTGAAAAGTATGATTTGCCCTGGATACTGAATATCGTGATCTACTATGAAATGTCAAAATGTATGAATTCTCTATCTAATCTCTTGTATATATATCCTGTGTATCTATATATTTTTTTCCATATTTTTTTCACATTTTTTCACATATTCACGCTACCGTTAATTCTGGGATTACGATCAGGATATGTGATTTTCTGCTGAATAGCCGATACACAGCATTATTTTCTGGAGCAAAGCATTCCATGTGGTATGGCACTAAGAAAAAATGTGATTTTGACTAAGATTTTTAATTTTGGTGCTGGCTGTGGGTGGTATCCACTGAGATGAGTAAAATCACTTGTGTGTTTATGAACTCATTTTAGTGTGCAGCGGGCCTGTAGAGGGCACATAAGTATAGCCGGTGACATGCCGATACACGGCAAGATTTATAAACCTGCACCGGCAGAAGCGGCTTTAATGCTAATATTACATTAAAAAAGGATGGTAGTGTGAATTGCGAACCCACTTCGAAATGGCCGCCAGATTCGCATGTACCTCTGCATTGGCCCCCTGTTAGTCACATCCTGATGACGTGTATATAATGCTGTCAGGCGGTCCGAAATGTAAACACTGACGAAGGACTTTTTGTCCGAAACACGTCTGTCACACTTGTTTGTGGGCTGAATAAATCTTTGGCTATTGACCCCTGGAGTGCGTTTAACGTTTTCTTGAATGGAAGGCGATTGGAGCTATCATTATTGACCGCGAGTATCGGCGCGGGAAACTGCACTCGCCTGTGAGTGCCTCTGGATTACCGATGAGATTCTGGATCTTTGAGATATATATATATATATTCACTGAAAAAACCATAGGTTTCACACCAGTTATAGTTAGGAATTAGCATTTAAAAAACCTATTAAATTCACTGAAAAAACCATAGGTTTCACACCAGTTATAGTTAGGTGGAAATTTTACTCGCATAAAACCATTGAAATTCCCACGTTATAGTTAGTTGGACTCACTATAACTTGGGCGTGCAATGCACTGCTGATGACGTCACATATTACATCACTCATGACATGGTCAGTGACATCACTCATGACATCACTGATGACACCATCCAGTGAATGTGTGTATTTAAAAAAAATTATTGTGTTATCAATGTATATGTAAAAGTTGATGGAAGAATAAATGTTTAAATAAGTGAATTACATGGATGTTTTTAAAAAAAAAATTGATTGGTTAACTCGCTTATTAAGTGTATGTTAGTGAATACATATATTAGTGAGTAATGTTTAAATATTTAAATATATGGATTAGTGTTTCACTTTGTGTACAAGTGGCTGCATGGGTTGGTGAGTAGCTACATGTGTAGGTATATGGGTTATTAGATGTTTTTCTTAGTATCAGTATGAGTGTTTGTATGGTTTGGTGGGGGTATTACTTAGCACATAGATGCATGAGTGACTGACTCTCTGTCTGTATGTGTTTTGAAGACCGCATATGTGCAGGACGGTATGGGTGGATGAGTGTATATATGTGTGTGTTAGTGACTGAATGACTGTCTCACTAGTGTCTTTATCAGTAACTACATATGTTTTAATCTAATATATGTGAATATTGATGTATATGTGTATGTGTAAGTTTCCTTAGAAGTAAGGTGGTAGTGTGTGTATATCTGTATATGCAAAGAAAATGGATGTTCAATAGTTTATTTGCATGTGTGAGTATGTGTGTGAGTAACTTTTGGATGACTGTCGTTGTGTAACAGGATGTATAGGTGTATCACTACATATGATGAGTGAGTATATGTATGAGTGACTATATAAAACTGTTTGTGAATGAGTGGATGTGTATATAGATGGTGGAATTATTTAATTGGTTGTTGTAACTGATATGGGTATCTCCATTTTTTTGAAAATGTTAGTTTCTATTTTTGAATGTGTGTTTCAAGGGTTACATTACAGTGAAAGGAGGTCTGTCACTCTGTCACAAGGATGGTGTCATCAGTGATGTCATGAGTGATGTCACTGACCATGTCATGAGTGATGTAATATGTGACGTCATCAGCAGTGCATTGCACGTGCAAGTTACAGTGAGTCCAACTAACTATAACGTGGGAATTTCAATGGTTTTATGCGAGTAAAATGTTCAGCTAACTATAACTGGTGTGAAACCTATGTTTTTTTCAGTGAATATATATATATATATATTCACTGAAAAAACCATAGGTTATAGACCATATATAGTTAGGAATTAGCATTTACAAAACCTTGAAAATTCACTGAAAAAACCATAGGTTATAGACCATATATAGTTAGGAATTAGCATTTACAAAACCTTATTTTACTCACACAAAACCATTGAAATTCCATATATAGTTAGTTGCACTAACTATATATCGCGCACCCGCAATCCACTGCTGATGATGTCACATATTACATCATTCATGACATGGTCAGTGACATCACTGATGACATCACTGATGACATCTCAAATGACATCATCTAGTGTCTGTGTGTTTTTGTAAAGTTTAAATATGTTTTACATATTGAAGAATGAGTGGATGTATGGAAGACTGAGTGTGTGTGTGGCTGGCTGGGAGGTGTGTGACTCTGTGCATATCAATGTGTACTTGTATCAGTGATTGTATAAGAGAGTAAGTATGTGTTAGTATATGTGTGAAAAAGTATGGTGTTCTGTGTTTAACTGTATAGATGAGGAAATCGAAGTGTGATTGATTCTTCACAGGACTGACTAGGTGTATGAGTGCATATGATAGTGTTGTAATAATGAGTGACTGTATGTATGAGTGATTGTATGGGTGAATGCGTGAATGTGTGTGTAGACGTAGGAATCAGTGAGTGCGTATGTAGTAACTGGTATTGGTGTGTCATGATGTCATCAGTGATGTCATTTGAGATGTCATCAGTGATGTCATTTGAGGTGTCATCAGTGATGTCATCAGTGATGTCACTGAAGTATGGTGTTCTGTGTTTAACTGTATAGATGAGGAAATGGAAGTGTGATTGATTCTTTACAGGACTGACTAGGTGTGTGAGTAACTCCATGGATGAGTGGCAGTGTGTGAGTGTCTGCATAGGTGTATGAGTGCATATGATAGTGTTGTAATAATGAGTGACTGTATGTATGAGTGATTGTATGGGTGAATGAGTGAATGTGTGTGTAGACGTAGGAATCAGTGAGTGCGTATGTAGTAACTGGTATTGGTGTGTCATGATGTCATCAGTGATGTCATTTGAGATGTCATCAGTGATGTCATTTGAGATGTCATCAGTGATGTCATCAGTGATGTCACTGACCATGTCATGAATGATGTAATATGTGACATCATCAGCAGTGGATTGCGGGTGCGCGATATATAGTTAGTGCAACTAACTATATATGGAATTTCAATGGTTTTGTGTGAGTAAAATAAGGTTTTGTAAATGCTAATTCCTAACTATATATGGTCTATAACCTATGGTTTTTTCAGTGAATTTTCAAGGTTTTGTAAATGCTAATTCCTAACTATATATGGTCTATAACCTATGGTTTTTTCAGTGAATTTCATTGTTTTTTTAACAGCTAATATCTGTAGCTGTAAAATGTATTCTTCTTTAAATCCAAAAATATATTTTATATGTTTATGAATAATTTTTTTTTTAAATATTTTTTTTTCTTCGTTCCCGCTTCGCGAATCGGGAAGCTTCCCGTTAGCTGACCTTGATGCCGCGAAATAGACCGCGAGCCGGTAAACGTTTCTTTACCGCAACTGCCGCGTTAGAAAACAACATCGTGACGCCTCCCGTCCGCATGACGTTTCACGTTGTCGCGTGATACGTCATATGACGTGCTACGTTAGCGAACTGGTACGCGAAGCGAGTCGCAAAGCGCAGGTTTCTGGAAGCAAACCGGGAGGCCCTGCAAAGCGCTTAACGTAAACACAGCAGGTCATGTGACTTGGTAATAACACTTTTCATTGGTTCATTTCACTTTTGGTTTCCTAATGATGTAAGACTAGGTCATATAATCTAAAATGAACACTTTTCATTGGTTGAGAACTCTTGTTTTTCCCAAATGATGAAAATCCCTCCTTCTTTCCTCACTCTGACTTTCATCATTGTGAGAGAAAGACCCTTTGTGATCACTGAGCAATGGCTTCTTTAGTAGCTTCAGCTGGTGCTTCCCCACCACCTCCACCACATCCAAGGAAGAGTGGACCACCTGCTCAAGTTATAATTCAACAAGAAGAGGAAGAAGAGGAACAGAACGACGAGCACGAAGAGAGGCAGTTTTTGCCTGAGGAGCCCAGGACGTCTCACCGGAAAGAAAACTTCATTTGGCAATTTTTTTTAATTCCCAAAGGTCAGAAAAAAGTAAATGCAAGATACGTAACTTGCCTTATATGTCAAGATAGACTGTCCAGAGGAACCGAGAAAAAATACAGTTTCGGAAACTACACAATGCATCGCCATATGACTAGGTGGCATCCTAACAACTACAGTGCTGCACAGTTTCGGAACGACCTAGGTAATCTCCCTATTATGGCCAGAAGATCTGTTGTACCGGAAGTAACGGGACCAGAGGGCAGGGAGATGGTGCCAAATATACAAATGAGATTTGGTGAAGTAAAACACATCTGCGTATTTTGCGATGGATTCATTTGCTACGGAGAAAGAAGCATCACTCTGATCAACAGAGCTATTGACTATCATATGCAAGTTTGTACGAAACGCCCAAAATAATAAATACTTTTTTTTGTTTTGTTGCTCCTGTTGAGCCCTTTACAATGAATCGTTTTCATTGCCCCCTCCAAGAAAAACCCCAAAAAATATAAAACTGTTCAGAAAAATTCAAAAAAAGTAAAAAAATGTTCCGAAAAATAATAAAAAAAATATAAAACAACAAAAACAATAAAAAAAAAGTTATTTTCAGAACTACCTCCCCGTTATTAAAAAATTGGTACAATATTTGGAACTGTGCCAACCTCTATTTCTCTTAGTTAGCTTCCCAGTTCGCTCGCCGGTACGCGAACCGGAAGCGAACCAAAAACAGTAAGTATAAGGGAAGGAAACAGACACTTATGTTAAAAGAAAGACAGCTATAGGGGAGTAAACTAGAGATACTATTACCCGTAATCCACTGCTGATGATGTCACATATTACATCATTCATGACATGCTCAGTGACATCATCAGCAGAGGATTGCGGGTTTTTTGGCAACGTGCCTTATCCACGGTTTAATAACGTTGCCTTTTGCTTTATATAAGTTTTCAAATTGTATGAAATATATACCAATAGGTCGTTATGAACCTTTAGGTAGTGCTTTTCTTCATGAGGTCTGGTCGCTTCCATACACATACAGATGTTTCAAAGATGATCAAGAAGTTTATCTGAATGGAGAGGAATGCACTGAGACGCCAGATCATTCACTAATGTGTAGGCACATACAGTTACACGGTTCATGCAACAAACACCGACCAAATATGGCTTGCGTGTTGCAAGGCACGCCAGTTCCTGCTATCATCCCCACGTTCAAGTTGTTGGAAAATGGTAGTTATTTGATGCTCAATAATGAAGATTGTTCTGGGTTAATTAAAAGTATTCCTTTTATCGTAACAGTAAGTGAACGGGTTATTTGCTGCAGAAATGTTCTATTTCCTCCCACACATGAACATAGGGAGTTTTCAATCTCGCCACAAATACCAACCTTGGGAGCAGATTTCAACGGCATGGCAAGAATAAGAGCTCTTTTGTCTCAGAGAGAGGTGGCCTTGAGTTCGGCCCGTGAAACTTTCGTGCTTCACATAGCGAACACCCGTACAGAGGTGCAGACCCTTTTCAATTCAGATTTGCCTTTCCATTTCAGCAAGATGGTTCGGACTATCTTTAACGCATCCTCCACAAAGGCCCTGGCGCACTTTTTTAAAGTTGTTACCAGTGGTCTCGTGACTTCATTTGAGAAAATCTTTGGAGTCATCCCTGCTTTCTTTCATTCTATTTTTTCCACTCTGCTTCGTGGATTGCCATTTTTACTTGCATTACCAGCGGACGCTCTTGTGCTTTTTTACATTTTTAAATATGGATGTCCCTCCTATGCAACCTCCCGCCCTGCAGCTGCTGACACTGTTCCGCAATCGCATGCTAGAATATTATGGCACAATGCCGTTGGCGATATTAAGCACGGCATATGGATTATCTTTTCGATTCTCCTACTTCACCTGTGTCCAGCCTGTATTTCACTGCCTGACCTGTGATTTCGATTGGGCCATTGATTTGTGTCTCTGCGGACCGGTTTCTCCTGACGTCGACTTTAATCAGCTGATGACTCCTATCATTACTCACGAGTTGGTTTGTCCTGGCGAAAGGATTATGGCTGTGGCATTGATGCATGGACTAATTGGTCCCTGGAATTTACTGGCGGCAACACAGTCTTTCTTGGAACAGAGCTTTCTTGAAAACCCACCGAGCTGTCCTCTGATGGTGATAGAGGATCCGGTGCTGGGAGAGCACGTATGTTCTTTTCCGCTTTTAAATTGGATGGCTGAACTGTTTTCGGATGAAGACGGTGACTTCCTATTGGAGGCTGTTGCAGCTTATTTTGCATACACAGTTATGTCATAGACCTTTTTCATGTTTGATATGCTGAGTACTAGCATTTCATTGACAATTCATTGACTTATTTGTCAAGTTTTTATTATTTACCTTGCCTATTGGCTTAAGACTCGATAAAGTACTTGGCTGTTTTATTTTTCTTTAGCATTAAATTTTCCTAGTTTTTAATGCTTTACCTTGCGGACCGTCCACATATAAACTTGCAATCTGCTCTCATGAGATGGCACTTCTATTATCTTATTCAGTTCGTTTCCGGATCATGGGGAGGTGTCATCTAGGTCCTGGATATCTTTACACCGTGTTAAGTTAGCATGGGCTCATTACCGGTTTAAACGCCATTTTTCCTTTTTTGCAACTTCTGCACACGACACTTAGTTGTTGCTTTAGCTTTCAACCTAGTAGTTCATCGTGGTTTACATGAGAATAATATGTTATTGCTCTACTATCTGCTTTGCTTGTTAAACTATATCTGTACAGCGAGTGCTAAAGTTTCAAGAACAACACGATACAGAATTGTTATGAGGTCTGATCTCCACGACTTCATACTCATAACATAAGTGCAACTTCTGCCAATTCTGGGCATGAGGCGGGTTTTATATTGCTTTGCCGAACACACATACACAACACTTGATGCGGTTCACATGAAGAGAGAGCTGGTGTATGCTGATGTGATTCCTTCAAATCTAAGACACTAAAGTATGGGCACGCCCTAAACCAACACAAAGAGACCTTCTTAGCAAATAATATAATATGTGTATTAGGGAGGGTGAGATATAAGCAGCCGCGGGCCGTGGAGGGAGTTACGGTGAGGCAGGGAGGCGGGGAGGGGGAGAAGCAGGGTGGAGCCCTCTCCACCCTGCCCCTCCGCCTCCCTGCCCCACCGTAACTCCCTCCACGGCCCGCGGCTGCTTATAAGTGTTGCTAACTCTTATTCATTTACAGCATGTTAACATACTGTCACCATTCGCTTTTTATGTACTAGTAACTATGCTGGTAATTTTGCTACTGATAATATGTGTACTTGTATTATCTAAGATACTACGCCTGAGAAGACGGCATTAGTAAATAAACATTTCAAATACACATGTGTTCTTCTTAACTCCATGTTCTGGTTTCTAAGAAATATATAACGACCGACTGTTCATGAGTTCCACGTATCCTGAGGTACTATAAGTTCATATTCTGGATTGTCTAAACATTGAGAGTTTGTTATATCCAATGTGACACTGTACCTAGCTTGCTAAGGGGTTTTTGATTACTAAGGTGAGTTTTGGGACACCCTAATTCGCCGAGGTTCCAATCCTCTGTCCACAGTTCTGTGTGAGAACAGAAACCCTGCGACAGGGGCACCCCCGACCCTTGCTGGAGCTTCATCACACTTGCGATACAACTCCAGCAATGCGCCACCTTTACGGCACAGATACATCACGCATCTGTGCTGTTTTTGCCCCATAATGCGCCGCATTGTAAATGCAGCACACCATAGGTGACGGAACAGCGGCACAGAATGACTAACAAATCCCTGGTGATGCGCCAGTCATCATAAATCTATCCCTATCCTTCTTATCTTGTTAGAGATGAACCGCCATATGTATCATCAAAGTTTTTTGCATTTCCTAAATAGCGAACTTTAAGGAATAAATAGCGATTCTTTACCATTCCTAGTTTGCGATGAGCTATTTGCTAATTACAATTTCCATAGGGGGGTTGGACTCACTTTTAGCTCGAACGGCTGAATGGATTTCCACGAAACTTGGCAAAATTGTAGGGACTGGTAGCCCGATGTGCCTTTGCTATGTCTCAAGATATATGCTCCAGTGGTTTTTACGAAAATTAACTTTGAAAAATATATATTGGGCTACATTGGCCTATATATATGTTGGAGCCCAAATGTAGCCCAATGTAGCCCAATGAAGCCCAATGAAGCCCAATGTAGCCCAATGTAGCCCAAAGATGGCCGCCAGAGACGAAAAAAAACAAATGTAGCCCAAATATCAGCCAGATGTAGCCCAACTATAGCCCAGTGACAGAATGACCAATTAACTTCGCAAACCTCCGTTACGCGAAGCGGAGCGCTGTTACAGATATATATCTTTTTTTGAACGTTAATTTCTCAAAATCCACTGGAGCACATATATTGAGACCTAGCAAAGGCACATCGGGCTACCAGTCCCTAATATTTTACCAAGTTTCGTGCAAATCCATTCAGCCGTTTTATTATTATTATTTTTTTTTTTTGCCCCGCGGGGCCCTTTTAAAACCTCCACATCAAACCTAGGGGGTCAGCGAGGATCTACTATTCCCCATTATGGTCATTTGCCCCTTCGCTTTCGCCTCCTCTTGTCTCTCGATCCTACCGAGAGACAAGATGGCGGCCGCTACGGACTGTTTGGAATGTTGACAGATGCCGGAGAACCAATCAGCTTCGCTTCACAAAGCTCCGTTGCGCGAAAAGTACGCGTCCTGGAGCGCTGCCCGGTCCGCTGTTACAGATATATATCTTTTTTTAAACGTTAATTTCTCAAAATCCACTGTAGCACATATATTGAGACCTACAAAAGGCACATCGGGCTACCAGTCCCTACAATTTTGCCAAGTTTCGTGCAAATCCATTCAGCCGTTCGGGCTAAAAGTGAGGCCAACCGCCCTATGGAAAACTCAATGTTAAAAACACGTTTTGGGACCCCCCTTTTTTCTCGGCCCCCCCTTGACGAACCCCCCCCCCAAATTTTCAAGGGCTGCTCAGAAACAAAATGTGCCATTTTCCTGAAAATTTCAGCCAATTCCGTCCACAAACGCCAAAGTTATTAGACATAGAATTTTCAAAAATCCCATAGAGAAAAAATCCTAACTATATATACCTACTGGCGACCGCCAGTAGGTAATATATATATATATATATATATATTCTATGTACCCTATCTGTACCTGATGGTGATGGCCCTAGAGTATTGATACTCAAGTGCGACCCTAGGGCCGCATAAGGCCCCCTGGTCAACAGGACCACTGGGCTGCTGTTTACTCGACTCAGCACTAACAATAAGAAGATGTTAAATAGACATACAAGCATTTATTTCAAGATTAGTCGGTGTTTAAGAAAGAAAGTAACTAGGGAATCCTGTGCTTAAACACCATCATTTTTAAAGACATCTTGCAGCAAAAGTGTAAAAAGGAGTCTCTTCAAAATTCAAAAAGTGTATTTAACATGCAAAACCTTTTCACCTTAGTACAACTGATTATATCAGTGCATTGAGAAATATTTTAAAAGTGATAGTTTTCAAACACAAATTTAGAAACATTAATCCTCCCCCATCCCCCCACCCTGACAACAACATCAATAATGATCTAAAGAGGGAAGTCCACTCTTTGGGTGGCCTGGGTTCCTATTATACATGAACAACATTATAGTTTATTAAATCAAACACAGGAGAAGGTTTTGTAGAGCGCATACCCTGTTATCATGTATTTCTAGTTCAACTTATATGTGATAATGAAGAAAAAGGAGGAAAAGTGAAATTAAACAATTGCCTAGGATCACACAATTTAGTAACGTGGGAAAGCTGGGATTAATTCCAGGTTTTCTGGTTTCACATTGTTCATTTCAGCCACTTGATGTATATCCTTTGCCTCACTTACACCCACCTTGCCACCTCTCCCCCCCAACCATCTCGCTCCGAACGCCACCCTGCTGGCATCAATAAGACCCTCGGACACATCATAGACCAAACTTTTTGGCCCCTAGGAAAAAGTTTGTGAGTACCCAAGGTCTAGAGTAAGAAACCAAACTATACCATGGCTGCTATATGCAGATAATATTGTAATATTATATCATACCTGAAAGGGCCTTAAAAACGCCTGGATGTTCTCTAGGGTTATGCCACTGGACTTTTTAAAGATAAAGCGATAAAAAGTAACATTTTAATTTTTAAGGGTAAAATACCTCAAAAGCAAAGAAAATATTAATTGTGTCTTGTGATCAAACTCATTGACATCATACAAACATGCCTATTTATGGAAAATATTCTCTTATACAAAAATTGACACACGCAAAGGATCTTTATCACTCTATTGTCACTATCTTGATTGAAAGTGCCATCATGTCCCATGTATGCAAACAGAAACCATTTTTGTGGAAACTGGGCATTTTTTAATATTACTGAGGGTAAAATTTTGTACAGGCTGTGTAATCTGAATACCACAGCTGCCTAAAACACTTCTATTAGAGCTTGGCTTGAATAACACCTCTGCGCAGAGTCTAGCTGCAGCGGTACGCTGAGGGTATTGATTACTTCAGTTTGAAGGGAATTCTTAGCATAAACTACTATGCTTAAAAATATGTACTCATAACAGAGAAGATAGCTAATTACGCCGAAATCTTTTCTGTGCTTTGGAATTGTTCAAGATCCAGCTGGATGAATTAGAGTCCATGACACATGCGCAGTTAAAATGTCCACGTTAAAACGATTTCTCCCTTAGTTACTAAAAAATAGATGAGTGCTGCTTTAATAGAGATACATTTATTATTATTATTTCTTCATCCATTGAGCGAATCCCAAAGCCTTATCTGATTTGAAATTTAGAATATGGGGTCTGTCGTTTTTTAGGTCTCGCCTGGCGTTGGAGCGCGCATGCGCTCCTCGTCTGCGAGAGATATTGTAAAAACAAGATTTCCAAAAGGGACTCTAAGGCCCGCCCCTCATTTCCATTGGGTAGTGTCAGCGTTTATGGTAAACGCTGACTTCCCATTGAAAAGGAGGGTTTTTGGTTGCCGCCCTGTCCATTTTTGGACGGCCCCTCCGGACGCCATCGCCTGCTTTGCGGCTGTCGGGAAGACTTTCCTTATCAGCTTGTTTATATTTAACAAGCTGATAAGAAATGTCTTCACGAGAGCCGGGCGGTGCACGGGCATTAACCTTTTCCGAGCACTTCCCCCTACTCTCCCACTCGCCTCCATCATATCAGAGTGTCAGCTGCTGACTTCCTCCCTCCCCGGTTTCTTCCTCTTCACTTTGCCTGGCGCGATCCACATATAAAATACGATTACAAGGACTTCTGTAATGGGCGCCCACCCCGTTTCTCTCTCTGCATTGCGGTCTCTTCTCCGCCACTTTCTCTCCTCGTCTCTCCTTCCCTTCTCATTCTACATCCATCAACTCCTTCATGCTCACTCTGGACCTCTCTACTGTCCACCTTCCCCAGTCTGTCTCCTTGCCCATCACCTCCTCTCCCCTCTCAGACTTTCCCATCCTTTTCTTTCCCTTCAAGTCTTCACTCCCGATTTGTCTCCGCTCCTCGTACCCTCCACCCGGCACTTTACAGGACACGCCCCCCGCTCTACCCTCCTCGCAGCCCCCTGCCCTCTCCCCTTCTCTAGTGCTTGCCCTCTGCACTCACTCTTTGCTGAATCCTTTTAGGTGCATTTGGAAACTTTGAACAGCAGTTTTTTGAGGGCATGCAGTGGCGGTGGGGCGGAGAGGGGGTGCTGCTGAGGCAACATACCCACACAGATAAAGCGCCTCTATAATGTTTGGAGCTTAAACTGTTAGGGCAGCGGAAGGAGGGGGTATCCTCATGGGGGAGGGAGGGCGGAGGTTATGCTCTTCTCCAACTTTGCCTTTATATAGCGCCCAAAAGCCAATCAGACGCTTCTTGACAAACACAAAGAGCCGGTAACCAGTTTCATCACACATTTATCTGGGGCGAAGACCAAGTTCTGAAGTAACTAAAGGCAGTCTAGGCGCTATAGAAAACGCCACTAATAAATATGGGAACACGACGGGCACAATTCTGAATAACAGAATGACAAAGGAGTAAAAAAACTTCCAGGACCGGACCTAAGTGCAAAGAAATGAAAAAGAACTGGGAGAACTAACCACAGCTGAGAGATGCTCATTAGTAACACTGCATCAAGGAATACTTATTTTCTTTTTTTTTCCACTTTAATGAGCGAGGCGCCGTCTTCACGGACACCACGATATGCAAAGCAATAGGTGTTGCTTTTGGTATTATAAATAGTAATGGCCTGACCTGTCCTTGGTCTGAGACGGTCGCTCCACTCGTCGCGCGGCTCCCCCTGAGTGTGCCCGGCCTCCCTGTCTGCCTCCGCCGCTGCCCCTGTGGCATAGGTTTCTTTTTTTGTGTACTTTTCCTGCCCCCTTTGCCTGCATCTTGCCTGCTTTTCTTTCTGTTTCTGTGCCCTGTGACTGTTCGTCTTTTCTCGCCCTTCGGGACCGCTTTCCCGCTTCATACCCCTCCCTGCCGCTGCTCCCCTGCGGCCCCGCCCCCCTTTTTCCTTCTGTATCCTATCCCCTTCCCTGCGCCACCCCGCTCCCGCCTCCCAGCTGCTCCTCCCTCCCACCGGCTATGTAGGGTCTGTCCACACGACGGTGAGCTGTGACCTGACCTGACCTTGGTCTGAGAAGGTCGCTCCACTCGTCGCGCGGCTCGCCCTGAGTGCGCCCGGCCTCCTGCCTGCCTCCGCGTCTTCGCCGCTGCCCCTGTGGCATAGGTTTCTTTTTTGTGCACTTTTCCTGCTCCCTGTGCCTGCATCTTGCCTGCTTTTGTTTCTATTTTTGTGCCCTGTGACTGTTCGTCTTTTCTCGCCCCTCGGCGCCGCTTTCCCGCTTCGGACCCCTCCCCGCTCCCTGCCAATGCTCCCCTGCGGCCCCGCCCCCCTTTTTCCTTCTGTATCCTATCCCCTTCCCTGCGCCACCCCGCTCCCGCCTCCCACCTGCTCCTCCCTCCCTCCCTCTTCGCCATTTATGGCGGAACCCGCGGTCACGCGCAGCGGGCACGCCGACTGCGCAACGAAGGCAAGCCCGTCTGTGCCCGTCCGCGCCTGGACCGCGCCCAGCGCCAGGACCCCTGGTCCTCCACGATGCCAGCCCACACGACGGACCTACGACGCCGCCACCCTCCACGCACTCAATGCCGGCCGGAACCCCGCCTGCTACCAAGCCTCCCCGAAACGCACCCACGGACCCTTCACCTGCCAAGCCTGCAAATTCACCTGCCTCCGAACCTGCACGCACCCGCCAAGCCGAACACCAGCAACAACCACCTCAAGTGCATCCTGCTAAACACCCGCTCCGTCCACAGACACGCCGTCGAACTCTGGAACCTCCTCGACACAACATCACCAGACATCGCCTTCCTCACAGAAACATGGATGAACGCCTCCTCAGCCCCCGACATCGCCATAGCCATCCCGGAGGGCTACAAGATCACCCGGAGGGAACGCGTCAACCAAACCGGAGGAGGCATCGCCATCGTCCACAGAAACACCATCCGCATCACGACCAACTCAGACGACACCCTCACCGCCGCCAAGCACCTTCACTTCCAGATTCACACCGACCCCAAGACCACCCTCAGAGGCACCCTCATCTACAGACCCCCGGGACCACGCACACAATTCAGCGAAACCATCGCAGATTTCGTCAGTCCACACGCCCTCACCTCCTCAGACTACATCCTCCTAGTAGATCTCAACTTCCACCTAGAGAACAACAAGGACTGCAACACCACCGCGCGTCCACTTCAACTTCAGGAGAATCACGACCCACCACCACCCGCAACAGGTTCCCCGCAGAAGCTGGAGCAAGATAACTGCCGACCAGCTCACCACCACCCTCAGCCAGAACCCGCCCACCAACACAACGGACCCCAACGAAGCAGCCCGCAACCTCACACAGAGGCTCACCTACTGCTCCGACGAACTCGCACCACTGAAGAATCCTCCCAGCAGACCCGGCAGCAGGAAAGCCTTGTGGTTTACCAACGACCTCAAAAACTCCAAGAAAACCTGCCGCACCCTCGAGAAAGCCTGGCGCCACGACCAGACAGCAGAAAACATGACAACCCTCAAGAACGCCACCCACAAACACCACCAGCTGATCTGCACCACCAAGAAGACAACATTCAAAGAACGACTGGACAACAACACCCACAACAGCAAGGAATTCTTCAGCATTGTCAAAGAGCTCTCCAACCCCAGCGCCTGCAACAACGATATCACACCCTCGCAAGACCTCTGCGACTCACTCGCCTCGTTCTTTCACCGCAAGATCGCCGACATACACAACAGCTTCGGCGTGCCGACCACGCACCCAACGACCGAACCAACGCCCCCCACCACCACCCTCAGCACCTGGACCCATGTCAGCACCGAAGACACAACCCGCCTGATGAACACCATCCACTCCGGCTCCCCTACCGACCCCTGCCCACACCACATCTTCAACAAAGCCGACTCCATCATCGCACCCCAACTCCGGAACATCATCAACAGCTCCTTCGCATCCGCACCTTCCCGGAGAGCTGGAAACATGCCGAGCTGAGCGCCCTCCTGAAGAAACCCACCACGGACCTCAAGAACTTCCGCCCCATCTTGCTCCTCCCCTTTCCAGCCAAAGTCATCGAGAAGACCGTCAACAGACAACTCTCCGCCTTCCTCGAGACCAACGGATCTCTCGACCCCTCACAGACCGGCTTCTGAGCAAATCACAGCACGAGACCGCCCTCATCGCAGCCACCGACGACATCAGGTCCCTGCTCGACAACGGGGAAACTGCTGCCTTCATCCTCCTGGACCTCTCAGCAGCCTTCGACACCGTATGCCAACGCACCCTGATACAGCGCCTCAGCAACACCGGAATCCAAGGAGCGGCACTGGAGTGGATCATCTCGTTCCTGGCCGGAAGAACCCAGAGAGTCCGCCTCCCCCCGTTCCGATCCGCGGCCACCGAAGTCATCTGCAGTGTTCCGCAAGTAGCCTCACTCAGCCCCACCCTCTTGTTATGTTATGTTATGTTATCCGGATTTATAAAGCGCACAGATGCCCCAGCAAAGGGGCGTCCTGGCGCTAGACAGAACAAAACCGGACAAAAGGTGGAAAACACAACACAGCAGCAGAACTAAGGGCCTAGGGGAAAAAGAAAGGTTTTAACCGCCTTCCTAAACACAAGAAGCTTCAACGTCTACATGAGCCCTCTCGCAGCCATCGCTCGCCAACACAACCTCAACATCATCTCCTACGCCGACGACACCCAGTTGATCCTCTCCCTCACTAACGACCCCGCCACCTCCAAAGCCAGCCTCCAGGAAGGAATGAAAGACGTCACGGAATGGATGAAGATCCGCCGTCTGAAACTGAACTCCGTCAAGACGGAAGTCCTCATCCTCGGACCATCCCCTTCTGCCTGGGCCGACTCCTGGTGGCCCCCTGCCCTGGGCACCGCACCCAAGCCAACGGACCACGCACGCAACCTGGGGTTCATCCTGGACTCCTCCCTCACGATGACCAAGCAAGTCAACGCCATCTCGTCCTCCTGCTTCAACACCCTGCGCATGCTCCGAAAGATCTTCCGATGGATCCCCACCGAAACCAGGAAGACGGTCACCCAGGCCCTCGTCACCAGCCATCTGGACTACGGGAACACCCTCTACGCTGGCACCACTGCCAAAATCCAGAAAAGACTCCAGCGCATACAGAACGAACGCCTCAGCACGACTCATCCTGGACATCCCTCGCCACAGCCACATCTCTGCCCACCTGAAAGACCTGCACTGGCTCCCCGTCAGCAAGAGGATCACGTTCAGACTCCTCACCCACGCACACAAGGCTCTCCACGACACGGGCCCGAAGTACCTCAACAGCCGCCTCACATTCTACACACCCACCCGCCAGCTCCGATCCGCCAGCCTCGCCCTCGCCTCCGTCCCACATACTCGCAAATCCACCGTCGGAGGAAGATCCTTTTCCCACCTGGCGGCCAAGACATGGAACTCCCTCCCCACTCACCTTCGGCTGACCCAGGACCATCTCTCCTTCAGGAAACAACTCAAGACCTGGCTGTTCGAGCAGTAACAACCCCCGCCTCCCCCCCTCCCCATCCCCCCTCACCCCCACCCCCTCAGCGCCTTGAGACCCTTGCAGGTGAGTAGCGCGCTTTACAAATCTTGCTGATTGATTGATTGATTGTTTTGGCAAAAAGCATTGCCATTTACAATGCCAATAGCTCCAAAACTTGCAGTTGCAAGCCTATTGCATTGTAAATGCTTGTTTCTATTTTTAAGAACGAATACTCTACCACTAAGGTATTGTACAGGTGCCTGGCCGAAATTGTTCCCCCAGATAATATATGTGAGTTGTGTTACAACAGCGTTCATGATCTTTATCCTGTTATTTTTGTTTGTGCTGCTTTGCTCTTTGAGTCTTCGGTTTCTGAAACCACTTGTTGTTAGATTTGGTGTACAACCAGTAACAAGCATTTACAATGCAATGGTTTTGCCTTTGTTAAAGTTAGAGCTATTGGCATTGCTCTTGACACTCTGAAGCTCCACTCTGAAGCTCCACTCTGAAGCTCCACTCTGAAGCTCCACTCTGAAGCTCCACTCTGCACTCTGAAGCTGCACTCTGAAGCTCCACTCTCCACTCTGAAGCTCCACTCTGAAGCTCCACTCTCCACTCTCCACTCTGAAGCTCCACTCTGAAGCTCCACTCTGAAGCTCCACTCTGAAGCTCCACTCTGAAGCTCCACTCTGAAGCTCCACTCTGAAGCTCCACTCTGAAGCTCCACTCTGAAGCTCCACTCTGAAGCTCCACTCTGAAGCTCCACTCTGAAGCTCCACTCTGCACTCTGAAGCTCCACTCTGCACTCTGAATCTGCACTCTGAAGCTCCACTCTGCACTCTGAAGCTCCACTCTGCACTCTGAAGCTCCACTCTGCAGCTCCACTCTGCACTCTGAAGCTCCACTCTGCACTCTGAAGCTCCACTCTGCACTCTGAAGCTCCACTCTGCACTCTGAAGCTCCACTCTGAAGCTCCACTCTGAAGCTCCACTCTGAAGCTCCACTCTGCACTCTGAAGCTCCACTCTGAAGCTACAATCTGAAGCTCCACTCTGCACTCTGAAGCTCCACTCTGAAGCTCCACTCTGAAGCTCCACTCTGAAGCTCCACTCTGAAGCTCCACTCTGAAGCTCCACTCTGAAGCTCCACTCTGAAGCGCCACTCTGAAGCGCCACTCTGAAGCGCCACTCTGCAGCGCCACTCTGCAGCTCCACTCTGCAGCTCCACTCTGCAGCTCCACTCTGCAGCTCCACTCTGCAGCTCCACTCTGCAGCTCCACTCTGCAGCTCCACTCTGCAGCTCCACTCTGCAGCTCCACTCTGCAGCTCCACTCTGCAGCTCCACTCTGCAGCTGCAGCTCCACTCTGAATCTGCAGCTCCACTCTGAATCTGCAGCTCCACTCTGAATCTGCAGCTCCACTCTGCACTCTGCAGCTCCACTCTGCACTCTGCAGCTCCACTCTGCACTCTGAAGCTCCACTCTGCACTCTGAAGCTCCACTCTGAAGCTCCACTCTGAAGCTCCACTCTGAAGCTCCACTCTGAAGCTCCACTCTGAAGCTCCACTCTGAAGCTCCACTCTGAAGCTCCACTCTGAAGCTCCACTCTGCACTCTGAAGCTCCACTCTGCACTCTGAAGCTCCACTCTGAAGCTCCACTCTGAAGCTCCACTCTGAAGCTCCACTCTGAAGCTCCACTCTGAAGCTCCACTCTGAAGCTCCACTCTGAAGCTCCACTCTGAAGCTCCACTCTGCACTCTGAAGCTCCACTCTGAAGCTCCACTCTCCACTCTGAAGCTCCACTCTCCACTCTGAAGCTCCACTCTCCACTCTGAAGCTCCACTCTGAAGCTCCACTCTGAAGCGCCACTCTGAAGCGCCACTCTGAAGCTCCACTCTGAAGCTCCACTCTGAATCTGCAGCTCCACTCTGAATCAGCAGCTCCACTCTGAATCAGCAGCTCCACTCTGAATCAGCAGCTCCACTCTGAATCAGCAGCTCCACTCTGAATCAGCAGCTCCACTCTGAATCAGCAGCTCCACTCTGAATCAGCAGCTCCACTCTGAATCAGCAGCTCCACTCTGAATCAGCAGCTCCACTCTGAAGCTCCACTCTGAAGCTCCACTCTGAAGCTCCACTCTGAAGCTCCACTCTGAAGCTCCACTCTGAAGCTCCACTCTGAAGCTCCACTCTGCACTCTGAAGCTCCACTCTGCACTCTGAAGCTCCACTCTGCACTCTGAAGCTCCACTCTGCACTCTGAAGCTCCACTCTGAAGCTCCACTCTGAAGCTCCACTCTGAAGCTCCACTCTGAAGCTCCACTCTGAAGCTCCACTCTGAAGCTCCACTCTGAAGCTCCACTCTGAAGCTCCACTCTGAAGCTCCACTCTCCACTCTGAAGCTCCACTCTCCACTCTGAAGCTCCACTCTCCACTCTGAAGCTCCACTCTGAAGCTCCACTCTGAAGCGCCACTCTGAAGCGCCACTCTGAAGCTCCACTCTGAATCTGCAGCTCCACTCTGAATCAGCAGCTCCACTCTGAATCAGCAGCTCCACTCTGAATCAGCAGCTCCACTCTGAATCAGCAGCTCCACTCTGAATCAGCAGCTCCACTCTGAAGCTCCACTCTGAAGCTCCACTCTGAAGCTCCACTCTGAAGCTCCACTCTGAAGCTCCACTCTGAAGCTCCACTCTGAAGCTCCACTCTGAAGCTCCACTCTGAAGCTCCACTCTGAAGCTCCACTCTGCACTCTGAAGCTCCACTCTGCACTCTGAAGCTCCACTCTGCACTCTGAAGCTCCACTCTGCACTCTGAAGCTCCACTCTGCACTCTGAAGCTCCACTCTGCACTCTGAAGCTCCACTCTGAAGCTCCACTCTGCACTCTGAAGCTCCACTCTGAAGCTCCACTCTGCACTCTGAAGCTCCACTCTGAAGCTCCACTCTGCACTCTGAAGCTCCACTCTGCACTCTGAAGCTCCACTCTGCACTCTGAAGCTGCACTCTGAAGCTCCACTCTGCACTCTGAAGCTGCACTCTGAAGCTCCACTCTGCACCTCCACTCTGCAGCTCCACTCTGAAGCTCCACTCTGCACTCTGAAGCTCCACTCTGCACTCTGAAGCTCCACTCTGAAGCTCCACTCTGCACTCTGAAGCTCCACTCTGAAGCTCTACTCTGCACTCTGAAGCTCCACTCTGAAGCTCCACTCTGCACTCTGAAGCTCCACTCTGAAGCTCCACTCTGAAGCTCCACTCTGCACTCTGAAGCTCCACTCTGAAGCTCCACTCTGCACTCTGAAGCTCCACTCTGAAGCCACACTCTGCACTCTGAAGCTCCACTCTGCACTCTGAAGCTCCACTCTGCAGCTCCACTCTGCACTCTGAAGCTCCACTCTGAAGCTCCACTCTGAAGCTCCACTCTGAAGCTCCACTCTGAAGCTCCACTCTGAAGCTCCACTCTGAAGCTCCACTCTGAAGCTCCACTCTGCACTCTGAAGCTCCACTCTGCACTCTGAAGCTCCACTCTGCACTCTGAAGCTCCACTCTGCACTCTGAAGCTCCACTCTGCACTCTGAAGCTCCACTCTGCAGCTCCACTCTGCACTCTGAAGCTCCACTCTGAAGCTCCACTCTGAAGCTCCACTCTGAAGCTCCACTCTGAAGCTCCACTCTGAAGCTCCACTCTGAAGCTCCACTCTGAAGCTCCACTCTGAAGCTCCACTCTGAAGCTCCACTCTGAAGCTCCACTCTGAAGCTCCACTCTGAAGCTCCACTCTGCACTCTGAAGCTCCACTCTGAAGCTCCACTCTGCACTCTGAAGCTCCACTCTGAAGCTCCACTCTGAAGCTCCACTCTGAAGCTCCACTCTGAAGCTCCACTCTGCACTCTGAAGCTCCACTCTGAAGCCACACTCTGCACTCTGAAGCTCCACTCTGAAGCTCCACTCTGAAGCTCCACTCTGAAGCTCCACTCTGAAGCTCCACTCTGAAGCTCCACTCTGAAGCTCCACTCTGCACTCTGAAGCTCCACTCTGCACTCTGAAGCTCCACTCTGCACTCTGAAGCTCCACTCTGCACTCTGAAGCTCCACTCTGCACTCTGAAGCTCCGCTCTGCACTCTGAAGCTCCACTCTGCAGCTCCACTCTGCACTCTGAAGCTCCACTCTGAAGCTCCACTCTGAAGCTCCACTCTGAAGCTCCACTCTGAAGCTCCACTCTGAAGCTCCACTCTGAAGCTCCACTCTGAAGCTCCACTCTGAAGCTCCACTCTGAAGCTCCACTCTGAAGCTCCACTCTGCACTCTGAAGCTCCACTCTGCACTCTGAAGCTCCACTCTGAAGCTCCACTCTGCACTCTGAAGCTCCACTCTGCACTCTGAAGCTCCACTCTGCACTCTGAAGCTCCACTCTGCAGCTCCACTCTGCAGCTCCACTCTGCAGCTCCACTCTGCAGCTCCACTCTGCAGCTCCACTCTGCAGCTCCACTCTGAAGCTCCACTCTGAAGCTCCACTCTGAAGCTCCACTCTGAAGCTCCACTCTGAAGCTCCACTCTGCACTCTGAAGCTCCACTCTGAAGCTCCACTCTGCACTCTGAAGCTCCACTCTGAAGCTCCACTCTGCACTCTGAAGCTCCACTCTGCACTCTGAAGCTCCACTCTGAAGCTCCACTCTGCAGCTCCACTCTGCAGCTCCACTCTGCAGCTCCACTCTGCAGCTCCACTCTGAAGCTCCACTCTGAAGCTCCACTCTGAAGCTCCACTCTGAAGCTCCACTCTGAAGCTCCACTCTGAAGCTCCACTCTGAAGCTCCACTCTGAAGCTCCACTCTGAAGCTCCACTCTGCACTCTGAAGCTCCACTCTGAAGCTCCACTCTGAAGCTCCACTCTGAAGCTCCACTCTGAAGCTCCACTCTGAAGCTCCACTCTGAAGCTCCACTCTGAAGCTCCACTCTGAAGCTCCACTCTGAAGCTCCACTCTGCACTCTGAAGCTCCACTCTGCACTCTGAAGCTCCACTCTGCACTCTGAAGCTCCACTCTGCACTCTGAAGCTCCACTCTCCACTCTGAAGCTCCACTCTGAAGCTCCACTCTGCACTCTGAAGCTCCACTCTGCACTCTGAAGCTCCACTCTGAAGCTCCACTCTGCACTCTGAAGCTCCACTCTGAAGCTCCACTCTGCACTCTGAAGCTCCACTCTGAAGCTCCACTCTGCACTCTGAAGCTCCACTCTGAAGCTCCACTCTGCACTCTGAAGCTCCACTCTGAAGCTCCACTCTGAAGCTCCACTCTGAAGCTCCACTCTGCACTCTGAAGCTCCACTCTGAAGCTCCACTCTGAAGCTCCACTCTGAAGCTCCACTCTGAAGCTCCACTCTGCACTCTGAAGCTCCACTCTGCACTCTGAAGCTCCACTCTGCACTCTGAAGCTCCACTCTGCACTCTGAAGCTCCACTCTGAAGCTCCACTCTGCACTCTGAAGCTCCACTCTGAAGCTCCACTCTGCACTCTGAAGCTCCACTCTGAAGCTCCACTCTGCACTCTGAAGCTCCACTCTGAAGCTCCACTCTGCACTCTGAAGCTCCACTCTGAAGCTCCACTCTGCACTCTGAAGCTGCACTCTGAAGCTCCACTCTGCACTCTGAAGCTGCACTCTGAAGCTCCACTATGCACCTCCACTCTGCAGCTCCACTCTGAAGCTCCACTCTGAAGCTCCACTCTGCACTCTGAAGCTCCACTCTGAAGCTCCACTCTGCACTCTGAAGCTCCACTCTGAAGCTCCACTCTGCACTCTGAAGCTCCACTCTGAAGCTCCACTCTGAAGCTCCACTCTGAAGCTCCACTCTGAAGCTCCACTCTGAAGCTCCACTCTGAAGCTCCACTCTGAAGCTCCACTCTGAAGCTCCACTCTGAAGCTCCACTCTGAAGCTCCACTCTGAAGCTCCACTCTGAAGCGCCACTCTGAAGCGCCACTCTGAAGCGCCACTCTGAAGCGCCACTCTGAAGCTCCACTCTGCAGCTCCACTCTGAAGCTCCACTCTGCAGCTCCACTCTGCAGCTCCACTCTGAATCTGCAGCTCCACTCTGAATCTGCAGCTCCACTCTGAATCTGCAGCTCCACTCTGAAGCTCCACTCTGAAGCTCCACTCTGAAGCTCCACTCTGAAGCTCCACTCTGAAGCTCCACTCTGAAGCTCCACTCTGCACTCTGAAGCTCCACTCTGCACTCTGAAGCTCCACTCTGCACTCTGAAGCTCCACTCTGCACTCTGAAGCTCCACTCTGCAGCTCCACTCTGCACTCTGAAGCTCCACTCTGAAGCTCCACTCTGCACTCTGAAGCTCCACTCTGAAGCTCCACTCTGAAGCTCCACTCTGAAGCTCCACTCTGCACTCTGAAGCTCCACTCTGAAGCTCCACTCTGCACTCTGAAGCTCCACTCTGAAGCTCCACTCTGAAGCTCCACTCTGAAGCTCCACTCTGAAGCTCCACTCTGAAGCTCCACTCTGCACTCTGAAGCTCCACTCTGAAGCTCCACTCTGCACTCTGAAGCTCCACTCTGAAGCTCCACTCTGCACTCTGAAGCTCCACTCTGAAGCTCCACTCTGCACTCTGAAGCTCCACTCTGAAGCCACACTCTGCACTCTGAAGCTCCACTCTGCACTCTGAAGCTCCACTCTGCAGCTCCACTCTGCACTCTGAAGCTCCACTCTGAAGCTCCACTCTGAAGCTCCACTCTGAAGCTCCACTCTGAAGCTCCACTCTGAAGCTCCACTCTGAAGCTCCACTCTGAAGCTCCACTCTGAAGCTCCACTCTGCACTCTGAAGCTCCACTCTGCACTCTGAAGCTCCACTCTGCACTCTGAAGCTCCACTCTGCACTCTGAAGCTCCACTCTGCACTCTGAAGCTCCACTCTGCACTCTGAAGCTCCACTCTGCACTCTGAAGCTCCACTCTGCAGCTCCACTCTGCACTCTGAAGCTCCACTCTGAAGCTCCACTCTGAAGCTCCACTCTGAAGCTCCACTCTGAAGCTCCACTCTGAAGCTCCACTCTGAAGCTCCACTCTGCACTCTGAAGCTCCACTCTGCACTCTGAAGCTCCACTCTGAAGCTCCACTCTGCACTCTGAAGCTCCACTCTGCACTCTGAAGCTCCACTCTGCACTCTGAAGCTCCACTCTGCAGCTCCACTCTGCAGCTCCACTCTGAAGCTCCACTCTGAAGCTCCACTCTGAAGCTCCACTCTGAAGCTCCACTCTGAAGCTCCACTCTGAAGCTCCACTCTGAAGCTCCACTCTGCACTCTGAAGCTCCACTCTGAAGCTCCACTCTGCACTCTGAAGCTCCACTCTGAAGCTCCACTCTGCACTCTGAAGCTCCACTCTGCACTCTGAAGCTCCACTCTGCAGCTCCACTCTGCAGCTCCACTCTGCAGCTCCACTCTGAAGCTCCACTCTGAAGCTCCACTCTGAAGCTCCACTCTGAAGCTCCACTCTGAAGCTCCACTCTGAAGCTCCACTCTGAAGCTCCACTCTGCACTCTGAAGCTCCACTCTGAAGCTCCACTCTGAAGCTCCACTCTGAAGCTCCACTCTGAAGCTCCACTCTGCACTCTGAAGCTCCACTCTGCACTCTGAAGCTCCACTCTGCACTCTGAAGCTCCACTCTGCACTCTGAAGCTCCACTCTGAAGCTCCACTCTGCACTCTGAAGCTCCACTCTGAAGCTCCACTCTGCACTCTGAAGCTCCACTCTGAATCTGCAGCTCCACTCTGAATCTGCAGCTCCACTCTGAATCTGCAGCTCCACTCTGAATCTGCAGCTCCACTCTGAATCTGCAGCTCCACTCTGAATCTGCAGCTCCACTCTGAATCTGCAGCTCCACTCTGAAGCTCCACTCTGCACTCTGAAGCTCCACTCTGCACTCTGAAGCTCCACTCTGCACTCTGAAGCTCCACTCTGCACTCTGAAGCTCCACTCTGCACTCTGAAGCTCCACTCTGCACTCTGAAGCTCCACTCTGAAGCTCCACTCTGCACTCTGAAGCTCCACTCTGAAGCTCCACTCTGCACTCTGAAGCTCCACTCTGAAGCTCCACTCTGCACTCTGAAGCTCCACTCTGAAGCTCCACTCTGAAGCTCCACTCTGAAGCTCCACTCTGAAGCTCCACTCTGCACTCTGAAGCTCCACTCTGCACTCTGAAGCTCCACTCTGAAGCTCCACTCTGCACTCTGAAGCTCCACTCTGAAGCTCCACTCTGAAGCTCCACTCTGCACTCTGAAGCTCCACTCTGCACTCTGAAGCTCCACTCTGCACTCTGAAGCTCCACTCTGCACTCTGAAGCTCCACTCTGAAGCTCCACTCTGCACTCTGAAGCTCCACTCTGAAGCTCCACTCTGCACTCTGAAGCTCCACTCTGAAGCTCCACTCTGCACTCTGAAGCTCCACTCTGAAGCTCCACTCTGCACTCTGAAGCTCCACTCTGAAGCTCCACTCTGCACTCTGAAGCTCCACTCTGAAGCTCCACTCTGCACTCTGAAGCTGCACTCTGAAGCTCCACTCTGCACTCTGAAGCTGCACTCTGAAGCTCCACTCTGCACTCTGAAGCTGCACTCTGAAGCTCCACTCTGCACCTCCACTCTGCAGCTCCACTCTGAAGCTCCACTCTGAAGCTCCACTCTGCACTCTGAAGCTCCACTCTGAAGCTCCACTCTGAAGCTCCACTCTGAAGCTCCACTCTGAAGCTCCACTCTGAAGCGCCACTCTGAAGCGCCACTCTGAAGCGCCACTCTGAAGCGCCACTCTGAAGCGCCACTCTGAAGCGCCACTCTGAAGCTCCACTCTGCAGCTCCACTCTGCAGCTCCACTCTGAAGCTCCACTCTGCAGCTCCACTCTGCAGCTCCACTCTGAATCTGCAGCTCCACTCTGAATCTGCAGCTCCACTCTGAATCTGCAGCTCCACTCTGAATCTGCAGCTCCACTCTGCACTCTGAAGCTCCACTCTGAAGCTCCACTCTGAAGCTCCACTCTGAAGCTCCACTCTGAAGCTCCACTCTGCACTCTGAAGCTCCACTCTGCACTCTGAAGCTCCACTCTGCACTCTGAAGCTCCACTCTGAAGCTCCACTCTGCACTCTGAAGCTCCACTCTGAAGCTCCACTCTGCACTCTGAAGCTCCACTCTGAAGCTCCACTCTGCACTCTGAAGCTCCACTCTGAAGCTCCACTCTGCACTCTGAAGCTCCACTCTGAAGCTCCACTCTGCACTCTGAAGCTCCACTCTGAAGCTCCACTCTGCACTCTGAAGCTCCACTCTGAAGCTCCACTCTGCACTCTGAAGCTCCACTCTGAAGCTCCACTCTGAAGCTCCACTCTGAAGCTCCACTCTGAAGCTCCACTCTGAAGCTCCACTCTGAAGCTCCACTCTGAAGCTCCACTCTGCACTCTGAAGCTCCACTCTGCTCTCTGAAGCTCCACTCTGCACTCTGAAGCTCCACTCTGCACTCTGAAGCTCCACTCTGAATCTGAAGCTCCACTCTGAATCTGCAGCTCCACTCTGAATCTGCAGCTCCACTCTGAATCTGCAGCTCCACTCTGCACTCTGAAGCTCCACTCTGAAGCTCCACTCTGAAGCTCCACTCTGAAGCTCCACTCTGAAGCTCCACTCTGAAGCTCCACTCTGAAGCTCCACTCTGAAGCTCCACTCTGAAGCTCCACTCTGAAGCTCCACTCTGCACTCTGAAGCTCCACTCTGAAGCTCCACTCTGCACTCTGAAGCTCCACTCTGCACTCTGAAGCTCCACTCTGCACTCTGAAGCTCCACTCTGCACTCTGAAGCTCCACTCTGCACTCTGAAGCTCCACTCTGAAGCTCCACTCTGCACTCTGAAGCTCCACTCTGAAGCTCCACTCTGCACTCTGAAGCTCCACTCTGAAGCTCCACTCTGCACTCTGAAGCTCCACTCTGAAGCTCCACTCTGCACGCTGAAGCTCCACTCTGCACTCTGAAGCTCCACTCTGAAGCTCCACTCTGCACTCTGAAGCTCCACTCTGAAGCTCCACTCTGCACTCTGAAGCTCCACTCTGAAGCTCCACTCTGAAGCTCCACTCTGAAGCTCCACTCTGCACTCTGAAGCTCCACTCTGAAGCTCCACTCTGAAGCTCCACTCTCCACTCTGAAGCTCCACTCTGAAGCTCCACTCTGCACTCTGAAGCTCCACTCTGAAGCTCCACTCTGCACTCTGAAGCTCCACTCTGCACTCTGAAGCTCCACTCTGAAGCTCCACTCTGCACTCTGAAGCTCCACTCTGCACTCTGAAGCTCCACTCTGAAGCTCCACTCTGCACTCTGAAGCTCCACTCTGAAGCTCCACTCTGCACTCTGAAGCTCCACTCTGAAGCTCCACTCTGCACTCTGAAGCTCCACTCTGAAGCTCCACTCTGCACTCTGAAGCTCCACTCTGCACTCTGAAGCTGCACTCTGAAGCTCCACTCTGCACTCTGAAGCTCCACTCTGCACTCTGAAGCTCCGCTCTGAAGCTCCACTCTGCACTCTGAAGCTCCGCTCTGAAGCTCCACTCTGCACTCTGAAGCTCCGCTCTGAAGCTCCACTCTGCACTCTGAAGCTCCACTCTGAAGCTCCACTCTGCACTCTGAAGCTCCACTCTGCACTCTGAAGCTCCACTCTGAAGCTCCACTCTGCACTCTGAAGCTCCACTCTGAAGCTCCACTCTGAAGCTCCACTCTGAAGCTCCACTCTGAAGCTCCACTCTGAAGCTCCACTCTGCAGCTCCACTCTGAATCTGCAGCTCCACTCTGAATCTGCAGCTCCACTCTGAATCTGCAGCTCCACTCTGCACTCTGAAGCTCCACTCTGAAGCTCCACTCTGAAGCTCCACTCTGAAGCTCCACTCTGAAGCTCCACTCTGAAGCTCCACTCTGCACTCTGAAGCTCCACTCTGCACTCTGAAGCTCCACTCTGCACTCTGAAGCTCCACTCTGCACTCTGAAGCTCCACTCTGAAGCTCCACTCTGCACTCTGAAGCTCCACTCTGAAGCTCCACTCTGCACTCTGAAGCTCCACTCTGAAGCTCCACTCTGCACTCTGAAGCTCCACTCTGAAGCTCCACTCTGCACTCTGAAGCTGCACTCTGAAGCTCCACTCTGCACTCTGAAGCTCCACTCTGCACTCTGAAGCTCCACTCTGCACTCTGAAGCTCCACTCTGCACTCTGAAGCTCCACTCTGCACTCTGCACTCTGAAGCTCCACTCTGAAGCTCCACTCTGAAGCTCCACTCTGCACTCTGAAGCTCCACTCTGAAGCTCCACTCTGCACTCTGAAGCTCCACTCTGAAGCTCCACTCTGCACTCTGAAGCTCCACTCTGAAGCTCCACTCTGCACTCTGAAGCTCCACTCTGAAGCTCCACTCTGCACTCTGAAGCTGCACTCTGAAGCTCCACTCTGCACTCTGAAGCTCCACTCTGCACTCTGCACTCTGAAGCTCCACTCTGAAGCTCCACTCTGAAGCTCCACTCTGCACTCTGAAGCTCCACTCTGCACTCTGAAGCTCCACTCTGAAGCTCCACTCTGAAGCTCCACTCTGAAGCTCCACTCTGAAGCTCCACTCTGAAGCTCCACTCTGAAGCGCCACTCTGAAGCTCCACTCTGAAGCTCCACTCTGCACTCTGAAGCTCCACTCTGAAGCTCCACTCTGCACTCTGAAGCTCCACTCTGAAGCTCCACTCTCCACTCTGAAGCTCCACTCTGAAGCTCCACTCTGAAGCTCCACTCTGAAGCTCCACTCTGAAGCTCCACTCTGAAGCTCCACTCTGCAGCTCCACTCTGAAGCTCCACTCTGAATCTGCAGCTCCACTCTGAATCTGCAGCTCCACTCTGAATCTGCAGCTCCACTCTGAATCTGCAGCTCCACTCTGAATCTGCAGCTCCACTCTGCACTCTGAAGCTCCACTCTGAAGCTCCACTCTGAAGCTCCACTCTGAAGCTCCACTCTGCAGCTCCACTCTGAAGCTCCACTCTGCAGCTCCACTCTGCAGCTCCACTCTGAATCTGCAGCTCCACTCTGAATCTGCAGCTCCACTCTGAATCTGCAGCTCCACTCTGAATCTGCAGCTCCACTCTGAATCTGCAGCTCCACTCTGAATCTGCAGCTCCACTCTGAATCTGCAGCTCCACTCTGCACTCTGAAGCTCCACTCTGAAGCTCCACTCTGAAGCTCCACTCTGAAGCTCCACTCTGAAGCTCCACTCTGAAGCTCCACTCTGAAGCTCCACTCTGCACTCTGAAGCTCCACTCTGCACTCTGAAGCTCCACTCTGCACTCTGAAGCTCCACTCTGAAGCTCCACTCTGCACTCTGAAGCTCCACTCTGAAGCTCCACTCTGCACTCTGAAGCTGCACTCTGAAGCTCCACTCTGCACTCTGAAGCTGCACTCTGAAGCTCCACTCTGCACTCTGAAGCTCCACTCTGCACTCTGAAGCTCCACTCTGCACTCTGAAGCTCCGCTCTGAAGCTCCACTCTGCACTCTGAAGCTCCGCTCTGAAGCTCCACTCTGCACTCTGAAGCTCCGCTCTGAAGCTCCACTCTGCACTCTGAAGCTCCACTCTGAAGCTCCACTCTGAAGCTCCACTCTGCACTCTGAAGCTCCACTCTGAAGCTCCACTCTGCACTCTGAAGCTCCACTCTGAAGCTCCACTCTGAAGCTCCACTCTGAAGCTCCACTCTGAAGCTCCACTCTGAAGCTCCACTCTGAAGCTCCACTCTGCAGCTCCACTCTGAATCTGCAGCTCCACTCTGAATCTGCAGCTCCACTCTGAATCTGCAGCTCCACTCTGAATCTGCAGCTCCACTCTGAATCTGCAGCTCCACTCTGCACTCTGAAGCTCCACTCTGAAGCTCCACTCTGAAGCTCCACTCTGAAGCTCCACTCTGCACTCTGAAGCTCCACTCTGCACTCTGAAGCTCCACTCTGCACTCTGAAGCTCCACTCTGCACTCTGAAGCTCCACTCTGAAGCTCCACTCTGCACTCTGAAGCTCCACTCTGAAGCTCCACTCTGCACTCTGAAGCTCCACTCTGAAGCTCCACTCTGCACTCTGAAGCTCCACTCTGCACTCTGAAGCTCCACTCTGCACTCTGAAGCTCCACTCTGCACTCTGAAGCTCCACTCTGAAGCTCCACTCTGAAGCTCCACTCTGCACTCTGAAGCTCCACTCTGAAGCTCCACTCTGCACTCTGAAGCTCCACTCTGAAGCTCCACTCTGCACTCTGAAGCTCCACTCTGAAGCTCCACTCTGCACTCTGAAGCTCCACTCTGAAGCTCCACTCTGCACTCTGAAGCTCCACTCTGAAGCTCCACTCTGCACTCTGAAGCTGCACTCTGAAGCTCCACTCTGCACTCTGAAGCTCCACTCTGCACTCTGAAGCTCCACTCTGCACTCTGAAGCTCCACTCTGCACTCTGAAGCTCCACTCTGAAGCTCCACTCTGAAGCTCCACTCTGCACTCTGAAGCTCCACTCTGAAGCTCCACTCTGCACTCTGAAGCTCCACTCTGAAGCTCCACTCTGAAGCTCCACTCTGAAGCTCCACTCTGAAGCTCCACTCTGAAGCTCCACTCTGAAGCTCCACTCTGAAGCTCCACTCTGAAGCTCCACTCTGCACTCTGAAGCTCCACTCTGCTCTCTGAAGCTCCACTCTGCACTCTGAAGCTCCACTCTGCACTCTGCAGCTCCACTCTGAATCTGCAGCTCCACTCTGAATCTGCAGCTCCACTCTGAATCTGCAGCTCCACTCTGAATCTGCAGCTCCACTCTGAATCTGCAGCTCCACTCTGCACTCTGAAGCTCCACTCTGAAGCTCCACTCTGAAGCTCCACTCTGAAGCTCCACTCTGAAGCTCCACTCTGCACTCTGAAGCTCCACTCTGCACTCTGAAGCTCCACTCTGCACTCTGAAGCTCCACTCTGCACTCTGAAGCTCCACTCTGAAGCTCCACTCTGCACTCTGAAGCTCCACTCTGAAGCTCCACTCTGCACTCTGAAGCTGCACTCTGAAGCTCCACTCTGCACTCTGAAGCTGCACTCTGAAGCTCCACTCTGCACTCTGAAGCTCCACTCTGCACTCTGAAGCTCCACTCTGCACTCTGAAGCTCCGCTCTGAAGCTCCACTCTGCACTCTGAAGCTCCGCTCTGAAGCTCCACTCTGCACTCTGAAGCTCCGCTCTGAAGCTCCACTCTGCACTCTGAAGCTCCACTCTGAAGCTCCACTCTGAAGCTCCACTCTGCACTCTGAAGCTCCACTCTGAAGCTCCACTCTGCACTCTGAAGCTCCACTCTGAAGCTCCACTCTGAAGCTCCACTCTGAAGCTCCACTCTGAAGCTCCACTCTGAAGCTCCACTCTGAAGCTCCACTCTGAAGCTCCACTCTGCAGCTCCACTCTGAATCTGCAGCTCCACTCTGAATCTGCAGCTCCACTCTGAATCTGCAGCTCCACTCTGAATCTGCAGCTCCACTCTGCACTCTGAAGCTCCACTCTGAAGCTCCACTCTGAAGCTCCACTCTGAAGCTCCACTCTGCACTCTGAAGCTCCACTCTGCACTCTGAAGCTCCACTCTGCACTCTGAAGCTCCACTCTGCACTCTGAAGCTCCACTCTGAAGCTCCACTCTGCACTCTGAAGCTCCACTCTGAAGCTCCACTCTGCACTCTGAAGCTCCACTCTGAAGCTCCACTCTGCACTCTGAAGCTCCACTCTGCACTCTGAAGCTGCACTCTGAAGCTCCACTCTGCACTCTGAAGCTCCACTCTGCACTCTGAAGCTCCACTCTGCACTCTGAAGCTCCACTCTGAAGCTCCACTCTGAAGCTCCACTCTGCACTCTGAAGCTCCACTCTGAAGCTCCACTCTGCACTCTGAAGCTCCACTCTGAAGCTCCACTCTGCACTCTGAAGCTCCACTCTGAAGCTCCACTCTGCACTCTGAAGCTCCACTCTGAAGCTCCACTCTGCACTCTGAAGCTCCACTCTGAAGCTCCACTCTGCACTCTGAAGCTGCACTCTGAAGCTCCACTCTGCACTCTGAAGCTCCACTCTGCACTCTGAAGCTCCACTCTGCACTCTGAAGCTCCACTCTGCACTCTGAAGCTCCACTCTGAAGCTCCACTCTGAAGCTCCACTCTGCACTCTGAAGCTCCACTCTGAAGCTCCACTCTGCACTCTGAAGCTCCACTCTGAAGCTCCACTCTGAAGCTCCACTCTGAAGCTCCACTCTGAAGCTCCACTCTGAAGCTCCACTCTGAAGCTCCACTCTGAAGCTCCACTCTGCACTCTGAAGCTCCACTCTGAAGCTCCACTCTGCACTCTGAAGCTCCACTCTGAAGCTCCACTCTGCACTCTGAAGCTCCACTCTAAAGCTCCACTCTCCACTCTGAAGCTCCACTCTGAAGCTCCACTCTGAAGCTCCACTCTGAAGCTCCACTCTGAAGCTCCACTCTGAAGCTCCACTCTGAAGCTCCACTCTGAAGCTCCACTCTAAAGCTCCACTCTGCAGCTCCACTCTGAATCTGCAGCTCCACTCTGAATCTGCAGCTCCACTCTGAATCTGCAGCTCCACTCTGAATCTGCAGCTCCACTCTGAATCTGCAGCTCCACTCTGAATCTGCAGCTCCACTCTGAATCTGCAGCTCCACTCTGAATCTGCAGCTCCACTCTGCACTCTGAAGCTCCACTCTGAAGCTCCACTCTGAAGCTCCACTCTGCAGCTCCACTCTGAAGCTCCACTCTGAATCTGCAGCTCCACTCTGAATCTGCAGCTCCACTCTGAATCTGCAGCTCCACTCTGAATCTGCAGCTCCACTCTGAATCTGCAGCTCCACTCTGAATCTGCAGCTCCACTCTGAATCTGCAGCTCCACTCTGCACTCTGAAGGTCCACTCTGAAGCTCCACTCTGAAGCTCCACTCTGAAGCTCCACTCTGCACTCTGAAGCTCCACTCTGCACTCTGAAGCTCCACTCTGCACTCTGAAGCTCCACTCTGAAGCTCCACTCTGCACTCTGAAGCTCCACTCTGAAGCTCCACTCTGCACTCTGAAGCTCCACTCTGAAGCTCCACTCTGCACTCTGAAGCTCCACTCTGAAGCTCCACTCTGCACTCTGAAGCTCCACTCTGAAGCTCCACTCTGCACTCTGAAGCTCCACTCTGAAGCTCCACTCTGCACTCTGAAGCTCCACTCTGAAGCTCCACTCTGAAGCTCCACTCTGAAGCTCCACTCTGCACTCTGAAGCTCCACTCTGAAGCTCCACTCTGCACTCTGAAGCTCCACTCTGAAGCCCCACTCTGCACTCTGAAGCTCCACTCTGAAGCTCCACTCTGCACTCTGAAGCTCCACTCTGAAGCTCCACTCTGCACTCTGAAGCTCCACTCTGAAGCTCCACTCTCCACTCTGAAGCTCCACTCTGAAGCTCCACTCTCCACTCTGAAGCTCCACTCTGAAGCTCCACTCTGAAGCTCCACTCTGAAGCGCCACTCTGAAGCTCCACTCTGAAGCTCCACTCTGCAGCTCCACTCTGAAGCTCCACTCTGAATCTGCAGCTCCACTCTTAATCTGCAAGTCCACTCAGAATCTGCAGCTCCACTCTGAATCTGCAGCTCCACTCTGAATCTGCAGCTCCACTCTGAATCTGCAGCTCCACTCTGCACTCTGAAGCTCCACTCTGAAGCTCCACTCTGAAGCTCCACTCTGCAGCTCCACTCTGAAGCTCCACTCTGAATCTGCAGCTCCACTCTGAATCTGCAGCTCCACTCTGAATCTGCAGCTCCACTCTGAATCTGCAGCTCCACTCTGAATCTGCAGCTCCACTCTGCACTCTGAAGCTCCACTCTGAAGCTCCACTCTGAAGCTCCACTCTGAAGCTCCACTCTGAAGCTCCACTCTGAAGCTCCACTCTGAAGCTCCACTCTGAAGCTCCACTCTGCACTCTGAAGCTCCACTCTGCACTCTGAAGCTCCACTCTGAAGCTCCACTCTGCACTCTGAAGCTCCACTCTGCACTCTGAAGCTCCACTCTGAAGCTCCACTCTGCACTCTGAAGCTCCACTCTGAAGCTCCACTCTGCACTCTGAAGCTCCACTCTGAAGCTCCACTCTGCACTCTGAAGCTCCACTCTGAAGCTCCACTCTGCACTCTGAAGCTCCACTCTGAAGCTCCACTCTGAAGCTCCACTCTGAAGCTCCACTCTGAAGCTCCACTCTGAAGCTCCACTCTGCACTCTGAAGCTCCACTCTGCACTCTGAAGCTCCACTCTGCACTCTGAAGCTCCACTCTGCACTCTGAAGCTCCACTCTGAAGCTCCACTCTGCACTCTGAAGCTCCACTCTGAAGCTCCACTCTGCACTCTAAAGCTCCACTCTGAAGCTCCACTCTGCACTCTGAAGCTCCACTCTGAAGCTCCACTCTGCACTCTGAAGCTCCACTCTGAAGCTCCACTCTGCACTCTGAAGCTGCACTCTGAAGCTCCACTCTGCACTCTGAAGCTCCACTCTGCAATCTGAAGCTCCACTCTGCACTCTGAAGCTCCACTCTGAAGCTCCACTCTGCACTCTGAAGCTCCACTCTGAAGCTCCACTCTGCACTCTGAAGCTCCACTCTGAAGCTCCACTCTGCACTCTGAAGCTCCACTCTGAAGCTCCACTCTGCACTCTGAAGCTCCACTCTGAAGCTCCACTCTGCACTCTGAAGCTCCACTCTGAAGCTCCACTCTGAAGCTCCACTCTGAAGCTCCACTCTGCACTCTGAAGCTCCACTCTGCACTCTGAAGCTCCACTCTGAAGCTCCACTCTGCACTCTGAAGCTCCACTCTGAAGCTCCACTCTGAAGCTCCACATCACCGAAAAAACAACATCCAATTCATTACAACGCATTTCGAAAGCTACTTTAAAAATGTAATCTCCATTTGGATATAATTAAAAAGAGCTATCAGATATTCGGTGACAGCTGCTGATTTGTGTCAGTCTGGGAACCGAAGGGATTTCTTAACCCGGCTCATGCTTGCGAGATGGGGGAGGGCGGGCAGGGGAACAAAGCAGGGCGAATGGTCACCAAAATACAAATGTTTTATTTATCGTCGAAGTCGTCTTCGTGGAAACCCTTACACGTTTCACGGTAGCTCCTATTGCGAGCATATAAACAAATCACTTTCACACGGGGAGGGGGGGGGCGGAACGGACACACGGGAGGGGGGAGGGAACCGCAGCACTCACCTCGACTTCCTCCAGCCGCGTAATGGGAAAAACAACCAAATAAAAAAAAAAACGAAACTCCGCCCACCGCCACGATGACGACATCGCAGAGGCGGAGAGGGAAAAAATGTCGGGAACGCCCCCGAATCTGGTCCGGCCTTTGACGGACAGATCCGGCTCCCAATGGCTAGCCTCCATTTATGGAGCTAGCCAATGGGAGGAGGGGGCAGATACCCGACCCCACATAGAGGATTTGAGGATATCATTAGATTTTGCATCGCTAGTCAAAACCTAAAAACGCATATCCGTCTATATCTCATGCTAATGAAATGTCACGTGTTTTTAATGTTTTATTTTAAAGCTTTTTGCATTTGTATTAAAAATCAAAAATTAAATAAATATATGTGTGTGTGTGTGTATATATATATATATATATATATATATATATATATATATAATATAATTATTTATCGCAGCTGGAAATTTCGCCTATTAAAGGGGCGGGAAAAAGGTTTAACACCTTAAAAAAAAGGCACATTAATATAATTACATACACAAAGAAAAAAAAGGTACTTCCCACGTTTTACGGAGACTGTGGTAGCGTTCTAGTTGTTCCTGCTCAGGAACAGGAAGCAGCTAGGCAGGAAGCGGAAGGCGGCCATGCTTGTTTGCTGGCGCCGACCGCAAAGACGCAGCTCAGCCCCGGCGCTCCGATTAAAGATTCAAACTTAACTCAACACACGTGTGTGACTCACTTCATTACAATGGCGACGAGTCGGGACAAGTGAAGACCCGGACACACGCGCGACGTATGCGCGAACACCCGCATTACGCGTGAGAAGCAGCAAAATCCCCGGAGCGCGGCAGAGGAGCCGAGACAAGCAGCGTTTTGGCGCGAAGGAGACACACAGCGTCCTCCAGCCAAATACAGCACTAGTAAGCCTGCAGAGCCCCATAAACCACCCTGCCCAGCAAGAATCAAGCCCACTCAGCGCTGAGGGCACACAGGGGCAGAGGAAGAAAATCCTGTGGGATATAAAGGCACATAGCTAGGTGCAATCCAGTGAGGCCTCACGCAGGGTCCGGGCACCAGGCGGTGAAGCGCAAACTGGCGGAGACAGCAGGCCCATCGAGTCCAGGGGCAGGAGGAGCACCGCAGGCGGCAGCTGACCTCGCAAAGAGCACGCAGGAAGAAGACAGCGAAGGAGAGCACAAGGAAGACGGCGGAGAGGAACAGGACGCTCCAGGCAGTCCGACCAGACGAGCAACTTCCACAGCCACAGTAAGGAGGAAAACACCAGCAATGGCGAACCAAAGCACGTCTCTCACCCAGCTGGTACCTTTCCTGACGAAGAGCGGAGAGCCAGAAAGGAAATGGGAAGACTGGAAGAGGTACTTCCTTAATTACTTGGAGGCACTAGAAGAGGAGGGTGACACCCCATTCACAAGCAAAAGAAAGAAGAAAATTTTGCTCCACAACTTAGGCCCAGAAGGGCTAAGGATATATGACACCATCGTAAAAGGTGAGAGGAACGCAGGGGACCCTGAGGTATTTGCTCATGCCATTGAGGACTTGGACGCACATTATAGACCCGTGGTGTGTGTCGCCATTGACAGGTTTAACTTCTTTCAGAGGAAGCAGAAAAACGGCGAGTCAGTAGATGAGTACGTGGTTGCGTTGAAGAAGTTGGCCCTCACTTGCAAGTTTGGGGGTTTACACGATGAACTCATCAGGGACCAAATCATTATGCATACCTCCAGCTCTCCCATTCAGGAGAAGTTGTGGGTTAACGGCGACGCTCCCCTCAAGGAGATCTGGGCGATGGTCAAGAAGGCCGAGCTGTCCAAGAGGTGTGCTCAAGCAGCGAAAAGGGATGCCCAGGAGTCGCAAACGGTTTGCAGAGTAATGACACCAAATAGGAATGACCGATGGAAACAGAATGAGTCACGGAAGAACCAAGGTGGAGGCAGAGCAGACTTCGCGGCCAGACCACAGGTGGACAGTAAGTCACACAAAGCAGGGAAAACACAATGCTACCGGTGTGGAAGCGGCAGTCATCTGGGGAACGACAAGGCGTGCCCCGCCTTCAGAGCTAAATGCTCCTACTGCAACATCTTTGGACACTATGAGAAGGTATGTCGCAGGAAGCCCAAAAACGCCATCGTAAGGTTGGTGGACCAGGAGCAACGAGACGACTCCAGCGACCAGGAGGACACGGTTGAAGAGGAGGAATTCCTGTACATTGACGTACAGATATTAGAGATGGATAGCTCCAGTTCGGACAGACCCAGGTTAGATATGCACGTAGGTGGAGTACCTTTGGAGATGATTGCGGACAGTGGAGCGCCCATATCCATCGTTCAGAAGAAGGTGTGGGAAAACAACTTCGCGAACAGAATCAAAGATTCTCTGCTACCCATGGATGTGAGGCCGGTGACGTACACAGGACAGAAGATTCCTATGTTAGGGTACTGCCCGCTCATGTTTGAATTCAGAGGAAGGCACGCTCAGTGCAAACTGTATGTCGCGGAAAAAGGCCCGTCCGTACTGAGTTGGAAGGACCAGGGCGCATTAGGAATCCAGCTCAACCCAGGAGGCATCGAAAAAATTCTTCTCATGGACATGGCTGTCAAGAAGGATGTACAGCTGTGGCGGACTACGTATCCGAGAGTCTTCAACGGACAAATTGGTGAATTGAGCAAATATACTCACCTGATTAAGCTTAAAGGAGGTGCGGTGCCGGTGGTGCACAAAGTGAGGAACATCCCGTTCCGCAGCAGAGAGGCGGTGCAAATGGAACTGGAAAGACTTGAAAAGGAGGGAGTCATCAGGGCGATAGAGAGCGCGGAGTGGCTGTCCCCCTTAGTTGTGGCCCAGAAGCCCAACGGTAAGGTCCGTCTCTGCGTGGACCTGAGGGAATTGAATAAAAACATTATCATAGATAAATTCCCCCTGCCACGCATCAGTGAAATGTTGGCTAAAACCAAAGATGTCCAATGGTTTTCCACGGTGGACCTGTCATCGGCCTACCATCAAGTTAAACTTCACCCTTCATGCACCCACCTCACGTCGTTCATCACGCCGTTCGGGTGCTATGAGTTCGTGAGGATGCCGTTCGGCCTTGCTTCAGCCGCGGCTGTGTTCCAGAAGATCATGCACAAACTCTTGAAGGATCTGAAGGACGTACTCTTCTTCCAGGATGACATCTTGGTGATGGGGAAGTCAAGGCAAGATCACAATGTGAAGCTTCACAAGGTGCTACAAAGACTGCAGGACAATGGGCTAACCGCTGAATGGACCAAATGCAACTTAGGAGTCCAGTCGGTTACATACCTCGGACACGAAGTGAGTGGGCAGGGCATAACACCTAAGAAGTCGAACATGAGGGCCATCATGGAGGCGCCCACTCCAGAAAGGAAGGAGGATGTTCGGTCATTCCTAGGAATGGCTGAATATTACAGCAAATTCATTCCCCACTTCGCAACAAAGACACACTTCATTAGACAACTACTCAGGGAAAGAAATACATTCCAATGGGGAAAGGAGGAACAGACGGAATTTGACGCACTCAAGCAAGAAATGAGCACGGCTATCCCCCTCAAAGGTTTCGATCCAAGTGCCGAGTCCATCCTCACCACGGACGCCAGTGACCGCGGCCTAGGGGCGGTCCTGATGCAGAGAGAGGAGTCCGGAGAGATATCTACCGTCAGTTTTGCCTCCCGCTCGTTGGCTCCCAATGAAGAGAAGTTCAGCGTGGTGGAAAAGGAGATGCTAGCGGTGGTCTGGGCGGTAGAGAAATTCAGGCAGTATCTGTGGGGAGCCAAATTCCTAGTCAAAACGGATCACAAGCCTTTGGTCCGTGTCCTGACGTCGAGCGGGCATGATCATGCCACGCCCCGCATTGCCAAGATGACCCTTCGGCTTTTGGACTTTGTCTATGAAGTGGAGCACATTCCGGGGCCTCAGAACAAAGTGGCTGACTTTCTTAGCAGAGCGGCGGCCATGGAGGGGGCAAAGGACGAAGAAAAGCACGAGTGGGAAGGCTATGTGGTAGCCACCATCCGGGACACTGAGGAAGTGATAAGTGCCCAAGACTGGGAGTGTGCCTATAAGGAAGACTCAGATTTGGATGCCGTGAAAGGATACGTCATCCATGGCTGGCCTGAAAAAAGACATCTGAAGGAGGAGCTGAAAAGGTACTGGGAAGTCAGGGATGAACTGTCAATAGCGGACAACCCAGTGTTCTTACTACGTGGAGACAAGGTAGTTCCACCCCAAAGCATCTTGGAAAGGCTGATGTCTTTACTCCATGAAGGGCACCAAGGGATCACGAAAACGAAAGCGTTGGCCAGGCAAGCTTACTGGTGGCCGGCCATTGATGCGCAGGTCGAACGGCACGTGCGCACCTGTGAATCATGTGCAAAGTCGGACAAATCACAGAGTATGCTAAGGCCGCCATTAGGGAGATTCCCAGTTCCGGATGGCCCATGGGAAATGTTGTCAGTGGACATAATGGGGCCAGTCCTGGACAAAGAAGGCATTGCAAAGTATGTGGTGGTGGCAATTGACAAGTATTCAAAATGGCCAGAGTTACAAGTATTGGAACAAGTGGACACGGAAGCGGTAATACGTTTCTTGCGCACTACATTCGTCAGTGAAGGCATCCCAAGGATCATCATCTGCGACAATGGTCCCCAATTCACATCTGAGAAGTGGGTCGCATTTACCAACAGGAACGGCATTGAGGTGAAGCATACCCCGATCTACCACCCGGCTGGCAATGGACAGGTGGAACGCTTCAACCGTGTAATAATGGGCACCATACAAGCAGCCATTGAGGACGGTCTGGACTGGGAAAAAGAGCTAGAGAAGATGATTTGGGCATACCGCATCACACCAGGGAGCACCGGATACAGTCCCTTTAAGATCTTGAGAGGTAGAGAGGCATTCACCAAGGACAACGTGGCATGGAGGAAGTTGGTTGTACAGAGCAGGTGGTCACCGGCGGTGGTCAGGAAGAATCTGGAGAGGGCACAAGATGTTTACACTGCTCATTACAACAAAAGACGGAACACTCGCAGTACGGAATTGGACAAGGGAGATTGGGTGAGGGTGAAGCTCGCCATCAGGAAAAGAAAGGGGGAAAGCAAGTTTTCCCCACCCCTCAAGGTAGTGGAGCCCTATGCCCGGTCTGCCCTGCTGAGTGATGGAAAGGTGTGGTCGATGGACAGAATGGCAAGATGCAGCAAGATAATGAAATGGGAAGAGGAAGTAGAAGAAAGAGAGGAGCAAGTTGTCGAGGAAGGAGAAAGTGAAGAAAGAGAAAGGCAAGAAGAAAGCGTTGGTGGAAGTGGAGAGAGACAAGGAGAGAACGTCGAGGACGCAGAAAAGCGAATAGAAGGTGAAGAAAGAGAAAGGAAGGAATCAACAGAAGGAAGAAAGGGAAGTGCAGGAGGTAGTGAAAGGAGAATGAAGATCAGAGAAGTGGAGAGCACGAAAGAGCGCATGGAAGACAAGACTACAGAAGGAGTGAGAAGCAACGAGGGAATAGAGACTCGAGTAGGAAGAAAGATCAAGGTACCGGAGAGATTCAGAGACTTTGTGATGGACTAGAAGTAAGACTTTTTGTAAATATTGTTGGGTGCATAAAGGGGGGAGATATGTGGTAGCGTTCTAGTTGTTCCTGAACAGGAAGCAGCTAGGCAGGAAGCGGAAGGCGGCCATGCTTGTTTGCTGGCGCCGACCGCAAAGACGCAGCTCAGCCCCGGCGCTCCGATTAAAGATTCAAACTTAACTCAACACACGTGTGTGACTCACTTCATTACAGAGACACGTCCTCCTCGCTCCGGTCGTCTTATCCTCACATCATGCCCATAGCACTGATGAATATCATTGAATACTATCAAACTCCACTATAGTATATTAGTGGCCTTCCTTATCACGACGTGGTATGTCCTGTTGTATATTAGTCAGACAGTGTGGAAGGGGCATGAATTTGAGGGCCCTTGTCAGAATTGTCGGTAGGGTCAGTTTGCTGTAAATTAAAAAATACTATTCGTGTTTAGTGACCTTCTGGGGTCTGCCACAGCGATCACATTTCTGATAATGGAAGCCAGTTACAATGAGATTGTTTTGATCACATTTGATTATCAGAGCTTTCAGGAGGCTTGGGTGAAATTTTAAACATGCCGGAGTAATCGAACTAATTTTGCATTACCTTTTTGACTCCGCATTATTGAAAATTACGTGGATGCGCATGTTTGCTTAATTATGAATAATTTGGCACAAACATTGCAGTAGGAGCACCGTGACAACTAATTTAGCAAGCACGAACAGCCTTCGGATACTGCTGTACGTGTTATATAGTATTTAGTGCTATTTTGCTGAATGCATCCTCGATTGTGAGGGTGGACTTTCTGCTTAGAAAATAATGCTAAATGCTACGTTACACTCCTGGCGTAATTCTGCGTAATCGTGCGTAACTTTGCTGCAATTTTGCTTAAGTGTGCTACAGCAATTTACACAAGCCCACATTTACCAAAAATATTCAATTTACCAACTTCCTGAGCTCCCACTATATGTAGCTGCCTTTATTACTTTGTCTCTGCAATCTAGCATGTAAAGGAAAAAGATGTAATTCTGATCTCAGAAGAAACTTCTTGAAGGTCCTTCTTCCTCAACCCATGAAACTAGGGAGACTCGAGTACTCATTATAGGGAGCGACGTGGAAAGATAAACTTTAGTAAGTGCTCCAGGAAGCTTAATAATGATAACACAGGAAGTACATTCGTATATCAGTCAGGTTTAATTAACTCATAATTTGCCCACTATTCTCGCCTCCCCATAAGATCACCTGCCTGGTGGTCCTTGCTGCACCAGAGGCTTGTAGACTTTAAAGTTCCAACCATTTCTGAATTCATGGCAGACAAATAAAAGCTAGCTGAAAATAGCTAGAATGTGGATGGATAACCGTTAAAAATATTTTGCCTCAAGGAATCCCACCGAGCCTACTCTGTCTGTTTCTCAAGAATATGTTATCTGATGACTCGAGATTTAAATGCCTCCTCTCCTGCTGCAGATGACTGGTTCGAATTACAGCAATGTTGACCCAGTTTACATTCCTGACCGGGCTTGCAGTCCGGCACAGGTTTGTATATTCAGTACAGCTAATTTGCTCAGTAGTAATGCTTGTTACCTGTAGCACTACTAAACGAATCGAGTATTTTAGGAAGCACAATGTAAATTAATGTTATTATCATTATTATGAAGATGTTTTGACCAAAAGCATTTCATCCTTATCTCTGCAGTCATATAATCCTTCACTGACTTTCAAACTTCATGCAAAAAACAAAGCGTTGTGCATGCTTCTCCAGGCATGGACGGGCTTTTCCCGCCTGTTCTGAGGTTATTGTTGCTAAACAAACCTAGTTACAGTACTTCAGAGGCAGAACTCAACACCTATGTAACTTCTCACTCTGGAATTCCCTCTGACTGAAGAGCTGCTTCAAAATGGACTACCTCAAAATTGATGTAAGAATCGAAGACTTGTAATCTGAGCCGTACGCGTTACCTCTACATGTTGCATAGTCCTTCCTACTCCTTTTTAGGTCTCGGCTAGCGTAGGCTGCGCACATGTGCAGTCTCGCTGGCGACATTTAATGACTTGGAGTAGCGCGGTTAAGCCCCGCCCCTCTTCTCCATTGGCTGTCCTCCTAAACGGTGGCCATCCATTAGAGAAGAGGTCCCAGTGACGTTCTTCTTTGGATCTAAGCCCCGTCCTTTTCGGATTAGGGGCGAGTTTTTTTACTCTCTTTCTCCCCTCTTCTCCATTGGCTGGCCTCCTAAACGGTGGCCAGCCATTGGAGAAGATGCTAAACAACCGTCAAAAACACGCCCCCCAGGTCTGAAAAGGACGGGGCTTAGAGATGGCGAGCGCTTGTCTTGAATGGTGCGGGTTCTGAACTCTATGGACTTAACAGGATGAGTAGCTCACGTATTCCATCAGGAGCGTAGTCCCAAAAGAGGTGAATCTCCCGTTGACTGGCTTTGCAATGAAAAAGTCCAGAGTTAGTTAGTGCCTGTCAAAATACTCAGAGACCAGTATTTCCAGATAAACTTTTTGTTTAAAGTGTAAACTCAAATTTTTGTGAACTCCCTGTGTCGATGTAAATTTGGTGAGTGGCATCAGGAATGTAATCATCATGCATGTATTCAGTACCTAGATAGCCTTGCCAGGTCGGCGGGAGTTTCCTGGGGATAATGTTATAAGGTTCCCTGATTTCCCCCTAGACGGAGAAACTCTGTGATTTGGTATATGGCATGGGGGTACACAATTCTCTTATTTTGGGCCTCACATCAATCCTCCCAATGGAAGAGCCGCCGGGACCACACCCTTCCAGTCCCGCCTACTCGTGGCCTACATCCCCTCCGGACCCCGCCCCATTGGTACCTCCTTACACTCCCTTGTACCGGAAGCGTGCCCCCAGCCCCGCCTCCCCCCTTGCGCCTGCCAAAGCTACTTACCGCTCATAGCGACACTTTTGCCTCATACTGGAGCGGGCGCAGAACCGCCCGCCCATTGCACGCCCCAGGCCAATCCCCAGACTCTCCGACACCGAGCAACTGAGAGACGAGTCGGCAGTGACACACTGACTGACAACGCAGGTCACCAATCATAGGAACGCGCCTACCTAGCGCAGAAGGACTGATTGACGCTGACGCCAATCGATCCACAAAAAAGCGTCTTGAAACGTGAGGTTGATGGACAATTATCGTAACCGATCGAAAGACCGCGTCTTGCTATCACATAGTTGATAGACTTCTTTGCCGCCTAATCCATGGGCGACTCTGTAGCTGTAGAACCCGCCTTCGATGTTGCAAAGGAGGTCAGAAAACACGATTTGTGTTTGCTCGTTGCCATTTGACTGACGTTGCTAGCAGCCAATGATAGTTACTCTGTTCTGGGCGGGTGTTCCATTACTGTGTGTCAAAGGCCTCGTCAAGTAAACAAGTCGTGTTCATGAGAAACCTGAACCACAGAAGAGTGCGCGGTATCCCGAGCCAAAATGGCTACTACCACGCATCTACTTGGCTATGTGTAAGCGGACTCCCAGCTTCCCTATTGCAAGTGACCTGATAACGACTGACTGATGATGAAGAAAAACTTAAGTTACATTTTTAAATATAAGTGCTGTCGATTACAATGGAAAATATTTTGGTGACGTGATACCACTCATGCAATTGCTGCCAGAGGTTTATACTTTAAAACATTTATTTATTTAAAAGGTTTTTAAATGTCTTTTGTACGTTACATATTCACAGAAATTAATTCTCTGCATTTTTGGAACAGTCTGCAGGCAGTCTGTACATGACACAGAGGTGGACCAGCCAGCAAATTAGTAGGTAGGGCCAAGCCCCTAAAATATTCGGCATTTATATTATGCAACAAACCATGCAAAAATATGATAAAATGTCATCAAAATTCAAAAAGCCCCCACCTTTTCAAACTGGTGGGCGTGTTTTTGACTTTCTTTCTTACATTCTTTGCTGTAAACAACAGTCAAAAACACGCCCCACAGTCTGAAAAGGATGGGGCTTACAGACAAATGGCTTTTCTTTTTTTTTTTAAGAAAACTTCAGTGTTTTTCCCCCTGTAATTATTTTCCTGAGGTGGTGGTGTTTACACATTTATAGCTGTTTCTTGCCTCAGCTGACACAGGCTTTTTAACCTTTCAACCATGTATGACGGAATCCATGACTTTTAGAGAAATGTCTACCCTGATATACCTACGCTCAGCGAGACCAGACAAATTATTTAAAGGCAGATAAGTGGTTGTAAAAATAGGTGTACGTGCCTCACCCTCACACCCCCACCCTCACACACCCTCACCCTCACACACCCCCACCCTCACACACCCCCTCACCCCCACTCACACCCACTCACCCTCACTCACCCTCACACCCACTCACCCAACCCCTCACACCCACTCACCCAACCCCTCACACCCACTCACCCAACCCCTCACACCCACTCACCCAACCCCTCACACCCACTCACCCAACCCCTCACACCCACTCACCCAACCCCTCACACTCACTCACCCAACCCCTCACACCCCCTCACCCTCACACCCCCTCACCCTCACACACCCTCACACACCCTCTCACCCTCACACACCCTCTCCCCCTCTCCCCCTCTCCCCCTCACACCCTCACACCCTCACACCCTCACACTCTCACACCCTCACACCCTCTCACTCTCACACCCTCTCACCCTCACTCTCATACCCCCTCACCTCACACCCTCTCACCCTCTCACCCCCTCACCCTCACACCCCCTCACACCCCCTCACCCTCACACCCCCTCACCCTCACACCCCCTCACCCTCACACCCCCTCACCCTCACACCCCCTCACCCTCACACCCCCTCACCCTCTCACCCTCACACCCCCTCACCCTCACACCCCCTCACCCTCACACCCCATCACCCTCACACCCCATCACCCACACCCCCCTCACCCATACCCCCTCACCCCCCACCCATACCCCCTCACACCCTCACACACCCTCTCACCCTCGCACACCCTCACTTACCCTCACCCCTTCACCCCTCACACACACTCTCACCCCCTCACCCCCCCTCACCCTCACACCCCCTCTCACCCTCACAGCCCTCTCACCCTCACTCACCCCCTCACACCCCCTCACCCTCACACACCCCCTCACCTTCGCTCACCCTCACACACCCTCTCACTCTCACACACCCTCTCACTCACCCTCACACACCCTCTTACCCTCACACACCCTCACCCTCCCTAACCCTCACATCTGGTGCTCTGTGTGTGTGTCGCTGTGTGTGTGTGTCACTGTGTGTGTGTGTGTCGCTGTGTGTGGCGCTGTGTGTGTGTGTGGCGCTGTGTGTTTGTGTGGGTGTGTGGCGCTGTGTGTGTGGCGCTGTGTGTGTGGCGCTGTGTGTGTGTGTGACTCTGTGTGTGTGTGTGTGACGCTGTGTGTGTGTGTGTGGCGCTCTGTGTGTGTGTGGCGCTGTGTGTGTGGCGCTGTGTGTGTGTGGTGCTCTGTGTGTGTGTGTGGCGCTCTGTGTGTGTGTGTGGCGCTCTGTGTGTGTGTGTGGCGCTCTGTGTGTGTGTGTGGCGCTCTGTGTGTGTGGCTCTGTGTGTGTGTGTGGCTCTGTGTGTGTGGCTCTCTGTGTGTGTGTGTGTGTGTGGCTCTGTGTGTGTGCGTAGCTCTGTGTGTGTGGCTGTGTGTGTGTGTGTCTGTGTGTGTGGCTTTGTGTGTGTGTTGGGGTGCAAATGCAATAGGTCTCGCATTTGCGAGAGATTAAGCTATTGGCATTGTAAATGACAATGCCATTTATCTGTTTTCAAAACCAACACATAAATAACAATTTTGTTATTTACAATGCCAATAGCTCTAACTTTTGCAAAGGCAAGACAGTTGCATTGTAAATGCTTGTTTCCTGTACTCCTAGTTTTAAATACTGAGGCACAGCTATACCACAATACAATCTGCAGTGAGCGACTAGTCAGTATTGATAATTATCAGAAGGACCTGTCCAAAGTGTTTACGTATTGCATTTCTTGGTTTCACTCTACAGGGTCATTAAGTGCAATGGTAAGAGGTTTCCTGACAAATAATATGTTGTCTCCGGGGAATCCGGTACCTCTTTGGTAATGGAGTGTGCTTTATGGTGTTTGGTGAAATGCTGTGAGACAGTGAAATATTAAATGGGGTGGATGGTAGTTCACAACAAGTAATTAAGTCACTAACTTGTTAGGTCCAATCAAAAGTTGGAGTAACTAAACCGGACTTCAACCCCTGCTTTGACATGAGCCAAAAGGCTTACACTTAGAAGTACCAAAACAGTTAAAAATACACAGCACAATAAAAATACCATTCTAATTTATAAAAAATAGAGTAAACTTTAATGGATAAAATGACACCAAACTGAAAATAAACAATAAGATCAACGGGATTGTATATATTTTTCTTTTTTACAAATTTAAGACAAAATGGCACCAATAAGCACCATGCGCCAATTGCGTACAATAGTCGCAGTAGACCGGGACCTAGGCGTGATTTGACAACACCCACAATGTGGCCGTAGTCGCGTGCAGCAAGGAGACTGGCTCTGCTACAGCCTGTAAGTAGGGACGGTTGAAAATGTTTTCAAGTCTCAATGGGAAAAGAGAGTTTGTCATTTTTCTGAGGAAAAACTCTGCTCCAAGTGGGACAAACCTGAAATGTAATTCAGCACTGTGGAACTGCTGGTCGACTACTTTTCGAGGTCAGTCCCTTTGAAGCACTGGAGCAAAAGTTTTGAAAAAGTTCACATACTTTTTTTGGTGCCAAAACAACCAGAGTGGAACACTTCCAAGACCCCCCAGTGCCTCGGGTGGGCTCTTAACGACTTTAAGGGTGAGAGGCAGAGGGAAACAGCAAAGTCCAGCCCAGGTCAAGTTGCCACTCGTCAGTTGGGATTCTTCACAGAAATATCCTTTTCAGCTTTTTTATTTTCCTGGAGCCACCCAGGGAATCAGCCTTATGATCCTTGGAGATCGTTCTGTCCTTGAATTTTAAGTGGAAGGGGGTAAAACCTCCTCCGTTCCTTCTAACAGGTCACAGATGCCCAGTGCAGCAGATTCAGTCGTCCTGATATTCATTCACAAGTCCATCAGAATTCTGAGGAAGTCTGGGTGTGGGTCCAGCTTTGTAGAGTTCACTAGCCTGTCCCTCTTTGACCAAAGGAGTAAAGGTTTCCAGGTCCAGACGTACATACTTTTGCAGGTGTTCCTGTTTGCTTTACTGCAGACCTCCCCAGAATGCAATGTGTCAGGGCAAATTCAAGATGGCGATGGACTTGAGCCATACTACTCTTGAGGTCTGAGGTGGAGGGTGTGAGTGGGTAGTATTCTCTGGTAATCCTAGTGCCCTCCTACATCTAACACCAAAATCTAGTATGACGTCCGATAGAGCAAAAGCAGGGTCTTCAGCAACCTGGCAGGTGTTACACAACAATTGTCCTGGTATCCTGTTTGCTCCATTTGAAGCACACAAAACATTTACATGTGCTACAGACAGATCTGTCCTGCAGGATTTGCCATGTGGTATCGGCAGGAGTGGCACAGCCATCACTCTGCATATTCTATTTCTCTCAGAGGAGTCCTCTCTGCCTATTCTGGTTGGCCTGTTGTATGCTCCTGGGAGGAAGTTTATACCTCTTATTGGGCTGAGTACAGGCTGGCAGTTGGCAGAGACTAATGTAAATTAGCCTTATGACAGTTCAAGCAGGTAAAGGGTAACTTTCTAAAGTTACTTTTCCTTAATATTTTAAACAAATCTGACTTAACCTTTGAATTTTATTTTATTAACTATTATGAATAGTGGTTTCATTATTTTTCTAGCTGGTCCCATTTTAAAGACATAGTAGAAGTATTTTTATATGTACTCTGGTTTTCTACATAAGGCAACTAAGCCTGCCACACTGAAAATAACCTTTAGGGCCTTGTCACTGTGGGACATGGTAACATTTTTCTACGTGTTTCACTTTTAAATACCATGCACCCTACATTATGAGCTACATGGCTTAAATAGGATGACTTAATAATATTTAAAAGGGAGGGTGTTACATGCTAAAAAGGTTTATTTTAACGTCTATCATTGCATGTTTTACGTGCTGCATTCAGGCTACAATGGTAGGCTTGTTGCTGTGTTTTCCTTTGTCATTCTAGCGGATGGCACAATAAGGGCTGCAGTCCACAGGTTACATTTTAACTTTCTATGTCATAGGTGTGGTTTCTGCACATATACAATTGCCTCATAGGAGAGTTAAATATGACTATAACAGATCCAATGTCTACATATTTTGGGGGTTAGAGCATATTCTCTGAGCACTGAAAATCAGAACCCCAGTATGCAGAGTCTAAAAAACAGCAATAGAATTTAGCAAACAATGGGGGTGACTACTCAATAAGGGACATTTTCTCATAGTTACCAACAGAACTACAGTGAGGTTCTAATTTCACCTTTTGGGGAAGATCCTAAGAGACATTTATTCTAACTGTGCCTAATATTGTACCACTTAGGGTGAAATTGCAAAAAACACAAGTGATGGACAGAATGTAGAACAATGTCATACATTCACCCCAGTACAAGGATCTGGGCCTAAATCCATCGTTTTTTGCACTCCACACCACCCTGGGTTAGACACTGGCTATATGCAAATCAGCTCTGACCCTGTGCCTCATGGGAACAGTCCAGTCCGAACTACCAAGCCATGTCTTTCCCAGACCGGAATCAAGCATCCAAGGACCGGTTTCTGGCTATCAGCCTTCATCAGCCTGGATAGCTTGACTCCAGTGGTGTGGAGAGCCTGGGACTCACGTCTGAGCATCCCCAGCACACTCAGGGTGAAATTGCAAAAAACACAAGTGATGGACAGAATGTAGAACAATGTCATACATTCACCCCAGTACAAGGATCTGGGCCTAAATCCATCGGTTTTTTGCACTCCACACCACCCTGGGTTAGACACTGGCTATATGCAAATCAGCTCTGACCCTGTGCCTCATGGGAACAGTCCAGTCCGAACTACCAAGCCATGTCTTTCCCAGACGGGAATCAAGCATCCAAGGACCGGTTTCTGGCTATCAGCCTTCATCAGCCTGGATAGCTTGACTCCAGTGGTGTGGAGAGCCTGGGACTCACGCCTGAGCATCCCCAGCACACTCGGGGTGAAATTGCAAAAAACACAAGTGATGGACAGAATGTAGAACAATGTCATACATTCACCCCAGTCCATCAACTGTGTTTTTTGCAATTTTCACCCCGAGTGGGCTGGGTAAGCTCAGACGTGAGTCCCAGGCTCTCCACACCACTGGAGTCAAGCTATCCAGGCTGAATGAAGGCTGATAGCCAGAAACCGGTCCTTGGATGCTTGATTCCGGTCTGGGAAAGACATGGCTTGGTAGTTCGGACTGGACTGTTCCCATGAGGCACAGGATCAGAGCTGATTTGCATGTAGCCAGTGTCTAACCCAGGGTGGTGTGGAGTGCAAAAAACCGATGGATTTAGGCCCAGATCCTTGTACTGGGGTGAATGTATGACATTGTTCTACATTCTGTCCAACTGTGTTTTTTGCAATTTTCACACCGAGTGGGCTGGGTATGCTCAGACGTGAGTCCCAGGCTCTCCACACCACTGGAGTCAAGCTATCCAGGCTGAATGAAGGCTGATAGCCAGAAACCGGTCCTTGGATGCTTGATTCCGGTCTGGGAAAGACATGGCTTGGTAGTTCGGACTGGACTGTTCCCATGAGGCACAGGATCAGAGCTGATTTGCATGTAGCCAGTGTCTAACCCAGGGTGGTGTGGAGTGCAAAAAAACGATGGATTTAGGCCCAGATCCTTGTACTGGGGTGAATGTATGACATTGTTCTACATTCTGTCCATCAACTGTGTTTTTTGCAATTTTCACCCCGAGTGGGCTGGGTATGCTCAGACGTGAGTCCCAGGCTCTCCACACCACTGGAGTCAAGCTATCCAGGCTGAATGAAGGCTGATAGCCAGAAACCGGTCCTTGGATGCTTGATTCCGGTCTGGGAAAGACATGGCTTGGTAGTTCGGACTGGACTGTTCCCATGAGGCACAGAATCAGAGCTGATTTGCATGTAGCCAGTGTCTAACCCAGGGTGGTGTGGAGTGCAAAAAAACTATGGATTTAGGCCCAGATCCTTGTACTGGGGTGAATGTATGACATTGTTCTACATTCTGTCCATCAACTGTGTTTTTTGCAATTTTCACCCCGAGTGGGCTGGGTATGCTCAGACGTGAGTACCAGGCTCTCCACACCACTGGAGTCAAGCTATCCAGGCTGAATGAAGGCTGATAGCCAGAAACCGGTCCTTGGATGCTTGATTCCGGTCTGGGAAAGACATGGCTTGGTAGTTCGGACTGGACTGTTCCCATGAGGCACAGGATCGGAGCTGATTTGCATGTAGCCAGTGTCTAACCCAGGGTGGTGTGGAGTGCAAAAAAACGATGGATTTAGGCCCAGATCCTTGTACTGGGGTGAATGTATGACATTGTTCTACATTCTGTCCATCAACTGTGTTTTTTGCAATTTTCACCCCGAGTGGGCTGGGAATGCTCAGACGTGAGTCCCAGGCTCTCCACACCACTGGAGTCAAGCTATCCAGGCTGAATGAAGGCTGATAGCCAGAAACTGGTCCTTGGATGCTTGATTCCGGTCTGGGAAAGACATGGCTTGGTAGTTCGGACTGGACTTTTCCCATGAGGCACAGGATCAGAGCTGATTTGCATGTAGCCAGTGTCTAACCCAGGGTGGTGTGGAGTGCAAAAAAACGATGGATTTAGGCCCAGATCCTTGTACTGGGGTGAATGTATGACATTGTTCTACATTCTGTCCATCAACTGTGTTTTTTGCAATTTTCACCCCGAGTGGGCTGGGTATGCTCAGACGTGAGTCCCAGGCTCTCCACACCACTGGAGTCAAGCTATCCAGGCTGAATGAAGGCTGATAGCCAGAAACCGGTCCTTGGATGCTTGATTCCGGTCTGGGAAAGACATGGCTTGTTAGTTCGGACTGGACTGTTCCCATGAGGCACAGGATCAAAGCTGATTTGCATGTAGCCAGTGTCTAACCCAAGGTGGTGTGGAGTGCAAAAAAACGATGGATTTAGGCCCAGATCCTTGTACTGGGGTGAATGTATGACATTGTTCTACATTCTGTCCATCAACTGTGTTTTTTGCAATTTTCACCCCGAGTGGGCTGGGTATGCTCAGACGTGAGTCCCAGGCTCTCCACACCACTGGAGTCAAGCTATCCAGGCTGAATGAAGGCTGATAGCCAGAAACCGGTCCTTGGATGCTTGATTCCTGTCTGGGAAAGACATGGCTTGGTAGTTCGGACTGGACTGTTCCCATGAGGCACAGGATCAGAGCTGATTTGCATGTAGCCAGTGTCTAACCCAGGGTGGTGTGGAGTGCAAAAAAACGATGGATTTAGGCCCAGATCCTTGTACTGGGGTGAATGTATGACATTGTTCTACATTCTGTCCATCAACTGTGTTTTTTGCAATTTTCACACCGAGTGGGCTGGGTATGCTCAGACGTGAGTCCCAGGCTCTCCACACCACTGGAGTCAAGCTATCCAGGCTGAATGAAGGCTGATAGCCAGAAACCGGTCCTTGGATGCTTGATTCCGGTCTGGGAAAGACATGGCTTGGTAGTTCGGACTGGACTGTTCCCATGAGGCACAGGATCAGAGCTGATTTGCATGTAGGCAGTGTCTAACCCAGGGTGGTGTGGAGTGCAAAAAAACGATGGATTTAGGCCCAGATCCTTGTACTGGGGTGAATGTATGACATTGTTCTACATTCTGTCCATCAACTGTGTTTTTTGCAATTTTCACCCCGAGTGGGCTGGGTATGCTCAGACGTAAGTCCCAGGCTCTCCACACCACTGGAGTCAAGCTATCCAGGCTGAATGAAGGCTGATAGCCAGAAACCGGTCCTTGGATGCTTGATTCCGGTCTGGGAAAGACATGGCTTGGTAGTTCGGACTGGACTGTTCCCATGAGGCACAGAATCAGAGCTGATTTGCATGTAGCCAGTGTCTAACCCAGGGTGGTGTGGAGTGCAAAAAAACGATGGATTTAGGCCCAGATCCTTGTACTGGGGTGAATGTATGACATTGTTATACATTCTGTCCATCAACTGTGTTTTTTGCAATTTTCACCCCGAGTGGGCTGGGAATGCTCAGACGTGAGTCCCAGGCTCTCCACACCACTGGAGTCAAGCTATCCAGGCTGAATGAAGGCTGATAGCCAGAAACCGGTCCTTGGATGCTTGATTCCTGTCTGGGAAAGACATGGCTTGGTAGTTCGGACTGGACTGTTCCCATGAGGCACAGGATCAGAGCTGATTTGCATGTAGCCAGTGTCTAACCCAGGGTGGTGTGGAGTGCAAAAAAACGATGGATTTAGGCCCAGATCCTTGTACTGGGGTGAATGTATGACATTGTTCTACATTCTGTCCATCAACTGTGTTTTTTGCAATTTTCACACCGAGTGGGCTGGGTATGCTCAGACGTGAGTCCCAGGCTCTCCACACCACTGGAGTCAAGCTATCCAGGCTGAATGAAGGCTGATAGCCAGAAACCAGTCCTTGGATGCTTGATTCCGGTCTGGGAAAGACATGGCTTGGTAGTTCGGACTGGACTGTTCCCATGAGGCACAGGATCAGAGCTGATTTGCATGTAGGCAGTGTCTAACCCAGGGTGGTGTGGAGTGCAAAAAAACGATGGATTTAGGCCCAGATCCTTGTACTGGGGTGAATGTATGACATTGTTCTACATTCTGTCCATCAACTGTGTTTTTTGCAATTTTCACCCCGAGTGGGCTGGGTATGCTCAGACGTAAGTCCCAGGCTCTCCACACCACTGGAGTCAAGCTATCCAGGCTGAATGAAGGCTGATAGCCAGAAACCGGTCCTTGGATGCTTGATTCCGGTCTGGGAAAGACATGGCTTGGTAGTTCGGACTGGACTGTTCCCATGAGGCACAGAATCAGAGCTGATTTGCATGTAGCCAGTGTCTAACCCAGGGTGGTGTGGAGTGCAAAAAAACGATGGATTTAGGCCCAGATCCTTGTACTGGGGTGAATGTATGACATTGTTCTACATTCTGTCCATCAACTGTGTTTTTTGCAATTTTCACCCCGAGTGGGCTGGGAATGCTCAGACGTGAGTCCCAGGCTCTCCACACCACTGGAGTCAAGCTATCCAGGCTGAATGAAGGCTGATAGCCAGAAACCGGTCCTTGGATGCTTGATTCCGGTCTGGGAAAGACATGGCTTGGGAGTTCGGACTGGACTGTTCCCATGAGGCACAGGATCAGAGCTGATTTGCATGTAGCCAGTGTCTAACCCAGGGTGGTGTGGAGTGCAAAAAAACGATGGATTTAGGCCCAGATCCTTGTACTGGGGTGAATGTATGACATTGTTCTACATTCTGTCCATCAACTGTGTTTTTTGCAATTTTCACCCCGAGTGGGCTGGGAATGCTCAGACGTGAGTCCCAGGCTCTCCACACCACTGGAGTCAAGCTATCCAGGCTGAATGAAGGCTGATAGCCAGAAACCGGTCCTTGGATGCTTGATTCCGGTCTGGGAAAGACATGGCTTGGTAGTTCGGACTGGACTGTTCCCATGAGGCACAGGATCAGAGCTGATTTGCATGTAGCCAGTGTCTAACCCAAGGTGGTGTGGAGTGCCAAAAAACGATGGATTTAGGCCCAGATCCTTGTACTGGGGTGAATGTATGACATTGTTCTACATTCTGTCCATCAACTGTGTTTTTTGCAATTTTCACCCCGAGTGGGCTGGGTATGCTCAGACGTGAGTCCCAGGCTCTCCACACCACTGGAGTCAAGCTATCCAGGCTGAATGAAGGCTGATAGCCAGAAACCGGTCCTTGGATGCTTGATTCCGGTCTGGGAAAGACATGGCTTGGTAGTTCGGACTGGACTGTTCCCATGAGGCACAGGATTAGAGCTGATTTGCATGTAGCCAGTGTCTAACCCAGGGTGGTGTGGAGTGCAAAAAAACGATGGATTTAGGCCCAGATCCTTGTACTGGGGTGAATGTATGACATTGTTCTACATTCTGTCCATCAACTGTGTTTTTTGCAATTTTCACCCCGAGTGGGCTGGGTATGCTCAGACGTGAGTCCCAGGCTCTCCACACCACTGGAGTCAAGCTATCCAGGCTGAATGAAGGCTGATAGCCAGAAACCGGTCCTTGGATGCTTGATTCCGGTCTGGGAAAGACATGGCTTGGTAGTTCGGACTGGACTGTTCCCATGAGGCACAGGATCAGAGCTGATTTGCATGTAGCCAGTGTCTAACCCAGGGTGGTGTGGAGTGCAAAAAAACGATGGATTTAGGCCCAGATCCTTGTACTGGGGTGAATGTATGACATTGTTCTACATTCTGTCCATCAACTGTGTTTTTTGCAATTTTCACCCCGAGTGGGCTGGGTATGCTCAGACGTGAGTCCCAGGCTCTCCACACCACTGGAGTCAAGCTATCCAGGCTGAATGAAGGCTGATAGCCAGAAACCGGTCCTTGGATGCTTGATTCCGGTCTGGGAAAGACATGGCTTGGTAGTTCGGACTGGACTGTTCCCATGAGGCACAGGATCAGAGCTGATTTGCATGTAGCCAGTGTCTAACCCAGTGTGGTGTGGAGTGCAAAAAAACGATGGATTTAGGCCCAGATCCTTGTACTGGGGTGAATGTATGACATTGTTCTACATTCTGTCCATCAACTGTGTTTTTTGTAATATTGTACCACAGCTGCAAATGTTTTCTTTTGTTTTCCTAATGTAAGTTAAATGTGAATGTATCCTATGTTTACTGGTAAATTGTAACCCTAAATCAACTACCACAGCTACTGAACATATCCTGCCTGTGAGCACAGATTTATTAAATAGAAAATAGAAGTTGGAAATCATAGTTTTGCAATAAACTGCCACTACTGCTGGTGTCACATTACTTTGTTTTTTCACGTTGATTTAGTGGATCTGATCTTTACGTGTTCATTTTAATTAGGCTCCTCTAAATCTGACATTTGATTTTCATTAACATCTGCCAGAGCAACTGAAATGCCTTCTTCAGATGAGGGCAAACATTGTAATGTTGAAATCCCAAATCTCTACAGAAATACTCAAAGATAGATATATAATGCTTTTCCATTATCCCATACTCCTGATCTATATTGAGAGGTGTTTCTGTCACGAGCAAAGAGAGGGAAGAGCAGAAAGGAGAAAATCCTTTGCTAGTCTTCATCGGAGGCCATATTCAACAGTGTGGGAAGCATTTGGAATTAGCAAGGGGGGCCATTTTGCTACATAAGCCCAGAGCAATAAGGAATCACCATCCAGCACAGTATTTTTTAAGAGGTGGAAAGCCTTCCGTTTGTATAAGGAAAGCATGCTGACCAAAGAACTATGGGAGTATTTTGCCAGCTCAGTTTCAAATTAGAAGCACCAAAAACGTAAAAGTTTGAGGTTAATTCATAGAATTAAACATTATTTTGTTCCTAAATGGGAGTGGCGAACAAAAACTCCACCATGTTGTTGACATTTTCACGCTTGTACATCCTTGTTCTGGACCAGCAGTGGGCATGGCTGTAAGAGGGAAGCTACAGTCCAGCTTTCTTTTATTGCGACTCCATTCCAAGATAGCCACTAAGCATTGGCACAATTCCAAGATGTCCCTTTCCACGATGTCCCTTTCCACGACTAGCACAGATGGTTCCTGTCCTGTTCTACCACTAGATAAGATTCTCTGAAAAGTTTACCAGTGCAATGTGATTCCTTCAGCATGTTCCCGCTGTTGGATTTCTCAGTGCAGCTCTGCTGAAGGTTTAGGCCTGGTCAGTAACCACTCCAGCTCTGCTCTAGTCCTGGTCTTACTTTAGCTCTGCTCTTGTCCTGGTCCTGCTCTGGTATAGTTCTGGCCTTACTCCAGCTCTGCTGCAGTCCTGGTTTTATTCCTTCTCTGGTCCAGGCCTTCCAGCTCTTCACCAGCCCTGCTAGCTCCAGCGACAGCTCTGATTCATTATCAATCAATCATTTGTAAAGCGCACTACATACCCGCGAGGGTCTCAAGGCGCTGGAGGGGAGGGGTGGAGGGGGGCGCTACTGATCGAACAGCCAGGTCTTGAGTATCCTCCTGAAGGTCAGCAGGTCTTGGGTCTGTCGTAGGCTCAGTGGGAGGGTGTTCCATGTCTTGGTGGCGAGGTGAGAGAAGGATCTTCCACCAGTGGTGGTTCTTCGGATGTGCGGGACGGTGGCGAATGAGAGGTCAGCGGAGCATAGCTGGCAGTTGAGGATGTAGAAGTCGAGCCGTCTATTGAGGTAGGCTGGGCCGGTCTTGTGGAGTGCCTTGTGTGCGTGGGTGAGTAGCTTGAAGGATATCCTCTTGTTGACGGGGAGCTAGTGCAGGTTTCTCAGGTGGGGGGTGATGTGGTCGTGGCGTGGTACGTCGAAGATCAGTCGTACCGAGGCGTTTTGGATGCGTTGTAGTCGTTTGATGAGCTTGTTTGGGGCTCCCGCGTAGAGGGTGTTTCCGTAGTCGAGTCTGCTGCTGACGAGGGCCTGGGTGACTGTCTTTCTTGTATCTGTCTGGATCCATCTGTAGATCTTGCGGAGCATGCGGAGGGTGTTGAAGCAGGAGGAGGAGACGGCCTTGACTTGCTTGGTCATTGAGAGCATTGAGTTGAGGATGATTCCCAGGTTGCGTGCGTGGTCGGTGGGTGTCGAGGCTGCCCCCAGTGCCGTTGGGCATCCCAGGCTGAAGGGTTAAAGCCGAGGATGAGACCCTCCGTCTTGTCCGAATTCAGCTTCAGACGGCTGGTCTTCATCCAGTCGGCGACGGCCTTCATTCCTTCGTTGGTGAGGGAGAGGATCAGCTGAGTGTCGTCGGCATAGGAGATTATGTTGATGTCGTGCTGTCTGGCTACGTGTGCGAGCGGGGCCATGTAAATGTTGAACAGCGTCTGGCTGAGGGAGGATCCCTGGGGTATGCCGCAGATTATCTTGGAGGCTTTTGAATGGAATAGGGGGAGGCGGCCGCTCTGGGTTCTGCCGGAGACGAAGGAGGTGGTCCAATCCAGAGCTTTGTCTCGGATCCCTGCGGCGTGGAGGCGTGCGTGTAGTGTGCGGTGTCAGACGGGGTCGAAGGCGGCAGACAGGTCTAGGAGGATGAGTGCTGCGGTCTTGCTGTTGTCCAGCAGGGTCCTGATGTCATCGGTGGCGGCGATGAGGGCAGTCTCGGTGCTGTGATTGCTGCAGAACCCTGACTGGGAAGGGTCCAGGATTCTGTTTTCTTCAAGGTATCGAGTTAGCTGTCTGTTGACGGTTTTCTCGATGACCTTGGCCGGGAAGGGGAGCAGAGAGATGGGCTGGAAGTTCTTGGGGTCTCTTGGGTCTGCCTTAGATTTTCGAGTAGGGCGTTGATCTCGGCGTGTTTCCAGATCTCTGGGAAGGTCGCGGTCTCAAGGGAGAGATTGATGACGTTGCGAAGGTGGGGTGCGATGGAGCTGCTTGCTCTGTTGAAGACGTGGTGCGGGAATGGGTTTGACGGAGAGCCGGAGTGGACTGTGCGCATGGTCTTGATGGTGTCATTGATGCTCACGCTGGCCCAGGTGAGCAGTGGTTCGTGGTCGATGGTGTGTGGAGGGTTTGTTGTGTTACTGGCTGTTGGGACTGTCTGGGTGTTGAAGCTGTCATGGATGTCTGCTATCTTGCGGTGGAAGAGGGTGGCGAGGGAGTCGCACAGGGCTTGCGACTGCGGGATGTCGTTGGAGCTGGGGTTGGGGAGTTCCTTCACGATGTTGAAGAGTTCCTTGCTATTGTGTGCGTTGTTGTTGTTGTATTACTCCTAGCTCCAGCTCTTCCAGCTGCAGCTTTTGCTCTGCTCCTATTTTGGTCTTACTCGTATTAAAAACTTCAGCTTTGCTACAACTGCACTATAATTGAGACCTAGCACGTTAGGTTTGTTTTTGATGTCTTTCGACTTTCCCTACTTGTTCTGTCAGGCAGTCCTTTCCAGAGGGCACTCTCCCTGTAACCTGTGTTACAGCTGGAACAAACAGTGTGAATTTAGGAAGAGGGCTGCCTTTCCTCAAAGCCTCTAATACAGGTGAAGGCTCAATCCCTCTGTCCAACACTTAACAACCCAGAGTTGAGGGAGTGATTTGTGACTATTCCAGTGTGGGTCTGCCATCACAAACTGGTGAACAATGCACAGGCTAGTAAGTTTATGGATAGTCACCTGCAGCAATGAGGTTGTAGGGGGTGATGTCTCCCCTGCAAAAAAATAAATATATATATATATATATATCTTCTCTTTCTATGCTTGTGGAGGTGGAGCTTGTGTGTACACTCTGCACTTAAAAACTTGTTGATCTTTGTGAGCACCGTGTGATCAAGACCGGGTTGCCCCGGTCGAAACACATCATGCTGCCGGAGTGAAAGAGGAATAAAGCACTTTAAAAAACTTAAACGGAGTGGTTCGTGCCTGTTTGCTGTCGGAGGATTCGACTTCAGGATTCTTTCTTGATACATTTGAACGGAGTGACTGTCCAGTATCACGAACCCTCTCTTCGAAAGTGGCTGGGAAGATTCAGTCTGTACCGCGTTCGCGGTACTTTGTTTTGACCCGGAAGGAGTTTTTTCGAGCCCAGCCCCCCGTAACCGGGAGTGGTGTATTGTGGCGTTTCTTGTGGTGGTTCCCATTGCTGGAGTTGGAGATCGTTAGAGGAGTCGGAGGACCCCCCGGTGATCGTTCAGGCTTCAAACAGAGGTGAGCCTTCAACGTTACGCTCTCTCCATAAGGCTAAGAAGGGGTGAAGAGATTTGTGTAAATAATATCTTAGGTTCCGGTTTTTGAACAATGATCAGGAACCTTTTTACGTGCATAAGCAACCTTAAGAAATATATTGCCGTAATGGCAACGGCAGCGGATGTAATCAGAGATCGAGAATTAATAGCGGATGCACTATTTTTGAACCTACCTGATACTGGGGACACTAATAAAATGACCGGTGGCACGGTGGTTGATATTAACAAAAATGATGCCACGACTAAATTGAAAACATTGGAGAAGGCAGGCAGAGTACCTCGGGGGTTGAGGGTTCTCATTGCTCCATCGTTTGAAAACCCCAACCCCCTAATGTTAAAGGAGTGGGCGAATAACAATCTGGATGCCAGTATGAACATGGTGTGTATATTAATAAAATACGCCGAGATTGACAGATTAGAGATTATGCGCCAAATAGATACATTAAATGCTGAACTGGATAGTATGGAACAACAGGATTACGTCAAAAAAACACGAGAAGAAATTAAGAAACGCTTAGATAAGCATGAAGACTCTATAAAAACTCGCAAAGTCTTCAAGTTCGCTCGTGATCGAGCAGATTACGAACAAAGACGCATTTTCACGTTCTCTAAAAAATTCGAGAATGTTAAACGGCAGGCACTGACTGCAAAAGTGTTACCACCAGTGCAAATACAACATGTTGAAAATGTGGAAAGTTCGGACACTGAATTGAGTTCAGCTTTAAGCAGCGCTGAGTCGGATGATTGTAATTTGACAGCAGGCCCTCAATTATCACTGGGAGGATTTTCCCTTCGGAAGAGTTGGGGTTTATAATAGAGGACAGGCGTCAAACTCTGAGACCGCGAGACGGTCTCCAGAGTAAAATCGACGGAAACTAAACAAATGCCGCAAAGAAAGGAGGCAACAGAGGAGGTTTCACCAAAAAGAAGAGGGGAAGAGTGTAATATAGTTGGTTCACCCCAAATGAGGACACAGTGATGCTTGGTGCTTCTAACAGGGTCGTTTATTGCAGTATCAGCATAACGATTCATAAGAGCGCCGAGAGTCTGAACAGGACAGGCTTCGGTCGCTTCTGCATCGCATTCGCCGTTTCGCGCGCTTGCTCTCATCTCCTGCGCATGCGCATGTGTTCCGCTCTCGCTCCGGCGCACCGCGTCATCACGCTGGAGCGTGGGGAGCTAGAGCGCAACACTACATATCTCCTCTTTTCCAATAACACAGTAAAAATCATAAGTCCCAAAGTTCAATAGTCATTTACTTCAAGGTCTTTAAATCGAGTGGGTCGGACCACTATCCTCCCAGCACGGGTGCGTCTTACCGGAGTAGATTCTTCACGGGTACCTTCACGTACGGGACTCCTCACCATCCTCGGTGTCCCAGTATCATTCTCGGTGGAGGTGGTTTTCCTTGTTGTCGCATTTTCCTCTACACTTACTTCCTCGCACTCTTCTTTCTCTGCTTGCAATTGTCCTTCCTCTTGACTTTCCCTTCCTGCTATCATCTCTTCTGTCCCACTGGTTTGTCTCTGGTCACCTAGGTCATTCTCTTGGCTTGTAGGCCATTGCACAATCTTGTTGATTATTGGAATGCAGTCTTGTGACCATACTGTTTCCATCGCTAATGAAAGCGGCTCTTCCATACACCTCCTCCACTTGCAGGGGTTTGCTGTACTTGCTTTCTCCTTTCCTTCTGAGTGTGGCAAGCTTGACTTTCACCCATTCCCCTCTCTCTAGATCCGTGTTTTTTGTATTGCGCCTCCTATTGTAATGATCGGTGTACACCTTCTGGGCTTTTTCCAGGTTGTGCTGCACAACGGCTGGTGACCACTTGCTCGTGATCGTCTTCTCTCTCCAGACAACGTTGTCTCTCGTAAAGGGGAGTCTATCCCTCAAAATCTGGAAGGGGCTGTAGCCTATCGAGGCCGGGGTGATTCTGTAGGCCCACAGCATGCTCTGTATCTCCACTTCCCAGTCTTTACCTTGCATTATTGCGGCCTGTATGGATCCCATCAGGACACGGTTGAACCTTTCTACTTGTCCGTTGCTCGCGGGATGGTACACTGAAGTGTGCTTGGACTTAATCCCATTTCTCTCCATATATCTGGCCCATTTTTCCGAAGTAAATTGCGGCCCATTGTCACTTAGGAATGTCCTTGGTATCCCTTCACGTAGAAACACTGAGGTGAGAAATTTCAACACCGCTTCGGAGTCCATGACTTCTTGAACATCTACCTCTGGCCACTTGGAGTATTTATCCACAACGACACATAGGTACTTAGCTGTTCCTCTGGTGTCTAGCACTGGTCCTAAGATGTCCACTGCAATGTCTTCCCATGGGTTGCGGGGTTGCTCAAACGTACCTAAAGCCGGTGTCAGGGGTTTCAAAATCTTGTCCGCTCCCTGGCACTGGTCACACTTCCTCACATGTCTCTCTGTTTGAATGTCCATGCCAGGCCACCAGTACATTTGTTTCATACGTAGTTTCGTCTTCACGATGCCGAGGTGCCCCTCGTGTAGCTGGCTCAGCAGTAGCGGGATTAAGGTCGTGGGGGGAACCACTTTGTCGCTGCGGTACATGAAGATTCCTGAGTCACTCATAGACAATTCCTCCCGCACTTCATAGAATTTCCTCAGGGTTTCTTTCAGCTTTTTCTTCTCCGGCCACCCTGCGATCAGATAGTGCTTGATTTCTTTCATCTCACCGTCACCCTCATAGGCTTGGGCCCATTCTTGCCTGCTGATTGTTCTTTCCGAGTCTTCCATCGCAGCCACCATATCGTCCGCTCCTGGCGAAACTTCAGGTACGTCTTCCATGGCCGAGCCCCGACTAAGGTAATCTGCTACCTTATTGCGTGTCCCTGGCAAGTACTCCACATCATAAGTGTATTCCAATAATTTGAGGGTCATTTTTGCTATGTGAGGTGTTGCCGTATCATGCCCACTTGAGGTGAGCACCTTGACCAGTGGTTTGTGGTCCGTTTCCAGTTTGAAGCGGGTGCCCCACAGGAACTGCCTGAATTTCCCATGGCCCATGTCACGGCTAGCATCTCTTTTTCGATGACGCTGAATTTCTGCTCTGTGGGTGACCACGCCCGGGAGGCGAAGCTAAGGGTTTCCACAGTATTATCATCTCTCTCCTGCGCCAGTACCGCTCCTAAGCCTCTTTCACTGGCGTCGGTTGTCAGGATTGTGCAACCTGAGTGGTCGTATCCATGCAGTGGTACCGCCTGACTTATGTTGATTTTCAATTCCTCAAACTCGCTTTGGGCTTCCCCAGCCCATTGGAACGTCGTCTTTTCTCTTATGAGTTGTCTGAGCCTGTGAGTCTTAGTAGCAAAATGTCTGACAAATTTACTATAATACTCAGCCATTCCCAGGAATTATCTCACTTCATCCTTGTTGACTGGAGCCTTGGCGTCACAAATAGCTTTCACGTTTTGCCTTTTCGGGGTGATTCCGTGACTCCCTATCTCATGCCCGAGATAGGTGACTGCCGACATGCCCAGCTTGCACTTGTCCCATTCAGTGGTGAGGCCCTTCTCTTGTAGCACCGTCAACACTTTGGCCAGTTTTTTATCGTGGTCTTCTCGGTTCGTCCCCATTATCAGGATGTCGTCCTGAAAGTATTGGACGCCTTCCACATCTTTGAACAGCCGGTGCATGAGTTTTTGGAAAACAGCCGCCGCTGATGCCAATCCGAAAGGCATGCGGCGATACGGATAACACCCAAAAGGTGTGATGAAGGAGGTGAGCCTCCTGCTCGCTGGGTGCAAGTCTATTTGATAGTATGCGGAGGTTAGGTCAATGGTGGAAAACCATGTCACCCCTCTCGTTTTGGCCAACATCTCTTCGATCCTCGGTAATGGGAATTTCTCAACTAGAAGGCATTTGTTGAGTTTGTGCAGGTCCACACACAGGCGCACCTTGCCGTTGGGTTTTCTGGCCACCACTAAGGGCGCCAACCATTCCGAGCTGTCGATTGGTTCAATTATTCCTTGCTCCTCCAGTCTCTGTAGTTCCTGTTGGACGGCATCCTTAACCGCAATGGGTATGTTTCTGACTTTGTGGGACACCGGACTCGCATTATCCTTGAGAAGTATCTTGTGTACGAATTTCTCGAGTTTGCCAACTGTGCCTCCGAACACTTTGGGGAAGTCTTGCTTCAATTTCTCCAGGTCTGGCCAACTGCTTTCATCCGTCAGTAGCACTTGTTCCTTGCCTCCTGGGTCTAATTTTATTCCAAGGTCCCCCTGGTCTCTCCATCCTAGCACCGAGGGTCCTCGCTCCGCTACGTATAGCTTGCATACTGCCGATCTCCCTCTGAATTCAAACTTCAGGGTTTGGAACCCTACCATGGGAATTAGGTTGTTGGTGTACGAAATCTGTCGTATGTCCGGCGGATCTAATTTCGGGCCAAGACTGGGTCTGAATTCTTCCTCCCATACCGATCTCTGTACAATGGAGTACGGCGATCCAGAGTCAATCGCTATTCGGATTTTCACCCCTCCAATCAGCATGTCTGCTCGTGGTTTGTCTGAGCGTTTGCCCGTAACCTCTAATACTTGTTCTTCGACACATAGAACCATGTCATCGTCCTCCAGATCTTCCTCTGCTGGGTCTCCTGACTGGGATTGCGCAATGCACTTCACCATTGACTTCTTCCCTTTCTTGCGACACACTTTCTCGTAATGTCCAATCAAGCCGCAGAACGTGCACTTGGCGCGAAATGCTGGGCATCGCTTGTCCTGGGCTGAGTGTGCTGTACTTCCACACCTGTAGCACGTGAATCTGCTGTCCGTGGACTGTTTCCCTGGCTGTCCCGGTTTTCCTGCCCACTTGGACACGTTTCTCCCGTCTCCAGCAGCTCCTCTCTGCCTGTTTGGGGACTCGGCTTCGTCAATTTTGATGACCATCAGCCTTTGGGCGTTCTCCTTTTTCGCCCCTTCAGCGCAACGCTTTGAGAGTTCAGCTTTCTTTACCATTGCGATCACCTCTTTTAGTGTTGCTTCTCCGTGTGCCCACAATTTATCCTGTACTGATCTGTTTGTGGTGTGCATTACAATTTGATCTTTGATGAAATCGTCCTGAAGTTGTCCATATTTACACGTGATCGCTAGTCGTCTCAATGCTGCGACATAATCGTCTATGGATTCTGCTTCTTCTTGCTTCCTTTGTTGGAAGTTGAACCGATCAATGGAGACACACACAGCCGGGCGATAGTGATTGTCTAGGTCTTCCAGGGCATGCTTGAAGACGTCGTCGTCCGCTGCTTGTCTCGTCGCGGGTACGATATTTGCAAACACCCTTATTCCTTCAGGACCCAAATTGTGTAACAGTAACCGTTTTTTTCTGGCGCTAGAAAATGCTTCCCCGTTTTCATCTTCCAAGGCTTCTACATAGTTTTTAAAGTATTCCCTCCAATCCTCCCATTTAATCTGGGGTTCACCTGGTCTGGGTAGGAATGGAATGGCGTGCCGTGAAGGATGTCGCCTGGTTACTCATCTTGGGCACTACCTCCGGTCCTTCATCTTGGTTCTCGGGGCTGCCTGGTGCACTGTTGTCTTCTGCTTGGTCCGAATCTTTTCCCTGGCTTTTGGGGCTGCCGGGTGCGCTGGTATTTCCGTCCTGTAACTTGCTGGGGAGTTGCCACTATCTCCTTTTTCTGCCAGGGCCTCAGTGGGGTGTCGTCACAGCTCTACCTTGCTGCTCCTGGGACCCTTTGTGGTAGGCCCTGGGCTGCGTGGTGCCGTTGGTTGGGACTCGTGCGCTTCTGCCGCGCTCTTTCGTAAATAGCGTGCTTCCACCCTGTAGCGTGCTCTCTTTTCTAGTGCCCCCTCACGGTTTCTGACCTTGGCGCGTAGCTGGCATCGCCGTTGCAGCAATTTTCGTTGTTTTTTTTTCTGGGGTGAAGTTGGTGGGGGATCCCACTCCTCGTCGCCACTGTAATATAGTTGGTTCACCCCAAATGAGGACACAGTGATGCTTGGTGCTTCTAACAGGGTCGTTTATTGCAGTATCAGCATAACGATTCATAAGAGCGCCGAGCGTCTAAACAGGACAGGCTCCGGTCGCTTCTGCATCGCATTCGCCGTTTCGCGCGCTTGCTCTCCTCTCATGCGCATGTGTTCCGCTCTCGCTCCGGCGCACCGCGTCATCACGCTGGAGCGTCGGGAGCTAGAGCGCAACACTACAAAGAGGAGCGCCCCAAGCGATGTGACCTCATCATCTGTAATTGATAACACTGTCATTAATCTTACAGATTTAGATTTAGATACAGCAGAAACCCAATTGTTGAGTTTAGGTTTATCGTTTTGTCCAAAGAATACATTTAAGTATGCTCAATCCAGTCTGAATGTGTTTAAATTCATACGCAAATTAAAGCTCATGAAATTTCACAAACTTTTTTTTTTTTTTTTTTTGCGTAAGACATTTATTGTACAGACAAGAGGGTAATAGGTACACTGCGTCACGCCAACAACCCGGAGGCAGGCCTCTATGATAATCACATCTTATATCCAGCAGTGCAGTAGTCTGAGGGGAACCAACACAGCGGTCCTCGTGAACCCCACAGGGGGCATACAAAGCAAAGAATTACACGCATCCGAACAGTGTAACTTTTAGCATGATCAATGGTCTTACTTTTCACGTTTTACCAGTGCTGTAGACAAACAAGTGAACATGAAGGTTCTGAGGCCGTCACAAAGCTGGCATCAGAGCACAGCCTGTGGAATCGGCAAATCCAAAGGATGCATCTACCAGCACTATTGTCACCCAACCAGTTCACACACACAAAAGAAAAACTCGAACAACAAACAACGGTGCAGTTGAGAAACATCATGCAATCGATACCTACTCGCAAGTGGGGCAGTGCGCTCACGCGCCGGGCAGCCATGTGCGAATGTCCAGAGACTGTGGGTGTATGACCGCGCACGTGCCAGGTCCCCAGCACGGGGTCATAAGGCAGGGGGGGGGGGGACTATAGGATCAAGTGGCCTAGGGGAGTTAGGGGGTGACAGCATCCTCTGGCTGCGGAAATGGATGCGTACCCTGGCATCAGGGCACGTCTCACCTCCCAGAGGAGGCCACATTTGCATCAGACACAGAGGCAGTAGGTCCACATGTACTCCGCACCCCTCTCATCCCATATCATCCGACACACCTACATCCGCAGCACCATCAGACACGTCCGAGCCTGCCCGCTCCCTGGTCCAACACAAGAAGGGTTCCCAAATGTCATGAGGCCTGGAAGCAGTGGGCATTGTTTCCCAATAAGTAGTTAATTGTGCATGTCCGTATGTCACATCTTTCACCCAGTCTATGTATTTTGGAAGGACTGTCCTGCCCCAGTGTAATGATATTTGCCGTTTGGCGTATAGGAGGAGCAATGCATGCAATTTCCTATCACAAGGGATCGTGTCTTTGACATACCCTAACAAGCCTAGGAGCGGTGACGGTGCATCTGCCCTATGTAGAATCTGGTTAATGGCAGTGAAGATTTCTGACCAGTATCCTTCCAGCTTGGGACAGCTCCACGCCACATGAAGGAAGGACGCGTCTGCTCCGCCACATTTCCAGCAACTTGCATCCTCTCGGATGCCCATGCGGAGCAGTAGAGTCGGTGTGCGGTAATATCGGTGCAGAAACTTGAAGTGGATGAGCCTTAAACGATAGTTTGGAGACAGGGCTGTGAGTTGCGTGCAGCAATATTCCCACATGTCGTCCGTCAGAGGGTCAAGCAGGTCTGCATCCCAAGCCTGACGGGCCGTGGATATGGCAACCGGGGCCTGCTCTTGCATGCAGTTGTACAGTCTGGACACTAGTTTTTTCGGGGAAGGTCTGGAAAGTAGATTGTGGAGGGCGTCTAGCGCCGTTGGTTCCTCAGGAAATTGGGGCCCCAATTTCTTACAGGATTCCCGAAGGGAGTGATACAGCAGTGCATCAGCAAAGGAATCAGGCTCGTTCTCACTATTTGCAGTCAGTGCCATAAAAGTACCCTCGGGATAGATGTCCGCAAATGTGTGCAGCCTCCGCCCCCGGAGCGTGAGTGTGTCCCCTCTAGTACTCAAGCAAGGCAGCATCGGGTTGCCCTGCAGGGGTATAGCTGGCGCATAAAGCAAGGAGAGGCCCGCTCTGGTTTGTAATTCGCGCCAAGACCAGCGAAGCATTTCCACAGTGTCCACATCCTTTGAGGGTCGTTTGACTTTACCATAAAGCGCCACCCGGAGTGGCATCGGGGCAGCAACCGCTAGTTCCACCGCCACGTGCGGTTGGTAAGGGGTTGGGAAGGCCCAGAAATTTAGGAACTGCGCCTGAGCGCATAGGGCGTAGAGCTTGAAGTCGGGAGCACCGAGGCCTCCCTGTCTCAGCGGGAGTGTGAGCAGGTTCCAGGCGACCCTCGCTTGTTTCCCCGCCCAAACCAGTTGGAGTAACAGGGAGCGGACTCTCGCATGGAAATGCGCAGTCATGGGCAGCGGAACATTCACAAACAGATACAGGAATTTGGGGAGTACTACCATTTTCACCAATGCTATACGTGCCACCAGGGATAAGGGCAATTTGTTCCAGACCTCAATCTTCCTCTCAAGCCAGTCCACCGCTCTGCCAAAGTTCAGAGACCACAGCTCCTGTGTATCTCGACTAATCCAAATCCCCAAGTACTTAACCGCGTCCGTTTCCCAACGCAGGGGGTAGTCCGGTGACGGCTGACCTGTCTCATCTGTGAGGGGGAATGCAACAGACTTCGTCCAGTTTATGGACACTCCTGCAAGGCCTTCGAACCGCACAAATTCACGGAGCAATGGATTCATGTTGTCCCTGGGATTGATGATATACAATGTCACATCATCCGCGTATAGCGAAATCAGTAAACTCCGTGAGCTAAACCCAATACCCCTTGCAGTGTGGTGTTGTCGTATTCTGGCCGCAAGCGGTTCCATTGCAATGGCAAACAGGAGAGGGGACAGTGGGCATCCCTGTCTGGTCCCTCTAGAGATCGCAAAGGGTTTGGAAACGAGGCCATTGACACTCACTCTGGCTCTAGGTTCGCTATAAAGGAGTTTGATGAGGGTTATAAAATTACTACTGAATCCCATCCGTTCCAGAACCCTGAACAAATAAGGCCACTCCAAGGAGTCAAACGCCTTAGTGGCGTCAAGGAACACCACTGCAGCCTGAACAGAGGGGTGTAAGTAATGTAGGACCGAGAATATTGTCCTGAGATTATGGGACGTGGCACGACCAGGTATGAACCCGGATTGGTCGGGAAGTGCGATGATCGGCAACATTGGCTGTAATTTATCCGCAATTATTTTGGCATAGATTTTGGCATCAACATTAATCAGGGATAGGGGTCTATAGGAGTCTAGAAACAGTTCATCCTTGTCAGGCTTTAGTAGTGTAATTATTAAGGCTTCATGCATGGAGTCCGGAAGAGAGTTCAATTCAAGGGCCTCAACAAACACCGAATGCAATTTCGGCGCCAGTTCTTCCGCGTATGTCTTATAAAAGGTCGTAGTCAGACCGTCAGGGCCAGGGGCTTTATTGGCCGGCATGCTTTTTATCACTTGAAGTATATCCTGAACTGTCACTGGGAGGTCCATATATTGTCTGTGGTTATTATTGAACCAAACCAGGGCGATGGAATCCAAAAAGCTCTCTAGGGAAGCCGGAATTTCGGACAGCTTGGTGGTATATAGGGACGCGTAGAAGTCCGTGAAGGCGTGTAGTACTGCTTCCTGGCCAAGAACCAGGGACCCTCCAGTGTCATGTATAGCATGTATGTAATGCGATTGTGTACGGGGTGCTATCAATCTCGCTAGGGTTCTGCTGGGCCTATCCCCCTCCCCATATCTCCGAGCCTCGGCCTGTTTCCCCAGGAATCTCACCTCACGTTCCGCTTCCTCATTAAAGGCGAGGAGCTTGGACTTGAAATCGCCTGCAGTTTGCAAGGATTGGTCACGGCAAAAGGCTGCATCAAGGTCTTTCAATTCACGTTCTAATCGTGCTAGTGTAGTGCGAATGGATCGTAACACCCCCGCCTTCCTCGCTATGCACTGCCCCCGTATCACCGCCTTAAAGGCGTCCCATACAATGGCCTCTGATGACACTGATCCCGTATTTTCAGCAAAATACTTAAGTATGTCTTCCCTGATCTCTTCGACAAACACTGGATCCGTTAGGGCATGTGGGGGAAGACGCCATGTGAACTCCCTATGAATGGTATCAGGTAGACACAGCTCAAGCATGCATGGGGCATGGTCTGACAGGGATCTAGCTTGGACGTCAACTGCACTCACCCATGTAGCCACCTCAGGTGACACCAGCCAGAAATCCAATCGCGACCAAGCAGACTGATGACACGTAAAGCAAGTCCCCACCTTCTCCCCGGGGTGTCTAATTCTCCACACATCTGCCAGTCTCCCCTCTCCCATTATATCCAGGACAGCCTGTCGAGCTCTAGTATGTGTAGGTCTACCCACACCCCTACGATCCATGACATCATTCAGCACAACATTAAAATCGCCCCCAAGAATCACCGATTGGCAATCAAGCAAAGCAATACGTGCCCATAAATTCCGAAAGAAGTCTGGATCGTCCACATTTGGACCGTATATGGCAGCCATCACCACCGGGCGCCCTTGCAAGGTGCCCTTTAGGATAACATATCTCCCATCCGTATCCTGCACACATGTGTGTTCACGCCAGTCCAGCCCTCTGCGCACTAGTATAGCCACCCCTCTCGCATACTGAGAGTAAATAGCAGAATACACCATTGACCACCTAGCATTTCTCAGTCTAGGCGAAGGGACTGCATTGAGGTGAGTCTCTTGCAAAAAGCAAATGTCCACATTATGTCGGGCCAGCGTACTGTGCAATAACCGGGCTTTCTTGTAGTCCCCAAGGCCTCTAATGTTCCAGGTCCACAGCTTAACCCCCCCCATCACAGAAGTACAAACAGTTGTTCATGACATCCAACAGTACCATCCCTCCGGTTTCGTCAGGACCAGCCCGCCGCACGTTACGCGCCCCTGCGTGTGAAAATGCATGCATATAACAGTTCTCAGTGCACCAATTAAAATCTACAAACAACAGCTTCATTAACTCCCCCCACCTCCCCCCACCCTCACCAACCCCCCAATCAGGTTGTGACAAATCCCTTAAGAAAGCACGCACAACGTGATAGATCCCCAACTCAAGAAACAATGGGATGCACCCCATGGGGACGTGGTGCACCAAGCTTACACCCCCGTGTTAGCGGGGTGGCTACATTTAAGTAGTAAGTCTCCGTGGCCCCATTGTAACCCCCGCCTCTGGGTCGACCAATCCCACCACAGTCACTGCCATTTGCGGTGCAAGGTCCGGGCAAGCATAAATGGGCAGCTTGTAATAGAGCAGTGTCTTACCCCACACGTTCTCCAAGTCCACTGCACCAGCCAAAGGTGCAGGGATGTCACCGACCAGCAGTCCAAGACGTGAGGGCAGGAAGGATAGTGGTATTGCGCAACAGACGGGGAGACCTCATTCAGTCGTTGTCACTGAGTTGTTCAGTCGTATCCTCCAGCCTGGGGGACTTCCGTCTAGCTCCCGTACCAGCAATGTGTTTCGCAAATTTGAGCGCGGATTTCGCATCAGTGAAGAAGTGCGTTTCGTTGTCATGTAGCACCTTCAGCTTTGCCGGATATAACAGGGAATATTGCACGCCAGACTGCAGCAACACTTTTTTGGCTGGCAGAAATTCCTTGCGGGCCGCCTGCACCAGAGGGGTGAAATCCGGGTAAAAGGAGATGTTATTCCCTTTGTGTGTTATCCTCCCCTTCTCCCTCGCCAGCCGCAATATTAGATCTCTGTCCTGGTAATTTAGCAGTTTGGCCAGTATCGGACGCGGCGGCGCACCCACCGGCGGTTTCTTCCCAAGCGACCGGTGAGCCCTCTCTACCGTAAAAACTGGCGATAGGGCCGGGTCAAAGAGTTCGTGGAGTAGGTCAGTCACGAAAGCCTCCATCTTGCCTGTGTTCGCCGTCTCTGGAATACCCGTGATGCGCACGTTGGATCTTCGGGAGCGCGCTTCCAAATCATCTGATTTAGCGCGCAGATTGTCCAGTTCTTTCTCCAGGTTCGTAATATGTTTCTTAGCCTGCTGTTGAAATTCGCAGCACTCAGTTTGTCTGTTCTCCAAACAATCCAGTCTGGTCTCGTGCGCGCCCACCTTGGACTTGACTGATTCTAACTGTTCCGACATGGCATCTAGTTTGGTATCTATACTCCTCAAGCTAGATCTAACTTCCATCATAAGTGCCCCAAAATCTATTTCCGCCGGTGCACCTTGTGACGACATCTCACCTCCAGATATATCAGGTGTAGGGGTCTTTGGTGGCCTCTTATTATCAAAACTTATTTTAGCCTGCCTGGCCTCAGCTTTACCCATGGTTATGGCCGTGTCCGGGCAGCAAGCAATTCTTTCGGCACCGCTTGTGTATTTGCAGCACTTAAGTACCTGTCGCGCCCACCAGCAGTCTTCCCGCAGCAAAGAGCACAGTTCAACACGCAGGCACTCCGGTCACAGGCATATCACCCCACCAGTCGCCCTCCACCAGCTGAATGCTGCTCCGAGTGTAGTCAGGCAACAAGATGGCGGCAGTCCCAGTCGCAGTTATCCGGTTTGCGCGCCAAAGCCAGCCCAGGATATGTCCACTTTACGGGGTCGAGGTCACAGTGGGTGGCCCCCGAACCCCCGATCCCTTCGGGTGGAATGTGCGTGATTGGCCGGCCGGGCCTGATTCGGTGGGCTCGATGCACCCCCGGCAGGGCAGTGTGTCCGCAGTAAAAGGCGGCCGCACCGCACCGCCTCCACAAAGTTTCCGCCTCACCTCATGTAAGTGCAGATGATCGCCGTGCGAGGTTCGTCCCAGCCACCAGACGGGTCGGTTCAGCGCCGCTGATCTTGCGCCGGGCACAGGGAGCCGGTCGGCATTCCGGAAGGATCACAGCCGGTCACAGTACCTCTGCAAGGAACCCCCCGCCTTCACCATTTCAGCAGGCTATCGGATATCCCCTCAAAGCAGCAGGGGGGTCCGTCAGAGTGTATCGCCGAGGTGGCCTCGCCGCCGCCGGACCCAGCGATCTCCTGTACCGGATCTCTCAGGGCCTCCGAAGCCGCGGCCCACAGTAGCCCTCCGCAGCCAGGCCCCAGCTCCACGGTCGCGGGACGTCTCCGGCGGTCAGTGCAGCCGCGTGTAGGATGTCGGGTCCTTCGCCGTCCGGGGGTTCCCGCACCTCAAACTCCGGCCACAGGATCTCTATATGACCGTGGTCAATCCCCAGGTGTGTCGGGGGTCCGCAAGGGCTGGAAGAAGGATCAATAAAGGATTTCTAGATGTAGCCGGCGGAGCTCACTCACTGAGCGGCCATCTCGCTGCTCGGCTAGCCACGCCCCCTCTGAAATTTCACAAACTTAATAAAATCACTAATGTTGCAAATACCACTATTGCCGATTCCCTTCCAAGAAAAAGTTTGAAAATTACGGATGTACCTACATTGAAAGCTATGCATGCTATTGTAGATCCTGCTAGAGATGTTGCTACTAGTACCCAGGAAGCGCTACAATCTATGGGGGCGGTTAGTAATAATCCCACTACTAGTCCATTCTGTCCACGATCTACATTCATCCCGATGATGCCTAGGGATGCGATCGATGTTTTTAATGATCGGATGGTAAACGATTTAAAAGAACTAAATAGGTCCATTGCTTTTAAGCAGAAACACAGAACCCATACTGAAAAGATATATTCTACCCTCATGTGAAAAATCAATGACCATAGTAATATCGTGGTCAATAAAGCAGATAAAGGGGGCAATTCTGTTCTGTGGCCACGGGATATGTACATTACAGAGGCGGAGAGACAACTAAATGATCCCTGTTGCTACAGGAAAGCTTCTTTCAATGAGCTTAATAAGGTGAAAGAATGAATTTTTATTTTTGAAAAAAGAGCACCCTATAACCCCAGTATTGTACTTCCTACCTAAAATCCATAAAGGTTCAACTCCAATTCCAGGACGCCCTATAATTTCAGCTCAGAACAGTTTATTAGAACCTATCTCTAAATATGTTGATTATTTTTTACACAATTATATGGAGTCTCTGCCATCCTACATTAGAGATACGAGTCATTTTTTATCAAAGCTCAAGGATGTTACCTGGAATCATGATTTCCACTTTATTGTAATGGACATTTGTTCTTTGCATACTTCAATCAATCACCATGATGGGCTGCATGCTATACAATGTTATTTGTCAAGTAGAGACATCAAGTTCTATGAACACAGTAAAATGCTAGTTAAAATGATTGACCTGTGCTTAAACAACAATTTTTTCTTGTTTAATAACGAAGTGTACCAACAGTTGCGGGGCGTGGCGATGAGTGCATGCTTCTCCCCCAGTTACGCGTGTTTACACGTGGACTGGTGGGAGAAGCATGTCTTGGGTCACGCCTCAAACTTTGAAGGAAATGGAGACACAGGGATCGTTAAATATTGGCGGTTTATAGACGATGTAATTTTAATTCGGTAAGGGACATTGGCCAGTGCAGAAGAATTTGTGAAAAACATCAGCCCAAATACACTCAATTTGGAATTTACAGCAACAATTAGCCAGCTACAGGTTGAATTTTTAGATGTGGAGGTATATATTTGTGAGATTGTTATCAACACTAAACTCCACAGGAAGCACACAGCAGGTAATTCTATTCTACATGCCTCCAGTGCCCATCCCCACCATCTTATCAAGAGTATCCACTATGGGTAATTTGTAAGAATTCGGCACATTTGTAGTGATGACAATGTTTTGGAACAGTGCTTAAATGAGTCATTTGTTAGATTTTTGAAACGAGGTTACAGAGAGACTGATCTTAAAAATGTTCTTAAAAAAATGGTTTTAACATTTGATGCTTCATGCAATGCCATTCAACCTGAAAGTAAGCCATAGAACAGTATTGTTGTTCCTTTGAAAGAAGATCAGACAGTTAGACTGATTACAACTTTTTGCAATCAAGAAAAAAAGATACGTAATATCCTAAAATCTAACTGGCCTATTTTAAAAACGGATATTACTTTGGCACCACTACTTAGTGAGGTTCCTTGTACTACTTTCCGAAGGGCGCCCACGATGAGGGATTCCCTTGTTAAAACCAGTCCCGAGGTAGTGAAAACAAGCAACTGACTCACCAATCGTACAGGTTTTTTCAAATGTAGTTCATGTAGGGCTTGCAAATTCAGAGTTAATAAGAAAGAATATCATGATGCTTTTAGTCAAGAGGCAATTAAGATCAATGGCATGTTTACTTGTAAGACAGACCATGCAGTATATGTTTTAAGATGTACTTGCAACCTACAATATATTGGGAGCACGAAGCTCCAGGTCTTTAATCGGATCTTACAGCATTTAAGAGCCATTGTTAACTCCGATCCAAATTATCCAGTGGCACGCCATTTTAAACTAGTATATCAGAACAATCTTAAGGATTTAAGTTATTATGTTCTTGATGCTGTTCCTAGCTCGAAGCGAGGTGGGGACAGAGAACGTGAACTAAGACAACTGGAGAGCCACTATATTTTACTACTCGATACAAAAATTCCTAATGGGCTGAATACGGGGGAACGATCTTTACAATTTTTTGTGCATTTTCTATGAATGGTTTATGAAACTTTTTATGAATATTTATAGATTATTTATAATTATTTTTTGTATCTCTGTAACCAGTTTTGAATCTGATGTAATAGGTACCAAGTGGTTGCCTTATGATCTATGCACTTTATCCAATATTTATCAATTTGGACACAAACTACATTTGATAACATTTCTATTTTTGGCTGAAATATTTCATTTTTTTATCATTATGACTTGATGATATTTGTGATGGGGATTGTTGGTAGCATATTGACTGTAAAGGATTGTTGTGTATAAATTGAGTAGTTGATTTCATCAATTATTGTGGAATTTTATCTATTGAGTATAGATTTATTCTTGGATTTAACCATGTATTTGATATATAATACATTTTTCTATTTTTCCACTGGTTGGGATTTGATACCACTTAGGTCGTTTTAGGTTATGTACCCCTATTAAGGCACTATGCACTTTAATTATGGTTCATTGGACATCCGCTAGATGAATATTTGAGTATGAATTTGGTACCCAGATTTTAATTCACTTTTTGCACTATATTGTTATTTGCACATTCTCCAAACCTCCATGGACTTTGAAGACTACATGAACACCTTCACATATTAAGGGTATTGTTGTAGATTAGATCGGATGTATGACGTTACAACGCATACTTTTAGCACGCATACCATTACAACGCAATTTTTACAACGCAGGATCCATTACAACGAACTACTATTACAACGCATTTTTTTACATCGCAGATGCCTTTACAACGCATACCATTACAACGTAAGTATTGGTAAGTATATAATATTTTTTAAAACTTAAGTAATTAAAATTAATATTATTTATTTTAATTTAATATTAATTTAATTTTATTTAAAACCCAAACCTAACACTGAACCCTAAAAATACCCCTTTACCCAAAAACCCAAACCTAGCCCTGAACCCTAAAAATACCCCTTTACCTAAAAACCCAAACCTAGCCCTGAACCCTAAAAATACCTCTTTACCCAAAAACCCAAACCTAGCCCTGAACCCTAAAAATACCCCTTTACCCAAAAACCCAAACCTAACCCTGAACCCTAAAAATACCCCTGTACCCAAAAACCCAAACCTAACCCTGAACCCTCAAAATACCCCTGTACCCAAAAACCCAAACCTAACCCTGAACCCTAAAAATACCCCTGTATCCAAAAACCCAAACCTAGCCCTGAACCCTAAAAATACCCCTGTACCCAAAAACCTAAACCTATCCCTGAACCCTAAAAATACCCCTTTACCCAAAAACCCAAACCTAGCCCTGAACCCTAAAAATACCCCTGTACCCAAAAACCCAAACCTATAACATTTTTAATATAATTATATACTTACCAATACTTACGTTGTAATGGCATGCGTTGTAAAGGCATCTGCGATGTAAAAAAATGCGTTGTAATGGATCCTGCGTTGTAAAAGTTGCGTTGTAAAAGTAGTCTGTTGTAATAGTTGTGTTGTAACGGTTGTTTACCGATTAGATCAGATGTGGGCACTTGCCCTATATTCTTTTATCATTTCATTTTTATCATCTCATCTTTTCTTGATATTACTTTTCATTGAGTGTGATTATCTGATTGTTTACAGAAAAAGTTACAAATTTTATTGTTGTGATATTTATCCACTCTTTATATTGTGATTTAATAGATATACTCTACCTTTAGGTATTATTTAAAGGTAGAATGACAAAACATTTTGTTAAATAGGAGTATGTCTTCTCTTTCTATGCCTGTGGAGGTGGAGCTTGTGTGTACACTCTGCACTTAAAAACTTGTTGATCTCTATGAGCACCGTGTGATCAAGACCGGGTTGCCCCGGTCGAAACGCGTCATGCTGCCGGAGTGAAAGAGGAATAAAGCACTTTAAAAAACGTACACGGAGTGGTTCGTGCCCCCGGACTGGCCGTTGCGGGCACCGGGCAATCCCCCGGTGGGCCGCATGGTTTGGGGCTGGTTTTGGCCCCCTGGGGGCCGTTTTTATTACAGGGCCGTTTTTGCAGCTAAGCTGCAATACGGCCCTGTAATAAAAACGGCCGAAAACCGGCCCTGGCACAGAGCGCGGTCGCACCCCAGGGGGGCCGGCCGAGCACTTTGCCAGGGCCTGTTCTGGTTCCCAGTCCGTGTCGGAGGATTCGACTTCAGGATTCTTTTCTGAATATATATATATTACATATTTTTTTTTGTTCAAGGCCGTAGGCGGCCGAAACGCGTAATGGTGGATTGCTCACGTCAATAAAACATGCAAGCACAGATTTTGGGTTTGTGTCCGTTTGTCTAAAGAAATTGTGGGACCGGATATTATGTATGTATGTGTGTACGTATATATACATATCCTAGATGTACTCTTGGAATGCTGGTAGACTTCCCAAAAAGTAAGATTTTTATTTCAAATGTAGAAATAACCCGACCAGATGTATTTCCAACTGGATCTTAACTTTTGTGAATCGGGCCATATATGAGCACGTTCTTCTATAGGAAAATGTCATTTTTCATGTAGCCTTTCATTCAATCGTTCTTAATCATGTAATATCGTAACCCTTGCTGACATATTTTAGTAAAGCAAGCGCTGTATGTAATACACACGTCGGTCTTTTGAACAACATGTTGGTTTGTGGTTAAGAGGCCTGAAGGTTACACGAAACGAAGAAAACTTGCATGTCATTGTTTAGTCGCTGGGACGATGCAAAACTAATGTTAGAGTATTATTAAGGACAGGACTACACTTGCCCAGACGAAAGCTTTCAGCGGTTTCAGCAGTGTTAATTAGTTGCCTCTGTTTTCTTAATGTGTGTAATTTAATCCGACTCGTTCGGGTTCTCCTCACTTGTCAACATAATGGACTTCATCACCTTTTTAAACTTTAGATGTGTAATCTTCAGGGAGATAGAAAGCAGTGATTTGCCAAATGATATTACCCAAAATGTAAGTTCTCATACAACACTTTATGCAGAATGGCCAGAAGCCAGTTGAGGTAATCTATATGTTTGTGAAGTTGTATTGATTTTATGCTTTTAAGTACAGCTCTCGCTGGTTGTGTACAAGGATTTTGGAGAAGGTGGAGAAGTGTGGCTCAATGGTTAGAGCGGCAGACCCTGATGCAGAGGTCTAGCCCGGGACCAGGGTTCAATTCCCCGCCTCGGCGGGTCTTGGGCTCAAAATTCCACAGACCTGATAATTCTCGCCTCGGTGCCTATTCCAATCATGGAGTCCCACTCTGCAACTCTGGGCAATAGCTTGCTTAATCTCCACAACGGCCCCCACAACGCTAAGGATGCCTGGCCTCCACCTTGGGGGTGCCCAGGAGTGGACACCTCACAGGGAAAGCCAGGATGGGTTCCACAGCGATATTCGTACAAGCGCCTTGAGACCCTTGCGGGTGAGTAGTGCGCTATACAAGTATCAATTTACATTTTACATTTACATTTACATTTTGCTCTTGATATAGTCATACCTTGCAGTGGGATTTATGATGTGCATCCTTATTTATTTTAACTCTTTTGTTGTTCATTTGTCATAACAGTTGTATCACATTATAAGCATACTATAGCACAATCAGTAGGTGAAGCTGCTTGTCACATGGACAGTAAATATCGGACCTGGCTGGATCTTAACTAAATCCACAAACACAATCTTAAACAGTATGGCTTCAGTTATGAGTGATCGGTGTTTGCTGACCCTTGCACAAACTCCTGTTTACTCGGGAGTCGGAATTCCGAGTTGAGAGATAGTTAACGTGTCTAGTAGTTTACTGAGTACTTTAAGTAGCTCAACTTTTGATAAATGGGGGATCAAAGTGTGATGTTTGCAGTACCAAGCGGTTTTTGGTGCATTAACCCCTTCGATGCTCATGACGGAACGGTTCCGTCATGAGCTACGGTTGAGCTGTGCTCATGACGGAACCGTTCCGTCATGACCACGCCTGTTTTTATTAGGGCCCAGCACCGGAGGGGGAATCGCGGTCGCGCTGAAAAGGTTAAGCACCAAAATTCACATATTTCTTCCCCCCAAAATAATAACATACCAGGGGTATTGTTGTTTATGAGGTGCGATAAAGGAAACCAGGTCCAATGGCCACAGAATCAGGGCCTAACCCCGACCCGTCTGTTGTCTATTATTCGACTATCCACGCCCCTGCCCCTTCGTACTACCCCTTACTTAATCCACTTTGCCTTCAATACTTAAGGTTGTCTTTCATCTCGGAAATTAATTAGGCTTTTCAAAATAGTCTGGGTTTGGTAAGTTCCCATGGGTGGCTGCCAAGCCCAGGCACACATACTCCAGCTACCCCCATCCCTAATGTCCTTATGTTGCTTTTCGAGGACTTTTGTGTTATGGGCATCAGTATGAAAACGCTGGATCGTAGGACGTTTGGGAATTCCCACAGATTCTGGAAGTGTCTCTCACAGAAAAGTGATAGAAATGCATGATTTTAGCCATATAGGAAAAGTTTGAGTTTTGCAGGTCATTTTGGGTAAGTCAGATCCACGGACGTTACACCACCCTGGATTCCTCACAAAAATGGGAGGGTTTGGTATTGTTCCTTTGGAGTCATTCCAATACTGAAGTACCGCCTTATACCGGTTGGTTTTCAAACTATTGGTATTAATAGAGTCAAAGAGTAAATACTATTTACAGTATGAGAATATTTGAACCCATCACTTAGTGGTAGTGCCCTGTAAAGTCACATGAAGGCCCCAACCACTTTCCGGTTCATTCATGTGCCTTTCAATCACAGCACACAAAGCCACTTATACCACCAAGCATCAAACACACACAACATTCACATCAACAAACCACCACCATTCAAAGGCCCATCACATTTCATACACTCACATGACTGAAATACCAATCACTCTGCCACTCAACCAGCCATCAGCCAACTTAAATACAAACATACTTCTAGAAAACCAGTGCACACACTCTGCCAGCCAACAGCCCCACATTCTGCCAGCCAACAGGCACACATTCCACCTGCCAACCAACACAAATTGCAGGTCATTTAACAGCCACACATGCACCAATACAGACATACCACCATCCACCGTTTGGGGTGAGAGCCTTCGCATGAGTTTTGCTTTGACCATGACCATCTGCCTTCTACCTACACAAGATCCCTTTGAAAATAAACCTACGCTAAGTTATTACTAGCTGTTCATGTCTGTCTCACCCAGAGTTCTAATATTGTGAGGGTGCAAGGGCACATTTACTATTGATTCACTGGGGCAGCCTGCTTAGGTGTATAATAACTTTTCTTTCATCTGTCTTCAGTGTGCTCACTGCACTAAATCCAACTCCTTCCAGTGTGTGGAAGTAAGTTGGCGGTGTCTGAGGATGCACTTGCTGTGCATTACTCGGACAGTGTGAGCAAACATACCTGTAGAAACTGGGCTATACATGCTGGGGCAGGCTGCTAAATTCCCAAAAGAGTTCTTCTCGAAAGAGTAAGGGCCATAGGTGTTGGTGGACAGGGTACTTAGTGAAAACATGGAACATGATCTATACCCCATTGGGTGCAGTGCATTGACTAATGCACTTGCATATGACGGACAGAACATCCACCACATTTGGATAGAGGGTGAAGGTGGCAAGCAGCCAAGACCAGTGTGTGTGTCCTTCCTGGAGCCCGTAAAGAAGCGGCAGCTAATTTCAGAAGAAAAAAACGTATATTAGAGTTTTTCTCTCCAAATTAGATGGGAGAATTTAAAAAGCTACATAGCTACTCAAGTAATGGGCATGGAAGATATGTATCCATTAGGAGCCATTTGGGGCGGATAGTAACACTTAACATGTGTGCTCCACTTTAGTCAGTTTCCCAGAACTTTGCTTTTGTGTGGTACAAATTCTCCTGCCTCTTTTCTTACTGAGCACAAACTCTGCATCATCGATATTGGCAACTTGTTTGCTCTGTTGCAGCAGTGCGGTTCACAACATGTTGACCCTGCAGCCTTGCAACATCCCCCACAACAGAGGAAGTATAGACTTCTGCTTCTACCGCAATAAGGCTTTCAATAACCGGCAACTAAATGTCTTTGAAGGACAGAAGTCTTCATGTGGTGGTCTGCCTAAAGACAAACATATATATTGTATTTTGCCAACTGAATTAGCTGGGTAGGGCAGCTTCGTATATCATATGCAAGTTTTAAGACGCATATGGTTGAAGAACCTGGTCATTTCTATCCATTCTACTCGTACTTTTTGGAACACCTGGGCTTCTGCCAATTTATCCCAAACCATGGCTGAAGAAGTGTTCTCTTTGTGATTTGTAGTGAGCACATTTACTTCCTGCCTGTCTGAGAATTTGATAGCAAGCAATTTGTTGCAATTCAGTACACTGCTCTGGCCTTTTTGAATCTTTTACAAAGAAGCATCTGTAGGGAATAATTTACATTGCCTTTGAATTGTAGTACAAGCCACAGTTCCATCTTTGTACAGTTCACTAAACAGCTGGATTCCTATATAGAATTTATCTACATAACATTTATAACCTTTATTAATGAAAACTTGGACAGGCTCCCAAACAGTCGTCTCACTAACTCCTAATGTGGATAGGCAGCCAGTAGGATTTAGTGTGGAACCCTTCTCTCAGGCTTTAAACATAACCATTAGAGCTCACACACACAATTTACCTCTAGGTGACGTATTCAGCTCTTTTGCTTGGTATGTACATCCTGAACAGCAGTCGCATCGTGTACAAAATCAAGGACTCATTGAATGCTATATTCTTTCCAAGCACATAAATCTCTGGTAACTTGGCAGACAAATGTTCCAAATGTTGAACAACCTTTCAGGGTCTGAATGGCCCTGGGGCAATGCAGCAGAATTATCATTGAAATGTAGCACATGCTGCAAAATCACAACTCTGCATTTGCTCATGACCGGCGCGAAGGTGATTGTTGCCCAAACCGTACACGGAGACCATTAGTACTGTGTAGTTGGTCTGTGCACTAATACCATGTTCAGTTTTAGGCCCAGACATTTTTCCAACTCCCCAAGTGAAGTAAGAGTCTACAGGTGAACTCTAGATTGAGGCATCAAGTTCCTCCATGCTCCCTCAGAAACTGTTCAGCATGCAAATTAGTTTGGAGCACATTTTCTCAACATTTTAATCCACAAAAAGATGGAAGTAGAAAATAGGTAAATATTTCCAGCATCAGCTTTACATCTGGTATCTCCAGTGACTGGGGCAATTTGTGGGGAACAAAATAAGAGCCTGCCAAGTGAGCACTTTACCTGTGCTCAGCATGGAAGCTGCCTGCCCCAGGATTGGTCTAACCTTTGAGTGAATCTCTGCTGCACAGATAGTGCTTGTGAAGGGACATCACGACTGCCACGGGCTAAGCTACCCAGAATCATGCAAAGGAACTCTGATGGAAACTTTATTCTGCTACCTGTCCCTCTCCCCTGTTGCTGTCTCAGTATCAAACCCAGTCTCAGAGCGGTAGATCCTCCCTCACACCCCACGAGAAGGAAAAATCAATATAAATAATTTTACCCTTAGGGGGAAGGTTGACTCATGACAGAGCGCTCTCGCTCTCTCCCTCTCTCCCTCTCTCTCTGGCATCTAGTGGGATACCTACTTGTTGACTGTGGTGTACTAACAAATGAAAAGTCTAGGGAGTCTCCAGAGTAGGAGGCGATAGATTTCTAATCGTCTGATGCAAGGACTAACTTCACTGCATTAACATTGAATGAGAAAGCCAGTTGGACTGCAGCCCTAACAGTAGTCCTCTGAGCATTGTGTTATGCTTGTATATTACTTACCCTTGAAAGGAATGTGGAATGCCGTGTTGGGTTCCAGATTCTTGCTGGAAGGGTAGTTGGTGTCCAGTGAAGTCAGATGGAGTTTGGCTGGCATTGGAAAAGCTACCAGATGTCGTAGGAAATCCTTGTTGCGTGAATAATGTATATTCACCCAACTTGCCTGCTTTACAACCACTCCTTCCTTTGTTACAAGACATTCCTGCTCAGTCAGTGTTTTCTGGTTACCATCAGTCCTGTTAGATGAGTTCAGAGACACAGTGGTAATCCAAACAATCTTTTATGAATAATACACTCAAAGATAACACAATCGAACGTAGATATGTAATTTAAAATGTTTATTTTAAAATCCTCAGTGCATAAAACACAAACGGTAAACACACAACGCAAAAGTAAGAAGACTAGGACATGAAATGGTCCGTTAAAACCAGATGAACGATTTTTGCATTTTAACGAGTTTTTGACATCTTAGCACTCTAGAGCTATTTAGAGCAATAGTAAACCTGGCTTTCGAGTTTCAGAGTTCCTTAGGATGGATCACACGTCATACATTCGAATAGTGAACGTATGCCATTACGGCGCTTGCCTTTACCTCACAGATGCCTTTACCATGCATGCCTCTACCACACATGCTAAGCAGATGTAAGGTAAGTAAACCTATATTCATGCCATTTGTGTTGAGGTACCGGAAACATGCGGTACCACAAAGTGTGCTGAACAAGGATTGCTTCTTTAATGATTTAAGAAAAAGTCATAAATAATTGTAAAAAAAATCAGTGTATAGTTTATATATTTCATTGTAAATTAATATATAATCCATTTTTCAGGGGGCCTCACTACCCCCTTTTTTCATTTATTCCTAACTCCCCTTTACAACTAATCACCTCTAAACCCCAAAACTACCCATACCTTACTTTACCACTATCCACTTCTAAATCCTAAAATTACCCTTAAGTCTCTTTACCACTGCCTACCCCTAAACCTAAAAATTGGCCTTCCTTCCCTTTACCACTACCATTACCCAACTACCCAATCTTAAACCCTAAATTTACCCTCACCTCCCTTTTCCGCTGTCCACCCCAAACCCTAAATTGCCCTTCCTCCCTTTACCACTAAAACCCCCCCAAACTCTAAACGCATCCATACCTCCTTTCACAATTACTCACACCTAAACCCCTTTTGATAAATTATGTCATAGAACATGTCATGAGTGATGTAATATGTGTGGTCATAAGCAGTGCATGGCAAGGGTGCAAGTTATAGCTCTGCTAACTATAACTAGTGATTTTTAATTTTTTTTAAAGTTCAAAACATTACATTGGCACTGAAATTTTCACCTAACTATAACATCACTTTGTTTTTTTAGTGAATTTCTAAGGATTTAAAAAAAAATCTGATCTTATCACACTTAACTATAACTTCACTATCACCTTTGTTTTTTTTCAGTGAATTTCTAGGATTTTTTAATGTCAAGTAATATTTTGTTACCATATGTAAATCCAACCCCACTCCATGCATGGCCTTGGGTTGTGCGAGGCGGGGGGATGACCACAAGGCCTGGCCTGTGTCTAGGCGCTTTGGTCAACCCCCCAGAGACAGCTACCCCTACACCTCGCATAGCCTTCGGTTGTGCACAGCATGGGGTTGTCCGCAGAGCTTGGATGATGTCCTGAATGATGCCATTTGCGAAGTCATCAGTGATGTCGTAGAACATGTCATGAGTGACGTTGTGTGAGGTCATAAGCAATGCATGTCCCCCTCCCTGAGCCGTTATTGGACCCTGGGACCCCATCCCCTGGGGCCACTTATTTAAATACAGGTGCATGTGGCCACATTGCCACCATCCATTGCACTCAGGACCCCATTCCCCAGGGTCAATCTTAAATAAAGGGGAAGGGCAACGGTGGCCCCCAACTCCTGGGCTGATTTTGGGCACAGGGACCCCATCCCCTGGGGTCCGCATAATTTTTGGGGAAGGGGCAACCCCCCTTCCCAGGCAGATTTCCGCCCCAGGGAGCCCATCCCCTGGGCCCCGGTGACATTTTTAAGGGGGGGCACTTGGCCTCCCCCCGGCCGATATTGGACCTGGAAACCCCATCAACCTAGGGTCCCAGTGACATTTGTAGGGGGAGGAGGCACACTGCTCCCCTACCCAGGCCATTTTCTGCCTCAGGAATGCCATCCTTGAGGCCCAGAATCATTCGCAGCGATTTTCCACATACAGCGGGAGCCGGCATTTCTCTTGACCGCAGGAAGCAGCTCCTAATGCTGCTCCCTTTGGGCACAAGCAATATTTTGATCAATTTCGAAGCAGATTAAAAGTCCACTCCCAGGAAGGCCGGAGCATTTTTGAAGCTGGTAGCGGACCTGATATTTGTTCCTGCTTGGTGGGAGTTTGGAAAATGCTCCCACCAAGTCATGTTTCCTTGCCTGCTGAAACGGCTTTGTCCCGGGGCAGGGGCGTAACAAAGGACCCATCAGCATCTGCGGTGCAGGGAGGCCCCCCAGGCTCACTCATACTGGAGGGGGGCCCCCTTAACCCATACTGATGTGAGTGTGAGGGGCCTCCTCAGCATATGTTGAAGGGGGGTGCACTCACGTTTTGTTACATCACTGTCCTGGGGGTGGGCTTCCCAGGACATAACTTGCAAGCCGGCCTTGGTGGCGGGCTCCCTAGGTCCTTTAGGGGCTCGGGAAGTGAGGCCTGTGCGGCCCCTTCCATCCTTTATGATTTTGGCCTTGGGGGGTTGGCTCCCCCGGGCCTCAGATGGCTCAGAACGGGGGGATGTGCATCACTCCTACCCATACATATGTTCGGCTACTAGGTGGCTCGGGGGGAGCTGCACATACCTCCTCATAAGCATTGTGTTTGGCCCTGGGGCAGGCTCTCCGAGGTACCTGGAGGCTCAGGTAGGGGAGCCACTCAGCATTGTTCCCAAATTGAACACAGACCAGGATGGATGCCCCAGGGCTTATAGTAAATAAATGTGGCCTTGCCTCCATTTGTTTTTATACCAGGAGAGGCTCACGGGATTGCAGCATTTTCTTCCTTTTTTTAAAATCTTTCTTTAATTTTTTGGCCCCTGGGGGTTTCTTTCTGGGCCCCTCCCTTCCCCATGAGGCCTCTGGGTAAGGATATCCCTACACAGCTCCATATATGTTTATTTTTTTCATAACTTAAGGACAGGGTACTAAGTCCCTGAGTCCTGTAGTGGTTGCCAGCAACATTTTTCTCATTTTGTTGGTAACCAATCATAGCGTTTGCTCTCGTGTGAGTCTGGCTCCTGCAGGAGCGAGATGCCCAAGGACAATAAAGCTCCCTGGGCCAAGCAGAATGCTCTGTTTTGAAATTGGCCCTCCCGCAAGAGACTCTTGATGCTCTTGTGGATCCAACTGCCAAAATATAAAATTATATTGTAAATTTCTCATAAACTATTGAACGGGTTTACACCAAATCACTAAATGCACAATCTGCGGACCACAATCCAGTTTCCTGTGAAATTTGGTGTAATACCATTGAGCGGTTTTTGCTGTAGCCCCTCATAAAGTAGTGTATAGAAAATGCATGTCGAGTTTGATTTTTGGTACCTCCGCTTTTTTTTGCGACCTTGCTTGATGGATCACCCCGAAACTTTCCAGGACCGAGCTGAGGTGGATGAAATAAAAAAAAAAGTTTTGTGAAGATTCATCGGATGAGCCAACGTTATTTGCAAACCAAAAAACGATCTTTCTATGGAAAAGCAGACCTAACTAGAACTACCACATAGGTAATATATGGTGTATATACGTGTGTGTGTATGTATGTAAATATGTGTATATATATATATATATATGTGTATTTTTTATTTTATTTTTTGGTGAAAGTATGATTTGGGGGGGTTTACCGCTAATACATTTTAATACATGTATATTTATTAGCAAAGAAATCCCCTCAAAGTACCTCAATCAGAGCTTGGCGGTCCTGGTGCATGAGGGGTGTGAGACACTCTTCTGCAAATCCATCAAAACCCAATCCAAGGTAAAAGAACGTGCACTTGCGGTATTTTTTGCTGCCAAATTGAGTTATCCCAGTGAAGTGCAATGGCACGTAACCGGAAATGCACAGCACATTTGGTTACGAAAGCAGTGCACTGAAGTACAATTGCAGTTCATTCTATATGAAGATATCATATACATGAACATATGCCAGTCTTTTGCAAATGTCTCTTCCTTACTTATTAATTTACAGTATTTATTATAAGCATTACAAAAGCTATGCTTCAGCATCAACACACCTAAACGTGATAAAAAAACAAAAAAGACTCTGCTTCTTCTTCTGATTCGGGAAGAAGACTACAGAAAGCCAATCAACTAGCGTATTCTTAAGGACTGACACTGGGTGGGCGTGGCAGCAAACACCGGCACCTCGGACTCTGGTATCCTGAAGGCCTGGCTCAGGGCCCCGGTCCCCTGTAACGAGCAGGGTCTGGAAGAGAAAGGAACAAGAAAGAGAAGAGGCACAAGCAAACCAGGCACAGAGCCAGAGCCCGAAGCAATGAAGCCTCAAGATCCCCGTGACACGAGGCCCTGAGGTACACGGTCCGCGGTGCTGCACAGCAGAGGGGTGAGCTCGGCCGGCTCTGCTACGCTTGTTTTTACATGCATACGGGCGCTTAGGCCCTCACAAACACGCTTACAAATAGCAGCAGCAGCAGGAGGACCTTGCTGCTGTCTGATGCTTGCTCCCTCGTTGCCTACCGGCTCCGTCTGCAGCCTGCACCTTCCCCTTATCGGTCACAACTCGCCTGTTAAAAGCTGCTCAAAACTGCTCAAACGGTCCAACCAGCCAGATTGGCGCATGGAAGGACATGTGCAGACAGAAGAAGGTGCCACATAGCCCAATCAAGGGGCTTCAAATTCTTCAAAATACTGTCAACAGTTCCAGATAGCTCTCAGCAAGCCCTCCCACAGACACTGGCACTATACTGCACCAAGCTGAGGTCTACAGAAACAGCAGCACCATACAGGAACCATGGAGTCGTTGTGGTTAATTACAAATGCCTCGTGGTGATTTTTGACAAAGCAGGCAACTTTGTGCAGCAAAGGAAAACTCTAAGAAGGAAAGGCCTTCCACTAGCAGTGTCACTAAAGAGTAAATTAAACGGGCCATCATTCGCCCCTCTACTCTGGGTGGTGCACGCCAAACTGATGCCTACAATAACATATGGCAGCGAGTTCCAAAGAGGTAGGGATGCTAAAATCCTGCACAGCTTGCAAGTGAGAGCATACAGGATCATCCTCGATCTACCTATATACACCTCGCAAGCACAAATCCGGCTGGAGTTTGGCCTCCAAAAGCAGTCCCTGGCAAGGTGAGGAGCTTTCCTCAACTTCTCGGACAAAGCGGCTCCTGATACCTTTAACCACTAACTAAGGCAGGAACTCCAACAGAGGGACTCATCGCCTGCCAGAGTATATTTGAATTAATCCTTGGTCAGTAGCGGGTTGACCCAGTTATGGGAAACATCAACCACCCATCCTGTGTTTAAAATAAAAAAAATCTGTATGGAATCAGTTAAACTTCTCTCTTTGGTAGAAGACAAGGCAGAACTCTCAGCCAGAAAACATGCCTAGATGTCCTTAAACACCTACAACGCTCCAGCACCCCAGAAATATTTCAGCCTGGTTCATTGAGGAGCAATGCTTGAAATACTGTCTGGGGTTTCTACCATGCATATCCCATTTTGCCCATTGGCTGAGCGAATCCATAACAAACATCTGCCGCTTGTGTGGTACCGGCACTGAGGACATACTGCACTGGTTATGCATCTGTAAAAAGCTGCTGAAGGAAAGAAGACAAATTCTGAAAGCTCCATTTAACCAAAGAGGTATCCACTCACGGAGACAGGCCATGTTGGCCTGCTTTGCCTCCAGACGATCCACAGCTGAACTATTGATTGGTAAAATTCCTTGAATTGGTGTGTAGGAAATTCCAAAAGGATACACTTCACCGATAAGTATCCCTCTATCTCTTGGCACCTTGCATCCACAAACTACTGGTCCACTCAACACCTTTTTGTATCGGAGCAGGTACACTGCGAAAGGGTCTCTGTTTACCGCTCCAGGCAGAGTTCCTAATCCCTGTTTCTGCACAAAGGACTTCCTGATCTCCTGCAATTCTTGCACATGAGGGTTTCTGGTTCTCATTTTATGTGAAACTGCCTTGAACCAGGTTCCTCCTGACCTTCAGTCTCTGCTTTTGCACATGGCACTTTCTGCTTACGTACCTTTGTACCTACTCCCATTCACTTAAGGTATCCCTTGACTCCTCCCGCACTCTTTACTGCCACCTCTATTTGTCGCACGTGCAAACTGTTTTATTATTGTCATTTTATTGTTAATTCTAGCATAATTACTACAATTCCTTTTGAAGTAATTTTAATTGGTTTTAGTTTGAGAAAGTTTTTATCCTACCATATGAGAAAGATTTTTCCATAACATATGTGTAACACGGTATTATGCGTGTGTTCATTGTTTTATTGCTGGTGTTATTATTGCAACATTTTTAAGTAACTATGCAATTAAAATAAACTTGAGCTAAGACTCCCAGATGATCAACTGTTTGTGGTTAAAACTCATTATTTATACACTCAGGCTCACCTCTGGCAGGGAGCATCCCTGTACCATATTTGCATCCTAGAGAGGTGAAATAATGTTTTCACAAGGTAATTTACCTCAGATTAGTTCTCAATCCCTTCAGTAGAGGAGTAGATATATTCTGGTGTTTAAACAATGTACAATGGAAAAGCAAGAATTATACCTGCCTTGCCTTTATGAATACTTGCATATGTCGAACAACTAAATATCATTTTATAGATTAGCAGTGTTGATGTTTTAGAATCGTGAGATATGGGATGTCACAGATTATCTGTCCCTACTCTGATGAAGGACGTCATTTTTATCTCCAGCCAGCCCTTATCATTATGTTTTTGTATATGCTGCTTCTTAAAATGTTTGGGAAGTAACCTGATATGTTCGCAATTCGCACATAAGCATTTCCCCAACCCTGCTGTTTTTACACATTAACTGTGCTTGAAGTTCACATATAAAGTTACCAATATCTGGACGTTCAACCTGCTTTTGACCCATCAGAGCCTCACACCTCATCCCTGCCAAGGGCATCATGACACCTCATCTGGAACTGATCATTATGTTTTGATCCTTGTATGTATCCTGCCAGTCACTCACGCACTATAAAGTGTCCACGCTTATGGAAAGGGGTTACATGACAACTTGAGATTTTCTTTAAGAAACCTGCTCTTAGTGGCACTAACATTTGCTTGAAAGGCTTTGCTCAATCTCCAAGGGCGCTGTCTTCTAAGCGTTGATTAGCTTTTATAAGCTCTCACACGGCATCATTTGCTTAACCTTTCTCTTATTCAACAATGCTTGGATCTTCTTTTCTCCTGGGTACAGAGATTGAGTTTGTTTTCTGCAATCTTGAGTTCTCCCTTCGTTTGTTCTTTGCCTGTTCCTGGTCTTCCGACTGACATATCTCTTTTCTTCTTAGAGGGTGCATTTGGTCTGCTATTTCTGCTTCACTTTATCCAGTACTTGCGGGGGCTGTGATCACTCCATTGTTATGTTATATAGTTTTCTAACACGCACAGATACTCCAAGGAGTGTCCCGGTGTGAGCACAGAGGGACTGAGTAGCTCACCATACTAGACAAAAAGATGAGTTTTAAATTTTTTTTTCAGTGTTACGAAGCGCAAGCGGAAGGGCGTTCCAGGCCTGGGCCGCCATAACGGCGAGGGAACAGTCACCAAGCCTGTGCCGATAAAAACGGGGAACCTTTGCCAGGAGCAGAGTGGAGGAGCGAAGTAGTCTCCCTGGCACATAAAAAGAAAAACGTTTCTGCAGATAAGTTGGCCCAAGGCCATGCAGAGCAAGATGGGCGATGGTAATAGATTTAAATATCACCCGAGTGGCCATGGGAAGCCAATGGAGAGAGCGAATACAAACTTGCACACTACTTCTTGCAGGGCTCTCTACCAAGAGCCAAGCCGCCACATTTTGCACTACTTGGAGTTTATTAAGGGAGTATGCCGGTATCCCCACATAAAGAGCATTAGCATAATCCAGGCGGGAAGGAATGAGCGCGCGGACTCCTGTCTCTTTCGCCGCCCGTGGGAGAAGTGGAAGAAATCTTCTCAGGATTTTGAGGAGGCCAAAACACCACCCTGAAAATCTCTTGACTTGGGTGGTAAAAGATAATATATCCTCGAGCCAAACTACCAAATTCTTAACTGTGCTACTGTTAGAAGACTGTGGCAAGAACTCAGGGGGGGCAGATCAAATCTCTAAAACCAGGGGGAAAATTACCATACAAGAGTATCCCCGACTTGTCTTCATTATATTTTAATTAGGCACTCACAAGCCAATTAAATACCGAAGACCGGCAGAATTGAACGGCTGCCACAGAATCCTCCTCCTTTTTCCAGGTGAAAAGTAGCTGGGTATCATCAGCATAGGCGATCACCTTAGCCCCCAGAGCCTCAGCCAGTACGACTAAAAGAGTAAGATGGATATTAAATAAGAGGGGGCTAAGAGACGACCCCTGTGGGACCCCAGTAGTAACCGGCAGCCGAGCAGACGCTGCCGGTGGTAGCCAGACTTGTTGTACCCGTCCCTCCAGAAAGGACCTAATCCAGTCCCAGGCCGACCCTGAATGAGGAACTGTGTCAAAAGCAGCCAAAAGGTCGAGCAGCACTTTGGCTGCTCTCCCACCGGCATCAAGACACTCTCGAATGGCCTCAGACAGTTCCACCAAAGCTAGCTCGGTACTGTAAGAGGACTGATAGCCTGACTGAGCTGGGTGCAAGATGTCTGCGCTCTCCACAAACTCAGTCAGCTGCCTATTCACTACCTTCTCACAGACCTTGGCAAGACTGGGTAGAAGAGAAATGAGCCTATAATTCCCAGGAGTCAAGGAATTAAGGGCAGGATTTTATTAATAAAGGAAGAATTTTAGCCTGCTTCCAGTTGTCTGGTAATTTATAATGATGTTCACCTCAGGATTAATAACCTCCGCTACTGCCGCCATTAATCTGGCAGAGCAGTGGTCAGCAGGCTAATCAGATTTTAATCCCTTCAGAATTTTCGAAGTACTAGGCAAATCAACCGGGTAAAAGTTACCCAGAGAATGCCTAGGGAAGATGGACATTGAGGTGGACGACAGTGGATTAGGTGAACACCGGGGAAAACCTGCCTGAATCACTCTGATTTTGTCCATAAAAACATCAGCCAATGTGTCCCATCAGGCATCTGTGGCTGAAAGAGAGTTTAATTGTGCTGTAGGTGACATGAAGCTCTGCACAATTGCAAAGATTTCCTTTGAGTTGTTTTGTGCCTGATCGATACGGGCAGCATAATAGTCGTTTTTAGCTTGAGAAATATCAGCATAACAAACTTTCTGTCTTTGCATGAGAATCTCCTTTGCCACCGGACAGTACTCGCAGAGACGCCAAGAGCGGTCCAATTTTTTACAGTCTTGTTTTAATGAGGTCAGCTCAGCGGTATACCATGGTTTAGAAGAAGTCTCCCTGGTGCGCCTAGCCGAAGTAGGAGTAGCAATGGAAGTCATAGTTGTCGAAACCCAGTTAGTAAAAGCCAGAAGGCTCCCTTCCAGATCCTTTGGAAGAACCAGCCTACAGACAGTCGGGGCGATGCAAGTTTGAGAGGCTCAATTCTTTTAAATGCTGATTTACGGGAGGCAGGGATAGGTATACAAGCTGAGGTCTCCTCCCAGGAGAAGAAGGTTAGATGATGCTCAGACCAGGACACTGGAAGGGGGTCATGAGCTGTGTTGGAGAAATTAGAGCAGATAGGATCGGGAAAATGGCCTCCTTGATGGGTCGGCCGATTGACCCATTGAGAAAGATGGGCGAGCTGAAGAGTCTCAGAGAACTCTGATGACTCTATTAGAGTCCATCTGATCAAGATGTATGTTAAGATCGCCCAATATCAAACAGTGGGAAAAGCGCAGAGCCCGTGAGGTCACTGCCTCGCCCCATGATTGAAGAAAGGCCTTCGCAGGGCCGGGGGTTCGATAAATTAAAGAACCCCCCCAGTGTGAAACGGGCCGAAAAGCGAATGCTAAAGTCAAGAGCTTCACACTGACCCCAGGCACTAGAATCACACTTAAGAAGATCCCACATATCTTTAAACATGATAGCCACCCCACCCCCTTCCCCCCTTCCCTCTAAGCGGTCCACTCTACATATCTTATAACCCCTGGGAGTGGCCAATGAGATAATAGGATTGGCGGAACTGTCTAACCTGGTCTCCGTGATAAACAAAAGATCCAGTGAATTGTTGGACAGCAGCTCAAACACATCCAGGTAATGTTTTTTTAATGAACGGGCATTTATCAGTCCCGCTGAAATAGACGCCCCAGTGGACCTAGTGATGAAGGCAGGATCTAAACAAAATATAAAACCACAGACAGCACAAAAAAAATCCTTTATCAAAGAGAAATCAGGACAAACATGGGGGCTGCAAATTGCTGACCTTAACAGCTTTAGAGACTCACTGGTAAAGAACCGTCTGTCTGAAGAAGCAATGGACTGACCGGCAGCATCCCTGGCCCTGGCCACTTCCGGGACGCTGACGGGCGCAGACGGGCTTGCCTTATGCACGTCTGCTGCGTGAACGCGCTGCGTGCATTTTTATCCCTTTGGATCCCTTTGGATTCCATTTATCTATAAATTTGTGATTGTTCTATACATCCCTGCTTTGACACATTAATAACTTCTTCCATGTTATAGGTTTCACAGTCTGTTATGGAATCTGTGTTAGAGTTGGAGTTATTGGAGATAGCTCTGACCATAATGGAGGAATATTTTCTAGGACACACAAAGCCTCGATTAGCCAGAATATGGAACCGAATAAGGGATCAGAAACAACAGTTCCTAAGTGCCATACTGTATCCATGAAAACCTTGGGGCATACCACTGTGCATCAGGTTGAGGCGTTTCAGAGAGTATATATGCCTACTTGAATGATTATATTTAGCAGCTGTTATGACGTTTTCAAGAAATAATTAATTAAAGATCCAGTTTAAGCAACAACTTTGGAGAAATTGAATAGTCCTGATATCAGTTAATGAACTTAAACTTGAATATTGGATCTACTGAAAAGCAAGAACTACATTTATTGGTTGTATAATTAGTCACGAATGCCAGCTATGAAAGCAATTCAACTGGATTGTTATTTAAAGAAATGTGTTGTGTTTCTGGAAAGGTCTAACATGGTTTTAAGTGTTTTTATTGACCAATTCCGTTGAATGAGTATGTGGTATGCATTTGAAGATGAGTCACAGCAAATATTTGTTTTATTTCTTCGTCTTTTATACCTTTGCTGGTTGATGTTTCTTTGTATCAACTATAAATCTTCACGAGACAATGGATAAGCATGGAAGCAATTTGGACAAATCTGACAATAGATGCTGGTGTGGATAATAGCTAATTTAATAGACCTACTTCTTTAATGTATTTGCCGGAATGTAGAGTGGATTATGGGATGTTTTGTTTCCCCATATTCAATTTCTGCCTTTTCATACATTTGTATACATTTTATCATATTGTTAACATTATCTTTTTATACATTGTGAGATTGAGCAAATGAATTTCATAGAGTAGAGGCCGGCACTTCAGGAGCTAGTTTATTTTTTATTGCAGAATGACTGCTAACATGTTTCAGCCAAGGCCCTTGTGGTCTGACAAAGATAACGGGTGAGTTGTGTTTCCAGTTATTATGGCAGAAAGAGTGTACTGATTCATGGAGTGCCGACATCTCTGATTTTATAATACTGTTCTTCTTCTTTCATTTATATGTATATATGTACTTTTATCCAAATCCATTTCATTTTTACCATATGTATATTTATCTGTGTATGTGTACATATATATATATATATATAATTTAAAAAAATATGAGAAATGTGGGTTTTATAAACTAAATGAAAACAGTTTAAGTAAATGAAAAGTAACATTAAATTAAAATAATTAAGAAAATGAAATGTATACATGTTTATTTGTTTTAAAATAAAATAACATTTTACAGATAATTACAAAATGTGAAAATATATAAAAATATACAGCAATATTTATAAAAATATAAATTCAAAGTTCTGATGTAAAGTTTCTCCAGATAAACTGACTACGATGTATTGACTCCTGATGTACTAGTCTGCAGTATAAAGTCCTACAAGCGAAGGACAGTTCTCGAACATCCTACAATGGTCTACTAATTAATTTTGCTATGTCTGTGCCAATCGTTCACCATCCAGAGAATTCTTTGTAGAAGCACATCAGTATGATTTGTTTTTCACGAGTATAACCCAATGTATAAAGATGCTGGAGGAAGGTAATCTTCAGGATGTGTACATAATCCTATACATAAGTTGCTCCAATGATTTGGCTTACTGGGGAAGACTGGATCGTTTATTTGACATTTCACTTGGTTCTCTAGATCCAAACGCTTTATTATTTTTTTAAACTGCATACTTGGCTATTTGTTCATATAAAATGGCAATTGTATTTGTGTAGACCTATGAATGTTTATATTAAAATGTAAAAACTTCACTAGGGAGGGTCAGAGGGAAAGTTTAATGACCGAGAGTGCTACGTCCCTCGTAAGTACTAGACACCAACTAATAAGTAACACTCAGTCAAAAACCTACTCAGAAATGAGGGTTGGAAGATTATGTGTGCTGCTTGCAAAATCAGTAACAGGACACCCTTACGATAGTTACAGTGTTCCCATCAGGGTTCCAACCTGTACCGCCCTTCATCATTTGGGAAGGCCACCATAAGTACACAGGGAGACCCCATATACGGTCAGGCACAGCATGGTGGAAACCAATGCCCAATGAAGTTATGACAGGTCGGTGGCAGGATGTAACCAATAAGCAGTGCTAAATAATGAAAATAAAAATTTTTCAAAAAGTGGTGATGTTAAAAAGGGGTAGGAGAAGGAAAATAGATTTATTAGCAACCTTCAACTCCCACTCTCTAAAAACAGTGCAAAAAGGTAGTGTGAGCAAATTACTACCTCGACAGTTTATAAAGTCACGGTCGACATGTTTCTGCAGCTTTTACCTGTGCCCCGGGGTCACTTGCTGCTTCTTCAGGACCTATCCTGCTACTGCTTAATTAGTGCATAATAAACAAGGAAACTTAAATAAAATAAATGTCACCTTAGATTCTCCCCATGTTATGGAGAATGCTGCCCCACCTCACCCGGCATTAGCTCAGGTACTGCGGAGCCCCGCTCTATCCGTCGGTACTCCAGACGTCCAACTGTCACCTCCCACAGACAGCCCAGTTGGACGTCTGGAGTACCGACGGATAGAGCGGGGCTCCGCAGTACCTGAGCTAATGCCGGGTGAGGTGGGGCAGCATTCTCCATAACATGGGGAGAATCTAAGGTGACATTTATTTTATTTAAGTTTCCTTGTTTATTATGCACTAATTAAGCAGTAGCAGGATAGGTCCTGAAGAAGCAGCAAGTGACCCCGGGGCACAGGTAAAAGCTGCAGAAACATGTCGACCGTGACTTTATAAACTGTCGAGGTAGTAATTTGCTCACACTACCTTTTTGCACTGTTTTTAGAGAGTGGGAGTTGAAGGTTGCTAATAAATCTATTTTCCTTCTCCTACCCCTTTTTAACATCACCACTTTTTGAAAAATTTTTATTTTCATTATTTAGCACTGCTTATTGGTTACATCCTGCCACCGACCTGTCATAACTTCATTGGGCATTGGTTTCCACCATGCTGTGCCTGACCGTATATGGGGTCTCCCTGTGTACTTATGGTGGCCTTCCCAAATGATGAAGGGCGGTACAGGTTGGAACCCTGATGGGAACACTGTAACTATCGTAAGGGTGTCCTGTTACTGATTTTGCAAGCAGCACACATAATCTTCCAACCCTCATTTCTGAGTAGGTTTTTGACTGAGTGTTACTTATTAGTTGGTGTCTATATTAAAATGTATGCATTTTAGTTAAATCCTTGCAATCCTTAGTTATGCTCAGAAATCTGTTTTTTTTATAGATTTTATACACTAGATGGCGTATTTACTTACATGGAGTCATATGAATTTGAGAAGTGTGTGTGTCGGTTCTTGGATAGTTATGTTCTTGTAGAAAAGCGGATTCCTTCCAATCCACCATGAAATATGAGGGAATCCCTTTAGTTTCCTGCTATGGTGTCATTCTGACTCCTTTCTTCTTCATGAGTACTTTTCTATGTGCCTCCTATTTGGAGAAAGAAGTGTCCCATTAAATGTTTTGTAAAACCCCAGAGTTTAATTTCTCAGTGTGTGCGCGAAATTTTGCTTGACCTCTCTCCTTGTCTTTCCCCAAACCTGTAAAAATGTAAGCCCAATTTTCCCATGAGAAGCTGGATATCTGTGTGTGAATCAGAATTTCCGATTGAGATGGGAAACCCAATTTGAACAGCTTGACTAGTATGGTTTCAGTTACTGTAGTATTTTAAGAGTTGGTACACGTTTGCTAGGGGAAAGATGCTTTGAGGTAAATGAAACTGAAACAGTCTTGGAAGAAGACGGGTTGTTGAAGGAAATAACAGTGTGTGAAAAAGTCTGAATATTTTTAAATACATTTTGAACAGGGTTATAACTTGCTATTAAGATAATTCAATGAGATTGATTGGTAAACATCATGATAAATGTATGTGTCTGCACCTCTTTAGAAATAAACTATTCACCCCCCCCACCGCCCCTCCCCCCTTTGTTTTAGGGTATTGCCAGTTTTAGTTTACATTCAGAAGTCCTCAATCTGTTTTAAGGCCATCACAGACTTGAATTGTTTTGTCTAGTACCATAATAACAAAAGCACCTTAAAAAGCTATTTGTGTCTCAGGGTTTTTTTAGGCAATCTTAAGATTCAAACTGAAATAATATGCAATTCATTAGTGAATTGGCTATTAATTTCTGGTCCTCCTAATGTATACTTTTATATGTAATTCAGTTAAGGACAGATATCACGATGAAGTTCCAAAAAACTTCTTAATGATCCAAGAGAACATGGGACATGGAAGGGGTAACATCCTTTACAACAAAGTTTTTACCACCTAGTTCCTTTACCACGCAGCATTTACAATGCATCCATTTACCATGCATGCAATTTTTTATGCTTTTACCACGCGTACCATTGCCACGCATGGTTAATACAGTTAAGGTAAGCATCTATGTGGTTGTGAGTGTGTGTGTGTATATGTGTGTATATATGTATATATGTATTACCTACTGGCGGTCGCCAGTAGGTATATATAGTTAGAATTTTCAAAAATCCCATAGAGAAAAAATCCTATGTCTAATAACTTTGGCGTTTGTGGACGGAATTGGCTGAAATTTCAGGAAAATTGAACATTTTGTTTCTGAGCAGCCCCTGAAAATTTGGGGGGGGTTCGTCAAGGGGGGGCCGAGAAAAAAGGGGGGTCCCAAAACGCGTTTTTCCCATGTTAATTTCCATAGGGCGGTTGGCCTCACTTTTAGCCCGAACGGCTGAATGGATTTACACGAAACTTGGCAAAATTGTAGGGACTGTTAGCCCGATGTGCCTTTGCTAGGTCTCAATATATGTGCTCCAGTGGATTTTGAGAAATTAACGTTCAAAAAAAGATATATATCTGTAACAGCGCTCCAGGCAGCGATCCGGTTCGCATACTTTTCGCGTTACGGAGCTTTGCGAAACGAAGCTGATTGGCTCTCCGGTGTCTGTAAACATTCCATACAGTCCGTAGCGGCCGCCATCTTGTCTCTCGGTAGGATCGAGAGACAAGAGGAGGCCAAAGCGAAGGGGCAAATGACCATAAGGGGGCATAGTAGATCCTCCCTGACCCCCTAGGTTTGATGTGGAGGCTTTAAAAACGTTTTTTATCGTGGGGTGCGCCCGGTACGCGTAACGGAAAGCGGACTGGGGAGCGTACTACAAGGAAACAAGAATGATTGACTTTTAACTTATTGTATGTTTATAGACTTTTTTTTTTTTTTGCTGAGTGACGTCTCGGCCTATCTCCACGGGATGCAGTCCCTACCATCTCGGCGTTTAAGCCCAGGGGGACCGGTAGTGTGGGAGAGATAACGTCTGTTAACGTTCAATTCGAAGGAAATCAGGAAGTGTTGATAAACATTGTCTGCGCCACCTTGCCTTTTTTCAAATGCCACACTTTTGTCGTGCACGGCAGCCATTTTAGATGCCTTGACCAGACCCACTCTCTGCACGCTGTCGATCCTTAGCATGGGTCCCCACCCTCGCAAGCATCTCCCCCAGGCACTGGTCACCCCCGCTCTCTGTCTTATGCATGGGCAATAAACCTCCCCCCATCTGCGCTGCTCTTCCTTGAGAATCACACCCTGTGCCCGCCCGACACCTCCCTTTCGCCCTATTCACTACCGCACCCTCTGACACTCCTCTTCCTCTGTGTCCGATTGTCCAGGCCGGTCCCAGGCTATCACCTAGCCATGCAGATGTAGTTTATGGCCCCAGCTGTAAAGAATCACCCCTCTTCAAAGGAGTTACAGTAGATCAAGGCCCCCACCCGATGAGATCCGTCACACCACACGCATTCCTACTATCTGAAAACCATCCTGTATTGTGATTGGGGAGGGGACCGAGCCTGAAGCGCAAGATTCCAGGGATGACTCTTTGTACATCAAAGTTTTTACAATTATGTGTCACATTAAAAATATATAGCACTCCAACAAAGTAGTAGGATTATAAAACTTTAATAACTTATAAATATATACAACGCAACAAAAACAGTAAATACATTTAAACATTTTTTTTTAAAAAGAAGCAACAATGGTCAGTAGCTGTGTTTTGTGCGAATAGTCCCAAGGCAGCACAACGTGCTGAGTTCTGGATGGCACCCAGGTGATGTTACCTGGGTGCCGCACTGGTTTTTGGTATCCTCCGAAAAACGGCGTGGGGCGTCCCGGGGGGTGCGGGGGGAGGCCTCGTCAGTAGCGGTCTGTTGTGCGAATAGTCCCAAGGCAGCAGAACGCGCTGAGATGTGGATGGCACCCAGGTGATGTCCAGTAAGTTGCCGCACTGGTTTTGGTATCCTACAATGCTGCTCCGAATAACGGCGTGGGGCGCCCCGGGGGGGGGTGAGGCGGCGTGAACGGGCCTCCCCAGGTGGAGGCTCGTCTGCTGTAGTGGGGCGCCCCTTTACCGTTTCAGTTGCCATTCCGTGGGGCGTCCCGGGGGGTGCGGGGGGAGGCCTCGTCAGTAGCGGTCTGTTGTGCGAATAGTCCCAAGGCAGCAGAACGCGCTGAGATGTGGATGGCAACCAGGTGATGTCCAGTAAGTTGCCGCACTGGTTTTTTGTATCCTACAATGCTGCCTCGAATAACGGCGTGGGGCGCCCCGGGGGGGGGGTGAGGCGGCGTGAACGGGCCTCCCCAGGTGGAGGCTCGTCTGCTGTAGTGGGGCGCCCCTTTACCGTTTCAGTTGCCATTCCGCCCGCTTTTGGTACACTGTGCCAAAATCCGCCATTCAGCTGAGTTGCGCCCACTCTTGCGGTGCAGCGATAGGCGGCTGCCACAGGACTCTCAAAATGGCGGCAGGCTCTTTCCTTTTTGGGCCTGGTCCACTGAAATGGCCCTGGGACACTTTGGAACTCGGACGCTTGTCTACTAGGTCTTGGACCCCATTCTCGAAAGCGTCCCCTCAGCCTTGAAGATTCTACAAAAGTCATGGGGGCCACCGACTCCTGCAGGCTTCCGGTGGGGAGCGGCTGCCATGATTGCTCGCGGAATGACCACGACGGAGCCACGAGATGGTGGTGCTTTCATGCTGACGCCAGCTTCAGTCTGAAACATCCAGAAACAAGGTGGGGCTTTCATCGTTTGGGAAAAAAAATGTTTTAATCCAATGAAAAGTGTATTTTTAGGTCATATGATCAAGCCTTCCATCATTAGGAAACCAAAAGTAAAATGAACCAATGAAAAGTTTTATAAACAAGTCACATGACCTGTTATGCGGCATAGGGCTATAAAAAGCGTAGAAAATCCGTTGGCACGTGAGGCGGCGTCAGTAGCGGACCGATGTGCGAATAGGCCGAAGGCAGCACAACGCGCCAAGATCCGGATGGCACCGAGGTGGTGTCCAGCAAGTTGCCACACTGGTGTGGCCATCCTACAATGCTGCGCCGAAAGTTGGCGTGGGGCGCCCCGTTGGCCTGTGAGTTCGCGTCAGTCAGTGGGGGCTGTTTGAGGATCTGACTGCATTGGAAAGCAATGTGATGCTGTGCGTCGCCCCCAAGATAAGGCGGCGTCAGTAGCGGACCGATGTGCGAATAGGCCGAAGGCAGCACAACGCGCCAAGATCCGGATGGCACCGAGGTGGTGTCCAGCAAGTTGCCGCACTGGTGTGGCCATCCTACAATGCTGCGCCGAAAGTCGGCGTGGGGCGCCCCGTTGGCCTGTGAGTTCGCGTCAGTCAGTGGGGGCTGTTTGAGGATCTGACTGCATTGGAAAGCAATGTGATGCTGTGCGTCGCCCCCAAGATAAGGCGGCGTCAGTAGCGGACCGATGTGCGAATAGGCCGAAGGCAGCACAGCGCGCCAAGATCCGGATGGCACCGAGGTGGTGTCCAGCAAGTTGCCGCACTGGTGTGGCCATCCTACAATGCTGCGCCGAAAGTCGGCGTGGGGCGCCCCGTTGGCCTGTGAGTTCGCGTCAGTCAGTGGGGGCTGTTTGAGGATCTGACTGCATTTGAAAGCAATGTGATGCTGTGCGTCGCCCCCAAGATGAGGCGGCGTCAGTAGCGGACCGATGTGCGACTAGGCCGAAGGCAGCACAACGCGCAAAGATCCGGATGGCACCGAGGTGGTGTCCAGCAAGTTGCCGCACTGGTGTGGCCATCCTACAATGCTGCGCCGAAAGTCGGCGTGGGGCGCCCCGTTGGCCTGTGAGTTCGCGTCAGTCAGTGGGGGCTGTTTGAGGATCTGACTGCATTGGAAAGCAATGTGATGCTGTGCGTCGCCCCCAAGATGAGGCGGCGTCAGTAGCGGACCGATGTGCGAATAGGCCGAAGGCAGCACAACGCGCCAAGATCCGGATGGCACCGAGGTGGTGTCCAGCAAGTTGCCGCACTGGTGTGGCCATCCTACAATGCTGCGCCGAAAGTCGGCGTGGGGCGCCCCGTTGGCCTGTGAGGTGGCGTCAGTAGCGGACCGATGTGTGAATAGGCCGGAACCAGCACAAGGTGCCAAGATCCGGATGGCACCGAGGTGGTGTCATAGTTCAGAGTTCTGAGAAGCGGGGGGGAGGCGGCGCAAACGAGTCTCTCCCTCCATGTGGAGGCTCTTCATCTGCAGTGGGGCGCCGAGATCACGATGGCACCGAGGTGGTGTCTAGCAAGTTGCCGCACTGGTGTGTGTTGAAAATATGAAAGATCCTCAGCAAGTGTATGTTACTTCAATGGAGCGCCGTCTAGCTGAGTTTAGCCCGCTCTTGCTGCTACAGCGACAGGCGGCTGCAACAGGACTCTCAAAATGGCGGCCTGTTCTTTGGATTTGGGCCTGGTCCACTAAAATGGCCCTGGGACACCTTAGAACTCAGACGCTCAAATTTTTTTTCCTTTCCTCTACATGCAAAAAAGGTAAATGCCCGGTATGTTACCTGCCTCATCTGCCACGATGTACTCTCCAGAGGAACCGAAAAAAAATATAGTTATGGTAATTGTGGCAAATAAATTTCATGTGGGCAGATGAGTGTTACTCTAATAAATACAGCATATGAACATCATCATAGTTGATGGTTGGTGGAGACATTTTGACTATATCCTGGACCTGCCCGTCCTCGCCCAAAATGGCGCCGGAATAAATGGGACTCGTAACTCCTTGTTGTGTACTGGTTGCACAACCTTGATATCACGAGATACGTATGCAGTTTTGAAGCACATGGCGGGCGGGGACGAGAATTGATTGAATATTTCGACATCCCTATTGATATTAAGTTCTGATGTGTTATTGATTACAGTACTATTGAAAGTTCGAATTAACGTCACCCATGGTACTTGCCCGCAAATGTATATCTAGATAATTTTATTGTAACTGGCCCTGTCGTTTTTTAATTATAAAATGTACGTCCACCAATTCCGCAACTGTTAGACACCTTAGTTCTTGCAACCTAATGGCCCGCCCGTTACGTTCCTCTACAGTGTAAATGTCTCCTCATCATATACGATTACAGTTTGCTCCGTGGCCGGCCCACGTGGTTATAGGCCCGTATTTGTATACTGACATTTTCACAATAAAGGTTTTTAAAAGAAAACATGGTAGTAGTATTTACATTGGTAAAGTTTTTAATAATAGTCACTGTTTTCGAATCAGTAAAAGGCAAGTGAAATAAAGCAGTCCAATTACATGAAGGGTAAAAGGTATAATACGCAGGTACGCAGTAAAGATAAATGGTCAAGGGCTGTTGTGTTTTCTACTCCTGCAACATAAAGTAATCGATAAGAATCTGATATTCAGGCGTATCGGCGACTAAGACAGCAGGCCGAGCCTCTTTTGCTCAACGGCTCCGTCATGGGACGAAGAAACGCCCTTTTTCTCGAAAAAGGAATATATTTTACTTGCAGGACAGTTGTAAATTTTCCGGGAAAGTACATTAGCCTGGAACATTATAACATATATGTTTAAGAAAAAATAATGTTCGAAAGTAATAAAAAGTGTAATTTTTAGGTCATATGACCAAGCCTTTCATCATTAGAATAAGAAAAGTAAAATGAACCAATGAAAAGTTTTATTAACAAGTCACATGACCTGTTATGCTTACGTTACGCGCTGCGCGCCGCGCCCCGGATCGCTTCCGGGAAGCTGCGCTTCGCGCATCGGAGCACTTCCGGATGCGCTAACGCGGCGCGTCATATGACGCATTACGTGACAACGCAGGTCCAGAATATAGTCAAAATGTCTCCACCAACCAGCGGTCGGAACACAACCCCTTTCAGCAGGCTAAATAGTTCTGTTAAATGACAACAGAAGGGACAGGCAACAAGAACCATCAGTCAAAGAGGGGAGGGCAAGTTCTTCTCTACCGGGTCACGTTGGGGCGCTACCGGAACTGATCGAATTGGTAGTCTACAGTGTTTCTGGATGTTTCAGGCTGAAGCTGGCGTCAGCATGAGAGCACCACCATTTCGTAGCTCCGTCGTGGCCATTCCACGAGCAATCATGGCAGCCGCTCCCCACCAGAAGCCTGCGGGAGTCGGGGGCCCCCAAGACTTTTGTAGAATCTTCAAGGCTGAGGGGACGCTTTCGAGAATGGAGCCCAAGCCCTAGCAGACAAGCGTCCGAGTTCCAAGGTGTCGCAGGGCCATTTTAGTGGACCACGGCCAAATCTGAAGAGCCGGCCGCCATTTTGAGAGTCCTGTGGCAGCCGCCTATCGCTGCACCGCAAGAGCGGGAGCAACTCAACTACATGGTGAGCGAAACGCTGTAGTCGCAAGAGCGGGTGGTAAACAGCTGAATAGCGGAAGAGGCACAGTGTAGCAAAAGCGGGCGGAATGGCAACTGAAACGGTAAAGGGGCGACCCACTACAGCGTGTCTTCAGGTCAAACGGATTGTGGGACAAGGTCCAGAATGGAAGAGTCACCAAAAGGCAAAAAGTTCCGCTTAACCCCGGGAGCCGGCCACCTATGTCGGGGGCGATCTCAGGCCACACCAGGGCAACACGACTTGGGGAGGGGGCCGGAGCCAAGCGCCCCCTCCGAGTCCGCGCCATCACACCGTCCCTCGGGGGCCTCCGTCAAGCGTTTCAGGGAGGCACCGCATCACATTGTTTTCAAATGCAGTCACGTCCTCAAACAGCTCCCACTTACATTGAGAATAGTGAAGCTGTAACAGGTGCAAATAAGCTTCAGACAGTCTAACAAGCACTCCTCAAAACTTTGAACTATCAGAGTGCATGAGTTTCATGCTCGATCGATTGAGCTAGCCGGATCGGGCAACAAAAAGTATAAAATAGTTATGTAAATAGTTATTTAATAAAATGTTTTACCCTGTTACTTTGCTGGTGTGTTGTATATATTTGTAATATTTGCATTGAGTTTATCGTTATTTTGGGCGGGGTGGGTGGCGGAGCCGAGCTGTCTTGCAGCCATCATGGTGTGGAGTTCAGTTCATCTCACTAGTTTCGTATTCCTCATGAGGGGTTGTTCCTAATGTTTCTATTTTAGCGAGGTCAAAAAGAGATCCCATTAGTGGCCTACTGATTTTGCTCGATCCCTTTTGTTTTTTTACACGATTTTTCACTATCTGCAAAGACTAAACAGAGTATTGCGACTCTGTGCTTGTTTGTAAATAGAGAATGAACCAAAGAGAACCAATTCTAAAACAGTAAATGCTTGTATAACAATCAATCAAATGGAGAGAGAAGCAGGCACGACGGATTACAACGGGGGCAAAGGCCTGCGTTAACTACCCTTCACTATCTGCAAAGAGAGAGTACTCCTAATAGAAATGAGGGGGGGCAGCATTCAAAGCAGATCAGTGTGCATAAACACGAAAATGTTTTTACTTACCACGTACTTGACATTCGACAGCTTATGATATTTGCTATTAAAAAACCATTGAAATTCACTGAAAAAACCATAGGTTAGAGACCATATATAGTTAGGAATTAGCATTTAAAAAACCTTGAAAATTCACTAAAAAAACCATAGGTTATAGACCATATATAGTTAGGAATTAGCATTTAAAAAACTTTATTTTACTCACACAAAACCATTGAAATTCCATATATAGTTAGTTGCACTAACTATATATCGCGCACCCGCAATCCACTGCTGATGATGTCACATATTACATCATTCATGACATGGTCAGTGACATCACTGATGACATCACTGATGACATCTCAAATGACATCACTGATGACATCACTGATGACATCTCATTTGACATTACTGATCACATCACTGATGACATCATTAATGTGATGATACGATGAACCTCTTCAGACTCTAATATAACCTTAGATACACTCAGTGTAAACAGACATTCACAGACTGTCACTCATCCATGGAGTTACTCACACACCTAGTCAGTCTTGCAAAGAATCAATCACACCTCCATTTCCTCAACTATATAGTTATACACACCTTACTTATTAAAACATATACTAACACATATTTACTCTGTTATACAATCCCTGATACAAGTTCACAATGATCCATACAGCCACTCACACATTCACTGGCTCTTATGCACAGTTATTTATATATGTCAACTCTCACATGTACTGTGTTTTACATATGTACTTACTTTGACATGTAGCACTGAGATATCCATTCACTCACCAATACACTCATGCACACAGTCAACCGCCCATACAGCTGTTTCCAAATGCACTTTTGAACCCATACATCTAGTGAATCAACTGCTCACACATCTATGCACAGAGTCATACACCTCCCAGACACCCACACACACACTCAGTCTCCCATACAAATACTTGGGCAAGCAATCAATAACCCATAGAGTTAGTCATATAGCTAATGATCAACACATGCATCAGATTACAGAACAACAGACACAATGATGCACAATTTAAAACAGTTTAGTCACTAACCCATGCACTCAGTGAGACACATTTAATCACTCACTTATACAGTCAGTCATGCACCTACTAAATCCTTCATCCAGACACTTATACATCCACTCATTCTTCAATATGTAAGACATATTTTAACTTTACAGAAACATACAGTCACTGGATGTTGTCATCAGTGATGTCATTTGAGATGTCATCAGTGATGTCATCAGTGATGTCACTGACCATGTCATGAATGATGTAATATGTGACATCATCAGCAGTGGATTGCGGGTGCGCGATATATAGTTAGTGCAACTAACTATATATGGAATTTCAATGGTTTTGTCCGAGTAAAATAAAGTTTTTTAAATGCTAATTCCTAACTATATATGGTCTCTAACCTATGGTTTTTTCAGTAAATATATATATATATATATATATATTTTCACTGAAAAAACCATAGGTTTTACACCAGTTATAGTTAGCTGGAAATTTTACTCGCATAAAACCATTGAAATTCCCACGTTATAGTTAGTTGGACTCACTATAACTTGCACGTGCAATGCACTGCTGATGACGTCACATATTACATCACTCATGACATGGTCAGTGACATCACTCATGACATCACTGATGACACCATCTAGTGAATGTGTGTCTTTCTGAAAAATAAATATTAGTGAGTAATGTTTAAATATTGAAATATATGTATTAATGTTTCACTTTGTGTATAAGTGGCTTCATGGGTTGGTGAGTAGCTACATGTGTAGGTATATGGGTTATTAGATTTTTTTTAATATCAATATGAGTGTCTATATGTTTGGTGGGGGTGTTACTTAGCACATAGATGCATGAATGACTGACTCTCTTTTTATGTGTTTTGAAGACAGCATATGTGCAGGACTGTATGGGTGGATGAGTGTGTATATGTGTGTGTTAGTGAGTGAATGACTGTCTCACTAGTGTCTTTATCAGTAACTACATATGTTTTAATCTAGTATATGTGAATATTCATGTATATAAGTGAGTATATGTGAGAGTGAGGGATTCTAAGAGTTCCTGTTTAAATTAGTATGTGTTTCTATAAGTGATTGTTTAAGAGAGTAAGTATGTGTAAGTTTCCTTAGAAGTAAAGTGGTAGTGTGTGTATAGCTGTATATGCTAATGAATGGATGTTCAATAGTTTATTTGCATGTGAGTATGTGTGTGAGTAACTTTTGGATGCCTGTCAGTGTGTAACAGGATGTATAGGTGTATCACTACATATGATGAGTGAGTATATGTATGAGTGACTATATAGAACTGTTGGTGAATGAGTGGATGTATATATAGATGGTGGAATTATTGAATTGGTTGTTGTAACTGGTATGGGTATCTCCATTTTTTTAAAAATTTTAGTTTCTATTTTTGAATATGTGTTTCAAGGGTTACATTACAGTGAAAGGAGGTCTGTCACTCTGTCACAAGGATGGTGTCATCAGTGATGTCATGAGTGATGTCACTGACCATGTCATGAGTGATGTAATATGTGACGTCATCAGCAGTGCATTGCACGCGCAAGTTATAGTGAGTCCAACTAACTATAACGTGGGAATTTCAATGGTTTTATGCGAGTAAAATTTCCAGCTAACTATAACTGGTGTAAAACCTATGGTTTTTTCAGTGAATTTAATAGGTTTTTTAAATGCTAATTCCTAACTATAACTGGGGTGAAACCTATGGTTTTTTCAGTGAATTTCATAGGTTTTTTAATAGCAAATATCTATAGGTAAGAAAGTAATAATTTTTATAACAAATTTTAAATAGTGTAAATATTTTTTTTTTTTATTGTTTGCCCTGGTACGCGCCCCGGAACGCTCCCGGGGCGCGTACCGGTGAACGCACGGGTAAGCGCAATGTTACGGCGCGCCCCGGGGCGCGTACCGGGGAGCGTCCCGAGAGCGCTATTCCCGCGAACGAAAACAACATCATGACGTTTCGCGTAGTCGCGTGATGCGTCATATGACGCACTGCGTAAGCGCACCCGGAATCACGCGATCGCATACGATCGCGCAACGTCATGACGCGCTTACGCGACGCGCCCCGGTGCGCGTAACGTAAGCGCATCGGGTCATGTGATCTGAAAATAACACTTTTCATTGGTGCAGATCAGTTTTCGTTTCCAAATGATGAAAGCTTGGATCATGTGACTTGAAAATAACACTTTTCATTGGTCCAGAACACTTTTTTTTTCAAATGATGAAAGCCCCCACCTTTTTCCTCACTCTGACTTTCTACTTTGAGAGAGGAAGACCTGTATCTGATTCTGACAATGGCATCATTAGTAGCTGCAGCTGATGGACCCCCTCCACCACCACAACCACCTAGAAAGGAAGGACCACAATCCCAGTTCCTTGTCCCTGAACAAGAAGAGGATGAGGAAGAAGAACAGGAGGAGGAGGAACAACCCAGGCAATTTTTGCCTGAAGAGCCAAGACAGAGTCACATAAAAGTGCATATTATTTGGGACTTCTTCTCCCACCCTCCTGGGCAGAAGAAAGTGAATGCCCCTAAGGTTAAGTGCCTTATTTGCGGAGATATTCTTTCCAGGGGCAATTCCAAGAAGAAATATTCATTCGGCAATTATACTACGATGCGCCACATGCAAAGGTTGCATCCTAATAATCTTGCTCAAGCAGAGGTTTGTGCCATGGCGCAAAATCAGAAGAATCCACAGCCCAGCACCTCCTCTGCCAAAGTATCACATGCAGCACCTGAAGGACGGCAAATGGTGCCCAATGTTCAAATTTTTTTTGGCAGTATCAAATTTGTATGTGTCTTCTGTGGCAAGACACTGTGCTATGGGGAACTAAGCGTGATCTTAATAAGCAATGCGGTGGAAAACCATCAATGTAACCAAAAGAAGAAGCAATAAATCTTTTTTTTTTTGCTCCTGTTGAGCCATTTGTAATTCCTTTTTTTGTTGTTCCCCCAAAAAAACACCCAAAAAATTATAAAAGTGTTGAAAAAATCAAAAAGAAATGTTCAGAAAAATAATAAAAAAAATATAAAACAACAAAAACATTAAAAAAAGTTCTTTTCAGAACTACCTCCCATTTAAAAAAAATTACTAACATTTTTAGCACTCTTGACTTCATTTTTCTCATGGGTTCGCTTCCCGGTGCGCGCACCGGTGAGCGCCCCGTTAGCGCAATCAAAAAAAAAAAGACAAAAAAAACAAGAGAAGGAGAGCATAAGGGAAAGAGAGTAATGTTAAGAGACAGACAGCAAGAGGGAGCAACACAGAGGTACTGTGTAATACATAGTAAAACAGTGTAAAAGATATAAGAAAGTGTAAGAGAAAATGAAAAAAATATAAGGCTGTGAAACAAAGAAAGAGAGAAGAAGAATACTAAAGCAGAGGCACATGAAGAATGTGAGTGGCTGTAAAGAGTCAAAGGAAAGAGAAAAAATGATGTACAAATAAAAGGTAATAACGGAACCAGATTTAAATAACACTGGTGAGGGAGAGAGAGAAAAGAGTAGTGTGCATAACTAAAGAGGGAAGAAATAAGATGGATAAAATCGACTAAAGTTAAAACATGTGGATTGACAGAGAAAAAACTGAAAGAAGAAGTAACAGAAAGGGAATAATTGAAGCAGCAAAGAAATGTAAATAACGTGTGTTCTTGAACTTCAGGGAGAAAGCATAATGAACAAGTAGTGAAAGAGTGAAGAGACAGAGACAATTACAGTAAGAGAGACGGACTGAGTGAACGGGAACTGTGAGAACAGAGGGACTGAGAAAAGGAGTGGAAGGAGTGCAGTAAGTAAATCACCCACACAACACAACAGCTACCCTACCTCAAAGCACTCTAAAATATTATTTTACTGTTTCTCTTGGTTTTCCCTTGTTACGCTCCCCGGTGCGCTACCCATAGTATAAGTAAAGAGGGGTGAAAGAGGGAGAAATATTGAATTAGGATAACACATGGGGAGTGACAAAGAGAGAGGACAAAGAGAGTAAAGGAAACAGTACCTGAATGGGCTTGAGTAAAACAGCAAAAAAAGATAAGTAATGCAGTGGGTGTAGGTCGGAGTGTGGGTGTGTAAGGTGTGTCTGTGGGTGTGGTTGTGTGGAGTGTTTTGGTGTGGGTAGAGATGAGGGTGTGTGAAATATGTGTGAGAAGTGTATGAGTGTGGGGTGTATATGTGTTCGATGTATGTGTGTGTATGGAATGTGTGTGTGTATGTGAAGAGTGTGTGTGTTTTTATTTGTGTGTGTATGAGGTGTGTGTGTGGGGTGTATGTTAGAGGTGTGTGTATGTCTTGTATAATTATGAATTTACTTAGGTTTCATCACATACACTTTTTTATATTTCTACTTCCAGTCTGATACCATACACTGCCCAAAGATAACTTCACTGTTAAAAAATCCAAACTACCTGTCTGAACTTAAACCCAACAGTGCCATATTTCTACTGATTTTTTTTTTAATGCAAATTTCAGCACAAAATTGGAAGGAGAACAGAACGTTTCCTTTGAAATTGTCCTAGAGATGAACAATGAGGAAATCATTGAACCCAATGACTTGGAATTCATGGATGAATCACGGGACCATGAACTTCTACAATGTGTAGAATCTGTGGATTTGTTAATTCAATATGAGGACGTTTCTGACAGTCAAATGTTGGAAGTTATGTTCACTCAAAAAGAGGACATTTCGGACAGTCAAATGTTAGACGTTCTATCAAATTTTGAAAATGAATCTCAAAAATAAATTCATATTTAATAATTCTAAAATTGTTTGAGACATTATTCATTTTTATATGTAAATCTTAAACTACTACCAAATTGATTATAATGTAAAGTCAAACTTATAGTATACTGTGCAACTTTTTTGTTTTACATAGTAATTTTGCTCATAGATACTTCCTTTCCCCCACTATATTATCTCCAATGTGTATTTGACATCTCTTTTTCATCTCCTGCCTCCATGTTCTTTATGTTTTCCTGACAGACTATGGTATGGATTCCATATACCACAATAACTTCTATAACAACATGCAAATTATCTACAGAGTAAACGGTGTACATTGAATTTAAGACTCTGCATTGGTACCTACATGTTGGTACTTAAATCACCCACACAACACAACAACTCTATTCAGAGATACCCTACCTCTAAGCACTTTAAATTATTATTTTAGTGTTTCACTGAGTTTTCCCCATGTGTGGGGGTGGGGGAGGTGTGTGTGGGGGATGTGCGGGTGTGTCTGTGAGGTGTGTGTGTGTGTGTGTGTGTCTGGGGGGGATGAGGTGTATATCTGTGTGGGGTATGTGGGTGTGGGTGGGGATGTGGGTGTGTAAAGTGTGGGTGTGTGGGGTGTTTCGGTGTAGGTGGAAGTGTGGGTGTGTGAGGTGTGTGTTGGTGTGGGGAGTATGTGTATAGGATGTGTGTGTATGTGTGGGATGTGTGGATGTGTCTGTGAGGTGTGCGTGTGTGTGTGGGGGGAGGTGTGTGGGATGTGTGAGGTGTGTCTGTGAGGTATCTGTGTGTGCGTGTGTGTGTGTTGGGGGGGTGAGGTGTGTGTGTGTGTCTGGGTGTGTGGGATGTGTGGGTGTGGATGTGTAAGGTGTCGGTGTGGGGGTGTGGGGTGTTTGGGTGTGGGTGGAGGTGTGCTTGTGTGAGGTGTGTGAGGTGTGTGTGGGGAGTGTGTGGGTGTGGGGTTGTGTGCGTGTGGGTGTGTGTGGGACGTACTTGTAGGTACCTAAAACAGCCACAGAACCCAAAAGCTCTTTTCAGAGCTACCCTACCTGTAATCACTCAAAATGATTATTTTACACTATTATTTTCACTATTTTTCACCAAAGTACGCTCCCCGGTACGCTCCCCGGTGCGCGTACCGGGCGCTCCCCCCGCGAAAATCGAATTTTATTTATTTATTTTTTTACCCGAGGGACCCTTTTATGGCCCCCACATCAAACCTAGGGGGTCAGGGGGGGTGTACCCTGCCCCCTTTTGGTCATTTCCCCCTTTGTTTTTTGCCACCTCTTGTGTCTCGATCCTACCGAGACACAAGATGGCGGCCGCTGCGAACTGTTTCGAATGTTTACAGACACCCGAGAGCCAATCAGCTTCCCGTGCGCAGGTCGCGTGGCGCGCCCGGAGCGCTCCCCGGTACGCGCATCGGGGCCGCTTACAGATATATACATTTTTTTGAACCTAAATTACTCAAAATCCTCTGGAGCACATATCTTGAGACATAGCAAAGGCACATCGGGCTACCAGTCCCTACAATTTTGCCAAGTTTGGTGAAAATCCATTCAGCCGTTCGAGCTAAAAGTGCGACAGATCGCCCTATGGAAATTAACATGGGGAAAACATGTTTTGGGACCCCCCCTTTTATCTCGGCCCCCGCTTGACGAATCCCCCCCCAAACGTTCAGGGAAGGAGCGGAGAGCCGCGAGGCAAAGTTGCTGAAAAATTCAGGCTGATTCCTCAACCGGCGCCAAAGTTATTCCAAATAGAATGTTGCTATTTCCCTATGGAAATCAATCCTAACTATAACTACCTACTGGCGACCGCCAGTAGGTAATATATATATGAATGTATGTATATATATGTATGTATATATTACCTACTGGCGGTCGCTACTAGGTCGTTATAGTTAGGACCTAGTTACCATAGGAAAATTGCAACATTCTATTCCCAATAACTTTGGCGCTGATTGACGAATCTTCACGACATTTTCAAAACTTATGGCTCGCTCCGGTCAGCTCCTATCTTGAAAGTTTTGGGGTGATTCGCCAAGGGGAAGTCGAGAAAAAAAGGGGTCCCAAAACGTGTTTTCCCCATGCAATTTCCCATAGGAAACTTTAGCCGCAGCTACAGCCCGAACTGCTAAACGGAATTACACCACATTTGGCAAAAAGGTAGCCCTTGGTTCAGAAAGAACTCTTCTTGTTAAATGGTGTAAATCCGTTCAGTAGTTCCTGAGAAATTTGAAAAAGAAAAAAATCTTGATATCTGGGCGGAGCCTAACCACACATGTCCTCGTGAGATCTGATTGGCTGTCAGCACTTCATCCTGGAATTACTAGCAGCCATCTTGGGACCAATATACATGATAGTACCCCATTGAAATGCATTGTAGTGAATCGAAGATTTTGAGGGTTACCCAAAGGAGAACTATAAAGGGTGATGGGGGGCGTGGCTACGCAGGCGAACGAAATGGCCGCCTGACTGTAGAGCTCCGCCGGGCGAGAAATGAACGGGGCCGTTCGCAAGAGATCCGGCGCTGCGCTGGGGTCGGAGTATGCCTGCAACTGATCCCTGAAGCCGCCTGATGCAGCCTGCCTAGTCTGGAGGACGGGGGACGACGTGGAAGGTCGGAACGACTGAGAGGTGCTGAGGCCGGCTGTGCCTCGTGGGCCGTTACATTGCAGCTCCGGAGCGCCTGGTGAGTCTCCTGATTGCCCCCTTGCTGTCCCCCTCGGCCCTAGGGCCGCTGTAGTGCTCTCCCAAGTCCGCTGCTCGGCCCCGGTGGTGTCCGTGGGTGGAGGTGCGGCCCCTCGGTGCGCGACCGGCACTTGCGTCCTGGTCCGGCCTTGGGAGCCGGGGCCTCGATTTTCGGGGACTGCCCGGGAAGTGTGGCGGCGAGCGGAGCGCGCGGGTGGCGGGCTCCGGGGTGGGGTGGTGATTGGCGAGGGGTGTGGCCGGTGGGCTATTGGGCGCTCTGCGGACGGCCTGGCATCGCTGCATTCGGTGGGGGCCTGCCACCTTTGCCCCCACCGCTACCGTGCACCCCAGACCTGCGTCTGTCCCCCTTCAGACCTAGGACTTACGAACTCTCCTGCACTCCTGCTGATGCGGTGGCCTTGAGTATCGGACGCCTGTGCACCTCCTCGTGCATGACCTACGGGACCTCGCCCATTTGTGCTGCTTTTGCCTCGAGGCCTTGCCTACCTGGTCCCCCCACCACTCCACCATTGGCTGCCTGTCTTGGCGGGCCCCTTGATCCGCCGGCTGTTGCCGGGTGATTGCCGCGGCCACCTGCTGACCCTACTTCTTGACCTCTGGCACATTAATCCAGCCAGATTCATACCCTGCCGTCCTGGGTGCAACTGCCTTGGCGAATCGTGGGCTCCTGCAGCGTGACTCAGCCCTGGGGCGGAGGAACAACGAGTACCCCTAATCCTCTGGTCCCGACCTGACCGCCTTGCTGCTGGGGTGCCCTGTCACTCTCTGGGTGTCGCTGTAGTCGTAGAGTCCTGTGCCACTGGTGATTTGTCCGACATTGCTTCCAACATGGTGAAGAAAGATGTTACCCAGAAGAGACTTACCTTCAGTTCAGCGCCCGTCCGTGCTTCTGCAGTTTCGCCAGCAGCGGAGGCGGACACTGGGGGCCAGGTGGCGGCGAGAGACACTGCGGGTATGGTCGCTGAGATGATGGGTGAGATGCGGGCTGGATTCAAGGCCTTGGATTCTCGCTTTGATACCCTCGAAAAGAAAATGGCGGACATGGGCGCGACGATCCAACTGCATGATAGGCGCCTGGACCTGGCGGAATCCAGAGTCTCCGACATCGAGGATGGAGCTGCGTCGACGCTGAAAAGGTTGGAACGAGTGGAGAAGATCCTTAAAGACGTCGCGATTAAGAACGAGGATTTAGAAGCGCGCAGTAGGCGCAATAATATCCGAATTATTGGCGTGGCGGAGACGACAGCTACCGGACGCTTTGACACTTTTGTGGAACACCTCCTGATCGAACTTTTTGGCCGAGACACGTTTACCGCTGGCTTCGTGGTTGAACGCGCACACAGATCGCTGGGACCCCGACCTAACCCTGGCCTGCCGCCCCGGCCCATTATTGCCAGGCTCATGAACTTCAGGGACAGAGATGCTGCGCTGAAGGCGGCCAGGGAGGCGGGCGAGGTTCGGTGGCAGGGAGATGTGCTCTCTTTCTACCCGGACTTCACCGTCATGGTCCAAGATGCGCGCCGTAAGTACACTGGTGTCAAGGCTGCATTGCGCAAACTGGGGTTGCGCTATGGTATGCTGTATCCTGCCAGACTCAGGGTGGACGTGGATGGCAGGTTTCGCATTTTTGCCTCCCCTGCGGAGGCACAGGAATTTTGTCGAGCCTACAAAAACAGAGGGTCTCCTCGAAAATCGGATGATGCTCAACGGTCTCCGCCACGCACTGACTCACAGGCTAGTGCTGACCTGTTTAATGAAACCGGACAGGGTTGACTTCTCTTCTCCCCATCTTTTTGTGCCAGGCTGTTTGCCTCAGTATTCTGCATCTGACGATACTGTTCTTTGGTTTTTTGCAGTGCTTTTTCATAATTGCTGACAATTGAACGTTGCCCCGATTGTGGTTCTCGCATGGCGGAGCGTCGCCTACCCCCATGGCGCGAGCCGTATTGTACTTTTCTCTAACGTTGTCTTTATTTTGCAGGTACATTAGTGGACAACTGTTGTTGCTTGTTGCTCTAGGTTGTCTCCGGAGGGGTGGGATTAGCCTCCTTGGGCTTAAGGAGTGGCTGGGTGGTGGGTGGTTGGGATGGGTTTGTTTATGCTTTGGTTCTGTTGTTTGTGCACACGCACTGTTTTTCTATTTGAGTGATGCCTATTTTGCGGGAGGGAGCTGGCGGATTCGCCCACACATGTTTTCTTACGATTCCACCGAGTTTGAATGGCTAAATTAGGGCAGCAGTCTGGTCCTTCCAGACTTACCTCCATGTCTTGGAATGTCCGAGGTTTAAATGACACGAGGAAAAGGCGACAAGTTCTAAACTATGCAGCGCGACATGGGGTGGATGTCTTATTTCTGCAGGAGACACACCTAGTGGGTGCTGACTCTTCCTCCTTTGCGAAAAGCTGGGGCGCGCACAGATATTTTTCTAGCTATAGCAGATATGCAAGGGGGGTTGCGATCTTGATACATCGACGCGTTCCATTCGTGCTCTCAGACAGTGTATTAGATGTAGATGGCAGGTATGTTGTGGTCACGGGGGTGCTTCAGGGCTTTAAGGTCACCTTTGTTGGAGTGTATGGCCCCAATTCGGACTCCCCTACCTTCTTCCAGGGACTCCAGGATGTTCTGCTGAGATTAGACACTGATATGATGATAATGGGGGGTGACTTTAACCTGCTCATGACCCCTGCCAGGGACAGCGCCTCCTCTTCCCCGGATTGTAAGCCCCGCTCCCGTGCTGTGCTGGCGGATGTATGCGCTCACTACTCACTGATTGACATTGAGGCCCGTTTACACTCCACCGCACCCATCTTCACTCACCACTCGGGGTATCATAACACTAGTACCAGAATAGACTACTGGCTCCTTTCCCCAGGGGTGGCCGGTTGGGTAAGTGACCATTTGACACTCCCGCGTACTCTGTCTGATCACTCTCCCATAGTGCTGACCCTACTGATCCCCAGGTTGGGAGGGTATGAGAGACAATGGCGTTTTCCTGGCAAGGCGTTATCTGACCCGGTCTTCAAGGAAGACGTTCGTGTTGCCATAGAGGAGTATTTTGAGTTCAACGAGGGCACAGTGGACACTTGGGCTACATTGTGGGAGGGATTCAAGGCCACTATTAGGGGGGTCTGCGCCAACAAACATGTAGGGGCTTTGCGCGACATCCGTGCCTCCCTGACCCGTATTGAGAAGGACATTGCTGCATTGGACACTAACACGCTCCCTGACACGGATGGTGGGGTGGAGGCGAAAAGGTTGACACTACTGCAAGAATTCAGAGACACTGCAGACAGGGAACTGACTTATCTCTGCACACAACACTCAGCTAGGCAATATGGTGAAGGTGACAGGCCTGGCAAGCTCTTGGCCCATTTGCTTCGTCCCCCCCGCCAGGCTTCCTTCATCTCTGACATGGTGGATGATCTCGGTGTTCGTCATCAGACCACCCCTGCCATTTGCGATGCCTTCCTATCCTACTACAAGGAACTGTACACCTCAGGTCTGTCGGCTGACTGTCGCGACCCTGGCCCCTATATTAACGAAATCTCTATGGTGTTCCTGGAAAAACATATGCAGGAATTTCTGGCGATGCCTATTGAACCGGACAGCGTTGTGGAAGCCATTGATGCATTAAAGGGCTCCTCGGCGCCGGGTCTGGATGGCTTTTCGGCTGACTTTTATCAGGAGTACAAGGAGGAACTGGTACCTCGCCTGATCGAGGTGTATGCGGAGTCACTCGAGACGGGGATTCTGCCGCCCACATTGCGGGAGGCAGTTATCATTTTACTTCCCAAACCGGGTCGGGACCCCACTAGGTGCGGTTCCTACAGACCCCTTTCCCTGCTCAATCTTGACTATAAGTTTTTGGCGAAAGTCCTTGCCACTCGACTGTCTTTACTTATGGAATCTATCATCTCGCCAGCCCAGTCCGGATTCGTTCCCCATAGATCCACCTCCTTTAATCTGCGGACGCTGTTTTCTGTCCTTCACAAGATTGAGCCAGATACGCCGGCAGCTGCGGTGTTTCTAGACGCCGAAAAGGCATTTGACTCCTTAGAATGGTCGTTTTTTCTGTCTGTCATGCATCGCATGGGCATGCCGTCCTTGTTTGTCTCCACGGTCGAGCTGCTTTATACTGCCCCCAGAGCGAGGCTGCGCCTTAATGGCACGCTTTCTGATAGCTTCCCTCTTTCCCGGGGAACCAGACAGGGATGCCCCCTGTCCCCCCTGTTATATATCCTGGCCATGGACCCCTTGGTACGACACTTTCAGGAGCGCCACCTGCACCGCGGGCTCCAGTTCCGGACGGGCCCGTTACTCATCTCCCTTTACGCTGATGATACCATTCTATATGTCAGGTCTCCGGAGACCAACCTATCGCCTTTGCTGCTTGAGGTGGAACGCTTTGGGAGGTACTCCGGCCTTCGTATTAATTGGCATAAATCTGAGATCTTTCCGCTCACCCCCTCCACTGCCCGCTGGGACTGCCCGTTCTCGCTGGAATGGAATACTGAATCGGTGAGATATCTGGGTATCCACATTCATCTAGACACGGTATCCATGATTCGTCTTAATTACGGACAGGCGTTAGACTTTCTGGAGGATAATATTACACGTTGGATTCGCCTCCCTATCTCGATGGCCGGCCGTATCGCCATAATTAAAATGATTATACTTCCCCGTTTTCTGTATTTATTTAATAACATACCGATCCCGCTCACTCGAATCTTTTTCGCCCAACTCCGCTCATTGTTGTTGCGTTTAGTGTGGGGGGATAAGAATCCGCGAGTTTCTTGGCGCATCTTAACGCTGCCTTATGAACGGGGTGGCTTTGGAGTGCCAGACTTTTATATTTATTACCTAGTCGCGCAGTGCGCCTATGCGCATCCTTGGTTCCATCCGGACGCTCGGATCCCGTATTTGAGACCTGAAGCGGACTTGGTACTACCACTTACCCTCAACTCGATCTTGCCCAGAGGCTTACCACGTGACCCACTTGACATACAAACTGTGTCCACTACATCATGGGCCTGGATGCAGTTGCGTAGACTGCTCCAGCTGGACATACTGTACTCCCCGGCCCTTCCATTACCTAACCCTCACTGGCTCCCCATCACTGCGGAAGCGGTGGTCTGCAGAACGCTGTCCAAATACCAGCTCACCACAATAGGGGATCTGTTCCCGGACGGACATGTTTTTTCTGTGACCGAAGACCCACGGTTCACGGACCGGACGTTTATGGATTCCTTTGTCCTGACCAGGATGAGGTCCATGCTTAGAGCGCAGTTTCCATCGTTCCCATTGCCGCCGGATGAAATGGCAGCACTGACTTTCCTACTCCAGTCGCAAACGGGAGCCCATATGGTCTCCAGGTTGTATGGACTTTGTGTGGCGGCCCTCCCGGCTTCGGATGCGAAGGTCCGTGCGGCGTGGGAACTTGATTTGGGTGGCCCCATCACGGATGCCCAATGGGATGCCTGTTGCCGCTCCACTAAAGAGGTCTCTGTCAACAGTAGACATAAGCTAATTCATTTCAAATTTTTGAGGCGACTCTACTTCACACCGGCGCTGGCCCACAGAATCGATCCAAACAGACCACATCACTGCCCTAAATGCAAAGCTCCCCATGCCGATTTTGCACATCTCACATGGACCTGTCCGAAATTGCACACCTACTGGCTACAGGTACACCGCATCTTGGGAGACATTCTAGAGTGCGAATTGCAGCATAAGCCGGAGATTGCACTGCTTGGCTATGTCGCTGAGTTCCCCCGGACCACGCGTAAGCTTGCCGCCATAGGTTTCTTGCTGGCGAAAAGGGAAATTGCTTTACTTTGGGGGTCCAGGCGAATCCCTGATTCCACGACCTGGATGCGCAGCCTTGCCCAATGCAATACCAATAGTGTGGAATACTCCACCCAGATCCCTACAGCCTCACGCCCAATCGACATCTGGGGCCCATACCGACAGTATATTAGCAAGATTACACGGGATACTCACTCCCAGGCTGCTAGCTCTATTGTCCCGGAAGGGGTGGGCTAGGTGATTTTAGCCGAACTGCCAGTGCGCTGCCTATTGAGGTATGCAGGGCTTAGCGTCCACACACTACTGGAATGGGTTATGCGTGAGCTGCTGATTTTGGAATGTGTGCTGGTTGGGGCCGGAACGTCTCCCTCTTCAGTTCCCTTACACACCTTGCCCCGGCTGGAGTGGTTGCTTCACCCTAGTCTTTACACTTGTCGTTTTACCTACCCTCGTCTGCATATGCCTCTGGTTATGCCATCTTCCTAGTCAATGGGTGTATTGCTTGCCACTCTCTCTGTCACGAAGGCTCACTTGTTTTCGTTTTGTTTGTAGAAGGTTTTATCTCTTTGTGCCATCTTTCCGCGTGTGCAATTTTTCTTCAGATATGGAAAAGTGAAAATAAGATTTTAGAATGTGTTACACTGCCTGTAATGTCATTGGTCTAGTCATCCATTTACTTCCTTTGTATAATGACCATTAACGTTTTCATTGTCAACAATTTACTGTGTACTTGTATGCTTGCATGGACCAATCTGATGCTAATAAAGAGATTTAAAAAAAAAAAAACTATAAAGGGTGATAACAGACTTTAGTTACATTAGAATTCATTTGTTGATGGTACCATACTAATTTCAGGAATTTTGGTGTGTTCTGAGGTGGTTTTACCCTGTGCAAAACCTTCTGCTGGGATATCATGAATCATGTTTGATAGAAAACTATTTTCACATGCTTGTCCCATAGAGTTTTGGAAGGTGCTCCAAAAGCTCAAATGAGAGCATATTTTCTGTAAATTCACATTATCTTTCTCAATCATGTGAGAATGAAGTCTGACATTCTCAGTAAAACATGGACATCCAACAAGGGCAGAGACTGTCAGTTGATTCCTTTGTGTTATACTGCAGCTTCCCAGAGTGTTCTAAAGAACAACCAGAGAGAGCTAACAGTCATGCTTATGATACATGTATGGCACACCTGAAGCCATCTTGATTGGAATAAACTGGTCACACTTAAAACATTTAATTTAAAAAGGTACACAATGAGGGGGTTTTGCCATAGAAATTATGGTTAGTGCTGCAGAAAGAAAATGTTGGGCATGTTTTAAGTGAGATCTCAAATCCTCTTCTATTTCATTAGAAAATTCTGACATGCAGACTGAAACAATCACTTACAATACAAGCAGTAGACTTCAAGTTAACTCCCTGGTAAGCAGTAGCTTTACTATAGTGATCTAAAGAACAACTAGAGTGCTAACATTCTGAATTTATGGCAAATGTATGACATATCTGAATGCCTTCTTGTTGGAATCAAAGTAAAAAACTGAAAGCATTTCCTACTGAGGAGACTGCAGTAAATGAGGAAATTAGGAAACTTCATAACAAATAAGTCTCCCAAGATGGCCACCAGGGAAAAAAGAGCCCAAATGTAGCACAAATATCACCCGATGTAGCCCACATATAGCCCGACAGAAGTGTGCAAAACACTTTTCATTTTGAGTTTTTCTGCAGTTTTATATAGTGCAGACTGGTCAGGTATTGGAGCGTTACATCTTACTTGGACCCCTTATTGCGCATTTTGCACAAAGTACATGAGATTGATCTTGCGAAACATTGAACTTTACGATTCTGTTAACCTAAAGTTGCTCTGAACCGGGCTTTGTAACACCCCTTTTTACCTACTGGTTTTAATTAAATTAAATCTCACTGTATTGTATTAGGAAAGAGGATTTACTGTTTTTAAGTAGACTTTTATGATCTATGTTTCTAAATCAGATTGAATAAAGTTTATTGAATTCTGTGGCAGGACGGAGGCGAGGATTATGCATATCTTTCCTCACTTTATTTGCATAGCAGTTCAAAGAAAACGTAACACAACAATCAGTAAACAAAAGACTACACAACCCATGAACCATTAGGGGGGTAGTCTCCAAGGCAACTATAGTCCAATCATATCACAGTCCATCGTATATAATATCGTGACGTCCCTTCCGCTTCCTCTTTCTTCACTGCTCGACATTTAAGTGCATTCCTTACATTCTTGGCTTAATCTTACTTTGTTGCTGTTTGTGTAGCGGTTTCTTGTGCAGGTTATTAACATTATTGCCTTGGTATTGTTTCATATTCCCTGCGCAGCAGCCTCTTACCCGAGCGCGTTCTCCCCCTCGCAGTTTCTCCCTGTTGGAAATGGCCCTTTTTGCAGGGTTATACCCAAACTTTTTGCTTCTTCCTCCTTTATATTTCCTGACCCGTGGTTGTTGGCAATAGGACTCTGGGCACTTTACCACTGCTGATCAGTGCTAAAGTGCATATGCTCTCTGTGTCAATTGTTATTGTGATTGGTTATCCAAGATTGGCATATTTGTTTTACCAGAAAGTCCCTAGTAAAGTGCACTGAGTGTGCCACGGCTGGTAATTCAAATGCTACTAGTGGGACTGCAGCACTGATTGTGCCACCCACAGGAGTAGCCCCAAAATGGTGTCTCAGGCCTGCCACCGCAGTGCCTGTGTGCAGTTGCTAACTGCCATGCTAACCTGGCCAGTGTCCCCACTGACCAGACCTAACCCTTCACTTTCTGTACACATTGGACACCCCTAGGGAATGCCCAAGGTACCCCCCTGGGCAGGGTGCAGTGTATATGAAAGATAGAGCATGTACTAGTGTGGGTGACATGCTCTGGTAGTGAATTACAGCCATTTTCGTTTTTCACTAATGAAAGACTATCTTGCCAATAGGCTATAATGGGGAATGCTGTGTATGTTTTCCTACATATCTTCCCATAGGAGCAAGATAGAAAATTGAAGTCTGGTATCTCTGAACTCAGAATTTATTAACGCATCTTTTAGGAAGGATTGTTTTTAAATCCTGTGTTTGAAAGCGGCATTTTTAGAAATTGGCTGCTTTCTTGTCTGACCTTTCTGTGTGCCTTTGTCTGTTTGTGAATTGACTGTCTGGTTTGTTATTGACAGGGCTGGGGGATTCCAGGAGACAGAATGAGTCCGCCTATTGGTGAATAGAGAGATCTGCATCTAGATGGGAGGGAGGAGTTGCACCTGGGACCTGAATAGGACTGTGCCAGCCCCCCATAGTGGTGGCTCCAACCCCTGTGGTGCGTCTGATGTCGATGCCCTGCACTGTGAAAGGAGAGAAGGAATCATGTCAACAAAGTGCTCCAGGGCTGTGCTTTCCCTCCACAATGCTGGCTCCACCTCCTACTGGGCGGCTGACGACCCTGCCCCTCTCTCTGAAAGGAAAGGATATGACAGAAAAACAAAGTGCTCAGGAACTGACCTGAACTGGTTCTGACCAAGCCAAGGCCTCTCTACCTCTAGAGAACAAAGGAAAGACTGGTATAAAATGGGCTGCCCAGACTACAGAAAATTAGATCATCCTGGAATCAAAATGGAACCTCTGCCAAGGAGAAAGCTGGAAGACTGAAGAGGAAGGTCTGTCCTGCTGTGTGTTTGTGGGCAGACCTGCAGTTGCTTTGCTGCCAAGGAGAGGGGCAGGACTTTGCTTTGTGCTGAGTCCCCTTGCTTGAAGAGATCTCCAAGGGCCTGAGAAGAGCTGGCTCCCTGTTAAGAAGTCCCAGGAACAAAAGTAACTTCACCCCCAGCTTCCCTTAACTCTACTGAAAGAGTTCTGTCCTTCCTAGAGTGCTTGGGCCAGTCGTGGTGCCTCTGGAAGTTGTACCTGTGTTGGGAAGCTGAAAAAGAAGATACTAAAGACTTTCTGCAAAGTTTCAGGAATCGCTCACTTGCAGAACGCATCCCTAACAGTGCGAGGAAATTCCCGCCGCCGCGAAGACCGAGATCGTCCGTCGCATCCTTCGCTTGTGGAATGCACCAGTCACAGTGCGGGGAGATTACCATTGCTGCGAGTTCCATCGCAGAATCCATCAACGCTGGGTGAGATCGTCGCACCGCTTGCTTGCGGGCCGCATCACGTCGCTGCGAGAGTCGTCGCAGTGCCATTGCATCGAGGGGCTGCGAGAAGAGAAGATCGCTGTTGACCCGCACATCGTTGCCGCACCGGAGATCGTCGCCGCCCCGAAAATTGTCGCATCGTACCATTTGCGAGCCACTTCCACCGAAACCTGTGCACCGGAATCCACGCAAGGTATCACATCCCTCCCCATACATACCGGAGTCATCGCAACACACCCGCTGCGTCCAGCGGGGTTGTCGCATCCCCTCCCCAGGGTCTCAGGAGTGACGCATCACTTGCTTTTCAACGCTACAGCTTTCACTTGGAACTTTTGTCGCATCTAAAGTACTGTTGGCTAAAACGTGACGCAACTGTGGATTATTTTAACGCAACCTTAAGAACTCATTTGAAACCATATTCTTGTACTGTGTATGTTAGATTTTTGTCGGTTTGGTCTTGGCTAGTTTACATTAAATACCTTTATTTTTCTAAACTGTTGTGGAGTCAGTTTGTCGTGTTTTCACTGTGTTATTGTGAGTGCTGGTACAAATACTTAGCACATTGCCTTTGATAAGCCTGACTGCTCGTGCCAAGCTACCAAGGGGTTGAGCTGGGGTTATCTAAACGGCGTATCCTTCTTTCCCTGACTAGAAGCAAGGGTCTCTACTTGGACAGTGGTACCTACCTTTGCCAACTAGAGACCCCCAGTTCTAACACACCAGCTGTGCACTCTGCGCGCGGTGAGATCCTGTCAGGCGCGTCTGGTCCGAGCGAGGCAGCTCCGTCAAACGCTCCCACTGGTCTTTATGCGCTTTTGGGAATTCGTTCATTCCTTTAGTGTCCTCTTGATTCCCGACCAACCCTTGCCTAATTTTGACACCGCTACACAGTGATTTCCCCACATGGCCACGTTAGTGACCAGTGCCACCTGGTGGTGGTAATTGGTTTTGCGCCTCAGTCTATTCTTAAACAGCTTCGGGGAAAGCCCAACTGTTGGAGCACCGGCGAGGGGGCTGCCTTAAGGATTTTAAGGGCATTTGTTCTGTGCTCACACCCTCTATCATGTCTTCTCCAGAAGACCATTTTTACTCATCCTACCAGATGTGGAGGAGGAATGGCCCCCAACTTCTCCCTCCAGCAGTGGACCAAGCCCTCTCTCTTGCTATTTCTGGGGGGCTGGCTCCTCTTAGGGATCAGGTGGATAAGCTGGCAAAAAGCATCCTTGGGGTGTTCAGTGACCCAGATCTGGTGGTGGCGGGTCCCAGTAGCACCCAGATGGGGAATAAAAGGGCTGTTAAGCAGAACGCGGGCACTTGGAAGAATTTTATAAACTTACGGAGATCTTCCTCAAGAGTGCGCGAACGCTAAAACAATCACCCTGCCGGGAGGAGGAGGGGCCTGTAGAAAATTGCAACGCTATCACCACTATTGTAGACCCCGATGGCGGGTTTCCCTTAGAGGGAGAGGGAGAGGGTGTATTGGAGGACGATTTCTCTTCTGATGAGGATAAGGACTCAGGCGTCCCTGGCATCCAGAGTCCCACTCCTCTTAGTCCCCGGTTGGGGACAGGTCCACTCGGACATGTTAGAGCCTACCCAAATTTACCATTGCTAGGTCAGCGGAGTGGACCCCCGACGCCAATGTGGCAGAGTATGTGGTGGAGAAAATCCATCAACCCCTTGAAAGGAAGGCCAGGAATAGGATGAGGGGAGAATGCCCCATACCCTCACTTAAGAGGAAGGTGGCACACGCACCTGAAATTGATGAGAAACTATGTACCTTTTTCTACCCCAGCACACCCCCTACACTACACAAACACCACTGCACTTCCTTAAACCCTAAAACACTACCCCAGCACGACCCCTTCATTAACCAAACATAACTGCACTACCCTAAACCCAAAAGCACTACTCCCAGCACGACCCCCTACACTACACAAAAAACATTGCACAACCCTAAACCCTAAAACACGACCCCCTACACTACACAAACACCACTGCACTACCCTAAACCCTAAAACACGAGAACCCAGCACGACCCCCTACAGTACACAAACACCACTGCACTACCCTAAACCCAAAAACACGAGAACCCAGCACGACCCCCTACAGTGCACAAACACCACTACACTAACCTAAACCCTAAAACACTACCCCCAGCATGACCCCCTACACTACCCAAACACCACTGCACTACCCTAAACCCCAAAACACTACCCCCAGCATGGCTTCCTACACTACACAAACACCACTGGACTACCCTAAAACACTACCCCAGCACAACCCCCTACACTACCCAAACACCACTACACTAAACCCTAAATCTAACCCCAGCATGATCTCCCACACTAGACAAACACCACTGCACTAGCCTAAAACACTACCCCCAGCATGACTCCCTACACTACCCAAACACCACTGCACTACCCTAAACCCTAAAAGACTAACCCCAGCATGACCCCCTACTCTACAGAAACACTGCTGCACTACCCTAAATACTAACCCCAGCATGACCCCCTACACTACACAAAGACCACTGCATTACCCTAAACCCCCTACACTATACAAACACCACTGCACTACCCTAAACTCTAAAACACTACCCCCAGCACGACCCCCTTCACTACCCAAACACTACCCCCAGCACGACCCCCTACACTACCCAAACACCATTGCACGACCCTAAACCCTAAAACACTACCCCAGTACTACCCCCTACACTACCAAAACACCACTGCACTACCCTAAACTCTAACACACTACCCCCAGCATTACCCTTTACACTATACAAACACCACTGTACTACCCTAAACCCTAAATCTACCCCCAGCACTACCCCTACACTACAGAAACAACAATACACTACAATAAACCCTGAAACACTACTCCCAGCATGACCCCCTACACTATACAAACACCACTGCACTACCCTAAACTCTAAAACACTACCCCATCACGACCCCCTTCACTACCCAAACACTACCCCCAGCACGACCCCCTACACTACCCAAACACCATTGCACGACCCTAAACCCTAAAACACTACCCCTTACACTACACTAACACCACTGCACTACCCTAAATCCTAAAACACTACCCCAGTACTACCCCCTACACTACCAAAACACCACTGCACTACCCTAAACCCTAACACACTACCCCCAGCATTACCCCCTACACTATACAAACACCACTGTACTACCCTAAACCCTAAATCTACCCCCAGCACTACCCCTGCACTACAGAAACACCAATACACTACAATAAACCCTAAAACACTACTCCCAGCATGACCCCCTACACTACACAAACACCACTGCACTACCCTAAATCCTAAAACACTACCCCTACACTACACAAACACCACTGTACTACCCTAAAACACTACCCCCAGCATGACCCCCTACACTACACAAACACCACTGCACTACCGTAAACCCAAAGCACTACCCCAGCACTACCCTCTACACTACCCAAACATCACTGCACTACCCAAAACCCTAAAACACTACCCCCAGCATGACCCCCTACACTACACAAACACCACAGCACTACCCTAAACCCTTATACACGACCCCCTATACTACCAAAACACCACTGCACTACCCTAAACCCTTATACACTACCCCAGCACAACCCAATACACTACCCACACACCACTGCACTACCCTAAACCCTAAAACACTACCCCAGCACGACTCCCTACACTACACAAACACCACTGGACTACCCTAAACCCCAAACACTACCCCCAGCATGGCTGCCTACACTACACAAACACCTCTGGACTACCCTAAAACACTACCCCAGCACAACTCTCTACACTACCCAAACACCACTACACTAAACCCTAAATCTAACCCCAGCATGACCTCCCACACTATACAAACACCACTGCACTACTGTAAACCCTAAAACACTACCCCAGGACGACCCCCTTCACTACACAAACACCATTGCACTGCCCTAAACCCCAAAACACTACCCCCCAGCACGACCCCCTACACTACCCAAACACCATTGCACGACCCTAAACCCTAAAACACGACCCCCTACACTACACAAACACCACTGCACTACCCTAAACCCTAATACACTACCCCCTACACTATGCAAACACCACTGTACTACACTAAACCCTAAAACACTACCCCCTACACTACCAAAACACCACTGCACTACCCTAAACCCTAAAACACTACCCCCAGCATTACACCCTACACTACACAAACGCCACTGCACTACCCTAAATCTACCCCCAGCACTACCCCCTACACTACAGAAACACCAATAAACTACCCTAAACCCTAAAACACTACTCCCAACATGGCCCCCTACACTACCCAAACACCAATGCACTACCCTAAACCCTAAAACACTACCCCTTACACTACACAAACACCACTGCACTACCCGAAACCCTAAAACACTACCTCCAGCATGACCCCCTACACTACACAAACACCACTGCACTACCCTAAACCCCCTACACTATATAAACAACACTGCACTACCCTAAATCCTACATCTACCCCCAGCATGACCCCCTACACTACTCAAACACCACTGCACTACCCTAAACACTACCCCCTATACTACACAAACACCACTGCACTACCCTAAACCACTACCCCAGCACTTCCCCCTACACTACAGAAACACCACTGCACTACCCTAAACCCTAAAACACTACGCCCAACACTACACAAACACCACTGCACTACCCTCACCCTAAAACACTATCCCCAGCATGACCCCCTACACTACACAAACACCACTGCACTACCCTAAACCCCCTACACAATACAAACACCACTGCACAACCCTAAAACACTACCCCCAGCACGAACCCCATTCACAAAACAAACACCTCTGCACGGTCTTAAACCCTAAAACACTACCCCCAGCACGACCCCGTCACTACCCAAACACAACTGCACTACCCTAAACCCAAAAACACTACCCCAGCACGACCCCCTACACTACCCAAACACCATTGCACGACCCCCTACACTACACAAACCCCACTGCACTACCCTAAACCCTAAAACACTACCCCTACACTACACAAACACCTCTGTTCCACCCAAAAACACTACCCCCAGCACGACTCCCTACACGACCCAAACACCACTGCATTACCCTAAACCTACCCCCAGCATGACCCCCTACCTCACCCAAACATCGCTGCACTACCCTAAACCATAAAACACTAATCCCAGCACGACCCCCTACACTACCCAAACACCACTGCACTACCCTAAACCTAAAACACTACCCCCCAACATGACCCCCTACGCTACCCAAACACCACAGCACTATCCTAAACGCTTGAAGAGAAACCCCCAACCCATGCCTAATCCCCCTTACCTCTCACTCCTCGTGGTTCCTCTCTCCTCGTGGTTCCTGCTAAACGTCGTCTCTGAGGGGCAGTCCACGTCGTTGTGAGGAAACGGAACAGCCTCTGTTTCCTTACAACTACGTGGATCGTCTACATGATTTTTAGAACACATGGTCATTTACCATACATATCGTTACAACAAAATTCGTTGGAAAGGCATGTGTGGTAAATGACAATGCGTTCTAAAAAAAATGGTAATGCATGCGTTGTAATGGTATTGTGAAGTAAAAAAGTTGTTGTAACGGCTGTTTACTGATTGAAGCTGGCCCCTATTCTTCAGTGAGACATTTATTTGATTAATTGGGAGGAAGGAATGTGGCTTAGTTACCGAAAAGTGCATTCCCGGCTGTTGTATTGCAAAAGTGTCTGCGTGGCCTGGTTTCACTTCCGGTGAGACAGTGGAAGAGTCTGGATCGAAAGGAGTTCTGTTGTTGGAAGGGGCCGTCGCGACACGTCATCAGAAAACATAGCTAATGGAAAGCATCCTCCCTGAAGTGTGGAGCAGTGCCATGAGAGGTTAACGAGTGTGCGTCCCACCGCAGTATGACCGTACTGTGTAACCCATGTGCCGCCTCAAGGGTACGGGAGGCAGAAGAGGCATCACAGGTCCTCTTGAAGACCGTTGTAGCACTAATTCTACATTTTAGTACTAGGGCATTTTAACTTCGTTGTTCCAGTCAGATACTAAGAGAAGATCCTGTGTTATTCAGTGCCCTCGTTACCTTTTTTGTGGGTTGTGGTGCTTGTCACTTCGCTGCCCCGCCGGTGCACACGACTGGGCACCCCACCTCGTGTGCCATCTGCAGGGTCTCTGCCCTAGTATCACTGGTTTCTGTTTCTGGAGTGGCAACATAAACAGTTGCTCCCAAAGGACTGGCCTGAACACTTAGGTGAATATCCCCTGCACGAGCATTCAACGATAATTCGTTCCTAGCTCTCCCACGTCAACGAGGACGTCCTAATAGCACGGCTCCGCTCGCAACACCGTATGATGTCATTGGAGCCATACGAAAACCTCATTGGCGTGCTGTCGGTTCCACCCATTTTTTCCGTGGCACTGAGGCAAACAGGCAGACCGAGACATTTTCACATGTATACATAGTATAATAAATATACATATATATTCACTGAAAAAAACATAGGTTTCAGGCACGTTATAGTTAGAAATTAGCATTTAAAAAACCTTAGAAATTTGTCATTTGAGATGTCATCAGTGATGTCATGAGTGATGTCACTGACCATGTCATGTGTGATGTAATATGTGACATCATCAGCAGTGCATTGCGGGCGCGTGAGTTATAGTTAGCTGAACTAACTATAACGGGGGAATTTATATGGTTTTGTACGAGTGAAATATCCAACTAACTGTAACGTTCCTGAAACCTATTTTTTTTCAGTGAATATATATTACCTGCTGGTGGTTGCCAGAAGGAAGTTATAGTTCGGACCTATTTTCCATAGGAAATCCGCAGCATTCTATTTGGAATAACTTTAGCGCCGGTTGACGAATCTAAGCGAAATTTTCAAAACTAATGGCCAGCTCCGGTCCGCTTCTATCCTAAAAGTCTCGGGGTGATTTGTGAAGCGGGGCCGAGAAAAAAGGGGGGTCCCAAATCGTGTTTTCCCCTTGCAATTTTCCATAGGAACCGTTCATTGCGGCTACAGCCCGAACTGTGGAACCGAATTACACGAAATTTGGCAAAGAGGTAGTCCTTGGTTAAGACTCATGCCTTTTGCTTAAATGGTGTAAATCCGTTCAGTAGTTCCTGAGAAAATCACAATTAAACGTACATATATATCTATGGCCGCGGTGGATCCGCACACCCTGCCGTGCAAGAGCTGTATTCTAATTGGCTGTCAACACTCCAGATTGACTGTCAACACTCCAGATCAGGAAGAACCGAGGCACAAGAAACCTAATAAAAAAACACGCAAAATGCGAAAAGGGGGCAGGGTAGAAACACCCTGACCCCATAGGCCTGCTCAGGGGGTCCCACAGGGAACCCCAAAACCCCCCCAATTTTTTTTATTTTTTTTTAAATCTGCAAACTCCGCGCAGCGTGCGTGGATCTTGCCGATAAGCGTGGGCTCCCGCTCTTCAATGCTGCTAATTAGCCCCCAGGGGGGCCAAATCCCAGGGGGCATGTTCATAAAAATAAAGTGTGGCGGGGCCCAATGCCCCCACACTGCCCCGGGGACCGCCACCCCCGGGGCAAAAGCATGTATAATTGCGGAGCTGCATTGCAGAGTGTTGTAAAAAGGGGCGTGGCCTCTGAACACCTCTCTGCAACACATCTCCTGGCGCATACTGGAGGTACATGGTGGGCTAGTTGGCCCCCAGGGGACGTAAGGATTGAAGAGGAATTAATTCCCCAACTTAAAATGCGCCACAGGGCGTGTTTGCAGACATGTCACCTCAGGCCCCGCCCCCTTCCTTCACTATTGTGCAAACGTGCCCTGTGGTGCATTTTAATTTGCGGTGTTGGGGGCAGCCCATTTGGTGATTGTAAGTATTGGCTGTGAGGCGGCGCCGGAGTGTGCGACTCACTGGGGCGGTGAAGACCCGGCGTGGGGTAGGAGCCGCAGTTCTACTCAATGACAACTCTAATGTGAGGCAACCGGTAGCTGGGACACGGAGTGCACCGCGAGAGGCTTGCCCAGGACTCAGCGGCTACAACGGGATGCGGTGCTCTCGCTACCTGTCTGTACGGCTCATCTTGGAGTGGGGGGCCAATTTGGGAGTTCGTTTGTGAGGGCCTTCGGCTGACAAACAGAGCCCATCGCTCTATCAGGGCAAAAGGCACTAAATACAGAAACGCGATCATGTTCACACGAGACACCGTCCCCCGCATTTTCATCGGCGGCCATTTCGGACCGCGAGGTGCACCTTTATCTCTGTGTGGGTGCCCAGAGCGAGCTCCTGGTGACTGCACTCTCGAGGGGCCCTTCAAACATTGTTTCCTGCCCAAACTGCTGGTAAACTGCCTCACCTGTCCTCGTGGGACGTCGCAATTGTGCTCCAACACCCTGGTGGGACTTCTGATCCCAGGGTGCCCCGTTCCACCGCCCCAGCCAGAATGGAGACAGCTGCTGCAGGGGGAGGCGCTGACATCTCGCTATAAAGGGCCGCCTTCCCCACGCAAGGCGGGACACGCGCGGGAGGCGCCGGGACAAGCCTGGGACAAGGGCGTGGCCGTCTAAGGCCGGAGGAAGCTGGGCTGGGCCCCCCCTCTTAACTTCGTAATTTCCATATCATCCTGTGGCTTCCCAAGTAAGGGACTGTGACATATTAATCATCTTAACATCGGAGGGCCTATATTTTATCTATACTCCGATACTTGTATTAGCGGACACTTTTCGAAGCGGGGATCGGAACTATAGTTGTCATAATTTGCTCTTGGGACCCAGCTTACAAACTATCGTGGGACCAACAGTTATCATATATTTGTTCATTACATGGCCTTTTTGTATGTGTTTGCTTGGCCCACAGCAAGTTCATAGGCACTGCTTCCATGTTATAATTTTTAGTTTTAGTGTTATTCACTGTTTAATTAGATTACACATCTGTGAGTTATTAGGGAATACGTGCATTGCTGAATTGCGCAGCAGTTTATGTACAAGCTCATTTTTTACTCTTTGACCCTGACAGTGCTATACACCAAGGTATTTTATCCAATTTTTCTGGTTCTTAGTATAATCTGATGCATTAGTTTCTGAGTGTGTATCTGTATTTGTTGTGGTGTAGTTCTTGTGTTTACCATATTGTCCATTCTTACAGATTTTATTCTAAAATGAGTAAATGGAAAGTAACTGTGGGGATAGGAGTGATCGGAACCTTATATGCCTTTTTAACTAGGGCTGAATCTGTCCTCACCAAAGAAATTATACTAACGGAGCACAGGCTATCCTTGGAACCCTTCCCCTCATTGGGTAGGCTTTCCATTACTCCTGCTCTCCCAGAAGATCTGACTGTCCCTAATCATGTTACGCCCCCCCCCTGAACAACGGTGTTAATCGCCGGAGACTGACACTAGACAACTGAATGAATCTAGGCCCTCAGCGATCCAAGAGCAGGAACTTAGTCCTGTTAACCGTAAATTACGGGTAAGGGCACAGAAATCAAAAGTGAATACCATCGGTCGCAAGAAAGCTACTGCTACATCTCGGAAAAATCGTGGATCTAGGCAAACCATTCACACAGTGTCAGGTAACCAGGGGGTGACTGTGGCAGAAATACATGACACAGGTGATGTCAGGGAGAGACATGTAAGTAATTGCGACCAGATGGATGTCGGGGCACTATCTGCCGGTTCACCGGAGGGGGTTTTCTGGGGAAGACTAGAAACCATGTTGAATACCCTTTTAGATCCTATTGTACAAACAATCTGTGGGATTGAATCAAGGTTATCTAGTTTAGAATTGTTGTTGGCCAATTCTCCCAGTGACACTACTACCGTGAACCCATAAAAGCCCAAAACCCAAGAGCTCATTATGAAAGATAGAGTTGGGCGGGACAGAGTCGAGGAAGCTGATAATGTGTCGATAATAGCTAAAGGTAGGACACCGGATACAAGAGGCTCAAGTAGCCTTAGGGTGGCCAATGAAGATAATGCAGACTTAAGACAGCCCATTACTACCAGAACAGGACCACCTTTGCCATAGATAGATAAGAGGCTTGAGGACGTGTCTCTTTCACCCCCAAAACAACCAATTATTGATCTTCCACCGGATTCAACCCCATATGTAGCAATAATGGGGTATGTTCCTGTCCTTCCCCCAGGCAAGAGTGAAGGTTATGGGCAACTGCTGAGCAAAATAACGCACTGGTTTGCCCATAACATTATAGATGGAGCCATTTTGGCCAATAATATAATTATGGCACGCAGGGTTAATTGGATTGGGAGCTCCAGTAAACAAGGTTCAGGGTACTGTGTTATCATTAACTTTGATAACCCCTACACCGCAGGCCGAATTGTTCCTGGTGGAAATAGCCAGTCTCCATTAACGGGCTCTGTAAACAGATTATTACCCCTGGGTTTTTTTACAGGCCCCTAACTTACAGAGATTCGGCGAGAGCTGTTCATGGGGAACACTATCGGGGGGTGTTCAGACAAAACTGGGACTTACTCGTCATCCTACTACCTTGATGAAACCTCAGTTATTCATGAATAGGCAATGTGACTGTGGGTTTAGAGTGCTATTAAACAATAGATTTGAAACATTGTCAGGCATGGATGACTGTGATTGACTTCGGGAATCAGAATTTTCAGTTGGGGGGCTGGTTGCAATATCGCAAGAAGCAGGGGTTGCGGGGGCTGAGTACCGAAGGGGGAGGCTGAATAACTTTATCTCCTGGAATATAGCGGGCTTGACTACTAAGCTAAGGGACCCCAGATGGATAGCTTATGCGAAGCAATTCTTTTTTTTATTTATTTTTTTTAATTGTTTTTATTGTGGCATTTCGTTAAGATACACATAATACAGTCACATCTGTGAACATGCAGGCAAAGATGAAGAACAAGAGTCAGGTCAAAGTATAATACACAGCCTTTCGGTCCACAACCCTGAGGTCGGACGGCATCTCAATATAGCAAAACAGTATTAGGAACAAGTCAATACCCGCATTAGACACAGATAGGGCAGTCGCACCACTGATTTTTGTTTAAAACAGAAACAATACAAGAACAAAGAAATCCAGCAGAGCCTGTCAAGATAGCCATTAGTCCAGCTTAAGGGTCCAGCACTAACCAGTTGTGTCGCTTCGTCCCAGGCTCATCGATAAACCACAAAGTTAAAGAAAAAACACCTGTTTAGGAAGTAGACATTGGCAGTTCCCATTGAAGATGAGTCTCAAATCCCCCAGCCTATACACTCGCCTCAGGAGCCTCTCCGGGACATCGCCAGTTCTACCATTGGAGAATCATACAGTTCACCCCGGTATGTGTTCCAGTGTCCCCATTTCTTGTCCCACACCTTGGGGCATCCCCTTATTATATACACAGTCTTCTCTGCTATCATGCACTGGTCCACCGCGGCCACCGAGCCTATCAAAAGTGGCCTGTCCGGGGAACCCCATCCAATTGCTATAGAACGTTTAACCAACTGAAACCCCAACGCCGCCCATTGTAGCTCCAGAGCAGTGAGGTCGTTGGGCCCCCACACATTCTTTAGGCGACGCGGATAGGGGCTTGCCCAGGGAGCGGCTCATTTTACTCAGCGCGGCTGCCCAGAACCGCTGTATCACAGGGCATTCCCACAGGATGTGGTAGAAGGTTCCTGGGAGTCCGCAGCCACGGAGGCATAGGGCGTCAGGTCGCTGACCTATTCTGGCCAATGTAAGGGCCGACATATACGCTCTGTGTAATACTTTTAGTTGAATCAATCAAAACCTGTGACATATAGCTGATTCCCTCGGGGACATCAGTGCCGATCTCCAATCCTCATCGTCTAGGGGACCCAAGTCTGCCTCCCACTTGGTCCTCAAAGACACGAAAGAATCAGAGAGATTATTGCAGAGTTTTCGATAAGTTAGGTAGATGGCCTTTGCATGGAGAGGTTCTGACAAGAGCCTGTCTTCCAAAGGGGAGGTATCAGGTATGGAAGCTAGGTCTGGAAATGCGTCACGCAGGGCATGTGTAATTTGCAGGTACCTAAAGAATTCAGTGGGTGCCAGGGCATATTTAGCTTGTAAGTCGGTAAAGGTCAGCAATCTACGCTTGTGAACAAGGTCTCCAACCTCAGAGATCCCAATCGCATCCCATCTGTCAAATCCCCGGGAGAAGCAAAGGAAACCCAGGCGCTGTGTGGACCACAAAGGCGAGGCTTTGGTAAGTCTGTCAGTCCATCCCAGCCTTCTGTTGGCTATGTGCCAGACCCCCACCGTATGAGCCATGGGCCCAATGTATCTAGTTTTAGTGGGTTTACTATACAAAGCCCATAGGTAACCCTCTCGTCCTGTTTGTTCTCTGTCCAACAGGAAGGCCGGGTTCAGAGGTGAACCGTGTATCCAGTGGTTGATCACCACAAGCTGGGAGGCCCAATAGTAGAGACGGAGGTTGGGGAGGGCTATTCCCCCATCATACCAGCCCTGAAACAACTTACAGAGAGCGATCCGAGCGGCACCACCGTCCCAGAGCAGCCCTCGGAGCTCGCTTTCCACCGACCTGAAGTACGAATCCGGAATGGGGAAAGGACAGTTCTGTAGGACATACAGGAAGCGTGGAAGCGCTAGCATTTTGAATAGTGCTGCCCGACCTAGGAGGGAGAGCGGGAGCGATCGCCAATGAGCGACGTCGCTACGCAGCCTGCGCAGTGGGCCCAACAGATTGCGGTCGTAGAATTGTGTGGAGTCGGGAGTAATGAAAATACCAAGGTATGTAAAGCCGTCAGAGGCGATTGTAATTGAAAAACCCCGAGGCAAGCGAGGTGGCGGGCCATGTAGCATATAGCACCGATTTGGTCCAATTTATGGCGTATCCGGAATATTTCCCATAGTTAGTGAGGACATGGAACAGACTGTTGATGGAGGATGTCGTCGGCATAAAGGGAGATTTTATCCACTGTCTCGTCGCTCCAACGCAGGCCTCTAATTGAGGCATTGGTGCGGACCCAGTGAGCAAGTGGCTCCAAGGTAAAGGGCGTACAACAGGGGGGGAGAGGGGGCAGCCCTGTCTGGTGCCCCGATGGAGAGGAAATCTTCTGGACGTGAAATTGTTGACCCGGACCTGGCCCAAGAAGTCCGTATATAAGAGGCGCACCCAAGCGATGAAGTTGGGTCCAAAGCCAAATCGGCGGAGAACCTCGAACAGGTAAGGCCATTCAATCAAGTCGAATGCCATTGCTGCATCGAGGGATAATATAGCAGCATCCTAAGATTAGGTGGGCTGCCGGCTCAACACGTTCTGGACCCTACGGAGATTCAGCGCCGTGTTTCGGCCCAGGAGAAAGCCGGACTGGTCATCATGTATCAGCGAAGGGAGTACCAAGAGAAGACGGGTCGCTAGCAGTTTAGCCAGAACCTTGGCCCCAGTGCTGATCAAAGAGATCGGCCAATAGGAGCCACAGGCAGTGGGAGGCTTGGCATGTTTTAGGATGACCGCAATTGAGGCCAGCCTTTGATCGAGGGGGAGCACCCCAAGCTCTAGGCTTTCCGTGAAGATATAAAGGAGATGGGGGATGATGTCAGGGACCATTCCTTTCAAGAAGCGAAGCAATTCTTGATAATCTGCCTACAGGAAACCTGGTCGGTAGAATGTGACCTTTTCCTGGAAGGCTATAAGACTTACTTTGTCCCAGCTAGAACATCGATGAGGGGGAGACCAAGGGGGGGGGGGGGTTTGGTCATTTATATTTCGGTAGCTGTCGCGTGCAAAGTGCACGTAGTGCCCTCCTCTCATTCAGGCATATTCGCATTAGTGGTAGGCAAGGGGACTCACAGTTGGGGAGTGGTTAATTTCTCTAACTCCCATCTCCTCCTCCACTGATTCTAGTAATGTATTGGCCTTGAGTGAATCTATAAATTACTCTTTGAGCCATAGCCTACACAATCTTATGGTTGCCGGTAATTTTAATATACATCCATGCGGCAACCCGCTAATGTCCTGCATTTCTGAGTTGGGCTGCCCCCGAAAGAAGGGATTTCATTTTGAGCATACAGTTGAAGGGGAGCGGTTAAATGACTTGACCAATGACCTAGATTTGACATCTACCATGGTTATAATGGACCCCTGTATCACCTTTAAGGTGCCCACGTTTAAGGGGCATGGGAATGGGTCTTTTATTGACTTTGTTTTAATATCGACCTCAATTCTAGAGAGTGAGTTTAGTGACCATAACCCTTTATCTTTGTACCTGATTGGTCCTTTGGTTGATTAAAATAGGGCAAGCCCCTAAATTGGGCTCACTCCGCCCATCAGATGGAAAGCGTAGATAGAGATGGTTGCAAGTGACACCAGAACTAATTTTTAATAATATCAAAAATGCTTGTGCAGACGAAATAGCTCTCTGTACACAGGATAGGCATTCACCTTTAAGGGTTTTAGGAGCCTTTAAGGCTATTACTGAAAAGGCGACTGGGCTGCTATCTGCCCCAGCTAAGAATCAAACACGTACGGGACCTAGGTGGTTTGACTCCCACTGCTCTAAAACAGCAAGGAGGTTGAGGGAAGCCCTGTCTACTAAACCCAGAATACAAGCTGTAGTTATCGCGTGTCGTAGGGAATACAAGTCGGCTCTAGCTACACGAAAGGGAGCATTGAAGGAAGAAGCTTGGGGTGAGCTACTGGATGCTGGAACCCTTACCAATAGCATGAAGTTTTGGAGTGTCTTAAATAAACCATTATTTGATCAGGAGGGTGGGGGTGGCCTTGTATGCCATATATCTAAGGAGGAATGAGAATCCCATTATGAGCTATTGTTCGACTGTCTTCCGGAGCTGTTCAATAAGACACCACCTGGCCATAAGGTAATGGAAATAAGATTTGGGAGGGGTGAAATACTGGAAGGTATCTCCGGTTTAACCGCTGGCAAAGCTCTCGGCCCTGATGGGCTCCCCCCAGATCTTTTTAAGTCCAACCCCTCCTTTTGGGTGCCAATACTGGAGTCTGTTTTTAATGCTGCTGTACAACATGGCTGCCCTCAATCGTGGACAACCTCCACCATAGTCCCCGTCTTTAAAAAAGTTGACAAAAGCAGTCCCCACTGCTATAGACCCATATCGCTTTTAGACTCTGTGGTGAAAGTGGTGGGGACGGTCCTCCTGCAGAGGACAATAAGATCTTGTCCGATGTCCAGTATGGGTTCTGCAGGGGACGATCTACTGTTGCCCAGTGCCTCAATCCTCAATCTCTTTTTGATACTGAGTAAATACACTGTGATTCGCCAGGGGACAATCCACCTTGCCTTCATGGACCTATCTTCAGCTTTTGACTGTGTCAACAGCAACAAGCTTTGGGGGTCCATGAGGGCAATGGGAGTTGAAAATGGTGTTTTAAAGTTTTTAGAGGACCTACATAGGTCCACAAAAGCTAACGTTAGGTTTTCCCAGGATTTGAGTGTTACGAGGGATTTTAATATTAAAAATGGTGTCCGACAAGGATGTATTTTGGCTCCCTTTATGATCAACCTCTATATCAATGAACTAGATAGTGTCTTGAGGGGGTTCAGGGCTGATTGCACCAGAGTAGGCCGGCGTGGGATTCCCGTCCTGGTATATGCGGACGACGCCGTCCTTATATCCAGGACGGAAAGGGGACTACAAGCACTCTTAACCGCTTTCTTTGCATTTATGTCTAACAGGGATTTAACAATAAATAATACTAAATCCTAAGTTATGCAGGTAGGACAGCCTACAAAAAAAAGCTTCCTATTTAAAGCTGGAGACTCAAAAATCCCCCTTACTAATACGTTTTCATACTTGGGGGTCCTTTTTGATAATAAGCTTAAATGGGGTCCCCATATACTGAAAAAGAAAGGGGACGTTGCGAGGGTGAATGCAGCAATTTTTAACTTTGCCTCCAAACTGGGGAAAAAAGCCTACTGGAGCTATGCTGCAAGTCTACCAGGCCAAATCTCTGTCTACAGAATCCTATGGCAGTGAAATATAGGGTTACAATCCAGGAGACTGCCTACAAATAGCGGAGAACGATTTCTTGAACCGCTTATTGTGTGTCCCGCTGGGCACATCAAATCTAGCTGTTCATGAGGAACTGGGGATTCAGTTTGTTAGTGATGTACTTTCTTTGCGTCCTCTGACCTGTTGGCTAAAAATATGGCTGAACCCTGACATCCCCCTGACTCACCTGATTCTAAAAGACTGTTTGACTTTGGATAATTCGACCGCAGTACCGTGCCTGAATTATATTATGAAAAGTCTTGCAAGTTTAGGACGGAGAGAGTTATTTGATAACCCTGAATGTATTAAAAAGGGAGATGTGGCGGCAATCAAAACGGCCTTCCTATTACAAAGGAAATTGATGAGGGAAGTTAAGGAGGTACAGAAACCTAGCGTATGGACATATATCATGTTGAAAACAACCCTTAGAGCAGAGCCATATCTCATGGGGTCATTGTTTACGTACGAGAAATTTCTATTAACTAGGTTCCGCATGAAACTTTTTCACTATTTGCTTGCAAGACCCAAATGTTTAACATATAATCAAGTGACAGCTCCCTGTGGCTGCGACGGAAAGTCTCCCCAGGATATGCTGCATTTTATGTTTTTATGAATTCCCTCGTAAACGCTACCTTGTCCCTCTTTTAAAAAAACTTAATTTTGTACAGGTCCGTCCGGCATTGATGTACCTACAATTACTGAAGGAAGATTGTTTATTTTTTATTGTGGAATTTTTAAAATCAATTGTTAAGTCTAGGAAGCAGATGGATCTGTAATGAACTTTTTTAAAATTCTTTTTAATTATTCATTAATTGCTTGCTGCTCTGGATGTCGTTTTATTAATACACAGCCACTTTTGATGTATCATGATCAGTAATGAATTCTTTTCAAGCCCTTTTAATTATTTATTAATTTTATATTGTTGATGATAGCCCTCTAACTATGCATGTTTACCTTGGATGTATCAGGATGTGTAACTTTTATGGTTTACTACTTAAAATGAATAAAGTTTCTTTTGAATTGAAATTTGCATTAATTTGAGAAATTAATTTCTCTTCTATCTTGAGGGTCCCTGGGGGCCAACGAGCCCAACAGGTACCTCCAGTATGCGCCAGGTAGCTGCGTTGCAGAGAGGTGTTCAGGGGCCAGACCCCTTTTTACACCTCTCTGCAATGCAGCTCTGTGGCGCTTACTGAGTGTACCTAGTGGGTTAGTTGGACCCTAGAACCCTCAGGATTGAAGGGGAATTATTTCCCCAACTTAAAACGGCTACAGGGCATGTTTGCACAGTGGTGAACGAAGGGATGGTGTAGGAAAGTGGCTCTATATATACTGGACCGAAGTAAAGTCAGCCGAACTACGAATTTCGATTTACTCACCTGTTAACAGGAGAGACCTCCGTGCTACATCTTTGAGCCCAGTACTGATCCTAATAAGTAATTCTAACCGTACTTACCAGTAACTTGAATTTCCTTCCGTAGGCTAACACTGACTGGTTTCACTTGGAAATTCTTTTAAGTGTGGAGTTGTGGAACTTTAAAATATTTTTCTAAAATCAGCCGTACTACGAATTCCAATTTACTCACTTGTTATCAGGAGAGACCTCAGTACTGTATCTTTGAGCCCAGTACTGATCCTGAAAAGTAATTCTAACCATACTTACTTGTAATTTGAATTTTCTTCAAAGGATATCATTGCCTGCTTTTTGCTGAAAAAGTTTCTAAGTGTCGATTTTTGAAACTTACAAATATTCACCTAAAATCATCCGAACAACGAATTCCGACTTACTCACCTGTTATCAGGCGAGAACCCAGTGCTGCATCTTTTAGCCCAGCACTGACCCTGAAAAGTAATTCTAACCATACTTACCAGTAACTTGTATTTCCTTCCATAAGAATCCATTTTCTGGTTTTCACCGTAAAAGTTTCTAAGTGTCGATTTTTACAAACTACAAATATTCCTTAAATATTGCCTGTATGACTTAAACGCATTCTTTCAACTGTTTACCAGAGATGCAGCAGTGCTGGATCCAGGATCCACCACTGAGTAAGAAAAAGTAATGATCAGGGAGCAGAGCGAGGCAAACGGAGCCTGGGCACTATTGGCCCTTGCTGGGGAACTGTTTCTTGCCGCACTGCCCTCCTGGTGCAGCGCTGCCCTCCGATCGCGCTCGGGGCTGCAGGGACAACACGAGCTCCATGGAGCTGCTGAATGGGCTCCCGGCCAAGACAAAGCCCTGCCCTGTGCCCGCACTTAAAGCAGCTGTAAGCTCTAAGGCTGTAAATGGTGTGCCTGCCTTGACAGCTTACTCTTTGAAAATAACAGTGCTTCTCATAGAAAAACAGATGAGTCACTTAGCCAACTGATAAGAAGCACCCCCCCCCCCCCCCAATATGACAGGCACCGAATGAGTGAGCAGTGCACACTAGCAGGGTCATAAAGATACCCAGTCACATAGGTCGGTCGGGTATCGGAACTCTCAGCGACTCCATGAAGCGTCCAAACTATGGCACAACAACAGTTTTATTGCCTCTGCCATTTTGTTCACAATTTGCCCTCAGGCTGCCCAGACACTCTACCTCGGAAAATGGCAGCACATTGAAATGGCAATGAAAAGCGGACTGAACAACAGAAACAAACAAGGATCCACTGCTGTACCCCAACCAGGCTGGTTCAGCAGAGGTAACAGAAAGAGGACTGCACCCTCTCAACAAACAAGGTCCACCCTGAGCTATACTCGCTCAGGTGCCGGCCATCTTGAAGTGGCACTGACCTACCAAAAAAAAAGAGGCTGTTGGTACGTGGAAAGCTCCAGGAATCTCGTCTCACTTCGACCCGGCCAAACTTTTACCTCTCAAAGTTACTATCCTAATTCTACGGACATAAGGATTTCTTCTGATTCCGACCCAAGTCGCTCCTTAGTGCCCAACCCTTGTCAACATGGTTGGTCCTGGCCTGACTGCTACTGGGGTAAATACATACACCCTGGTTTACCCCCCTACCCTCTCCAAATAAACCGCAAAAATCTTCAAGCACCTCACCATGAAAAACCACCCTGAGACTCTGATCTCTGACCTACGTTTCAGTGCAGACAAGGGGACAGTCATCAACGACCTTGTTTTCTACTCCAGAAGAACCCCCGCTTGGCGCAATACCCTTGAGCACCTCCTTAATGTACGCTCAACCAGGAACATTCCCTACAGCAGTAAACTCTCAATAGCGCCCTCCGCAAACCTGCGAGCCGACCTTACCATCACCCTCTACAAAAGCGGCATTGTCTTGGTCCAAGCCTCAACCAAAAACCTCAATAAGTTTGCAGACCTCTTTACCCTCCTCAAAAACAATGTGCATGACACTAGCAGGGCGACCAACACCCACCTTGACAACCTTCCGACCTGCCCGCCCCGTATATCTAACCTCCCACAAACCAGCTCTCTAAGGTTCTCCAACAATACTCCTCCCAACCCCTCTAGTCCGTTTACCGGCCTTGCCAACACTTCTTCCCCGAGACCCCTGGTCCCCTGCCCTCCTTCTCCTCTTATAATTTCGGAGGTCTCTTACACAGAGCACCCTAACCCCCTCAGCTCATCTACCGGCTCTGCTAATGCAATTGTCCCGAAACCCCTGGTCTCCTCCCGTCTAGCTCCCCACTCGGACTCTGAAACCGGTAAACCTCCAATGACCTATGATGCAGCTCAAGCTAACCATGCTAGCCCACAAATCACCCCCTACTGCTCCCAATTTAGCCCATCCTAACCCTCCTAGCACCCCTATCGCGTCTGCTCCCATCACAGCCCATCTTGACCCTCCCAGCACCCCTATCATGCCTGCTCCCATCACAGCCCATTCTAACTCTCATAGCAACCCTACCGCGCCCCCCGTATTTGGATATCGATACTCTGCCCTCCAGAGCCACCAAAATAATCCAGAGCATCCATTTTTCCATCCTGGGTCTATCAAACCTCCTCCACCTCGCTAAACTCTCCTTCGCCAGCCTCCAGCCCCGGTTGAACTCCACTTCCCCACCTACTACAGAGCTCCTCAAACACCCTCTACCTCAATCCCTGAGGCACCTTTGCCCTCGCAGGCACCCCTGCCACCTATCGGAGGAAGAAACCCTTGCTCTTGCCCTCTCCTATAACCCTCCCCTTGCCTCTCCAAATCCACAAGACCTCACTGAAAAAGAAATCCTCGCCATCCTACAGGACCACAATGCAGCCCCAGTCAACCCTTGCCCCTCCGGTGTGAATGGAAAACATCCCATCGGCACGGTCGCTATCAACCCTTGCAGATCTGCCACCCTCTGCAACAGAAGTGTGACTAGAAGCAATCTAACGCCTGTACTCCTGTCTACCCCGACACCCTCCTGACGGCTCCCTGACTGGTCTCTTAATCAACTGCCGATTGGCAGTAAAGCACGCCGCTGATGTTGCTGCGCTCATCATGAACAGTAAGTTCGACTTAGCAATCCTAACTGAATCATGGCTAAATGATTCCTCATCCCCATGCCTGGACCTCTTAGTCCCTCCCAACTACAACATTGCGAGGCTGGACAGACAACATAGCAAGAAAGGAGGGGGCATCGCCTGCATCGATCTATTGCTCTAACCTTCATGTCACGGAAATGCTGGTGGATACCACTGACTCCTGCGAATACCTTTCCCTCTCAATTTGCAATAATTCCACCCAAATATGCAACCTCCACATTTTTTACCACCCGCCCAGGCATGGACGACTCCTTCACTGACCTCCTCTTTGAAATCCTCACAGCAAAGAGTTCCTCCAGTGCTAAAAACATCTTCCTCGGCGACTTCAACTTACACTGGAACGACCTCAAGGATCCTCATGTCAACGCCATTAAAGACCTCTTGACTGATCAAGCCCTGACACAATCTAATTTACCCCCAACCCACTCAAAAGGAGCCACTCAAGACTGGATCATTGCTAATGAAAAAACCGTCAAGCTTATCTCAATAGACCCCTGTGACTGGTCCGACCACCACGCTATTGCCTTCCTACTTCCAGGCTCCCTCAAGACAAGGGCCCCACAGCCGGTGCTTCCTAAACGATGGGCCAGAGACACTAAGAACCTTGACCACAAGGTACTCGAGGCTAGGTGCAAATCTCACCCCCCCTTCCCCCGCATATCACAATGGTCAGTGACCTCAACGGTCACTATTCTGCTACTATGTCCAACATTCTGGATGACCTGGCCCCACTAAAACTAAAAAGAACTCAAATTAAAATAGAAACCCCTGGTTCACTCGATCCCTCAACATTGAGAGGAGATCCCTCCGATAAGCCGAAAGAATCTGGAGACCGCACCCCTCTGCCGCTCACTTAAAACTTCTCCGCCAGGTCAGAAATACATACAACAAGAACATCCTCAACTCCAAAAAAGAATTCTTCAGTTCGGAGGGGGGGAGAGAAGGAAACACAGGAAGGAGATTCCTTGAGCGGTGCTTGGCCAGATGTCGAGACGTTGGTTCCTCGGGATGGTGCTTGGCCGGAAGTCGGGATGATGGTTCCTCGGAGGTATGGGAAGGAGAGAGAACAGAGGGGCCGTTAGTCCGACTATCTAGGATCGGGCGCTGCTTTCTACCGACACCAGGGGGTGTAGGGGATGAGAGGAGCGTGAGAAAGGCAGGGGAAGGGTCAAGAGGGGGAAAGAGGAAGATTAGGAGCGCGGAAGGGTGACGGAGTGACGGGCGGGTGCGGGGTTCTTCTATACAGTCTTGCTCGTGAATGAATATACGGGTGCTATACACAATATATATACAGTGAGGTGTGCAAGGAGTGGACGTGATTGCTTTATGCACTATAATACACTCTCGATATAGCCGGGGATCGGTACTCACATGCCCGAGTTGCGGCTGCTCTCCAGCCTCCTCCACTGGACTCCACCAGTCCTCGGTCCAGACTTCGTCTTCTTCCGCTTCGCCGCTCTTCTCCTCAGGTTCTCCACGCGCTGTCTCCTGCCACGAATCCGCTTGCTTGAACACTCTGCTCTCTTAGGTTCTGGCTTTTCCGTGCTCCGCCTCTGGGTCGTGGGAGGGACTTCCGGGGTTGTTGGAGAGTCCTTCCGAGTTTCCGTTTGTCGCGATTGGTTCCTGCAATGAAGGAGGGAGGGGTGGAGTCCGGGTTGCTATGGATGCCACAGGATCCGACAGCGAGGCCCTGGACTTTGGGGGAAGGTGCGGCCCCAACGAGGTAGGGGTCGTGGCCCTTTCATAACCTCCTATTACTGGAGGTAATAGGAGGGGTACTTGGCCGCCAAGGACCTCCTTGGGGGTCAACTACCCCTTGTGTTTCCTCCAGTAAGCCCCACACAGTGGGATTGCTGAGAGGTCTTCAGAGGCCACACCCCATTTATCCACCACTCTACAAACCCGCCTTCTGGCGCACTACTGGCTGGGGGATGAAGTCCACTTTACTCCAGAGGGACCTTGGGGGCCAAGAAGTCCTCCTGGTACCTCCTGTAAGTCCTACGCAACGGAATTCCTGAAACCTGGTCGGATGCCCAGAACCCTTTCGCCACCACTCTGCAAACATGACTGCTACTTAAAAAACTTTGGAAATTCACTGAAAAAACCACAAGTTTCAGGGACGTTATAGTTAGGCTGACATTTCACTCATACAAAATCAGAGAAATTACAACTCGCGCCCCCACAATGCACTGCTGATGACGTCACATATAACATCACAAATGACCTGGTCAGTGACGTCACAAATTACATCACTGATGACATCATCCATGGACTGTGAGTGTTTCTAAAAAGTTTAAGTATGTTATATATATGCGGGGCAGGCTCCTTCCGAAAAAAGAGAGAAACAGAGACCCAAGGGGATATGTTTGGAGGCTTTATTCAGGAAATTGGCGGATGCATTTCTGGCTGATGTCGTGCCTTTGTCAGCGCCCAAAGCCTCCACAGGAGTATCACTCTGTATGCGAGTCCCGCCTTTCATTTGAACCCGCTGTCACGGGTCCGCACCTCCCCCAGGAAACCTGAAACAGCACACCTGCGTGGAGTCCCTTGTGCCTGGGAGAACTACAGGTCCCAGAGTCCCTTGTGGGTGGACCATGGGGGTTAGTGCTGGGGGGATCAGATGAAAGTTCTGTGCGGAAAGCGGGAACAAAGCAAAGTGAGTCCATGTAAAAACAAAGCAAAATGTCATGCTCTGTATTTTTCGGCTGCTTTGTCCACAACCAAGCCTCCTCAGCTCCCCTTCGTACGCCTCAGCCCCAGGTTGAAGGTATCCATTGGGCAAGGGCGGCGAAGACAGTGCCTGCAGCCCACAACGAGGTAGGGTTTACCTCGCCACTGCCGGTTTTCCTCCTGTGCTCCGGGGCGGGATTAGGACTGACCAAATAACTCTGGTGAAGCAGAATGTGAACTGTAGACAGTCCATGCCTGTGAAGTCCGATCCCAAGGTGAGGCGGGGTGCTCTGCGATAGCATCTACAGGCTGACGCGTGAATATGTGCGGGGCAGGCTCCTTCCGAAAAAAGAGAGAAACAGAGACCCAAGGGGATATGTTTGGAGGCTTTATTCAGGAAATTGGCGGATGCATTTCTGGCTGATGTCGTGCCTTAGTCAGCGCCCAAAGCCTCCACAGGAATATCACTCTGTATGCGAGTCCCGCCTTTCATTTGAACCCGCTGTCACGGGTCCGCACCTCCCCCAGGAAACCTGAAACAGCACACCTGTGTGGAGTCCCTTGTGCCTGGGAGAACTACAGGTCCCAGAGTCCCTTGTGGGTGGACCATGGGGGTTAGTGCTGGGGGGGATCAGATGAAAGTTCTGTGCAGAATATATATATTCACTGAAAAAACCATAGGTTTCACACCAGTTAAAGTTAGCTGGAAATTTTACTCGCATAAAACCATTGAAATAACCACGTTATAGTTAGTTGGACTCACTATAACTTGCGCGTGCAATGCACTGCTGATGACGTCACATATTACATCACTCATGACATGGTCAGTGACATCACTCATGACTCATGAGTGTGAGACAATGGGAATTCAATTAAATTACATAATACAAACTATAGAATAACTTGTACAAGTTTATTTTTGCTGTTCTCAGAATATATTGAATTTCACTTAAAAAAGTGAGTTCAAACTACTCATCATATGACAGCGGGGAAAAAAAAACACAATCAAAAAGATTGTTTTAGCTTTTTCATCCCACACGTTAAGTGTCGCAGGAGAGGCCCAAGTTCGGCACCGGCATCATGAAACCCATCCTACTGCAAGGCCACGAGAGGTCGATCACCCAGATCAAATACAACCGAGAAGGCGACCTCCTCTTCACTGTTGCAAAAGATCCGATAGTGAATGTCTGGTATTCTGTGAATGGAGAGCGACTTGGCACCTACAATGGGCATACTGGAGCAGTCTGGTGTGTGGACTGTGACTGGGACACCAGGCATGTCCTCACTGGCTCCGCTGATAACTCCTGCAGACTCTTCGACTGTGAAACAGGGAAGCAGCTGGCACTGGTAAATACCAATTCTGCAGTTCGAACCTGTGGCTTCGACTTTGGGGGAAACATCATAATGTTCTCCACAGATAAGCAGATGGGCTACCAGTGCTTTATCAACTTCTTTGACCTGCGGGATCCCAGTCAAATAGAGGACAACGAGCCTTACATGAAGATCCCCTGCAATGATTCCAAGATCACCAGCGCTGTGTGGGGCCCTCTTGGGGAGTGTGTCATCGCTGGGCATGAGAATGGGGAACTGAACCAGTTCAGTGCTAAGTCTGGCGAGATTGTTGGCAACATTAAGGAGCATCACAAACAGATCAATGACATCCAGACCTCCCGCGACCAGACCATGTTTGTCACAGCCTCCAAGGACAACACAGCAAAGCTTTTTGATGCCACATCTTTAGAACACTTAAAGACCTTCCGCACAGAGCGTCCAGTCAACTCGGCTGCCCTGTCGCCAATCTATGACCATGTGATTTTAGGTGGTGGTCAAGAAGCCATGGATGTAACTACAACTTCCACCAGGATTGGGAAGTTTGAGGCAAGATTTTTCCATTTGGTGTTTGAAGAGGAGTTTGGTAGAGTCAAGGGACATTTCGGGCCAATTAACAGTGCTGAATTTCACCCGGATGGAAAGAGTTACAGCAGTGGCGGTGAAGACGGCTATGTTCGGATCCATAATTTTGACTCTCAGTACTTGGAGTTTGAGTTTGAAGTATGATGGCTCAATTTATGTATTTCTTATTTCTCTTTTCCAAACCTGACTTCTCACTGCGATATTATTACCCTATTTACCCTCCAAGGTGTGAAATGAGCATTCTCTGTAATATATTTGGGAGCAGGCGACTGCCAGTGAAGCTGTTTGCAGTGGAAACAAAAACTGTACAGTAAACCCGATTTCCAGCTGTCCCACCAATGGAGAGAACTTTTATGAACCTAAAAATGTAATGTTTTTTCAGCTGCCTTAATTATCTTTTGGGGCGTCAGGCAACAGTTGTATCCACTGAGCATGGGAGGTAATGTGGAATTAACTAATCCCACTTAAATAAATAAATAAAGTAAGAATTGGTTATCTGTCAGTGACCACATGTTGTTGTAAAGGAACGCTGAGTTGTAATCCAGATATCTGCCAACAGGTTAATTGAATTGAAAGCCGACTGGAATCATTCACAACTGATGTGTTTTTTGTTTGAACTCGACTGTGCTCACTGACTGTAGCTGCCCCAAACTGACTATTGGTGTTGGCAAAGTCCACATTCTTCACCTCAGTCATTGATCCCTGGTCGGAGAGTTGAATTACATTTTAACATCGGATAAATGTGGCTGCAATAAAGACCATTAATATTTGTAATTCATAAAGATCTAAAATATAAAAAAAAAAAAAAAAAAAAGATTGTTTTAAAAAAAACATCTAAACTTAAAAATCACAAATGTACACTAATCTTTGATTCACTTACTTTTCCTTTAGGCCAAATAGTATATCATGAAGGTCCTTTTCGTTGGAAAGTACTCTGCTGTTCACTAAAAAATCCATTTCATCGACTTTCTAGAAGAAAAGCTCCAAGAACATCTGAAATATTTTCATTATTTTCATATACTCTTTTTTTTCAGTCATGACTCTTTGCTCATTCCTTCACTTTTCCTTAAGGCCAAAAAGTGTCAGATGTATCATTATATTTTCAAATTAATTAAAAGAAACTCTGAAATTACCGTTTTTCCGACGTTCTGAAAGAAAGGCTCATACAACATTTTCACAATATTTAAATATTCGTAATTCCATCTCTGACTCACTCATGTCCATCATTTCCTATAATACTGATATCACTTACTATGAGATCCACTTACAGTACCTATATGACAACTCAATTTTTTATATTATCTTGATCACTTTTACTCAGAATATAATTTTAAACAGCAAACTAACCTTTAATAACTGCTCCCGTCTTCATAGGCCAATTACCTTTACTTAAATTTTGGTTCTAAAAACACTAGGTATGAATTTTTTAAGTCAAAAGGCAAACGTTGTTTGAAAGTCAAATGAGTGTCATTACAGTGCGTCCAACCTTTACGACTTTTTAAATAGCATGTGTAATGCCCTGATGTTGTTGAAGGACCGTCATGATAAATAATAGCTACAGTTGCAAAGGTTCTTCCTGAAATTGATAACTGAGAAGCCACAAAAATGTTAATAGAAGTGGACAATTTACTTCCATCAGGTCTACATCGTTGGAACATTAAAATCACATATTTACCATAAGTTTGTAAAAATAATGTGGACAGCATTGCAGACTTACATTGGGTACACACCATATTGTGATCAGCTGCTTTAACTAGATTATTAAAAGGCACTGATTTGCAGTCTGGTTAACTCAAATATATAAATCTTTCAGTGTCTATTCTAGTACTACTTGATAAACTACAGTTGTCGCAGTCATGCTGCCATTGATAAGAAAGGCTAAAAAGATTTTTTTATATCTACACCTTCATCTTCCAAAACATCAAACATATACATTTAAAATTCCTGACAATCCTGCTGAATATTCTGTGAAAATTGATTTTGACCAGAACATATGTATAGAAGATTTCTAATTTCTGAAACACTTTCTATTTTTGCTCTATCACTGCTATATTTCTCAAACACAGAATTCAATAAACAGCAGAATGTTTGATAACGATTTTCAACAATCTGTTCTTGTAAATTTTGAAGAAAAAAAACATTAAGCACTACATTAGCATAGCAGTTGACACCAGAACTGTTTTCAAACTGAAATCCAACAACATCTTCAACAGAATCCTTTTTCTTTCTGCTTACAATTACAGTTTCATCTACTTTTTGTCTTTTTGCTACTACCTCACTGCAATTATTCTCATTTCTTCTTTTTCGGCCTACCACACGTTTTTCAAACAGAGGATATTGAGGTAAATGTGGAGCATACTCTCTTCTTAACCTATTGTATTCTTTAATACAATCTAGATCAGCACAAATCTTTGTTTCATCACACTCAATCAAGTACAATCCTGATAAAGTTCTGACTCGTGATAATGCCACATATGCCATACCCTCTTTAAACACAGAACTTCCAATGTTCACCAAAGCACTATCTACACTTAAACCTTGAGATTTATGAATTGTCACCGCATATGCCAAACAAACAGGAAACTGTTTTCGGCGAACATATAAGTCTTTCACAAGCAAACATCTAGCTGAACAACGACAAATTTGTTCTATTTCGTCAATGCCATCAAATTTAATTTTTAAAATTTCAATTCCATCTCTATTTTTGTAATTCACAAAACCAACAACATGACCCATTGCTCCATTTACCAGACCTCTTTCAACATTTAAATTCCTTCTCAAAATGATACGACAATTTAAACACACATTCAGAGTCTTTTCAAAACCAGCAGTTTTCGATATACTCTTCTCTAATGAATCCAATTTTGATTTCAAATTTTCAGACAAAATAATTGTTCCTCCCATATGCTCTATTTTATCTATAGCTTCCAGTTTCACAATCTCTTCATTTTCTAACTTTAACATTTTGTTGTTGAAAATGGAACATTCTTTCAGAGTTGGCATCAAACATATTCCAGATTTGTTCTCGTTAATTTTCTTAGAAATATTCTCTGGAGGAATGTTTTCATTTGGATACAAATTTGAAATTAATCGTGCATGTAAAGTTTCTTTCCCATGCTCACTTACTTTTCCGATTCTTACATCTTGTAGAATATTTTTATAATCTTCATCCTTTGCCTGTCGCATATTTTGAAGTAGTTATGCATATTTGAAATTTAACCATATATTAACGTTTCCAATGCTTCCTAGGCACTTCCTGGTATCTTCATGCGTGACCATTTTAAACACTGGTTGTCCTTTCACTGGAGTCAACTGCAGTAGATCTCCAAAAACAATAATGTGTTTTCCTCCGAATAAGACATCATAGTCTGTTCTAAGAATTTCTTGCATTCTCACAAAAGCAAGCATTAGATTTGAGACCATGCTTACCTCCTCAATGATAAGAATTTTCATTTTCTTCAGGACTCTTGAAACTTCAGAACAAGCATCTCCAGATACCTTGTGGTATTGTAATTTGTTATCATGCTCAACTGGTAGCATCAATAAACGATGTAAAATAATCCCTTTAATGTTATGTGCTGCAAGCCAAGTTGGAGCAGTAACAACACAAGACAACGCTGATTCAGTCCTTTTCTGCAAATAAGTTGCAATTGCTTTAATCAGAAAACTTTTTCCAGTTCCCGCTTCTCCACTCACATACAGTCGGACAGGCTTAAATGATGTACATGAGCACTCTTTTTTCTCATGACTGAATCCATGTTCAACCTGTTCTGTGACTTCGTCATATATCTGTTTCTGCTCAATATTTAGTTGTTTCGCCAAATCTTCTAAGTTAACTACATCCTCTTCAGCTTGTTCCATAGCTCTTTCCACCTCATCCATGGCAGTGGCAGCCTCATTTTGAATAATTGGTCCTCCTAGTGGATCCTGACTCAATGAAGCAGAACTCTGACTGTCTTGAGAACTGTCTCTCGCAATCTCTGCAGCAATTGTTGCTTCTTGTTCTATTTCTTCGTTCAACATTTGCAGATAATTTGGAAAAACAGGACATTCTATGGTATCCTTGGTTGCATTAAAAGAGTCTTCATAACAGAGAAAGTCTCCAAGTAGCCACCTCTATAGAGTTGTCAGCAACGAATTGAATATCCATGTTAGCATTCCACATGGACAAAATCACTGGGTTATAGTCGTTGATGTACTTGAATTCTTCGTTTCTTTTTAAATTGTATGTATTTTTGGGTGATTTCCTCGTCACAGTATGTCGTAGAGAAGACATCAAATTATTTACTCTTCCTTTAGAAATCACTGGTCGTGGAAAGCTGAAACAACATTTTGTGTAGAACTTTTCCTTGTTTTTGAATTTTCTACGACAATACTTCCCACAACGATGGGATTGAAAACGTAAAACTTGTTGCCTTAAACTGTTTTCCTCGGTAGTTTTCGGAACAGCACATGTTGAATACTCTTCAAAGAAACTCATCACTGTTTCATCCGAATCTATTCCAAATTTGGGTGCATCTTTAATCCATAACAACATATGTATGTGAGGAGCACCTCTCGCTTGATACTCCTTTCTCCAAAAAAAATCCAAAACCTCTCCAAGGGGAGGATTTTTTTTGTTGGTAATGAAAGACATCATAGCTTCAAACCTAAGATTGAAATATCTGCATACATTCACTGGATCCAAAGAACAGAGTTCTCCAGGTGTTTTGAATTCTATATTTTGTATGTTTGCATTTGCCTCTCGTAGAAATTGAAGTAAGTCATCCCATGCATACTCAGCACAGCTAAGAGTGAGGAACCATGTAGGAGTTCCTAAGTTTCTTAGCATACATTTCAATTCCCCATGACGACGGTACCAATACTCGTTTGTACCACGCTGACATGCCATGAGATTGATTAGATGAGATTCCAAAATATTGTCTTGCAGATTGACTTTCTCCATAAAGTCCCTCGCCGAAACATTTTGCAGATGTGCTCCACTTTTCAGTATATGGTTTACTGCATAAGAAAGCCCAGACAAGTCACTTTCATACAGTAGATGAAACAAATATGGGATGCATTGACGAAACCCTGGATCTTCAGCATATAAACTTAAAGTCCGGTATTCAGATGCTGGAATTTGAAGTGGTCGATTGTCATCTCGTCCACCTCGACCTGTTGGAAACAGCTGTTGAAAACGAGCTTCCAAACTTTCTTCCCATACACTAATGGGACTTCCTTTTGCTGATTTCATTTGAAACAAGTCAATTGCATTCCCCATTACTTCTTTGGAATGCAAAGGATGAACAGTATAATGTTCATATATTTCTTCACTTCTAGACACATCAACTTTTTCAATTTGGCCAGCTGAACAATCACTGTCTTCATCTGCAGCTGTTTCCTCTGCTCCAACACATACATGTTTGTAGTACTCATTGTTTTTGACCAAATACAACGTTGCCTTTTTGACTTTCCTAACATCCACTAAATCTTGCCAGATTTTCTTACTCTTTGTCGGAACCCCATTAACTAGAATACCCAGAGGTTCCTCTTCCACTTTCTCTGCACCAATTGTATCAATATTTTTCTTGAAATCTAGAGGCAAATAAACAACTCTTCCCTTTAATCCTCTCTGTAAATCTGAAGGAGGCAATTTCCCTATCTTAAGCTCCATGCGAACAATTGCCTGAAAAGGATGGACACATTGAATCAAAATAGACTCATATGTATTTAAATCCATCAATTCAGGAGGAATGTCTACCAACTCCAGATTATTATAAACAGCTCTAGCAGGCATTCTGTTTTGATTTAATTTATCATAACAATATTTACAAATACGCTGATCAGAACTCAAATCAAAAGAATTCTCCACCCAAAATAAGTTGCAAAATCCTTCCACTCATAATTATTTATCTTTTCACTTTTTTGGTATAAATCAACTAATCTAGTTTGATGCTTAAAATTAGTTCGTCGACAACACACACAAGTAAAATTCGGCCTTTCACTTGATTTTACCTTAAACCTGATAATTTCCTGGTCAAACTTTTCTGTACTTGAAATCTGTACATTGTCTTCCACATTACCTTGAATTTCTGTGTCAATTTCTACACTGTCTTCTTTTTCACCAAAATAACAAATCCCAATTTCTTCACAAATCTTCTTCACATCTAATTCAGTTCCATGCAAAAGAGCACTGTTTAATTGTTTAAGCTTAAGTGCTGGACTTTTTGCATAATACAACCTTCTCACTAATTTCTTCATTTTGTTATGATGCACTGCTAACATCCTAAAATGATGAAAAACACTCTGACAGACTTTTCTAGAAAGACAAGCCAGTGAATGCCCTTGCAAACCTGTGTTTTCTCACACTCTGCAAGGATCTAAATCTTGCAACATCTTCGTTTTCTGTTTTAGAGTTTTCTTACTATATGTACGTAAGAAATTACAAAACAAATCGATTAATTCCTGTCGCACACTACAAATACTACTACACTTCCAAGTGTACACAGGACCCTTAGTACGTCTCCCTAAAACTTCATCAGTTAACACCTCTTCTCCATTTCTAGACACAAGTTTCTCATTTTCAATCGGACTACCGTCTTTCACCTCATATGCTCGACCACTGGTGTCAACTGCATACACTAAATCATTCTCCTGAAAGTAACTCTCCACATTAAAAAATGGCTCACAACTTGAACTGTGCATCCATTCTCCAGAAAAAACTTTACAAAAATTAGTCCAAATAATTACTCTTTTCCATCTACTGTTTGATTTGAAAACATCAATTGTCTTGTTAAGTGTCCTAATTCTATTGATTATTAAAATAAATAATTTTTTCTTAACTTCAAAAGCCTGATCAACAATCTTCTCTACACTTTTCTTTTTCTTATAAAAAGCAGATCTCTGTTTACCTTTTTTAATATTTTTTAACAAATTTAAAACTACCCTATTGCGAAACATTCGTTCACGAAAGTCCCTAAATTGATTTTGCCTTCTATTCCTATACATATTATTGTCTCCTGCTGCAGTAGTAACATTTTTTGGGAATCTCTCCTTCCTCTTCAAATTTGCTCTCTCCTTCTCTTTTTCTACATTCTGTCCAACATTTTGTTTTGATCTACATATATTCCGTAAGAAAGACTTGGTTGTCTTACCAGGAGCTTTTTTCCTGTTTTTTGAAGTATTTGTTGTAGGAGACTGCTTTAATTCCGTTGCTGTTTTTGATTTTTTCTGCTTAGCATCTTTTCGTCTCCTTTGCCTTGAGGGCATATTTCCTTACTATTGAAATCTTGATTTTAATCTGTGGAAAACAAAAAAATCAATAAAAAAATCATTATAGACCACTATTACCAAACAACAAAACAATGACAATAAGCAAACAATATAAACACTATAATACTTATACATATGACCGTATCTCTGTTTTTTAAATATAATTCTAAAAAAATATTTCGGGCACATGAATTGGTTTTACATTATTGACAAGGATTAGATAGTATCTGCATGATTAAAAAAATATATTTGCACATTTCACAATCATATCACCTGTGTTTCCTCAGATTAGTAAGCAGATTGTACACATGAGGTAAGGACTGTCCTGGGGAGCATAGGTGCTGAGGCCGGTGTCTAAGAGTGCACTGGACTGCACTTCATGAAGCCTATCCCCCACTGCACTCTTAGACACAGCCCTCACCTCCTTTCCACCCCTGGACAGACCTCTCTTCCACTACACTCTTCAACACAGGCATCACCTCCTATGCACCCCTGGACAATCCTCACCTCATCTGCAACCCTGAATAGACCTCAACTCATCTGCACCATTAGACAGGCCTCGGTTCATCTACACCCCTGGACACGCCTCATCTCATCTGCACCCTGTTACCATCAATTATACTCAATGTATTGAGGCCTGTCCAAGGGGCACAGATTAGATAATGCTTGTCTAAGGGTCAGAGGAGGTAAGTCCTCTCAATTGCGCTCATGGACACAGACCTCAACTCCTTTGCGCCCCTGGACATGCCTCACCTCATCTGCACAATCCACTTCCTAATTTGAGGAAACACAGGTAACATACATTTCCTCTCTCTTGCAAACATTCCTACCAAGCATTACCAAAAAAATGACACAAACCAACAGCAAAGAAGCTCAGTGTCCTTCCTAATCTGAGGTAACACAGGTGACATGATTGTGAAAAGTTCAAATATTTTTATGTAATCATGCACACAATATTTATTCCTTCTCAAAAATGTAAAAGCCATTGATTTGCCCCAAAATCGTTTTTTTGAATAACATTTTAGAAACAGAGCGCAGGTCCTATGTACAAGCATTCCATTTCAGTACTGAAAACTCACTATTTTACAAAATACATTTCCTCTCTCTTGCAAACATTCCTACCAAGCATTACCAAAAAAATGACACAAACCAACAGCAAAGAAGCTCAGTCTGCTTCCTAATCTGAGGTAACACAGGTGACATGATTGTGAAAGGTTCAAATATTTTTATGTAATCATGCACACACTATTTATTCCTTCTCAAAAATATAAAAGCCATTCATTTGCCCCAAAATCGTTTTTTGAATAACATTTTAGAAACAGAGCACAGGTCCTATGTACAAGTATTCATTTTCACTACTTAAACCCATTGATTTGCCCTAAAATCGTTTTTTATGTAACATTTTAGAAACAGAGCGCAGGTCCTATGTACAAACATTCAACTTTACTACTGAAACCTCACTATTTCACAAAATAAAAATCCTCTATCTTGCAAATGTAGATACCAAGCATTATCAAAAAGCATGACACAAACCAACAGCAAAGAAGCTCAGAGCCTCATTTATAAGGCCCTGCGTCAGTTTTGCGCTGGTGATGCGTCACTTGACGCATCGGCGGCATAAAACATGTGCCTTGTTACTCCATATTTAAAAAATGACGCATCTAGGTAGATGCGTCACTTTTTAAACCCCTGCGCCACATTATACCTGCGTCAGGTATAATGTATGCAGAGGGGGCGGGGCGTTCCCCCGTAAAAAACCTCGTAATAGTGACGCAGTGAAATCTATGAGATTTCACTGCATCATTTTTAGGACGCTGTTACGTCAAAATCTTGCGCCTGCCTCACAGCAGGCGTAAGATTGACGCAAGCTCTTTCACATGGGGCTTTCCCCATTTGAAAGGACGCATTGCTGGAGTTGCGTCACTTTTGTGACACACTCCAGCAATGCGTCACTTTTGCGCTTACAGATATGTCAGAAATACTGACTTATCTGTAACTCCTTGCGACATGATGCGTCATACATTAAATATGACGCATCATTGGTGTCGCAAGGAGTGCGCAGTGAAAACTGACGCATCGCTGTTTTCATAAATAAGGCCCTCAGTGTGCTTCCTAATCTGAGGTAACACAGGTGACATGATTGTGAAAGGTTCAAATATTTTTATGTAATCATGCACACACTATTTATTCCTTCTCAAAAATGTAAAAGCCATTGATTTGCCCCAAAATCGTTTTTTGAATAACATTTTAGAAACAGAGCGCAGGTCCTATGTACAAGCATTCAATTTCACTACTAAAACCTCACTATTTTACAAAATACAAATCCTCTATCTTGCAAATATTGATACCATGCATTTTCAAAAAGCATGACACAAACCAACTGCAAAAAAGCTCAATGTGCTTCCTAATCTGAACTCTCCATCTATATTGGATGAATCATAACTCACCTTTACAAATGCTTTGGGAGATTGAGAACAGTGTCAGATACACACACCAATATTTCTTTAGCAGAGCAAAAGGTATGTACTCCAGGCACTGCAACCATGAATGGCACAGAAAACCTCTAATTCTACACACATCTCTCATGTTAACCAATTAAAACTCTTCCCTCTCTATTTTCAAACCAACACCCTTCCCCCCCTCAGCCCTTTCTGCCTGTTACCATAGCAACTCCCTCCTCACTCACCTCTCAGGGTTAAAAGTTTATTCTACAATGTTGCAAATTAACTCAGCAAGGATGTTTGACCTCTCAATACACCAGCTTATCAGGTGCAATCTTTCTTTTAATGACTTTTTCTTAACCATTCAAATTACTTCTTTCATAGAACAGAACCATGCACCCTAACTTTCAGTTTTCAACTATCTGAATCCACCAATCATTGCTTGTGATTCAAGAGCACTGAAACTCCACATTTTGTTTTTGCAAACTCCTACTGTTCCAACTGCCATTTCATTCCTACACTTCATCTGACTGCACCAGAACCTCCTCTCACCATGTACTCTGTCTGGATTATTGGACATAGCTGCATACCTTTGAGCCCAGTGAATGTAGCTATCAGAAATTTTCACAACCTCGATTTACCAAATGTGCACATAAAATGGATTGGCCAAAGAGGATTGAGATGTCATCAATTGATACCATTGGTGAAAACCTTTTACCATCTGCCACACCCTGACCTCATAATTTTGCACTGTGGTGGAAATGACCTAGGCACTTTGACTGTGGTAGGTCTGGAGATGGTTTTAAAGGACACCTTTGGGCAATTGATGACACTTTTTCCACAAACTGCCTTGGTATATTCCAATATATGCCAAAGACAGAAATGGAAGTGGTCCAACCAATTTTGTCCACAATTTGAGAAAGCACGAAAACATGTGAATAAATCTGTTTCTGCTTACATGAGAGACTATGGAATGGGTTCAATATACAACAATAACTTGCGTTACAACATGCAAGATATCTACAGAGGAGATGGTGTGCACTTCTCAGATGAGGGGAATAGAATATTCCTCCTGAATATAAGACTGTGCATTGGAACCTACTTGTAGGTACCTAAATCAGCCACAGAACCCAAAAGCTCTTTTCAGAGCTACCCTACCTCTGATCACTCAAAATGATTACTTTTCTCTAACTTTTTTCACTATTTTTCACCAAAGTACGCTCCCCGGTACGCGTACCGGGCGCTTCCCCCCGCGAAAAATTTAAAAAAAAATTGGTTTTTTTGGGCCTATATGGGCCTCCTAAGCCCCCCTCAGAAAACCTTGGGGGTGTCTACCGTGCCCCCTTTTACCCATTCCCAACATTGTTTGTCCTCCATCTTGTGTCTCAAATCTACCGAAACACAAGATGGAGGACTCCCGTTGCGCTTACCGGTACGCGTACCGGGGCGCGCACCGGTGAGCGCTCCCAAAAAATGTTAAAAGTTAATTTACATAAAAACCACTGGAGAGACTTTCACCAAATATAGAATAGGCCCTACTACATACCAGTCCCTACCATTTTCCCAAATTTAGTGGAATTCCATTGAGCCATTTGAGCTGTAGCCCTGTCTAAATATCCTGAGGTAAATTACATGACAAAAACACATATGAAGTGTTAGGATTTACAACCAATTAAAATGTTACTTTCATTTTCTACTTTTTTTTCCTGACATTTGATTGGTTATGTACATGAATATAAATGAAAAATGAGAGGAAAACACGGCCTTTTTGACTACACCTACCTGAGGTACATCTTGAAAAAAATGTCTCCATTTATCTTCATCACCTTTTAATAAGGTAAGTTGTTAATTTGTAAGGGGCACTTTAATTAATTTGTAAAAACGTTTTCTGATAGTTATTTACTGTCCCTCTGTTATAGTTATAGATTGAGATAGGCTTCTCTGTTATAGTTATGGATTGAGTTAGGCTTCTCTGGTATAAATATGAAATTACTTAGGCTTCTTCACATACACTTTTTTGATATTTCTACTTCCTGCCTGATACCATACACTGCCCAAAGATAAATTCACTGTTAAAAACTCAGAAGTACCTGTCTAAAGTTCAACCCAGCACTGCCCTAACTCTACTGATATATTTATTTTTAATGCAATTTACAGCAAGAAAATTGAAGGAGAACCAAATATTTCTTTCGAAATAGTTCTTCAAAACAATCCTGAGGAAGACTTTGACTTTATGGATCAGTCTCTAGACGAAGAGTTAGTTAATTGTGTGGAAGAAATTGAATCATGGACTGAAAATGAGGACATTCCCGACGATATAATGTTAGAAGTGTTATTAAATTTTGAAAAATCACAGCAATAAATTATTATTTAATAATTAAAAATTGTTCCAGGCATTATTCTTTTTTATATGTAATTCATGAAATAGTACCAAAATGAATATAATATAATGTGAGACTTATAGTATACTGTGCAACTTTTTTTGTTACATAGTAATTTTGCTCATAGTTACTTCCTTTCTCCCACTATATTATCTCCAATGTGTATTTGACATCTCTTTTCATCTCCTGCCTCCATGTTGTTTCTACTTTCCTGACAAACTATGGTATGGATTCCATATACCACAATAACTTCTGTAACAACATGCAAATTATCTACAGAGGAGACAATCTACATTGAATTTAAAACTCTGCATTGGTACCTACATGCTGGTACTTATATCACCCACACAACACAACAACTCTATGCAGACCTACCCTACCTCTAAGCACTTTAAATTATTATTTTACTGTTTCACTGGGTTTGCCTTTTGGTACGCTCCCCGGTAAGCCCCCCCCCCCCCCGCGAAAATCGGAAAAAAATGTAAAATTTTTTTTTGTCCCGCGGGCCCCCTTTATGGCCCCCACATCAAACCTAGGGGGTCAGGGGGGGTCTACCCTGCCCCCTTTTGGTCATTTCCCCCTTTGTTTTTGCCACCTCTTGTGTCTCGATCCTACCGAGACACAAGATGGCGGCCGCTCCAGACTGTTTGGAATGTTTACAGACACCCGAGAGCCAATCAGCTTTCCGCGCGCGAACTCTCGTTGCGCGCTGGTACGCGTACCGGGGCGCGCTTATAGATATATATATTTTTTTTAACCTACATTATTCAAAATCCTCTGGAGCGCATATCTTGAGACATAGCAAAGGCACATCGGGCTACCAGTCCCTACAATTTTGCCAAGTTTGGTGAAAATCCATTCAGCCGTTCGAGCTAAAAGTGAGTCCAACCGCCCTATGGAAATTAACATGGGGAAAACACGTTTTGGGACCCCCCTTTTATCTCGGCCCCCGCTTGACGGATCCCCCCCAAACTTTCAGGAAAGGAGCGAGGCAAATTTGAGGAAAATTACAGGCAGATCCCTCAATCTGCGCCAAAGTTATTCCCAATAGAATGTTGCGGATTTCCTATGGAAAACAATCCTAACTATAACTACCTACTGGCGACCGCCAGTAGGTAATATATATATATGTATATATATATATATATATATATCCTACTCGCCCTTTCTGGTGAGTAGGAAGACAAACTGACATTTGACCTCTGACTCTGAAAGCAGAGGAAATGTGACAAGATAGCAAGATTTAAAAGCATCTTTATTGCTCACAAAGTAAATGAGCAATAAAAGTGCTTTTAAATCTTGTCAACTTGTCACATTTACTCAGCTGTCAGAGGTCAAGTGCATTTCACTTAGGTCGAGGAGATTTTGTAGGTTACTAGACCTTCAAGTCTAGTGCATTTTTTATATATATATATATATATATATACATATATATATATATATATATATATATATATATATATATTACCTACTGGCGGTCGCCAGTAGGTATATATAGTTAGGATTTTTTCTCTATGGGTTTTTTGAAAATTCTATGTCTAATAACTTTGGCGTTTGTGGACGGAATTGGCTGAAATTTTCAGGAAAATGGCACATTTTGTTTCTGAGCAGCCCTTGAAAATTTGGGGGGGGTTCGTCCAGTGGGGGCCGAGAAAAAAGGGGGGTCCCAAAACGTGTTTTTAACATTGAGTTTTCCATAGGGCGGTTGGCCTCACTTTTAGCCCGAACGGCTGAATGGATTTGCACGAAACTTGGCAAAATTGTAGGGACTGGTAGCCCGATGTGCCTTTTGTAGGTCTCAATATATGTGCTCCAGTGGATTTTGAGAAATTAACGTTTAAAAAAAGATATATATCTGTAACAGCGGACCGGGCAGCGCACTGGTTCGCGGACTTTTCGCGCAACGGAGCTTTGTGAAGCGAAGCTGATTGGTTCTCCGGCGTCTGTCAACATTCCAAACAGTCCGTAGCGGCCGCCATCTTGTCTCTCGGTAGGATCGAGAGACAAGAGGAGGTCAAAACAAAGGGGGAAATAACTATAAGGGGGCATAGTAGATCCTCGCTGACCCCCTAGGTTTGATGTGGAGGTTTTAAAAGGGCCCCGCGGGGCAAAAAAAAAATAATAATAATAATAATTGAACGGCTGAATGGATTTGCACGAAACTTGGCAAAATATTAGGGACTGGTAGCCCGATGTGCCTTTGCTAGGTCTCAATATATGTGCTCCAGTGGATTTTGAGAAATTAACGTTCAAAAAAAGATATATATCTGTAACAGCGCTCCGCTTCGCGTAACGGAGGTTTGCGAAGCTGATTGGTCATTCTGTCACTGGGCTATAGTTGGGCTACATCTGGCTGATATTTGGGCTACATTTGTTTTTTTGTGTGTCTGGCGGCCATCTTTGGGCTACATTGGGCTACATTGGGCTTCATTGGGCTACATTCGGCTAATTAGCAAATAGCTCATCGCAAACTAGGAATGGTAAAGAATCGCTATTTATTCCTTAAAGTTCGCTATTTAGGAAATGCAAATAACTTTGATGATACATATGGCGGTTCATCTCTAACAAGATAAGAAGCATAGGGATACATTTATGATGACTGGCGCATCACCAGGGATGTGTTAGTCATTCTGTGCCGCTGTTCCGTCACCTATGGTGTGCTGCATTTACAATGCGGCGCATCATGGGGGAAAAACAGCACAGATGCGTGATGTATCTGTGCCGTAAAGGTGGCGCATTGCTGGAGTTGTATCGCAAGTGTGATGAAGCTCCAGCAAGGGTCGGGGGTGCCCCTGTCGCAGGGTTTCTGTTCTCACACAGAACTGTGGACAGAGGATTGGAACCTCGGCGAATGCATTGCTGGAGTTGTATCGCAAGTGTGATGAAGCTCCAGCAAGGGTCGGGGGTGCCCCTGTCGCAGGGTTTCTGTTCTCACACAGAACTGTGGACAGAGGATTGGAACCTCGGCGAATTAGGGTGTCCCAAAACTCACGTTAGTAATCAAAAACTATTTAGCAAGCTAGGTACAGTGTCACATTGGATATAACAAACTCTCAATGTTTAGACAATCCAGAATATGAACTTATAGTACCTCAGGATACGTGGAACTCATGAACAGTCGGTCGTTATAGATTTCTTAGAAACCAGAACATGGAGTTAAGAAGAACAGATGTGTATTTGAAATGTTTATTTACTAATGCCGTCTTCTCAGGCGTAGTACCTTAGATAATAAAAGTACACATATTATCAGTAGCAAAATTACCAGCATAGTTACTAGTACATAAAAAGTGAATGGTGATAGTATGTTAACATGCTGTAAATGAATAAGAGTTAGCAACACTTATAAGCAGCCGCGGGCCGTGGAGGGAGTTACGGTGAGGCAGGGAGGCGGGGAGGGGGAGAAGCAGGGTGGAGAATACAAGTACACATATTATCAGTAGCAAAATTACCAGCATAGTTACTAGTACATAAAAAGCGAATGGTGACAGTATGGTAACATGCTGTAAATGAATAAGAGTTAGCAACACTTATAAGCAGCCGCGGGCCGTGGAGGGAGTTACGGTGGGGCAGGGAGGCGGGGAGGGGGAGGGGCAAGGTAGAGAGGGCTTCACCCTGCTTCTCCCCCTCCCCGCCTCCCTGCCCCATCGTAACTCCCTCCACGGCCCGCGGCTGCTTATATCTCACCCTCCCTAATACACATATTATATTATTTGCTAAGAAGGTCTCTTTGTGTTGGTTTAGGGCGTGCCCATACTTTAGTGTCTTAGATTTGAAGGAATCACATCAGCATACACCAGCTCTCTCTTCATGTGAACCGCATCAACTGTTGTGTATGTGTGTTCGGCAAAGCAATATAAAACCCGCCTCATGCCCAGAATTGGCAGAAGTTGCACTTATGTTATGAGTATGAAGTCGTGGAGATCAGACCTCATAACAATTCTGTATCGTGTTGTTCATGAAACTTTAGCACTCGCTGTACAGATATAGTTTAACAAGTAAAGCAGATAGTAGACCAATAACATATTATTCTCATGTAAACCACGATGAACTACTAGGTGGAAAGCTAAAGCAACAACTAAGTGTCGTGTGCAGAAGTTGCAAAAAAGGAAAAATGGCGTTTAAACCGGTAATGAGCCCATGCTAACTTAACACGGTGTAAAGATATCCAGGACCTAGATGACACCTCCTCATGATCCGGAAACGAACTGAATAAGATAATAGAAGTGCCATCTCATGAGAGCAGATTGCAAGTTTATATGTGGACGGTCCGCAAGGTAAAGCATTAAAAACTAGGAAAATTTAATGCTAAAGAAAAATAAAACAGCCAAGTACTTTATCGAGTCTTAAGCCAATAGGCAAGGTAAATAATAAAAACTTGACAAATAAGTCAATGAATTGTCAATGAAATGCTAGTACTCAGCATATCAAACATGAAAAAGGTCTATGACATAACTGTGTATGCAAAATAAGCTGCAACAGCCTCCAATAGGAAGTCACCGTCTTCATCCGAAAACAGTTCAGCCATCCAATTTAAAAGCGGAAAAGAACATACGTGCTCTCCCAGCACCGGATTCTCTATCACCATCAGAGGACAGCTCGGTGGGTTTTCAAGAAAGCTCTGTTCCAAGAAAGACTGTGCTGCCGCCAGTAAATTCCAGGGACCAAGTAGTCCATGCATCAATGCCACAGCCATAATCCTTTCGCCAGGACAAACCAACTCGTGAGTAATGATAGGAGTCATCAGCTGATTAAAGTCGACGTCAGGAGAAACCGGTCCGCAGAGACACAAATCAATGGCCCAATCGAAATCACAGGTCAGGCAGTGAAATACAGGCTGGACACAGGTGAAGTAGGAGAACCGAAAAGATAATCCATATGCCGTGCTTAATATCGCCAACGGCATTGTGCCATAATATTCTAGCATGCGATTGCGGAACAGTGTCAGCAGCTGCAGGGTCGGAGGTTGCATAGGAGGGACATCCATATTTAAAAATGTAAAAAAGCACAAGAGCGTCCGCTGGTAATGCAAGTAAAAATGCCAATCCACGAACCAGAGTGCAGAAAATACAATGAAAGGAAGCAGGGATGACTCCAAAGATTTTCTCAAATGAAGTCACGAGACCACTGGTAACAACTTTAAAAAAGTGTGCCAGGGATTTTGTGGAGGATGCGTTAAAGATAGTCGGAAACATGTTGCTGAAATTGAAAGGCAAACCTGTGTACGGGTGTTCGCTATGTGAAGTACGAAAGTTTCACGGGCCGAACTCAAGGCCACCTCTCTCTGAGACAAAAGAGCTCTTATTCTTGCCATGCCGTTGAAACGTGTCCCAAGGTTGGTATTTGTGGCCAGATTGAAAACTCCCTATGTTCATGTGTGGGAGGAAATAGAACATTTCTGCAGCAAATAACCCGTTCACTTACTGTTACGATAAAAGGAATACTTTTAATTAACTCAGAACAATCTTCATTATTGAGCATCAAATGACTACCATTTTCCAACAACTTGAACGTGGGGATGATAGCAGGAACTGGCGTGCCTTGCAACACGCAAGCCATATTTGGTCGGTGTTTGTTGCATGAATCGTGTAACTGTATGTGCCTACACATTAGTGAATGATCTGGCGTCTCAGTGCATTCCTCTCCATTCAGATAAACTTCTTGATCATCTTTGAAACATCTGTATGTGTATGGAAGCGACCAGACCTCATGAAGGAAAAGCACTACCTAAAGGTTCATAACGACCTATTGGTATATATTTCATACAATTTGAAAACTTATATAAAGCAAAAGGCAGCGTTATTAAACCGTGGATAAGGCATGTTGCCAAAAAACCCGCAATCCTCTGCTGATGATGTCACTGAGCATGTCATGAATGATGTAATATGTGACATCATCAGCAGTGGATTACGGGTAATGGTATCTCTAGTTTACTCCCCTATAGCTGTCTTTCTTTTAACATAAGTGTGTGTTTCCTTCCCTTATACTTACTGTTTTTGGTTCGCTTCCAGTTCGCGTACCAGCGAGCGAACTAGGAAGCGAACTAAGAGAAATAGAGGTTGGCACAGTTCCAAATATTGTACCAATTTTTTAATAACGGGGAGGTAGTTCTGAAAAGAACTTTTTTTTTTATTTTTCTGAACTTTTTTTACTGTTTTTGAATTTTTCGGAACAGTTTGATATTTTTTGGGGTTTTTCTTGGAGGGGGCAATGAAAACGATTCATTGTAAAGGGCTCAACAGGAGCAACAAAACAAAAAAAAGAAGTATTTATTATTTTGGGCGTTTCGGACAAACTTGCATATGATAGTCAATAGCTCTGTTGATCAGAGTGATGCTTTTTTCTCCGTAGGAAATGAATCCATCGCAAAATGCGCAGGTGTGTTTTACATCACCAAATCTCATTTGTATATTTGGCACCATCTCCCTGCCCTCTGGTCCCGTTACTTCCGGTACAACAGATCTTCTGGCCATAATAGGGAGATTATCTAGGTCGTTCCGAAACTGTGCAGCACTGTAGTTGTTAGGATGCCACCTAGTCATATGGCGATGCATTGTGTAGTTTCCGAAACTGTATTTTTTGTCGGTCCCTCTGGACAGTCTATCTTGACATATAAGGCAAGTTACGTATCTTGCATTTACTTTTTTCTGACCTTTGGGAATTTTAAAAAATTGCCAAATGAAGTTTTCTTTCCGGTGAGACGTCCTGGGCTGCTCAGGCAAAAACTGCCTCTCTTCGTGCTCGTCCTCCTGTTCCTCTTCTTCTTCTTCTTGTTGAATTACAACTTGAGCAGGTGGTCCACTCTTCCTTGGATGTGGTGGAGGTGGTGGGGAAGCACCAGCTGAAGCTACTAAAGAAGCCATTGCTCAGTGATCACAAAGGGTCTTTCTCTCACAATGATGAAAGTCAGAGTGAGGAAAGAAGGAGGGATTTTCATCATTTGGGAAAAACAAGAGTTCTCAACCAATCAAAAGTGTTCATTTTAGATTATATGACCTAGTCTTACATCATTAGGAAACCAAAAGTGAAATGAACCAATGAAAAGTGTTATTACCAAGTCACATGACTTGCTGTGTTTACGTTAAGCGCTTTGCAGGGCCTCCCGGTTTGCTTCCAGAAACCTGCGCTTTGCGACTCGCTTCGCGTACCAGTTCGCTAACGTAGCACGTCATATGACGTATCACGCGACAACGTGAAACGTCATGCGGACGGGAGGCGTCACGATGTTGTTTTCTAACGCGGCACTTGCGGTAAAGAAACGTTTACCGGCTCGCGGTCTATTTCGCGGCATCAAGGTCAGCTAACGGGAAGCTTCCCGATTCGCGAAGCGGGAACGAAGAAAAAAAAATATTTTAAAAAAAAATTATTCATAAACATATATAAAATATATTTTTGGATTTAAAGAAGAATACATTTTACAGCTACAGATATTAGCTGTTAAAAAACCAATGAAATTCACAGAAAAAACCATAGGTTATAGACCATATATAGTTAGGAATTAGCATTTACAAAACCTTGAAAATTCACTGAAAAAACCATAGGTTATAGACCATATATAGTTAGGAATTAGCATTTAGAAAACCTTATTTTACTCACACAAAACCATTGAAATTCCATATATAGTTAGTTGCACTAACTATATATCGCGCACCCGCAATCCACTGCTGATGATGTCACATATTACATCATTCATGACATGGTCAGTGACATCACTGATGACATCACTGATGACATCTCAAATGACATCACTGATGACAACATCCAGTGACTGTATGTTTCTGTAAAGTTAAAATATGTCTTAGATATTGAAGAATGAGTGGATGTATAAGTGTCTGGATGAAGGATTTAGTAGGTGCGTGACTGACTGTATGAGTGAGTGATTAAATGTGTCTCACTGAATGCATGGGTTAGTGACTAAACTGTCTTAATTTGTGCATCATTATGTCTGTTGTGATGTAAACTGCTGCATGTGTTGATCATTAGCTATACGAGAGGCTATATGTGTTATTAATTGGTTGCCCAAGTATTTCTATGGGAGATTGAGTTTGTGTGGGGGTGGCTGGGAGGTGTGTGACTCTGTGCATAGATGTGTGAGCAGTTGATTCACTAGGTGTATGAGTTCAAGAGTGCATGTGGAAAAAGCTACATGGGCGGTTGACTGTGTGCATGAGTGTATTGATGAGTGAATGGATATCTCAATGCTACATGTCATAGTAAGTACATATGTAAAACACAGTACATGTGAGAGTTGGCATATATAAATAACTGTGCATGAGAGCCACTGAATGTGTGAGTGGCTGTATGGATCATTGTGAACTTGTATCAGGGATTGTATAAGAGAGTAAATATGTGTTAGTATATGTTTGAATAAGTAAGGTGTGTATAACTGTATAGTTGAGGAAATGGAGGTGAGATTGTTTCTTTGCATGACTGACTAGGTGTGTGAGTAACTCCATGGATGAGTGACAGTGTGTGAGTGTCTGTATACACTGAGTGTATCTAAGGTTATATTAGAGTCTGAAGAGGTTTATCGTATTAGCACAAGAATGATGTCAAATGAGATGTCATCAGTGATGTCATCAGTGATGTCATTTGAGATGTCATCAGTGATGTCATCAGTGATGTCACTGACCATGTCATGAATGATGTAATATGTGACATCATCAACAGTGGATTGCGGGTGCGCGATATATAGTTAGTGCAACTAACTATATATGGAATTTCAATGGTTTTGTGTGAGTAAAATAAGGTTTTCTAAATGCTAATTCCTAACTATATATGGTCTATAACCTATGGTTTTTTCAGTGAATTTTCAAGGTTTTGTAAATGCTAATTCCTAACTATATATGGTCTATAACCTATGGTTTTTTCTGTGAATATATATATATATATATATATATATATATTTTTTTTTTTATATATTATCTACTGGCGGTCGCCAGGTAGATAATTAGAATTAGGACCTAGTTTCCATAGGAAAAGCGTTGTTTCTTTTCCCAATAACTTTGGCGCCGGTAGATGAATCTTCGTGAAATTTTCAAAACTTGTGGCCCGCTTTGGTCAGCTTCGATCCTGAAAGTTTCGGGGTGATTCGCCAAGCGCGGGCCGAGATAGAAGGGGGTCTCAAAACGTGTTTTCTCCATGTTCATTTCCATAGTAAACTTTAGACACAGCTACAGCCTGAACTGCTGAAGGGAATTACACCAAATTTGGCAAAAAGGTAGCCCTTGTTTCAGAAAGAACTCTTTCTGTTAAATGGTGTAAATCCGTTCAGTAGTTCCTGAGAAATTAAAAAAAAATGTTGAAAAAAGAATTTCCCATAGGAAACTTTAGACACGGCTACAACTCGAACTGCTGAACGGAATTACACCAAATTTGGCAAAAAGGTAGTGCTTGGTTCCGAAAGCGCACTTTTTTTAAATGGTGTAAATCCGTTCAGTAGTTGCTGTGAAAATCAAAAAATAAAAGTTTCAATATATAGAGGCACGGAGGATCCGCGCACCCTCCCGACCACGAGCTTTATTCTAATTGGCGGTCAACACTCAAAAAATAATAATCAACGAGAGAGAGAGGGATTAAGGGTTAACTGGAAGGAACACTCTTGGTCCCCCTAGGCTATACAATCAAGTCAACAAAAGAGTTTCCCTCTCTATGAGAGGAGGAGTGGACAAATGAAAAAAATAATCAGATCAGATTCTTTTAGAAGGCCCTCACTCACCAACCTGGTTGGTTACATGCTTCATCATTGGATCATTGGCCCCACCAGGATGATCTAAAACCAACCAGGTGTGCTTCGACGCCAGAGTTACTGCGGAGCTGGTTAATGTTTCTGTGTGTGATGAGTGAAGTGAATTAAAAGTGACCAGGTTGTAACCCAAAAAACAACGATGTGCGGTATTGCGGCAATGTTCCATAGGCTGTGGAAATCATATGAAGAAAACAACAAATCACCGTATTGCGGCCTTCCTTTAATATAATGCGCAGTAATGTTTACTTATAATGCGGTGTTCACTTTTATCACGGATAGTGTCACTTCGTTAGAGGAAAGTTAATATTATGTGGGAGGGCATTTTCTGTACCCGTGCGCGGAACAAATTTAACGTTTAATTGGCTGAGGTGTAGCGAACGTAGAAGTGTTTCCAGCCATTTCCTCCCCCTCCGCGGAGTATCAGGGAAATCTGATTGGCGGACGTGTTCCAAGCAGGACCTTCCCAAGCTTAATGTTCATTGGCTGTGAAGCATTAAAAGTAGAAGTGTTGGCAGCCATTCCCTCCCCCCTCTGCGGACCACCATGGACATTTTATTGGTTTAAAGTCTTTCCAGTACAAGTTTGCTCCTTATTGGCTGTTGTCAGCCATTTTGTGACGCACTTCAAAGGAGTACGGAAAAAAAAAGTAGGGGAGGGAAGGAACACTATTGAGTCTGTACGGTGGTCACATGGTGGTGGACAGGGACTGTGAAGATAGAAAATATTTGTATATATATTATAAGGGCCATTTATCAGGGCTCGAAAAATTCACTCGACCCCTCGCATTTGCGAGTCAGATTAATTCAGGACGAGCTATTTTTAGGTCCTACTCGCCCTTTCTGGTGAGTAGGAAGACAAACTGACATTTGACCTCTGACTCTGAAAGCAGAGGAAATGTGACAAGATAGCAAGATTTAAAAGCATCTTTATTGCTCACAAAGTAAATGAGCAATAAAAATGCTTTTAAATCTTGTCAACTTGTCACATTTACTCGGCTTTCAGAGTCAGAGGTCAAGTGCATTTCACTTAGGTCGAGGAGATTTTGTAGGTTACTAGACCTGCAAGTCTAGTGCATTTTTTATGATTTTTTGAGCCCTGTTTATATATTTTGCATGGGGTCTACAAATCATGGCGGGAAAATAACAGCATGTGTTGCGGTTTTCTTTTTATTAAGGTTGTGGGTGAGATACTTCCCAGAAGCACTATTTACTTATAATGTGGTGTTTACTTTTCTGACAGGGAGTGCTACAACTTTGGAGCAAATATTATAATATGGAGGAGGGGATTGCAAAAACAAAGCGTGTTGTTGCGGTCTTCATTTAAATAAGGTTCTGAGTAGGCTACTTCTCAGGAGCAATGTTTACTTATAATGTATACTTATAGTTCAATGCTTACTTCTGTTGCGGGGAGTGCTACTTCCTTGCAGCAAAATAGTAGATGTGGTTGCCCTGCAGAAATTTCAGTACAGGTTTGAAACAGTTTTATTAAGCAATCACAAATATACTTTCTTAGGAAAGTGTAGCTCTATATATCAAAGGGGTAACCAATAAAAATGCAATTCACGAAATATCCCTTAAACGTGGCAACACCCTATCTTTTTCCCCCGCAGGCTATATTTTCTCTCCTATAGTTTGCAAAAGTGTTGCCTCATATTCTTGTGAATATAAGAGGGCATAAGTTACTTTTAGATAAGGTATAAAAGAAGCGCAACAACAAACACTTCCGTACTACATCATCTCAAGTCACAATAACAATTAAAAAACAGTTAAAGACAAATATGGGCATATTACATATATGTACTCTTCATCAAAATATGAAATGAAGCACTATGTATACAATTTCTTTTTAGCAACTACTATTTCATAAAACAGTAGTGTTACAAACTGTGAGGTAGTAAGTTATCAACGGAAATAAATATAGTATATGTTGTTAATTTCTCGCACAGATAGATGTCCAACCCCTTTAAACTACTATAAAGTAACAGTAATAAAATATACACGGTGACTTTATAGTATTCCACAGGAGAACAAGAATAAGGACCACAACAAAAAAATCTACATTTTTACAATTTCTATTCTGTAGAACTCTGGAAAGTTCTGTCGTAGTGCTTAGAGGCGCTCAGTGCTCAGCTGACAGATCACGTACTCCTTTAAGGACATATAGGATAGTAGTATAATATACTTCTATTCCTATATGTTCCATAGGGAGAAGGAGAATAGGAACCACAACAAAGAAAAAGAGAAATACAAAAATATCATTCAGAAATGTAGGGTTTATCAATGGCATACAGTCAGAAAGTATCTATGCATACAATCTTTTTTAAACTGCTATTTCGAAAAATATTCTCAACATTGCTCTTAATTGCAGGGTTACCCATCACCCCTGTCCCATTCCGGATTTGATGAGATTAACTCGGGGGTCTATTGGAGGTAACACCATCGAGTTATTTAATGTTTATGCTAGAGGCACAAGAGGAGGAGCCAAATCTTCAATCATTTCCATCTTATCTAATGAACTCCTCTCTTGTCTCGCTAGTTCCCATGTCATGGTGGCCGGTGACTTGAATTGCACATTCTAACCACTGCCCTCAGACGACCTTATAGGAATGGAAGATGAGGATGCCAAATGGGTCATACCATCCCTGACACTACCACCAGTCAAGAGATGGTCACCGTTGGTTATCCAATGAAATGCCCTAGCATTAGAATTTGGATTGAGGGCGGTCAATGGCCGCACAATTTCGGATGCTCTAGGAGCGAATACATTCAACAGGGTTTCATGCCCCACTAGAATCGACTATATATTGGTCGATAAGAGACTCTGGAGACAGGTGGTTGATATGATTATTGTCCCGTCAACCAATAGTGACCATAATCCACTATCCCTCTCTATGATGGATGTATGTCCTAGTGAGATATGCCGTTCTAATACTACCCCCTTGATGTCAACAAAAGAGGTCTTACCATCAAATTGTAAGAGGTTTCTCAAATGGCCAAAAGTTGTTGTCAATGAACGGAAAATGCTAGCCCTTAGGGAAATCTTGAGCGCTCAGACCCCCAAATTGTTTAAAGCATATACGGAAAAAGATGGGGTCTTAACTGTTGGGGATGTCTATGTCGACACTATTGACCAGATAGGTTCCCTCTTTTTGGAATCTTTCCCCTCTAATAAGATATCCATGGTTAGTAAATCACCAGAAGCATGGTACAATAGGGAGTGCAGACGAAAAAAGACCTCTCTGATATCTGCTATTAAGAACCATAATAATAGTGAGGTTCAACGGACTAGAAAGGAGTATAGACGCGCTATGGTTGAGGCTAAGAGGGCCTGGGAGGAATCTCATTGGACAGATTTGAAGGCCGCTGGTCTGTATAAAAATGGTGACTTGTTTTGGAGCCTGGTTAGGAGATCTAAGGGTGGAGAATCTGACCAGATCCCGATCCATATCACCAATCAGGAGTGGCATGATCACTTAAAAAAACTATATGAGGGAGTTACCGACCTGGAGCATCGAAAGCCCTTTTGCTGCACCCTGTCTTTCGAACCTTTTCAACCAATAGTGGCGAGTGAGGTAGAGACAGCCATAAATAAGATCATCCCGGCGAAGGCCCCGGGCCAAGATGGTCTACCAGGGGACTTATTTGCGCGAATCCTAAAGAATGGGCCAAATATTTTGCCCTCTTGATTAACGCCCTCTTGGAAGGGGCACCCGTCCCCGCCTCTTGGAAGGGGCGGAGGTAATTCCCATCTACAAGAGGGGCTCAAGGGGGTGATCCTGCCAACCATCGTCCCATCAGCCTTATAGATGCTTTTCAGAAGGTGGTTGGCAGGGTCCTACTGGAGAGGATCCTCTCCTGGGTCGGGGAGAACAATATCCTGTCAGACTACCAGACAGGGTTTAGGGCTTGCATAAGCACGATCGATCAGGCCTTCAGGCTGGCCCTTCTGTACTGGAAGGTGGTGAATATTGGCAAAGGCAGTCTTTACCTCGCCTTTATTGACCTAAAGACTGCCTTTCACCTGGTCCCCCGAGACCGCCTTTGGTTGGTCCTACAGGAGATGGGGATTTCCTCGCCTATCCTGAATCTCCTGGTCCGCATGCATGAGGACAACTATGCCCGAGTCAGGTGGGGTACACAGGAACAAAAAACAGAACATTGCTGTTGATAGAGGTGTCCGTCAGGGCTGCGTTATGGCTCCAACCCTCTTTTCTCTTTTTGTGAACGGAGTGGTCCCCTATCTATTAGAAATAAATGCAGACGTTCCGGTCCTGGCAGGTGACAAGGTGCCCGCCTTACTTTTTACGGACGACACCCTATTAATATCTAAAATCCCTGCCGGATTGCAACAATTGTTAAATAGGTTTCACCTTTTCTGCAATTTGAGGGGCTTGGTAATTAATACCTCAAAGACCAAGCTCCTCTACTTTAACCCTAGTAGGCGGGCTAAAACCACTCTCACACTTGATGGGATACCCTTAGAGTGTGTTAAAACATTTGATTACCTGGGTATTAGAATTTCAGATAAATTGACCTGGAAACCACATATTGATAAAATGGCCCTGAACCATAAGCGGGTTGTGGGTGTTATATGAGGAGAGCATCGCTCTTCAAGATCTAGGCCAATTGCTCCTACCCTTGTGATTTATGCTGCCAAGGTCATAGGCCTGGCACTATATGGTGCTGAGCTTTGGGGCTTTGAGAAAATTGACGATATGGTAAAGGCAGAAAATAAATGTTTTAGAGAATTGGTCTTACTCCCACAGGGAACTCCAACCAAGCCACTATTGAGCGATTTGGGACGCCGCTCATTGAAAGATCTCGCCACTTTACGTCCTCTTCTCTATTGGCTTCCCCTGTGGCGTACACCTGAGTTACCTATATACGCCGACGGCCTAAGAGAAGTGATGAATCTTGAGGGATCCTATAAGATTAGCTGGCTATCAAATATAAAAAAGTTGCTTATAGCATTGGGATTCAGAGCAGCCTGGGACTCTGGGATCCCGCTGAACAAGTCAGTCATTAAAAGTGCCTACTGGGCTTGGGTTGACAGTCAGGAGACTAGAAACCCTGGTCTAGGTAGGCTTACAGATGAGTTTTGCTTACATAAACAGGTTCCAAGCCTAGAATCCTATTTAGATTTTATTCAGAAACCCAGAGATAGGGCTCTTTTCATCCAGTTTAGATTGGGCACACTTCCTGTCCGTGAATACACTAGCAGTTGGAAGCCTCCCCACCAGACTCACTCATCTTGCCCACACTGCGATGGAGTGGTTGAAAGCATCCCGCACCTTATTTTCGCATGTATTGCATACACTAATCCAAGGAAAAAATGGTTGAATCCTATTTGTCGGCAACTAGGAACCAGGAATCACCGCGAAGCGCTCCAAATACTGCGAACGGATACTAATACTACTCTGGCTTGCGGTGTGGCCAAATTTCTCAGTTGGGCATGGGTGATCAGATCAAAAAAGTTATGTCCCGGATGAAGATTCTTTTTAAACTTTGTTTTTACTTCACTTCAAAGCTGAGATAGTTTAATCTATTTTTAAACTATGTATTGCGTGTTTTTACCTTGATGAATTGTTATTTATTGACTGTATAATTATGTATGGGAGGTAAGGAGAAAGGAAAAGGGAAAGTCGTATTTTTAATTTTTCCCTGATATGGTACCCCTGTCCATAATCTTATACCTTGTACCTTTCTCACATAATTTGTAAAATGCTTTTATGATATATTTATATCGAAATAAAGCTTTGATGATGATGATTGAAAATATTCTCACTGTAAAAATATCTCATCAAGCAAGTTATAAAGGTCAGTAAGCTGTATTTCAGCATAGTCCTGGCACCAACAGATCTCCAACTCATCTTGTCTAAAAATATGACACTGTATTACAATATGCACAGTGTCACTGATGCCAGACAAAAGGAAAAGGAAAATAAAGTCAAGAACACAAAACAAGATCAATGGCGCAATGTTTTCCAGCGGTGAATATGTTCAAAGCTTCTTTTCTCCGGGACTTCGAAATCTTTCGTCTTCGCGCCGACGGGTCAATAACGCCTCTGAAAGCATATATATCACAAACATTACAATATACATACTCACACTATATGATCCCAGGGGGGAAACAGAATAAGAACCAGAAGCTGCTCACGTTACATATAAATCTTTAGTCTTCGCGTCGACAGGTTACCAACACCTCTGAGATCTGCTGTACTTTGATTATTACAATGTACATAGTCACAGTATATGACCTCAAAGGAGCCAGAAAAGGAACAGTGTTTCCTCTATTCCAGGTATTTCTGAATACAAGCTGCTGACGTTACATATAAATGTCAATAAAACAATAACACTTTTTTCTAAATACAAATTTTTTAAATATTCATAAATGGCTACGTATTATAAATATCTACTATGCTATAATCAAACAACTTACAACTCCATAATATGTTTTGTCGTCGCAAAAGAAGAATCCAGCACTAGAAAACAGAACCTCAATCACAGAATGGACACGCCTCTGAGAGCATATATAGCACGTAGCGTGAATATAACAATATACATATTCACACTATATGATCCCAGGGGGGGAAATAGAATAAGAACCAGAAGTTAATCACGTTACATATAAATCTTCAGTCTTCACATCGACGGGTCACCAACACCTCTGAGATGCGTATATTCTGATTATTACAATGTACATAGTCACAGTATATGACCTCAAAGGAGCCAGAAAAGGAACAGTGTTTCCTCTATTCTTGGTGTTTCTGAATACAAGCTGCTGACGTTGCATATAAATGGCAAAAACAACCAATAACTCTTTTTTCTAAATACAAATCTTTAAATATTCATAAATAGCTGTGTATTATAAATATCTACTATGCTATAATCAAACAACTTCCAACTCCGTAATATGTTTTGTTGTCGCAAAAGAAGAATCCAACGCTAGAAAACGGAACCTCGATCACAGAATGGACACGAGTAAATAACTAGCTAAAACAAAACTAATCGATCAACGGGTGTGATTTATATACTTTTAGGTTATTGAGTAGTCTATGGAAGGAACATGCGGCTCCGCCCATTTAGATGTCATGTTTTACAGTTGACACATGCTCACGTTTTAACTGTTTAACTTGTGCACGTGTTGGGAAAAGTTGCAAAATGTGAAGCGGTAAAGGTTTCGATTTCAATCCTCACACATAAGCAGCATAATATGTACATACGTTGGAGCTTCAAAACTGTTACCTGACAAACCGTGGTATTTCCTTTCTGGTGACTAAAAACATCTATTAATTGCTGTAATTCTAAATAGAAGACCTATCAAAAATATCATTCCGAATAGAGGAAAAAAAAATATGTGCTAATATGTCTTATTACTATGGTTTTAAATGTAGAAAATGCTAGCGTTTGTAAAGCGTACTGCTACGTCCAGCGAGGTGTCCCGGCGCTCGGGGCGTTGGGAAGATTAAGCAAGGTATTGCCCACAGTGACATAGTGGTGGACAAACTGTGAACACTGTTGTTCGAAGTCAGGTATCATAGCTGCTGCGTCACACTTTTTCCACACTTATATGTTAATTAGTGATAATTAAGTTTTAATCATCGTTAAATTATAACTTATAACAGACTACTGTTACAGTTAGTTTTTCACTAGAAAAAGTATGCATGTCTTTTTAAAATTTACTAAAAAGCCATATAGGTTTCAGGGACATTGTAGTTAGGAATTAACATTTGAAAACCCTTTGAAATTCACTTAGATACAATAGGTTTCAGAGCCATTATAGTTTTTTATTTTTTTTATTGGCATTTCAAAGGAAAAAAAAAATACAACCATCACAATCAGTGGCAGTGGTAATTATCGACAGTAGATATACAGATTGCAATCATAATTACAACGTTAGGAGTTCATAGACAAAAAGCATTTAAAAAATACATGTCCATAGTTCAGACCCATAATGCTTCACCTCAATAGGCCTACTCCTTATAAGTGCGCTGAAAAAACCTCCCTGTCGTCTAGAGTCCTCACTGAACACTCACTCATAATCGAATCGTCCCTCCAGCCTACAATGCGGCAGTGGCGACCATTCTGCTAGGTGTCGTCCGCCTCCTCATGCAGGGCACCCCCACTCGCCGGTCCGTTTGCGTCCTCAACCTCCTCAGCCTCATGTGCAGGTCTTCTATCTAGAAACATGGACCAAAAGTTTTTGGGTCTATTTCGAGGGGGTAGTAGGTCGCTATAGAGTTCCGTCTGCATGCTACAGTATAGCATCTCCCTGGTCCACTGTGCTATCGTAGGGGCTGGGCCTCGCATCCATTTGAGCGCTACACGCCTTTTGGCGAGTAGGAAGGCCATATCTACCAGACGTCTATGTGCCGGACGCAGAGGCTTAGAGTAGCCCAGTATGGCTAATAAAGGGTCAGGTGACAGTGTCAGCTGCGTGATCTCGTTCACTTTTTTGTACACCCCATGCCAGAAGGCCAGGACGTCCGGACAAGACCAAGCAACGTGTAGGAAGTCAGCGAGTTTGTCCCCGCACCTCTCGCAATGTGGCTTGTCGCGCAGTCCATATTTATGTAATCTTTCGGGTGTGTAGTAAGTCCTGTTTAGGTATTTAAAGTGTAGAAGCCTATGTCGGCCATTCAGAGATATTCTTCTCTACTCGTACAGCAGTACTGCCATGTCTCTTCGCGTAGGTCAGTTTGTAAGTCACCTTGCCATGCTAGTCTCGGCTTGGCGTATTCTGTCGTCCTCTCCGAGAGGGCAATGCGGTACAAGTTGTTAATTAATTTGGTAGGGGACTTGGCATTTACTACGTAGTCAAAAGTTGTAACCACCTGGGGTTCCTCCATGTCTTCTCCCAAAAGGTCCCTGAACGCGTGTCTTACCATGTGGAACTGAAAGCGCACTAGCGATGGATAGGTAGTGTCATCAGATTCGATCTCACCCCAACTGCGGGCGGTACCATCTGCAAACAAATCACCCATTGTGTGTATTTTCAGCGTGCTCGGTGCATCCAGAATCCCCTTATCCATTCATGGGGTCAGCCAGGCACACCAAGTTATTGATGCCTTCGGGGCATAGAGTAGACTACACGTTTGGACATCCATCAAGTGATGCCAAGCATGAGTGACCGCATTTAAGGAGTCAAGAAGACCCGTTCTACGGTCTCTGGGCCCGGCTAGCAGCGCAGCGAGGGGTGTAGGATCCGCCACAATTGATTCAATACAAATATGTGGAATGTCCACTAGGCTATGTATCCAGTGATAAGCGTGCGCGCTTTGCGCTGCTCGATAATAAAGCTTCAGATCTGGGGCGTTCAGACCGCCCACTGCGTACGGGCGTATGAGTATTTTCCACGCCACTCTAGGCTGTTTCCCAGCCCATGCCAGCCGAATCATCGACGCCTGCAGTTGCCGGAAGAATATACTCGATAGTACCATTGGGATATTACTGAATAAGAATAGAAATCGCGGTAGCACAATCATTTTCATGAGCGAGATCCACCCTAGTAGCGACAGTGGTAGAGATATCCATTTTTCGACGTCCTCCTCCAGTTTAGAGATGGCCGTTCCATAGTTCTCCCACAGTACTACTTCTGAGTCCGTACGTAGTCGGATCCCTAAGTATCGTACCGCGTCCGTAGTCCATTGAATGGGGTATTCTGGGTCAAATTTTCACGTAGCCGGCATAAGTGGGAACATGAGGGACTTATTCCAATTAACATGAATGCCGGAGAGAGAACTAAATAGGACCTCTTCACGAAGCACCGTCGTCAGATGCTCTTCCGGGTCCCTAAAGTATAATAGGGTATCGTCCGCGTACGTGGACACAATTAAATTAAATGTAGGAAATCTAATGCCCCTATGGCTGTGGTATTCTCGCAGATCGCAGGCAAGCGGTTCTGCCACCAACGCATATAAGATAGGGGAAAGGGGACACCCCTGCCTTGTGCCTCTGCCTATCTGTATAGGGTCCGTGATGAGAGATCCTTTTCGTATACGGGCCGACGGGGATGTGTACAATGTAGCCAGCAGTTGTAGAAACAGTTCTTCCACACCCATCCGACTTAGGACGTGTCTTAGGAAGGGCCATTCGACAGAGTCGAAGGCCTTTTCCATGTCAAGGAAGACTGCGATCGACAAGACTTCCGGGCGTGTATGTTGGAATGCCGCAAAGACCGTTCTAAGGTTATATATGAGATTGCGAGTAGGGACAAACCCGGCCTGCTCAGGGGCCACTAACGAAGCAACCATGGGGCTGAGGGGATTAGATATCAATTTAGCGAAAATCTTCGTGTCCACGTTTAATAACGACAGGGGGCGGTACGATGCGCAGTCCTCCGGGTCTTTCCCTGGTTTAAGAATAACGACCAATATCGCCTCTCGCAGAGTAGGCGGCATGGTCTACCATATCCTCAAAAAGGGTAAGCAGTCGTGGAATCAGGAGATAAGTGTATGCCTTATAAAAGGCGACAGTGAGACCGTCACTTCCCAGCGCGCTCCCAGCATTCATAGCCGACAATGCGCACACTATTTCCTCCGCTTCGATCGGGCGCACCAGGAACTCGCGGTGTAAATTAGAAAGCGAGGGCAGCTCTATGTGGGTAAGATAGTCAAGTATGCGTTCTTCTGGAGAGGGACCTCGCGAGGCGTACAACTTCGCATAATACTTCCGGAAACTCTCCGCAACTTGTGCATCTGTAAGCGGTGCCTCAGACTTCGTGGACCTCATAACAGGAATTGTCATTCTCCCTGTGCTCCGCTTAACTAATTGTACAAGCACCGCACCAGGGCGCTCCCCTTCGCCATATACTCTAGCAATCGCATATTTCCCTAAATGTTTGACTTCGGAGTCAGCCTCCTCGTGGTATTCCCAGAGTGTTTGAGCAAGTTCGCGAGTGAGGGCCTCACTACCATTGTGTAAGCGTTTCTGCTCCAGTTCCAGAAGTTTGGATTCTAAAGTCTGTAGTCAATCCCTAATCGATTTTAGGACCCCCGAATGCTTAGAGATTGTGATACCCCTGATATACACCTTGAACGTCTCCCAGACAGTCTGGAACGAGTCCACCGAGCCTACGTTAGTGTAAAAAAATATCTCAATGGCCGTCGCTTGCTCCTCCCTGAAAGAGGCATCTAGTAAAGAGTATGGAGGGAAGCGCCAAGCGAACGGCGGTACACGTCGCGCCGGTGTAGCTATAGCTACCGACAACCGAATTGGTGAATGGTCTGAATATGTACGCGGAAGAATAGTGCAGTTCTGGATTGCGTAGGTAAGATGAGCGGAGACAAGCCAATAATCTATCCTAGTGTGTATATTATGTGGGGCCAAGTAGTGTGTATATCCCCCTTGAGTAGGGTGCCTATGTCTCCACACGTCGCATACGTCCAGTCTAGTCATGTGCGTCTCCAGCGATCTAGCACAGGCCGAGAGCCGACAGACTGGGCCATCTGATCTATCAATGTGTGGTTGCCTGATCATAATTAAATCTCCCCCCCAAAGTATGTCACCCCCCGAGCATGCCGTGACCTTAGTTGCTAACTCTGAATAGAAGTCCGGGTGGTCATAATTGGGGCTGTAGGTGTTCACTATGTAGAGCTCCATACCCCTTCTGCAGCACCTCATGATCGTGTACCGACCGTCTCTATCAGGCTCTAGCGGCGTCATTGTCAAAAAGGACTTCGGGTTGACCCACGTGAGGACCACCCTGGCGTGTGATGTAAACCCAGCTGCATGAATATTACCCATGAAGCCCCTCTATCGTAGGATGTGACTGTCTGGGTGTAGATGTGTCTCCTGTAATAGTGCTATATCAACTCTCCCAAAAAAGAGAGTTTCCCAGATAAACCAACAAGGACTGGGTAATATAAGTAAAGAACAAAAGATTCCTTTCTGTGTTACTCAATTTGATGCTGATCAGTGAGCCCACAATTAAGTAATGACCCTCTAACACTTTATCGTGACCCCGTTAAATATAGGTTCAAAACTCGCAATTTTCTATTTTTCTCAAGATTTTTATAAAAAGCTCATACTTTAAAATTGTCAGTACATATTTAGTAAAACGTGATACATTCAAATACCAGTTATCAGCCTAATTTAACAATTTTTGCTAACAGGAAACAAGGTTATTGTCTCTAACGTTTCATTGGAATACAATTTACTGAGTATCTCCTCAATATACTTCAATAAACAATCGCATAACAAATTGGTAAAAAAATCACAATAAAAGTTTTTTTACAATAAAATGAAATTAGGTCCTTATGTCGACGCGTTTCAGTGCTTTATTTTTGATTGTATAAACACCTTCCTCAGGACAGAACTGTTAAAAACATGGCTTCTTGATTCTAAAAATGAATACACACAATTAGTATCATTCATCCCTACTTGAGAAGAAATATCCATTTTAATCATACGGTTTATTATTCTACGTGTCACGTGTGTCAACTAAATGGTCATAAAGTTTCTTACATCAGTTGCCTGTATGTGGCTTCCTCTCATGGAGTGGTGGACCTATTGAGTTACTTTCTCAGTCTTCTTCGTGGAAGTGTTATTTTGAATTTACCCCATAGTACCTATAATGTTCACAAAACGGGTTAGCTATTAGTATGTCGGTAACCCGTATGGAATTTTAGCACTATTATCCAATATGTCTACTCACTTACTTTGGATAGTAGGGTTCTTGGTATACCCTTTACTCTGGTTAGATCCCAATTCCACTGGACATTTCCAGTTGTTCCTCAGTCTTCTTCGTAGGGGATAGTTTTCTAGTACCCCTCGATCCCTGTGGTGTTAACAGTATGGGTTATATACTGGTAAGACTTGGTAGGCCCACCTCCACATGGATAACTATTATGTGGCTAGTTTGCACACTAACTTTAGTTGCGGAGGTTCTTAAGCATTCCCTCAGCCTTCTAAAATCACTCCTCTTCCGATCGCACTCAGATTGTTTATCCTGGGGTACTTCAATTATTCACCCTCTGTCAACCTGGAACCTGCCCTTTATATTCGTGAATACTTCATTGGGCACCTATGGGGTGTAGACAGTCTTTTTAAATGCAAGATCAACTGATAGTTTTCATTACCAGTATTTATCTGTACGGGAGTGATGCTCACTTTTATCCCCCTGTCCAAGTATATAGCTGCTGCTATATTCGTATATTTCGCTGGGAGTAGTCCAATGTGGATCTGACTCAAATGCTGGTTAATATCACCGTTTGTCCTGCGACTCAACGATCCATTATTCGTATTAAAACTAAATTTAACTTTAAGCCCTTATTCAGCCGTACTTCATATTAGTTTACAAATTTATCTTTCAATACTATTTCAAAGAACCTCACAGAGTCCTCTTGTCTAACAGGGAACACCCTTCACCCTCGGTTATGGCCTCGGTCTCTCGCTGCCTCGTCTGTTGTCATCCGTGGAATGAAATTGCTCTGTTCGACTTGCGTTTATATAGTCGAGCACCTCTATCCTAATTGTATGATTACCAATTGTTTACCCAATTGACCCCGTCAATGTTCATTTTTATACGCCATATTTGTAGCTTTTCATGGCAGTTTTTACTTTGCGCATGCCTCGCAAGATTTCACTGCAGAGGCTGGTACACTACCTTCTGTCACCCATGTTTGTAGTTCTACGTGTATTGTTTTAATAGTCTAACTTAGTGCACACTTTAGCGCCAATGTTACGGTGACAAAACTTAGTGAGCCGATCCTAATTATATTTCACATTATGTTCTAGCTGGACAAAACTTAATCTAGCGATCCTGATTATATTTCACAATTTATTACAGTAGAACTAGTATTGCCGATAATAAGTTCATTATATCGCAGTACTCTCTTAATTATAGTTCTGGTATTAATAATTTTTCAGTATCCGCTGTGTCCGCATTCAGCCTATATTTATTATTGAATACAGATGCTCCTTCGATTGACTGAGCCAGAGCGTTTCTCATCTATGGGTCGGCTCATATGTATTGACTTAATATGTCCGCCTTACCTAATCCTATACATTGAGTTAGATGTAATCGTACTCGAGCTTGTTACAATACTTGTATTCTGGATAGATTTACATTACAGTTCCAATATCACATATTTACTTAATCTGTGGGGGTTGGATAAAAACCGTATTCATGGTCATAGTGAAATTTTCACAGGGTTACAAATATTTGCTGTCAATCACTCCTGTGTTCTGTCCCACATTTGTCGCACATTTCAGTAATAGGTCATTTTTGGCATTTATTCAAAAATCATCAGTTTATCTGTATGTTACTCATATTCTGCAAGGTCAAGGACATCTTCTGTTCAGTTTTATTTAGTCCTTATCTCCATATAATAATAATATTAAATTGCAATTCAATACAGTAATCTTCTTACTTATTCAGTCCTTATTGCAACATGATATTGACACTTGATGGAGCCCAATTCAATAATATGACTAGGTTATACATTAATAACATTTACTCAAACCATCTATTGATCCGTATTATTATTCATGGCTACATGCCTATTCTATACAGTCTAGACCAATGACAATATATTCACAGTACTCAATGGGGGTAGTCTGCTGATTGGAAGTTATGTCTCTACACATTTCTCACATGTATACAGATCCCTTTTGGCCATATCCAATCCTTCTCTATCTATCTGATCATTCTTTCCCATTCTTCCCTGCTGTTCAATCCATGGTAGTACGTCTTAAACTTTGACATAAAGAATTGTTCCCTTTGTTTACGCTTTTTCTCCATGTCACCTCCCCGCACAGATATTTTAATTTTCTCTAGGATGAACCGTTTAAGGTCCTCCTCTTTGTGTTTTTCAGAGATCCAGTGCTCCACTAGCGGTGCGTTCTTTTTGTGATTCTTTAGGGCTGACCGATGTTCTGTGAGGTGCAGGCGCATTTCACGTCCAGTCTCGCCCACATAGCCCTTCTGGCATGGACAAATTATTAGATAGATTATATTTGTAGTCCTACAATTGACGTGTTCATTCATCCAATACGAGATCCCATTGATCTCTACTCTGTCTGATCTCACAATATTTTAACAGTGAGTGCAAGTGCCACAGGGCAAATTGCCTCGGATTACACTCACTCCCGTGATGTTTATCTGGTAACCATGTTTGGGCTCTCTATAGGTTTGTACCAGATGATTGCGAATGGTCTTGTTTCGTCTATATGCATAGGTTGGTTTTTGTAGTGGGATGGTACCTGTCTTGTTTAGTATGGACCAGTTCTTATTTATTAAATTTTTTAATTTATGGCTGATTCCATTAAAGTTAGATACCATCACTATTCCAGGTTTCAGGTTATTCGTCTTGTCTCTGGGTTCAAATAAGCTATCTCGATTGAAATATTTAGCGCGTTTATAAGCATCCTTTATAAGTCTTTTTGGATACACACGCTGGGTCAGTTTCTGTTTCAAAATTTCTGCATGGGTCTCAAAATTCTCTCTGTCACTACAGTTCCGTCTAATTCTCAAGAACTGACAAAAGGGTATCCCGTCTCTCTGGCTTCTAGGGTGATAACTCGTGTGGTGGATAAGTGTATTTCTGTCTGATGGTTTGACAAATAAATCCACACATAGTTTTCCCTCCTTTTCTTTGATTTTAATGTCCAAGAAGTCGACCGCTTCCTGACTCTTGTTGGCAGTGAATTTTAAATTAGAGTCCCCACAGTGTAACCACTCCGAAAAACTATTAAGGTCTTATTCTTGGCCTTCAAAAAAAGGACTAATTTCGTTGTGGATATGGTGTTACTCAAATTTGCCCACGTATAGGCACGCCAGGCTTGGAGCGCATGCGGCTCCCATACTGGTGCCCTTTGTTTGACAATAGTAGTCCCTCTTAAAGAGGAAGATGTTGTTTTTCAAGATGATTTCTATACATTCAATGATGAACGTATCCAGAGCCGAAAGATCACCATCATCATTGCTCAGGATATCCATCATCATCTTAACTGTGTCTTGCTGGGGTATATTAGTATACAGTGATTCTATGTCCAAGCATACCAACCACTGACAGTTCCTATTAAAATCACTGCCCTCAATTGTAGAAATCATATGGGTTGTGTCCTTAATATACGATGGAAGTCTGGCAACAAGTGGTTGAATGAAATGATCCACGTATTTGCTCAAAGGTTCTGTCATTGAGTCTATTCCTGAAACTATCGGACGCATAGGTGGGTCCTCCATGTTTTTATGTACCTTTTGGTAACCCATATAGGGCAGGCACCTTTGGATGTTCATTAATCAAGAATCTGTATTCCTCCTCACCTATAATACTGTCTTCTTTGGCAGAATTGACTAAATCCCTGACTTTCTTTTTCAGTTTCTCCCACTCTGTGGCACATGATTTTTTGTAGTGTAGTTTGTTGTCTAGTAATGCCTGCATTCTCCTATCGTAATCATCGGTCATAAGGACCACTATACTGCCCCCCTTATCACCTGGTTTTATTGTTATTTCATCACATGTGGACAGATTTTTCAATGCTTCCCTTTCCTTTATAGAAAGGTTGTTCTGTGTCCATGTTTTGGCATCTAGTAGTTTCTCCAAACCACTCGTGACTACTTTCTCAAACCATATCGTTACTAGGTGTCAAGGTGGGTGGGGGTTTGAGTCCTGATTTGTTATTAGTCGGTCTAGTCTCTTTATCCTCAAAAAATCTTTTGATCCTAATTTTCCTAAACAAGTCCCTTGCGTCCCTTTCTATGGAAAACCTACATCCCTGAGTACTGGGAGCAAATCCCAGACCTTTCTGTAGCACCAAAATTTCATCATCTGTTAGTATTTTATCAGAAAGATTGATGATGGGTGCTTTGAAATCCATCTCCTCTATTCCCAATCTTTGTGGCTGCGTGTTCTCATGTATGGTCTCCTCATGATCCCTTCTTTCTGTAGGTTGTCAGGACGGCCCCTCCCCCGCGTCCTGAAGGCTCGGGGTTGCCGCCTTTTGTTGTTGACCTAAAAAACTGGATAGTCTCTGCTATTCCCTGCTGTTTCATCTCTGGATTCATTTCTTTTTCTACTCTCCACATTCCTTTCCCCTTCCGAATCTGTGCTATATCAACGCCATGTCTAGCAAAGTATTGTAGAACCTTCCTGACCTTCCTGTGGTCATTAAGACCCCGGATATTCCAGGTTATCAGCGTCATAGTGTCCAACATTTCCCTTGAAGAGGTCATTCTATCTACGGCGTTCTGGGTGCATGTCTCAGTAAAAGTGTCTGAACTAACCTCCCAACATGGTAATTTGCCTCTGTCATGTATGGTAATTTACAACAAACATCCCCCCACCATAAACATTCCCTTCTCAGCTCCAACAATATCGTCCCCCCTGCGCCCACCCACGCCTGCCCATCCCCAACTAGGCCGCGATCAACCCCTCTCCCCAGCAGAACCTCCCTAGCATCCCAGCCCCACCCCAATACCTCTGAACTCATATTGGAAAAACCTTTTATCAATTCTCAGTGGGATTCACACGGGGGCAGAGGTAGCCAGCAAAACGCGGGCTCTATGTATGGCTGTGCCTTATGACTGCCCACCCCACCCCCGTCTCTGTACCCAAGTGTCATGCGTGTAACCACAAATTCTATCTCGATACCCTCCATGTTGGGTGATTGCAAACCTGCACTCCCATGATGCTCCGGTGAACGGTATATGCCACTGAAACGTCCCACCAGTCGCAGAGGGTCGCATTAACAGTGCAATGCAAAATTACAGTAAAGCAGGTCATCACCAAATACAGCCATAAGCATGCTCCCCTTAATGACCGAACTCATCCGCTGAATCACCCATGTGCCCGGGCAGCACCTCCAGTACCCAGCGGTCCACCTCCCCCTGCCATCCCCTTCGCATAAACTCTCCAATGAAGCTGGAATGCATCCTAACCAACTAGTCATACAACACTAACGACCCCGCTCCCCCTGCACATGACAATGCAAATCGTGGTGCTTATCTGTATGAGACTCAGTTAGTCCTGTTCGTCCATTGAGCCTCCCGCCTCCTCAGCCGCTCTATTCGGGGAGGAACGACTCTCTTTGCGCCAGTCCTTGAGGGCTCTCTGCAGTTCCTTAGGGTCTGTGAAGATCATGGACTTCCCTTGTCTGTTTCTTAACTTCGCAGGGTATAGCATCCCGTAATCTTCGCCCATTTCACGTAGCTGGCGTTTCATCGGGATGAACTGGTGCCATGCTTCTTGCACCCTCGCGGTGAAGTCCGGAAACAGTGAAAGGACCGAGCCTTCATATTGGAGTGGTTGTTTTTCCCTCGCCAGCCTAAGTGCCGCATCTCGGTCTCTATAGTTAAGCAACTTAGCTATGATGGGCCTCGGTGGCGCCCCCGACTTTGGTCGAGGGCCCAGAGATCGGTGGGCCCTTTCCACTACGAACATTGCAGAGAAAGCGGTATCGCCGAGGAGCTTCTTTAGGAGATTTTCAATAAAGACTTCCATATTTCCAGTCTGTGTATTCTCGGGCAGGCCTGTGATGCGAAGGTTACATCTCCGAGAGCGGGCTACTAAGTCCTCCATCTTGTCCTGTAGCATTTGCATTGCTCTCTTCAACTGTTTATTGTCGGTGTCTAAGGAGGTCTGTGCTTCCTCCACCTCAGTTAGCCGGCGCTCAGACATATCTATTCGCTCAGCTTGTTTATCGAGCCTCTCCGCCATGCGGTCCATGCCGTATGTGAGTGCATCCATCTTGGATCCTAGCAAAGCTATTCCCCCTTGTAGACTCTTTTCCATCGCTAATAGGCCTCGTACATCCTGCTAGGGAAGTTCCTCAGTTGTCTCTCGTTCCCCTGGGTCTTTCCCTGATGCGGAATCACCAGACTTGGTTCCTTTAGGATCAAAAGATAGCTTGGGTTGCGTCCTGTCTGTGCACCCCATCTCGACAGGACCTGCTGGTCCACCACCACCTGTATCGAGGAGTAGCCCCCAATTTGTTGTCGTCCGGGTCTATGCTGCGCAACCCGAAGCACAGGGACAGCACCGTGGTCTAGTCCGGTTGGTATCAGCTCAATCCTGTCACGCCCAATTCTCCCAGTTTGTCGTCAGGCGCACTCCAGAACTGTGGGAATGTCCAGTTGGAACGACGCAAAGCACCGCAGGCCAGCTCAACCACTCGCCTATCTCCTCGAGGTAATTAGTGGATGTACAGCTGTTATGTCCGTTACTCCTCAGCAAACTTCATCCCCTCTAGATCAGGCAGCGCATATCCCAGCACTGGGAGGAGTGGGGGGGGGGTCAAATGGGACTCCGTGCGGCTGTGGTGTGTCCCAGTACAAAGCAGGGTGCCAATAACCCCGTCGGGAAACTCTCAGCTTGTGCCTTTAAATCTTAACTGGGAGTAAACCCTCTGTCACTTTGCTCCTCTTGTAGTATGGTGATCACTCCACATGCCCCATGCGGTACTGCTGCGTCCGACCCCCCGGCACTGCCTGTGGTCTCGAGTAGCTCCTAGAGCGTCGCAGCTCCGCAGCCTCTTCTCACCCCCAGTCGAGGCTTTAATATCTTAGTCCGGCCTACAGCGCCTCCGCGTGCCAGCGATGCAAATAGCCCGGAGCTCCCCAAGACGCAGGGAACCCGCACAGGCCGCGGCAGGGACCGCCCACCCGCTCCCAGAACCTCCAGTTATTCAGTTCCGTTCCCCGTCAACGCTCCAATGCTGAGGCTCACCTTCTCTGGGCTCGGCAGACTTGTGGGCACACCCGGGCAGTCCTACCACACAAGCCGCAGCCGCAGTCGGCATCTCCGCGCTATGCGCTCCACACCAGGCCCAAGGGGCTCGCTCCCTTCTGCCGGGCCCGGGCAGCGCCGCGCCTCCCAGTGGCGCACTCCTCAGCGTCCGAACGATCTTCCGGCCGGGAGTAATTGGAGAAGCGTCGCCCAGGGGCCCCCTGGCCGCCTAGAGTCCTTTCAACGATCGCGGGCAGCCCCCGCCGTGTCCCAGATTTCAGCCCTTCTCCGCCACACAGGCCGCGCATAGCGGGCACGGCTCGCACCGCTAGGCCTCAGCGTCCGCCGCGGAGCAATCGGTAAGGGACAGGGCCCAGACTTGCTCCACCTAAGGTCCGCACATGTCCAGCACCACAGGGTCGCAGGTAGTGGGGTTTTGCAGCAGGTTAACATGCAGGATATTTGAAGGATTACTGGCGAGACGGAGGAGCGCTCGGCTCAAGCAGCCAACTTAGTTTCGAGCTAGCTCCGCTAATCTCCCCCCCCCCAGCCCCAGAGCCATTAGAGTTAATTGGACATTTCACTGATATAAAACCAGAGACATTCGCCTGTTATAGTTAGTGGAGCTAATTATAACTTGCGTCCCCGCAGTGCTCTGCTGATGACGTCACATATTACATCACTCATGACATGCTCAGTGACATCACTCATGACATCACTGATTACATCATTCATGTGATCTGATGCAGTTCTTCAAAGCCAAATAACACCTTTCATACACCCACTCACAAGCACAACCACCTATATAGAAACCATGCTCATACCAATAGCAGTTACTACATAGGTGTTTACTGATCATCTGATGCAGCTCTTCACAACCAAAAAATACCTTTCATACACTCACTCAAAAGTTCACACCACTAATATGGAAACCATGGTCATTCCAATAGCAGTTACTACATAGCTGCTTACTGATTTATAGGTCTACATACACATCCACCCACAAATTCATAGTGTTATACAGACAGTTATTCATCAATACAGCCACTAATATATCCACTCATACACCTAAATAAATATTTACACACTGCTACTTACCCTAACAGTTAATCTAAAACATATTGAGTAAACCAAAGAATTCTTTCCATTGCTTCTTAGTTTTTTTACACAGTTATACACACAGCACATCACTTACTCATATACATATTTACTGTGTTTAACAATTAGTGACATAATCACATACTGTCACAATCACTTGCTGTCACATATACTCACTTATACACTCTAATTCTATAAAATACGGCCTTTTACATTTGTAATTACTTACACATATATTAGTAACACATCGTTGCATTTACCAACAAAGCTATACATACGTTCAGTCACCAATACAGTCCTTAGCTCATACACTCATAAATGCATTCATGCACAGATTTATTCAGTCACACATCCATGCAAATAGTCACACACCCACCCACACATACAGACACTTTAGCACATAAACAGGTTCGAACGCAACAAATCACTCTTGAATATACATTAGCATATAAACATAAAACATTCTTTAACTTTTTAGAAGCACAGTGTCTGTGGATGATGTCATCGGTGATGTCATTTGAGATGTTATCAGTGATGTCATCAGTGGTGTCACTGAGCATGTCATCAGTGATGTAATATGTGACGTCAACAGCAGTGTAAAAAATAATACTAATGACAAATAGCAAAATAGTAGTTTCATATTTTAAAAAACCTTAGAAATTCACTGAAAAAACCATAGCTTTCAGGTACGTTATAGGTAGTTGGACATTTCTCTCGTACAAAACCATAAAAATTGTCCAGTTATAGTTCGTTCAGCTAACTATAACACACACTCGCAATGCACTGCTGATAACGTCACTTATTTGATCAATCATGACATGGTCATGACCTCACTGATGACATCTCAAATGACATCACTAATGACATCATCCACGTGAAAATCTGATGCACCTCCTCACACTCTAATATAACTTTTAATACACCCACTGTAAAAAACAGATTACCATTTTCGAAACCATAGATACACCAATACCAGTTACTACATACGCACTCACTGATTCCTAGGTCTACACACAGATCCACTCATTCACCTATACAGTCACTCATACATTCAGTCACTCATCATACAACACTATCATATGCACACGTACACCTATACAGACACTCATACACCACCACTCATCCAGAGTTACTCACACACGTAGTCAAGTCATGCAAAGAATCAATCACACTCCCATTTACTCACCTATACAGCTATACACACACCACTTCACTTATTCAAACAGAAACAAACGCATACTTACTCTCTTATACAATCACTGACACAAGTATACACTCATCCATACAGCCACTCTCACATTAACTGACCCTCACGTATAGTCATTTATATACTTCAACTCTCACATGCACTGCCTTTTACATATGTAGTTACTTAGACATGTACCATTGAGACATCCATTCACTCACCAACACACCCATACTGCTGTTTCAACATCGGAACCAATACACACAGTGAAGCAGCCACTCAAACATCTATGCGCAGAGTTACACACATCCTACCCACCCACATACACACTCAGGCACCCATACAAATACTCAGGCAACCAATCAATAAACCATATAGTCACTCATGTAGTTACTGACCAACCCATGCAGCAGCTTATACAACAATAGACAGACCGATACAGACATTCACATAGTTTAGTCACTAACCCATGCATTCAGTAAGACACATGTAATCACTCACTTAAACGGTTAGTCACACACCTACTATATCCTCCTATCCAGACACTTCTACACGCACTCATTCTTCAATACACCTTGGCATATAAATAATAATTATTTAAACTTAAAAAGAAATACACAGTCACTGGATGATGTCATCAGTGATGTCATCAGTGATGTCATCAGTGATGTCACTGACCATGTCATGATTGATGTAATGTGTGACGTCAAACAGTGCATTGCGGGTGTGCGAGTTATAGTTGGCTGAACTAACTATAACGGGGAAATTTCTATGGTTTTGTACGAGAGAAATGTCCATCTAAGGTTTTTAAATGCTTATTTCCAACTATGATGTGCCTGAAAACATATGTTTTTTTCAGTGAATATATATATATATATATATATATTTATTATATATATATATATTACCTACTGGCGGTCGCCAGTAGGTATATATAGTTAGGATTTTTTCTCTATGGGTTTTTTGAAAATTCTATGTCTAATAACTTTGGCGTTTGTGGACGGAATTGGCTGAAATTTTCAGGAAAATGGCACATTTTGTTTCTGAGCAGCCCTTGAAAATTTGGGGGGGGGGTTCGTCCAGTGGGGGCCGAGAAAAAAGGGGGGTCCCAAAACGTGTTTTTAACATTGAGTTTTCCATAGGGCGGTTGGCCTCACTTTTAGCCCGAACGGCTGAATGGATTTGCACGAAACTTGGCAAAATTGTAGGGACTGGTAGCCCGATGTGCCTTTTGTAGGTCTCAATATATGTGCTCCAGTGGATTTTGAGAAATTAACGTTTAAAAAAAGATATATATCTGTAACAGCGGACCGGGCAGCGCACTGGTTCGCGGACTTTTCGCGCAACGGAGCTTTGTGAAGCGAAGCTGATTGGTTCTCCGGCGTCTGTCAACATTCCAAACAGTCCGTAGCGGCCGCCATCTTGTCTCTCGGTAGGATCGAGAGACAAGAGGAGGTCAAAACAAAGGGGGAAATAACTATAAGGGGGCATAGTAGATCCTCGCTGACCCCCTAGGTTTGATGTGGAGGTTTTAAAAGGGCCCCGCGGGGCAAAAAAAAATAATAATAATAATAATTGAACGGCTGAATGGATTTGCACGAAACTTGGCAAAATATTAGGGACTGGTAGCCCGATGTGCCTTTGCTAGGTCTCAATATATGTGCTCCATTGGATTTTGAGAAATTAACGTTCAAAAAAAGATATATATCTGTAACAGCGCTCCGCTTCGCGTAACGGAGGTTTGCGAAGCTGATTGGTCATTCTGTCACTGGGCTATAGTTGGGCTACATCTGGCTGATATTTGGGCTACATTTGTTTTTTTGTGTGTCTGGCGGCCATCTTTGGGCTACATTGGGCTACATTCGGCTACATTCGGCTAATTAGCAAATAGCTCATCGCAAACTAGGAATGGTAAAGAATCGCTATTTATTCCTTAAAGTTCGCTATTTAGGAAATGCAAATAACTTTGATGATACATATGGCGGTTCATCTCTAACAAGATAAGAAGCATAGGGATACATTTATGATGACTGGCGCATCACCAGGGATGTGTTAGTCATTTTGTGCCGCTGTTCCGTCACCTATGGTGTGCTGCATTTACAATGCGGCGCATCATGGGGCAAAAACAGCACAGATGCGTGATGTATCTGTGCCGTAAAGGTGGCGCATTGCTGGAGTTGTATCGCAAGTGTGATGAAGCTCCAGCAAGGGTCGGGGGTGCCCCTGTCGCAGGGTTTCTGTTCTCACACAGAACTGTGGACAGAGGATTGGAACCTCGGCGAATTAGGGTGTCCCAAAACTCACGTTAGTAATCAAAAACTCCTTAGCAAGCTAGGTACAGTGTCACATTGGATATAACAAACTCTCAATGTTTAGACAATCCAGAATATGAACTTATAGTACCTCAGGATACGTGGAACTCATGAACAGTCGGTCGTTATAGATTTCTTAGAAACCAGAACATGGAGTTAAGAAGAACAGATGTGTATTTGAAATGTTTATTTACTAATGCCGTCTTCTCAGGCGTAGTACCTTAGATAATAAAAGTACACATATTATCAGTAGCAAAATTACCAGCATAGTTACTAGTACATAAAAAGTGAATGGTGATAGTATGTTAACATGCTGTAAATGAATAAGAGTTAGCAACACTTATAAGCAGCCGCGGGCCGTGGAGGGAGTTACGGTGAGGCAGGGAGGCGGGGAGGGGGAGAAGCAGGGTGGAGAATACAAGTACACATATTATCAGTAGCAAAATTACCAGCATAGTTACTAGTACATAAAAAGCGAATGGTGACAGTATGTTAACATGCTGTAAATGAATAAGAGTTAGCAACACTTATAAGCAGCCGCGGGCCGTGGAGGGAGTTACGGTGGGGCGGGGAGGGGGAGGGGCATGGTAGAGAGGGCTCCACCCTGCTTCTCCCCCTCCCCGCCTCCCTGCCCCATCGTAACTCCCTCCACGGCCCGCGGCTGCTTATATCTCACCCTCCCTAATACACATATTATATTATTTGCTAAGAAGGTCTCTTTGTGTTGGTTTAGGGCGTGCCCATACTTTAGTGTCTTAGATTTGAAGGAATCACATCAGCATACACCAGCTCTCTCTTCATGTGAACCGCATCAACTGTTGTGTATGTGTGTTCGGCAAAGCAATATAAAACCCGCCTCATGCCCAGAATTGGCAGAAGTTGCACTTATGTTATGAGTATGAAGTCGTGGAGATCAGACCTCATAACAATTCTGTATCGTGTTGTTCTTGAAACTTTAGCACTCGCTGTACAGATATAGTTTAACAAGTAAAGCAGATAGTAGACCAATAACATATTATTCTCATGTAAACCACGATGAACTACTAGGTGGAAAGCTAAAGCAACAACTAAGTGTCGTGTGCAGAAGTTGCAAAAAAGGAAAAATGGCGTTTAAACCGGTAATGAGCCCATGCTAACTTAACACGGTGTAAAGATATCCAGGACCTAGATGACACCTCCTCATGATCCGGAAACGAACTGAATAAGATAATAGAAGTGCCATCTCATGAGAGCAGATTGCAAGTTTATATGTGGACGGTCCGCAAGGTAAAGCATTAAAAACTAGGAAAATTTAATGCTAAAGAAAAATAAAACAGCCAAGTACTTTATCGAGTCTTAAGCCAATAGGCAAGGTAAATAATAAAAACTTGACAAATAAGTCAATGAATTGTCAATGAAATGCTAGTACTCAGCATATCAAACATGAAAAAGGTCTATGACATAACTGTGTATGCAAAATAAGCTGCAACAGCCTCCAATAGGAAGTCACCGTCTTCATCCGAAAACAGTTCAGCCATCCAATTTAAAAGCGGAAAAGAACATACGTGCTCTCCCAGCACCGGATCCTCTATCACCATCAGAGGACAGCTCGGTGGGTTTTCAAGAAAGCTCTGTTCCAAGAAAGACTGTGCTGCCGCCAGTAAATTCCAGGGACCAAGTAGTCCATGCATCAATGCCACAGCCATAATCCTTTCGCCAGGACAAACCAACTCGTGAGTAATGATAGGAGTCATCAGCTGATTAAAGTCGACGTCAGGAGAAACCGGTCCGCAGAGACACAAATCAATGGCCCAATCGAAATCACAGGTCAGGCAGTGAAATACAGGCTGGACACAGGTGAAGTAGGAGAACCGAAAAGATAATCCATATGGCGTGCTTAATATCGCCAACGGCATTGTGCCATAATATTCTAGCATGCGATTGCGGAACAGTCAGCAGCTGCAGGGTCGGAGGTTGCATAGGAGGGACATCCATATTTAAAAATGTAAAAAAGCACAAGAGCGTCCGCTGGTAATGCAAGTAAAAATGCCAATCTACGAACCAGAGTGCAGAAAATACAATGAAAGGAAGCAGGGATGACTCCAAAGATTTTCTCAAATGAAGTCACGAGACCACTGGTAACAACTTTAAAAAAGTGTGCCAGGGACTTTGTGGAGGATGCGTTAAAGATAGTCGGAAACATGTTGCTGAAATTGAAAGGCAAATGTTAATTGAAAAAGGTTTTGCACCTCTGTATGGGTGTTCGCTATGTGAAGTACGAAAGTTTCACGGGCCGAACTCAAGGCCACCTCTCTCTGAGACAAAAGAGCTCTTATTCTTGCCATGCCGTTGAAACGTGTCCCAAGGTTGGTATTTGTGGCCAGATTGAAAACTCCCTATGTTCATGTGTGGGAGGAAATAGAACATTTCTGCAGCAAATAACCCGTTCACTTACTGTTACGATAAAAGGAATACTTTTAATTAACTCAGAACAATCTTCATTATTGAGCATCAAATAACTACCATTTTCCAACAACTTGAACGTGGGGATGATAGCAGGAACTGGCGTGCCTTGCAACACGCAAGCCATATTTGGTCGGTGTTTGTTGCATGAACCGTGTAACTGTATGTGCCTACACATTAGTGAATGATCTGGCGTCTCAGTGCATTCCTCTCCATTCAGATAAACTTCTTGATCATCTTTGAAACATCTGTATGTGTATGGAAGCGACCAGACCTCATGAAGAAAAGCACTACCTAAAGGTTCATAACGACCTATTGGTATATATTTCATACAATTTGAAAACTTATATAAAGCAAAAGGCAGCGTTATTAAACCGTGGATAAGGCATGTTGCCAAAAAACCCGCAATCCTCTGCTGATGATGTCACTGAGCATGTCATGAATGATGTAATATGTGACATCATCAGCAGTGGATTACGGGTAATGGTATCTCTAGTTTACTCCCTTATAGCTGTGTTTCTTTTAACATAAGTGTCTGTTTCCTTCCCTTATACTTACTGTTTTTGGTTCGCTTCCGGTTCGCGTACCAGCGAGCGAACTAGGAAGCGAACTAAGAGAAATAGAGGTTGGCACAGTTCCAAATATTGTACCAATTTTTTAATAACGGGGAGGTAGTTCTGAAAAGAACTTTTTTTTTTATTTTTCTGAACATTTTTTTACTGTTTTTGAATTTTTCGGAACAGTTTTATATTTTTTTGGGTTTTTCTTGGAGGGGGCAATGAAAACGATTCATTGTAAAGGGCTCAACAGGAGCAACAAAACAAAAAAAAGAAGTATTTATTATTTTGGGCGTTTCGGACAAACTTGCATATGATAGTCAATAGCTCTGTTGATCAGAGTGATGCTTTTTTCTCCGTAGGAAATGAATCCATCGCAAAATGCGCAGATGTGTTTTACATCACCAAATCTCATTTGTATATTTGGCACCATCTCCCTGCCCTCTGGTCCCGTTACTTCCGGTACAACAGATCTTCTGGCCATAATAGGGAGATTATCTAGGTCGTTCCGAAACTGTGCAGCACTGTAGTTGTTAGGATGCCACCTAGTCATATGGCGATGCATTGTGTAGTTTCCGAAACTGTATTTTTTGTCGGTCCCTCTGGACAGTCTATCTTGACATATAAGGCAAGTTACGTATCTTGCATTTACTTTTTTCTGACCTTTGGGAATTTTAAAAAATTGCCAAATGAAGTTTTCTTTCCGGTGAGACGTCCTGGGCTGCTCAGGCAAAAACTGCCTCTCTTCGTGCTCGTCCTCCTGTTCCTCTTCTTCTTCTTCTTGTTGAATTACAACTTGAGCAGGTGGTCCACTCTTCCTTGGATGTGGTGGAGGTGGTGGGGAAGCACCAGCTGAAGCTACTAAAGAAGCCATTGCTCAGTGATCACAAAGGGTCTTTCTCTCACAATGATGAAAGTCAGAGTGAGGAAAGAAGGAGGGATTTTCATCATTTGGGAAAAACAAGAGTTCTCAACCAATCAAAAGTGTTCATTTTAGATTATATGACCTAGTCTTACATCATTAGGAAACCAAAAGTGAAATGAACCAATGAAAAGTGTTATTACCAAGTCACATGACTTGCTGTGTTTACGTTAAGCGCTTTGCAGGGCCTCCCGGTTTGCTTCCAGAAACCTGCGCTTTGCGACTCGCTTCGCGTACCAGTTCGCTAACGTAGCACGTCATATGACGTATCACGCGACAACGTGAAACGTCATGCGGACGGGAGGCGTCACGATGTTGTTTTCTAACGCGGCACTTGCGGTAAAGAAACGTTTACCGGCTCGCGGTCTATTTCGCGGCATCAAGGTCAGCTAACGGGAAGCTTCCCGATTCGCGAAGCGGGAACGAAGAAAAAAAAATATTTTAAAAAAAAATTATTCATAAACATATAAAATATATTTTTGGATTTAAAGAAGAATACATTTTACAGCTACAGATATTAGCTGTTAAAAAACCAATGAAATTCACAGAAAAAACCATAGGTTATAGACCATATATAGTTAGGAATTAGCATTTACAAAACCTTGAAAATTCACTGAAAAAACCATAGGTTATAGACCATATATAGTTAGGAATTAGCATTTAGAAAACCTTATTTTACTCACACAAAACCATTGAAATTCCATATATAGTTAGTTGCACTAACTATATATCGCGCACCCGCAATCCACTGCTGATGATGTCACATATTACATCATTCATGACATGGTCAGTGACATCACTGATGACATCACTGATGACATCTCAAATGACATCACTGATGACATCACTGATGACGTCTCATTTGGCATCATTCTTGTGCTAATACGATAAACCTCTTCAGACTCTAATATAACCTTAGATACACTCAGTGTATACAGACACTCACACACTGCCACTCATCCATGGAGTTACTCACACACCCAGTCAGTCATGCAAAGAAACAATCTCACCTCCATTTCTTCAACTATACAGTTATACACACCTTACTTATTGAAACATATACTAACACATATTTACTCTCTTATACAATCCCTGATACAAGTTCACAATGATCGATACAACCACTCACTCAGTGGCTCTCATGCACAGTTATTTATATATGCCAACTCTCACATGTACTGTGTTTAACATATGTACTTACTATGACATGTAGCATTGAGATATCCATTCACTCATCAATACACTCATGCACACAGTCAACTGCCCATGTAGCTGTTTCCACATGCACTCTTGAACTCATACACCTAGTGAATAAACTGCTCACACATCTATGCACAGAGTCACACACCTTCCAGCCACCCCCACACAAACTCAATCTCCCATAGAAATACTTGGGCAACCAATTAATAACACATATAGCCTCTCGTATAGCTAATGATCAACACATGCAGCAGTTTACATCACAACAGACATAATGATGCACAAATTAAGACAGTTTAGTCACTAACCCATGCATTCAGTGAGACACATTTAATCACTCACTCATACAGTCAGTCACGCACCTACTAAATCCTTCATCCAGACACTTATACATCCACTCATTCTTCAATATCTAAGACATATTTTAACTTTACAGAAACATACAGTCACTGGATGTTGTCATCAGTGATGTCATTTGAGATGTCATCAGTGATGTCATCAGTGATGTCACTGACCATGTCATGAATGATGTAATATGTGACATCATCAGCAGTGGATTGCGGGTGCGCGATATATAGTTAGTGCAACTAACTATATATGGAATTTCAATGGTTTTGTGTGAGTAAAATAAGGTTTTCTAAATGCTAATTCCTAACTATATATGGTCTATAACCTATGGTTTTTTCAGTGAATTTTCAAGGTTTTGTAAATGCTAATTCCTAACTATATATGGTCTATAACCTATGGTTTTTTCTGTGAATATATATATATATATATATAGACTCAGGTGAGGTTAGGGGTATAGGGTAGTAAGGTTTTTATAAGGGTTTTAGGAGTGCATAGGGGGATATGGTGGACGGGTACTTTTAGGGTTTATAGTGGGGTAAGGATTGGGTTCTGAGGGTGTTTTTAGGGTTGGGTAAGGGTGTAAGGTGATAACACTGTTTTTAGAGTGAGTAATGTTATTGGGATGTAATGGGGTTTTAGGGTTTAAGGGTAAGTAGGAGTATAGCTTGGTAAAGGTATGTTTAGGGTTTAAGGGTTCACAGGGGCAGAGGGTGCTAAGGGTATTTTTAGGTTTAAGGGTGAGTTGGGTACAGTATGGTAAGGGTATTTTTTTATGGCTTAGGGGTGGGTAAGGGCATAGGATGGTAAGGTTAATTTATAAAAGGGGGTTGGGGGTCTCCCACCCAAAAAAAACAATGTGAAATTATCTACAGCACTTACATTATTTATACTTACCTGTGTGGTAAAGGCATATGCGTGGTATAGGCATGTGTTGTAAAAAATGTGTGGTAAAGGCTTGCGAGTTAAAAGCATGCACTGTAATGTCGTACAACCCATGGGAGGCCAACTACTATGAGGGGTTGTATGATAAAAGCATGCATGCTTAAACCACGTGTGCCTCTACCACGCAACCCAAACCACTAATGCATTTTATCCAGGGCCGGACTGGCTGCCGCGGGCCCGGGTGTTTCCCCGGTGGGACGCCAGGGTGAGGGATGGTTTTCGGCCCCAAGGGGGCCATTTTTGTTACTGGGGCCGTCAATGTCGGCCTCCTATAACAAAATCGGCCAAAATCGGCCCTAGTAAACAGCTCGGCTGCGCCCCCCTCCCCTCCCAGGGGGGCCGGCCGAGCAGTTTGCCAGGCCCGGTTTCGGTTCTCAGTCCGGTCCTGATCTTAACCACGCATTATTTTACCACGCATGCAGTTACCACGCAATTTAGTGGTATAGGCATGAATGGTAAAGGAGTATGTGTGGCTAAGGACGCCACTACTCCGACCTCCCCATCCCCAGACCAGGTAGGTAAAGGACTGGTGTTAAAGCTAAGTCCTTCAAAAAGCATAACCATGAAAGTAAGACGGTAAGGAAAGGGACAGTATGATATTTAAAGAAACAGAGTGACGTGAAGTTCGACTTGGCATTAGAAATACGAGGAAGGGATTCGTTTTAGTGTTAATTGTAGGGAGGCCTTTGTTGTAGTACATTTTTTTGTCAACATCGTTACAACTGCTTCAAAATTCGGTTAATCCTTGATTTTGAATTCATTGTAACATTGGTTTCTTGTCGTGAGTTCTTAGACATGACAGATTTTCATAAACAATTAAGAAAAGGCGAAGAAAAGAAATAAGAAAAAAGTGAATAAAGGAAAAAATGGGAGTGAAAAAGAACATGCAAGAGTGAGATTAAGAGCAGGTAGTGTAGGGTGTCGAAAGAAGGAATCTCAAGCGGATACTGGAGTAAGCATTCTAGTTGTTCATCATCTTTGGTATTTGGCAGCGCTCATGCGAGTTCGTTACAAAACTTTGGGCCTCTGCAGTTACTTTAAAAAAAATAATTAATTAAGCACTGCACTCTTCACACTATATAAGTGAGGTATATATATATATATATATATATATATATATATATATATGAGGCAGCTGGCATGCACGTGCGTCTAATTGGAAGGTGTCACTTTTTTCACGCACCCGCCTGTTTTTACGCATTTTTAGAAAGTGTGAAGAGAAACAGGTAGGCTACATTTGAGATGCTGGACAACTGGGCTCCGAAATAGGAAAGGGTCAAACTGCAGCCCCAGGTACCTCTCCAGTCATGGCAGAGGTTAGGTGCCACAGTGAAAGCAGCTTCGGGCAGAAAGATGGCAAGCGGCATCAGGACCCCAGCTAAATATAGCGTTTGAGTCTTGTGTGCTTACGAGGGGCATTGAGGGGAAAAGACTTAAATGCCAGGCCCTCCCACTGCAGTCGCTGCGAAGAAAGTGACAATGTTTCGCCGAGAGAGCGCGAACGCATCAAGAAAACTGGAACATAAACAAAGGTGGACATTTTGTATTCCCCCCTCTACATCCACTGCGCCCAGAATAATCCAAGCATATGTTGCATGCCTTGTGGCACATAATAGTGCAAGGTGTGTTGCTTTTAAATCGGCAATGCAGACATCGTCTGTTCAGTGCTTTCTTTTAAATAAATAACCTGTGCCTGTGCGATATCTCCCTTGTACACATTGATGGTAAATAAATAAATATTCGGATTTTTAGAGCGCGACTATTTACCCATAAGGGAATCTAATCCAGGCCTCACCCATGAGGGTATCCAAGCGCTATCCATAGGCATGCTGGCACGTGGAGATGAAAGGATTTGCCCAGAATCACAGGATGTCGAGCTGACGCCGAGACTCGAACCTGGATCCCCAGCTCCAAAGTTAGCAGCTCTGGCAGTTATGCCACATCCTGGTGAGCCAACAAATGAACAAGGAGAGTCAATGCAAGGGTCATATCTGGCTCTATTAGCCCGTGTACCAGGCGAGCCTTAAAAATATGTGTCATTAAACTCATTAAACAAACTTCATGTTATAGTATATTACAGTGGCTACAAAACAGTGTATTTCTTTAGCACGCTGAAGCGTTTGACTCTGGTTAATTCGTGAAAAAATAAGTGCCGGGGCTCTCTTTGGGCACTGGCTTGCACCAGCCCATGACTCCTATTAACGCCACCTATAACGTAACTAACCACTAAGCATGAAACCATACAAGTGGAGAGAGGATGTGGCATAACGGCCATTTGGAGCCGGGGAACCAGGCTGCTGTCTCGGTGTAGGCTAAACATCCTTTGATTCTGGGCAAATAACCTTGGCTATATAAAACTGAAAAATGAATGTGTTCTTAACTTGTGCTCATGAAAAGCGCTCCAATACCTTTGGGTTGAGTTTGCGCTATAAGCGCAGGTGTTGATATTAAGTGCTGGGGCCAAGCACCGGAAAACACTGGCTCAAATTAAGCACTGGTTTCACTTCAGCCCATAAGATTATAACACTGCATTGAGAAGTATTTATTAAAAGTAAGAGGTTTTTAACATGAATTGAAAAACATACTGTAGGAAATTGGGTTTCTGGTTGAGGAGGGTGAGACCCTACTCAAGCAGTAACCACAATTCTTGTCAGGGTGAAACAAAAGCAAACTATAAATTAACCTGTGTTAAACCCTCTAGTAACTTGGCACAAAAGCAGTCAGGCTTAACTTAGAGTCAATGTGTAAAGTATTTATGCAGCACACAATCGATTTTAAACTGAAAACTCAACGCAAGAACAATCCCACACCAATTCAGAAAAGTAGAGTAAAATTCTTTAACACCAAAACGTCAAAAATCCAATTAGTAGTACCTGAAGTATGTAATGGTAAAGGTTTCAGGTAAGTATTTTGTCTAAAAGAGTAAAGCACCTCTTGTGGTTGTCTGGTTGTGTGAGACCAGGTAAACGTCACAAGTTCAGGCCAATCGAGATGGAGGGTGGGCCGGATATATTGTCCAGGTTAGTCCTGCAGAAGGAGTTACCTCCTAAATTCCCACGTTAAGAATTCCATGTGCGGTGAAGGAGGCCGTGAGGGATAGGTAGAGCATCACGGATGGTTGTCGCTTTCGCTCAAAGAGCAGGCCTTGCATTGTAGCCAGTTATTACTTTAATACATAGTTTCTATCGCATGTCTCAATCAGTTATTGCTAGAAATTCACATTGGCGATGACAGCAGGCTGTCGATGCTGCAGTGCAAAGTGAGGATCGAAAAGTCTGCTTCATCGGCGACAGCAAGATCTTGGCGTGAACCGGCCTGTTAACAGAGAGCCCAAACCAAGGATGCACTACCTGAGAGGCTCCTCTTGGGATCAGGAACACACTCGAGCAGAGGCCATCAGGGCTCGGGCAGTTCCAGTTGCAGGTCATCTGGGCAGATGCAGGGAGGCCTCTGAAGCTTATGTCCCTGTAGCTCAGAACAGGAGGTCAGTCAGCTCCTCCTTGGAGTCACTTCAGCCTGGGATGATGGGCGCAGGTCCAATCTTCCTTTATAGCAAGCAGGAAAAGCAGAGTAGCAGTCCTTCTTGCAGCAGAGCAGCACAGTGGTCTTTCGTCTGTAGTATTCACAGGTCCAGAGTACTGAACTGACAGTTGAGTCTAAGGGTCCACTATTTATCCTTGGTGCCAGCTTTGAAGTAGACGTTTCTAGAGTGTTCCACCCCAGAGGTGTTTGGAATTTACTTTCTCTTGGCATGGCTCGAGTTTGTCTGGGGCCTCAAAAGACTAGTTTCAAATTCTTTGTGAGTGTGCTGAGGCAGAGCCTTTCTGATATGCATGTGTGGTAGGTGACAGCTGTGCCACACTGTCAAGTCGGAGATGGCCCATCCTGCCACTACCTATTCCACCCCTTTGTCTCACTGTCGGGGAGCAATACACAAAGACCAACTTCCTGCTACACTTGGTCATGTGACCCGGGATACAGGCTGCAGGCACCAAATGGATTAGACAATAACAGGACAATTTTCTAAAAATTGCATTTTCAGAATTGTGACATAAAGTATGACTTTACTATTAAAGAAGGTTTTAAATGACAATTCTTTAAACCCCAAACTCAATATGTATACCTGCTCCCAATTGAAAGCTATCACTTATTAAATGTAATAAGGTAATCAAATGTTATCCTATGGGAGAGGTAGGTATTGTAGTAGTGAAAAACTAATTTGAGGTTTTCACTACCAGAACATGTAAAAGATAAAAAGTTAAAAGTATATTTCCAACTTTTTAACACTCTGGGTGCTCATGACGAGCTCAGCTCGTCATGAGGCACAGTGGCGCTGTGCTCATGACGAGCTGAGCTCGTCATGACTGCAGCGGAACGCCCACACGGGGATAATTCCCCTCCTGTGCGGGGCATTCCATTGAGTGGGCGGAGTCTTGACAAGCTCAGCTCGTCATGAGCACAGCGCCACTGTGCTGCATGACGTGCTGAGCTTGTCACAAGCACCGCGGCGCCGCGTTGCGGGGGAATTAGCCCCGCGGCGAAGGGGTTAAATACACTGCAGTCTATCCTATGGGCTGTTTAGGGCCAATCCTAGGATTTGTTAAGCTGTATTAGAAAGGAAGGGTTGGTTTGGGGCTGGCAAAAGGTTGGTTTTGCCAGATGGAAATGGCAGTTTAAATCTACACACATGCGCTGCAATGACAGGCCTGAGACATGTTTAAACAGCTGCATATATGGGTGGCACTATAAATGCTGCAGTTTCACTAGTAGCATTTAATTTACAATCCCTGGGTACGTGCAGTACCACTGTCCAATGGACTTACAAGTAAAGTAAAGGTGCAAATTGCATGTAAGCCAAGTTTGCTATGTTGCTATGTTTAAATGAGAGTGCACGAGCACTTTAGCACTGGTTAGCAGTGATAAAGTGCAGAGTCCCAAACCAAGTTTTTGCCTAGGACCACACAGTTTGGTCAAGCAGGGATGCCACTATGTATTGCAGAATTTCCAGTTTCACACTGTGCAAGTCAGCCACTAGATGGGTTTCTGATGCTAGCATCAAAAGTTAGTGCTTAGTCTTTATTTCTTGGAGAATGTGAATAGACTATAGAGCATCGATCAAAAAAATCTACTTTTTATTTTTGGCAGTTTTACCTAGCGCAGACCTTTTCCAGGCACAACGTTATGTTACACCTTTCTTTTTTTTTTTTTTTGTGCGTGCGCAGGGCGGTTTTCCTTGATTCACCGGATGCTGAGACCGGGCCATGCTTTGAACCTGGTTCCCCGTGTTAAGTGGTCGGCAGCAGTAGCCACTAGGCCACATCGCCTCCCATGAAAACTCTGCTCCTTTTGGGCTTGAGGTTCTAAGAGGACTTCGAGCTGAGCCAATGGCAGGAATCTGCCTCGAACTTTTAGTGTCCCGCCCAACACTAACTGATGTCCAACTGTGTGGCTGCGGACTGCTACCTCATAGCCACAGTTCCAGCGCCTTGCCTTTGAATAGCAATCGGCCTGCTGAAGGCTGATTACAATGGCCACTGTCAGAGCAGCCCCACATGGATGCACTTCAGATCATTTGGAGGCAACCTAAGTTTAGTGACCTAGAAATTAATCAATACAAAGCTGTTCTGTATGTGACAAATTGAAGAACTGAGGGGGATTCTTACAGATGCATTGACTTTAACAATCCAAGATGCATTGTTTGCCAAGGCTGTCTGCAGGCACATTTAATCCTTTGAGTACCACAGCAGACCGAGAGAGGTTTTTGTATTTACTTTCCTCGCTGACAGTTTACGTTTAACTATTATTTTTTAAACTTTACTACGTTTTGTTTTGTCGAAATTACTATAACGAAGACCCGTTGCCACGCTGGAATTGTGATGTTCTTCTGAGAAGTTATGTTTGTGGTACTATATTTTTATTAACCATTTCCAACCGAATGATTAGGGTGCGTTGGCAAATCCGAGACCAGAAGCAATATCGTGACATCACGCTCTAATCCCATCTTCTGTGAGGATGAAATTGTGTTCATTACGTGATCCCTCGCTGGTGTTGTGGATAAATTCACAGGAGCGGTGCAGTGTTAATGAGACGATGTGTCCCCATGATAACTACAGCCTTTGGAAAGGGCTCCGAGCTATAACACGACTCCGGCTTCAGATCAACGTGTTTTTCTCTCTGTCTCGTGAAGTGTGTAACCCTTGCACAGCGGCTCGGCACTGACATGCATATTATAGCTATTGTTAAAATGTGGTAATGAGGGTTTCGAGGAGTGCTAAGAAGAGAGGTCACTGCACAGAGAATGACAGTGTGAAACACACGATCCTCCAGCCAAGCACATGATAATGGAGGTTACGTTTATTTTGCCTTTTCTAGTGATTCTCCATTAGTCTTTTTAACAATTTATTTTTGATTACGACACTCGGTGGTCTTGTCAACCTCGTCTCGCAGTGTCTAGTCATAGTAAATGACATGCAAGTTAAAAAACAGACCGTTCGTAAATAATATCACTTTAAACCGTGCCAAACACTACTGCTAAGGGTCAAAGAAAAAAGTCCTCTCTCGGTCTAAAATTCGAGCGTTTTTCCTGTCGAATTAAAACAGTGGTAACGTTTAGTGGAACTTTGAACGGGGTCTGCGCACGCTGAATGTACGATCACACGTTATTCTTTTCTTTTTGCATCTTGTAGCATTTATTAATCTAATATTTTTTCTGATGTGCATGTTTAGTTGGTTCCTTTTTCGTTTTGCCATTCTATTTTGCAAAGTTTGGTTTGCTCATTTCCGAATGGAACAGCAACGTATTTCTTTTAACATAACTCACTCTTTCCTATAGCAGATTAGTAGTTTTGTACTTTTGTATTTTTGTGACGGTTGTTTATTTTTGTTCTGGCATTTGTTTTGGTACCTAGTCGCATATATATGTCGGGTAGACATGCCCACGTGCTGGCGTTGTTGGGAGGACTGTGCTATGTTGTTTTGTGCCTAGCAGCACTGTGCCATGACCGATTCTGAAAAATAAGGGTTTTGGTAAACTCCTTTATACCACTGGTCTCCCTCCTTGCTTATGCAAATAATCACCGAAATTGCTTATTTGTGAAAAATATGATGTGGGCAAAAAAGTTGCTGAAAGTATGCATTAAGCATAGTACAGAATATGCTAGCAAAGCCTGCTGTCAGATTAAAAGAAAGCCTCCTTACTCTAAAGTTAACAATAAGGTAAACGTGACACATTCCTGAGATGTTTCTCTGGTGACGGCAAAAGCTGTACAAACTGCATTTGCCTTGTATTGCGAAACCACACAAGCATAGTTTGGGATGCGATTTTACTTTTAGAGTGATGGGGCTGAAAACACTGCGGTCTAGCAGGAGGGCAAAGGCAGTGACACTGTATGGATGTGTCTGGGTGAAAGAGTGGGAGCGCACCACCTACCTAACCCCTAACGTGAAGCATTTAGTAAGCCCCCACCCCTTTGTACTGGAGCCATCTTTGGCATGAAGGGACCTACCCTAACTTACTAGGGGCCTCGCTAAGAGTGATATCAGGTTTCCCATATTGCGGTTTCCCTAGTCATGTTGGCCACTTCAGGCATAATTCAGGACCTGGACTTATGCTTGCCATATTTGTTAGCTTGTGGGCATCATTGTTATAATAGTACCCACAACTGGTATAAAATGTGCTGGCATAATCGTAGTAATTCTTGGTATATTATGGGCACATTCATGACACCCTGACATAATGCTGGCAATGACGTGTTGGCCACACTTGCCTCATTTTTGGCCTCCGAATCCTGACTGTCCCCTCCTAATGTTGCCACCTCCGTAATGGTGGTACTGCACGGCACATCCTGGACATCTTTGACATAATTGCACCCTCATTAGCGAAATGTTTGCACCTGTCAATGGTTTTAATATTGCCACATCGTGGCTGTTCTTGGCATTATGATTCCCTAGCCTGGCATATTGCTTTCTCTGCCCTATGGGAGGTAATTTTTGGTATAGTGTGGTCCTTCTTGATATGATGATGCTCTCTCTTGGCATATTGGTGGTAAGCGTCAGTAATATTTTGTGTTTATCTATCAATTTATTATGCTTTTTGCTGGTTTTAAGCACTGTGAATAACAAATGCTACTGTTAACCAACTCAGTAGCACTCAGGTTACTTCCTTCCCTGCTTTGCCAGGATTCAAACTTGTGGCTGTCTGATAATTAGAAAGCTTTTACCCATGGAGCCATACAACTGTTGTTGGAAATTTGGCCTCCCTGTGGAGCAACCCCCTTTTCTTTTGCCTTATTACTGAACCCTATATTTGTTGGCTGAAGACTCTGAGCAATTTACTCCTGTGGTGAAGTGCTTGTGCTCTATTTGCTTGTAACATCCTAATATATGGTACTGCCTGTACCCAGGTCCTGTAAATTAAATGCTACAAGCAGGCTGCAGCACTCATTGTCCCACCCATTAAAGTTACACTTAAAAACATGTCTCTAGGCCTGCCACTGCAGCCTGTGTGTGTAGTTTTAAAACTGCCATGTTGACCTGGCAAAAGAAACCTTTTGCAAAGCCTAATCCTTCTTTTAGTTTTTTATACTTCCAAGTCATCCCTGAGGGAGGCCTAAAATTCCCATAGTATCATAAAAAACGGGTTATGCCCTAATCCCCCATGGAAACATCTGGGCAAAAGCAATGCAAAAAGAAGGAAAATGATGTCCAGGGCTAAATAAGTACAAGTTGCTATGGCAAAAAGATAAACAAATTAATCCCTTGCACGGGAGCCTAGTCCCCATATATAACTTGTGTACTAAGCTACTAAGCCAGTTCCTCCCTGTAGAACAAAAGCAGCACAGGATCAGTTTCACCCTTGTTATGAGCTCATTAGCCGAGTATAGCTTTGTTCCGGTTCTAGTGGCTGAAATAATTCAAGCATTCCATCCATCACCTTGTTGTTGTTGTAGGTCTCTTGAGGAGAGATTTGATCGTTGTTTGGTTCTAGTCTTCCAGGAATGTGGCTGATGTGATTGAGGTGTTGAAGATGTTGGTGAGGGTGGAGCATGATGGGTGATGCTCCAAGGTTGTTGACGTGATGGCGACATGGGTCTGTTGGGGCTCCTGAGTGGATGGTTGCTGTATCTTCTCAGGTGAGAGTTTTCCATTCAGTCTGGTGGCCATCTTGGTTGGTGATGGGCAGGTTTGCAATGACATCACTGGAGGTCTGGTTGGTGTATGAAGTTACTTTAGATGTTTACGATTTTATTTTGTAAGAAGTTTGATAGGTCTTCGGAAAGTTCTTGGGGGTGGGGTGATGTTATTGACAGAAGCTAAGGTTGTAGTGAAGTCCTTGAGGATCAAGAAGATTTCCGTGCAGCTGTTGGAGCTCCCTTTGAATTCATCTATCATTCTTTTCTTGGTCTCTCTTAGTTGCTGGTGGTAGTGTCTGAGTGCAGTCTTGCTGGTGGTTCTGTCGGTGGTTTTGTGGCTGGCTCTCCATTTTCTTTCTAGCTGTTTGCAGTGGTGTTTAGAGTTTGAAGGGGCTCTGAGTACCGGTTGCCCCGATTGTTGGTTCTCTTTGCTTGTTGGGTGTGACAGGTGCGAGGGTGTCTGTACAGTTCTTGATCCAGTTGTTGAAGTTGGGGATGTCCTCAATGAAGTTGTCTGTGGGGTTAGGTGGATCCATGCTGAGGGCGTTGACCAGTCTACTTCAGAGATTTTGCCCGAGCTGCGGTCGGTAGGCTAATGCTGGTAGGCGTGTTGACTTGTGGTCTGTTGATTTGGAAGCGGAAGATGGAGTCATCGGTCCATGTGAGTGGTTAAGTAGAGTTATAGTTGATGCTGTCGCTGGTGGTGAAGATGGGGCCCTTTGTGTCCTGCAATGTGTGTTGGTTCTTTGACAAGCTGGGTTAGTCCATTATTTAGGCTTTTGAGGAGTGCTGTGGAGCAGGGATTGGTCATGTCTTCTATGTGGAAGTTGAGGTTGCCGAGGAAAATGTAGACTTTGCAGTCAGTAGTGAGAGGGACAATGAAGTCTGTGATGAGTCTGGTGAATATAGGTTGCAGTCTTGGTTGTCTGTAGGCGAGAGTTCCGCCCAGAAGTATTTGTAGATTCATAGCTTAAGGTGCAGATGTTCATGGATGGGGAGGTGCTCTCTGTGGACTTAGAGCGCTTGACCGAGTGTTTGTAGATGACTGAGAGTTCCCCTCCTGGCTTGTGTAGGCGATATTGTTGTGCAGTCTTGTAGCCCTCTGAGATTGCCATGACGATGTTGGGTGCAGATGCACCAAACTTCTGTCAAGAACAGGAGGTCGCTAAACAGTAGGTCCCAGATTTTGGTTGCATGTTTGCTGAGAGATCGTGTGTTGAGAAGCATGCATGTGAGTAAGTGTTGGGATGTGGGTTTGCTGTAGCATGTGGTGTTAGATGGGGTTTTTTATGGTTTGGCAGGTGCTTGCATGGGGTGTGTGGATATACTGCTGCTGGAGAATCACCCGTGGGTGCAGGTGAAGGCTCTTCCCATGTTGTGTAGCATGGTAGCAGCGGAATGGTATGTGTCCTGACTTGAGTAATCAAAGAGCGCTGTGTGGTATCGCTGGGGGGGATATAGGACTAGGGTTCGTGGTCCTGGGTGTGGTCCAGGTGCTGACTGGAGCAGATGGACTTGCCTTTGGTCTACCTTCTGTGCAGATGCACAGCAGCCACTCTTAAATTGGTCCTGGGAGGGTGGAGTTCAGCGGGTGATCAGGGCTGCCGAGTTTTAGGAAAATGAGTCAGAAGGAGACATTTCAGGCAGAGCGGGGGGTGAGGAAAAAGCACAAGAGGGGCTGGGGGGATGCCGGGAGTGAGGCAGAAGGCCTGAAGCGGGCAAAGAAAGAAGGCAGATGGAAACGATTGTAAAAGTCAAAAGAGCACAAGGGGTGAAGGAGAAAGCAAGCGGAAAACGAGTGAAAAGAGCACAAAGGCATGGGGAGTGAGAGAAAGCAGGCAGAAAAACAGGTGAAAAGATTGGCGAAAACGATTGAACAGAGCAGAGAGGCACGGGGAGTGAAAGAGAAAGCAAGCAGAAAAAACGGTAATATTGACAGTCGTGCAGTGAAAGCGCAAAAGGCACAGAAGGATGAAAGAGAAAGTAGACAAGGAGCGGGTCAATTGTGCACAGCAGAAGATAGCGAGTAGAAGGAACATGGCGGGAGCCTCATGGGAAGGGAGCCCAGTACCAAAGACCTTGACTAGTCGGAGGACCGGTCACAGGTAAGTTGGGACTGGGCCTAGGCACGAAGGATCGTGTTAAAATGAAGTAATCCACGTAGACAGGTCATGTAGCTAAAGGTCATGGATTTACTCATCATGGTTACTTCTTCAGTTACAGGATGATGGTAAGATCCATATAATGCCCCACCAGGAGCAGCCTCCTTGCTGCTCAGCCCATCCACTCCAACCGATTCTTCCTCAGGCACAAACACTCTGAACATTCCAATGACCTCACCATTTGCTGAGCAGCAAGGCAGAGAACAACAATAGTGAGGATGTATTAACCAACAAGTAGATTATAACACATCTCCCCCTTGTAGTGATTACAGAAAAACAAATGTATGCAAGATGATAAGACACACATACGACATGTCCCAAAAAGTAATCAGAAATTACATGCCCATCCAATCTAGAAAAAAAATAGGAAAAACACAAATAAAAGTGTTCCATTCTTTAAAACAGTGGGTCCCCCACCCACATTAACTCACACTCCATACACAATTTAGCATAAGGAATATCTCACCCAGGCAGAGAACAATAATATTGAGGATGCATTAACCAACAAGTAGATTATAACAGATGCCTTATCCTTGCCTCCAGTTTTATCACCATTCAAAAATCAATTCTTTAAGTTTAATATATAAAAGTATTCAAGAAGGTATAAAAAATAAACCTTAATAACCCCATCTTGCAATACAAGATTAAGAGGCAGAAATCCTCTGATATTTTGCACTGTCAGACTGTTGCCATGCCAGATGACAAGGTGAAATCAGGCCAGGTCATGCTTGAGGTCCGAAGGATGCTGAGAAGACATGTCAGAGATTAGTACTGAACTGGCTGTTTTATCTGCACAAAAGTAAATCTTCCAGACTATTTGAGGAAGAACAAAGTCCGAGAGAAACATCCACACATAGGAGTTAATCGTAACCACCTATAATGTTGATGTTCCCAGTATGCCCCAGTCATAATTATCTCCTTTAAACTCCTTGTGGAGTTTATCTACACAGTGTGTGACCATTGTGTAGTAAAATGAAGAAGGTCCAATCCAGTTAGTTTTCCTTGTAGGTTTATTGAAGTAAGAAGTTACATAGGGGAGAGCCCCACCAGGAGCAACCTCACTGCTGCTCAGCCCATCTCCAACTGACACACAAACACACAATCATTCCATTCAACCACATTCTCTCTCCCAGGCACTCAGCTGAGCAGCAGCAGTATAACATATTGCTTACCTCACAGTACTCTCCATAACATCTATGGCATAGGTTATCCTCTACTTTGTCTCAATCTCAAGGGATCACAACCTACTTTTGTGTCCTATGGCATGTAGCCGTTTTCATTCAGACTTTTTGTATTCCATAGCTATGTTTCTTGTGTTATTGCTAGAGTTTGTGAGCTCATATTAATTACTAAGAGGAGCACCTCCACCTATCCCCATTTGAGAAAACAAAAAGCCAGCATAAAAGACATTGAGACAAACAAGGCTTCTGCCTTCATCCTTCTTACTGCCGCTGCATTAATTTTTATTAGTATCCTCTGCACAAGGTTTTCTGTGTTCTGTCTGTCTTTTATTGGGTCAAGGGCTGTAGCATGGAAAAGGTCCGTGGCCCCTCACCCATCACCTTTATTTAGGAGAGCTGCAAAGAACCTTTTTGTGACAATCATTCTGGTGCGTTCTACAATGACAAGGTGTGGTTGTACAGTTGGTGGAACATCATAAGTAGTTGCTTTGTTTATGGAATGCCTTCATGTTTGAAGTGCATCTAAGAAGCATGCGTAAATCTTTTGGACATAACAACTTTAGTTGGCTGTCGCAGGAGGCCTGGAGTCTCAACATGTGCCGTGCAGTTTTGTTTCAAAATGGTACTCATCTTGACTTGACATCTGTTTTTTTTTTTTTACTTTTGTCAAGCAACTCTTCTAGCATGTGCCGATATCCATAACAATTAGCCTGTGGAAAATAATGGGTGCAAGAAAAATATGTTGATTTTCTCTATGGTATGGTTTGGAAGAAAATAAATATATCTTTTCCATTCTAGATAGAAGTGACCACTCTGCTTGAGATTTGTCAGCCCCAAAAAAGTTCGTCTAACATGCTTTGTAGAATGAATTGCCCTACTTCTTCGCTTATCTGTGAGAATGTTTAAGAACATAAGAGCATCCATTACGAAGGGTAGCTTTGAAGCCAAATGCTGAACATAATCAATATTGTTCTTTCTTCTATATCCCCGGATGTTGCCTAGGATAGTATCTGCATATTGATAAGAGATTAAAGACATTCATAAGTACATTTCAAGCTTCTCTGGCTTTTACATGTTTTGAAAGAGGGAGGGCGTGCAGCCCCCTCTCGGGCCGTTTTCGGCACTAGGGACCACCACTTCCCCCTGTGCAGACCCTTTAAAATGAAAGGAGAACTGGGGACCACCACTTCCCCCTGTGCAGGCCCTTTAAAATGAAAGGAGGGGGGCGATGCGCCATCACCCCCCTCCTTGAGCTATTAATACCCCTGTGGATTGCCGCCCCCAGGGATGGCTCCCTATCTCCCAAGGTGCCCAGCCTCGGGAGACAGCAGTTTGTTTTCTCTTTGTGGGTGCTTTGATATCTCCTGCCAAGCAAGGGCAAACTGTAACTCCGCCCCCAGCGGGCGGGAGCCAGGAAACTGCTCCCTTTTGCTGAGAGTGGACTTCTCCTCTGTTTTTCTGCCCACTGTCAAGCGGGCACGAAAACAGATGAAAGAATTGCTCATACATGCAGGGTGCAGCATTTTTGGCTGCTCCATATGTGTTGGAGCAATGCCAACTCACGCTGGAGATAGGGAGCCATTAGGGACTGCGGTGGCATTGAGGCTCCCCTGTGGTCCGCAACGTTGCACACTAGGTGCCCTGGGTGTGCTCCAGGGCACCCAGGGCAAAGAGGCAGGGCCCGAGGGGTGCCCAGGGCTGAAATCCCCGTGTATCATTTTAAAAGCACTGTGTATGATTCTGCCTTTTATTTACCCTGAGTAAGCAAACTGTGGGCCTTGCCCCATTTTCCTTAGAAGTATGCAAAGGTCTTCTAGCCCTTTCCCACATTGATGGATAGTTTACCAAAAGGCCCCTGAGCGTGTTTCCTGCCGATTTTGATGACGTGTTTTTTATGTAGAGGATTATGAGGACATCTCAACAAAACAAACAAGCACTTACTTCATATAGTTAGGAGCAAAGGCCCTTGTTTGGTGGATATTCACCTCTTTGTAGTCTTGTCATCTTCTCTTGACAAGGATTCATGTTATAGATTTGTGAATGAAGAAGGCTGCAGAAACATTCACATTGCTGAAAATACATGCACACAAGTTCACTGGAGACATTACCTCTTAGTCCTTTACGCACCTGTAGTGTAGAGTATGCACTATACATTTAGCCAATTAGGTAGCACTTACTAATAAACCTGTAGCAAGTACTCCACTTGGGTAGACATTTTCGGCAAAACTGTGGACTCTTCTTGGAAAAAATATAGTTCCATTATGGCCCTGATGCTCAAGTCATAGAAATTAAACCTCAACGGTAAACACTTACAAGTATTAACGCAGCAGGTGCCCAAGTTAAAGCTCCACTTCTGTAAAGCACAAATGATCCTAACTGCTTAGGCGTGGCAAAGGCAAAACAAGTGTGTTTCCTTTCATATTCCACATTGAAAATTGATCTGAAATGCTTAATGGATGTGGATTCATCGTTGATATTTTGGAGCGCAATCTGATCTGTAGTGACTGCGACAAGTGGTTTCTATCTTGTCATGAGAGCAGAGTCCATGGTTCTCCGCTTGAATTCCCCCGAGTATGCAAATGCCCAAAATTATCTGCAAGGGCTTGCCGTTTGGCTCGACCCATTTCTTTAGTGGTATGGGAAGGTCTTCCCGCCTTTTTTTACGTAGATGGACAGCTTACCAAAAGGCCTCTGATTGCTTTTCCTGCCGATTTTGGTGACACCTCCTTGATGCAGAGGAATTTTGAGGACATCTCCACCAAAAAAAAAAGCGCTTACTTATATAGTTAGGAAGACGTTTGGTAGAGATTTCTCTCTTTGTGAGGATTTATACCACCAGAAAAGCGGAGCGGCTATGGGCTATTCCTTTAGCCCTAGTTAAGCATGTTTGGTAATGGGTTGGTGGGAGAAGGAGGTGGCATGGAACATGAAATATGAGAAATACACTGCAAAGATAGTTAGCTGGACACGCTTTATAGATGAGCTCCTTATCATCTGTAATGGGAATGTGGAGGACTTCCAGGATTATTTTTTAATCTTAAATAACATATCTAATCTACAATTCACATATGAATCTACTACGATATGCCCACTGGAGGGCGGGACAATAGCTCGGTAAAAATTGAATATTCACGAAGGAAAAATGGGAGATATGGACAAAGGACAGGAGTTCCTATTGTGCTCCGATATCGGACTTTGTAATAAAAGAAAAAAACACGAGTGTCAACTGAATCGAATGTAATTTGGTGCATCTAATACAATAATTAACTGATGTTTTGAAAATATTCACTTGACTGTATTGATGTAAATGAAATTACTTTCTGTTACTCTTTTGGCACACGTTTATAAAACAAAGAAACATAAGGGGACTACATCTCCCAGGAGTCTGTAGGCAAGTACCCTGTTACCTTCAGGAAATGAAGTCAGAGCATTTCCTTAGAAACATATGTTAAAAAATCAAGGTTATTGCGCAAAACAAAAAGCCGTGATCAAGTTAACTGTGTTAATGAAACGCGTCGCTTGGGTCTGTGTTTGCGGACTTTGAAAATAAATATATTCCCCAACTGTATTAAATTGAGGAGCCAGAACACATTGCTGTGGGGGTTCTCTCGTTTATTGCGTTGGTTACAGCATACACAAGAACAGGGGGGACGCATTTCAGCAGTCAAGTTGCCTTTGTCATATATATATATATATATATATATATATATATATATATATATAATATATATTTATTACCTATAGTTAGGACCTAGTTTCCATAGGAAATCCGCAACATTCTATTTGGAATAACTTTGGCGCCGGTTGACGAATCTTCACGAAATTCTCTGAGAAGATGGCCTGCTCCGCTCCTTCCCTGAACGTTTGGGGGTGATTCGAGAAGTGGGGGCCGAGAAAAAAGGGGGTCCCAAAACATGTTTTCCCCATGCAATTTTCCATAGGGACCTTTAAGACGGGCTACAGCCCGAACTACTGAATGGAATTACACCAAATTTGGTAAAAGGGTATAGTTTGGTTAGTAGATCACGCTTTTTGTTAAATAAGGTAAATCCGTTCAGTAGTTCCTAAGAAAATCAAAAGTAAAATCATAGATATATCTGTAGACGAAGTACGGTACGCGTACCCTCCCGAGCACGAGCTTTATGCTAATTGGCTGTCAACACTCCAAACCAGGAAGTGTTGGCAGCCATCTTGTGCCTCGGTAAAACCGAGGCACAAGAAAACAGAAAAAGAAACGCGAAAAACAAGAAAAGGGGGCAGGGTAGAAACACCCTGACCCCCTAGGCCTGCTTCTGGGACCCCCAAGGCCAAAACAAATATATATATATTTCTTATTCGCGGGATGCGCGTAGGGGGTACGCCTACCCTGCCAATCCCAAAAAAAACGAAGCATGGGCTCCCGCTCTCTAATGTGAATTAGCCCCCGGGGGGGCCAAATACTGGGGGCTTTAAAAATAAAGTGTGGGGGGGGCCCAATCCCCCCCACACTGCCCCGGGGACCACCACCCCCCGAAGCAAAGTATGTATTATAGCGGGGGGCTCCTCACACCCCCTCCCCCGCAGCCCCGGGGACTGCCATCCCCCGGGGCTTCTTTTTTTAAAAAAAAACCTGTGTGGGGGGGCTCAAGCCCCCCCTCACACCCCGAGGACCGCCACCTCCCCGGGGCACTACATATTTATATTGGGGGGTCTGTGACAGATCCCCCAACCCCGGGGACCATCACCCCCCGGGGCTTTTAAATGTTGGGAGGGGGGCCACGCGGCACCCCTCCTGGAGCCTTGTGGCGGCCCTGGGGACCACCACCCCCCAGGGCCGGCCCCTGCAGTGTCCCGGGGTGCCCACCCCCAGGACACTGCTGTTTGCTATGGTAGGGCGGGAACCTCGCGGCTCCCGCCCTACCATAGCAAATTGCTTTGGTTTTTGGAAGGGAGCTCTCTCTTCCAAAAACCAAAGCCGATTGCTTTTCTACATGGGGAGCAGCATGTTAGCTATAACGTGGGAATTGCATTGGTTTTATGCGAGTAAAATTTCCAGCTAACTATAACTGGTGTGAAACCTATGGTTTTTTCAGTGAATTTAATAGGTTTTTTAAATGCTAATTCCGAACTATAACTGGTGTGAAACCTATGGTTTTTTTCAGTGAATATACATATATACACATCTATATATACATACATCTATATATACATACATCTATATATACATACATCTATACATACATACATCTATATATACATACATCTATACATACAAATGTAGTTCGCCAACCGATTTGAGTCAGCCGCCCCAGCCCAGTCCCAAATGATGAAAGAGCAGACCCATAAGTTGGTGCCTAGTCAAGGTGCTTTATTTCATCCAGCAAGCCAGCCGCCGTTACGCGTTTCGCTTTTCACAAAGCTTGATCACATGGCTATATATACATCTATATATACATACATCTATATATACATACATCTATATATACTTACATCTATATATCTATATACATACATATATATATATATACACATACATATACATATTACTCCAACTCGCCTTCAACTTCTGTACAAACAAACAGCGTGGACCCAGTTTGTCAAGTGCATCAATTTATTTCGCCAATGCCGCCATAACGCGTTTCGGGAGATCCCTCCCTTGATCACATGACAACTCATTGACATTTTACATCGCTTTTAAAGTGCTAGTGCAGTGCAACCAACAATAGACATAGAAGAAATATTTCATACTAATGTATATCAAAGGTAAAATAACAGCTTAAATGCTTTGTTCCTCAATAAATGTGCATGGAAATAAATATCTCATACAAACAAATAGCCGCTTAAATGCATAAATACCAATGCATCCCTCCTATGTCTAGAGAAAAATGAATACTATTGGTGAAAAATTTAGAAAAAATACTATATGTGAATATGTGTGCAAGTGAAATTAAAATCATCAACAAAAACCTGAGTCCTAATTTGATGATTCCTAACAAAGTGACTGTTGTGCTTAACATTCCTCGACTCATTTAAAGTGCATGGAAATGTCATCAGGACTTGAAATATTCATTTTTTATCTTTTATCAAAGGTTGATCCATCAGAAAATCACTCATAATAACATGAAGTAATAACAAAATATACATGAAATTTAACAACCTAGGCAATTAATTCTTTTTTTTTTTTTTTTTTTTTAAACCTTTATTGTGCAGAAATTGCTCACAAATACGGGCCTAAAACCCATTGGGCCGGCCACCACAACTATAGAAGCACATTGGTCAGGACAGAAGCTCCAGCAGGGTACCACAGTAATCCAAACGGGAATCAAAGGCGAAAAGCCACAGAGCAACCACCACGAGCAGGATGAGAGAAGGTTGATTTTATAATAGAAGAAGGGGTATAGCAGAATAATGGCAATCATTAAGGTCCAGAGGGCCGTGGCGGGCCGCGAGCAAGCAGTAATACAAAACACAGGAAAATTCAAAAAGAACAGTTACATTTTAGCAAAGGCAGAACGTGAGTCCCACATTAATAAGCAATTGCAACCGCTGCGCAGCGCCCACCCACCACTACGAGAACACACAATGATACACAGAACGGAAAATAGGCTTGCAAAACAAAGAGCCCTCCGCTACAACAACCCAGGGGAGGGAAGAAAAGAAAAAGGGGGGGGGGGGGGAAAGGGAAAGGACATCAGGAAAAAAAAAGGGGGGAAGAAAGAACGCGGCATCACATCATGCGCCCCATGGCTAACAAAGCACTCAAAAATAGACCGGCACAGGGAACCCGTGGTAACAGGAGTAATAGATGCATAGTAAACCGCGACGGCGGGGAGACCAGAAGGCCCATGCTAGCAAAAAACACCCCAGGGGGCCCACATGCAGACACCGCGTCTCGAAAAAAGGGGATACATAAGAGCCATAGAACCAAAAAAGGGGGGGAAAACAAAATGACAGACCCCCCCACCCCGCACACCCCACCCTGCACCCCTGCAGAAGGCTATGGCCTACCCCCCCAGCAGCGTGCCTGTCGCCCTAACCAGAAACCCGAAATATAGAAGAGTTAAAAGTAAAGAAAGAACCACAAAGACAAAAAGAAGAAGGGGAAATAGGGAAACAACGACGGGAGAGGAGCCACATAATCAAAACCATCAGCTCCCACCCCCCCGTCCGAACATACTCAGTGCCCACGGGAAGGTAGTAATTACAAGGATAAGTCCAGGAACATGAAGGAGAATCGAACATAGTCATACAGTCACAAACGGATCATCCGACCATACCGCAAACTAATAGTCCACCGAGGCAAGTTCATCTCAACCCTGTCCTCGTCTATCCAAAGCCGTATGCATACAACGCACCAGGAACCAAATCATGAGGAACCAGAGGCGAATAGCAGGGAGTCCAATCGTCGATCCACACAAGTCATATCGATTTCGACCCAGATGAACAGGAAAAGACGGCAACCACCGCAGGTATTGCAGGCACAGTTCCGCCGACAATAGGAGGAAAGCCGTCTCGGCGGAGCAACCACAGGATCTTCGTGCGGCCATTCGAGGCAAAAAAGGAATGGGAGATCCAACGAGACCGGTCCGGACGGGACCCGGCCGGCGGACCCCCAGCACAGGGGAAATCACATGATGATTGAGAGCAGCGGGTATCCGTACACCCAAACAAGCGGCAGCCGCCGGGTCCACGACCTCCAGGAAAGTCCCAGCAGCACACAGCAGCGATGAAGCCGCACACACCGGGGGGGGCCCAGCAGGCCCAGCAAAATGATCATCATCCAGTCCAGCGATAGGTGCGGTCATAGAAGCACTCCAGGAGCGCAAGGCGGCGAGAATGTCGCCAAGCGTAGGCTCACCTTTACGGTATTCAGCAAACGTGCCATGCGGCGGACCAGCGTCGCCAGTCTCGGCCCGGCTGAGAGACAGGGAGCCGGCCGCCATCTTGGAAGCCCGGCGCGGCCGCGGCAATCTCCAACCTCCGTCCGGCCACAGGCGGGGTCACACAGGATACAGCCGACCACAAGCAGAGGCACCCCCAGGGCAGGAAGGCGGGCCACCAGGATAAGGAGGGTCGCCGGCTCCCCCACGCCACCGGCTCCGTTCTCCGAGTCCGGGCGGAGGGACTCAAAATGGCCGGACAGGAGAACAAAGGGGAGACGAGCCACATACACGGTCAACCCCCGTCCATGGAAGGCAGCGCCTCAACACCAGGCCGCAGGATCGCCGGTCAGGCCCGGAGAGCCGTCACCGGTCTAATTGCACATCGGCCTCTCCGACCGAGCCCACACCGCCACCAAGGGTCGGCTACAGCGCTCCGCCCCGCCCAGGCGCCGCCGAGGGGTTTCAGGCCCGCCCGCTCCGGAGGCCCCGAAGCGAACAAGGGCGCAGCTCAGGATCCGCGGCACCTAGGAACAGGCGGATCAGACGGTAAGTGCCAGCGAAATGTCGTAGTTCCATAGTCTACCAAAGAATACTTCCCGGGGCAGGATAAGACACAGGATAGACGTTCCAGGCAGGAAAGCGAACGGAGCCGAGCTAAAACGCGGCCATCACGGACGCGAGCTTGGCTCCTCCGGCAATTAATTCTTAGTGCTCATAGATAAAGTGACAAAGGAGAGAAAAATACTGTAACACATAAATTCAATGACTTTAGTTTTATTAACATAAAAAGTAAAAGACAATAATAAAAAGTTGATTCTCAAGTACAATTAATCAACGAACTTCAAGAATGATCAAATTGGCATTACACAATATCGCAATCAAAATACAGTAAAAAATTGAATTTTTTTTAAAAAGAGAAGAAAAAAGATAGTGGCATGAACATTCATGCCACTATCTTTTTCTTTTTTCTTCTCTTTTTAAAAAAAATTCAATTTTTAACTATTTTGATTGTGATATTGTGTAATGCCAATTTGATCATTCTTGAAGTTAGTTGATTAATTGTACTTGAGAATCAACTTGTCTTTTACTTTTTATGTTAATAAAACTAAAGTCATTGAATTTATGTGTTACAGTATTTTTCTCTCCTTTGTCACTTTATCTATGAGCACTAAGAATTAATTGCCTAGGTTGTTAAATTTCATGTGTTGTTTTATCCCTGACCTAGGAATTACCGTATTCATATTTTCAGGGGGTCCTTGATACTTATAAATAGTAATAACAAAATATATACTTTCCATTAAATGATTACTAAAACCAATCCTAATATAATAAATACATAAATAACATCATCCTAAAATCCATTTCTCAATCTAAAAGAATCTCGGAAGGTGGCGATAGTGAGCGTTTCAATTTCATATATTCAATTCGTCCCATCAGGTTGGACATCAATTTACAGTAAATCAGTTTTTGAAATGTACTTGTTGCCACTACTACACACTGTATAAATAAAATTGTGCATTATACATATGTTGAAAAACAGTCCTAAGCCTTATTCATAAGCAGGTGTATAGATCTTCGCAGTTATTTAATCCATTTGGGTGCTTGGAGTCGAATATCAGAATATATGTTGTTTCTAGACTCCTTAACCTGGATTTTCTATCTCCACCCCTTTTAAGTGGTAATACAGTATTGATTACAAAATACTTTAGATGTTTAGGATCACTGTTGTGACGGAGCTTGAAGTGCCGTGCCACTGGATAACTTTCATCATTGTTACAGAAGGCACGAATATGCTGTAAAATTCGCTTATGTGCTGGTAACATAGTGCTTCCCACGTATTTCAGATTACAACTGCAGGTAAGCACATATACCGCAAAATCAGTTTTGCACGTTAAGTGCAAATTAATTTTGCCATATGCTGGATCATATGCCGTTGTATAGCAGGTGGTATTCACCCCGTACTGGCATGCTTTACAGACAGAGCATTTGAAGAACCCCTTTCTTGCTTTTAACCAGGAGCTTTTCGGTTTAGCTTCTATACTGCATCTTACAAGTGATTCACCCATACTGTTTGTTTTTCTAAAAGCAATTGATGGGTTGATGGGCAAAACCGCGCCAATTACTGGGTCACTTCTTATAATAGGCCAGTTTTTTCTCACTATTCCCCTAATCTGTTTCTCCTGTCTGGAGAAATTGAGAATAAGCCTTACAGGTTCCTCCTGTCCATCTTTAGTTCTCTGTCTGTCCTTGTATTTCAGCAAATCTTGTCTGCACAATGATTTAGATTTGTTAATGGATGTCTCAATCACATCAGCACTATATCCTCTGTTTAGAAACCTATCTTTGCATTCCTTTTGTTTATCATTACAGTCCTCATCTCTACTGCAGATCCGTCTAATACGGAGCATTTCTCCGGAATGCTCCTGACTAAATGAGACGGATGCGCACTTGAGGCATGTAGCAAAGTGTTGCCTGCCGTAGGTTTCCGATATAGGGTAGTGGTCAATTCATCTCCTCTCACTTCAACTTTAACATCTAAAAAAGTAACCACAGTCCTGCTAATCGCTGCTGTAAATCGCAAATTGACTGTATTGTCGTTCAGTTTCTCAATGAAATCCGAAGCACTGTCCAAATCGCCATCCCAAATTATAAATAAATCATCAATATAGCGCAGCCAAGTTACTACACTCCTGTTGTATGTATGTTCATGTTGCTGCCTGAGGACCAGCTCCTCCCACCAACCCATAAACAAACAGGCATAACTGGGGGAGAAGCTGGCCCCCGTCGCAACACCCTGTATCTGCTGATACATTCTGCCATCAAATAAGAAATAATTGTTTTCCAGGCAAAATAACATTTTAAGAATCATTCTGGAGTGTTGAACAAAGGTTATTGGCCTATTTAACATGAAGTACTCAATTGCTCGCATGCCATCCTGGTTCTTAATGCACGTATATAGACTAGAAACATCAAGTGCTAACATAAGACAGGTAGGCTTCCATTTCATATGCTGTATTTTGCCCAAGAAGTCGCTTGGGTCCTGCACAAATGATTTCAGACTTTTAACAGAGTCCTGCAGAAAAAAGTCTATATATCTTGAGAGATTTTCCAAGAGGCCATTGCATGCTGATATAATTGGACGTCCCGGCGGTTTATCACGATTTGTATGTATTTTAGGTATAAAATACAAAACCGGGACCACAGGGTGCTCTTTCTTCAAATATTTGAATTCATTCATATTCAACAACCCTAGACTTTTCCAAGCCAACAACTGCGCAAACATGGCCTCTTGAGTCTCTTTAAATTTAGTATATGCGACCTTCCTATAGCACTCCATTTTATTCAAATGGCTGTAAGCCTCCTCCATGTAGTCCTTGTGAGGCCATATCACCAAATTATCTCCTTTGTCAGAGTTTCTTATTATAATTTGGTCATTGTCCTTTAATTTCTTGATTAGCTGCCAATATTTCATTTCATGATTGGTGACTTTCTTTTTCAAATTGGTAGTCAAATTACTCAATTTCTTGACCTGTGCCACCAGTTACTTACTGAAAACATCAATTGAGTCCCTTGCCACGATGGGTACAAATTTGGATTTTTGTTTAAAAGGCGTGATAGGCTTGACATTGGACCCCGCAATCTGCGATGGCTGTATGTCAGGTATACCCTGTGATTGATTGGGAAAATCACTTATCTCTCCCTCAGAAACTTCCAACCCCTTCATTTCATATAGGAGATTGTAATCCGCTCCACATAGCCCCTGCAGTGCTGGATTTTGAGTTGCCATGACTTCTGCATTGTCTTGCTGGGCACCTCGTTGTTGATGGAACTTTTTTAATTTTAATTTTCTTATGAATCTGTAGATATCAGCTCGGGTCTGAGTATAACTGAAATTGGACTCAGGGCAGTAAGATAAGCCCAATGACAGCAATTGTCGCTCCGCTATTGTGAGGTCAATGCCTGCTAAATTGATGGTGGTATTCATATCGTCGGTACCAGAACTGGCAGAATGGTTACTACCTCCTGCCATCCTGACCTTGTCTATTTGTGGGCTCTGCCCCTCCCCGTTTTGTTGTTCCTACTCCTGGCTTGCCTACGGGCCCTCCTTCTTGTTGCCCTATTTTGTTTGTCGCCTTGGTTTTTGATCACAGGGTATCTTTGCGGCTGCTTTTTAAAATCTCCAGTTCTTCCCCCAACGTGAGCTTAACGATGGATTGAACTGGTCTGGTTCCTGAATTTTCAGACTCAGATCCACTCTCTACTGCCGAACTGAAGTTCGAAGCTTATAAGAATTCGGTTGTTCTTTGACTTGTTCGGTCATCAGCATTGTCCATTGTCTGACCCATTCGTTTATTCGCAGTAGCCATTCGCATGGAGTCATATCTTCTAGTGAAGGTAAAGATCTGCCCATTCGCGTAGTCATCTCTGTCACGTCTAAATTTATAAATTTTTCAATTTTTTATTTTTTCTTCTTCTTTTTTGAGACGAACTTCCATCTCTTCCACCATTTTGATTTTAAACTGTGGATCTCCTTGTGGCTCTATTTCCTTTTCTAGGAGCTCAATTTTCTCTTGAAGTATACTTCTATCAATCACTGCATACTTCACTAATATTTCCACTAGCTTGCGAGACGAATCCAAATTACACTCACCCCACTCTGCCATCATTGCTGGATTGGGGGACTCGTAGCTAGGGGCAATCATGACGCGGAGGCCCCTCGGAATTCTGCCCACATCCAAATATCGCAGGAGGGACGTAGCCTCCCACCATTTTGCCTGCTCCTGACGTTTTAGTTTTTCCAACGCTCTGAAATTGTCCCTGAGCCCTTTTCCTTTATCAACTTGATCCTGATTAGTCACTTTGTTAGCCCCTTGAGTCTCATCTGGGGTGTCTTCAAACAACCCCTTGGCTGCCAATTTGCGATTTCTGACAGTATTTGCGGACATTTTCTGGCTAGATTGATTTGTCTGCGCACAAATTGCCTCTCAACCAGTAATACCGGGAGACCTGCAATGCCGCGCTGCACACTTTCCAACCTGCGTATTGCTTAGTAAGCGCCGTACCATTACGGAGCCTCCGTGGTCTCACTGCAAACACCGCCTCAACGATGATACATACATATACATATGGATGTCATGAGTGATGCCAGGAGTGATGTCACTGACCATGTCATGAGTGATGTAATATGTGACGTCATCAGCAGTGCATTGCGAGCAAGTTATAGTTAGCTGAACTAACGATAACGGGGGAATTTCAATGGTTTTGTATGAGTGAAATGTCCAGCTAAATATAACATTGGTGAAACCTATAGTTTTTTTTCAGTGACTTTCTAAGGTTTTTTAAATGCTAATTCCTAACCATAACGTGGCTGAAACCTATGGTTTTTTTTCAGTGAATTTCAAAGGTTTTGTAAATGATAATTTTTAAATGTATTAATTGTTATATTTTTTTATACTGATTTACTACATTGTTTTAAAGTATTTCTTTTTTTAATGACATTACATATTTTTAATATAAATTGAATACATTTTTTGAAAAATATTGAAACTGTAATATCAGTTTTTTTTAAATGTATATATATTTTATATAGCAGGCAATGATATCCTATGGAAGGAAATTCAAGTTACTGGTAAGTACGGTTAAAATTACTTTTCAGGATCAGTACTAGGCTGAAAGATGCAGCACTGAGGTCTCTCCTGATAACAGGTGAGTACATCGGAATTCGTACTTCGGCTGGTTTTAGAGGAATTTGTTTAAGTTCCAAAACTCCACACTTAGAAGAATTTCCAAGTGAAACCAGTCAATGTTAGCCTATGGAAGAAATTCAAGTGACTGTAAGTACGGTTACAATTACTTTTCAAGATCAGTAGTGGGCTGAAAGATGCAGCACTGAGGTCTCTCCTGATAACAGGTGAGTAAATCGGAATTCGTAGTTCGACTGATTTTAGAGGAATATTTTGCTCATTAGTGAAGGAAGGGGGCGGGGCCTGATGTGACATGTGTGCAAACGCGCCCCGTGACGCATTCTACGTTGGGGGATTAAGTCCCCTTGAATACTGGGGTCCCATAGTTAGGAATTAGCATGTCATGAGTGATGTCACTGACCATGTCATGAGTGATGTAATATGTGACGTCATCAGCAGTGCATTGCACGCGCAAGTTATAGTGAGTCCAACTAACTATAACGTGGAAATTTCATTGGTTTTATGCGAGTAAAATTTCCAGCTAACTATAACTGGTGTGAAACCTATGGTTTTTTCAGTGGATTTCATAGGTTTTTTAATAGCAAATCTCTATAGGTATGAAATTTAATATTTTTTATAATGAATTTTATATTGTATAATTATGTAATACTATCTTTTTTATGTTTATTTTTATTTTTTATTTTTTTGCCCTGGAGCGCTCCCGGGGCGAGTACCGTTGCGCTCACCGGTGAGCGCTATGTGTTACGGCGCACCCCGGGGCGCGTACCGGTGAGCGTCCCGTTAGCGCTATTGCCGCGAACGAAAACAACATCGTGACGTATTGCGTAGCCGCGTGATGCATCTTATGACGCACGGCGTAAGCGCACCCGGAAGCGCCTTAGCGCATATGATCGCGCAACGTAAGTACCACCGGGCGCGCCCCGGGCCGCGCCCCCGGGAGCGCACCGTGGCGCGTAGCGTAAGCGCGTCGGGTCATGTAACCTGAAAATAACACTTTTCATTGGTTCAGATCAGTTTTGGTTTCCAAATGATGAAAGCCCAGATCATGTGACTTGAAAATAACACTTTTCATTGGTTCAGAACAGTTTTGTTTTCCAAATGATGAAAGCCCCCACCTTTTTTCCTCATTCTCACTTTGTTCTTTGAGTGAGGAAGACCTGTTTTTTGCTTACAGATATGGCTACAGTACTATCAGCAGCTGGAGCATCTGCTCCACCACCACCACCACCACCACCACCACCACCACCACCACCACCACCACAAGGACCACCAGAACATCACATTGGTGGTCAAGAAGAAGAAGAGGAGGAGGAGGAGGAGGAGGAGGAGGAAGAGGAGGAAGAGGAGGAAGAGAGAAGGCAGTTCCTGCCTGAAGACACAACCCCATACAAACCTAAGGAGCACTTCATATGGGAGTTTTATAAAATCCCAAGAGGTTCCAAAAAAGTAAACGCTGCGAAGGTGACCTGTCTCATCTGTGGTGCTGTGCTATCCAGGGGGAACCCTGCAAAAAAATATTCCTTTGGGAATCATACTATGATTCGGCACATGCTGCGTTTGCACCCTAACAACTATTCTGCAGCAGAGGTAAGGGGCCTCTGCAAAAACCTACCCCAATCATCATCCAGAACCTCAACATCCAAAGAACCCACTCCATCGGGTCCAGAGGCAAGCAAGGTGATTCCAAATATACAAACAAAGTTTGGGGGATACAAAATTGTTTGTATATATTGTAACAAAACAATTAGTTATGGTCAGCAAAGCATTACACTAATCAATGTTGCTATGGATAACCACAAATGCCTGAGGAAACCATAATTTTTCCTGATTTTTTTTTTGTGCTCCAGTTGAGCCGTTTTCAATTCCCTGTTTTTTGTTTCTCCCCATAAAAAATAAAAAAAATATATAAAACTGTTCAGAAAAGCCAAAAAAAGTAAAAAAAGTTCAAAAAATATATATAAAACAACAAAAAGAATAAAAAAACAGTTATTTTTAGAACTACCTCTAATTTATTTAAAAAAAAATTTTTTTAAAACTGTCATTCTTTTTTCTCCTGGGTACGCGTACCGGTACGCGCACCAAAAAAAAAGAAAACAAAAAGAATGAAGGAGTGAGTATGAGGGAAAGGGACAGAGAGAGTGATGTTAAGAGAAAGAGAGCTAGAGGGAGCAACACAAAGGGACTGTGTATTAGATAGTAAAACAGTGAGGGAGGATTAGAAAAAAGCAGTGACTGTAAGTAAAGGGGGGTGAAAGACGGTGGATAAAAGTGAATAAGGGTAAGACATGGGGAGTGACAGAGAGAAAGGAGAGAGAGAGTAAAGGAAGGAGTGCCTGAAAGGGAGTGAGTGAAGCAGCAAAGAAAGGTAAGTGAAGGAGTGTGGGTGAGTTGTAGGGAGTGAGCATGACGAAAGAGTATTGACAGAATGAGGGGACAGAGACAGCGACGGTAAGAGAGACAGACTGAGGGAACGGAAGTGAGGAACTGTGAGGACAGACGAACTGAGAGAAGGAGTGACAGGAGTGAAGTAAATGATTAAGGGAAAGGGAATGAGTGAGGGAGCAAAGGAAGGGAACAGAGGTTAAGGGAAGTAAAGAAGGGGGACTTAAATAAGTTGAATGTGGAAGGGGAGTTAGGGAAAGGGGAGTAAACATGGAGGATAAGAATAAGTGAGGGGAGCAGAGTAAGGAAACAGGAGTGAGGTAGGCTGAGAGAATAATAGTGAGGTTAAAGCAAAAGTGATGACAAACTACATTTTTTTAGTCACACTTACCATATAATTAATGTAACTTTAATTACATTTTTTTACTACACTTTGTATCTGTGAAAGAGACAAGAAATAATAAGTTAATAAAACTAAATCAGGAAACAGGAGTAAGTAAAAAGACAATGACTGAGAGGGAAAGGAGTCTAATTAAGGATGCATTTAGAAGAATGAGGAATGGAAGATAACTGAGAGTAAGTGAAGCAGAGTCATAGAGTGAAGGGAGAGAGGATAATATAGAAGGATTGAGGGAAAAGGAGTGAGGAATTTAGTACACAGAGAGACTAAGGGAAGGACTGAGTGAAGTGGAGTACAATGAGTGAAGAAAGGAAAATGAGTAAGGGAGCAAAAGAAAGAAAGAGAGGAGAAGAGGACTAAAGCAGTGGTACTGAGAGAGAAAGTGATTCGGTGATGAAAGTAAAGAGAAGAACATTGAAAGATAGGAAATGAGGGGTAGTAATGGAACTGGACTAAAAGAAATGGGGTGAAGAACGATGAGAGAGGAGCAGTGAAGTTGTTCTAAGAGAAATGATAGAAGGTAGATAAACACAAGTGAACATAACACAAGGAGAGTGAGGGACTGAGGACATAGAGGTATTGAACGGAAAATAGAGAGAAGAGGTAAAAAAAAGGAGCAAACAAAGATAAGCGAGGGAGAGTGGGTGAGTTATAGTGACAGAGTGTGACAATACTGTTGAGTGAGTAAAGAGGAATTACTAAAAGAGCAAAAGAGGAAAAGACGGAAAAGGGAAGTAAAACAGAGAGACTGAAAGCTGAAAAGTGGTGCAAGGGAGAGAGGGGATGCAGACAGTTGAAATGGAAATGAGGGGTTGTGAAACAAGTTGAGTAAACGAATGGGTGTGAAACAGAATGAGAGAAAGGCAGTGTGAGTGAGTAAAGAGAGCTGAAAGAGAGAGGAAAAAGGAAAATGAGTGTGAGACAATGGGAATACAATATAAATTACACAATACAAACTATAGAATAATTTGTACAACATGTTAGATAGTTTATTTTTGCTGTTCTCAGAACATATTGAATTTCACTAAAAACAGTGAGTTCAAACTATTCATCATATAACAGCGGGAAAAAAAAACACAATCAAAAAGATTGTGTTTAAAAAAAAACATATAAACTTACAAATCACATATGTACACTAATCTTTGATTCACTTACTTTTCCTTTAGGCCAAATAGTACATCATGAAGGTCCTTTTGGTTGTAAGGTACTCTGCTGTTCTCTAAAAATTCTATTTCATCGACTCTCTAGACGAAAAGCTCCAAGAACATCTGAAATATGTTTCAATGTTTTCATATACTCCTTGTGTTCAGTCATGACTCTTTGCTCATTCCTTCACCTTTCCTTAAGGCCAAATAGTGTCAGATGTAGCAGTATATTTTCAAATTACTTAAAACAAACTCTAAAATTACCGTTTTCCCGACGTTCTGAAAGAAAGGCTCAAACAACATTTTCACAATATTTAAATATTCATAATTCCATATCTGGCTCTCTCATGTTGAACATTTCCTATAATACTGATATCACTTACTATGCGATCCACTTACCATACCTATATGAGAACTATAATTTTTATATTATCTTCATCACTTTTAATCACAATATAATTTTAAACAGCAGACTAACTTTTATTAACTGCTCCCATCTTCATAAGCCAATTACCTTTACTTAAATTTTGGTTGTAAAAACACTAGGTATGAATTTTTTAAGTCAAAAGGCAAACGTTGTTTGAAAGTCAAATGAGTATCATTACAGTTAGTCCAACCTTTTCGACATTTTAAATAACATGTGTAATGCCCCGATGTTGTTGAAGGACCGTCATGATAAATAATAGCTACAGTTGCAAAAGTTCTTCCTGAAATTGATAACTGAGAAGCCACAAAATTTTTAATAGAAGTTGTCAATTTAGTTCCATCAGGTCTACATCGTTGGAACATTAAAATGACATACTGACCATAATTTTGTATAAATAATGTGGACAGCATTGCAGACTTACATTGGGTACACACCATATTGTGATCCGCTGCTTTAAATAGATTATTAAAAGGCACTGATTTGCAGTCTGGTAAAGTCAAATATATAAATCTTTCGGTGTCTATTGTAGTACTACTTGATAAACTACAGTTGTCACAGTCATGCTGCCATTGATAAGAAAGGCTAAAAAGATTTTTTATATCTACACCTTCATCTTCCAATACATCAAACATATACATTAAAAATTCCTGACTGTGAGAAGTTGGCCTGATATATAATGTTCACTATTCTAGTGAGCACTTTGTATCAGTCCAAACAACCCTTATTGATGATTGGTTGTAAGTCAACCTTATAGACCAGCTATCCTAGTAGCATGGATACGAGCAGTCTAAGGCTAAGACTCTAGAGGGCGTGTTAAGCCAGCTGTTTTACCATCACATTACCCCTTGAACACCAAGTGAAAGGACACCACACAAGTTGTTAGGAAAATAAACAGATATTTATTTATAACAGGACTACCCTGAACTCTTTCTGAGTCAGGGAGCTAAGCACATAACAAAACTCTTAAGAAAATACTTTAAGTCGCACAATTTACACAAATGCCCTAGGGGCACGAAAAACCATATATTACAAAAGTGGAATGCGAACTACTAGCAGGTAAGTAACTATTCTCATGGACTTTAGAAACGCTAGTCCTACAATGCTAAACACTTGGATTAATTGCAGGAGGCCTGTGGACGTCGTGTGCAGAGTGGGAACTCTCACGCGTAAGGCGGGAAAAAGTCTATGGAGGCTAGTAGTCACAAAGTTACTGTTCTCGGGCGAACCCGGCTAGGTGGGTCGAAAACGGGGGTGGATCCGAACACTTAGGGTGTGAAGCACCGGAGTACTTGGTTTACCTAGCCCAGGGGCTGCGGCTGCATAGGGTTGAAGTTGCGTCGGAAACCCACGTTGAAGAACCAGGAGCCTGAAGAAAGAGTTGCTGGCAGGCGGCCAGTGAAGAGAGTTCGTGGAGATCCAAGCCTGGATCAGGAAAGAAGAAGACCTGAAAGCAGAGGGGACCAAGTTCTGAATCACTAGCCAGTGATTAGATGGGCACCAGGGTGGCACCGGACGAAGTCACCTCGACCAGGTGAGTGGGCTCTGCTGGGCTCTGCAGTCTCTCGGACCAGGAGGCGTTGTCGGCGACCAGGATGGAGGTGCGAGCTGTCCCACGAAGGTCTCTGCTGTCGACGTCGCTGGACCCAGGATTGGGGCAACAAGTCTTGGCAAATGCAAGGCCCACGCGGTGGACCTAAAATGGCGTCTTGAGTGGACCAGGAGGGTCCAGGGTGCTCCTCTGTTGGAGGGGAGCAAGGGCTAGTCTGGAGCAACCAGACCAGCAGTAGTTGTCGTCGTGGAGCGTCGTGAAGGGGTCACTAGCCAACGGGCAAGTGACCTGGACAACGCGGTGAGCAGCAAAGAGCAGAAGGGCTCCACGCAGATCTCGTGGATGCAGTGGGGCTGAACTTCGGTGCTGGAGCTGCTCAGGGTCGGGGCTTCTCTTACCCCAAAGCACTCAGTCGAGGGTCACTCGGGAGTCGTGCTGGACAAGCGTCGTGCAGTTCTGAAGATGGCCGGTCCCTCGAGGTCTCGTCGCACCCACGGATCACAGCTGGGCTGATGATGTAGGTTGAGGTCAGAGGTGCCAGGGAAGCCGGTTCTCGTCGTGCTGGAGCAGTCTTGATCCGAAGGAGAGACTGGCAACAAACCGCGATACTTGGTTGGTGCCTGCTGCTGCAGGGTGACTACTCCTTAGTCACAAGGGAGAAATCTTGAGAAGAGTCTTGAGTTCCTTCTTGCAGAAAGTAGTTTAAGATGATCTGATTTGGAAGGGGGCCAGTTCCTACCTTTATCCTGCAAAAGGGGGCTGGCACGCGACTAAGTCCTGCCCTATGGGTGGGACCAGGAGGGGGGTGGTTACACCCCTCTCCTTTGGCGGGCTTTCCCCAGATCAGGGGCTGGAGTGCCCCTGAAACTGGTTCCAGCCGGCCTATGCACAGTGAGCACCGGGGTGCCACTTGCAGTCACCTTCCTCTAAAGCCCTGCCTACCTAGGATACACAAAATCCTGTCTGGGACGGTGCTGGCACCGCCCCTGGCAGGAAACCCTTTGTCCTTGCCTCCTGGGCTGGGAGGACTCCCAGCAGCAGGAGGGCAGACTTGTGTCTCGGTGGCAGCATCCATCTTGTGGAGCTGAGGCTATGTCTGACTTTAACCGGGGTTACAGGTTACATACATGTCGTGTCCCTCTAGAAGGGTGGAATGCTAACCCCGTCGCCAGAATTGGCGAGGGGTTAGTATTCCAATTCGTATGACACCTTACTCGACATGTTTTGATAAAGCGATACCAGAGTTGGCATATAACCGCGAGGATTATAATGCACTTAAGAGTATATGGTATGCGATATCATGGAAACGGCTAAGGGATGGATCCCGAAAGCCGCAGACAGGCTCAGCTCATGCCAGAGCACTATCTCACACGATTCCAAGCACTCTGCCTTCAGGATTGTCAAGGCCTGCCATAGGAGTGACTGATAGGAATCCATGTGTCCATTTTTAGGGTTAGATATAGGAATACTATATCTAAAGCAAGGGGTGTTTACACCACCTTGCCCCAGCTGTCGTGCAGCCAGTTGTGTCAGATTTGGATGGCCAGCCAGGGGTGGCATAATACATGCTGCAGCCCCTGGTAGGCCCTGGGTACACCTATGCCCTGGGTACCTAAGGTACACTGTACAGGGACTGATAAGGTGACTCAGTATCCAATTAGATATGTACCTAAGGTACATGGAATCCATTTTACAGAGAGAGCAGTAGGCCTGGGGTCCTGAATAGCAGGGCCCCAGGTCAACTAAGTCAGAAAACCAGCAAAACACCAGGCAAAAAGTTGGGGGCAACCATAGTCAGGGATCTACCTTCCTACACTGACAATCCTGCTGAATATTCTGTGAAATTGATTTTGACCAGAACATATGTCTAGAAGATTTCGAATTTCTGAAACACTTTCTATTTTTGCTCTATCACTGCTACATTTCTCAAACACAGAATTCAATAAACAGCAGAATGTTTGATCCCAATTTACTACAATCTGTTCTTGTAAATTTTGAAGTAAAAAAAACATTAACCACTACATTAGCATAGCAGTTGACACCAGAACTGTTTTCAAACTGAAATCCAACAACATCTTCAACAGAATCCTTTTTCTTTCTGCTTACAATTACAGTTTCATCTACTTTTTGTCTTTTTGCTACTACCTCACTGCAATTATTCTCATTTCTTCTTTTTCGGCCTACCACACGTTTTTCAAACAGAGGATATTGAGGCAAATGTGGAGCATACTCTCTTCTTAACCTATTGTATTCTTTAACACAATCTAGATCAGCACAAATCTTTGTTTCATCACACTCAATCAAATACAATCCTGATAAAGTTCTGACTCGTGATAATGCCACATATGCCATACCCTCTTTAAACACAGAACTTCCAATGTTCACCAAAGCACTATCTACACTTCAACCTTGAGATTTATGAATTGTCACCGCATATGCCAAACAAACAGGAAACTGTTTTCGGCGAACATATAAGTCTTTCACAAGCAAAAATCTAGCTGAACAACAACAAATTTGTTCTATTTCGTCAATGCCATCAAATTTAATTTTTAAAATTTCAATTCCATCTCTATTTTTGTAATTCACAAAACCAACAACATGACCCATTGCTCCATTTACCAGACCTCTTTCAACATTTAAATTCCTTCTCAAAATGATACGACAATTTAAACACACATTCAGAGTCTTTTCAAAACCAGCAGTTTTAGATATACTCTTCTCTAATGAATCCAATTTTGATTTCAAATTTTCTGACAAAATAATTGTTGCTCCCATATGCTCTAGTTTATCTATAGCTACCAGTTTCACAATCTCTTCATTTTCTAACTTTAACATTTTGTGGTTGAAGATGGAACATTCTTGCAGAGTTGGCATCAAACATATCCCAGATTTGTTCTCAGTAATTTTCTTAAAAATATTCTCTGGAAGAATGTTTTCATTTGGATACAAATTTGAAATTAATCGTGCATGTAATGCTTCTTTCCCATGCTCACTTACTTTTTCCGATTCTTACATCTTGTAGAATATTTTTATAATCTTCATCCTTTGCCTGTCGCATATTTTGAAGCAGTTCTGCATATTTGAAATTTAACCATATATCAATGTTTCCAATGCTTCCTAGGCACTTCCTGGTATCTTCATGTGTGAGCATTTTAAACTCTGGTTGTCCTTTCACTGGAGTCAACTGCAGTAGATCTCCAAAAACAATAATGTCTTTTCCTCCGAATAAGACATCATAGTCTGTTCTAAGAATTTCTTGCATTCTCAAATGCACAAAAGCAAGCATTAGATTTGAGACCATGCTTACCTCATCAATGATAAGAAGTTTCATTTTCTTCAGGACTCTGGAAACTTCAGAACAAGCATCTCCAGATAGCTTGTGGTATTGTAATTTGTTATCATGCTCAACTGGTAGCATCAGTAAACGATGTAAGTAATCCCTTTAATGTTATGTGCTGCCAGCCCAGTTGGAGCGGTAACAACACAAGACAGCGGCGATTCAGTCCTTTTCTGCAGATAAGTTGCAATTGCTTTTATCAGAAAACTTTTTCCAGTTCCCGCTTCTCCACTCACATACAGTCGGACAGGCTTAAATGATGTACATGAGCACTCTTTTTTCTCATGACTGAATCCATGTTCAACCTGTTCTGTGACTTCGTCATATATCTGTTTCTGCTCAAGGTTTAGTTGTTTCACCAAATCTTCTAAGTTAACTACATCATCTTGAGCTTGTTCCATAGCTCTTTCCACCTCATCCATGGCAGTGGCAGCTTCATTTTGGATAATTGGTCCTCCTAGTGGATCCTGACTCAATTGTAGCAGAACTCTGACTGTCTTGAGAACTGTCTCTAGCAATCTCTGCTGCAATTGTGGCTTCTTGCTCTATTTCTTCGTTCAACATTTGCAGATAAATTGGAAAATCAGAACATTCTATGGTATCCTTGGTTGCATTAAAAGAATCTTCGTAACAGAGAAAATCTCCAAGTAGTTCCTCTTCTGTACGCCATGGCTTAAAGAGTTGCAAAAGAGCTAAATAGTAAAATTCCCTTTTCTCTGGATTTTCGCAACTCAATTTTCGATGATTAATCAAATGGCCTTTTCTCTGCTTCACTAGACATCCTTCACACCCAATGATAGCATATATTCCATTGTTGATATCTTCTCTGATGGTCCTCTTATAAATATAGTTTTGCAGAACTTCATACAAACAACTGTTCTCAAGATGACTACTTCTATTTGGATAGTATGTATCCAACATGTTTGTCTTCAAAATACCTGTACTGTTTGGTTCTTTCTCCGCCAAATACTCAATTTCTTGTACAGATTTCAAAACTCGGTTTCGTGTTGCAGCAAGACCTAGACTCACCCAAATAATTGTTCTAGACTTGGCGTAGAGACTTGCTGATGATAACCGATCAGAACATTCATATGCTCCAATTTCTCGATGCGACAACATCTTCAAACTGAAACTGTATAATTTCTTGCTTATACTCTTTTCATGTGAAATGTCCTCCCACATTTCCTTCAGTTCTGTCTTTTCTTTTTTTGTGATGTAAGACGTCACATATCGAGCCACAGCAATAGAGTTGTCAGCAACGAATTGAATATCTATGTTAGCATTCCACATGAACAAAATCACTGGGTTGTAGTCGTTGATGTACTTGGACTCTTCGTTTCTTTTTAAATTGTATGTATTTTTTGGTGATTTTCTCGTCACAGTATGTCGTAGAGAAGACATCACATTATTTACTCTTCCTTTAGAAATCACTGGTCGTAGAAACCCGAAACGACATTTTGTGTAGAACTTTTCCTTGTTTCTGAATTTTCAACGACAGTACTTTCCACAACGATGGGATTGAAAGCGTAAAACTTGTTGCCTTAAACTGTTTTCTTCGGTAGTTTTCGGAACAACACATGTTGAATACTCTTCAATGAAACTCATCACTGTTTCATCCGAATCTGTTCCAAATTTGGGTGCATCTTTAATCCATAACAACATATGTATGTGAGGAGCACCTCTCGCTTGATACTCCTTTCTCCAAAAGAAATCTAAAACCTCTCCAAGGTGAGGATTTTTTTTGTTGGTAATGAAAGACAGCTTCAAATCTATGATTGAAATATCTGCATACATTCACAGGATCCAAAGAACACAGTTCTCCAGGTGTTTTGAATTCTATATTTTGTATGTTTGCATTTGCCTCTCGTAGAATTTGAAGTAAGTCGTCCCATGCATACTTGGCACAGCTAAGAGTGAGGAACCATGTAGGAGTTCCTAAGTTTCTTAGCATACATTTCAATTCCCCATGACGACGGTACCAATACTCGTTTGTACCACGCTGACATGCCATGAGATTGATTAGATGAGATTCCAAAATATTGTCTTGCAGATTGACTTTCTCCATAAAGTCCCTCGCCGAAACATTTTGCAGATGTGCTCCACTTTTCAGTATATGGTTTACTGCATAAGAAAGCCCAGACAAGTCACTTTCATACAGTAGATGAAACAAATATGGGATGCATTGACGAAACCTTGGATCTTCAGCATATAATCTTAAAGTCCGGTATTCAGATGCAGGAATTTGAAGTGGTCGATCGTCATATCGTCCACCTCGACCTGTTGGAAATAAATGTGGAAAACAACGAGCTTCCAAACTTTCTTCCCATACACTAATGGGACTTCCTTTTGCAGATTTCATTTGAAACAAGTCAATTGCATTCCCCATTACTTCTTTGGAATGCAAAGGATGAACAGTATAATGTTCATATATTTCTTCACTTCTAGACGCATCAACTTTTTCAATTTGGCCGGCTGAACAATCACTGTCTTCTTCTGCAGCTGTTTCCTCTGCTCCAACACATACATCTTTGTAGTACTCATTGTTTTTGACCTAATACAACGTTGCCTTTTTGACTTTCCTAACATTCACTAAATCTTGCCAGATTTTCTTACTCTTTGTCGGAACCCCATTAACTAGAATAACCAGAGGTTCTTCTTCCACTTTCTCTACACCAATTGTATTCATATTTTTCTTGAAATCTAGAGGCAAATAAACAACTCTTCCTTTTAATCCTCTCTGTAAATTTGAAGGAGGCAATTTCCCTATCTTAGGCTCCATGCGAACAATAGCCTGAAAAGGATGGACACATTGAATCAAAATAGATTCATATGTATTTAAATCCATCAATTCAGGAGGAATGTCTACCAACTCAAGATTATTATGAACCGCTCTAGCAGGCATTCTGTTTTGATTTAATTTATTATAACAATATTTACAAATACGCTGATCAGAAGTCAAATCAAAAGAATTCTCCACCAACAAAAAAGTTGCAAAAATCTTCCATTTCCATTTCACTTTCTGTATATAAATCAACTAACCTAGTCTGAATCTTATAATGAGTCCGTCGACAACACACACAAGTAAAATTAGGCCTTTCACTTGATTTCACCTTAAACTTGGTAATTTCCTGGTCAAACTTTTCTGTACTTGAAATCTGTACATTGTCTTCCACATTACCTTCTATTACTGTGTCAATTTCTACACTGTCCTCTTTTTCACCAAAATAACAAATCTCAATTTCTTCACAAATCTTCTTCACATCTAATTCAGTTCCATGCAAAAGAGCACTGTTTAATTGTTTAAGCTTAAGTGCTGGACTTTTTGCATAATACAACCTTCTCACTAATTTCTTCATTTTGTTATGATACACTGCTAACATCCTAAAATGATGAAAAACACTCTGACATACTTTTCTAGAAAGACAAGCCAGTGAATGCCCTTGCAAACCTGTGTTTTCTCTCACTCTGCAAGGATCTAAGTCTTGCAACATCTTCATTTTCTGTTTTAGACTTTTCTTACTATATGTACGTAAGAAATTACGAAGCAAATCGATTGATTCCTGTCGCACACTACAAATACTACTACACTTCCAAGTGTACACTGGACCCTTAGTACGTCTCCCTAAAACTTCATCAGTTAACACCTCTTCTGCATTTCTAGACACAAGTTTCTCTTTTTCAATCGGACAACCGTCTTTCACCTCATATGCTCCACCACTGGTGTCAACTGCATGCACCAAATCATTCTCCTGGAAGTAACTCTCCTCATTAAAAAATGGCTCACAACTTGAACTATGCATCCATTCTCCCAAAAAAACTTTTCAAAAATTAGTCCGATTAATTACTCTTTTGCATCTACTCTTTGATTTGAAAACATCAATTGTCTTGTTAAGTGTCCTAATTCTATTGATTATTAAAATAAATAATTTTTTCTTAAGTTCAAAAGCCTGATCAACAATCTTCTCTACACTTTTTTTTTTCTTATAAAAAGCAGCTCTCTGTTTACCTTTTTTTATATTTTTTAACAAATTTAAAACCACCCTATTGCGAAACATTCGTTTACGAATGTCCCTAAATTGGTTTTGCCTTCTATTCCTATACATATTATTCCCTCCTGCTCCAGTAGTAACATTTTTGGGGGGCCTCTCCTTCCTTTTCAAATTTGCTCTCTCCTTCTGTATATTCCCATCCTCATCAACATTTTTTTTGATCTACATATGTTCCGAAAGAAAGACTTAGTTGTCTTACCAGGAGCTTTTTTCCTGTTTTTTGAAGTATTTGTTGTAGACGAGTGCTTTAATTCCGTTGCTGTTTTTGATTTTTTCCACTTGGCATCTTTTCTTCTCCTCTGCCTTGAGGGCATATTTCCTTACTATTGAAATCTTGATTTCAATCTGTGTAAAGAAAAAAATAACACATTTTAGATCACTATTACCAAACAACAAATCAATGACAATAAGCAAACGATATAAACAAATCACAGCAACTATGTAACTAGGATTAAGACAGAGAAAAAGAGCTAGAGGAACTAACACAAAAAGACAGAGAGAGTCAGACAAAGAAACAGGTAGAGGGAGTAAAACATAGAGAAGGAGTAGAACAGAAAAGTGTATAATATGTTGTAAGACAGAAAAAGGATGTAATAGGGAGAGGGAGTCAGTCAAAGAAAGGGACAAAGGGAGTAAGTCAGAAAAAGGATGTAACGGGGTGTAAGACAGAGAGAGGGTGTAAGAGGATGTAAGATAGAGAGAGGGTGTTAGAAGGGGAGAGTATGTAAAAGAGTCTAAAACAGAGAGAGACTGTACGTGAGAGAGTGAGAGCGTAAGTTTGAGAGAGGGTGTAACAGGAAGAGAGGAAGAGAATAAAAAAGTCAGAAAGAGGGAGAGAGGGTGTAAAACAGACAAAAGGTGTAATAGGGAGTAAGTCTGGGAGAGAATGTTACAAAGAGAAAAGTTGTAAGACGGAGTAAATCAGGAAGAGGATGTAAGAGAAAGTATGACTTGCAAATTGCTGTAAAAAAGAGAGAGGGGGAATAAATTAGAGACAGGGTGTAACAGAAAGTAAGTCAAAGACAGAGTGTAAGAGAGTGTAACAGAGTCAGGATGTAAAAAGGAATAAGTCAGAGAGAGGGTGTTAGAAGGGGACAGGTGGAAAAATAGAGTAAGTCAGGAAGAGAATATAATAGAGACTAATACATTGTTGATAATGCTTGGTAAAGAAATGTTGGTGCATAAAGGAATTGTATTTTCTAAATGAGTGAGGTTTCAGTAGTGTAATGAAATGCTTATGCATATGACCTGTGCTCTGTTTTGTAAATGTTATTTAAAAAAAGATTTCGGGCACATGAATTGCTTTTACATTATTGACAAGGATTAGATAGTATCTGCATGATTAAAAAAATATATTAGCACATTTCACAATCATGTCACCTGTGTTTCCTCAGATTAGTAAGCAGATTGTGCAGATGAGGTGAGGCCTGTCCAGGGGTGCAGAGGAGATAAGTCCTGTGTCCAACAGTGCTGTGGACAAGCCTCACCTCATCTGCACAATATGCTTACAAATCGAATGCTTGTACATCGGCATAGCGCTCTGTTTCTTGAATGTTATTGGAAAAACGATTTTGGGGCAAATGAATAGCTTTTACATTTTTGAGAAGGAATAAATAGTGTCCACAAGATTAAATAGATATATTAGAACCTTTCACAATCATGTCACCTGTGTTTTCTCAGATTAGTAATTACATTGTGCACATGAGTTGAGGCCTGTCCAGGGGTGCAGAGGAGGTAAGGCCTGTGTCGAAGAGTGCATTGGACAGGACTCATCTCCTCTGACCCTTGAACAAGCCTCACCTCCTCCGTGCACCCTGGACAGGCCTCAATGTATTGGGTATAATTAATGGTAACAGGATGCAGATAAGGTGAGGCCTAACCAGGAGTGCAGATGAGGTGAGGCCTGTCCAGGGGAGCAGAGGTGTTGAGGCCTGTGTCTAAGAGGGCAGTGGAATGGACTTCATGAAGCCTCTCCCCCACTGCACTCTTAGACACAAGCCTTACCTCCTTTGCACCCCTGGACAGGCTTCTCTCCCACTACACTCTTGAACACAGTCCTCACCTCCTCTGCACCCCTGGACAATCCTCACCTCATCTGCAACCCTGAACAAACCTCACCTCATCTGCACTCCTAGACAGGCCTCAGCTCATCTACACCCCTGGACACACCTCATCTGCACCCTGTTACCATCAATTATACCCAATACATTCATGCCTGTCCAGGGGGCACAGAGGAGATGAGTCTTGTCCAAGAGTCAGAGGACGTGAGTCCTCTACACTGCACTCATGGACACAGGCCTCACCTCCTTTGCACCCCTGCACATGCCTCACCTCAACTGCACAATCTACTTCGTAATCTGAGGAAACACAGGTGACATGATTGTAAAAGGTTCAAATATATTTATTTAATCTTGCAAACACTATTTATTCCTTCTCAAAAACGTAAAAGCCATTTATTTGCCCCAAAATCGTTTTTTAAATAACATTTTAGAAACAGAGCGCAGGTCCTATGTACAACCATTCAATTTCACTACTGAAACCTCACTATTTTACAAAATACAAATCCTCCATCTTGCAAATGATCTTACCAAGCATTCCAACACCAAAGAAGCTCAATGTGCTTCCTAATCTGAGGTAACACAGGTGATATCATTGTGAAAGATTCAAATATATTTATTTAATCATACAGACACTATTCCTTCTCAAAAATGTAAAAGCCATTCATTTGCCCCAAAATTGTTTTTTAAATAACATTTAATAAACAGTGCGCAGGTCCTATATACAACCATTCAATTTCACTACTGAAGCCTCACTATTTTACAAAATTCAAATCCTCTATCTTGCAAATGATCTTACCAAGCATTCCAACACCAAAGAAGCTCAATGTGCTTCCTAATCTGAGGTAACACAGGTGACACGATTGTGAAAGGTTCAAATATATTTATTTAATCATGCAGACACTAATTATTCCTTCTCAAAAATGTAAAAGCCATTCATTTGCCCCAAAATCGTTTTTTCAATAAGATTTAAGAAACAGAGCGCAGGTCCTATGTACAAGCATTCAGAGGTCACTACTGAAACCTCACTATTTCACAAAATACATTGCCTCTCTCTTGCAAACATTCCTACCAAGCATTATCAAAAAACATGACACAAAACGGTCACTACTGAAACCTCACTATTTCACAAAATACATTGCCTCTCTCTTGCAAACATTCCTACCAAGCATTATCAAAAAACATGACACAAAACAACAGCAAATAAGCTTAATGTGCTTCCTAATGTGAGGTAACACAGGTGACATGATTGTGAAATGTTCAAATATATTTATTTAATCATACAGACACTATTTATTCCGTCTCAAAAATGTGAAAGCCATTCTTTTGCCCCAAAATCATTTTTTCAATAAGATTTAAGAAACAGAGCGCAGGTCCTATGTACAAGCATTCCAGGTCACTACTGAAACCTCACTATTTCACAAAATACATTTCCTCTCTCTTGCAAACATTTCTACCAAGCATTATCAAAAAACATGACACAAAACAACAATTCCAATTCCAAAAATTCTTTATTTCGGCCACATGGGCCATAAAAGATGCAATAAAATACAGTACATAAATACACAGTAAAATGGAATGCATGTATTAGAGAATATTTACATATAAAAAGGCTAGAAGGTCTGCATGAGGTAAGGAAACACAGTGGCACCAGTTCAGGGGGACATTTTCTTCCTTATTAACCAAGCTGCCATTAGGAATTTTGATACCGCAAAGACAATATGTCCCAGGGTATTGGTTTTCATAACCCTGTATGCTTGTAGGTATTCCCGAAAACCCAGGTTTCGGCACAGCGGTGCAATCCAACGCTTCCTGGGATTTTGGTATGCGTGGCAAACAAACATTATGTGCAGATCATCTTCGTTCTTGGTTTTACAACAAGGACAGAATTTGTCACCCCCAGTGAGCCATTTGTGGGTAAATACTTTGGTGGGGAGTGTGCCAAACCTCCATTGCAGGAACAATTTCCTTGCCAAAAGAGGAAAAATAAAATCCATAAAAGGTTCAAAGAGGTAAGAATTTTTGGAGTCCATAAAACGACTCGTCAGGGTGCCGGTACTATGAGCATTGTCCATGTCAGCCAGATTTTTGTTTTTGTACAGCTGGGCAAGAGTTTTGCGTGTGATCCTTTGACAACCCTGAACTGGATCATCCCAGAGGTCTGGCAAGTTCAAACTGGACAATTCTGATTTAATAAAAGCCAGCCAGGGGATTTTGTTACTGCCATTCAGCCTCAGTACATGGATAAGGTCCTGTCTATAGTGATACAGTTCCTCAGTGGACCATATCCGATGCCAGAACTTCACGGGTTTGGATAGAAGATCTTCAGCGATGGAGTGTAGGCCCAAATCCAATCTTAGGGGGAGGAGTGGCGTTCCCTGCGGGAGAGCAAGTAGGCGTCTCAAGAATGTATTTTCCACCGCTAACAATGCCTTCCCTGCTTTGTAACCCCACAGCTCGCTGCCATACATGGCTGCTGCCTTCGCTTGAGTTCTATAGGTTTCAAGGGCCGGGCTTACAGGCTTAAAGGTGGATTTATTTGCCACCTTCAGGAGTGCGCCCGCTAGCTGGGATAGCTTCAGCCTTGATCTCGCTATCTGGCAGTCCCAGGCCAGGTTTTCTTGTAATGTTACCCCCAGATAGACAAAGGTCGAGACCCTCTCAAGACTAACTTCCCCCAGTTTTGGGTTGGGTCTGGTTCTGGCAGGGGGGTTGAAGATCATAAACTTAGTTTTTTCTGTGTTGACCTCCAACCCGTGTTGCCGACAGAAAAGGCCAAAACCATTTACAATCCTCTGGATCCCCATGGGGGATTTGGAAAGCAGGAGGGTGTCATCAGCAAACATGATTGCCGGAACCCTCCTGCCTGCCAAAACCGGGGCGTCATTGTCCTCGACAGTGTCAAGATGTTGAATGACACTGTTAATGAAGAGGCAGAAGAGGGTTGGCGCCAGGACACAGCCCTGTCTGACTCCTCTAAGGACAGGGAATTTGCCTGAGAGCTTACCATCCCTCCCACACCTTACTTGGGCATAGTTGTTCTCGTGGAGCCTGATGATAGTACTAAGAAGGTGTGGGGGCACTCCTAGCTTCTGCAAAACCTCCCAAAGTTTCCCTCTAGGGACTAGGTCAAAGGCTGACCTCAGATCCACGAAGACCATGTACAGTCTTCCACCCTCTATGGTGACAGTCTTCCAATATAGGAGAAGAAGGCGGAAGATCTGATCCATGGTCGACGTGTTCTTTCTGAAGCCAGCCTGAAGGGGAGTCATGATGTCATTTTCCTCCACCCAGTCCAGGAGGTGATTAAGGATGAGGCGCGCAAAGAGCTTTTGGGGGACATCTATTAGGCTAATGGGCCTGTAGTTGGCGGGGAGCAGAGTAGATCCCTTCTTGTGGATCGGAACAATCTCTGCCCCCAGCCACGACTTGGGGATTGACATACCTCCTAAGATGGCATTAAAAAGAATAAGGAGGTATGGGCCCCAGATGTCCAGATGGTGCCTAAACAAATCCCCAGGTAGCCTATCTAGGCCCGGCGCCTTCCCCGCTGATAGTTGCTTCAGGGCTGCCTCCACTTCCCCCAGGGATAGTTCCAATTCACGGTCCTGTATGCCACAAGGTGCATCCAGAGCTGTGACAGGACAAGGATTGGTATCTTGATAAAGTTCCCCGAAATGGGCCTCCCAAACCTCGGGGGCAATATTGGGTTCTACTGCATTTTTGAGTTCCCCTGTGCCATTATTAACAAGGGCCCAGAATTTACGGGAATCCCTAACTTTTAGGGCATCACAAAGATCATGCCAGTGGTTCCAGTCCCACTCGGTCCTGGCAGACGCCATCACTGTTTTATAGTGTTTCCTATGGGCACGCACCTTGGCCTTGTTTGACCCCTCTTTTATTGCAGCAATGAGCTCAGACTTTGCTGCCCTACAAGAGGAGGTATACCAGGTGGGAACATGGGTCTTTTTCTTTCTATTTGGCACCAGCGGGTGGAATACCTCAGCCAAATCTCTTACAAGACCCTGGTGGATATCACCCAGTTTCTCATTGTATTCCGGGGTTCTTGGTGCGTTTAGCAGTGCATCCACCTCCATAAACCTTGGGATTGCCAACCCGTATAGTTTGCTAATGGCCTCTTCTGAGCTCACAAGTTTTCCCCACTTAACCCGTCGCCTGCTGGTTGTAAGAACCAGATCCCCCTCCTCTCCCCCTGAGTTTTCTATCACTGTTCCCGCTACATGGGGAGGCCGCTGGATATTTAAACACAGGGCATTATGATCGCTATCTGACCTGTTTATTACCCTGAAATCGTGGACTTTAGGCCAGAGTGAGATATCCACCATGATGTAGTCTAGCCTCGACTCATGACCCCTCCTATTAAAAGTGCACACTGAGGGAGTATCGGAGATGGTGCGCCCATTACAAGCCCTCAGTGCGTAGTTCAGGGTAAGGGACATAAGTTGTATTACAAGGGGGGACCAGGCTTTAGGATATGGGGAGGACGAGGGTGGAACTCCCCAATGGTCATCTTCAGCCGTGAGGGCACCCTCCGACATGCCCTCAAGGGGTTCAAAGTGGCAGTTGAAGTCTCCTCCAAGCACCACCTTGAGGTCTCCCGGCAGCTGCCCCAAGAAGGAGGAGAGGTCGTTTAGGGTGGGGGATTCGACAGGCGCGGCAACCGGTCGAGAGTAGACATTCACAATGGCCCATGATGGTTTGCCAGGCCATGTGAGCCGAACACACTGGATGTCCTGCGAGGACGTAAGTACCTGTTCCGCCTGACATCCGGTGTGACTCGCAATCCAGATTGCCAGCCCGCCCGACGGCCTCCCCCTCCCCCCCCATTTGGCAGGAATCTCAAATACATCAAACCCATTCCTGATTACAGTGTCCCGCGCCCACGTTTCTTGAAGGAGGAGGATGTCGCTACTGGCCAGTAAATGGTCCCACTCCGGTGTGCCTTCCTTGTTTGCAATACCCGCTACATTCCACGAAACAATTCTCAGGCCCTGGTCTGTGGGTAGAGCACCTTGACCTACAGTGGGGGATTGCATAGGGACGGTGGGTGGATAAATTCCTGGCACGATGGTAGGTGGACCAGCCAGCTCGTCCCCCCCGGGTTGCAGGATGTGGCCAGCCCCGGTGATGTGAGAAGTCCCCTGTAAGCCCAGACTGTCACCGCTGTTAGGTGGTCGGTCACTAGCGTTAACCTGCGGGGCGTATTCTATTACGGGGGCTACAGTCATTCCCACCCGACTTTGCGCTTTAACTTTAGCATTAACCTGGGAGCCAGGTTCAGCTGCAGGGGCTCTGCTCTCTCCCACCCCCCTGCGAACCTCATCTACCATCTTTCCCGAGCCAGACGAGGTGTCACTGATTTGTAGTCAGTCGACCTGGTCTAGGCAGGAGAATCTATTGTGATGAATAAAGTTTGCCTGGGCATGTGGAAGGTGGTGCCTTGGTCTGTAGCGTGAACCATCCACAGCAAAGCCCACTCTAGTCCACCCCTTCTCCCCCCTTGCCTCTGTGCTACTTGCATTTGGGTAGAAGTACGAGAGGGGGACTAATTCTATGTTGGACTTGTCAGGCCTAGCAAGCCAATTAGAAATGTAGTTGGCTACGTGGGGGCTTTTAAAACTTATGATGATACAATCCCCAGCCCTATTCTTTGGGGTGTGACCAATCCAGGGGATCCTCCTAGCCATCAGGACCTCGCCTTTCAGGTTAGGAGGCAGCGGCCTGTTGATGCTAAGCCAGCTTATCACCTTGTTGCGTAACGAGTCTTGGGGCTCCCTCATATCACCAGTTAACTCAGGTACTCCCACCATGATTACCGTGTAAGGGACCGCTTCTGGAGGCAGGTTGACCACCCTACGCCTATCACTTTGGGGAGCGGGACCATCAGTAGAGCCATTTGTAGGGATCACAGCTCCCCCAGTCTGTGGCGCTGGAAGTTGCTTTGATCTCCTTGGGGCCGGAACAGGGGGCCTGGGAGCCGAGGGCAACAAAGGGGGCGCCTGCAGAACAGGCGCACCGTCCGTGCCTAGCAGCACCGCATTAGCGCCCTGTGACGGTGTAACGGACCGCAGGCTATTCCCCAGGGAGGCCCGGGGGACTGGAGGGAGGTTAGTCACATTTCTGTCTGACCCAGGGCTTTTCCTTAGATGACTGCTTTCCAGGGCCTTCAATCTGGACTCTATGGCGTCCAGTTTAGCTGCAATGGGGGTTAACAAGTTCCTCATAATATCAGTGAGTGTGTTAACTAATGAGTCAGTGCTAGTAGAAGTGGAAGTTGCCCCACCAAAAATAAAAGGGCCCGTGTGCAAGGGTAGGGAAGCAAGAGCTGGAGAGCCCGTGCGAATCGGCCTGGACCCTGATAGGTTGAGGTCAGGAGAGGCAGAAATGTCTATGCTGTCAGTCTGGTTTAGCTCTACTGTGTCCACTTTGGCCCTCTTTGCCTTCTTTGCTTTCCTGGACCTTTTCCTTTTGGGGGGGTGTTCTACTAAGCTGCCTACATCATCTATGGGCAAGTCGGCCTGACCTGCATCTTGCAGGACTGTTCCCCTGCTTTCCGGAATGGTAGTATGGTCAGAGATCCCAGATAGCCGGGAAGAGTTCCTGTCCCTCTGCGTCAAGGGAGTTCTTAACTGCTGAAGGACCGACTCAATCGTCTGGTCAATGCTGTCCAGTAGTGACATGTGGGTGGCATCCAGTGTGATCGGTGTACTCGCATCTGTAGAAAAGGTATCCCCCTGATCCAGAAACACACTTTCCGGGCCCATCTCGAGGTGGGCCTCAGGGATTGACGAGCATATACTAGCTAGGTTACTCGTCTTTGGGAAAAATTTATCCAGAGTGCTTGTACCTTGTTGGGCAGACTTGCTTCGTGAGGTTCTGGTCGCCATGATGGAGTATGTAAGGGGAGCTAAAGAAAGCCCGGGGCGTCAGAGGGGTGGCCCGGTCCGGTCTCTGCCGGCCTCTAACGGCCTAGAACGGCCCGCTCTTTGCCCGGTCTTCGCCCCGGTGACCGCCCCGCGCGCGTCCCGCGATGCGCGTGGGCGAGTTCACCTAAGTATAACAAGGGGGCGTGGCACTGGGAGGGGGCGCGGCGCGGCGGGAAGAGGAACCAGCTGACGATGACCAATGGAATGCTGGTCCTCGCAGTCCCGCTCGCCTGCGCCTCTCACCTCCACTGCGGCCGGACTCTCAGGCGGTGTCTCCCCAGGCAAGCAGACGTTGGCTCCCAGCCAGGACAGTGGCGAGCAGGTCAGCAGGGCAAATACTCCACACGAGCGGCACCCGCGGAGCGGGGGCCGCGAGGAGTTAAGTAGTGGCTCAGGCGGGGGGGCGCGGCACTGGGAGGGGGCGCGGCGCGGCGGGAAGAGGAACCAGCTGACGATGACCAATGGAATGCTGGTCCTCGCAGTCCCGCTCGCCTGCGCCTCTCACCTCCACTGCGGCCGGACTCTCAGGCGGTGTCTCCCCAGGCAAGCAGACGTTGGCTCCCAGCCAGGACAGTGGCGAGCAGGTCAGCAGGGCAAATACTCCACACGAGCGGCACCCGCGGAGCGGGGGCCGCGAGGAGTTAAGTAGTGGCTCAGGCGGGGGGGCGTGGCACTGGGAGGGGGCGCGGCGCGGCGGGAAGAGGAACCAGCTGACGATGACCAATGGAATGCTGGTCCTCGCAGTCCCGCTCGCCTGCGCCTCTCACCTCCACTGCGGCCGGACTCTCAGGCGGTGTCTCCCCAGGCAAGCAGACGTTGGCTCCCAGCCAGGACAGTGGCGAGCAGGTCAGCAGGGCAAATACTCCACACGAGCGGCACCCGCGGAGCGGGGGCCGCGAGGAGTTAAGTAGTGGCTCAGGCGGGGGGGCGCGGCACTGGGAGGGGGCGCGGCGCGGCGGGAAGAGGAACCAGCTGACGATGACCAATGGAATGCTGGTCCTCGCAGTCCCGCTCGCCTGCGCCTCTCACCTCCACTGCGGCCGGACTCTCAGGCGGTGTCTCCCCAGGCAAGCAGACGTTGGCTCCCAGCCAGGACAGTGGCGAGCAGGTCAGCAGGGCAAATACTCCACACGAGCGGCACCCGCGGAGCGGGGGCCGCGAGGAGTTAAGTAGTGGCTCAGGCGGGGGGGCGCGGCACTGGGAGGGGGCGCGGCGCGGCGGGAAGAGGAACCAGCTGACGATGACCAATGGAATGCTGGTCCTCGCAGTCCCGCTCGCCTGCGCCTCTCACCTCCACTGCGGCCGGACTCTCAGGCGGTGTCTCCCCAGGCAAGCAGACGTTGGCTCCCAGCCAGGACAGTGGCGAGCAGGTCAGCAGGGCAAATACTCCACACGAGCGGCACCCGCGGAGCGGGGGCCGCGAGGAGTTAAGTAGTGGCTCAGGCGGGGGGGCGCGGCACTGGGAGGGGGCGCGGCGCGGCGGGAAGAGGAACCAGCTGACGATGACCAATGGAATGCTGGTCCTCGCAGTCCCGCTCGCCTGCGCCTCTCACCTCCACTGCGGCCGGACTCTCAGGCGTTGTCTCCCCAGGCAAGCAGACGTTGGCTCCCAGCCAGGACAGTGGCGAGCAGGTCAGCAGGGCAAATACTCCACACGAGCGGCACAGCAAAGAAGCAACAGCAAAGAAGCTTAATGTGCTTCCTAATCTGAGGTAACACAGGTGACATGATTGTGAAATGTTCAAATATATTTATTTAATCATGCAGACACTTTATTCCTTCTCAAAAATGTGAAAGCCATTCATTTGCCCCAAAATCGTTTTTTGAATAACATTTTAGAAAAAGAGCGCTGGTCCTATGTACAAGCATTCAATTTCCCTACTGAAACCTCACTATTTCACAAAATACAAATCCTCTATCTTGCAAATGTTGATACCAAGCATTATCAAAAAAACATGACACAAACCAACAGCAAAGAAGCTCAATGTGCTTCCTAATCTGAGTTAACACAGGTGACATGATTGTGAAAGGTTCAAATATATTTATTTAATCATGCATACACTATTTATTCCTTCTCAAAAATGTAAAAGCCATTTATTTGCCCCAAAATCGTTTTTTAAATAACATTTTAGAAACAAAGTGCAGATCATATGTACAAGCATTCCAGGTCACTACTGAAACCTCACTATTTTACAAAATACATTTCCACTCTCTTGCAAACATTCCTACACAGCATTATCAAAAAACATGACACAAACCAACAGCAAAGAAGCTCAATGTGCTTCCTAATCTGAGGTAACACAGGTGACATGATTGTGAAAGGTTCAAATATATTTATTTAATCATGCATACACTATTTATTCCTTCTCAAAAATGTAAAAGCCATTCATTTGCCCCAAAATCGTTTTTTAAATAACATTTTAGAAACAAAGTGCAGATCATATGTACAAGCATTCCAGGTCACTACTGAAACTTCACATTTTTACAAAATACAATTCCTCTTTCCAGCAACAACTTTTTATCAAGCATGTTCAAAAAACATGAAAAAAGTCACATTAAAAAAACACATTTTGCTTCCAAATCTTCTCCATAGAGTATACAAGTCTCTATCTATATTAAATGAATCATTTCTCACCTTTACAAATGCTTTGGGAGATTGAGAACAGTGTCAGACACACACACCAATATTTCTTTAGCAGAGCAAAAGGTATGTACTCCAGGCACTGCAACCATGAATGGCACAGAAAACCTCTAATTCTACACACATATCCCTCATGTTAACCAATTAAAACTCTTCCCTCTCTATTTTCAAACCAACACCCTTCCCCCCCTCAGCCCTTTCTACCAGTTACCATAGCAACTCCCTCCTCACTGAACTCTCAGGTTTAAAAGTTTATTCTACAATGTTGCAAATGAACTCAGCAAGGATGTTTGACCTCTCAATAAACCATATATACTTTCCCTAGGTGGACATAGAAATCCCATTAACTTACCAAGAAAACATAAATTGGTTTAAAGGCGCTCTCCCACACACCATAGAAATAGAGACTTGGTCAGCACAGTAATGAAGGAGCAATGTGGTCGGTCTTAGCTGCTTATACACCATATCCTAATATTGTTAATTTAGATGCAGCAGAATTAACAACACTATACGAAGATCTAGTCAACATTTTCAGAAATCTTACACAATTTATAATGCAAACACTCACTGCTAACCGTACGCGGACTGCTCAGGCTGCACAACCCCAATTGGCTACCACAGGTATCAGCACACAAACGCTGAATGCCATAATGGGAAAGATTCACACCAGTCTGAAGCGAATTCCGTTATGGATAGCACAAAAAAGACTAGCCAGGTTGAAGCAGTTTTTCCTCGGACAGGCTCACAGGACAAATACAGAATAATAACGATTTGCTTCCCAATGAGGATGGCTCCCCGGTGGAAGATTGTGCCACTTGGAGCATAATTTTGGCTGCTGTCTACTCCAGAATTCATGGTACCCCTTCACTGGCTGTTTTACCTGATGTATTGAAACAGCTTATGAATGAGTAAGGGGCAGCACCTGTTCTGGACCTAGGGATGAAACTGATGGGCAATTTTGATGCAGTATCCCCTATAATGTTGAGTAACATAAAAGGGGAGGCAGCAGCGTTAGTTAAACGCCAGAGGAAGTTCTCTCCTGCACAACAGGAGTGGGTATTGCCTAAAATAATCGAAGAATCTTACACTAAGCTAGGTAGAGATAATTTGGGAGCCGGACATGGGAAACCACAGGTGAGGAGTAATTCCGAAAAAGGTAACTCTAAGCAAGCACCCAATGATTCTTTTAAGAAGAAATGGGACAATAAAAGGGTTGGGTTTCCTCAACAGGAAGCCACAGAAAAGAAGTATAATCTGAGAAACCATTATAATATTACAAAGCCTAACAGGTAGCAGGATACTGATACAGGTTCCTCTCGTTCCTTTCAGGGTTGATCCGATACACGTTCTGAGAGAGCGGACAGTCAGAGCACAGATCGGAAGAGCGGGCGAAGACAAAACGGAAAACACATCACACTTTAGACTACATTATTAAAAAGGAAGACAAACAAAAAACTTCTAGACCAAGAAGAAGGTAGCTGAGATTAAAATAAGACATGCCGAGACTACTGAGGACTCCGCTTCTGAACGTTGAATGGTGTCAGGGGGTCCCATGCTCGGCACAGGCTGAGTTAACTGCCTCTTCGTCTTCCCCACAGACCGACAGCTACGGGCCCTTTAAGAATAGCCTGGGGTTTCCCGTCCCCGGACCACCTGACTTTGTGGGCCTATCAGAGGCGACCTCGCGTCTTATGGAGGAGGACCCGGAAGACGCCAACGCTCGTGTGACCCCGAAGGACTCGTCCTGGGAGGAAGACGTGCAGCGCCAGGAATCTCACGCCAGCCGGGACGAGGATGGACCGACCGGACCAGAAGCCGAAGCCAACGCGGAGGAGCCCCTTCTGAGAGCCGACATCGGTTGCAGAGAAGCCGGCAACGAGAACCTGACGGAGGGTGCAGCGGTAGCAGCGAAGCCAGGACGCCAACGTGCCTGTGTTCCGCCCAGCCACGCGAAGGAGGACGCGTGGCTTCTCCAGGTGCGTGGCCGTTTGCGGGCATTGTTTCAGTTCAAGAGGGGAGGGACAGGGTAGGCCGCCGAGGTACTGTCTGGGCACCGTATTTTTCCCTCTGCACAATCACGGGTCCCTATGCAAAGTCGGCATCGCAGTGGTGGTGGTGGTTACCTGTTCCCTCACTCCCTGTCCTGACCAATTACGTAGAACGTGACAGTCTACTAAAGCCTTGTTGTTTTCTTTTCTTTTGCATACGCTGGAACCCGGCCGTTCATGACAAGGGGATAAGAACCTGAAGAACAAAGGACCCTGGACTCTTATTGTTGTTGTGTTCCACACAGTCCTTTCTTTTGTGCTGAATAAATAGTTGAACTGTCGCCCCCAGTATTGGCTCCTTCCTTCTTGTAACCTTAAAGGTGACAAATGGGCAGTGATGATGCTAGATAGCATGGCATAAGTCAAGATAGCTCTCACTCGTCGGAACCTGGTGGATTTTTTGGTGGTAGTAGCGCTGAATGAGCATATCACAGTGCAAAAATCTGATACAAGGGTAAGTGTCCCCCATCATTTATACAAACGAACACTCCAGTTGGAGGGGGACATACCCAGGAAAATCAAAGCTCTATTTTGGGTGAACTGGACATATGGTAACGATATTATTTTCGATGAAAAGGAATGGCCATCTGAGTTTGTAATGGAGTGCCCATTGAGGGAAACGGTAATTTTACCAGCTTTCTCTGACCTCATTCCAGAATCTATTAAACATTCAGATGCCAAGGAGTGGGATTATACCACAGTCAATTTGAGTGGGATGAGTCACTTCATCAGGAAATTCCATTATAATCAGCTCCTCAACCCCAGAGACAATACCCAATAAAGAATTAAGCTAAAAAACAAAGTTAGGGAAATCCTAGAACAACTTGAATACCAAGGTGTAATAGGAAATTGCAACTCTTCAAGGAATAATACCTTGTTTCCTGTAAAGAAACCGGACAATTCATACCGCCTAGACTCAAACTACAGACATTTGAACACATTAACTGGCACATTTGCGTTCTAAAATGCACACTGTGCTGCACTAACGAATAAGATTGTGCCGAAAAAATACAAAACAACACCGGATATCTCAAATAGATTTTTCTGCCAAAATATAGCACCTTAAAGCAGGTATTTGAGAGCATTTTCAGCGCTAGGTTTACAACGACAATTGTGCCTTTTACGTCATTGGTATAAGAATAGCCCTGGGCTGTGTTCAGCCAGAGTGACAGAGTTACTTCAACATTTTGATGAAGAGGCATTGTCCTATGTAGATGATATCTATCTGACGGATGATGAATTAACACTCGGTCACAGTAGCCTGCATAATTCTGGAGTTTGATCACTTAGGCTACAAATGTAATTTTAAAAAAATCAAAAATTGCCCATCTCAATGTCTTGATTTTGGGATCCAAGTTGTCAAGTGAAGGCAAAATCCTGGCAGCCCATTCTTTAGAAAAATATGCATTGCTGTAAACTCCAGCCTCTCTGAAAAGACTACAGTCCATTTTAGTATTTTGAAATTTTGGTAGAACATATAGTTCGGATTACTCAAAGAGTAAAACCTTTCAACGATTTGCTCAGACCTGATTTTTCAATCAACCATTGGACACAGTAACATACAAACATTTTACATTCGGTAAAAGCTGACATAATAGCTTTCAAACAGTTATACACACGTGTAAACACAATGAACTTGGCGACCCGCGTAATCGCTGGACTGACCTTATACACTTATATCACTTTCAACGAAGGTAATACAGAACCTATTGGATACAAATCTGATTTGTACAGAAATGGTGAGATGTGTTTTGCACCCACTGAGAAAATTCTCTCAGGGGTACAGACTGCTGTAGTGAGATAGATAGCATTAGCTCATAGAAAACGCATAATTGTCATTATCCCAGTGCTGACCTTAGAGACTGTTATAAAAGCGAGTGTTCCAAATGCCAAAGCATTACATGCACAATGAATTCAATGGGCCAACTCCCTCACTGCAACAGATGTAGACCACAAATTTGATTTTACATTACATACACAAGCATTCTTGCCAGTGGTGGCTGTTGAACTTTGAAAGTGGTGGGGCGTAAATGCCTGCCTCAAGTTTAACAGAGTGGGGAAAGCAAGCAAACCTAAGTTCCCCTTGAAGGGTTAGGTAAAAGAGTGTTCTACCCCCCCCAGCCCCACATACAAAAACCTACCAAATGCTGAAATATGGGTCCAAATGGCACATTTATAGTACATTTCCTACATATCGGTTTAAAATGAAAAGATTCTAAGAGACACTAAGGAAATATTACAATACTTTCATGGTGTAGCAGCAAACCCCTACACTTCTTAAGCCTTTTTGTGATTCACAATCCCCAAGAAAACATTCCGAAAATGGTGGCAAGGCAGTGTGTTTTCAGCACAGTTTCTCTATGTACTAGATTTCTGAAGATCATCCAGGTGCCACTACCATCTTTGATCTTCACTTGCCTTGTATTGCTGCAAATCTGATGAAATGAAAACTTCTCTGTACTATTAAGTAGAGGTGGGTAAGTCAACAAACAAAAGATTGAACCAAGGCAGAGCTGAACTAATGATCTGGCTTGTCTCTAAGAGCCTGTTCACAGCCATGAAACTGTTTGGCATGTAAATCATGCAAGAAACATCATATAAGAATATGATAAAGTCTCTTCAAAGTAAAAGCAAGTGTATTTCTTTAACAAAGGGGAAGCGTTTCACCGTAATATTTTAGGATATATTAGTACATTGAGGGGCATTTATTAGAGGTGTTAATTTTAAAAAAAATATATATATATATATGCATGCCCCTTCCTGCCCACCTACAACAATGCCAGTAGTGAACCAAGAGGCAAGTCAGTGGTCCCGCGCAGCCTAAATGTGGCATACGTTATTATATATTGAGCAACAATGTGTAATAAAGACGAGGGGTTTTTGCACAGCACACAACCAGAAATCATGTATTTGAAGACGCTCTAGTACATCACAATGAAAAAAAAGGAGACATGGCGAAATAAAGTAATTGCCTGAGATAGCACTATTTGGTAAAGCGGAGAAGCCGGGATTGACAAGTATTTTGGGTTTTACTATGTGCAATTCAGCCACTTGATGATCAACTCCTTCTCCCACCTATTTTACATTAATGGTTAATGATCTGTCAATTTGGGGATGGGTGAGACTGTTGTTTGGAAGCAGAAGCCAGACACTGTTTTCAATCTCTGTCCCTAGAGTTAATCTTTCGTCACTCATGCATTTATGGCAGTCGTAAGGGTTAACTTTCGGAGTGGAACGTTTCAGTCAAAGTTCTTTTTTTTAAAAAAAAAGACTTCCTTTGAAATAGCAAAATAACTCTTTACCTGCACATTTGCCTCCCAAAGCAGCCTTGAAACGTGCAAAATCTACAAGTGCAAACCTTTTCTTGACCAGCTTCAAGGACGATATCAGGAAGGGGAGTTGAGAGTTTTCGTTTATTAATGGAAATGTGTCACATCATCAGAATGCCGCTGAGCTGTTGGGCCAGCACCCATGAAGCTAATATTATGCTGGGCTGCTTCCCTTTCCTACTTCCCCATGGAGCTGAACACGTCTCCCTGGGTGATTTAGGGATGGTAAAGAGAGCACCCTGACATGCACAGATAAGGTTGGTGTAAGCTGCAGGTTTAAGCAAAGAGCATAACTGTAACAGAGTGGACACGCAGGATACTCCTGTCCATGATCAAGAGACGGTACAGGACAATATTCTACCCTCAATACCCCTCAATACCCCTTCACAGCACCTCGATACCAGAACCGGCACACAGGAGAACGAAGAGATACACTGGCCCTTTAATTCGGAGACAGCAGACGAATGGGTGGGTCTGTACAATGAGGCGGAGACGTCTTATACGGAGGAACGCCAGGACCAGGTGTGCTTGTTCACCCGGAGAGAGGAGGAGTTGCAGAGCGAAGTAATCGAGAAGCGGAGAAGTGCGGAGACGGAGAGAACGGAGGAGTTAGACTGCGGCGAAGTATCGGCTCCAGGAACTGAAGATAAGCCAGGAGGCCAACGGCTTCACGAGTCGCCCAGCCACACATCCAAGGGAGGTGTGTGGCTAACTCAGGTACGCGATACTCTCCGGAACTGGGTGGGACGTAAGGGCGGTTCACCAGTTTAAACCGGACTCCTTTTTGTCCCGGTGCACCCTTCCCCGAGCACTATCCTTCACTTGTAGAATCTCGTAGTCAAGAGTGCTGCACGGGTTACTGTGTCCTCACTCCTTTTTCCCTTCACTTGTGTATATATAAGAACACCCTTCTCACAAGACATTATCTTTGTCTGCTTAATCCGAGAGACAAAACGGACACGGACGAAGAAAGACCGCGACGGAGTCCAGAAGGATTTCGCCGACTCGACCCCTCCAAACACCTCCATCCGAGGCCGAGTAAAAGTCGATCTCCACGTCGAACTACTTATTTGAGGAAAACGTGTACTGATCATCTATACAATATAATAAAACCCGTTAAAACCAAGACCCGCTCACTGCCGATTTCTCTTGACCCCGTCACAGTAACACTCTTAAGAAAAGACAATAATGTTATGCTTTTTACTTAAGGAGCAGCAGGATGTGTTTTTTTCAAACAAAACAAATCAGCCAGCGCTCCTTAAGCAAAAAGCATAACATTACTGTATTTTCTTAAGAGTGTTACGCTCTTTGTTTAAATGTGCAGCTTTAAGCACTCTCAGCTGCTCTCTTCATTAAAGGAGGGGAGGGGCGTAGCCCTTTTACCCATTATTAACGAACCGCCACTGATTCTTGCAGTACATAAAAGTATATCCTCTCACAAATGAAATGATGGCTCTAAATCAATACGATTACATCATTTACACTGATGGATCTGCTCAGGCTGCCATAGGGACAAGACCCCAATATACTGTGGCATGTGCAATCATATGGGGGCACAGGCATGATGGAAAGTTCTGTCCTAAAAAAACACATGATCAGTCCCTAGGGGACTGTACAGTGCAGCTGGAAGAACTTAAATCCCTGATACTGGCACTACAATATACGGATCATTGATTCCCCACACTTATAGTATGTGATTCGTATTACTGTGTCTAGTCGTATAATGAATACCTTCAACCTTTGGAATCTCAAAATACATTCTGGCCCCAATAGTGAACAATCGAGCACAAGCTGCTTTGGGAACGGGTGGCAAAGCTGAAAGAATGCTTGCCACAGGATCATGTTATCCACACAGTGAGTCATCAACGGTTGGCGTTCACATTGCAGAGAATTCAGTGACTGAGGAAATCACTCAGGCAATAGTTTGCACTGCTGCCATTGCTGCAATCACTTGTTCTAGTATGAGATTGGACAGACATCATGGTAGCTGTCCATGCTGCTCCCAGTGACGCACACACCTGCTGAAAGACTTTCCACTCAAGTACTCCTGAAAGTTAGATGCACAAAACATTCCGTATGCTCAGATTATAGGAGTAGGGGATAGAGTAATACCAAATACTGATTACAAATTGGGATTAATACGATCTGCACCCAAGGGTCTGGTGTCAACACACATAGGGTTACTGCTACAGTCTCGCTACTGAAGCAGCACTATTGGTGGCCAGGTCAAACTAAACAGACCTCAACTGTGGTATCTGCCAGCAGATGAAAGGCTCAACGATGGCACGTCCACCTCAGACACTTCTATTGATCTCAGGCAAGCCTCTAGCAGTTGTTTATTTGGATCACTGAAGCCTTTTGCACTCAGACGGGGCTTACAAGTACATCTTGGTGGCAGTGGATTCATGCTCCAGATTTCTGGGGTTTTGACCTCATTGCTTGGCTGATGCTCTAACTGTTAGAAAGAATTTACAACTCTTCATCGGAACATACGCAATTGGCACACTACATTCCAACCAGGGTACGGCATTTAGTTCTTGGGCTTACAAAGAAGCCATGGGAAGTTTGGGTGTGGCCCTGCGGCACTCCTCCCCCTATCGAATTTGTGAGTCTTCATCTGAATACGCAATTGGCACACTAAATTCTAACCAGAGTCTGGCATTTAACTCTTGGGCTTACAAAGAAGCCATGGGAAGTTTGGGTGTGGCTCTGCGGTACTCCTCCCCCTATCATCCAGAGGGAAAATCGATAGTTTAGACGAAAAATGACTTAAAGTAGTCCTTAACAGAAAGGGTATTAGGCTTGTGTCGCAGTTGGGTCAATCACCTATAAAGGGAACTCAATAATATGCCAAGAAACTCCCTGGGCGGTTGTACTCCATATAAAATCCTGTTTGGCGTCAGAGTGTGGGTACCATACCTCGTTAATGTCAGCATAGTGGCGGTGGAAACACCATTTGACATCCATGAACATTTGGCCTTTTACAAGAACTCAATGAATTCGGGGGTGCACAAAGCAACATCCAAGTGAAAAGCACGCCACTGGGGAGGTAAAGGTTGGACAGGCAACATCCGGCTGGTGCCCGTGGATCGGTGCTCTGGTTAGAGAAAAAATTGTAGACAAAAAACAATCTGAGACCCCAGATACAGAGCTCCTGTGCCTGTCCTGGCTGTCAACGTTTCCAGAACGGTACTTCTTCCCCATCGTGCCGGCCGCCGAGACAAAAGGTTTGTCTCAATTGATCTGATCAAACCACACTATGTGGCTGATTCTCAACAGTAGGTTGCGTGAGCTCCTGGGTAGCTGCCACACTCCTCCCGCTACCGTTAAGGAAGTTCAGATGGAAACTTTAATAACTACAGAAAGTTCCCCTCTCCAACGAGAACCAGCAAACAACAATGAAGTATTACTTCTTCCTGTTGAAACAACTGCAACTGACAATCAATGAGTACAGAAACACAAAGCTCAATTCGGAAAATTGACGGTCTATTTGAAATTCTCTTGCAGTCCTACAAACCTGCTAAGCTGTCAAACATAGAGCGGACAGCATCTGGATACTTAGGGGCACATTATGATGGCAGACGGACCTGAGTCCGTCCGCCACCATAGAGTAGGAGGGAACCTCCGCATGGCCTGCGGAGGTCCCTCCAGTGCAATTAGGATGTGACCGCCACCCAGGCGGTCACATCCTCTATTTTTAACATTGCGGCGGGTGCGGCAATGTTAAAAATGCACGCATTGCATTTGTATGTAGAAAGTGGCAGGCACCGCACGGTGCCTGCCGCTTTCTGCATACAAATGCAGGGGGGTACCATAGGTACCCCCCATGTGCACCCCCACCCCCCCTTCACCTAGGGGGCCCGCAACGGGCCCCCGCAGTGAAGTTACACATGCTTTTCCACGGCGGAAAAGCCGCCGCGGAAAAGCATGTTTCAGAGCCCATCCTAATCTGGCTGACGGTGTCTGAGAGACACCGTCACCATATCAGTGCTTTTCCGCCGCGGTTGTGAGCCAACCGCGGCGGAAAAGCTGCGGACGGAAACCGGGACCCACCAGCCATCCTAATGTGGCGGTGGGTCTTTGGTGGGTCCTCAGAGGATTTTCCGCATCCTCCATCCTAATGAGGCCCTTAGTGCATTATGACAACTCATCATCGGATTCAACTAAACCTGAGATAACACTGCCTCTCCCTTTCTAGCTACAAGTGCATGTTCTCTATCTTTGGCTGAAAAAGACATAATTTATAACTCCCTGGTTACACCTCGGGATTACTATTTCTGGTCTGGTGACTGTCTTTTTCCTACTTTTGAATGGACACTAACCTCCAGAACGCTCAGCAGTACAACTTGTGAACTTGGTTCTGAAACCACATGCATCGTTGCACCGTCAATCAATCAGTCAATCAATCAGGGAATTGTAAGCGTGCTACTCACCCGTGAGGGTCTCAAGGCGCTGGGGGAGGGGAGGTACGCAGCTCCATTCAGCCAAATAGCCAGCTCTTGAGAGTCTTCCTGAAGGTGTTCAGGGAGGGGGTCCATCTGATGTCTGCTGGTAGCTTGTTCCAGGTCTTGGCTGCAATGTGAAAGAATGATCTTCCGCCTGCTCTGTGAATGCTAGGGGTTTCAGCCAGTGCGAGGTTGGCCGATCGGAGGTTTCTTTTGAGTAAGTGGAGCTTTATTCTGTCGTTGAGGTATTTGGGTCTGATATTGTGTAGGCATTTATAGGCGTGGGTGAGGATTTTGAAGGTGATTCTTTTCTCCACGGGGAGCCAGTGGAGTTTCTGCAGGTGTTGGCTGATGTGTTCGTGCCGGGGGATGCCGAGGACGAGTCTGACCGCGGTGTTCTGTATTGTCTGGAGTTTGCAGAGTAGGGATGTGTTGATGCGGGCGTAGAGAGCGTTTCTGTAGTCCAATCTACAGGTGATGAGTGAGTGGGTGACTGTCTTTCTTGACTCCGGGGATCCACTTGAAGGTCTTTCGGAGGATGCAGAGGGTGTTGAAACAGCTGGTAGTGGCGGCCTTGAGCTGTCGGTTCATAGTGAGTGATGAGTCTAGTACGATGCCGAGGTTTTAGGCGTGGTCTGAGGAGGTAGGTGGGTTTCCCACTGCGGTGGGCCACCAGGTGTTGTCCCATGCTGAAGGGGTAGTTCCCAGGACGAGGACTTCTGTCTTCTCGGCGCTGAGTTTTAGGCAGCTGTTGGTCATCCAGACTGCGACGTCCTGCATTCCCTTCTGGAAGTTGAGTTTTGTGCAGTAGGGTTTCTGGTGAGGGAGAGGAGCGTCGTCGGCGTAGGATACAATGTTGAGGTTGTGTTGTCGGACGATGGCTGAGAAGGGGGCCATGTAGATTTTGAAGAGGGTCAGGCACTGTGATGATCCCTGAGGAACTCCGCAGGTGATTTCCGTGGGGGCAGAGAGGAAGGGTGGTAGTCTAATCCTTTGGCTTCTTCCGGTGAGGAACAATGGGATCCAGTCCAGGGCAGTTCCTTGTATGCCGGCTTGGTGTAGTCTGGTGACTAGTGTGTGGTGGGAGACGGTGTCGAAGACTGCAGATAGGTCGCGGAGGATGAATGCTGTTGCGTGGCCTTGGTCCAGGAGGGTGCAGATGTCCTGTGTAGCGGTGAGTAGAGCGGTCGTGGTGCTGTGGTTGCTTCAGAATCCGGATTGGGACGGGTCGAGGATGGCGTTCTCTTCGATGAATCGTGTCAGTTCCTGGCTGACTGCTTTCTCTGCCACTTTGGCTGCGAAGGAGAGAGGCGAGATGGGTCTGTAGTACTTAAGGTAGGTGGGGTCGTCCGTGGGTTTCTTGAGCAGCTTCTGCACGCTTCCATTCGTCAGGTAAAGTACCTGTTGCGAAGGTGGTGTTGATGGTTTGTTGTAGTTAAGGTGCGATGGTGTCCGCGGCTTTGTGGTAGATGTGCGGGGGACAGGGGTCGGTGGGTGGCTCAGAATGGATACCTTTCATAGTCGTGGCGGTGTCCTCGGTTGTGATTCGTGTCCAGTTGGAGTTGAAGATGGTGGGCTGGCTGGAGTGTCAGGTGGGCGGGGGGCAGGCTGTGGCTTCTTGTGGGTGGTCGACTAAGTTATGGTAGAGTGTTCTGATCTTGTGGTGGAAGTGGGTTTCAAGCTTTTCGCAGAGGTCTTGGGACAGGGTGATGCCTGTGGCTTCGCTGCGTGGGTTGGTGAATTCCTGAATGATACTGAAGAGTTCCTTGGAGTTGGTGGAGTTTTTAAAAAAAATTATTTTTATTGAATTTTGAGGTAACATACATTTGCCGCCGGAAACAAGGGCGAGAACATGGTGCAAAGGAGATTTCAACAATACATTAGCAACGACTTCCGTAATGATCAGAGAATGCGGCAAGGTTGACACATTAATTGTACATATATACCACAGTGAGTACGCTTACACAATAACATAGACTTCCCCATGAGAATTTAATTGTGTACATCCTCGTTTTCGGCTGTCTGGAGAGTGAGGAAATGAGCAGGTGGACCCCAAATGTCTTTTGGTCTAGACGCTACAGGCAATTCTTATTCGTACGTTGCCAGAGTTTCTTTGCAATATACCATATCTTTCATCCACCCTTCCAGTTTGGGCGCCAAGAGCACTGTCCCAAGTAAACAGTGTGCGGCGTTTGGCAAGCAGGAGGGCGACTCTAACAAACCTGCCCACAGTACCTTTCAGGTGTGGGATGTAATGTAGTAAACATGTGAGAGGTGTGTAGGGAAGCAGAGTGCCCATTATGGAGTGGAGCCGATCAAGCACCCCTTCCCAGAATGTGAAGACCGGGTCACAGCGCCAGGCCAAGTGTAGGAAATCCGCTTAAGATTGTTTACAACGTTTGCATTGATCTATTCCCCTTAAACCCATTCTGTGCAATTTGGAAGGAGTATAATAGATCTGGTGGAGGAACTTGAAATGGATGATGCGTAAATGCCCATTGGGTGTGAGGCGGCCCATCAGCCGACATATCCACTCCCATTCAACTTCGGTGATATGTGGGTCTAGCACCTCATTCCACCTAGCAAGGCTTTTGTCAGGCCCTCGCACTTTCTCCTCCTGCACTGCCCTATATAATCTGGTGACTAATTTCTTCTTGGTGGGAAGTACCAGGCGTAGCTGCAAAGACGTGAGTGTCAGGGGCTCAGCAGGGAAATCAGGGTAGTGATCCCGTATTGCCCGTTTAAGGCGAAAACAGGTGTATTGAAACAGTGGGGTGAGGTTTTGTATATATTCAAAATCGCTGCTTTCTAGGGTAGAGGTCGCACATTTGAGTAATACCAGCTTCTTTCAGTGATTTTATAGGGCCAGCCTCCTGCGTGACAGACAATGCAGCGTGATGAGCCAGGGAAGAGCTGGTGCATATATCGGTAATTTGTGTGCTCACCTACCAATCGCATGCCAGGCTGCTCTGGTCGTATCCAACGTATTGATTTCTGCCTTAGGCGTATGTCTATTCACATGTCTCAGCATACTACCAAGTGGGGTTGGGTGGGCATCTCCATCTTCCACTGCTACATGTGGTGTAAAGGCATGTGTCCTGTTCCAAAAGTATGCATATAGGGCCTGAGCACATAAAAAAATACACGTAAAAATCTGGTGCAGTAAATCCCCCTTTGTCATAAGGTAGTGTGAGCGTGTACTAGCCAATCCTGGGCGGCCCTGTGCCCCATATTAACCTTAGGAGTTGAGTGCTTACTGTTTTAAAAAAATGCGGAGTCAGTTTTACCGGTATGTTGCTAAAAGGAGTTGGTAGAGTTGGCAAGGATTTTGTTGTGGATGAAGTTCCTTTTGGTTGTTCTGATTTGGTTGTGGTAGTCCGTTATGGCGTCCTTGTAGGTGTAATAGTTATCGGTTGTCTTGGTGTTCCGCCATTTCTTCTCCTGGCATCTGCAGGTGCGTCTTGCTTCTTGGAGATTGGTGGTGAACCAGGTGGCTTTCCTGGGGCGCTGTTTGTCGGGGTTGCGTAGTGGGGCAGTTGGAGATCCAGGTGTGGAGTCCTCTGGCTGCAGTGTTTGGGTCGGATATTCAGGTGGGGTTGTCTCGGGTGAGGGTGGAGTATAGTTACTCGTCTGTAACCTTGCTCCAGTTCCTTCGTGGTGGTCAGCGGGGTGGATTCGGTGCCTTGGGTTTGTGGACAGTGAAGAGAATTAAGGAACCTGTCCCTGATGAACATTACAGTAGTTTCAGTGTGGGACACGGCATCGTATGATGTGTATGTCCTACTGAAATTTACAAATACCATATTTGTTTAAAATTTCCTTCAATGACATCATCACCTCTAGTACTTTCTCTGATGATTGGGTCATTGAAACTGTGTACAATTTGCTCACAGATCTAGAGGAATCAGCTGTATTTTCTTCTGATGCATTGTATGATGGTACATCTAATTTCAGTGACCTGTTTTGCTATCAACATTATGGTCACCACTTCTTCCACAAAGCTTGTGTCCCACGTGCTCTCTATAATTACACTCAATGGGAACACTGCTGAAGGAGTTCAAAAACATTTGCACAAAAGTTTACTGGTCTGGTTTTTACACATCAGACCCAGCCTCTTACTACTCTAGGCTAGCACGTACACCTGCAGAGAAAAATATGCTTATGAACACCAAGCTGATATACTCTGCTTCTTTTATTTCCCAACTGTCTATACAGGGTTTCGACTTTTGGAAAGACACCATAGACACAAAATCTGTCTGGGGGACAAAAGACTGGCAGGTCAGGGAACTAAGGCCATGTTCAGAACATGCCTCATACCACATCAAATAATTTTCCTGAATAAAACAGTGCAACATAAGTCCTGTTTTGGAAAAGCCAAGATGAAGGTTTTGAACACGCCACATATTCCCACGTTCTCATGTTTTGAGAACTGACTATTTCACACAATACTGTGAGGATATACTAGATACCATGACACACAATAGTTCTTACAATTCATCAGACCCCAATTGGAAGGGATGATTGGTTTTGCCTGTGGACACTATTGGGTGTCTGTCTAGATTCCTGGGCAACACCAAAGGGTTTACAATCAGTAGGCCTAATTAGCGATATGTACAATCAGAACACTCTGGGGTGGTGACATCATATAGAATTGGGAAGTTGTGCCTTGATTGACTAAAAATCTCAACACTCTCTCAGGTGAAGAAACACTTGTCCCTTCTTTTTGATGACCTGGACCTCAGGGAGTTCTTGGGTGCCCAGAACCCACGTCAAAAGCGCTTCTTGTATGCAAAATTCAATGAGCTGTGGAAGGTTTCTCAACAAGAAGCTGCTAAGAGACTGTGCAAGATTGATAGGGATAATTTAGAATAGGCTTTGGCTGTGGTTGACAAGGGCATGACCCCATTAACATCCAGAATATGTTCTCTGGGCAACATACTATCTTCTGCAATTGTCATAATACAGCATGAAATGTCTATTTTACAGCATGGACAACTACGGTCCGATGTATTATTAAGCTGGATGCTTCAAACATTGTTCTGGCCACATGCTGTGGCGTTATATCAACAGCACAGGTCTGTTTTCTGCATGCAATCTAACTGAAAGAGGAATATTAATGGCACGAAGAGATGCAAAATATACCATGTTGCACATTGAAAAGTTAGACAAACTACCTTTTACCGTGGCTGAGACACCATCCATAGAATGGATAATCCATGGTTACGTCACCCTACCGATCACGACTTTCCAATTTCAATATTATTTGCAGTCCTACCAGGTAGACAGACGTGAAGTGCTTGGGGGAGGTTATGTGCATGAATACTGCGAATTACCTTTCAGTTTTAGATGCAGGAATAGGGACACAGAAGCTTTTCTTAGCGGGTCTTTAGTATGCAAGGAAATTTCACTTCATGGGGCATGCAGTGCTTCAGTTGCAAATGTGTTCTGTTATCTGAAGGGTTTTCTGGCGGCCGTGATTTATCCGGTTTTCAAGATACTCTCTAATGGGAGCTATTTGATGGTGAATGATCCAGGTTTCTGTGGAATGGACCCAGGCATTGCTTATGTGATAGCAGTTAATTCCATAGTAACTTGGTCCACACAAGTACTGTTTCCACCTGCATGCACAGTTAGGGAGCCGGCGCTATGGCCTTCGATAAGTGTTTTCAACATAGGCTTTGATTCTCTGAGCAAACTGAAAGCTGCTCGGAGAACATCCGCCAGAGAGACGTTTGAGCTCCCGATTGCAAGGTCCTCGTCTGAGATACAGACGCTACTACAATCTAATTCCCCACTGCATTTTGAGGAGCTGGTCCATCGTGCCTTTAATATGTCCAGTACGAAAGAAATGTATTGACTCTAGACTGGTTAACACCTTTCAGACGATTTTCATAGTTATACCATCTTTCATACACTCAGTGTTGGGAAGTGTTTTTGGAGGTCTCCTGCTTGTCCTGCTGCTTGTGGCGAGAATCCTGATTTAAATTTTTCTGGTCCGCAATGGATTTCCCAGTTCCACCCCGAATGGAGACAGCACTTCCTGTGTTATGATGCTGTGAGCGTATGATACACTGCTTTGGCACACCTCAGCTTTGAGAACTCGATGAACATTGGTTCTTGTCCTACAGAGCTGTTTGGCTTCATTGTATACAACCTGTATTCCGCTGCCTTCTTTGCAGCCATGAATGCGTAGTGAATCTATGCCTCGGATCACAAGTGATTGCTCTATTGGATATTGAAGTACTGATGGACTCCTTAAAGTCCCATGGGTATACAGGCGGCTGCTGTGGGAACTCGATGAAATCACCTTTGTTCCATAAACATGCTTCGAAGTACGCCTCTGGGAACGTCATCTGTGGTTGCCTGCGACAGCAATGTTGCGACTACTACTCGCAACTCATAAACAATTGACTTTACCGTGTGGTGCGAACGATTTGTCCTGTTTTTAAACAAAATGATTGAATACAATATTTTTTTGCTTTTCTAGGCACCATGGCTTTCTGAGTGCTTGGAATTTTAAACAGTATGACGACTTTTAATGGCTAATATACATTTTTTTAAACGAAGCTTGCTTTTAGATTCTTTTAAACAGTGGTTTTAGACCATTTTTAGTTTTCATTTCATTATGTCATGCTGCCTTTTTGATTTAGCTTTTGTATATTGACCCTTAGTATGAGGCGTGAGTGTTATGTGCCCGGTTAGGTCCAAGTAATGGAGCAGCACATTTTTCTTACATTGTCCTAATTTGCATAATAACATTTCTGCTGTGACCTTTTGCACATATTCGCGTACGTGGCAATGTTGGATTCGTTTCTCTGAAACTACTTCTGTTTCGCATAACATTATCACGATGTCTCAAACACCATGTACAAGGCCTTTTTACGAACAATGTACAAATGTCGTTCTATCTTCATCCACGGGGTAATAGGGCTATCTACATATCCCTAACATTGCAAATCTATAAGTACATCACAAGGATGCATTCTTTTATAAATAATGAGCTACCCAAAAGATTCAAACAGGAGGCACTTCAGCTGACACCGAGGGTTCCTGCATGCTGAGACTTCACCATGCAGCAATTTGACTTCTCCTTGAGGGGGCGGGGGGGGCTCCAGTTCATGACCTAGACTGGCTCCTACATTCTCTCTGGTAAGGTAATCGTCCCTTGGGGGGATTCTTGGACATACACCTGCACACACTCTAGGTACACGCAGATTAGGGTTCGTATTATAGGAGTACGTCTGGCTACTGCCTTGTATCATATGCCTTCATATATACACTGTTTTAGCACCACGGTAGAACTGTATCAGCTATTTACTCTTTTGGTGCTTGTGTTCACTTTCAACTTCTTCTGTCTACTGATTATCGCAGCACATGTATTTCATACAAGAATTTCTCTGAGAACAAGTCACACGAGTGACTGAGTGAAAGGTTCTGATTAGTTTCCACGCTTCCCAAGGGGTTAGGGTTATCATGTTCAGTAGTTGCTAGAAACCATTTGCTCCCTGGTAGGGTTAAGGAGGGCTTACAGTGGCAGTGTGAGCTAGCTGGTCTCTAGGCCAACATATCCCGCAGGGGTGCCCATAATAAGTCTAGACACCTCGCCCAAAATGTATGCTGTCCAACAAACCTGCAGGTCCTACAGATTAGTGGGATCTACATGACAGTGGGATACTTAATTGGTTCCCTCCCCAGTTCAACTCTGTCCTAGAAAACGTTTTTCGTTGTCACTGAAGATGCTGCCTGAACAATTATGCTGATTTTTGACCAACTTCAAGAAGATGTTTAAGAGACCAGTTAATGAAGCTTTCACTAAGGTTTTCTTGTGTGAAATATTTCAAGGAAACTCTGATGTACTATTCTATTGTACTCAGTTGTGTAAGCTTACTGCGTAAACCACTTGGCTGTAACACATTCAAATAACTTTATTCTGAAGATGTTTAAAGGAGGAGTTAAGGGATGATGTGGCAAGAGTTACCCAAGCCTCCACATTTGCTGAACCCCTGGGTCAAATCCTCATGATAGAACTGAGATTTACGGAGAAAAGATGGGGAAGTTCCTTGAGTCTAAAAATAGGGTAAGTCAAGTTAACTTTACCTGAAGAACCAGTGCTGGTCTGATCCGCTAAAGTCCTATTATCCGACTCTAAAAGGAGTGGACATGTAAGGGAGGATTTTGCCTCTATTGTCAAAGTCTTCTGGTAGGAGACTGCCGTGTTTGACCTTCCAGAATTCAGGGAAACACCAGATCATGTACTTTATAAAGGTGGAGATTCTACTCTTCCTAAAGTTTTCAGTTCTTCCAATGGGTCTAGTTCTTTAATTTAATTCTACATAGCCATCACTGTCAGTCATCTCTGTTTCATCTGCATGTATATGGAATTCAATTGTGCATAGAGACTCCAAATTTCCAGTTAGGAAGAAGTCTTCTCCTTATACTAAACAAACTATTGTTGGTTCAGCATTGGGTCTCGTCAACTCCATCATTGGTTCTCTCCCGATTTTCTTAGGTAATCCTAAACAGATGGTTGCCTTCGATTTGATCATATATCCAAATCATTCCAATGTGCTTGGGATACTTTGACTGGAACAGCACACTCCCTACATCAATTGGGAAACCAGGTTTGTGTCTCTTCCCTCCCAGTTCTGTGGAGGCACCTGTTAATCTGGCAAGAGCTATTGGGCTCCCGTTGTACAAGAAATTTCTGAAGACCAGTCTCAGTCTGCTGTTGCCCAGAACTTGTCCCTCCCCCTTGGCTTATTGAGAATTCCTGGGCGTTTTTCAAAAGCATTCCGCTGTGATACTCTTTCCTAATAGAGAGTTGAACTGTGGCATACAGACCATGTCTGGGAGCCAGTATTCCTTATGGAAGGTTATATTCTCTTTCCCAGCATGAGAAGAAGATTCTGAGGGATATTTGAATGAAAATCTTCAATATGGTTTCTCGATCTACTTCTCCCAATGGAGTCCCTCTGTTCTTTATCCTAAAAATTCCAAGGAGCTAAGACCATGTATGAACTATGTTGGATAGAATAAGGTCACTATATAGAACCGCTACCTGCTTCCAAGCATCAAGCATCAAAGACATTCTTGACTCCGTTTACGGTGCTAACTACTTCACTAAATTGGATCTCTTTGGAATTCTCCAGGTCACGAAGGGTGATGAGTGGAAGTTAGCCTTATGGACACTATTTAGACATTGAGTACATGGTCATGCAATTTGTTTTTATGAAGGCTCCAGTGATCTTTGAGAAATTTAGCAGCAGTATATTCTTTGATGTTCTGAACCAGTTTCTTTTGGTGTACCGTGTTGATATTCTGATCTTTTCTAATTTCCTTTGTGAGCATTGAATCCATATTGATTCTGTTTAACATCTCAGGGAACTGTTTGATCTTCTGGTGAAAAGTTGCTGCCAGCAAAGATTATTCTCTTAGAATGGAGTATGATTTTAACACCAGCTGCCCGTGACGATGCCTAGACAGGCTTTCCTTATCTGCAATCCAGCTTTGCGGATTCCCCAGAAGTATTAGAGGTCCACAAGTCACCCAATTCGAGCATCCTAATGCTATTTTCAAGATATTTCTTGAAATCGCCATTTCCCCGTTGTGAATTGATTTTCAGTCCAGACTAAATTAGCCAGGGTGTTTTCAGCTGCTGCTTGCAGATTCTGACAGAGCTTTACAAACGCCGCCGGCCTAGCAAGTGTCTGTTTTGTCAGTAGGAATTCTAACCAGAGCTGTGCAGGAGAGGCTGACTTAGGGAGCCTGAAGGTTTTTTGTAGGCTTTTATCAACAATTTGGCTAGCAGAGGAACGTCATTACCTAGCATTATCTCCAATCCGTATGAGAGGATTGGGAGCAATTTGGCTTTCTTAACTATTCCCATGGGTTTCAGATCATGGCCTCGAATGGATCTAGTCAGGTACGACAAGCCATAATTCATGTGAAATGAAATGAAATGAAATGAAATGAAATGAAATGAAAAAGAAACTTATAAAGCGCTCTGTGGCCAAGCGGCTTCCTGGCGCTGAGGAACACATCAGTGTCTGCCGACAAGTGCGGGGGAAAATTTAGACCGGGAACGCCTGACGAAAGAAGAGAGTTTTAAGGGCTTTCCGGAAGTGAGAGAAAATAGGGATAGAACGAATAGAGATAGGAAGAGAGTTCCAGATCTGCGGGGCACGCACGGAGAACCGGGTACCCCCTGTGCGGGACTTACAGAAACGGGGGACGTGAAGGAGAGAAAGGGAGGAAGAACGGAGGGAGCGGGTGGGGGCGTGAGAGGAGATCAGGGAATTGATAAAGAAAGGAGCAGAACGAGCCTGTGCCCGAAAGGCCAGACAGGCAAGTTTGAACTGGGACCTGAACTGAACGGGGAGCCAGTGGAGGGTTTTAAGGGCAGGAGTGATATGGGAAAATTTAGGAAGGCGGAGGACAAGACGGGCCGCCTGGTTCTGGATGGCCTGGAGACGACGAGTCTCGTAGGCAGGAATGCCTACATACAGGCCATTACCATAATCCAGGCGGGATGTAATGAGGGCAGTGATAATAACTTTAAGGGCGTCAACAGAAAAAAACCGGGAAATTTTGCGAATAAGGCGGAGGGAAAGGAAGCAGGAGGATACAACAGAACTGATGTGCGCGTGCATCGAAAGATCATTACTGATCTTGATGCCCAAGGTCCGAACAGAGGGAACCGGGGAGGGTGGAGGACCAAAGGAAAGGGGCCAAAAAGCTGGGGACCAAGGGTTGGAGGGACCACCAGTGAGGACGAGCTCTGTCTTGTCAGGGTTGAGCTTCAAATGATTGAAGCTCATCCACTGAGAAATAAAGACAAGAGTAGAGCTGAGCTTGGGGAGAGAGTGAGTGGGGGAAGATAGATCAAAGACGAGCTGGAGGTCATCAGCGTAGTTATACACCGAGACCCCCAGCTCAAGAAGCGAGGAAATGAGAGGGCGGATATAAAGGTTAAAGAGAAGAGGGGAAAGAGAAGAGCCTTGGGGTACCCCACACATGACCGGGAGGGGGGGAGCAGAGAAGGCGGAGAGGTGGACTGCCTGTGAGCGTCCCTGAAGAAAGGAGGAGATCCAGGAGAGGGCGGAGCCCTGAATGCCCGCTGCGCTGACACGGTCAAGAAGAATAGCGTGATCGACCGTGTCAAACGCAGCAGACAGATCCAGAAGGACTAGAGCCTGAGGAAAATTGCCATCAGCCTTGCCCTTCAATTCATCAAGGACCGCAAGGACCACACCCTCAGTGGAGTGGCCCGGTCGAAAGCCAGCCTGGTGGGAGGCCAAGATGTTGTTCTCCTCGATGTAAGATGAGAGACAAGATGTGACGTGGCTCTCAAGAATCTTCCCTAGATAGGGGAGGAGGGAGATCGGCCTAAAATTCGATGGAAGGGAGGGATCCAGGCCAGCTTTCTTCAGAATAGGAAGCACAATGGCAGACTTAAAGAAAGAAGGGACAGAACCCAGGGCTAAGCAAGAGTTGAGGAAGGTTAGGGGGGGGGTGGGACAACTAGTATATAGGGTTCTGAGAATTCGAGCAGGGGCACAATCCGCCGGAGAGCCGGACTTGACCTTAACAAGAAGGTCAAGAAACAGCTCAAGTGAGATAGGTGTGAAATGATCGAGAACAGAGGAAGAGAGGGGGAGATGATCCGGTAGGTCGAGATGAGGCACAGTCGGGATGTTGGCCTTAATGGTGATGATTTTATTAATGAAATAGTTATTCAGCGAATGACAGAGAGATTGCGAGGGAGCGGGGGAAAGACCAGCACGGTCAGAGGTGGCAAGGCTACGGACCAAAGAAAAGATCTCACGGGATTTGTTGGCCGAGAGGGCAACGCGGTCCGTGAAATATTTAGATTTGGCCGCTAAGATGGCCGATTTATAATTGTTGAGGAGAGCCTTATAGGTCAGGCGGAGAGTGGGACAATAGTTGCGACGCCAACGACGTTCCGACCGCCTAAGCTCAAGCTTCAGGGATCTAAGGTCGTTGTAGAACCACCTATGGGCATCGTGGAGGCGGGCCGATCTGATCTTTTTAAGTGGAGCGGCCTGGTCACAGGCGGAGGAAAGCCAGATGTGAATGGCATTCGCCTGGTTTTCCACAGAGAGGTCGGTCAGAACGGGGGCCGATAGGGAAAGAGAGGAGGAAAGGTCATTGAGATCAACCTTATTCCAGCTCCGAGCCCAGATGTTCTTGGGCAAGGTGGCTTTCTCGGGCTGACCTAAGGGGATGGAAAAAGAGATCAAAAAATGATCTGACCAACCACAGGGAGCAATAGAAGAGACCAAAGGGTTACAGCGTAGAGACCAAATCTGGTCAAGGATGTGACCGTGGGTATGGGTGGGGGTCGAAACGTGGGATGAAAAATTAAGGCAAGAGAGAGTAGCAGAGAAATCTTTAGAGAGAGAGTCCTCCCGCGGATCACCCGGCCAAAAGTTAAAATCCCCCAGCAGAATTAGCGAAGAATTATTTACAGCCAGGGTGGCCAAGAGATCCTGCAGAGAGGACACAAAAGAAGGCATGTGTTGAGGGGGACGGTACAGAAGGATCACCGTGAGGGGAACCGGGAGATTAAGAGAGCGGGCCACCAGAAAATCAACACTGGGAATACAAGGATGCGAAAGGAGCTGGAATTGCAAGGAACGGCGAGCTATCATCGCCACGCCACCCCCAGTTCTTCCATCTGGGCGGTCGGCGCGGAGGGCGTAGTGAGTTGCCGGGAGGATAGCAAGAAGGTCAGGGAGTGAATGGGCAGAAAACCAAGTCTCAGTGAGGAAAAGGAAATCCGGGGGGTCAGTGTCCAGTAAATTGAAAAGAGCGGTTTGGTGTTTTACGGCGGAGCGCGTATTTAAAAGAATAGCAGAGGCAGGAGGAGGGCCAGGGGGAACACGAGCTAGGGAAGGCAGAGGAAGAATTGGGGAAGGAGAAGAGGGCAAAGCAGCACCAGAGAGTGAGGGGGCGTAGATACCGTGCAAGGAAAGGTTTAGAGCTGCAGAAGGGGAGAGGGGAATAGAGGCAGAGAGAGAAGATAGTTGAGCCGAAGAGTACGCCAGACGAGGGGCAGGGTCTGTGGCCCCTGGTCCCGGCCGGTCGCGGACGGGCGCAGACGGGCTTGCCTTAGGCGCGCCTTCGGCGCGCCCGCTGCGCCCGTCCGCTGCGCGAACGGTAGAAGCACATGATAAATAGTGCGGCAGGAGGGCGTGGTCAAGGAGTGGGCGTGGCCGGGGGAGCGTCCGCTCCAGGCGGCAGGCGATGGAATGAGCGGGCGAAGCAGCGATCAGCTCGGCTGCGAGGGCGGCAGAGTTGAGGACAGGACCCCAGAGGCAGGTAGGCAATGTGAATTTTAAAAAGCGCGGATTAGCGCTACAAAATAAAGATACAGGGATTAAAACAGAAGAGGTCTAAACGCTCCCGCGGAAGGCAGGGGAGTGCTCCAATGGGGAAAGAGCTAGCAATCAGCTCCTAAATACCGGCCCAAGGGGGCGTGGTCAAGGAGTGGGCGTGGCCGGGGGAGCGTCCGCTCCAGGCGGCAGGCGATGGAATGAGCGGGCGAAGCAGCGATCAGCTCGGCTGCGAGGGCGGCAGAGTTGAGGACAGGACCCCAGAGGCAGGTAGGCAATGTGAATTTTAAAAAGCGCGGATTAGCGCTACAAAATAAAGATACAGGGATTAAAACAGAAGAGGTCTAAACGCTCCCGCGGAAGGCAGGGGAGTGCTCCAATGGGGAAAGAGCTAGCAATCAGCTCCTAAATACCGGCCCAAGGGGGCGTGGTCAAGGAGTGGGCGTGGCCGGGGGAGCGTCAGGTAGGCAATGTGAATTTTAAAAGCGCGGATTAGCGCTACAAACTAAAGATACAGGGATTAAAACAGAAGAGGTCTAAACGCTCCCGCGGAAGGCAGGGGAGTGCTCCGATGGGGAAAGAGCTAGCAATCAGCTCCTAAATACCGGCCCAAGGGGGCGTGGTCAAGGAGTGGGCGTGGCCGGGGGAGCGTCCGCTCCAGGCGGCAGGCGATGGAATGAGCGGGCGAAGCAGCGATCAGCTCGGCTGCGAGGGCGGCAGAGTTGAGGACAGGACCCCAGAGGCAGGTAGGCAATGTGAATTTTAAAAAGCGCGGATTAGCGCTACAAAATAAAGATACAGGGATTAAAACAGAAGAGGTCTAAACGCTCCCGCGGAAGGCAGGGGAGTGCTCCAATGGGGAAAGAGCTAGCAATCAGCTCCTAAATACCGGCCCAAGGGGGCGTAGTCAAGGAGTGGGCGTGGCCGGGGGAGCGTCAGGTAGGCAATGTGAATTTTAAAAGCGCGGATTAGCGCTACAAACTAAAGATACAGGGATTAAAACAGAAGAGGTCTAAACGCTCCCGCGGAAGGCAGGGGAGTGCTGTCCTGTCCTGTGCTTTCATCCTTATCGCCTTCTTCTGGGAACCAAAGGAGGCGTTTGCGTCTATTTTCACTCCTAGGTATACGTAGAGTTTAACCTCGTCAATTCTGTACAGTATCTGAGGTGGTTTTGTATTGCCACTGAAAACAACTAGGCGAAATACTTCCCTTTGGCAGAATTCTTATATGATAACCTTATTCATTCTGCTGCCTTTTACTGCCTGCAAGGTTCCATCATAGTTCCTTTCCAGATTTCCCTTTGTCAACTAACCCTCGTGCCTGCTGTCGCTTACTTTTCAGGAGTTTCTTTACATCCTTGAAGGCTTCAGGAGGGGGTTGTACTGTGGTGTCTCAGCCTTCTGGGTGTCCACAGTGCCGCGCATGTTTCTGCAGATCTCGGGTGTCATAAAATGCATCAATAAGCCCCTCAACTGAAAGCTGTGATTCTCACTCACCTGGGGCTGGCTACTCTTGTGCTTCTGGTCTCCTTGGTGTTTCTCCTCATCCCTCCAGCTCTGGAATGGCATTGCCTGTTTGAGAGTTTGCAGCTACCTTTTAAAGCTACTCCACTGTTAATCCATTTCAGGTTTTTGTTCTCTTTTCCATCATGGTGGTCTCTTCCTTTATTTCTTCAAGGTTTTCACAATCCATTATGTTTCCTATCATGTGATGCTTTCCGTCATTTCCTTTTCATGTTGTTTTGCTATATAAGGGGTTCAGTCTGGATAGAGATTGAGTCGCAACAAAGTTATGTTCCTTCAGTTGTTGCTCCAGAAGATTTCTCCTGTTGGGTTCCTGATTAGTTCCTGGCTGTCTTCTATCCTTTGAAGTTTCCATCCAGCTAGAAGGTTTTTTACTCCTTTGGCTTTTCCTCCTGTGGAGACAATTGCCTACCATATGCCAATGTGTAGTGACATTGTGGCTTTAGGAAAAGAGGACCCTTACAGACAGTGGAAGACCTGGATCTGGATTATGGATTATGGGTGAACATCCTGACTAGAACAATGATCCCACATCTCCAGTAAGAAACATGCACAGCATAAAAATTACTCCTGCTAACGGTGTTGATTACTTTTTACATGTACTAATCTCGAATCCTATCCCCCAGTGTATTTAAATGTCAATGCAGTGTACTTGAGAATTACATCGTTGTTAATCGCAACTTTTGAGCTTTTCAAGGCACATTAGAATGGCATGCTTCAAAAGGAATGTCAGGTAATACTGGTTGTTCAACAGGCTACAGCGAAGCTTACTCAGCCACCTGCAAATATGGACCTTAACGTGCCAATGTTAGCTCTAGTCACATCAACTTGGGGGTAACCTTTTTTTAAATGAAGGATTTTCCACCAAAAATAGGCTTCAGACTTGTCCACGATCCACTGGGAGTCCAGAGAGCAATTACCCTCATCATATTTATGTGATAGATTCATTTTAGCTTTTTATGCCAACCTAGCTAGCAAACCAGCATATTAGAAATGTAATCACTAGTGTTTTGATCATAATAGTAGAGGAGACCCTGATGTAGTAAAAATCTCTAAATATTTAATGTATTAGTACCTTATTAGTACTTCCTATTTGTAACTTACATTTTCACAAAGATCATTATTTTGAATTGTTGCTGAGTTAACTTCTGCTCAATATACCGACAGCATCAGGCATGGCTGTCAGTCCAAGGACCATTGTAATCCAATGAAAAGTCATTGCATAAAAGTGCATTGTCTGCATAATGTGAAGCAGGGTTGTGTTCTTGACCCTACTTTAGCAAGCAACCTGCTGTCTTGCAAGCACCTTCAACAAAGGCAAAGTGAGAACCCATCTCCATTCAACCTCAAAGTATTTCTATTTATATTAATGAATGTACTTTCAAAATCCACATGTGTAACATATGGGTTTGGTTCCTGATGCACGTTTTGCCAAATGGATTTTAATTTGGCCTTTGTCGGTAAAATACCTTGTCCGCTCCGGGAACATGACCATTGCTCATTGGATTGAGCCCATCTGTTGAGAAAAAAACAATTGATGGCCCTGTTAGATTGATTAAAGAATTGCAATATTACAGCGTACCAAGAGTAAATGGAGGCTGTCAGAGGCCAAATCAACCTCTGATTTAGTGTGTATTATTCAATGCAACCATGGCCAGCGCTCTAACTCTTTCTTGCTTAAACTTGGAGTACACTTGTTATCTTTCGCATATTCACGATTGTTGTTGTTATATTCCAGGGATCCTCAAATCTTTCTAATTTCGGCATATGGGAAAGGGGGAGTGTTGGAGAGCTCTTTGCAGAGGATGTCAATTTAGATTTTTGATTAGAGGCATGCTTCAGTAGTGTATTTAGCTTCTTCAGCAAATACTCTTTTGGAACCAGTAGAAGTTCAGTCTGCTTTGCATAATCATTTAGCATATTTTGTGATCCACTCACCAATATTGTAATTGTTAAGTGGGACACAGGTCAGGTCCTTATTTATTTTTGACAAAGCAGAGCAAGTTAATTCCCATGGTGTAGAGTACTTGCAATTGAGAGATTAAATGGAGCAACTGAAGCATTCTACTTCTTTTCAAAGTAAGATCCTTTTTAGCTGGGAGAAGAAATGTCTGAAATTGAATTAAGTGGCAAATCACCTTTTTTTTTTAACCCCTTCGGTGCTCATGACTGAACGGTTCCGTCATGAGCGTTGGTTGGCCTGTGCTCATGACGGAACCGTTCCGTCATGAGTCCATAGGTTTGTTAGAACCCTCAGCACCGCAGGGGAATTCGCGCAGCACTGAAGGGGTTAAACGTAGTTTATTGGGTTTTGTATACACATCATACATATACATGATATCCACCAACTGGGTGTCTAGTGCCATCGTGGTTACATGAATTAACCCCATCATCCTCTGTACATAACATCATGGTATCCGCACTATATCTTAATATTATCGACAATAGAGACAACCCAATACTACTAGTAATCCCAACTCACCCCACCCTGTGCAGTGAACCCCCCCCCCCCATGTCGCCGGTGTGTACTATACTACGGAGCCATACCATTGTGTAGGAACAGGAGTCGCCCTCTATACTTCTTCTAGCCATACCTGTCCAAGTTCGGGTAACCCACCACTCCTGCAATCTCTCCTCACTCTTCCCCTGCCTGATAATCCTGCAATGCCTGCACCAGTGTCTCCCATGCCGTGGCTGCCTCCAGCGCTTTATCATTGTTCTGCCTCCGGGCCTGTTGATATCGAAGCGTACTCTCCCCAACCGCCCACTTTACAAACTCTGCTCTCCACTTCCCGCTGCTGGGATCCACCGTCGCCTTCCATTTTTTTCGTTATTTTACGTTTTGCCAGTAAGAGCCCCATATCTATAAATTTGCTAGTAATTTTAGTTTTCGGCGTGTGTGGGAACCAATGCAGGACACTAACGGCTACATCAAAGGTCAATTTTTGCCCCGTGATAGCATTCAGTGTCTCACCCACCTCCTTCCAATAATCCCCCATCTTGGGGCAAGACCACAGCATATGCAGCAGGTCTGCACCCGCCTGCGCACAACGAGGGCACGCCGCTTCCTGTACCTGTAAATACTTTTGAATCTTCCCTGGCGTCAAATAGGCCCTATGAAGAATGTAAAAGTGTACCAGTTGGAATCTCGCGTTCCTAGTTCCCTTCCAAGCTCTGCGCATGATTTGAGACCAGGCTGGGGCGGGAATAGGCTTCCCTACATCAACTTCCCAACGCTCCCTCAATACATCCAAGGGCGCCAAACTCCCACTAATCATCCTGGAATAAAGACACGTGACCGCCTTAAAGGTCCCGGCGGCCATCATGGTATATTGGCACGCCAAAGTCGTCCTAGGTTCCGCGAGCCCCTCCCGCCAATGTACCTGGAGCGCTCTGACAAGCGCTGCATGTAACAAAAACCCGCCTCTCGGCAGATCAGACCTCTCCTGCAACGTCTGATAAGACAACAGGGCCCCATCCTCATATAAGTCTCCTAATAAATGGATCCCTGCATCCTCCCATTCCAGCAGAGGTGTCCAATCACCGCCGTGCGGGAGCGCGGTCACCATTCCCAACGGGATCTCAGGTGCATACGGGTGTAATACTCCCACCCTGCGCTGCGAACGATTCCAGCACAACCGCAGTGTATTTTCCTCCATAAAAAGGCCCTTAAGATCCAGTTTCTGTTGTAGCACTATAAAGGAGAGCACATGGGGCGGTATGCCCCTGCCTCTCCGCTGTTCTGGGCCCCTGAACTCTATTGCCACCGCTTGCGTTAAAACCTGTAGCTGGGCCGCCAAATAGTACAACTCAAAGTCCGGGACTGCCAGACCGCCCTCAGACTTGGGCCTAATGGGCCCAAGGCTCATTAGGCCCAGCCTTGGGCCTAATGAGCGTCGCCAGCGTGACACGTCGTCTGCCCGTTCCCCATAGGAAACCTACTATAAGCGATTTCAACAATTGAAACTTCGAGCACGGGATCCACACCGGGAGAGTCCTGAAGAAATAAAGTAGCCGAGGGAGCGCCACCATTTTCAAAAGCGTCATGCACCCCGTCAGCGACAGGGGGAACGTGGCCCAAAAGGCCATGCTGCTCTTCATTGCCCGCAAGCCACGTCCCACATTGCCTTCTAGCATATCTACTGCTGTGTGGTATACATGCACCCCAGATATCTCATACAATTGGGCTCCCACCTCACCTCTCTGTCGGTAATTGGTTGATATTTGATATTTGATATTTATTGTCATTTGTAAAGCGCTGGCTTTCGCTCCGGAGGGAGCATCTTGGCGCTGAGCACACAGAAAGTCGTCTATGGGGAGCATGGATCAAATGGCTGCGAGAACTGAAGAGTCGGACTGAGTATAAATCCAAGTTTTCAGGGATTTCCTAAATAGGCTTTCGGAGGGGGCGTGCCTCAGGCTGGGGGGAAGGCGGTTCCATGCCTTGGCCGCCAAAAAAGAAAAGGTCTTTCCACCCTTGGATTTTAATTTTATACGGGGTTCAGAGATGAGGTTGGCGCCCGATGACCTCAAACAGCGAGTTGGATTATAGCTCTGGAAGCGCTTAATCAGGTAGGATGGACCCAAGCACCTGTTAGCTTTAAATACAGTGACTAAGAGCTTGAAAAGGATTCTCTTGTGGAGTGGCAGCCAGTGGAGGGCGTTGAGGGCTGCAGAGGCCGAGGACCTGCGGGGGAGTTTCAGAACAAGCCTGGCTGCTGCATTTTGGACAGTTTGTAGCTTTTTCAGAGAGGACTTCTTGATACCTGCCAGGAGGCCGTTACAATAATCCAGCCGGGAGAGGACAAGCGCCACCGCGACTGATTTCCTGGCACTGATAGGCAGAAAATTAAAAAATTTCTTTAATTGCCTGATCAGACTGAAACAGCGCCCTGCGGTAATGCGCACATGTTCATCGAAGCTGAGGGAAGCATCAAATTGAACACCCAAGTTGCGTGCTGAGGCTACCGCGCTCGGTGGTGCTTCGGAATTATGAGGCCACCAGTCTTTGGGGGAAAAGAATGTGCCTTTACCGAGGGGAATTATTTCTGTTTTGGCGCTGTTGCATTTTAAATGGTGCAGGTTGAGCCAAGAAAAGACTTCTGACAGACAGTTTTGGAAGTTGATGGCAGCATCCGGGAGTCTTTTATCAATAGTGACGACAAGTTGGGTGTCATCAGCGTAGGATGTCACGAGGATCCCATGTGATTCAATCAACGCAAGAAGGGGGGCCATATACACGTTAAAAAAGAGGGGGCTCAGGATGGAACCCTGTGGTACCCCTGAGGTGATGGATCGTTCACCGGAAACAAAGGGGCCTAAGGAGATCGATTGAGAGCGATTGGATAGAAATGATGTAATCCAAGTAAGTGCGGAGCCCGAGACACCGATCTCACGCATCCTATTAATTAGAATAGTGTGTGAGATGGTGTCGAAGGCCGCGGTTAAGTCGAGCAGGATGAGGACGGCCTGCCTGCCCTCATCCTGCAAGAACTTGATGGTATCAGACAACTCAATCAAAGCGGTCTCTGTGGAATGGCCGGAACGAAAACCGGATTGCTGCGGGTGTAAGATGCATTGATTTTCCACAAAATTCTTTAATTCCTCGTGGACTAGTTGCTCGGTAATTTTGCCTAGTGCAGGGAGGAGTGAGATTGGGCGCATATTGGACAAATCAGTAGGGGATTTATTTTGCTTTTTCATGAGGGGCTTGACTGTGGCCTTCTTCCACTCAATAGGAACAATACCGGAGTCAAGGGATTCGTTCACAATCGCATTGATTAGAGGGTTGACGGACTCAATGAGGTGGTGCAAGATGACTGGGGGGCAGGAATCTGTGGGTGCACCTGATTTACAGGCTAGTATGGCTTTGTGCGTTTGCAGTAGGGAGACTGCTGTAAATTGGTTTAGTGAGGGAGTAGATGTGTCAGACGCTTGGATTAGGATGGGAACCGGGGGGAAGTCCTTATGGATATTATTGATTTTCTCCTCAAAGAAATCAGCGATTTGATCGCAGAGGGCTTGTGAGGGGGGAATTTCAAGTGCCAGTGCTTTGGGATGAGTGAAAGATTTTACGATATTGAAAATCGTATGTTGTTTCTGTTTTGCTGCATCTATTGCTAGAGTGAAAAATGCCTTTTTTGCTTTTTTTATGTCGGAGAGATATAGCTTTCTCTGGAGAATGTAAGTGGATCTGGACGTTGAGTTGTAGGTTTTCCTCCATTCTCTCTCCAAAAGCCTACACTTGAGGTGGCAGTCAGCGAGGGCCGGAGTATACCAGGGGGCATTGGGTTTCTTTTTTCCTCGGGCGGTTTTTTGGCTGACGGATTTTGCATTTACAGAGATTACTCTCTCAATCCACAGGTGGAAGTTTGTGGAATCTAATGAGGCGTCGCCCATGATGGTAGGGGGGGGTACTGCCAGTTGTGGATTGAGTTTGATGAATGCAGCTACCTTTTTCCAATTGACAGGGAAAGAGGTGTGAGGGAGTTTAATGGGAGGAGGGGGCAAGGTTTTGTTATTAATGGAGAAGGGAATGAGACAGTGATCTGTCCATATTTGTGGTACGGGGGTAGCGGCATTTAAGGAGAACAGATTGGTACAAATGCCGTCCAAGGTGTGCCCGGCACAATGGGTAGGAAGGGAGACTAATTGGGAGAGACCGAAAATCTCCAGTGAGTGGCGGAAATTGAGAGTGTGGGGGTTAGTGTCAGATTCCAGATGAAGATTGAAGTCTCCAAGAAGAGTGAAAGTGGGGTAATGAATAAGAAAAGCTGCCAGAGTTTCATCAAGGGAGGCCAAGAATGTAGTGGCATTTACGGGGGGGGCGATAGACAAGTGCGCCTGAAAAGGCAGAGGAGGAACTAGTGTGGATAACAAATCCCAGGGATTCGCAGTCCTTAAAGGAGGCCAGGTCGAAAGTGTGGCACTTAAGTGCTTTTTTTTCAATGATGGCCAATCCGCCTCCCCGACCAATAGGTCTATCTCGTCTGAGGATGGTGTAATCAGGGGGAGAGCGGTTGAGGATCTCCCTGCTTCAACTGGAAAAGACATGTTTTCGACCAATTCACTTGCAATCCCGAGATGTCACCGAAATCCGATAGCAAGGTCCCCGCTCTCGTCAACGCCTCACCAGCATTATCAAGGAACAACAGTAGGTCATCAGCATACAAGGATATGTACTGCCGATCACCTCTACACCACAGACCGCCAGAGTGGTCCCCCAATCAGACCTTCACAGCTAATGGCTCTACAGCCAAGGCGAACAACAGCGGTGACAACTAACATCCCTGTCGTGTGCCCCGATTCACCGGGTACTGTGAGGAGATCAACGAACCAATATGCACCCTAGCTACAGCCGACGCATAGAGCACTTTCGTCCAACCGAGAAAATCAGCTCCGAGGCCAAATCGCACCATCGTAGCATATAAATAGGACCATTCTAAGCTATTGAAAGCCTTTTCAATATCCACTGACAACACCATTGGATGTGGGGCCTCCGGTTGAGCCTCCTCCAGCAACCGCACCAACCACCTGATGTTCGTTGATGTGTTCCTCGTTGGGATGAAACCAGCCTGATCCTCGTGGATCAACATGGTCATATGCTGTAACAGTCGGGCCGCCAAGATACCGCTCAGGATTTTATAATCAGTGGTCAGCATCGACAGTGGGCGCTATGAGGCCGGATTCGTCCCATCCCGCCCCGGTTTCAAGAGGGGAATCACTAAGGCTTCACGCATCGAAGCAGGTAACCTGCCCAGTTCCTTTGCTTCCCTATAGACCTCCAGGAGTTTCGGCGCCAATATATCAATAAATCGATACAAAAGGGGATGATGGACGGAGCGTTTGAGCAAATCAAACACTCACCCCCAGTCAACTGATCTGGGTTTAATCCATCACCATTCTTTAGCCCACTTAGCCACCCCATTTCAGACACGGCAGGTTATACTCAGACGTGAGTCCCTTGTTCACTTGGCCACTGGATTCAAGATAGCCTGGCTGATGAGGATTATGAATCCGAAACCGGTCCCAGGATGCTTGTTTCCGGTCCAGGGAAGACATGGCTTGGCAGTTCGGGCTGGACTGTTCCCATAAGGCACAGGGTCAGACTGATTTGCATATAGCCATGTCTGAACTGGGGTGGCTGAGTGAACTAAAGAATGGTGATGGATTAAACCCAGATCAGTTGACTGGGGGTGAGTGTTTGATTTGTTCAAACGCTCTCTCCATCATCCCCTTTTGTATCGCTTTGTTCGCCCTAAGTGTGGCAGGGTATACTCAGACATGAGTCCCTTGTTCACTTGGCCACTGGATTCAAGATAGCCTGGCTGATGAGGATTATGAATCCGAAACCGGTCCCAGGATGCTTGTTTCCGGTCCAGGGAAGACATGGCTTGGCAGTTCGGGCTGGACTGTTCCCATAAGGCACAGGGTCAGACTGATTTGCATATAGCCATGTCTGAACTGGGGTGGCTGAGTGAACTAAAGAATGGTGATGGATTAAACCCAGATCAGTTGACTGGGGGTGAGTGTTTGATTTGTTCAAACGCTCCGTCCATCATCCCCTTTTGTATCGCAATATATCAATAAATGTCAGATAAAACTCTATCGGCAACCCATCAACTCCCGGCGTTTTATTCCTGGCCATGCGCTTAATCGCACATCTGATTTCACTCAATTCTATATCCCGGCCAAGGCAAGTCGCCTGTTCCGGATCCAACGCCGGGAGTGATAGGCCCCCAGAAAACTACAGACTTCCAGTTCTCCCGCCACAAGCGAATTCTCGTAGAGTCCGCTGTACAATCCCATTCTGGGTGTAAACCAACTCCCTGTCATCATCAATCAGCGCCAAAATAGAGGAACCCCGCTTGGTCGGGCTGGCCAGCCAGGCCAGTAGCATCCTTGCCCTGTCACCCTCCGCATGCACTCTGGTAGTATAGGCCCTATAATCAAAACAGCGCAACCTTTCTACTTCCGCAGAAACCTCTTCCTTCGCCGCCTTAACCGACTCCTGTAGCTCAGGGTGAGCAGGCCGCGCCAACTCTACCTTACGTAATTTAGTCTCCGCTTGTTCCAGGTCCTGGAGAAGTACCCTACGCACTCCCGCATGCTTCCCTATGCACATTCCCCTGACCACCACCTTGAAAGCGTCCCAGTCTATCGCCCTCGTGGAGGCCGAGCCAGTGTTTTCTACAAAATACTGGGTGATCCCCTCACTCACTGCACTCCGAAAAATCGGGTCTTCCAGCGTCTCAGGGTGGAGCCTCCAAGTGGGGATACACGATATCCCAGTCATCCAACTCAACGTAAACAATAGCGGGTTATGATCGGAGAGTGTCCTAGCTAGATACTCAGTCCGTATCGCACAGGGCAACACCATTGGGGAGCACAGCACTGCATCCAGCCGGACATGTAAATCATGCATCCCAGAGTGAAAAGAATAATCACGATCATCCGGGTGCTGCATCCGCCAGGCATCCACCAAGTTCCACCTAGTTTGCCAATCCAACTTACCTTCAATCAATCTATGTATAGGGGAGTCAGCCAGTGGTGGGTGCGACCTGTCGAGCGCCACGTCTGTTATGGCGTTGAAATCTCCACCAATTATCAGGGTGCTCGCAAGGTAGTACCCCAGCGCACCAGACAGATGTGTCAGGAAACTTAACTGATCTACATTGGGTGCATATAGACTGCAGAATGCCACCTCCTTGCCCCTAAGTCGACCCTCTATAGCCACAAACCTACCCGCAGGGTCAATCGTCTGCCGAGTAAGCTGGAGAGGGACCCCAGCTCGTATCCATATCAAAGTCCCTCTCGCAAACGCTGAGTATGTGTTGCTATATACCTGCCCCGCCACCTCCTCTGTAGTCCTATACCCTCCTCTTTAGTTAAGTGGGTCTCCTGGAGCATCGCTTTGTGAACCCCCCTGTGGCCAAATAGGCATGAATCTTGTGGCGTCGTGTCATGGTGTGTAGGCCCCTCACATTCCAGGTAATACAGCGTAAATCAGCGGTATCTCCCATTCCCCCTCAGTAGTAATCTCATCCCAAAGCACCTCCCCGTTTCCACACCGGAGAACAGCCCCCCAACAACAGTCCCCACGAACCCTTCCTCCCCTCCCCCCAGAACAGGACCAAGTAACGCGCCTCTAGTTCCCATCCAAACCAATGCACATTTCAACACACTCCTAAGCCCACCAGCAGCTGCTGTGAGCACGCCATAAGGGCATTGAGAGGGACCGGGTGCCAACGGGCAGCCGCCCAGTCTTCTGCACAACTCTCGCTTCAAAGGGGCGGAGCTTGCGGCACTGATGGTGGACGCCTAATTCCCGAGCTCCGTGCCGCCGCCTTAATAATCCATTAGCAATCCTACATCGGCTGTCTTTTTCACAGCAGGAAAGCACCAGCTGGCACTTGCCACACTCCGGTGTGCAGCGGGGGCCGAATTGCGGACCCTGGGGGCGTTGAACATTGCCGGCGCCCAAGACGACCCGGACCGCGGACGAGGCCGCTGGTCCGCGGCCTTGCGTGTGCCAGACACCGGGGGACGTGCAGCGACGTGCGGCCGGGGGGAGCCGGCTGAGTCCGGCAGGCATCGCTTCCTCTGTGACCGGGGGGGGGCAGAGGTCTGGCCTGGGACCAGGGTTCAATTCCCGATGCGGCAGGGTCTTGGGCTCAATGTCCACGGACTCGATAATTCTCGCCTCGGTGCCTACTCTAATCATGGGTCCCACTCTGCAACTCTGGGCAATAGCTTGCTTAATCTCCACAATGGCCTCGAAAGCGCTAGGATGCCTGGCTTCACCTTGGGGGTGCCCAGTTAGGGGGCATCTCACAGGGAAAGCCAGGAAGGGTTCCACAGCGGTATACAGGGCCAGGATGCCTGAAAGGTGATAGTGCGCTTCACAAGTATACATACATTTACATTTACACACATTATTGCCCAGATCTTAAATTACAGAGACAGGGACACGGCCCTCCGACTGGCCCGCGACAAGAAGAAACTGCAATACCAGGGATCCCTGTATCCAGATTTTACAGCCAGAGTGCAGGAGGAATGCAGGCATTTCGCCCCATACAAGAAACAGCTTCGTGATCTTGGGCTCGATTATGCCATGTTGTACCCTGCAAAACTGAGAATTAACCGGCAAGGTCACTCCCATATTTTCACTGACCCTAAAGCTCTGCAGCAGGCCCTGAAGGTGTGGTCCAAAAAACATCGGAAAGACACCGGCAGCCAAGCGGAAGGCGAAGGGAATCGGAGTCAGCTCGACGAACAGGACTGACATGGCCCGACAACGAACTAGTTGCGTTTCGAGATGTACTTACCTACCTCGATCACCAGAACTGTGCCAGGCCCATGACTGGAATTGAAGCTGGCACTCACTATACTCCTGAGCTGGGGGTGGTCAGAATAACTCTGATCGAGAACAGGTTAACGGTTTGAATTGATTGTTGGTAAGATTATTCCGTTACACACGTTATGTATGAAACCAGCCTATTGGGCTTATAGCTAATATGATTATTGAGATTGTGATTAGTGCACAAGGTATATGTAGGAGCAGCTGCTCGTAATATACACTCCTGGCCTGCACGGACCACGGGTTAATTAGTGCTAAACTGTTTCTATTAGCCGAAGCAAAGATGCCAAGCGGTGGAATACGGGCCGGGTCTCAAGCTAGTGCTGTACTCAGTTTACTTACTGACTGCCTTGCGACCTTGGCCCCGCGCTGTATGCACCTTTAGCCCCTTCGGGCGATTTACTAGTTAGCTAACAGGGTTGGGAGGGGGGAGGAAGGGGTTCAACCATGCAAGGCCGGGTTAGGGTTGGTCAGCAGTGGGTGGGGGGTAGAGGGATTTTGGGGAGGGAATGTTTAGTTAATAATGGGGTGGGTGTTCTATCTGACTTCTGACACTATACACGTATTAGGCAAATGCGTGCTATTCCCACTTGGGGCGCCCGCGATCTTTGGAATGACTGACTTGACCACTGAGATTGAAGCTCCACATGTCCCAGACTAAAGGCACTCACCTGGAATGTCCGTGGCCTAAATGACCACCGAAAAGTCAGAAAAGTTACCTACAGCGTCAACACATAGATATAGCTCTAATTCAGGAGACTCATCTCCCTATGAACAGCAATATGCTGCGTTGTAGGGGCTTAGAGGGCAATATTGCCGCTGCTGGCTTCACTTCGCACGCCAGGAGTGTATTAACCTTGGTGAATCCGAAATCTAAACTTACGTTACAAACCCTAGTAGCAGATACAGAGGGTAGATTTGTCATATCTAAGTGCGCTGGACCGGGTCTGGAATTAGTAATTATTAACACATATGGCCCCAACTATGACTCGCCTGAATTCTATCGGACCCTTGCTGCCAAGGCCAAACACTATGACCCGAAATGCCTTTTGTGGGGGTGGGGGTGGGGGTGGGGACAGGTCAGCTGGCCCTCATCGTAGACCCCCGGCTGCCGCCTTGGAGTTGCAGAGTGTGATAATGTGTTTGGGCTTGGAGGACGTGTGGCGTTCCCGAAATACACAACAGGGGGGCTACACACACTACTCCGCTTACCATGACATCCATACCAGGATAGATTACTGGCTTGCACCCTCCTCCAGGTTAGGACAAATTAGGGACTGCAGAGTGCTACCTAGAACCCTGCCAGACCACTCGCCGGTGCTTTTGGAGATGCGTATCCCGGGAAAGGCTATACCGCCATTCACATGGCGATTCCCACCATACTCCCTATTGGACCCGGTGTTCAGAGGAGAACTTGCTGAAGCAATAGACGTATTCTTTGAAGCTAATGTGGGCTCTGTGGACAGTTTCCAAGTGGTATGGGAGGCATTCAAACTATATATAAGGGGCGTAGCAATGTCCAAACATTCTGGTATACTTAAGTCCATTCGACAGACTAGCCGACCTTGAGAGACAGCTGGCTGACCTGGAGGGCAGACAGAGCAGACTAGCGGATAATGCGATAGGCGATGACATTTAGACACTACTCGCTGAATATCATGAGGAGGCAGACAGGGAAATTAGACACATGGAGAAATACGCCACAGCGAGGATGTACGGGGAGGGCGAAAGACCCGGTGCAGTTCTGGCCAGGATATTGGGAGGGAAGAGAGGGCGACAACATATCACAGAGGTAAAGTCCACAGACGGAGAGGGGGTCACTGACGAAACTGACATAGCAAACGTATTCAAAGGCTTACTATGCTGAACTGTACACATCAAAGAGTGGGGACATAGAGGAAGACATAAATGAATACCTTGGCCACATCGAAATTCCCACGCTGACCAACACGCACAGGGAATTCCTTATGCTCCCTATAGAAAAAGACAAAATACTGGAGGCTTTGTCCAGTATGAAGTCGGGCAGCGCGCCGGGTGCAGACGGCCTCACAGCGGGCTTCTACAAAGCTTTTAAAGATCAACTGCTCCCCCACCTATCAGCTCTCTTTGACGATATTTGCGTGGAGGGCAGCATGCCCCAATCCATGAGGGAGGCGCTCCTGGTCACTATACTGAAACCAGGCAAACCCCGGGATGAGTGTAGCTCATACAGGCCTCTATCTCTGCTGAATGTCAATGCTAAACTATTCGCTAAGGTATTGGCCACCCGACTGGCGCTCCTTGCACCAAAGCTGGTAGCTCCAGAACAGGCCGGATTGATCCCTAGCAGGAACCTGGTATACAATAACTGGACGGTATTGGGCACGATACAACATGTGCGACAGGACAGGAAGGCACTAGCAGTATTCCTTGATATGGAAAAGTCCTTCTATTCAGTAGACTGGCCTTTTATGCGATTGGTGCTGCAACGTATGGGCCTAGGACAGCCTTTCCTGCAGATGGTAGGAGCACTATACAATCAGCCGCGGGCTCGGCTCCGAATGGGCGACCTGGTCACTGACTCCTTTCCCATCAGTAGAGGCACCAGGCAGGGGTGCCCGCTTTCGCCCCTTCTATATGCCCTGGTGGCAGAGCCGCTAGCTTGCTCCCTTGGGGAGTACCACGGGAATGAGGGCATAGGCTTTCCAGGATACAAGATTGTGGTGTCAATGTACGCAGACGACACCCTACTGTACGTCCGAGACCCGGATAGTAACCTATCCTTGGTACTTAGAGAGGTGGTCCGATTTGGTGCGCTATCGGGCTTGAAGGTCAATTGGTCAAAGTCACTAGCCTTCCCCTTGACTCCCATTACGCAATACACAACTATGTAGTACCCACTACAGTGGACCACCGACACGGTCAGGTACTTGGGGGTCCAACTTCACACCGATGCAGAGATCCTATTTAGAGCGAACTACGGCACTGCCTTTAGCAGACTGGAAGATGACGTTACGGCCTGGTGTAAGCTCCCGCTCTCTCTAATGGGACGAATATCCATAATGAAAATGGTCGTGCTACCCAGATTTTTATTTCTATTCATGACTCTTCCGATAGTCCTCCCCAAATCTTTTTTTCTACGCCTACAACAATTAATGATTAAACTAGCCGGGGCGGGTGGACAACCACAAGCCAAATGGACGCTACTCACTTTGCCCTACACCATGGGGGGGACTTAGCGCTACAGACCTGGAATTATATTACAGAGTGGCCCAGGCTGCTCATCTGCACACCTGGATACATGGAGACCGCGACATTCCACATGTGCGCATGGAAACCCTCTTTACCAGCCCTCTCTCGCTCCCGCATACGATCTTCCAGCCGACAGATCGTAGGACTGGAGTACTAGACTCAATCACGACCACAAACCACGCCTGGCACAGCCTGCTGCAGCCACAAGATGGTGCTCTGCTATACTCCCCTGTGATGCCGGTGGACTGGGCCCGGTGGCTGCCCCCTCTCCAGGAGAAAGGGGTGATTCTTGCATTGCAGAAACTGAACATCAAAGTCGCGGGCGACTTGTTCAGCGATGGGGTGGCCAAGACTTGGGAGCGGGTTGTGGGTAACTGCGAGGCGCCGCCGCTTCTGACACGTTTCCAGTTTCATAGAGTTCGATGCGCTCTATCCGACTTATTGGGTGGAGACATGGCGGAGCCTCCGGAAGTTCCGGAACTTACTTACGTCATCAAGGCCGATTCTCCCCAAAAACTTTTGTCCAACCTATACAAATTATCTCAGGCACACAAAGAGCACACATACACTAAGGCACGGCTGGCATGGCAGACTGACCTGCAAACCATTCTTGATGACGATATGTGGCGATACTGCTGCACTAACACTAGGAAACTCTCCCTCAACGGCCGACATAGACTGGTACACTTTAAGTTCCTTAACAGGGTGTACTACACTCCGGCTAGACTATGCAGGTATGGCCTACGAAATACTGCGGACTGTGAGAGGTGCCATGCCCCTGATGCAGGCTTTTTACACCTCGCAAGGCAATGCCCTGGTGTCTGGGACTTCTGGGAAAAGGTATTTGCCGATATTAGTAACCTAGCAGAGATTGACCTCGCGCCTGACCCCTTGGTAGCATTACTAGGATATACCAAAAAACTCCCTAGGGCGGCGCGGAGATTTGTGGACATGGGCCTGCTCGTAGCCCGGAGGGTTGTTGCATGCTATTGGATGAGAGGCCCCATGCCTACACCCAAGCGTTGGGCACATGATATGTTGTATTGCTGCACGCAGTCGGAGAACTACAGTGAACTCCTGCCCCCCCACTAGCAGACCTAAAAACTTCTGGGGGCTGTACCAGACATACCTGGCTAATAAAGGGGCCACTCGCTCTGCAGAAGAGTCATAGGGTCACCGTGAGTGTTCAGGGCGGAGGGTAACCTCTCTGGGACACTGAGAAACGATCTTATCTTGATATCAAGTGACATCTCTATTTTCTTTTTGATTGTTAAGAACTGTCTATTATGTTGATGCATACATTATTATATATTTTCCAGCGCCGCCTGCCCAGCTGCGGGTTTTTGGCTAAATGGCTGTGTATACACCTGAGTGAAGGAAGCTGCGCGCTTGACAATACAGGGATGTGAACAAAGTCAGATTGGCGGGAGGGGGGGCTTAGAATTGTAACTTTTATTTGTACACTGTTAATCCCATGAAAAACTTTAAAATAAATAAAAAATTAAAAAAACTCTCGCCTCAACACGAGCCCCAGATAAATGAAAAGCTGAACGATCCCACCTCCCCCCGAGAGTCTCCGAACAGGACCTACTGCTGGAAGTGTTCTGCGGCCTCATCGCCATCATAGTCCGGTAGCCACTTCAGCTCACATCCATCTGCTGTTGATGGGGTAACAGTGGGCAGGCGCACACTATCTACCTCAGAATGTTCAGTATCGGTGCGGTCGTCATCTTTCTCCGAATCGGAGCCCACCGGAGTCCCTGTCCCTTGCGCCCCCAAAAGGTTTGAGGCCACCTCCAACACTCCTCAACGTTCCGCTTCCGTCTGCTTCGGCGAGGGCCTCCTCAGGCCCCTCTGTCGACTGCGAAGCCTCCTCAATTTCCTCTGAGGCAATTGTTTCTCCCGCTACTGCAGGTCCTGGCCGCCCCCATCCTTCCCGGCTCTGTACAAGTCCAGACAAGCACAGGCCTCATCCAGAGAGTCATAAAAGTACGTCTTACCTTCCACAATTAAGCTCAATCTGGCTGGGAACAATAAGGAGTATTGTAGACCCTCAGGCCGCAATTCCCTCTTAACGGCCAGGAAGGAGGCCCGCCGGCGTTGCGTTTCATACGTGTAGTCTGGGAATAAGTTGACCTTACTGTTCCCCACATAATAAGAACCGTCGACCCGTGCTTTCTGTAGCAATAAGTCCCTATCCCGGAAATGCAACAGCCGCGTCACCACCGGTCTCGGGGGTCGGCCCTGTTGGGGCGGTCGGGCCGGGACCTGATGTGCCCGTTCCAGAGTATAGAAATTAGAGAGGCCCTCGGTTGTCACCACCGTCTTGAACCAAGTCTCAAGGTACTGCAGCATGTCTGTCCCTTTCACTTTTTCCGGTAGGCCCACCACACGGATGTTGTTTCGACGATTACGCCCTTCGGCATCCTCGGTCCACTTTTCCAGATCGCCCACTCGGTCCAACACATTCGCCATTGCGGCCTTAAGGTCATTCTGCTGAGGCTCAATATCATGGAGCACTCCTTCCACCGACTTGACCCTGTCCACCAACTTTCCATGATCGGCACGGAAGAGGCCCAGCCCGTCGCCACCTGCGCTATGTCCTGCTGTAGCGCTGCTCGAGAGTCCGCTACCGCAGCCAGGATTCTGTCCAGTTGGCGCTGTAGATGGGGATCTCCACTCTGCTCGGGGTCGTCTCGCTCTTCCCGACCCGACCCATCTCCTTTCACCATCAGTGGAGTTCCGTCCTTCTTCCCCTTTGGCTTGACCATGATTAGGCTCTGTTGTTCGGGGTTCTCGGTGCTTCTCGACTAGTCCTCAGTAGTCACTCTCTGGGTGTTCAGACACCAGCACCACTCGAGCTGCCTCCGTCCTAGGCCCTCCACCGGGCTCAGCCGGGCCGACGGACCACAGCACTCAGTTTCGTTCTGTATCTTGGGCCGCTCCGTCCTCCGCACCGGCCAACTTTCAGACGGACGGTACCAGAAGTCTGGGGCAGGGCTTGTTCCCAAATTGCTACCAGTAGAAGCACGACCCCTTCCCCTATCGATCGTCAGGGTGGAGATACTGGTTCAGCGGTATATCAGGATTTTTAAGGGCTCAGCTGCGGAGCCGCTATCATCGGCTCCAAGCCACACCCTTCTTAAGTGGCAAATCACCTCGTCTTGACTATTTTTTTAAAGTCGTATAAATGCTTCTTTAGAATTTCCTATCCTACCTATGGGTCAAATGGGTGATATCTAGCAGGTTGAGTATATTTTTTTAGTATATTAGTCATGTCCGTGGATTATTTCTGGGCCTTTGGGCAGATTGGTGTTGTTAACATTTTCTATAAGGCTGTGAAGGTCCTTGGGCAAGGGGAGCAAGTTAACTTCCTGAATGAGAAATCAATATTACGTTTTAATTTTGCATGAAAACATTTGCTCTTTTTTTATGCTATCGGTTTGAGGAATAGCCTTAAGGTTTTGTGAATTTCTGGGGACCAAGGCTGACCACATTTGTGATTCATGGCTCTTGTATCTGTGTCAGAAGATCCCACATCTTCATTGTGACGGGTTAAAATGTCATATCGATTAGCTGACCGTGAGTGTTGCCCATATACACACATCCCAACTGTTTTACTTGTGTCTGCAGTGATGCGTAATCATCTTTGCAATGCTGAAGTGTGAAAAGATGTTACATCTAATGCTTAAAAAATGTGGCAGAAAGTTCATTATTGCAAACACATGTTCATGCATGCAAGTCAGTTGATGGCTTAATATCTCAAATTGATCAGGTAGCAACATATTGCAGAACTCGATGTGGTGCTCAAGAATGTTTTCATTTGGATAGATTTCTTTCCAACCCATGTTTTGATTCGAAAGTGGATGCCATAACCAGCAAATCTTTGCATTGACTATGGGCAGCTTATTATGATTCTTGGTAAGCACTGCAGAGATACAATCTTCAAACTCACTGGATTTCTCTTTCTCCCTTGCCTTTCAGGGGGGTCAGTTGGCTTAATAAATGAAAAAAAATGTATACAGCTTTTGACAGATTATGGGGAAGAATAGCCCGCAGTCTCAAGTTAAGTTAACCAAGAAGTGATCTACTTGGTTACTATAGGAGGCAAAATTGAAGTAGTTGATCAATGAAATGGAAAACGAACAGCTGGTGCATATGGCTTTGTACAAGAGCCTTCTTTCCTGGTTACCTTTGGATGACTTTGGTAGGAGCTTATGGTGACACATTCCTAAAAATATTGGAAACAAGGTCAATCTGTGTAAGGGAAACAAAGGTCAAAGAAGAGTGAATGTAAGGGCCCGCAAGTTGAAGAATAAGTTCCTAATGTAACCCAATCAATGCTTTGTTTGAGAGGTGGTATCCCTAGGCTTTGAAGAGAATCCAGGAGCACCCTGTGATTTGTACCTTAAGGACCAGACAGTGGTGGCTGCTGTGGCATTTATGTAGTGGGGCAGCACCGGGGGAAAATAATTTTAAAAAAATGCTTTCCTGTATTCTGCAGTGTTGGTGATCTTCTGGCCTCTGCTCCTAGACTCTCGGCATGCCACAGGGTCCCCTACGCCGGTCCAGACATTACCGTCATGCTGATGTTACCCAGCATGAGATCAGCTCCATGATTGTTGTGAGCGCCCTAGTTAGGAGCTCATTAAGGGACTACGATCCTCTGTTTGTTCTCCACCCAGATCTAAAGCGCCGCTCGAGCGGAGAGATCTAAATGCGCATCATGGTTTGGCCAGCCGTACATGTCATGCGCACTTGAAGCAGTGCCACCACTGCTCCTCCTTCCTGCGGCTGTGTCGACAAGTCGGAATGGACAGCACGCCCTCGTCTCAGCTGCAGAAAGTAAGGGAGGAAAAATAAAATGATAATAACCTTTGTTATTATCATTTTATTTTTCATTTTTCACTGATCAACAGCAGTAGGTCGACACTCCTCCGCGGAGGAGCCGCTGCTGGGACCAAAGGCATGGTGTTTCTTGCATGCTGGAGTGACACACAGCAAGAGGCTCAACCCCAATATGTACAGGCGAGGGCTGAGCTGGAAAAGGCGCCTGGATTCTTCTCTGGGGCAACAGCATCATGTAAGCAGGCACCATTGAGAGTTTGCTCCAGACTGGTACTTGATAATCCCTCACTCCAATGAAGATCACAGGTAACAATGAGCACACTATACATTAGACAAATGAGCACACTATACATTAGACAACTGAACAAAGTTCACCAACTAGTTTTTGGTATTATAGGTACAGAATTTTACAGCATTTTATAACCCGGCCTGAGAAATCACGTGCAGCTGTTTAAGTGCTATAAAAAAAAGTTACAACTACTGTCCATTTTTTTTTAAATCAACTTTATTGATTTTTTAGATCAAACAATTAACAGCACAAGACGTTTATCCAATGCTACAAGGAATTACCGCAGGTGTTAGTTTTGATTACATACAAATAAATAGTTTAAAGTACAACCACAGCGCATAGACATTAAATTTGTGTACATAAGCAAACATTTTTTTCAATTAGTCCAGTTGATTCATCCATTTGCCCCAGACCTTGTTGTATTTGGTTGGGCAGCACCGGCCTCAGATAAGGATTTTTTCTGTCCGCCACACCAGTCCACCCACTGGCGCCATCTGTCTATGCTTGGGGGTTTAGCTTGCACCCAGGTGGCAGCAATATCACGCTTGGCTACCGCAATAGCTGTCTCAAGGAATAGCCTGTCGGGTCGAGAACCATCCAGGCCACCAACTACCCCCAGGATGAGACTTATGGGTTCGTGGGGAACCTGCCAGCCCAATACCTGTGTGAGTTCGGACTCTATTGCTGACCAGTAAGGGGCAAGGTTAGGGCATGTCAAGATCATGTGGTAGAAGTCGGCCGGTTCTTGGCCGCAACACATGCAGTTTGGAGAGGGATGTAACCCTGCCCTTTGTAGGTGTTCTGGGAGTAGGTAGGCAGTGTGCAAGTAGTATAGTTGAATTAGGCGAAGTCTGGCTGAGGTTGTGATGATTTTGGGAGCCATAAGAGCATCACACCAGTCCTCCTCCTCCAGGGGACACCACCATTTCTCCCAGCGGGTCCTAAGCGGAATGAGTGTTGTCGGGCTATTATTTACAAGGGTACAACATATCTGGGACACCCCTCCCCTCCCCAGGTTCCCCATCATGACCTGAGCTTCTAATGGGGTGAATTCGGGTACGACATGCCTGTTAAGATGTGTGCGTTAAGGCATGACGGAGCTGCAGATATTTGTAAAACTGTGAGGTGTGGAAGGTGTAGTGCTTCTGTAGGTCCTGGAACGCCCTAATGTGGTCGCCCACCCAAATGTCGCCTAGTAGTGATATGCCCATGTAGTCCCAATGTTTGAACCCCATGAGTGTCGCCACTTCTCATAACCACATGCCTTGCCAGAGGGGTATGTGTTGGCTCAGTTGTTTGTCCCAGTGTGTCTGCCTCCGGGCCGTGCGGCAAGCCACCAGGACTGCTCAGGTTATTGGCGGTATCGCTTTAGGTATTGGGCTTCCATACAAGTATGCTTGATTTTGGGGGAACTTCATATCCTTGAGCTCTGTTTTGTAGGCCGGGTCAGACCAGCCCCTGGTGAACCTGTCATGAATTACAAGAAGCCGGGTGGCTAGGTAGTATAGGTGGATATCAGTCCTACCCTTGCCTCCGTCAAAGGGTGGGATCCTGCATCGGGCGAGGGTGATACACGGTCTTGCCCCTCTCACAGAAACCTTGTGGCCACATTGTCTTTCTCCTTAAACCAGCTGCGTGGGAAGTGAAAAGTGGTATTCTGAATGATGTATAAGAAGCGTGGGAGGATCATCATTTCGAACAATGCCACTCTCCCGAGTGGATTGAGTGGTAGGGTTTGCCAGTTCTTGAGATCGTCTTTGGCCTTTTCTAACCAGTGGGGTAATGTTTAATGCCCATTCCAAATCGGGAAGCAGAGCAACCCATATCCCTAAGTATTTGAATGACTGTCGCCTGATGGGGATGGTTGATTTCCATTCGAAGCATTCCCTACAGAGGTGGAGGGGCACTAGTGTTGATTCTGGCAGGTTGAGCCGAGGGCCTGAAACCTGTTTGAAGGCTTGGAGCACCCTGAGGCACCTAGGACCATAGCTGGCTAGGTCTTCCAGGAAGAGCAAGACATCGTCCATGTACAAAGTGATTTTGTGGGTGTTGTGGCTCCCCAAGCCCAGCCTTGGATCAGGTTATCAGACCGAATAAGGCATGCCAAGGGCTCCATTGCCAATGCAAATAGAAGGGGCGAGAGGGGACACCCCTGCTTTGTGCCTCACTGAACCGGAAACACCCCTGAAAGGGCCCCTTTGATAAGTACTCCGTCTCTTGGGTTAGATAGAGGACTTGGACAAAGCATTGGAATTGTTGACTGAGGCTCATCATCTGCAAGACGTCCTCCAGGTAACGCCAGTCTACCATTTTGAATGCTTTTTCAAAATCGATAAGGAGTGCTAGGTAGGGTGTAAGGAGCTGGCAGTGAGTAAGGGCAAGATGGAGGCACCTTAGGCAATTGTAGTGTAGTTCCTATTTTCCCAATAGGCTCTGCGCATTGGAATAATATCTTCAATAGTATAGACGTAGGACTGTGGTTAACTAGGTCTTCTACTGACGATATTAGACTTAAAGTTATGTGTGCCAGCTAGCTCAGAGTTCACTAGAAACTTTCTCGAATAGGCAAGGAGGAGTTTAACCTCCCTGGATAGACAAGAAGGGATTTAGTTTCTGACAACCATAGAACATGACAACTTTGCTCTCCCCTAATCAAGAGTATATCTGTAGAGTCGTGTGAAAACAAAAGACAAGTTATTTTACTCAGTCAGTACGTGCATTCTTAGTTTCACCAGTTTGTAGAGAAATAAGAGATGGGCGTGGTTCAATAAAAAGATGTTATTTATTGATCAGTCTCTTTTCTCATACAAGAGAAATGAATCGCTATTATTGCAATACTTATAGTTAAGTAAAGTGCATACAGTAAAAACAGAATTATAAAATAATACTGTAAAAGCATTTATATGGTTTCTTAGCCATATGATACTAAAATGGATAAAAGATATACATATATACATTGACTAATCATACTCAACTGGTGCTTCTAACTACGCCTACCCCGGTGTACCTGACCTAAGCCTAATACTTGGGAGGGAGTAAGTAAGTAGCAGTTTAAGTTAAGTTTGCTTTGCCAAGAATCTGACTCAAGAATTCTCTGTAAGGGGTTAGTCAGTTCAGTACCTGGGATTTGGAAGGCTGGAGGGTTGGTATCTCTGTCTCAGGACTCGATATCCCAGTTACCCGCGAGGGCGGCTGGAAACGCCGGAGGCTGGATTTCTCGGCAGGAGAAAAGGCAGCGTCTCTCTCTCAGCGCGTCAAAAGGGAGGGGCAGCGTCCGTGGGCTTTTTCTGCATCAGCTGGGCTCTCCGGCAAGTAGCGCTGCGCCAAGCTTGTCACCACCGTGTCCTAGCTTAGGGCAACGTCAGTATATTTATACCTGAAAGGTGCCGTGTTTGATGTAAGGATGGACATAAGACGTCAGCAAGAATGTCATAAGGACTGGTCGTTCTTACATTCTTTGCAGGAGTTCTCGAGCGAAATCAAAACAATGGTCACGGGGATTTCCCAGGTCTGTTGGAGGTTTGATTTGTTTTGAGAACTCGGTGTGCTTCTCTAGGGGGCTGAAGGGATAGTGCTTGCTTAATGTGACAGCATGCACTATGACCTAATCTGAAGACGGGTTTCTGTGCCGTTGTATGGACATTAGTGAATTAATAACCGGACAAGGGTCAGAAATAGGAGTATCAATATAGGTACCTAGATAAACACACTACACAATGTCTGGTGCTACGTGCTGACATGAAGCCGCACTGCTCACGGTGAACCAATTTGTGTAGAAGGGGACGGCGCCGCTGGGCTAGGATCGTGGCATATATTTTTCTCTCTTTATTAATTAATGAAATTGGGCGGTAGTCTGCGCAAGATGGAGAGGGCGGTTGGGTCTTGGGTATAACTACAATAGTCGCCTTTTCAGTCTAAGGGGGTAGGAACCAACCGCCACAACCCATTTTTTTTTTTTTTTTTTACTGATGGTTTGAATCCGTTTCCTTGGCCCTCCTTTCATTTTAATGTACTTTGGAGGGAACCACTTGCGAAAGATCATGTTTTTTTTATTTTTAAATCGATTATTTAGGTTGTATTCATTGTTGATTTGTCAAAATGGTAAGTGGAAATACTCTAGCTATTGGTGGTAAAAAATGAAAATCTGTCTCACTTTTTGTAAATCCACTTTATTACAGAACCCGTTATTTGCAGTGGTTTTTATGAATTTGGGTTCGAATAATACATACATTGGACCTTAGTGTCTAAATGCAGTGTTACCACATTCAGGTGTCTCTGTGACTTCACATCCCTCGAATTAACTGCAACTGTTTATAATATATGATGCTAGTGAGTGACTCACTTTTGAAAGCATATTTCAATTAAAATTTTGTGCAAACTGAAAGCTTTAAAGTGGAATTTGTCAACTTTTTAATTTTCCACCAGGCTCTCTTAATGTACCAGACCACTATGGATATACGTCAAAATATAAGCAAATTCAGTCACTAACCGGGATGTTTTCACGTAAGAAAACTGAAAAATATTGACTTGCGAACCTGTGAATGCCATATGACTTTAGTTTGATATGAACATATATAGCAAAATCCCTGAATTTACAGAATACTTCATATTTATTCAAAAATTGAAACCCAGAGGAATAGGTTTGACTTTGAGACTGCACATGAAGTGTTGATTCATTCAGAAAAGATGCGAGGTTCACTCATTCAGCAACCGATTTGTTTTGACACCAGCTACACGGATTGACATTTTATTTTGTATATCAGAGAGCCCATTTACTTTGATTAAAATGCCCCACGTCAGGATTGTCCTTTGAGAAGCCCAACATGTGAACAAGCTTCCTACTCAACATTCTTACCTGTTGCAAAATCCGAAAATTAGATAGCATTAAGAATCGCTCAGAATTCGGGTGGAGGTGTGAGTGGCTACAGTTGCTAATTCTGGGGTCTAATACCAGTTTAAGCATTCTAGTGAGCGTCTTGCGAGTTTGGGCAAATCACTTAATCTTCGTGCCTAAAACTGTAAATTTGTGAAATACACAAAAATAGAAATATGTGAAATGTATTGCAAGTAAAAAAAAAAAAAAACGAGCCCTCTAACACCGAGGTAATTTTGCGCTATATAAATACCAATACATAATTACACATGTGTGACACAGCTTCTTTAGAAGTGCTATCCATGCCTAAGAGAACAACTGAAATCTTACAGGCTTTTAGTGCAGTCAAAAAGACTGATTCATCTTAATTGAATATCCACTCCTTTCATGTTCACACAATTGAAGGAAGCCTGAAACTTAAAATACAAATGTTGTATTTAATTACAGGGACCAGACAAAGCCATCAATTTCCTTTTAAACAAAATTATCCTTATTGGTTTTTAAATGTTGCTTGGATATGAATTTATCTTGAAAAAATGAAAAGACAAGAGGCGTTTGGCAAAACAAGAACAAGTTGGTTTAACTAAATGCAGCGGCTGGGATAGCATTCAACTGAGTACCGTTTGAAGACCGTCTCAATGTATAGAAGTACTGGCTGAACATTTATACAGTTCATGAGATACAATAAACCAATTTCAAATACTCAGAGAGCATATGTGTCCGGGCCTAGTCATAAATGATGAGTACACCCATCTGATAACAGGGACACAGGTGGCTCTCTACTTCGGGGGGAGCTAGTGTGGGCCAGTGTGTATGTGTCCAGATGACCAGCATGAGGAGCGTGTGATCACTACTTGTGGTGTGCGTGCTGTGTCCTGATTGGTTGAGTGTTCCTATCTACATGTGGCATCTAACCTTGGGGTATTTTGGCAATGTGAGCTTTTGGCCAATGAGTTTTGTTGGGGCAAATTTCCTCTGACCTGTTTGTGGAGTAGCTGCCTTTTTGTGGGATCGATCAGGGTTTTTCATGGTTGTGCTATTGTCTAAAGGGTGAATGTAACCCCACCTGTGACCTATCAATTGGTAGGCCTGGGTTTGGGTCGCAGGGCCTGTGTGACCACGTATCTGACTGATGGGGAGGTCATCTTGGGTGAATTAGACGGCAATGATATGATCTCGTTGCTTGTGCATAGATCATGGCGATCATCGATATCATATTTACCAACATTCTTATTATTATGCGTACAGCTGTATATCACACGTTGGCATTACTTTTACTAGTTCTACATTGTTATGCGTGCATATTTTATGGCGTACATCAACATTGGATTTATTCCAAGGCTGCTGTTGGGCCTGCACATTTCTTGGTGTACATTGACATGGTATTCACCAATATTAACATAAACATCACATCCAAATGGTGTACATCGGTCATGAATAGGCACATTTGCATTCCAAATTACTTCAGCAGCCCAGTATATTGAAGAACTACATCGCTGTGAGCAACTGAAAACAAAGCAATCCCATACAAAATAATGCCATATGTCATAGCAGTGAGATAAAGGAACATTCTAATTTGAGGCCTTGTGTCCCGCCAATCAGAAGAGTAGCTAGAAATGTGCAACAATAAAACCAATACTAAATCTATAGGACCTACTTGGAGATAACTTATGGAGGTGTACACCAGTGTGGGCAGGTGTTGGAGGACTGTGGAGTGTATCAGCGTCATGTGGCCATCAGGTTGTGCGGGAGGTTGGAGGGGGAGAAGATGGTTTGGCGCGTGGGCTGTGTAATAGTGTGTAGGGGCCTTGGCAACCGGAAGCCTTTTGCGACTTCTATCTGCGCTACCAGCCATGCTTCCCCTTTTAGTGGAGCAGTCTAGGGAGGAGGAGGATTTTATGGACATGAAATTGTTACTTTGTATTTATTCTGTGCTTTTATGATATTTTTAAACTGATCTAATAAAGAAATGAATGAATGAATGATTCAATTTGTTGAATAATTTAAGTGCCTAAGTGCCCCAGAGTGTGGCTGCTCCCTCTCCTCCATGTCGCTGTTGGTTGGACACAATAGTGCCTGCCTCAGCCAGCACCCATTTATGTGTTGCCTGTATCCAGCTGGTAATCGAGGGGGGTTGCGCAGCCTTCCATGCCATAGCTATCTGGCATTTAAACTAAGCCAATGCGACATCCACAAATGTTAGGTAGTATTTGGAGCGTTTGGTGCATTTTGTGATCCCCAGAAGACACAAAAGTGGATCCGGAGGTAGTCGGACATCAACCACTGCAGGAGTATGGGCCATCACCTGGGACCACATGTGTGCCAACGGTGGACACACTCAGATTATGTGTAGGAATGTAGCATCCCCATGCCCACATCTAGGGCAGGCAGGCAAGACCATCTGGAACATCACGTTGAGCCTGTGTTGTGTGAGGTACTTTTGATGTATATAATTAAACAGCGTAAACTTCAGGCAAGCGTTACGTGGCACGCGATTCACTTGCTTTACTGCCATCCCCCATTGTTTGGCAGTGAACTCAGCACCCAAGCAATCGTCCCAGCACGGCTTACTACAAATTGCCCATTCTGCTCTTCCCGCCAGCAGCGCAGAGTAGATTGCCGAAACATTTTAGTCCCTAATGAAATCAAGACTTATCAATGCCCATCGCCCACGTGTCCGTAAATGCCAGCGTGAGAGCATGGCACATGAGGAGGAGCCTGCTCTCAGCCTGTGAAAGTCTTGGAGGTCCTGAAAATTAATGCAGGACACCATCACTGTATAAGTCACTCATGTGGACTATTTCTGCCTCGGTGCCGGATCATGGATCCCTAATAGCGATAGGTTGGCGGGCACCACCCCTATCAGGAGTTGTGGTGCATACAGTACTTGGTTTCGAAATGTCAGACTGTATCTACTCAGATCAGCCTGTCTACCCCTGCGAGTTTCCCCAGGTCCCTCATTCGACCACCTCCCCCGTGTGTGAACAGCCACTCCAGTAAGCCTGTGTCGCCCAATGAGACATCAATAACCTTGCTCAGATACATTTTTCCTTTTTGTTTTTCTCTTGATCTCATTTCCTTTCAATTTAAAACGTAATTGACTTTAACCACGGTGTGCTGTAAAAATGCAGCTAATGGTTTGAGGTTAGTGATATGTAAAACTATTTCACCTTGTATAAATTTGCAAAATATTTATGAAAGTATATTTCTAGAAGATTTTTATTTTTGGCTCATACAGCCTTGCATACAAAAGGACCTATGCTTATTCATTTTGTTGTCAATATTTGCATATTTGGTCTAATGTTAGATATCTTTAGGCAGGAGGGAGGCCTTTTCCTGCTATATCCAACTCTCTATTGAGTTGACTGCCACTAGATTTTCCAAATATTCCATTCATATTGCCTTTTAGGCACATCTACTAATATTTTTCTTGGCTCGGTCTAGAGTCAACGTTCAATAACTACAGGTTAGGATTAGTTGGCTCTATACAAATTCGGGATTGTTCTGAATTGGCACACAAGGCCCTCACTAAATTGGTTCATATCTTGAGTGGATACTAACACATACACCGGGTTTTTGTTTTTACCCAGAGTACATTTTGTTTCAAGTTCTTCACTCAGCTGGGTGAGCTTGGTCCTTTGTAGTGGGGTCGAGTATTTGTAAGCTATGACCTCACCCCTATAAGTTCTGAGGTTTTTCTCCACCCCAATGCTGAGCCCCTTTTTAGTTCCACCCTACCAGACAGTACAAGCTGTCTAGGAAAGACCTGTTGTCCACTTCCCAGATCTTACAGTGGGCTTTAAGCCCGCCAATTGCTCACCATTAGTTGGCATTATTGTCATTCTAATTTGCTTGATTCTTATTAAATGGATTTCCTTTGTCCCTCTTGTGTCAGTTTCTCCATGGAGCGTAGTCTCTTTACTTGTGTCCTTTTGCTACTCTTTTTTTTTTAATGTTCTTTTTATTAAGCAGTTGTTTAGGGTCATCAAAATTCAATTCAGCATCAGATAAAACCGTGTTAGGCCACTCGTGGGGGGCCTGGATATCTGATTGCTAATGTATGTCCAACCACCGACCCGAGTGCCGCAACATGCGCTGTGAAGGACGTTTTCTACAGCCTACATTTGGGACAATGTTGTCCTTTACCCTCCCCTCCTCCCGACTCAGCCTGTATCATAAGCCACTCCTATGTTGCATCCATTGTCCCCAAATCTTTTCAAGTTTATGGGTCAAAATCCTCACCAAATCCAGCAACTCAAAGGAACTCTTCAGCATCATACTGCAATTCACCAAACCCCCCAGCGAAGCTTCAGACGTTGCACCTTCCCAGGACCTCTGCAACAAACTCAGCTCCAACTTCTATCTCCAGTTCAAGTCCCTCTACGGTAACTTCAACGAACAGACACCAGACACCGAAACCACTGCCACCTCCAGCAATGCCAGCCAACCTACCATTTCCGCCTCAACGGCCGAACCCACAGCATCAGATTCCCACCTTACCTCTCTGAACCCACAGCGATCAGATATGGGATACCCCAAGGACATCGTTCAGCCCCACGCTCTTCAACATCTGCATCGCTCCCCTTGCCGCCATCGTCAGACAGCATGGACTCAGCATAGTATCCTACGCCCACGCCACCCACCTCATCCTCTCCCTCATGAAGGAACCCAACACCACCAGACTCAGCTTCCAGGAAGGAATGAAAGACGTCGCTTCCTGGATGAGCAGCAGCTGTCTTAATCTCAACTCAGAGAAGACAGAAGTCCTAGTCCTTGGACCCAATCCCTCATCATGGGACAACATTTGGTGGCCCACCTCCCTCAGCAAACCCCCCACACCCACAGACCACACCCGCACCCTCGGCATCATACCTGACTCCTCCCTCAGCATGACCCGACAGATCAACTCAGTCTCCTCCACGTGCTTCAACACCCTCCGCATCTTCTGAAAGACCTTCAAATGCATCCCTCCAATTCCAGAAAAACTGTCACTACTGCACTCATAACCAGCAAACTGGACTACAGAAACACCCTCTGTGCCGGAATCATCAAATCCCTGCTCCGAAAACATCCAGAACACCGCAGCCAGACTCGTCCTTGGCATCCCATGACATGACCACAACACCCATCACCTACGAGACCTCCACTGGCTCTCCGTCGAGAAGAGAGTGACTTTGTAGCTACTCACTCATGCCTGCAAATCCCTCCACAACACCGGACCTCAATACCTCAACGAAAGAGTCTCCTTCCATGTTCCCAAGAGAAACCTCCACTCCGCCGACCTTGCCCTCGCAGAAACCCCGCTCATCCGCAGAGCCAGAGTGGGTGGAAGAGCCTACTCCTACATTGCGGCAAAAACCTAGAACGAGCTCCCCTCAACATCAGATGTTTCCCCACTGTGCACACCTTCAGGAAGAGACTCAAGACCTGCCTCTTTGGTTGACTCCGTGCTGCACGCCCCCCCCCGCACCCACAGTACCTTGAGACCCTCACGGGTGAGTAGCACACTTTACAAATCCCTGATTGATTGAGTGATTGATTTATCGATTGAGTTTTCATCCATTCCTTTTGTAGGTGCTAGGCCCAGCTTTGACTGGGGTAGTGTGAAAATGCTTGGTGGTAGGAATTTTGTGGATCTCTTAATATTTCTGAACTATCTCTCATGTATATGTAAGCAAAGTGCATGATTTTGGCCAGTTTTTGAGGAATCCAGGGCCTTATGGCAAAGAAAACATAGCGGGATGCACGCAAGCCCTACCACCCTGGATTTGTCCCTGTCTCGGGTTTTGGAAATGTCTAGGTTTCAAAGGGTTCCTGTAAGAAGATGAGTAATTAGATAAAGAGGGTGAGGGCTCCACTGAAGTATAAAACATAATCCTTGTCAGGGTGAAAACTAAAAGTCACTAAATAAACCTATGCCTAGCCTTGTGATAGCTTGGCACAAAAGCAGTCAAGCTTAACTTAGTGACAATTGTAAAGTATTTTTTTAGTACTCCAACAGTAATAACGTGAAAACAAAGCGCAACAAAAATCCTCAACCAATTAAGAAAAATAGAGATAATTTTAATAAACAAAAATGCACCAAAAATACAAAACTTCAATCCGTACAATTGAAGTATGAATTTTTACATTTCCAGATAAAAATAGCTGCAAAAAGCACAAAGCACCATTTGCGGTTATCTGTTTGCTCTGCACTTGGTTAAGGTCTCAAGTTCAGGTCGACTGCGATGGAGCACGAGTAAAATGCAGGGACCAGGTTAGTCCTGCTTCCTGCTGATGAGTTACCTTCTCAAGTCTGCGTGAAGAGCGTCCGTTCATGTTGGTGGGGGCCGCAAGGAACTCTGTCAGTGTGACAAGCAGGGTAGATGGTGTCTGTTTTGACACAAAGTCCTGGTCTTGCTGAAGCTTCATTTTAGCAGTTGACGTGGGTGGTCGCTGTTTGGCTTTCACCATTCACTGTGCGGTTGCGAGGAGCCAAAAACCTCTGTAGTTTTACCTTGAGCTCAGGAGAAGCACCCTCTGATACTATCCAGGGGTCCTGGACTGACAAGTCACCTACAGGGATCAGGACTTAATCCAGAAAAGGCATCAGGGCTCAGGCAGGTCCAGGAATGACCAGTTGCTGCCGGTCAGCTGGGCAGTTCTAGCGAGGCCTCTGGAAGCTTATGTCCCTGTAGCTCAAACAGGTGATCCGCCAACTGACATTTGCTGTTACTTCTGGGGAGACTGGGTTCAAGGCAAGCGGGTCCAATCTTCTTCTTCAGACAGTAGGGAAGTCCTTCACAATAAGTATAATTTTTATCGTGAGACGAAGTGGAACTCTGGGTGGTAGGAAATTTGGTTTGGCCTGGTAATCCCAGTCAGAAATGTTATTGAAAATTGAAAATGTGATTTTCTTTTTTTTTTTTTTTTGCTAAATTTGCGGTTTGCAGAGGATTCTGGGTAGGGAAACGATGGGGGATCCACACAAGTCACATCTCCCTAGACTTCCCCGGGTGTCTAGTTTTTAGAAATGTCTGGGTTTGGTAGGTTTTCCCTGGATGGCCGCCTTGCCCGTGACCAAAAATGCAGGTGCCACCCTTGCAAAACCAGGTTGTTTTCTGATAAATAAGTTTGATGCCTCCACAATATGTTTTGGGCACCTTCCCCGTCACAGGTATTTGGCCCACCCACACAAGTGAGGTACAATTTTCATCGTGAGTCCTGGGGGAATGCTGGGTGGGTGGAAGTTTGTGTCTCCTGGCAGATTCCAGAACTTACCATCACAGAAATATAAGGAATTTGTTTTTGTTTTTTTCAACAAAGTTTGAGTTTTGCCGGGATTCTGGGTAACAAAACCTGTAGATAGCCACACAGGTTTAACCCCGTCCTGGATTCCCCTGGGTGTCGTATTTTCAAAAATGTACAGGTTTGCTAGGTTTCCTTAGGTGCCGGTTGAGCTAATCTCCAAAATCCACTGCTAGGCATATTGCAAAAAAAGCATCAGTTTTCACTGGAAATATGTGATGTGTCCATGTTGCGTTTTGGGTCCGTTTGCTGTTGCGGGCAGTAAGCCTACCCACACAAGTGAGGTACCAATTTTTATTGTGAGACTTGGGGGAGTGCTGGGTGGGTAGAAGTTTGTGGCACCCAGCAGATTTCAGAACTTTGCATCACAGAAATGTGAGGAAAATTCTTTTTTTTACTGGCTTGCTGGGTATTCTGGGTAACAGAAACTGTGAGAGCCACACAAGTCTCATCCCATCCTGGATTCCCCTGGATATCTAGTTTTAAAAAAATTTACAGGTTTGCTAGGTTTCCCTAGGGGCCAACTGAGCTAGGTCCCAAATTCCACAGTTCGGCACATTGCAAAAAAAGGTCAGTTTTAATTGGAAAAATGTGATGTGTCCACGTTGCGTTTTGGGCAGTTTCCTGTCGCAGACATTAGGCCTACCCACACAAGTGAGGTACCATTTTTATCTGGAGACTTAGGGAAACACAGAATAGTAGAACAGAACAAGTGTTATTACTATTTGTCTTTTTATGCATTTCTGCTTTCCAAATGTAAGACGGTGTGTACCCTCTAATTCACATGCTAATATGGGTATGCACAAAATTCAGAGATGCACAAATAACCACTGCTTCTAAACTCCATATTTTGTTTCAGAAATACATAGATTTCCTTGATACTGACTTTTCACTCTTTATATTTTACCAAATGATTTACTGTATATCCGGTACACCTATGAAAAAACATTGCAAGGTGAAACTCAGTTATTGGCTCTGAGTACCTCGGGTTCCTGGTGAACCTACAAGCCTCAAATAACCCCACAAACAGAAGGGTCCCGCAGACGTAACGGTATATAGCTTTCAAAAATACCATAGTTAGAAGAAGTTACAGGTGAATATGTAGGCACAAATTGCTGTTTTTTTCAACTAAATGTCAGTATCTTTTATTTCAACTGTTACTTTCTACAGGAAAACCTTGAAGGATCTACACAAATGACTCCTTCTGCTGCACTTTTATCCTATTCCCCCGCCCCCCAAAAAAGTTTAGCTGTGTTTTGCCTCATTTTTCAGTCCCCTCCACAAATCCCTGGTACCTTTTGAATACTCAGGATGTTTAAAGAAAAGGACGCAAATTTGTCATGAATAACTTATGTGGACAAAACGTTATGGGGGGCCTAAGCGCGAACTACCCCAAATAGTCAAAAAAAGGCATTGGCATGGAGGGGTGTTGGCCTGGCAGCGAACGGGTTAATATGTGGCATCACTTGTAAAGTTCAGGCATCTGAATTGCCTCTTCTTCTGTGGTATAAAGGGGTTGGCAGTTATAGTTAAGAAACATCAGTCATTCCAGGAAGCTAAAAGGTGGTTGGACACTAATGGATGTTATACGGCTGTACAAGGGATTTGGGGGGACATAGTATTGTATTGATTAGTATTTACGCACGTCTGCAACTACAAGAGGGAGTCCTGGAGAAGGTGGGCTCACTGCTGTTAGAAGCAGACTCGCAATTGAATATTGTTCGAGGGTACTTCAGTGACATTATGGTGTTGGAGATAGAGAGAATAGTTCCTTGCCAACTACATAATCCACAGCAGACGCACCTCTTACAGTTCACCAGATTAATCGGACTCACTGATAGGTGGAGGTTGAAGAACCCTAGAGACAAGCAGTCCTCGTTCTTCTCAGGAACACACAAAACATTTTCTAGACTGGACTATATATGTCCCAACATTGGAAATCCCGGTAGTGGAAGGTATGGAGCTACTTGGCTAGGGTAATCTCAGACCATTTGCCCCTTTCAATGAAGGTGGGAGCAATGCTGAAAGGAGGGCCAGGAAAGTGGAGTATAAATGCCTGGGAATTAGCAGACCCTGAATTTGTGGCGGAATTGAGAGTGGACACTGCACTATATTTTAGGGAAAATAAGGGAACGGTAAAATCCATGTGTATATTGTAGGAAAGAAAAAAATGAATTTTGAGAAAATACAGCAGATGGAACTTTACCTCTAGAGATTAAGGGGAAACTTTTAACATAGAAAACTCCCTTGCTGTCATAGCGGTATGGAATTCTCAAGGACTCCCACTAGACTGAGCTAGACGGGGAGAGCCTACAGTACTTGGCTGACCAATGTGCTCTTTATGGGGTTGGGGCAAGACAGGTAGGTTGCTGGCCCTATTTTGTAGACAAGAGACATCTGCAAGAGAGATAGGCAAAATAACTACTGCTTTAGGAGGCTCGAAAATAACAAAGAGATAAAAGAATTTGGGTAATATAGAGCTTTTTATGAGGAAGAGGAAGAAATAAAGAAGTTTCTTGAAAATCTTGACTTGCACAGCCTAGGGAAAGTGTAAGGAAAGAGAGGATTTGTAGAGAGATATATCCCTAGAAGAGGTTGAGGAGGCTGTTAAACACATGAAGGAAGGTGCAGGTCCCTAATAGAATTCCAGTGGACCTGTTAATGAGGCTCTCTAGCTTGTTGGGCCCTCATATACTTTAATGAAGCAATATTCATGGTAGCTCTATTATCCGATCTGACCCAAGCAATCATAATACTGATACATAAATAGGGGGAAATCCCTGATGATGTGCATGGTACTGGCTAATCTCGCTTTAAACGTAGAAGTGAAGATTCTGGTGACAATTCTGGTGACTAGGGTACTAAAAGTAATCCGTTCCATCATTCATAGGGACCAGTCAAGATTCATGCATCAGCGCTCAACAAGACTGTCTTACTACAGGGCAGAGATCCAGCCCATGACGGCCCCATGGGTGATACTTTCATTGGATTCAGAGAAGGCATTATATGCATTCTAAGGCATTCTATTCACGCCAGGACTACGGCAACGTTCTTTATCTGGGAGCTGACCAAGATACTCTTAGAAAGCTTCAGGTTGTGCAGAATGCGGCTGCACGACTCCTCGGCCATGTGCCACGGAGAGTCTCCATTTCCCAGTCGCTCCTAGACCTCCACTGGCTCAGGATCGCCAGCAGAATCAAGTTTAAGGCCCTCTGCTATATATTCAAGATCAAACAGGGTACTGCCCCTGTATATCTACAGGAACTTATTCATGCTTATCACCCCACCCGTTCTCTTAGATCTTCTTGTAAAGGTGATTTTGTAATTCCTCGGTTTTAGTTGGTGAAAATGGGCGGTCGCTCGTTCTCCCACTTAGGCCCTAAGATTTGGAATACCCTGCCCACTGCTCTGAAAACAAACTTTCTATTTCAGCTTTCGCAAAGGACTTAAGACATGGCTCTTTCAGCAATGATTTGTGTTTGTTCTCTCTTCCTTCCTTAAAGCTGTCCCTTGGCGCGGGAAACCCTCTCTGGGTAGCTGTGCGCCTTAAAAGTTTAATAAATAATAATAATGCACTTTACTGTTTCTGGGCTTGCCAAGGTTTGGATTTGGATGGGGATTTTGTGATTGGGCTGCCCTCATCTATCAAGAACCAAGAGTGCTGGTTTGTTTGAATGGGATGACTTCTAAGAGATTTACCTTGAGGAGCGGCACGAGTGCCTGTTGTCATCTCTTCTATTTGCTGTTTGTGTGGAGCAATTAGCATGCTGTGCTCAAACATTGAAGACGATGTAGGAGGTAAATTTCTCCTTGTATGCCGATTATATGCTTTTATATGTAAATAGTCCCAACAAACAATACCTCACATTTTCTGAGTGTTAGGCGACTACAGTAAATACTTAGGGTATAAAATAAATGAGGACAAATCCCTTATATACAAAATTAAAGAGTGGAGCTTAAAGGACCCCGGGGTATAATAGTCTCAGAAGTGGGATTGAAGTACCTTCGGATTTATGTGACGGCAAGGGCCGAGCTATTTTTGAAAGAAAACTTAGAAACAATAAGAGATTTCCAGCTTGATGTGGCTAGGTGGAGGTCGCTCCCATTCATGATACTCGGATGAGCAGTGCTTTTAGAATGATACCACTGCCTAAGTTACTGTATGTTATATAAAGCAATCCCTTACCTCGCCCCCTTACTCTCCGCCCCCTCACTCCCACCACCACCTGACTATTCTGGTCCTAGATAGGGAGTTGTGTTCAGTACTGTGCGATGGAAAACACTGACATGATTGATGAATAATGGCAAGATTGCACTTTGATATCAGACTGTTTTATTGGGTGACTCTGATCTCTCTTGAGGAATGATTGGCTATATGCACCAAGAGGGGAACTGTCTGTTAGGATGAAAAGATCAACCATTGATGAATCCACATTTCTACACTACATATGTTGGGGGAAGGGTTGGTCAAAGTTAGTGCCAACCACACAAACAATACTGAAGTGGGCTGCGTAATGCCTAGGGTGCGTGGGGTGAACGGGTAAAACAATAGCAATAACACTGCTATGGGAAGGAGGTATGCTAAAAGGAGTGAGCAATCTGAAAGGCTTTAAGCCTAGGGATGCTCTATGGATCACCAAGCAAGGAGATTTAATGGATGGAAATTACATGCATTCGTTCCCTAGTGTACAGATATAATATGATTTACACCAGGGTCAGATGTATAAATCGATACAATTGGGACATTCAGTTCAGGCAGAGGGCTTAGAGTGGGGAGAAATTCCTAATATGTCCCACCTGAAAGGAGAATGCTACTTGAGAAGTTCAGGGTCGGAGCTATATCCACTACCTATACAACTCTCAATACGGATGGGTTGCAGAAACTGTATGGGAGGTGGACATGGGATAATAGAGGATGTGGATTGGGAGGCAGCCCTGATGTACCCACATAGCAATCGTGACACGTCTGCTCCTGTTAAAATTTCTATAGAAGTAGATTGTGCAAAATGGCCTGACTGTAAAGAGGCCACATTTATTCACGCAGTCTGCAGGTAAAACAAGTTGCAAGAATATTGGCAGTTTATATGGGGAGAGCTGAGTCAAATACTGATGTGTGACATTACATTGCTCCATCGCTGCCTCGGTTTGTCATCCTGGGGATGTCGACCTACTCAGACTCAAGCTTACATTTTGCATTTTTGCCCTCCCAGTTGCCAAGAGAGGCCTGGCATGAAAATGGGCAGCACAAACTATGACAAACATATACGAATGGCAAGTAGGCCCGGATATGCATATGGAGGTTGAAAAAGTAACTTGTGAAAGATGGTCCAAAAGTGTCCTGAATTTATGGAGGCACTTTTATTGATTTGGGATACTGGATGAGGACGTGGTCGGAGAGGTTGTTGACTCAATTATAGATGTCTATATCCAGATTCAAGTAATATTGGGATGTTTCCATTAGTCTCTTACTTTATTGATGATTACAAATGAAAAGTGAAATTTGTACTGTAAGCGGGGTTGAACCATCTGAAGTTCTAGGTTGAAAATGTTGCAAGAATACAGTTTACTTGTTAATGAAAATCTTAATAAAAATGATTTGGAAAAAAGAGTTTTAATTATCGATCCTTTGCTTTAATGACAAGGCATACCTCTGTTGTTTTAAGACTAAACTCAGCCCACGAGTTGGTATTGAAGGGTGTCTTATATTCAGCTCTCGCATTTTACCTGTTCTTGAAGCTCCTCTGGTGCTCTGCCTCTTAAATTAATCTCCTCCAAGGTAGCAAGCTTCACACCGTGGGCCACAATTCCAGAACTGATCCACTGTTCTTGAATGCAGGTGAAGAGTTTTTAGGACATGCATAGTAGCATGAAGATGCATACAGTGTCATTAATAGGCATAATAGTGCCCAGAGAAAAACAGAAGGGACCAAAATCACCAAAGTTATGTTAGTTCCACTTCAGATTTCAAACACCATCAGGACGTTCAGCCCCCTTTATAGCTGAAGTCTTATATTTCATTCTGAAACTGAGGTAGTGTATCGGTAGCAGCTGACTTATTGGATGATGGTGAAAATTAGTCTGTCCACAATTTTTCAAAATTTAAATTAGGGTAGAGTGGGCACATGTCTTAAAACGGTGGCGATTAGTTGTCTGGATTGTGTTTAAGCTTTGGGGATGCGGTTGGCATTGTTTTCTTGGGCTGACATTTTAAGAAGTGATGATCCTTAGACCTATTTAGTAATGGTAAGTGAACGGAAAGTCTGGATGCAGTGACCACTAAAAGGATATGGCTTCCTTTTGGGCAGTGTATGTGCTGATGAACAATTAAAGAAGCACTTTCAATATTTATTTATTAAATATACTTGAGTAGTACACCTTAAACCAGTGGCAAAAGGGTTCTTCACAAGAATAGCAAAGGGAGTAAGGGAATACTAAAGAAATTGGTTATTTTCTTAATCAACTCACAAAGTAAAACAGATCGAAAACCTGACCATTAATTATTTTAGTGGAAGTTTGATAAACATGTTTTTACTAGATGAATTTCTAGAGGAGCAAATGTGTATCTTACACTTTAGCAGGTATGCAGAGCAGATGGCTTGATTTAATATTTTAAATTACTTCACTGTTTGGGTATTGGGATTAAAGGAATCTTTGTTGCATCTATTTAATTGCTTCTATGAGCAAATGATTGTTTGTTAGGCAAGATGGTTGTTTGAAATGGAATGCTTTGTAAGTAATGCAATAGGTTTGGAATTCGAGCAGGACTGTTACAGACATGGAGATGACCATGTAATAACTAAAAAATATGATATGACGTTTTGCATTTTTAGTATCATCTAAGATAATGAATGAAGGATCCTTTCATTGGCTCCGGATTATAGATTTGAAGGCCAAAGTGCAATGCATTTCCTCACTCTCGGTGAGGTAAAAGATGGGAATGCATAGTTTTATGTTTTATTATAATATATACATGTGTTTTTTTTTTAAAACAATTTTATTGGCTTTTTCAGTGTAACAGTACACGTAGAGTTCGTTTTCGTACATGCAAGTAATATACTTTGGCATCTTCACTATACAACAACAATATTACATTTGGTAATCAGTGAACATTTACAATCAGCACATCATCTTCGTGTCAACAGTATCGAGGCGATCCTTGGGTATATTTCCCCCTGGGCAGAGCCCACCTGTTGTGTGTGTGGAGGACCTTTAATACCCAGCTTTCCTGTCAGAAACGAGTCATATTGGTTTGTAGTTCTACGCAGTTACTACTAATCTCGAGTGGGTATCTGTGTCTGTTACCTTGTGTTATGCCCTTTGCCCCCTCTTATGGGCTCGCTGTCAGTTCAGACATCTCCTGTGGTGGTTTGCATATGTCCCCTCGGTATGTATTCCATTTGCCCCATATAGTGGACCATTTTCTCGGGCATCCCCTGTGTATAAATACCGCCTTTTCTGCCACCATTGCCGTGTCCATATCATTCCCCCATTGCGACCTTGTGGGAACGGTTCCGGATCCCCATTTTCTAGCTATGTTTCGCTTTGCTAATGTCATGCCCAGTGTTGCCCAGGTCTGCTGCCCCCGGTTAAGATCTGTGGGCGGCCAGATATTTAATAGACAGCATCGTCGGTCAAGTTGTATTTCCACCCCGCTCGCAGTTGAAAGTTCCGACAGTACCCCTTTCCAGTATGTTTTTATCCTGGGGCAGTCCCAAAGAGTATGGAAGTAAGTTCCCGGGATGCCGCAACCCCTCAGGCATTCAGCCCCCGGGACGTGACCTAATTTATGTAGTAGGGTGCGGGAATAATAGACTCTGTGTAGAATCTTCAATTGGATGAGTTTAAGTCGAGACGGTATGGAGGCGTCTCTGGCTGAGGCAAGGGCATATAGCCAGTCTTCATCTTCTATATCCCCTAATTCCACTTCCCACTTACTGCGGAGGACCACTGTGGGGTCTGGAAGATTGTTTATCAGCTTGCGGTAAGTTAATGAAATTGCTTTTGTCTCAAGATGCTCAGTGAGGAGTCTATCCTCCAGTGGGGAGGATTCAACCAGGGTCGTTCCCGTTGGGATGGCTCCCCTTAGTGCGTGTCTAATTTGCGTGTAGCGATACCGTTCCATGTTTGCCATTCCGTATTTTTCTTGCAGGGCTTCAAATGTGATAATGTCGCTCCTGTTCCACAGGTCCCCTATTCTTGAAATACCTATGAGGTCCCACTGCCGGAAACCCTTGGTGTTAGCCAGGGTTCCCAGGCGGCGTGTGTCCCAAAGCGGGGTGGCCAACGTGAGTACCCCCTCCCATCCCAAGGTTCTCTGAGCTGTGTGCCAGATTTTGACTGTGTGGGCCGTAGGGCCAGGAAGTGTGTGACGCCGTTTATTGGTGTAAAGGGCCTTCATCAGTTGGTCTGCGGGGAGTAGTGTTCTGTCTAAACTGTAAGCGGGATCATTGTGAGGGGCGTGTAACCATTGATTGACTACTGTCAACTGTGTTGCCCAATAGTAGAGTTTGACACTTGGTAGTGCTATCCCCCCCGTCATACCAGCTACGGATTAATTTGGAGTTTGCTATACGGGCTGGTTTCCCGTCCCAGAGCAGGGAAGATATTTCTGCGTCTATTGCCTTGAAGTAGGTAAGTGGGACCGGGAATGGGGTGTTTTGTAGTGCGTAGAGGAACCGTGGGAGTGAAAGCATCTTAAAGAGCGCCGCTCTTCCTGACAGCGTTAGTGGGAGGGAGCCCCAATGTGCCACATCCGACCTGAGCCTCTGCAAGGGTTTCTGCAGGTTCTCTTCCGTAAAGACGGTGGCCTGTGGAGTAACATAAATGCCTAGGTATTTGAAGCCCCTGGTCACTGTTTGTAGTGGGCAGTCGGGAGGAAGCGTGGACGTTGGGCCGTGCAATATATATAAGAGCGATTTAGTCCAATTTATGGTATATCCTGAGGCTTCACCATAGGTCTTGAGTATGTTTAATAGGGTAGCTATGGATGATGCCGGGGACATGAGGTAGATTAATACATTGTCGGTATATAAGGATATGCGGTCTTCCCATCCTGTTTCCCAGGTGATCCCGCGGACCATCGGATCTGTTCTAATTAATACCGCCAGCGGTTCCAAAATAAGGGCACACAAGAGAGGGGATAGGGGGCACCCCTGTCGCGTGCCACGCCCCAAGGCAATCACGCGGGAATGTATGGCCATTGGCCACCACTTGTGCTAGAGGAGCCGTATATAGTAGTTTGATCCAACTACCCATCTTCTTGAGTACTGCAAAAAGAAATGGCCACTCAACAAGGTCGAATGCCATAGTTGCGTCCAGAGAGAGGACGGATGCCTCTTCACGAAGGTCCGGGATGCAGTGGAGTACCCCATTCAACCGTCTCAGGTTAAGCGATGTGTTTCGGCCGGGCATAAAGCCCGATTGGTCCGGGTGGATTAGTGTTGCGAGGTAAGGTTGAAGACGTAGCGCCAGCAGTTTCGCCAATATTTTCGCGTCCCCATTTATTAGCGAGATCGGACGATAAGAGGACGTTTGGTCGGGAGGTTTATTAGGTTTACGTACTGCTACGATGGTGGCCAATCGTTGATCCGCCGTTAATGTACCCTGCGCTAGGCAATCAGTGTACATGGTAAGCATGTTAGGGATGAGCTGTCGGGCAAATGCTTTATATAATTCCACCGGCAGACCGTTCGGTCCCATTGCTTTGCCTGTGTGTACCACTGCCAGTGCCTTTCCCAATTCTTCTGCGTTAAGGTCCCGCTCAAGCTCTTGCGCGTCATCTTGAGAGATGGTGGTGAGTGGTATGTCGTGTAGGAAGGCTATGCAGTCTTCTTCTGTCATGTTACCCCGTGGAGTGTATATGTTTTCATAGTAGGAGGCTAGTTCTTCCACTATTTGTTGGGGGGACGAGGTGTGTGTGCCGTCTGGTAAGGTTAGCTGTGGTATCCGTCTGTCCGTTCTTTCTTTCCTTTCAAGCCACGCTAACATTTTCCCTGTTTTGTCGCCCAGTTCATAGATCCTGTGTAGTGTATCTGTGTGTCTGTTTTTGGCCATTTCCTCTGCATAAGTTTTGTATTCGCTCAACGCCATAGTGAGCGTGTGTGCTGTTTCATCTGTGGGGTTGGTTGCATGGGCTATTTCTGCTGCTAAGACTGATGATTCTAGCGCTTCTATTGTTTGCCTTTGGTCTTTTTTATGGCTAGTTATGGCGGAGATGGCCTGTCCTCTAATGACTGTCTTGAACGCCTCCCAAAGGATCGATGAAGAGTCTACTGAAGCTTGGTTTTCATCAAAGTATTGTGTGGTTGCAGTGTCTAATGCTTTAGAGATTTTGTGGTTTTTTAAATAACCCGGGTAGATTGGGTATATTCTTTGTCGCCTCGTGGGGTGTGTAGTGTAGGTGAGTGAAACCGGTGAGTGGTCTGATATGCCTCTCGGTAGGTGTTCTATCGCCGTCACTCGTTCAGGAGGTACTGCTAATGTGAATATGTAGTCTATTCGGGAGAGGCTATTATGGGCTCCCGAGCGGAATGTGTAGTGGCGGTCAGTTGGGTGGTGCAGTCTCCATATGTCTACCAGTCCCATTGCGTCCTGAAAGTCTCTAAACAGTTGGTTGGGTCTCGTTGAGGGTCGCGGAGGTTGGCGATCTATCGCTGTGCTGAGTACTGCGTTGAAGTCCCCTCCCACAATCATGTCCCCTTCTGGGAGCTCAAGTAGGAATTTTCCAAGATCTCGGAAGGCCCCTTGATGGAGTGTGGGGGGAATATATACTGATATTATATTATGGGTCCGTCCCTCCCATTGGCATGTAACTGCTGCAAACCGCCCCTGATCGTCTGCCCATGTGTTCCTGACTATCAGCGGGGCGCTTTTATTGACTAGTATGCCGACTCCTCGGGAGCCTGAGGAGAAGTCCGAATGTGCAACCATTTTAAAGCCCCACCTGTTCAGTGCCTTAGATGCTGTGCCTGTCAAATGTGTTTCTTGTAGCAGGGCCAGCGTTGGTGCCTTGCGTTTTAAGTATTGTAGCACCAGACCCCTTTTAATTTTATTGCCCAGCCCATTCACATTCCAGGAAATGATAGTCAGTGGTGGGGATACCAGTGTGTTCCCTGGGGGATCAGGCCCCGGTGGTACATTGTCCGTCATTGCGTGCGTCGTAGTGTTGTAGTCGCGGTGCTGACTGCTGTGTAGGAGTTGGGGTTGTCAACTTGACATTATCTGTCAAGTATTGTGGGTCGCTTAGGGATCGGCCTGTAAGGTGGGTATGGTGTATGGTTGGAGCGACAAGCTTCTCCCTAGAGCGTGCCACGTTCAAGGTGATGTGTCTGGGTGCATAGAGAAGAGCCTGAGCCCGTGCTGCATGTGTGCATGCGTGAATTATCAAAGCCAGTAACAAAGAACATGAACAAGTCAAACATAAAACGTGTAAATTCCTTACCCCCCTCCCTGCCTCCCTGCCCGGTGGAAAAAGAACCCTCCACCTCCCCAACTGAGCAGAGTGCTTAAAGTCCCAACTTATAGTTATAGTTCTAGTTCGTGGGGGTGAGACTTCTGCGTCCGCTGCCGAGTCCCTTCTCCGTTAATACCATGCAGTGCCTGTCCAGATCAGAATGTCTTACCTGCATGGGCCCGCTGTCCTACGGTCAGTTTCTTACCACGGCTGGCCCCCTGCTTCCGAGGACAAATGTTCTCTTATCTGGTCGCCATTGTAGCGTCTCTTTCACCTTAACCGGGGGTGAGCTCCGGCGTTTCAGTTCAATATGCGGTGCCACCCGGTTAGTGCCTGGAAGAGTCCTCCGGTACTGTGTTTGCTTCTCGGCTATTCCGTCTCGTCGGCGATCCGTGGGCTGCCGTTGCCGTTGCCGCACTGAGGGCCACGATTCCTAGGTCCTTTGGCCGGTCTCCATCCCTCCAACCATTCATGGGCGTCTCGCGGCGACTCAAAGAACCATGTCTTCCCTTCTGATTCGACGTGCAGTTTTGCTGGGAAAAGCATAGAATATTTGAGTTCACGTGCTCTCAGTTCCTTTTTTACGTCAGTAAAGCCCCGTCGTTGTTGAGCCACCGCAGCCGTATAGTCTGGGTAGAAGTTAAATTCTGCGTTGTCGATTCGTATCGGCGGGCGTGCGCAGGCTGATTGTAAAATGGCGTCCCGGTCTCTGAAGTTGAAGACTCTCATGAGGATGGGGCGGGGTGCTGACCCTGGGTTTGCTTTCCCTCCGGGTACTCTGTGGGCGCGCTCAATTGAGAAAAAATTCGATAGTCCTTTGGGTTGGAGCTGATTTTTAATTAGATCCTCGACGTAGAGGTCCAGGGCATGGCCACCTTCCGTCTCCAGACGTATGTTATTGCGTCTTGAGCGGCCCTCTTGGTCGTCCAGTTTGGATTTCAGCGTGGCGTTGTCGTCTTCCAACTGTAGGACTCTCCGTTGAAGCTCTGACGTGTCCTTCACCAGTCCGGTGGTTGTCTTTTCCACTTCCACGAGCCGGTCCGACATCTTTGCGAGGTCCGCCCTTATTAAGGAGACGTCTGTTGATATCGTGCCCATCGATGATTGCATCGCCTTCAGCGTGGACATTACATCCAGTAGGGTGACCTTGTCGGTGTCATTTTGCGTTCCACAGTTTTGGGGCGGCGAGCGCTGTGGGTCCCCTCTTGTTGCGGTGTTGTCAGGCGGATCTTTTTGGTAAGCAAACTTGTCCAGCTTTGGGGCCTGCTGGCCTCTGGTCCCTCTTCCAGACATAGCGGACGGCCCAAGATACAAGTAGCTGAGAGGGAGGTCGGGTCGTGTAGTGGGTATGCCGTTTGCTCGCCAAGTGGAGGTGGTGTTGAGTTGGGTGTGGTATTAGGGACTTGCCGTTTGTGCGCCCGTGTGTTGCTCACCTTGTCCGTAGTGACGCCTATGGCGGTGGCTGAGTCCAGTGCTGCCTTTAGACCCGCTTTGCCGAGTTCGCCGCAGTGTTAGAGGTGGCTTAGTGTGCTTTTCTTTCTTTATTTATTGATTTTGTCCTGTCTGCTGCAGTACAGTTGATGCCAAGTTGTCGTGAAGGCAGTGTAAGTGTGCCTCTAGGTGGGCCCCCTTGTGAGTTGTTGGGGCGTAGTATTGTTCGTCTCCCTTCTCCCCTCGCTCGCAACGCCGCCGCCGGCCGATCCCGGGCCGCTGCCGAGTCCCGTCCGCCCCTTCACTTCGCGCCCGTACTGGTCGGGCGTCTTCCTGCCAATATCGACTACTCCGCTGTAAGCCCGCCACCGGTACCGGCGACGCCGCTCAGCGGAGGCAAGGGCGAGCTGTGCCTGTTCTGCTCCGACAGCGGTTCGAGAAGCGGCGCTGTCGGACGTACCTTTCCGCGTTCGGCGCCGGCCTCTGCCTCTGATCGCGGGTCCCGCCGGCGCAGACTTCTACTGGAGTCCCCGGCTTTTGGCGCCAGACCAGGCCCCTGTGGTGGACACGGTGTAGCTCCTCGGGTGTCAGTCCCCCAGGGAATCTAGACAGTTCCGTGTGCACCGGAGTGTAGGGGGTTCCGATGGTCCGGTAATGACGCTGCGATGGTTCGGATTAGTGAACGGATTTCGCTGGAGATGGCTCGTTAGCTACAGAGCTCCGCTATGCTGCTGCCATCTTGGCTGGTAGCTAGCCACGCCCCCCTACATGTGTTTTTAGGGATAACTCTGAGTCTACAGCGTGTCCGAACGATCTGCGATGCGTGCGGAAGTCTGCATCAGATCCATGGAGTACTAGCACATATTTAATCTGAAGGGATGTTCTTTTGATTGTGAAGGTGATTTCAACATTGAGCTGAGCGTTGTCCTTCTATTGATTAAAAGCTTTCAGTTGAGGTACTGGCAGTCACTTATAGAAGTTATAAAGAATGTGTAAAATAATGCAACCATGAACAATTCCTCAAGAGAGAGACCATTGGAGAATCTATAAGAATCAGTTTAGAAAAGTTAGATTTCCCTGACAGAATGAAAGAGACATTCTAGGACCTTTACTCTTCTTACCATCATGGGCTAAAACATCAGTCGGAGAATCTCTTGACCAATGAAAATATCCATATGTTCTAGTAAATCAAAGTCAACATAATTAAATATGTTGAGAGATTCACCTAGTACTTGAAACTTGCTTTCTCAGTCCTCCAAGTTTCTCTGAAGCATTGTTATTATTTTGTAGGGGGTTATTGGCTTTACTACGTATTTTAAGTTGAATAGTGACCTCTTCTTCAATGATTTTCCCTAAGAGGTGAGTTTTTCCACCACTCTGTAGTTGGAGAGATCAGAATTTTCAGGAATCTATTTATAGATTATGGGGGTGAAAACTGACTGAGGGTGGTGGAAAAGAGCTTTTGTCAAACCAATAATTGATATCCAGTTTTGTAGAGCTCCAGGACAGATATAACCTACTGACCTCCTGCCATTTGTAGGGGAACACTGTAACACACATCTAAAAGAGAGGAAGATGAGTAGAGGAGGGACGGGACAGAAAGCTTAACTGACAAAAAAAATAATAGAGGACAGACTCCTGCATGCTAGTCGGAAGGAGACAAATCATGTTTTGTATATTCTGTGCATTTTCCCCTTCAGGTAAGTTTTTTTGTGTACACTTTCAGACCTTGCCTTGTGTTGTTTGATTTGATAGCTACAACTATGGTAGTCTTTCAAAAGGTAAAAATGTTGGGAGAGGAAATTACTAATTACAAGTATAAGTGTGAGTGACTTATTTACAGGTAGCACATAATCCATAATGAAGACTATGTAATCAATCTTATAAATCAAACAGTTTGAAGGATGGATAAGAAGCTGTCAGTCTTTTTGAAGGAAGTCCATGGCAAGAGTCAATAAATCACTTATTTTAATAGTTTAGCCCATCAATGAAAGTTCATTGAGTGTGAGGACTCTTGGATGTTTGTAAATTGATAATGGACAATAAACGGAAATAAATTCACACTGTCAGAGTAGAGAAATGAAGCTAAGGGGCAGTGGTGAGTAGTTTATACGAGTCTAATTTATTTTAGAACAGCAAATATGTTGGCAGATAACGGGGTCTCTCGCATCACTCCATCTGGTTAATTCTCACTGATTGCAGTCTTCACATTGTTGTAAGTATTCCCAAACAATAATTATTAGCTTGAAAAACAATATCCTGCAATTATATTCGGATATTGTCCCTGCTGTAGAATAAAATCCCTTCCGGTTAACAGTCTATGTTCCTTCCAGGACTAATAAAAGAAGAACTTTTGAATATGGATATTAATGCTAATAATGTAATAGTGCTTGCATCCAAAGTGCTTTACGTAGTACATTTTATTATTCATTTGCATTACTCAGTTAGAAGCATTGTTCATTTTATCAATCTCACAAGAAGCAAAAGCTGAATTGACCCTTCTGGAACTCAAGTCTGCATTTTGCAGATCTCTACCGTGCAAAACTCATTTTGCTACTTTACTGATATTGGTTACACCTCTTGTTACTGCCAAGGGAGTATTTGTTGATAGTATGCACTACTCAAATTATTCCAAGGGCTATTACCACCTCTAGATAAAATATTTCCAACAGTGTCTTGAATTTATTTAAACATACATATTTAATAACTCTGTTAAGTACTCTTTTTATGTGTCATGTCTTCAGCTAAGAACTATTAGCTTGTTTTAAACTCTTATCAATATACGTGTATAGATGTTTAAGACCATTCCTTGTGTCCTTTCCAAGGTTAGTTGTGACCAAATCATTTAATGAGGGTTTCTCTGTTAAATTGTATTCCCACATTGGCATACAACAACAGGATGCATTGGACACTACACCTTAAAGCATGTTTGACTCTCCTACAGCAGATCTATATCACATTATGCTCGCGCCTCACCCTCTGCAAACACATGCCGCAATACACCATACCATCATGTGTGTAATATGTATCCAAGCCATCATCTCCTCAAATATGCATATATTCATACTAAGCTAACACATCTACACCCTCTCGATAATTTACATTTCAACCATTCTAAATAAAGTTAACTAAACTTAAACGTAAGGCACCCACATACACATAGACCTGCATTAGAGCATCATCGTGACTAAAAATTTCTTGAAATATAACAACATTTATTACTATTTTGTATGTTTTTGCGTTAGAACACTAGTCTGTTTTAGAGTAAGCAAGTGGTGAACTAGAATGAACATGTTTTACAGACCTAGAAGAAACAAATACCAGTCCAGTTTGAATTTATAGCAGCAAGGTACAGCAATGATGATTGCAGATGTTGCAGGGGGGTTTGGGTCAATAAAGGAATAGTTTGTAAAGGTGTGTTTTTAGCTGTTTTTTATGGAAAAGAGAGTGTGTTGAGTTTGTTTATCCAATGACAGGAGAATTTCCAAAGGGAATCAGAAAAGTTTAGGTTTTGCTCTTGGTAGATTCTGAATTTCTCTAATTCTAGAAAGACTAAGTTATTAATTCGAAGTCCTCTTGCGATGACGAGCACACATCCCTGCCGTGACTTGATTAAGAGCAATGAACCAGAGAACCCAGTAAAACAAAACAACAGCAATATGCTTCGGCTCACATATCCATTCGCTGTGTGTTCTGCAAAGAGGCTGAACGCAGATAATTCTCATTGAATCTAGTATTAAACAACTGCAACCATGCCAGCTGCTAAACCGTTTTGACTCTGGTCGAGGAGAACTGTTACTGATCCGGAGTTGGCAAACACACCTCTTTAGTAGAACTTCGATACTGTGGATCACACCCTTCTGGTACATTGACTGAAATCAATAGGGATAGGAGGGAAAGACCTCTCCCTTTTAACATCTTTTCTATCAAAGAGAACTCAAAAAGTCCATCTTGGCAAGTACAAGTCAGCACCGTTCACCCTTCCATGTGGTGACCCGCAGGGCTCCTCACTGAGCCCTACTCTTTTTAAAATGTATGTGGTGGAATTGGCACCACTGATAAGAAGTTTTAATCTGATTCCCACCTCCTATGCCGACGATACCCAGTTGGTAATCTCGACATTGGATTAGGATACCAATCACTCCCTAAAACTGCATAACTATATGCTCACTCTAAGTCACTGGATGAGCACTCATTGCCTGAAATTAAATTCAAGCAAAACGGAAGTGATTATGTTAGGCAATCTTTTTCCACCATGGTCCTCAGCCTGGTGGCCAGACAATCAAGTTTCTAAGGCTGTGTCTTCCTCGCACTTCACAATCAAAACCATAAGAAAAATCCTTCCATTCATTCCCAAACTTCAAGAAAGCTGGTTGTAACCTCTTTAGTTTTATCTAAACTTGATTATTATAATGGATTTTATATCAATGTTCAATCTACTCTCCTCAGAAAGTTGCAGGACGCCGCAAGACTTGTTCTGGATATACCTAAACATCAGTCTGTTAGATCAGCAATTAGGGACCTACACTGGCTGCCAGTCGGTCAGCGGGTAACGTTTAATGCACTCTGCATCACCCATAGGGCACTACATAAAGAAGGTCCAAAATTCTTATGGGACCTTTTTAGATGGTACTCCCTTAACAGACCTTTGCGTTCGGCCAATGGCAATCTGATGCCCACGGTCAGAATTAAATAGTCGAACTGGGAGTGGAGGAGTTTCAGCTACAATACCATCAACAAATGGAACTCCCTTCCTTTATATCTCAGGAAAATTCTTTCTCTTCTTGAGTTCAGAAAACAACTGAAGACCTGGATCTTTTAGAAGTAGTAGTCCAAATCATAGTATTTAGCACCGGCAGCACCAAGACACCTAAGAGTATACGTGTGCTGTACAAATGAAATTAACATAACATTGTGATCTGTTGAGTCCATTCATTGAGTATGTGTCAATGAGTTTTGGCCAACTGCACGATTATTATGGTCATTGTCAGGACAGCATAGGTTGATTATTTACATTGTCATTTGGGCAGGTCCACCGGCCCTATTGCATTTATTTTATCAATATGCATTTGAAACCTGTCCAGAATATAAACAAAACACCCTTAAGCAATTTACCTCCAAGAAATTCTTGCCGTTCATGTTTACATTGTGTATTCTGTTACAGCACAAAAATAACCCATGGAGTTTATTGATGCTTTATAGGAGGAATATACATGTGCATTAAGTGTGTTATTTGATGAGCTTTCTTCGAAGTGAACATCTAATAGAACAGATGCATTAAAGTGCAGAGAGCTTTTAACAATATGGTTAATCCAAATGTATTGGAAGAAGGTAATACTGGAACTGAACAAAATAATGGTGATCTCTATACCCCTAGACCCCAAATGTATCCTATTGGGCATCCCAAACCTCTTAGACGTAGATCGACCACAATTAATTTTTACTACGCAACACTGGTAGTAGGGAAAAGAGATGTAGCGAGACGATGGGGGGGACACAAACTTACCCATGGTCAGGAATGGAAAGAAGGTATGGATATGTATATGGCGGCCGAGAGGTCACATATAAGGCAAGAGGAGGCCCGAGAAAAATCCATAGGGTCTGGGGAGAATGGAGGAAATATTATGGGCTGGATCTATTAGATGAAGACCAAGCAGGCCCTGGAGAGCTATCCCTATCCTTGACTGGTCCAACAGCTACTTGAGGACACGTCGGACAAGGAAGGGAAAGGAGTTGAGAGAACAAGTTATTAACTGGAGTAAATCCATGCCTAGCAGAATATAACAAAGGATGTAGTGAAGAAAGAGATGAGGTAATGGTCGATGGAGTGGCAAATAATGTATGGTACCATGTGATTGTAATTGAACTGTGTTTTGTTTTGAAATTACTGTTCTGGAAAAATAATAGAAATATTTTTTTTTTAAAACAATACCGTTATTCTGCTCATTTTGGAAATCATGATTGTTTTTTAGGCAGCGATGTACATCATTCTAATTACCCAATATGCTTATTCCAACAGAAGAAGATAAATACAACGTTTATTCCCATTTGCTGCTCAAGTATTTTCTGGCAGAAGGAGTGGTCTGTGGGCATAGTGTGTTTGCTGCTTCAGCAGAACATGACCCGAATGATATTTTGCAGGTACGGACCGACTTTCGAAGTCCTTTTATTATTATTATTATTTCAGATGCATGCCACATAAAAGCTCCATTTGCCTTTTTTAAGAATAAAGCCGTGGGTCACACTTCTGTACTTTATCCAGTTAAACAAGCATTTACATTTTCATACAGCGGGGTAGGCTGGCAAACCATTAAAATTGTGCAAGATGCCTTATTTCAGCTCTTTATATGAAATGCAATACAAATGTGGCCTTCCGTGTTTACCTACTGGATCATGAGACATGATCTTCATCAGTAAAAAAAGTATATGCAATAAACATAACAAAATGCAGAGTTGCAACTTTCAACATTTAAAATGATTTTATTGATATCCCAAAGTCATCTGTGCCTTTTAAAAGAGAACCTCTGTCAATGTATCTCATACTTGGTCTCAGAACCCAACGAGGCATAATCACTAGGGAACTTCCTGGAATCCTTATTATTGGTTACTCAGAATTGTATAAACAGAACTATTGTTTTCCTTTCACTGGTTTGTCCACTTTAACTATCTCAAGCACAGCCTCTGACACACGACTTATAGTTTCTGTTGTGTTCTGGTCTTGCAGAGAGAGTATTGTTCTGAGAGGTGGTCTGGTGACAGTCCTTTGCATTAGGATCACCTGGCAAATACATCCATTTGTAGATGCATTAACCTTTGACTTCATAAATGACCATATATGTATGGTGTACCTGGTATGCAATTTAAAGAGGGCGGCAAGAGATGAAAGACTGGAAGTTTTTGATTGCACCACCAATCAGTGAATAATCTGGGTCTTTTTAATAACATCAGTAGATATTTTAAATTTCCCTACGGATTATTGAGCTTTAGCATGTTTTTGTCCATATCTGAGCTTAGATCCATGACGCAAGTTAAAGAGAAGTGAGCAGATCACAATTAAACTGCTCTGCTGTCTTTTGGATAGGTTTGAGTTATTCATACACCGCATACATAGATAATGCATATATACTCCCTGTAGAATTTCATTGACCAAGATAACTGAAGGCTTACTTTAAGAGTTCTATCTTTGCCCCGTTACAGAGAGGCGACCTCTCACTGTCCTCAAAGAAGGAAGAAACCCGCAAAACTGGGGATTTCAGCTTTTTTCTTCCCAATTTTACTACCTGAGTAACTTTGTATGGTACAGTGTGGCTCACTTCAGAGCCTAGGATGCTCGGTGCTTCACTAGTAAGCAGTTAAGGTAAATAGTAACCGTGACACTGTAAAGTCTATGTACAACTGAGAGGACTTGAAATGACAACATATCTGATACAAGAAAGCATGAAAGACAAGGTGTGATTTAATTCTCCTGCTGGGTTTTAGTTTCAGGATTACTGCACTATTTAACACCGTTCAAAGTTGTTGAATAACACAGGCCTGAAGCCAGATGGGAACACATTAGCATTGTGACAGGACCGTTTCCCTTATAAGGGAATGTATGTTCGGGTAAAACATTATTATTATAGGCAGACTCCTTGCAGGTGTGGTCCCAGATAAATAGAATTTTCTTTTCCACACATCCCTTTTCTGTTTCACACATTTTTTGGGGGAGTGCTTCTCCTATTTGGAGTCAATGCACATTGCGTACAAAGATAATTGATTTATTGTTAGCAGTAGCTTTCCAACAAATCACCAAAAACTGGAAAGACTTCACCAAAATATCGTATCAGGCTTGGTGGTATGCTGTGTGCTATAATCATAGATTAGACACGATTTTTGTTTACCCATTGACTCTGGCTGCAAAAAGAAAAGAATTGTGGGATCCTGTTACCTCCTTGTTTAATGACAGTGCCAGACGCTCTTTGCCATTATCTCCCTTGCAGCAGGAAGTCCCCAAACCTCCATAAATGCCTCTTGACTGTTCCATATTGTTCCATATCCTTCATGTCTCATATTCTACTTTTGTATTTTGCACATTGCGTATTTCATATTACTGTTTTCAATTCCCTAAATGATTTACTAGTATACATTTTAAGACTTTTCAGTCATGCTTACTGTTTATGACCTAACTTCAGTTGTTTTCCTTTTATTTCCCCCTTTCTTTTTGACCTCTACCCAATTTTATTGTATTAATGCTTGATCTTATGTAACATCTTTTTTGATTTATTGCGCTTATTTTGTCTGAAATTACTTTAATAAAAATGTTTCTGAACTAAAAAAAAAGGCAGACTCCTAGCTTCAGCCTGCAAGAAGGCGAACTATAGAATTAGTTTTTTAAGGAATAAGTGGCTTGGGTGGTATAGGGCACAAACTTCAGATCATTTGATTGGGGAGAGCAAGATGCTAAGGTTGAACAACCAATCCCTCTGTTTTTGTTACATTCAAACTGCTCTCATTCATCCATGAACCGGTATTTACCATGCATTCATGAATGTGTTAACCTCCCCATCCTCAAATCGTACCTGAAACAGAGTAGCATAAACGTGCATCTGAAAGTTAAGTTGAAGCCGTTTTATTACCAATGGCTGCATGGACACAATGTGGAAAAGCAGTTAAATGGCAGAGAAATAGGGAACATCATAAGACAGTCATACTGTTGTAGGGATGTAGAGACAGTTGTGTCCTGCACCCGAAAAATGTTTAATTAGTTTCTTGCCCTGCTGTGTAACCCCAGTCATCCTACCCTACAGTTCTATCCTGGTCTTTGAGGAGTCTTTCCCACATTGAACAATGTGGCCTCAGTTCTGCAGGTTTAATCCTCACTTGAAAATGCCCTGAAGGCACAACTCATCAACATGGTGTAAAATTTGTCTCTAAATTTGGGTCATTTTAATTCTGCCCACCATCGGAAAACCAGGGTAAAAGGAGGCCTTTTAATATAGCTGTCACAGCTGCATGATTATCAATAGCTGGTACCACTGTTCCTTCACAGGAGAGAGTTACTATTTCCAAAAATGCCTATGCTATGACAGGGTTAATAGGAAAACAAGCATTTGCAATGCAATAGGTCTCGCATTTGGGAGATTTTGAGCTATTGGCATTGTAAATGACAACGCCTTTTATTAATGTGTTTTGAAAACTTGCAAACGGGGAGTAAATATGCAATTTGTACTTCAAGAAGCAAGACTGGCAGTAAAAGAGGCGCATTTACTGCCAGCCTTGCTTCTCGTAACCAAGGACTATAAGCACCGCTTGCACTTTTTCAAAACACATAATTAAAAGCATTGTCATTTACAATGCCAATAGCTCAAACTCTCGCAAATGCAAGACCTATTGCATTGCAAATGCATGTTCAACCGGCCACAGCACAGAGGTCCTGCTTCATTCATCATTAGAGACACTGAATCAAGTGCCCACAGAGACCCTGCTTCGTTCATCATTCGATACGCTGTATTAATTGCCCACGGAGGCCCTGCTTCACTCATCAATGGGGACGCTGTATCAATTACCCACAGAGGCCCTGCTTCATTAACCAGTGAGACACTGTGTCATTGGCCCGCAGACAACCTGAGTCATTGACCAGTGAGATACTGTGTCATTCGCCTACAGACAACCTGAGACATTAACCAGTGAGATACTGTGTCATTGGCCTACTGAGACCCTTTGTCATTAACCAATGGAGGCACTGCGTCAATGGCCACACAGCTTGTATTTTTAACAGATGGAGACAGTGTGTCTGTAGCCCACAGAGACCCAGAGTCATTAACTAATTGAGACAATGTTTCAGTTGTTAGCATAGATCCTACTTTATTCATCAGTCGGACACAGAGACCTTGCTTCATTCATCATTGGAGACACTGTCCCACTGGCCCACGTAGAACCCTCTTCTTTAACAAAAACACCTTGCATCATTGAAGTCTAGATAATCTGTGTATTAGGACCTGCACACCTGGTGTGGATTACTCTAGAGACCCTGTGTCATGAGTCCAAGGAGACTCTGCTTCATTATCCCACTGGCACTGTACATTATTAACCCCTTAGATACACTGGGCTTTAACACATGGACACCCTGTGCCACGGACCCTGCAAACTACACGCCATTAACCCCTGAATATCCTACACTTTCAAACCTTGGTTGCTTGGTCATTAATCCCTGGACATCCACTGGTTTTAGAGGTTGGACATCTTGCTTAGTTTAAAAAGACATTGTGTCATTGACCCATGCCCACTCTGATGACTGTACCACTAACTCGTGTAAAGTCTATCTTGTAAATTCCTAGACACCCTGTTCCATTACCACTGCACATACAATGACGTTAGTCAGTGGGTGCCAGGTATGGGTCTTCAGGGATTTACTGCTTAGGTCAATATTTTCTGCAGCCCCTGTAGCTTGTGTGTTATTTATGTCTTTGACATGTAGGCAGCTTCAGATATTAAGCCCTGGATACCCTGTGTCATTAATCCCAGAGCTTCTTCGTAGCACCCTCACCCCCATGTTATCAACCATTTCATACAATATTCACGTACCCCTTACTGCTGTGTACAGTTAACCCCACAAATCTGTGCATTGAACCCCTGTACACCTCTCTTTAACATGTGAGGCCTTTGTCATTAACCACCGACACTGTATGAAACGGATCCCTGTGAAACTATTGGCCTTACTCAATGGAGATCCTATGTTAGAATTCACAGGACACCCCCTATGGTGTTACCCAGAGGACATTCTGATTTATCTTTCACTGGACGCACAAAATGCTATTATCCTTTGGCGATCTTATGTTATCATCAATTGTACACTCGATGTTATCATCCCCCGAACTCTGTATGCTATCATCATTTATACATCCTGTGTTGTCTGCTGCACATGCTAGGATAGCATCCAACGCACATGCTATCTGTTATCCGCTGAGCACCCATCTTTTAATTCACAGGACACACGATGTTATCATCCACTGGACAAGCTATGATACCATACACTGTACGCCACATGATATCTGCAAGGCTTGCAATGTTATCATCCACTCACTAACACATCATCTGGGCAAGCTATGATATCATAAACTGTACAGCACATGATATCCGCAAGAATCGCTGTGTTATCATCTGCTCAATATCCATGTTCTCTTCCACTGGGTAACCTATGATATCATACACTGTACACCACATGATATCTGCAAGGCTTGCAATGTTATCATCCACTCAATATCCAACCCTGCCATACTCTGGGCTGGAAGCCTCCATCCCTAGAGGCGGGCAGGCCGCTCTGCTCCCATATTGGGAGGACAGGCACGTAGCTCCCTCCAACTGGATTGAATATCCCCTCAGACCCCCGGTGTCGTGATGGGATGAACCTGGGGCGGATGTAGTGCTGGCCCAGTATGGATTCCATTTCTTCTGCCTCAAGATTGTAAGAACCCGTGTTCGTGCAGCTCTGCTTCAATCTGCAGAACAGAGCCCTTCACAGAGGTGTGCATACGTGCTTCGATAGCAAATGTCCGGGCAGAACCTCCATCCACAGCCGCTGAAGGCAGCAGCCAGGATGTGTCCTACCGAGCACAGGCAGGCAGGGGTTCCAGGGAGCCACAGGCGAAAGACGAAGTCACACCCATTGGCACACAGGCAGGCACACACATTAACGCACACAGACTACATTTCCTTCTCCTTTCGACAACAAAATATACCTCATAATTCACTGAACTTTGGTTACTCCACAAGTCCGTCCCAAGAGCAAGTCTTTCATCAGTGCTAGCGTTTTGCCAATTGTTTTCAGTATTATACTATTTTCATGTCACATTACATATATGTTCCAGACACTTGTCATCGGATACTCACTACTGTCCTATCTTATTGTTGACCCACGGATTCATCTCCTAGTGTCAGAACTTTAAAGTACATACACGTGGACTTCGATGTCGCACTTATCACTGACTAATGAAGTTATGGATTGTTTTCATCATATAACTGTAATATTTGTTAAAAAATTCTAAAACAAATCTCTATAAAAACACAGTCAAACTATAATTATGGTTACAAAGTAGGACCGAAAAAACTCTGAAATACCCACACTATAGCTTTGCAAATTATAGCTTTCACAGCTGCCAGGCAAGCCATATTTTTCTGTGCAAATGCAATGCTCATTATATCACCCTTGATAGAACAGAGGACTGTACAAATGACATTATTGATCTCATTAGTAGCATGACCTATTACCTTACAATTAACACTATGAATTACGCAATAATGGCTAACATATGGCCTCTTTGTTTATGTCTTGTAATTCAAGTATGTGGTGTGAAGTCCTCTTATTTGTTGTCATAAATATTGTGATGTCATATGGTCTGGCAAGTTATGCCCAGGCCTGCCAAGTATCACGCATCAAGTGTGACTCTAACGCATTTCAGTGTGGTGTTCTGCATCACTGCACTGCAATGCATTGTCATGCATTTTAATGCCACTGTCTCACTCTGCTGTAAAAGCGCTGAAACTGGAGGCAGGGTAATTAATAGCTTGAATGTCGTAAGACTTTACATTTATATAAAATAAATATTGTATTGCAATAGTTGTCCTGTTAAATGTGTGGGGTCACACCCCCCCTACAATTAGTTTGCTTCATTGTTATCACATCTGCATTGTCATTGCACGGGACCTGAAGCTTGAATGCAGCAAATGTCAGAGCCCTCTTCCACTACTTCCTGTCCCACCACAGTCACGATCAGTAGGCTAATTTGTTGGGACTGCTTTGGGTGCTTTCAGCTTTGCTCCATATGCGATGTCCTTGTCATGTTATCTTGCACTAGTTGCAATGGAACCCTATGTTGAATGATGCAGCACACTAGTTGCCCACTGCCGATCAGAACTAACTGTGACTTCTTACATGCTCCTCTGGATCTCGTTTTCTCTCATACAATCTTGAAATCTGAACATGAATCTTTGTGTTTTTTCATTTAGGTTTTTTTGCTGGATTAAATACCATAACAGATAAGCCCTCATTCGACACTGCAAGTTAAAATCCCCTTTTTGGAGAAAAAAAACATAGGTACTTACTCCTTTGCTTGTTGTCTTTAATTCCACATTTACTCTTGAATTTCGCACTTTATTTTGTGATCAATTGCTCATCAATTAAGTTTGAGCCCAGTCACTTTGAATTGTCTCCATTCATATTGTGATGTCATATGGTCTGGCAAGTTATGCCCAGGCCTGCCAAGTATCACGCATCAGGTGTGACTCTTAACACATTTCAGTGTGGTGTTCTGCATAACCGCACTGCAATGCATTGTCATGCATTTTAATGCCACTGTCTCACTCTGCTGTAAAAGCGCTGAAACTGGCTAGCCTGTGACACGTGTGTCCCGCTCTGCTGCTCCCCGCAGACTTGCCGGGCACCCGTGCGCTGCCACCAGCACGGGCTCAGTACTTTAAGTAGTAAATTTAAGGCAAAATCGCTTAAAAATGTGTTCTAAAGCTGGCTTATTACTCTGTGACTGATAATTAAACTAAAAAAGAAAAGCTGAAAAAATGTTACAATGAAATGGGTACTTTTTTTTATATATAAAGAATTCTCTTTAATTATAATTGTACAGCCTTTCCAGAATCTGTCTGTTTCTTATTCTTTTTTTGTAGTTTTATATAGTGTGAACTTGGCCAGAAGTCATTAAAGCAATTTACATGATCACCAGTTACATTATACACGATTATGCTAATACATTATACAAGATTAAATTCATTTTTAGGGTCGTGCCTGTGAGAGTATGCCCTAGCTATTGTTTACAAAACTGGCTTGTAGCCTGGGCATTGCTTACTATTCGTGCGTTTGATGTCACTCTTCTTTACAGGCTCCCTAATTTGCCAGACCAGGCCAAACATCATTTCTGTGGAGTAGGGACAGAGGTACAGATTGATTCAAGTTAATCTATGCCCATCTGCTGCTCACGACTGATTGAGATACTATTTCTCTCCCCCTCCAACTTCCCCTGCCTGCTGCTCCCGCCACATCTTTTGCACTTTCTTTCTTTTCAAAATTTTAACATGGTACAAAGCGAAAATATGTTTTTTTTTAAGTTTCAGTTGCGGCTCTGGGCTTGAAAATATACGAAAACTCTGTAATAGTGTTATTCTCAAACAATGGAAAGAAGTCCACTGACAACTTTCTCATATTTCCCCAGTGGTATAAGCGCTATAAGTGAGTACTGCTGGGGCACTCGTATTTCTGGTGTAGCAATATCCTTGGACTGCCCAAGGCTGCAGAGAACAGAATCTGAAAATGTGCTGGGGTAAGCCCCCCTCTGTGCCCCAATGTCTTTTTTATAAACGCAAAGGGCTGATGTGTTATGTATTTGTTTTATACAGCGCCAGCCCGTGACCTTCTCAGTGCCTCGATGTAGCCACAAATGTGTGTTGTGACTAAACAATGAGAAATCAACACTCCCAGTTACCATTCTCTGATGTTATCTGTGCCTGAACGTTCTTGAAACCCGCAATCCTAAAAACATTAATACATTTTTGAGAAACCCTGTACCCCACTTTTCAAGAAGTGCAAATTTTATAGACCTTTCGCAAGCAACTCTCACAAAGTCAGGAATACCCCTTCTTTGTTTGCATCAAATATCTTCTAAAAAACAAAGGGAAGCCCTTTCTGTGACTGCATAACACCCTTTCTGTCTGACAGCAGAGAAGTCTCTGATAATTAAATTTAGGAAGTTTGTTTTACAGGAGCTCATGGTTTACAGGTGACACTCTGTTCATGATATAATACTCTTCAGCTTTACTCAGTTACCTATAATCAGGGTCCCATCTGCTTTTGCCACGTGTGCCCTTGTTATATGTTTCGCTGACATCTTCCTGTACTGCATTGTTCATTTCGCTCTTGTAAATGTTCGTTTCCGCCACACACTGTTCTACTGTTCTATACTTTTATAGACACACATTTTGTGCAGTGCCATATACAGTCTTTAAACCCCCCCCCCCCCTACCCCCGCCTCCACCAACAAGGCCTAAAAGACACTGGGGCTGAGGTGACAACACCTGGCTTCTAGGAAGGCCACTCCTCTTACCTCCCTCCCAGCACACCATAGCTTGAGGTGAGAAATGCACAAAGGCCACAAATCAACACCCCCACGCATATTCACACCCTCCTTGTTGCTCCCTTAACCTGAAGACCATGGGCCAGCAGGGATGACACTGCTTCTTGCCAGGCAGGCCCCACAAGGCAGGTTCCGAGGCAAGAATTCCCAAAAGGCCAGAGCAACACTGGGCCCGGAGCCTCAAATCACAGCAGGTCAGGAGAGAACAGTGATGCTGGCGCCTCATTACAGTGCCATGGCATGGCGGGGATTAGGGAAGACTGTAAATCTCTTGGGCCAGTTTGCAGAGGCCCAAAAAAACGGCCCACAAGTGCCCCTGGAGCCCGGCCCATCGGCCAATGCCCGAGTGCCCGCCTTCCAATCCGACCCTGCTTAAAAACCCTGCTCTGGCTGCTTTGAAAGTCCCACGGCCTGACATCATTCGTCCGAGACAGTGCTGTGCCTAATATTGAGACACAGCAGTGGGGAACGTGACCTCACGCACTGGTCTAGAAGGAAGTCGAGGCCGGATTCAGAAATCGGCGGAGACTCGTGGAGGCATGCCGGGCGCCGGCGGGCAGTCACTGTGTGTGCTGTACTGTCCACGTCCTGGCGCCCGCTTTGGCATCGTGAATAACTCACTAGTGCCCTGCGCAGCGCATTATTACCGGCGCTGGAAGGCCTGGCAGCATCACTCAGCATAGCACCTGTCCCTGAGAGCAAACCTTGTGAGCCTGCAGTCAATTCAATGAATGACTGAGCTCACCTCACGGAGCTTGTGACCGGCGGTTGCTGAGGCCGCCCAGGACAGTGTCTGTCACTGGACAACAGCAGACTCGGAGGACAGCCCTGGACTCTCAGTAAGTACCAGCCACACAAGTTTCAAATAACACAATGTGGCTGCAGTGCTAAAAAAATCTTTTTAACGGTCGGTTAAGTTACACTTGTTCCCGGTATTATATGCGCTCTATGGAATACGGAGCAGTTAACCGTTTCCGTGTTTTGAGAACTTATCTGTGATAATTGTTGTTGTTTCTTTTTGCACTTTTATACAGTGCAAGCCTCAACCAAAGAAAGGCTTTAAAGTAGCACCAATTTTTAGGTCCGGGCAGATTAGAGTAACAGAGCTGCCAAGTTTTCAAATTGCTATGTGTGACATTTTCATAATTTCATTGTAATTATGAATGACATTTCAAGGACTATGAGTGACACTTGCTCGTGAGCAGAATCAAGCAATGAAGATGAGGGAAACAGATAGATATTAGAAATTACACCCCTCCCTCCCCCTTTATAATTCATGAGGGACTATTTTTAAACACTGAAAAGTTTGGTATCTTTCAGCACGGGCACCGGAGGCACTGCAGTGAGGTCTTTTGAGATCCTGCTTCAGCAGAGATGGCTGTAAAAGCTTGTCTGCTCTCCTAATGGACCCCATGAGGACAGGCAGCAAACTGGTGGCACACTGCGAGCCGCATTTCACTGTTGGTTGACCGAGGGGGCGGAGTATTATATGGTGAAAACTAAAGTGTACTCGCGGAGGAGCCACGGTCAGTCGCCGTGAAACTGGCAAAGGTGGACTGACTGTCTGCACTCATTCACATGCAACGCACTGAATTTAATGTACATTCTCGAGTTTATATGTACTCACAGACACAAATCAGTGCATTGACTTCTACACGCCTGAGATTATCGACGAATGTGCACTCATACTCCTGTCATCGCCGCACATCTGAGATTACCACGAACCCCGCACCTTCTCTGTATCTTGGGAAGGTGCATCTGCAAATTGACATCCTGTTTTCACAAGCACACACACAAAAGTCTCCCCAAGTGTGTACACACATACCTGTGAGCCAGCTCTCCCATATTGAAGCAGAAGCATTTGAGGGTGGAGACGGCTACAATGAAGCCATTTTTGGCTTCAAAAATCGAAAGTCTCTGGCAGTGTCTGTTGTTATATATACATATTTTACTCACCTCAAGGTATATGCAACAGAAACTTAGGCTGATTGAAGCCTCACAGGGCATGAAAATTACCGACTTTAGATGTTGTGTGTAACACGACAACAAGTACTGCAGCGCATTGATAAAAACACTTAAGTTCAACCTTGTAGAAGTTCCCATTTATGCTCCTCTAAAGCCATTTTACATATTTTTGTTTACCTGTAGCTTCGCAGCGACTCTACTAATCAGCCCAGAGCAAAGCACCTTAAGCTGATATGCTCCCACATCTGCAGTTCAGGCCTTAGCATAACACAGTATGTGTCAGAATGCGCGCACGGCCGGCTACGTGGGTGACCTTTTCTTCTTAGTTAGGATATACTGCATTTCCTGTAAATACTAGACAGGTGGTCCATTGCAATGCTATACACTTTGGAAAAATTAATTGACCCCCCATTTGCAGTGTTATGTACATGAAAGTTTCCCTAGATGGTGTTAATATCAATAAGTGATGGACTAGAGAAACTTTCTAAAGCATGCATCATAATGGATACATATTGAAATGTAATTTTAGCATAGAAAAAGGATTACCTTTTTCTTTTGAAATGCTTTCTTACAATTTTCATGCAACTCATATTTCGATTACATACACTAGTCTCAAAGCAGTAATCATTCTAAAGAGACGCTCACATTTTTGATGATTCCTTAACTTTTTAATTGATTTTTATGAATATTTGAATCATAATAAACCTTCTTCTGTCAAACCGTTTTTAGATAAGTGTTCTAAAACATATATCCTCATCCTTTATCCAGTATCACAGTCAAAACAGCATTACATGTAATAACCCTAATCACTCCCGCCATCCCAGATTCGAACGATGAAACAAAAGAGAAAAGGGGTCTTGTCAAATAATTGACAAACTATATTTTGCAAATTCAAACTGTTTGTCGATGTAGTCCTGTCCCCCTATTTTAATAATTGCTGTTTACTTTTAAAACTTCTCTTCACACTTATTAATCTGATCCTCAGTCACGAAAACGATTCAGGACATGTAGGGAATTGGGCAAGAGACTATTGGTAACCTCTCAAAAAGAAAGCCCACCGAAGGTCATCAGACTGACTCAAAATTTGTATGGTTATTAGCTAAATTGCTTTCAGGTCTATCTATCTCTAAGATATTCCAGATTCTGAGGTACCGTAGTGATACAGTAGCGAGAGAAACAGTGGCGAGAGCGCTTATTCTCTCTCGCCTCGACTATGCTAACGCCCTGCTCAGTGGCTCTCCGGCTTATTTGACCAACGGTCTCCAGATAAACCAAAATGCGACTGCCAGACTACTTTTTAACATCTCCAGGCGAACTAGCGTTCAACACTATCTGCTCAGTCTGCACTGGCTTCCGGTTTCGCAACGAATTATCTTCAAGACTCTTATTTTTGCCCACAGGGCCATCTACGATCAGGGCCCATTTTATCTGAGGAAACGGTTTTCTTTCTATCTCCCCAATCGTCCCCTGCGCTCCGCCTCTCAATATCGGTTGGCGGTTCCACGCTTTAAGCGCTCCCGTTTCGGAGGCCAGTCCATTTCTGTTAAACAGCAGTTGCTTGGAACTCTCTTCCTTTGACTCTCCGCTCCAACCCGAATTATGCGCTCTTCAAAAAAGCACTTAAGACCCATCTGTTTAAACTGGCGTTTTAAAGCTCTGCTTTTCTCCTCTAACTTTGGCCTCTGGCATTGCTCCCTTCGCGCCTGGATACTCTAGTAGTAATTGAGCGTGCTATAAAACCCCATATAACATAACATATAACATAACATACAGGAATAGGATCTCTTTTCTTCTAGCATGTTGCTAGGGTTGTTTTTGCTGCCCCAAGGCAATGCAAATCAAGATTCAACCTGCTTTGGTTTGACATTTTAACTTGGGTAGGGAAGAGCCAAGAGAACAAAGAGGGTTCCATAGGCAGAGGGTAGTCCAGCATCCCCTCTGCCAGGGTATTTCAGCGAGCCCTCTCCCGGGGTAGTCCATCATCTGTTTCATTGTTGCCAGTATTTCTGCCCAGTAAGGTCTAATATGTGGGCAGTTAAACCAAATATTTGAAGTACCATAGCAAACCACAACCCTTCCAGAAAAGTGTGCTAACCCCTGGGGGGAATGTATTATGTTTAGCTAGGGAGATACCAACGTTATATTTAGCTTCTCCGCCTGTTTCACTTTGGACATGTTTGTTAGCGTCTTACCAAAGTGACGCTACTGTTTCTCTCTTACTTTATTCTTAGTTAGTTTGTTCCAGTATGCTTTAGAGACAGGGGGATAAGGAGCCGAGTATTTAATAAGGTGTTATAAAAGGCAGAAATTCAGCCTCTAGTGCCTCAGGCAGTTAATTTGTTTTCTACTGTAGTCAGCTCTCTGGTGGTCTTTTCTTAGAAGAGGGTCTGCCTTACCCAGTGACTCAATATAGAAATTGCTCTTTTTCATCTAAATGAAATTCCCTCCCACAGGATTCAATGCGAAGGACCCCTGACCATACAACATGTCTGCTATAGTTAAATAATTGCCTTGTTTCCATTTCTTAATTGCTAAAAATTCGAAGTCAACGTAAATGCCAGGTTATGGGGGTGTGCAGAGAGGGGGATAGGACCAGTTTCCATATTTTGTTACCTTGTCCCAAACAGTCAGCATTGTTTTAGTAGGGTTGATATTTCATGCTTTGAATGGTATGTTTGTAATAGTCTTCCAGATAGAATCCCCACTACTTCCCCAATCCATATGCACCCAGTGCTTGTCTGAATCTCTGTGGCAAACCTGCTACAGCTCTAAGTTGCAAGGCTTTGTAATACATTTCAAAGCTTGGCAAGCCAGATCCCCGAATGTCGTGGGAAGGTGACGCATCTTGTATGAGAATCTTGATCTGTGGCATTGCTGTATGACTGTTAGTGTTTATTTTCTTAGATTCTGCAAAGAAGTCCTCACTCTTTAGCATGAAATAGAAATAGGGCTCTTGGATGAACATTCATTTTAACTGTACACATTCTTGCTAACCAGGGGGCAGGATTGGGAAAACGTTTCAGAATGGAAAAGACTATCTTTAATGAAATGTTGTCTCCTCCTATCTTGGAATCATAAAAAGCAGCACATGAAGTACGACTTAAGTGCTGATATCTGTTGACATCCTTTTGATAAATTTATTTTGCCTAACACAGTATTTTCTTCTCCATAGACATTCTTTTACAATTTTGCTTGATCTCCTTCAGTTGATCAGTAAACCACATGTGGATGGCAGTTTGCTATTGTAGCCCATCAAACAAACAAAATATGAATGGAGTCTAACCACTGCCAATCGCTCAGGATAGCATTCCAACCCATAGTTCTTTTTCCCACCATGCCACCTCAGATTAGACCGAGCTATATACAAATCAATCTTCACCCTCTTCCTGTAGGAACAGTCCAGCCCAAACTACCAAGCCAGGTCCTTTCAGAACAAGGAACCCAAGGCCAGTTTCACCTTAATTGGGGCTCTTCAGTTTGGTGTAACTTGGTTTCAGTGGCACAGTGAGCAAGGGACAAACATCTGGGGAAATTCCTTGGCTACTTAGGGTGGTACATCAAACACCCCAAGTAGGAGCGTCTCGTTGCAATGCTGTGATAGGGAAGCAGGGTCCTATTTGCCTTCAATAAAGGAACATTTTCAAATGAGGCAAAGTGCTATTTCACTTCTATGAACAGGTAAGTCTTCAAATGAGCCTTCGAGACTGGCTCGGAAGATGCACCCTTGAGATGTTCTAGGAGGGAGTTCCGCCGGCTGGGAGCCAAAAACGAGAAAGATCTTCCCCCAGCTCTTGTGTTATGCACCCTAAGAATGCATATAAGATTTTTACTCGTGAAGTGCTGTAGGGGGCCTATGTTTTTTGATATTTGCTTGAATATAGACCAGGCCTGTTTTATGTACAGCCCTGTAGGCAATCATATGGGTTGTAAACGTTATTCTTCGCTTGACCAGTAGTCAATGTGAAGCTTTCGGGTCTTGCCGAATCGACTCATGTTTGGGGATGTTCAGAACAAGACGAGCTCCCACGTTCTGAAACTGTTGCAGCCTATAAGTCAAATCCAAAAGTGCCCCCATAAAGAGAACATTATTATATTTCAATCTTAATGTAATCAGTGAATGGACAATACTTTTTCGTGTGACCTCTGGAAGGAATTTTAGAATCTTTCTCAAAGATTTCAGTAGAGAAAAACAAAATCCTGCAATAGACTTAACATGAAATGTAAATGATAGCGCACCCCAAGATATTTGCAACAAATATTGGAAAAGGGGATACACCTAACTCTGTGGAACAGATTTTCATTGCATCAAGAGGAGACAAGGTACCAAAAAACAATATTTCATATTTATTGAGGCGTAGGCTGCTATTATGCATCCAATCTGCAACTGCCAACAGGCAGTCCTGAAAATTGCCTGTGATTGAGCCATCCAGTTGGTTAACATCAACTAAGTGTCATCTGCATATGACACAAGGTTGAAGCCCCAAGATTGTATGATAGGGGCTAGTGGGGAAATATTAAACAACGTGGGGCTACGTGCTGACCCCTGTAGAAGACTACAACTCCTATCTCTATAGCAGGAGCTGTAGGGAGGTAGTTGAACCACTTGTTTTCAATTATAAAGATCTGATTTTAGCCAAAAAAATCAGGCAGTATCGACTATGCCTATCTTTTCCAACTGCTGCAATAAGATAAAATGTGATACTGTATCGAAGGCGGCAGACAAGTCGAGGAGCATGACTTGCGATTATTTTTCCCAGATCAAGCTTGCTTCTAATGAAGTCTGTTAACTTTAAATGGGCTGGTTCAGTACTAATACTAAAACCAGCGCAAAAGCCAGATTGTGAAGGATGGAGAAAGTTGTTGGTTTCAATGTGTCTAGAGACTAATGTTTCTAAATATTTTCCCTAGAACAGGGAGTAAAGAGATAGGTCTGTAATTGCCTGGGCTTAGCAGATCTAAGTTAGCTTTTTTTAAAAGTGGTGACACCAGAGCCTTTTTCCAGACTTAGGTAATGGAGCCAGATTCCAGAGACATGTTAAACAAGGAGTTGATCTTAATATTTAAAGAAGCTGCACCCTGCACAAAACGTGTGGAGGACAAACATCTGTTGAGGAGCCAGATCTAACTTTTTGAATGATACATTCTGAATCAGCTATGGTTATCTTCTTGAATGTACTTAAAACAGAGTCTTTACAATGAGGACTTGGTGTTTACGGTGTCTTAAGGAACTCTACTGTCTTTGGGCTAAATGTATCAAGTGTTTTTTTCTGTTCGCAAACGGGCCAATTCGCAGAATTGGCCTGTTTACGAACGTGAAAAAGCCTTTTGGGATTTTTCATCCCAAAAAGGCATTAGAAAAATAGGGAATCGCAAAAATTGCGATTCCCTATTTTGCGAATGCATTTAAGGAATTGCAATTTGTGATTCCTTAAATGAAATGCAGGAAGCCAAAAAAATGTGCGACCTGCCTTTAAGGAATCGCAAATTACCACCAACTTCAAGTTGGTGATAATATGCGAATTCCATGAAAAATGCACTTTTTTGCATTTTTCAAGGTGCCATGTGTCATACATACATGCCCTTAGGACGTATATGTGCGTCACATGTGCACACATGCATATTCCAGGGATGTAACAGGGTGTCCATTTGGCACCTTTGCAATTACCTATTGGGTACTAGAAATTTACGCATGCAATTCCCATTCATTCCTATGGACCACTAGGCCCTTAGGAATCAATGGGAAGCCATTTCTTATTTGCTACTCACAATTTGCAAGTCACAAATAAGGAATATGTAGGAATCGCAATTATTATTGCGAAACCTTCATACATTGCAAATTTGCGATTCCATAATAGCGAATCGGTAAAATTCTCTATTATGGAATTGCAAAATCCAATATTGATACATCTGGCCCTTAATGCTGTTAAACTTTGAATTAATGTTTTCCACTTCTTCATGGAAATAAGTCGACAAACTGCTGAGATGACGGAATCATTTGTTTATATTCAAAAAGATGGATGAGATGGGGGGCAATTTCCACTCGAGAAGAGTAGGAGGTCCAGCACAAAACAGTGCCCCAGTGAAGACGTCAAGGAAGTAGTGTTGTGCTGTTCCTCAAAGCCGAGTGTTAGAAGTGTAACACAAGGAGAGTGTAGTTCCTAAAGGAGGAAAGGGATGGAAAAGACAAAACTTTTGTCATGCTGCCCTCACACACCCCGAGAGGTGTCATGCTTCATCATTGGGCCTTGCTCCTCGTTGGGCCGGCGCTGCAATGCTCGACGGGCTCACCGTTTCCGGGGCTCTTTATCGGATATCGTTTTAGAGAAGCCGTATGGGTGCGTGCGGGTATAGGGATAGTGAGAAGGTGTGTGCACAGAGGTGGTGATTTAAAATAGGTCAGGGACAGTCTTATACAATAATTATAATGTGCTCGGTAGCACCTGCCTAATTAAAATGAAGTGGATGTCCTAGTGGGAAGTTATGTTCCCAGTGGACAATCGCTAGTGTGAGGTCGACATGTTTCGTGCCTGCTTGTTTCTAATGGAATCGGGTGGCACTTCTTCAGGACCTTTGAATGTGTCGTGCACAGCTAAAGACAGGTTCCAGATTGGTTTAAGGTAGCCTGTCCTGGGGCCCTAGTAGTCCTGTACTGGGCACTGTGGTGACCTAAGAGAAGGAAACCAAATAACAAAACAACAACAATGTTGCATAAAGGGGGAGGGAGGAAACGGGGGAGGAGGTTAAAACATGAGCTTACTTATGTGATGCGGTTGTTTACAAACTGATTCATGCTCAGTAAAGGGGCTTTCAGGTGACCATGCTTAATTTGTAGCTCTTGGAAAGCTGGCCAAATGAGTGTGCCACTTGTGCTTGGCGGTATTGGTGGATGGTAGAATACAGCCAAGCCAGGAGCCCAAAAATGTAGCATTTGTCAAAGGACCAGGTGGTACTTGAGTAGTATCAAGGTGTGACTAATCGGTATGGAATAGGTTGCAGGTGGTGATCAAACGTGTGTGGTCCGCTTGATTGGTAGATCAGAAGGCTGTACATTGGCAGGGTGGCGATGTGAAGACGACGCTGATAAAGTCTAAGGGAAACAGCTGTAAATTGCAGCATGTGCTGCGGTCGTCACGGTAATTGCCGTCATAGTGCGCAGTGCTTGGTGTGGCGTGGTGAAGATGGCGCTGGTAAAATCTAAGGACAACCAGCTGTAAGTTGCGGCATGTGCAGAGGTCGTAATAGTGCGCAGTACTTGGCGGGTACAGAAAGGCACTGCTTGTTGGTGCAGAATTATAAAAATGGATTATACGCTCGTATTTAGTGCAATAGGCTTGTGTGACATGGTACTCCGTTCTGGTAATGTGCCATATTTGCTCGCTACGAGTGAAGTCGTGCCCTCTTTATTAAACATTTAAAACATGCATTCATGCGGAAACACAGCATTTATGAGTAAAAACAGGGTGATGCCCTTCTGATCAAATTTCGTGGTTTAGGCATATCATCCCAAACGGCATTAGCAAAATAGGGAATCGCAAAAATTGCGATTCCCTATTTTGCAAATGCATTTAAGTTATCGCAATTTGTGATTCCTTAAATGAAATGCAGGAAGCCAAAAAAAGTGCGACCTGCCTTTAAGGAATCGCAAATTACCACCAACTTCAGTTGGTGATAATATGCGAATTCCATGAAAAATGCACTTTTTTGCATTTTTCAAGGTGCCATGTGGCGTACATACATGCCCTTAGGGCGTATATGTGCGTCACATGTGCACACATGCATATTCCAGGGGTGTAACAGGGTGTCCATTTGGCACCCTTGCAATTGCATGCGCAATTTGCGATTACCTATTGTGTACTAGAATTACGCATGCAATTCCCATTCATTCTTATGGACCACTAGGCCCTTAGGAATGAATGGGAAGCCATTCCTTATTTGCTACTCACAATTTGCGAGTCACAAATAAGGAATATGTAGGAAGTCACACCTTAGATGGGAACCACCGAGTCTCACTGAGATCTACAGTTGGAAATCCATTTGTTGGATTTGCATGCCCTCACACACCCTTGCAGGTGTCATGCTTCATCATTTGGGCTGCTCCTCGTCAGGTCGGCGGTGCAATACCCAACGGGCTCACCTCAAAGAGGGGCACTTTACTGGAGAACTTTTATCCAACAGCTGTTATGTGAAGTGCTGGTATGGGGCCAGGAAAGTGTAGACGTAGTAGTGAGTTTAAAAGGGGTCTGGGAGTACCTGAAATTACATTTTTATTCTGGGGTTCTCCTGCCCTCAGTAAAAGTAATCTAACCGGCACTTATTGGAGCATAATGTCTCCTATTTATGTGTCAGTTAGTAAGGAGTAGTGATAACGGTCCACATGTTGCTCGCATTTGTTTCCAATAACTAGCGATTCTTCAGGACCATAAGGAATTAAACTATCTACACTAAACGGTTAGTTGTGTGTATGGTATAGAGATTCATAAAAACACAATGCACAAAGGTGTCTAGTGTGTTAATGTACCTGCGATGAGCTGGATCTACCTGTATGGGAAAACAAGGATGCATAAATCACAGGTATATACATTGATGAATCATGCCATACAGTGCCTGTGGTGACTTCAAACTTCATATAGTAATACTGGGTAACCTATGATATCATACACTGTACACCACATGATATCTGCAAGGCTTGCAATGTTATCATCCACTCAATATCCAACCCTGCCATACTCTGGGCTGGAAGCCTCCATCCCTAGAGGCGGGCAGGCCGCTCTGCTCCCATATTGGGAGGACAGGCACGTAGCTCCCTCCAACTGGATTGAATATCCCCTCAGACCCCCGGTGTCGTGATGGGATGAACCTGGGGCGGATGTAGTGCTGGCCCAGTATGGATTCCATTTCTTCTGCCTCAAGATTGTAAGAACCCGTGTTCGTGCAGCTCTGCTTCAATCTGCAGAACAGAGCCCTTCACAGAGGTGTGCATACGTGCTTCGATAGCAAATGTCCGGGCAGAACCTCCATCCACAGCCGCTGAAGGCAGCAGCCAGGATGTGTCCTACCGAGCACAGGCAGGCAGGGGTTCCAGGGAGCCACAGGCGAAAGACGAAGTCACACCCATTGGCACACAGGCAGGCACACACATTAACGCACACAGACTACATTTCCTTCTCCTTTCGACAACAAAATATACCTCATAATTCACTGAACTTTGGTTACTCCACAAGTCCGTCCCAAGAGCAAGTCTTTCATCAGTGCTAGCGTTTTGCCAATTGTTTTCAGTATTATACTATTTTCATGTCACATTACATATATGTTCCAGACACTTGTCATCGGATACTCACTACTGTCCTATCTTATTGTTGACCCACGGATTCATCTCCTAGTGTCAGAACTTTAAAGTACATACACGTGGACTTCGATGTCGCACTTATCACTGACTAATGAAGTTATGGATTGTTTTCATCATATAACTGTAATATTTGTTAAAAAATTCTAAAACAAATCTCTATAAAAACACAGTCAAACTATAATTATGGTTACAAAGTAGGACCGAAAAAACTCTGAAATACCCACACTATAGCTTTGCAAATTATAGCTTTCACAGCTGCCAGGCAAGCCATATTTTTCTGTGCAAATGCAATGCTCATTATATCACCCTTGATAGAACAGAGGACTGTACAAATGACATTATTGATCTCATTAGTAGCATGACCTATTACCTTACAATTAACACTATGAATTACGCAATAATGGCTAACATATGGCCTCTTTGTTTATGTCTTGTAATTCAAGTATGTGGTGTGAAGTCCTCTTATTTGTTGTCATAAATATTGTGATGTCATATGGTCTGGCAAGTTATGCCCAGGCCTGCCAAGTATCACGCATCAAGTGTGACTCTAACGCATTTCAGTGTGGTGTTCTGCATCACTGCACTGCAATGCATTGTCATGCATTTTAATGCCACTGTCTCACTCTGCTGTAAAAGCGCTGAAACTGGAGGCAGGGTAATTAATAGCTTGAATGTCGTAAGACTTTACATTTATATAAAATAAATATTGTATTGCAATAGTTGTCCTGTTAAATGTGTGGGGTCACACCCCCCCTACAATTAGTTTGCTTCATTGTTATCACATCTGCATTGTCATTGCACGGGACCTGAAGCTTGAATGCAGCAAATGTCAGAGCCCTCTTCCACTACTTCCTGTCCCACCACAGTCACGATCAGTAGGCTAATTTGTTGGGACTGCTTTGGGTGCTTTCAGCTTTGCTCCATATGCGATGTCCTTGTCATGTTATCTTGCACTAGTTGCAATGGAACCCTATGTTGAATGATGCAGCACACTAGTTGCCCACTGCCGATCAGAACTAACTGTGACTTCTTACATGCTCCTCTGGATCTCGTTTTCTCTCATACAATCTTGAAATCTGAACATGAATCTTTGTGTTTTTTCATTTAGGTTTTTTTGCTGGATTAAATACCATAACAGATAAGCCCTCATTCGACACTGCAAGTTAAAATCCCCTTTTTGGAGAAAAAAAACATAGGTACTTACTCCTTTGCTTGTTGTCTTTAATTCCACATTTACTCTTGAATTTCGCACTTTATTTTGTGATCAATTGCTCATCAATTAAGTTTGAGCCCAGTCACTTTGAATTGTCTCCATTCATATTGTGATGTCATATGGTCTGGCAAGTTATGCCCAGGCCTGCCAAGTATCACGCATCAGGTGTGACTCTTAACACATTTCAGTGTGGTGTTCTGCATAACCGCACTGCAATGCATTGTCATGCATTTTAATGCCACTGTCTCACTCTGCTGTAAAAGCGCTGAAACTGGCTAGCCTGTGACACGTGTGTCCCGCTCTGCTGCTCCCCGCAGACTTGCCGGGCACCCGTGCGCTGCCACCAGCACGGGCTCAGTACTTTAAGTAGTAAATTTAAGGCAAAATCGCTTAAAAATGTGTTCTAAAGCTGGCTTATTACTCTGTGACTGATAATTAAACTAAAAAAGAAAAGCTGAAAAAATGTTACAATGAAATGGGTACTTTTTTTTATATATAAAGAATTCTCTTTAATTATAATTGTACAGCCTTTCCAGAATCTGTCTGTTTCTTATTCTTTTTTTGTAGTTTTATATAGTGTGAACTTGGCCAGAAGTCATTAAAGCAATTTACATGATCACCAGTTACATTATACACGATTATGCTAATACATTATACAAGATTAAATTCATTTTTAGGGTCGTGCCTGTGAGAGTATGCCCTAGCTATTGTTTACAAAACTGGCTTGTAGCCTGGGCATTGCTTACTATTCGTGCGTTTGATGTCACTCTTCTTTACAGGCTCCCTAATTTGCCAGACCAGGCCAAACATCATTTCTGTGGAGTAGGGACAGAGGTACAGATTGATTCAAGTTAATCTATGCCCATCTGCTGCTCACGACTGATTGAGATACTATTTCTCTCCCCCTCCAACTTCCCCTGCCTGCTGCTCCCGCCACATCTTTTGCACTTTCTTTCTTTTCAAAATTTTAACATGGTACAAAGCGAAAATATGTTTTTTTTTAAGTTTCAGTTGCGGCTCTGGGCTTGAAAATATACGAAAACTCTGTAATAGTGTTATTCTCAAACAATGGAAAGAAGTCCACTGACAACTTTCTCATATTTCCCCAGTGGTATAAGCGCTATAAGTGAGTACTGCTGGGGCACTCGTATTTCTGGTGTAGCAATATCCTTGGACTGCCCAAGGCTGCAGAGAACAGAATCTGAAAATGTGCTGGGGTAAGCCCCCCTCTGTGCCCCAATGTCTTTTTTATAAACGCAAAGGGCTGATGTGTTATGTATTTGTTTTATACAGCGCCAGCCCGTGACCTTCTCAGTGCCTCGATGTAGCCACAAATGTGTGTTGTGACTAAACAATGAGAAATCAACACTCCCAGTTACCATTCTCTGATGTTATCTGTGCCTGAACGTTCTTGAAACCCGCAATCCTAAAAACATTAATACATTTTTGAGAAACCCTGTACCCCACTTTTCAAGAAGTGCAAATTTTATAGACCTTTCGCAAGCAACTCTCACAAAGTCAGGAATACCCCTTCTTTGTTTGCATCAAATATCTTCTAAAAAACAAAGGGAAGCCCTTTCTGTGACTGCATAACACCCTTTCTGTCTGACAGCAGAGAAGTCTCTGATAATTAAATTTAGGAAGTTTGTTTTACAGGAGCTCATGGTTTACAGGTGACACTCTGTTCATGATATAATACTCTTCAGCTTTACTCAGTTACCTATAATCAGGGTCCCATCTGCTTTTGCCACGTGTGCCCTTGTTATATGTTTCGCTGACATCTTCCTGTACTGCATTGTTCATTTCGCTCTTGTAAATGTTCGTTTCCGCCACACACTGTTCTACTGTTCTATACTTTTATAGACACACATTTTGTGCAGTGCCATATACAGTCTTTAAACCCCCCCCCCCCCTACCCCCGCCTCCACCAACAAGGCCTAAAAGACACTGGGGCTGAGGTGACAACACCTGGCTTCTAGGAAGGCCACTCCTCTTACCTCCCTCCCAGCACACCATAGCTTGAGGTGAGAAATGCACAAAGGCCACAAATCAACACCCCCACGCATATTCACACCCTCCTTGTTGCTCCCTTAACCTGAAGACCATGGGCCAGCAGGGATGACACTGCTTCTTGCCAGGCAGGCCCCACAAGGCAGGTTCCGAGGCAAGAATTCCCAAAAGGCCAGAGCAACACTGGGCCCGGAGCCTCAAATCACAGCAGGTCAGGAGAGAACAGTGATGCTGGCGCCTCATTACAGTGCCATGGCATGGCGGGGATTAGGGAAGACTGTAAATCTCTTGGGCCAGTTTGCAGAGGCCCAAAAAAACGGCCCACAAGTGCCCCTGGAGCCCGGCCCATCGGCCAATGCCCGAGTGCCCGCCTTCCAATCCGACCCTGCTTAAAAACCCTGCTCTGGCTGCTTTGAAAGTCCCACGGCCTGACATCATTCGTCCGAGACAGTGCTGTGCCTAATATTGAGACACAGCAGTGGGGAACGTGACCTCACGCACTGGTCTAGAAGGAAGTCGAGGCCGGATTCAGAAATCGGCGGAGACTCGTGGAGGCATGCCGGGCGCCGGCGGGCAGTCACTGTGTGTGCTGTACTGTCCACGTCCTGGCGCCCGCTTTGGCATCGTGAATAACTCACTAGTGCCCTGCGCAGCGCATTATTACCGGCGCTGGAAGGCCTGGCAGCATCACTCAGCATAGCACCTGTCCCTGAGAGCAAACCTTGTGAGCCTGCAGTCAATTCAATGAATGACTGAGCTCACCTCACGGAGCTTGTGACCGGCGGTTGCTGAGGCCGCCCAGGACAGTGTCTGTCACTGGACAACAGCAGACTCGGAGGACAGCCCTGGACTCTCAGTAAGTACCAGCCACACAAGTTTCAAATAACACAATGTGGCTGCAGTGCTAAAAAAATCTTTTTAACGGTCGGTTAAGTTACACTTGTTCCCGGTATTATATGCGCTCTATGGAATACGGAGCAGTTAACCGTTTCCGTGTTTTGAGAACTTATCTGTGATAATTGTTGTTGTTTCTTTTTGCACTTTTATACAGTGCAAGCCTCAACCAAAGAAAGGCTTTAAAGTAGCACCAATTTTTAGGTCCGGGCAGATTAGAGTAACAGAGCTGCCAAGTTTTCAAATTGCTATGTGTGACATTTTCATAATTTCATTGTAATTATGAATGACATTTCAAGGACTATGAGTGACACTTGCTCGTGAGCAGAATCAAGCAATGAAGATGAGGGAAACAGATAGATATTAGAAATTACACCCCTCCCTCCCCCTTTATAATTCATGAGGGACTATTTTTAAACACTGAAAAGTTTGGTATCTTTCAGCACGGGCACCGGAGGCACTGCAGTGAGGTCTTTTGAGATCCTGCTTCAGCAGAGATGGCTGTAAAAGCTTGTCTGCTCTCCTAATGGACCCCATGAGGACAGGCAGCAAACTGGTGGCACACTGCGAGCCGCATTTCACTGTTGGTTGACCGAGGGGGCGGAGTATTATATGGTGAAAACTAAAGTGTACTCGCGGAGGAGCCACGGTCAGTCGCCGTGAAACTGGCAAAGGTGGACTGACTGTCTGCACTCATTCACATGCAACGCACTGAATTTAATGTACATTCTCGAGTTTATATGTACTCACAGACACAAATCAGTGCATTGACTTCTACACGCCTGAGATTATCGACGAATGTGCACTCATACTCCTGTCATCGCCGCACATCTGAGATTACCACGAACCCCGCACCTTCTCTGTATCTTGGGAAGGTGCATCTGCAAATTGACATCCTGTTTTCACAAGCACACACACAAAAGTCTCCCCAAGTGTGTACACACATACCTGTGAGCCAGCTCTCCCATATTGAAGCAGAAGCATTTGAGGGTGGAGACGGCTACAATGAAGCCATTTTTGGCTTCAAAAATCGAAAGTCTCTGGCAGTGTCTGTTGTTATATATACATATTTTACTCACCTCAAGGTATATGCAACAGAAACTTAGGCTGATTGAAGCCTCACAGGGCATGAAAATTACCGACTTTAGATGTTGTGTGTAACACGACAACAAGTACTGCAGCGCATTGATAAAAACACTTAAGTTCAACCTTGTAGAAGTTCCCATTTATGCTCCTCTAAAGCCATTTTACATATTTTTGTTTACCTGTAGCTTCGCAGCGACTCTACTAATCAGCCCAGAGCAAAGCACCTTAAGCTGATATGCTCCCACATCTGCAGTTCAGGCCTTAGCATAACACAGTATGTGTCAGAATGCGCGCACGGCCGGCTACGTGGGTGACCTTTTCTTCTTAGTTAGGATATACTGCATTTCCTGTAAATACTAGACAGGTGGTCCATTGCAATGCTATACACTTTGGAAAAATTAATTGACCCCCCATTTGCAGTGTTATGTACATGAAAGTTTCCCTAGATGGTGTTAATATCAATAAGTGATGGACTAGAGAAACTTTCTAAAGCATGCATCATAATGGATACATATTGAAATGTAATTTTAGCATAGAAAAAGGATTACCTTTTTCTTTTGAAATGCTTTCTTACAATTTTCATGCAACTCATATTTCGATTACATACACTAGTCTCAAAGCAGTAATCATTCTAAAGAGACGCTCACATTTTTGATGATTCCTTAACTTTTTAATTGATTTTTATGAATATTTGAATCATAATAAACCTTCTTCTGTCAAACCGTTTTTAGATAAGTGTTCTAAAACATATATCCTCATCCTTTATCCAGTATCACAGTCAAAACAGCATTACATGTAATAACCCTAATCACTCCCGCCATCCCAGATTCGAACGATGAAACAAAAGAGAAAAGGGGTCTTGTCAAATAATTGACAAACTATATTTTGCAAATTCAAACTGTTTGTCGATGTAGTCCTGTCCCCCTATTTTAATAATTGCTGTTTACTTTTAAAACTTCTCTTCACACTTATTAATCTGATCCTCAGTCACGAAAACGATTCAGGACATGTAGGGAATTGGGCAAGAGACTATTGGTAACCTCTCAAAAAGAAAGCCCACCGAAGGTCATCAGACTGACTCAAAATTTGTATGGTTATTAGCTAAATTGCTTTCAGGTCTATCTATCTCTAAGATATTCCAGATTCTGAGGTACCGTAGTGATACAGTAGCGAGAGAAACAGTGGCGAGAGCGCTTATTCTCTCTCGCCTCGACTATGCTAACGCCCTGCTCAGTGGCTCTCCGGCTTATTTGACCAACGGTCTCCAGATAAACCAAAATGCGACTGCCAGACTACTTTTTAACATCTCCAGGCGAACTAGCGTTCAACACTATCTGCTCAGTCTGCACTGGCTTCCGGTTTCGCAACGAATTATCTTCAAGACTCTTATTTTTGCCCACAGGGCCATCTACGATCAGGGCCCATTTTATCTGAGGAAACGGTTTTCTTTCTATCTCCCCAATCGTCCCCTGCGCTCCGCCTCTCAATATCGGTTGGCGGTTCCACGCTTTAAGCGCTCCCGTTTCGGAGGCCAGTCCATTTCTGTTAAACAGCAGTTGCTTGGAACTCTCTTCCTTTGACTCTCCGCTCCAACCCGAATTATGCGCTCTTCAAAAAAGCACTTAAGACCCATCTGTTTAAACTGGCGTTTTAAAGCTCTGCTTTTCTCCTCTAACTTTGGCCTCTGGCATTGCTCCCTTCGCGCCTGGATACTCTAGTAGTAATTGAGCGTGCTATAAAACCCCATATAACATAACATATAACATAACATACAGGAATAGGATCTCTTTTCTTCTAGCATGTTGCTAGGGTTGTTTTTGCTGCCCCAAGGCAATGCAAATCAAGATTCAACCTGCTTTGGTTTGACATTTTAACTTGGGTAGGGAAGAGCCAAGAGAACAAAGAGGGTTCCATAGGCAGAGGGTAGTCCAGCATCCCCTCTGCCAGGGTATTTCAGCGAGCCCTCTCCCGGGGTAGTCCATCATCTGTTTCATTGTTGCCAGTATTTCTGCCCAGTAAGGTCTAATATGTGGGCAGTTAAACCAAATATTTGAAGTACCATAGCAAACCACAACCCTTCCAGAAAAGTGTGCTAACCCCTGGGGGGAATGTATTATGTTTAGCTAGGGAGATACCAACGTTATATTTAGCTTCTCCGCCTGTTTCACTTTGGACATGTTTGTTAGCGTCTTACCAAAGTGACGCTACTGTTTCTCTCTTACTTTATTCTTAGTTAGTTTGTTCCAGTATGCTTTAGAGACAGGGGGATAAGGAGCCGAGTATTTAATAAGGTGTTATAAAAGGCAGAAATTCAGCCTCTAGTGCCTCAGGCAGTTAATTTGTTTTCTACTGTAGTCAGCTCTCTGGTGGTCTTTTCTTAGAAGAGGGTCTGCCTTACCCAGTGACTCAATATAGAAATTGCTCTTTTTCATCTAAATGAAATTCCCTCCCACAGGATTCAATGCGAAGGACCCCTGACCATACAACATGTCTGCTATAGTTAAATAATTGCCTTGTTTCCATTTCTTAATTGCTAAAAATTCGAAGTCAACGTAAATGCCAGGTTATGGGGGTGTGCAGAGAGGGGGATAGGACCAGTTTCCATATTTTGTTACCTTGTCCCAAACAGTCAGCATTGTTTTAGTAGGGTTGATATTTCATGCTTTGAATGGTATGTTTGTAATAGTCTTCCAGATAGAATCCCCACTACTTCCCCAATCCATATGCACCCAGTGCTTGTCTGAATCTCTGTGGCAAACCTGCTACAGCTCTAAGTTGCAAGGCTTTGTAATACATTTCAAAGCTTGGCAAGCCAGATCCCCGAATGTCGTGGGAAGGTGACGCATCTTGTATGAGAATCTTGATCTGTGGCATTGCTGTATGACTGTTAGTGTTTATTTTCTTAGATTCTGCAAAGAAGTCCTCACTCTTTAGCATGAAATAGAAATAGGGCTCTTGGATGAACATTCATTTTAACTGTACACATTCTTGCTAACCAGGGGGCAGGATTGGGAAAACGTTTCAGAATGGAAAAGACTATCTTTAATGAAATGTTGTCTCCTCCTATCTTGGAATCATAAAAAGCAGCACATGAAGTACGACTTAAGTGCTGATATCTGTTGACATCCTTTTGATAAATTTATTTTGCCTAACACAGTATTTTCTTCTCCATAGACATTCTTTTACAATTTTGCTTGATCTCCTTCAGTTGATCAGTAAACCACATGTGGATGGCAGTTTGCTATTGTAGCCCATCAAACAAACAAAATATGAATGGAGTCTAACCACTGCCAATCGCTCAGGATAGCATTCCAACCCATAGTTCTTTTTCCCACCATGCCACCTCAGATTAGACCGAGCTATATACAAATCAATCTTCACCCTCTTCCTGTAGGAACAGTCCAGCCCAAACTACCAAGCCAGGTCCTTTCAGAACAAGGAACCCAAGGCCAGTTTCACCTTAATTGGGGCTCTTCAGTTTGGTGTAACTTGGTTTCAGTGGCACAGTGAGCAAGGGACAAACATCTGGGGAAATTCCTTGGCTACTTAGGGTGGTACATCAAACACCCCAAGTAGGAGCGTCTCGTTGCAATGCTGTGATAGGGAAGCAGGGTCCTATTTGCCTTCAATAAAGGAACATTTTCAAATGAGGCAAAGTGCTATTTCACTTCTATGAACAGGTAAGTCTTCAAATGAGCCTTCGAGACTGGCTCGGAAGATGCACCCTTGAGATGTTCTAGGAGGGAGTTCCGCCGGCTGGGAGCCAAAAACGAGAAAGATCTTCCCCCAGCTCTTGTGTTATGCACCCTAAGAATGCATATAAGATTTTTACTCGTGAAGTGCTGTAGGGGGCCTATGTTTTTTGATATTTGCTTGAATATAGACCAGGCCTGTTTTATGTACAGCCCTGTAGGCAATCATATGGGTTGTAAACGTTATTCTTCGCTTGACCAGTAGTCAATGTGAAGCTTTCGGGTCTTGCCGAATCGACTCATGTTTGGGGATGTTCAGAACAAGACGAGCTCCCACGTTCTGAAACTGTTGCAGCCTATAAGTCAAATCCAAAAGTGCCCCCATAAAGAGAACATTATTATATTTCAATCTTAATGTAATCAGTGAATGGACAATACTTTTTCGTGTGACCTCTGGAAGGAATTTTAGAATCTTTCTCAAAGATTTCAGTAGAGAAAAACAAAATCCTGCAATAGACTTAACATGAAATGTAAATGATAGCGCACCCCAAGATATTTGCAACAAATATTGGAAAAGGGGATACACCTAACTCTGTGGAACAGATTTTCATTGCATCAAGAGGAGACAAGGTACCAAAAAACAATATTTCATATTTATTGAGGCGTAGGCTGCTATTATGCATCCAATCTGCAACTGCCAACAGGCAGTCCTGAAAATTGCCTGTGATTGAGCCATCCAGTTGGTTAACATCAACTAAGTGTCATCTGCATATGACACAAGGTTGAAGCCCCAAGATTGTATGATAGGGGCTAGTGGGGAAATATTAAACAACGTGGGGCTACGTGCTGACCCCTGTAGAAGACTACAACTCCTATCTCTATAGCAGGAGCTGTAGGGAGGTAGTTGAACCACTTGTTTTCAATTATAAAGATCTGATTTTAGCCAAAAAAATCAGGCAGTATCGACTATGCCTATCTTTTCCAACTGCTGCAATAAGATAAAATGTGATACTGTATCGAAGGCGGCAGACAAGTCGAGGAGCATGACTTGCGATTATTTTTCCCAGATCAAGCTTGCTTCTAATGAAGTCTGTTAACTTTAAATGGGCTGGTTCAGTACTAATACTAAAACCAGCGCAAAAGCCAGATTGTGAAGGATGGAGAAAGTTGTTGGTTTCAATGTGTCTAGAGACTAATGTTTCTAAATATTTTCCCTAGAACAGGGAGTAAAGAGATAGGTCTGTAATTGCCTGGGCTTAGCAGATCTAAGTTAGCTTTTTTTAAAAGTGGTGACACCAGAGCCTTTTTCCAGACTTAGGTAATGGAGCCAGATTCCAGAGACATGTTAAACAAGGAGTTGATCTTAATATTTAAAGAAGCTGCACCCTGCACAAAACGTGTGGAGGACAAACATCTGTTGAGGAGCCAGATCTAACTTTTTGAATGATACATTCTGAATCAGCTATGGTTATCTTCTTGAATGTACTTAAAACAGAGTCTTTACAATGAGGACTTGGTGTTTACGGTGTCTTAAGGAACTCTACTGTCTTTGGGCTAAATGTATCAAGTGTTTTTTTCTGTTCGCAAACGGGCCAATTCGCAGAATTGGCCTGTTTACGAACGTGAAAAAGCCTTTTGGGATTTTTCATCCCAAAAAGGCATTAGAAAAATAGGGAATCGCAAAAATTGCGATTCCCTATTTTGCGAATGCATTTAAGGAATTGCAATTTGTGATTCCTTAAATGAAATGCAGGAAGCCAAAAAAATGTGCGACCTGCCTTTAAGGAATCGCAAATTACCACCAACTTCAAGTTGGTGATAATATGCGAATTCCATGAAAAATGCACTTTTTTGCATTTTTCAAGGTGCCATGTGTCATACATACATGCCCTTAGGACGTATATGTGCGTCACATGTGCACACATGCATATTCCAGGGATGTAACAGGGTGTCCATTTGGCACCTTTGCAATTACCTATTGGGTACTAGAAATTTACGCATGCAATTCCCATTCATTCCTATGGACCACTAGGCCCTTAGGAATCAATGGGAAGCCATTTCTTATTTGCTACTCACAATTTGCAAGTCACAAATAAGGAATATGTAGGAATCGCAATTATTATTGCGAAACCTTCATACATTGCAAATTTGCGATTCCATAATAGCGAATCGGTAAAATTCTCTATTATGGAATTGCAAAATCCAATATTGATACATCTGGCCCTTAATGCTGTTAAACTTTGAATTAATGTTTTCCACTTCTTCATGGAAATAAGTCGACAAACTGCTGAGATGACGGAATCATTTGTTTATATTCAAAAAGATGGATGAGATGGGGGGCAATTTCCACTCGAGAAGAGTAGGAGGTCCAGCACAAAACAGTGCCCCAGTGAAGACGTCAAGGAAGTAGTGTTGTGCTGTTCCTCAAAGCCGAGTGTTAGAAGTGTAACACAAGGAGAGTGTAGTTCCTAAAGGAGGAAAGGGATGGAAAAGACAAAACTTTTGTCATGCTGCCCTCACACACCCCGAGAGGTGTCATGCTTCATCATTGGGCCTTGCTCCTCGTTGGGCCGGCGCTGCAATGCTCGACGGGCTCACCGTTTCCGGGGCTCTTTATCGGATATCGTTTTAGAGAAGCCGTATGGGTGCGTGCGGGTATAGGGATAGTGAGAAGGTGTGTGCACAGAGGTGGTGATTTAAAATAGGTCAGGGACAGTCTTATACAATAATTATAATGTGCTCGGTAGCACCTGCCTAATTAAAATGAAGTGGATGTCCTAGTGGGAAGTTATGTTCCCAGTGGACAATCGCTAGTGTGAGGTCGACATGTTTCGTGCCTGCTTGTTTCTAATGGAATCGGGTGGCACTTCTTCAGGACCTTTGAATGTGTCGTGCACAGCTAAAGACAGGTTCCAGATTGGTTTAAGGTAGCCTGTCCTGGGGCCCTAGTAGTCCTGTACTGGGCACTGTGGTGACCTAAGAGAAGGAAACCAAATAACAAAACAACAACAATGTTGCATAAAGGGGGAGGGAGGAAACGGGGGAGGAGGTTAAAACATGAGCTTACTTATGTGATGCGGTTGTTTACAAACTGATTCATGCTCAGTAAAGGGGCTTTCAGGTGACCATGCTTAATTTGTAGCTCTTGGAAAGCTGGCCAAATGAGTGTGCCACTTGTGCTTGGCGGTATTGGTGGATGGTAGAATACAGCCAAGCCAGGAGCCCAAAAATGTAGCATTTGTCAAAGGACCAGGTGGTACTTGAGTAGTATCAAGGTGTGACTAATCGGTATGGAATAGGTTGCAGGTGGTGATCAAACGTGTGTGGTCCGCTTGATTGGTAGATCAGAAGGCTGTACATTGGCAGGGTGGCGATGTGAAGACGACGCTGATAAAGTCTAAGGGAAACAGCTGTAAATTGCAGCATGTGCTGCGGTCGTCACGGTAATTGCCGTCATAGTGCGCAGTGCTTGGTGTGGCGTGGTGAAGATGGCGCTGGTAAAATCTAAGGACAACCAGCTGTAAGTTGCGGCATGTGCAGAGGTCGTAATAGTGCGCAGTACTTGGCGGGTACAGAAAGGCACTGCTTGTTGGTGCAGAATTATAAAAATGGATTATACGCTCGTATTTAGTGCAATAGGCTTGTGTGACATGGTACTCCGTTCTGGTAATGTGCCATATTTGCTCGCTACGAGTGAAGTCGTGCCCTCTTTATTAAACATTTAAAACATGCATTCATGCGGAAACACAGCATTTATGAGTAAAAACAGGGTGATGCCCTTCTGATCAAATTTCGTGGTTTAGGCATATCATCCCAAACGGCATTAGCAAAATAGGGAATCGCAAAAATTGCGATTCCCTATTTTGCAAATGCATTTAAGTTATCGCAATTTGTGATTCCTTAAATGAAATGCAGGAAGCCAAAAAAAGTGCGACCTGCCTTTAAGGAATCGCAAATTACCACCAACTTCAGTTGGTGATAATATGCGAATTCCATGAAAAATGCACTTTTTTGCATTTTTCAAGGTGCCATGTGGCGTACATACATGCCCTTAGGGCGTATATGTGCGTCACATGTGCACACATGCATATTCCAGGGGTGTAACAGGGTGTCCATTTGGCACCCTTGCAATTGCATGCGCAATTTGCGATTACCTATTGTGTACTAGAATTACGCATGCAATTCCCATTCATTCTTATGGACCACTAGGCCCTTAGGAATGAATGGGAAGCCATTCCTTATTTGCTACTCACAATTTGCGAGTCACAAATAAGGAATATGTAGGAAGTCACACCTTAGATGGGAACCACCGAGTCTCACTGAGATCTACAGTTGGAAATCCATTTGTTGGATTTGCATGCCCTCACACACCCTTGCAGGTGTCATGCTTCATCATTTGGGCTGCTCCTCGTCAGGTCGGCGGTGCAATACCCAACGGGCTCACCTCAAAGAGGGGCACTTTACTGGAGAACTTTTATCCAACAGCTGTTATGTGAAGTGCTGGTATGGGGCCAGGAAAGTGTAGACGTAGTAGTGAGTTTAAAAGGGGTCTGGGAGTACCTGAAATTACATTTTTATTCTGGGGTTCTCCTGCCCTCAGTAAAAGTAATCTAACCGGCACTTATTGGAGCATAATGTCTCCTATTTATGTGTCAGTTAGTAAGGAGTAGTGATAACGGTCCACATGTTGCTCGCATTTGTTTCCAATAACTAGCGATTCTTCAGGACCATAAGGAATTAAACTATCTACACTAAACGGTTAGTTGTGTGTATGGTATAGAGATTCATAAAAACACAATGCACAAAGGTGTCTAGTGTGTTAATGTACCTGCGATGAGCTGGATCTACCTGTATGGGAAAACAAGGATGCATAAATCACAGGTATATACATTGATGAATCATGCCATACAGTGCCTGTGGTGACTTCAAACTTCATATAGTAATACTTAGTGTTGTGCGTAACTTGCATTTGAGCACAATATAATTATGTCATACCGTGATGGTTCAATACCCACAGTGAGCTATGGTGGATTATGCATGCCCCTGTGGAACAATTAAAATGCAAAGTAAAAACAGCAGAGCGATCATTTAGGACTCACCCAATGGTGTCAAGATTCCAGGCATCAACAGTACCCAGCAGACCACACATCAGGTTAGTACTCCCCTGTATTTTGGGCTACACATAGGACGGTAGCAGTCAATAAAAAACTTTCTAGCATAAGTTCGATAAACCACTCGTATCTAAGATGTATGTGGTGTAGACTCACGGATTCATGTAGTACTGTTTGATTGAGGAGTAGTGGCATTCTTAAATGGTGATGTTCGCCATAGATGTGGAGAAGTACAAAACACTGGGGGTTTGTTTTTCCTGTCCTGGGTGTGTGTGGTGTTAAATGATATGGGGTTGTGGCAGGGCCCTGCGCCTGGCAAGATGTAATATAGGCCTTAGCAACTCCATCTTTCGCGGCCATATGGCAAGATAAAGGACCAGAGTTTGTGTGAGGTCAGAGGTGAGCTACTTGATATAACAATGCTCAAGGTCTAGGTGGTACAGTTTAGCAAAGCCCCCGTGGAGGGCTGCCTAAAGGTTAAGAGTACGCACAGTATGATTGCCAAACAACATTATATTTTTGTTTATGATGCAATAGGGGCTGTTGATATTAAAAGCGAACTGTGTTGGGTTGGTTCGCTTAGTTTAGGTGCCCGGTGAGGAGTGCTTGTTCAGCTCCGTTCTCAGCCCGGCAGCTGCATTGGCGGCGGTTTGTGTGAATACAAAGTGTCCTTAAGGAGGAGCACCTTCTTCGTTAAGTGTCATGGAGTCCCTTAAGCGTTTCTCCAGCTTCTTTCTCTGCCTTACGGCTTCACTGGTGGCTGGTAGAAAAGGACCAAGTGTCCTTTAGGAGGAGCACCTTCTGCGTTCAGTGTCGTGTTGTCCCTTGAGGTTAACGGGGCGATTCTGGCAAGGATTAATTAAATAGATCAATCTCTCGGCTCATTAAAAGGTGAAGAAGTCATGGGGTCCCGCTAGGTAAAACGGGGCGATTTCTGGCAAGGATGAATTAAATAAATCAATCGCTCTGCTCATTAAAAAGGTGTAGACCCCGCCCTGCTGTACTCACTCACTCGTGTACTTTTCTAGAGGGGGTAGTAATGAATTTAAACGTTCTGAGTTAATACTCACATTCGTAGCCTTGTGTGACGCTGTGCGACCTGCCCTCGCCGCCGAGTCCGGGTGGCGTCTTCTTTACGGGCGGCCATCATTAAGTGCAGTGGTGTGTATCACGTGACTGTAGGGGTGAGAGTTGTCTCTAAAGGGCACGTGGTATTCAGTGGTGTTTCGGGCAGCCATGACACAGTGGTGTAGTGACGCTTAGTAGGTATCGCACCAGCGTTGCCTGTGTTGGTATTATAGATTAATTAATCTAAAGCAGATGACAAGGCCAAGTGTCTTCTCACACTACAGTATTACCGGGCTAACTAAGTAGAAGATGTGTCTGCAGGATGTGCCTGCGGGGGTCACGTGATAGTAATTGTTGTCTGAGTTAGCCATGACACAGTGGTTTAATAATGCGTTATATGATTCAGACCTAAAGTTAAGTGGTGGGTATTCCTCTTGTTGATCTCGTTGTATAGTCAATCAACAATCGATGGGAAGTTAGCGATATTGTCATGATTAGTCCTGGAAAGTCAAATGGAGGGTGTTATTTGAAATGCCCGTAGTGGTTGCCCATAGTTGGTAATGCCCCCACATGCTTTGTTAAGGTGTAGCTTGGGTGGTTAACGCTACTTGTGTTCATTGAGTCAGTTGGTGTGAAATACTCAGATTAAAATAAGTAGGATCTCACGTGTTTTGAACCGGTCTATTAGGGCCTTTCCGAGGTTGATAGTTTGGTGACATCAGTCTTTTTTTGATCATGTAAATTATTGTCGCCCGTTGTGTCATCTAAAGTGATAGTATCCTTGCAAGTTGTAAGGCTGTGAGCAAACATCAGGACTTAATAGTGCTCCAGGGTATTTCTTCGTTGAGGCCCGTACTGTCTGTAGAAATGCGGTGTATCCACCTTTGTTATTTGGTGAAAAGGTTGTTTTTGAAACTTCTGGGATTTGCCTCAAGAACAAGCCATTTCACGGAATCTGGTGAGTGGTTGTGCTCTATGTAGTGGGCGCACATCTTCCTGTTGCTTTTGTTGCAGCGAAAGTTGCTGCGATGTTCTGTGATCCGTGTTTTGATAGGGCGTGTTGTCATCCCCACATAATAGAGACCGCAGGGACAGGTCCCGAAATAGATGCAATTCGTAGTATTGCAGTTAGTGTGTCTCCTCATTTCCCAAGTAAATGAGTTGTTCAGCGTGATGGTTTTCTGTGCTGTCGTAAATGCACAGGCACTGCACGTACCACAAGGATAGTGCCCCTTTACCGCGGGCAGTTGCCACAAAGTTGTTTGTTGGGTCACAGCCTTTTTTTTCTCGGTCTGTTCTGGATAAGGATATCCTTAATATTCCTAGAGCGTTTGAACGCAAATCGTGGTGGTTCAAAGCTCAGGACCCCTGTGTTGAGGATGTGCCAGTGTTTCATCAGTACCTTTCTCAGTTTGTTAGAGGCAGGTGTAAAGTTGGTTACACACGTCATCAGCTCAGTGTTGGTAGGGCTATGTGTCTTGGGTTCCAAAAGGCTCTCTCTTTGGTTATTACGGGCTCTTTTCTTAGCAAGTGAGACACTTCTCTGGGGATTGCCATGGCGGTAAGATTACTGGCTAGGGCCGTAGATTCAGATTTGTATTCCTCAATGGTACTGCAGTTCCTCCTCACCCGTTGAAATTGCCCGAAAGGCAAGTTTTCTGTCAATGCTTTAGGGTGGTGGCTACTGATGTGGAGGAGGCTATTGCGGTCAGTACTCTTTCTGCACATGGTGGTTGAGAGGCTCCAATAAGTGCAGGTTAGATTACTTTTACTGAGGGCAAGAGACCCCCAGAATAAAAAATTAAATTTCAGGTACTCCCAGCCCCCTTTTAAACTCACTACTACGTCTACACTTTCCTGGCCCCATACCCGCACTACACATAACGGCTGTTGGATAAAAGATCTCCGGTAAAGTGCCCCTCTTTGAGGTGAGCCCGTTGGGTATTGCACCGCCGACCCGATGAGGAGCAGCCCAAATGATGAAGCATGACACCTGCAAGGGTGTGTGAGGGCATTCACATCCAACAAATGGATTTCCAACTGTACATCTCAGTGAGACACGGTGGTTTCCATCTAAGGTGTGACTTCTAACACTCCCCCTTGAGGGAACAGCACAACACTCCTTTCTTGACGGAATCATTTGTTTGCCAGCATCAGGATACAGAAAGGAATTTACGATTTAAAGATAGTTATGGGCATATTGTCTTCTTCTGCAATTTGTTTAGAAAACGTATTGGCTTTTGCTTTCTTCATATTTTCCCTTAGGCTGTTTAAAGCGGCTTAATGTGTCAACTTATCTTCGAGGGAATATTTGTCTCCATTTTCTTTCAAGCTTTTTACAGCTCAGTGTTTCCACTTGCAGAGTGGGAGAAACCCATGCAGCGGAAGCAGAGGTTATTTTCCGAGTGGTCCTCTTCAGAGGTGCCACTTTATCAAAGCCCACCCTCGGGTCTAGATAAAAAGATTTGACCACTTCCTCAATACCCCCTAATGATTTTACATTAACTTGCGACCATATTTTGTTCAGATCTAAATCTGAAGTGGAGTGCCATGGACGTAACTTGTCTAAGTGTTTATTCTCAGATCTCTGGACCATGGAAATCTTTATGTAAAAGGGGACTAAGATGTGATCTGACCAAACTAATGGAACAGGTTGATCCGCCTTTAAAGAGGGAAGGTTAGAAAAAATGACATCTAAGTATGTCTACATTAATGCGTAGGGCAATTAACTTTTTGTAATAGTTGGATTTAGCCTCAATTAACTGCCCACTGGCTTGGCAGTGCGGGTCAGCTACATGTAAATGACAGTTTTCCAGCACCATAAATTAGAATATTGGAGAAAAAAGTGGCAATAACATTTGAAAAGACCTCACTAAACCAAAGGTAATACTTAGGTGGGCGATAGATAAAAGCGCCAGACATTGAGAAATTATCAGAAATATTAAGTGAAAAAACAAGGCCCACAGCCTGCCCTACCCCTCTAGTTGCTGAATGAAGCATAGAAACGTAAAACGGGAGGGTGCTTGTGAAAAGTCTGACCACTGGCAGTCGTTCAGGATAGCATTCTGACCCATTGTTCTTTTGCCCACCATGCCACCTTAGATTAGACCCAGCTATATGCAAATCATTCTTGACCCTGTTTCAATAGGGGAAGTCCAACCGGAAATGCCAAGCTAGGTCATCTCTGAACCAAAATACGAGAAACCCAAGACCTTCTGTTTATTAGGTTGAGTATACCTAATGCCCTAGGAATTCAGGAATTAAAACCTGACACAGCCTCTTCAATTTGATTGGAAGTAAATAAAGGAATAGTACGCAGATTCACTGCAAAGTTGTATTGGGCAAGTTTATCCCACGATATAGTAGATATGTTAGGTTGTTAAATTGAACAGTGGAGGTCTTCAACCTAAACCTATTAACAGTTATATGAACCTATAATTTCTAAGGCATTTGTCAATTTAAGAGGTTCCTTATCTGCTACATTCTTAACATGAAAATGTTAGTCACTCAACATGGTGAAGTATAAAAATGTAGGAAGTATTAGTGGCTAATCCATTTAGTTTAGCCTTTAGGGCTGTGATTATACAATGTAGGGTTCTAGTTAGGTTCCTTTGTGTTCTCTCTTAGCTTGTAGTAGTTTCTCTTCTACAAAAGTATTTTCCTTGTATCTGTTTTTTAGGCTTGCAAGTATACTTATGCGGTTGCCATGTAGAATTGCCTAAATGCATTCCTTGTGCTTGCAATGTTAGTATCTCTGGATTGTTTTGAAAGTACTCTTGCATGTATTATTTCTGCTCCCTACATAGTGCCTATTACCTGATTAAACAAGGAGGGCATGCCCACCTACCCTGATGGGAAGATCTTACTTTCCATATTAAGCTCAATTTCAACGTTGCTTAATCTGAAAGTATAATTAGGTGTATTTGGCAGACCCTCCAGGATATCGCGATTTCGCGATTTGCCGCGAAATCGGCACTTTTAAAAAAATGCCGCGATTTTTACAAAAGTGCCCGCAAAATCGGCACTTTTGTAGAAATCGCGGCATTTTTAAAAAACCTGCTATATCCTGGCGGGTCTGCTTCATCATCAGCTTGCCCAAGAAGTGTCCTTTGCTTGGATCCTCTGCCCACCTCGTATTGGCCGGCACTGAACTCGGTTATAGACCTCACAGATTTTAGCTGACAACCCAGTAACACAGCTTATGGGGCACTAATGGGGGCTGATGACATCTCTGGAGAGCCTTCTAGTGCAGAACAGCGGGAGGTGAGGCCCAGCGCAGGAAAGTTTATTCCGGACTGAGGGGTCTGCTGCCCACCTGCTGTGTTTCATGAATGATAGCTATTAGCAGTACACTCAGACAAATCCAGAGGGGCTGCGAGCAGATGAGGTGACCCCAGCAGTTCTCCCTTCCGTCGTCTTTCTGCAGACTGGCCGGCAGAGGCATGCACAGAAGAGAGGCATCAGAAAGGGAAGGGGAAGGGTGAGACATCGGAGAGAAGAGAGAGCAAGAAGAGACTGTGAACGGAGGGAGAATGAGACACCGGACAAACAGGGAAAGTGAAAGATAGGGGCCAAGCCAGGGGATATGATATGTTTCTGCACTAAACACAAGTCAAGGCGACAGGATTCTTTTAGTCCAAACAGCGATGTTTTACACAGCGAGATAAAGTACTCAGCGAATGGGCGATTTCCCGGGCGTCATTGTGCTGGGTAAATCGGCTCCACTGCTATCTTTCACCTTTTAATGCCGCAGGTGGAAGGGACCTCTGGGTAAAATGTCTTTCAATCTGCTGTGTTGCCAATTTTAAAAGCGGCTCAGTTTTAGTTTATAAAAATGGTCACGAACTAAGAAAATGTATAACAGCTTCCAAACCATTTCTAAATACCGGTCATATTATTTGTGCATGGTTGTGCGCATATAGTCTTTGGTTGTGTAAAGAAACTTGATGTTTTTAAATTAATAGCTTTTGCATCTATTGATCTAAACATTTTAGAAATGGTTAATGCAATCTGCGTCAGTGGCGTGCACCCTTGTACTCCTCCTTAGGTGCTCAAGGTCTCTTCTTAACAGCTCTAAAGTAAAAATGTTTTCAAAAAAGCAAAAACTACAACCCCAGCATGCTGTTGCTAGCAAAACGCCTAGACCGTTCTTTAAGGTCTCATATGTGGCATGGGCCTTTCTGGCAAGGTCTGTTAATGTGCATGTGCAGCAAGTAATCACAGTTTTTCAATCTGAGAGACCGTATTCTTGAGGAAACAAAGTGTCTACATTGTAAAGAAACCAAATATGCATAGCTTCATGTTGTTAAATAACTAAAAAAACAAAGATATCTGTGTTTGTTGTATGAAAAATGGCCACATAAAATGCCGCAAAATTGCCGCTAAATTTCCATATTTGTGCCGCTAAATTTCCATTTTTGTGCCGCTAAATTTGCTAATTCATGCCGCTATATCCTGGGGGGTCTGATTTGGAGTCTTGGATAGGATTCAGGAGGGCATTATTGATTAATCCTTATTAATTCTAGAGTATGCTCTTTGAGAGAGTGTGAAGAAACATTAGTCTTTTTGGATCAGGTGGGACTCTCTCAATGGATATCTCAAGCCCTAGTTTCTCAGTGACTTCTCGAGTGTTTTCGAGAAGGCGCCTGAATGTGGATAAGTACTTTTTGATCTGTATATTCTAGATTGCAGAGTGAATTAAAGTATCCAATTAGTATTCTGTATCTTTCTGCAAAGTTCCCTAGGATATGAATGAATGGGGTCATAAAGATGTCTTGTCCGGTGTTTGGGGCTAGATCTCTGCTGTTATTATTAATCAACTTTGTAAGTAATTGGAGACCTCTAGAAATCTCCCAAGTTTGTCTGTTTTTTGGACTTTCAGCTTAAAATTCAAGAACCTATAAAAATAAAATGGTGTTCCCATTGTTTCACCTTCACTGACAAGCAAAATGCGGCTGGGTAAGCTTTATGTTTGACACAATATTCTTCCTTCTTTCCTCAATAAGTTTCCTGTAGTGAGGTTATATCTATTCCTTCCATTAGTCAACATTAATAACAGGGTATGATCTAGGTTATTCACATTTTTCTTTGCCAAATTCTCTGGGGATTGTCCTAGGTTATTCAAGTACAGAGGGTGTGTTTGTGTATTTAAGATGGGCTTCGCTACCACTTCTAGTTATGTGTAGTTACATTCTATATAACAAGACAGCTAGTTGACAAAGGATGAGCAAGAATTCGCCCTGTATTCATGGCATTGCAAGCCTCTGAGACTTCTGTTCCATTTCCCCCCTTGTTTGCAGCCTCTCTACCCACCTTTATTGATGGTGGGCATCAGCTTTTCATGCCAGTTCAGCCCCCCTCTATCCCAAGTTAGCGCCCCTCTTGTTCATTGTTCCTCCTCTCGGGACCACCAAACTGTTATTACTACTACTACGCTTCCTTTTGGCCCTGTTCTTACTGCCATATTGCCATTTCCGAGGGGGTTGATGCTTGCTGGAGAATGTGACAGTGGGGGGGCACCTGTATCCATGCTGCACGCCTTTATCTCCTTGACCAATTTACGAGGCAGGGGAGCAGACCACTAAGATTTGCCCGACCACAGGCTCCTTTGTTTCGAGATCAATATTTATTTGTTCATTATTGTTGGAAGGCTTTTTGTTATCAATAAAATGCTACAGACTGTGCCCCTAAGTGTACATTTCTTTTCTGCATAATTAGGATTTTGTTGCCACATAATTTGGTCCTAAATTGGTGCATAATTACGGTGACAATATTCAGTGATCCACGACCCACACAGATCTTTACAAAGCACACCTCAGTGTAACTTCATAGGTCCTTAGGTATGCTGTCGTTCCTCAAACATGGATAACATGTTTTAAGTGTTAGTCCGGGGGTGAGAACTGAGCTCATATATTCGTCCTGGTTAATTTGATGACATCAAAATGTCATGCCCTCGTGCGTCTTTTTCCCATTTTTCTACTGTAGAAAGAAGTTGACGATGTCTTGATTTTCGACGCTTTATCATGATATTTTTGTTTCTGAAAGCTCGACTGCTGATGAGAAACTCAAAATAAGCATATAACTTTAAACAAAATTCCTACATTTTTATTTTATAACATAAAACTCAATCATTGAGAGTTCATTATTTTTTTTAATTCAATTTAGCATCGTAATTACGAAAAGAACCATGGAAATCGTTATTATGTAATAAAAAAGAATAATATTGAATTTAATGACCATTTGCTTTCGTTTTCCATTGTAAAATATTTTATCTTATTTTTTTCTGTCAAGATATTTGAATAAATACGTTCTTAAAACTTAAGCAAAAAATAAGGCAAGCTCAACAACATTGGTTATTCTTGATCTCTATAGACTGCCACTCCACTTTGAATTAATATGCGTTTTTATTTCGTAGTTCTCCTTTACAGGTAAGGGGATCTGCCAGGATCATGTGCTGTGATGAAGTGCATGATCATGTTTTTAAGTATTTCAGATCATGCTCACGGTCTATAGGCATTCGAGCAGTAGGTGACAAGTAGAGATCTTCCTCTTAATAGAACATGCTTATCCTCAGAGTCACTGATCTCTGTTAGCTATGTGGAAACTACTGGTAACTGAGAGTTTTTTATTGTGTTGTAGGAATGTGTGGAACTGGTAATGGTGGCAATTCTATGTCTTTTCTTCAGTATTGAGTGAGACAAGCAGGAAGGAGAGGGCCTCATGGAAGATGATTATACCATAGCTTGTTGCAAGGGTACATGCTTCTGTCTGATGGTAGTTTGACGGGTTTCATGCACGGAACTGCAGTCCTCATGCCCATTGTGTCTGCAAGGTTAGAGAGACATGGCTGACTGCACTGTTGAGGATCCAGCAAGTATACCATTTTGTGACGTTCTTTGTGTGATCTGTAAGTGGTTTGTAGTGGAGTGCAGTATAATGAGTGGCTTTTGAAGGAATGACTAATGCTGTACTTATTTTGTGGTGCACTGTGAGTTCTGGAAGTAGTGCGTGCATTTTTCTCTTATGATTTGAGGTGTGTTGCATGTGGAGTTAGAATTGTTGCTGAATAGTCACTGCACGAATAGTGGCATGTCTAGTGCTATGTACATTTTTCTTTTGTGTGTGAGGATAGGTGTGTGCTGTCTGTATGATGCTTGAAAGCTCTTCCAGCCTCTATTGATAAATTGGAGGTCGCTTGCGCTGGAAATGATCCAGTGGAGAGATCAGGAATACTGAGGAGTTAGGCTAAGATTGGTGTTGCGCAGGTAGGGAGTGCCTAACAGACGACTTTAACTTGTGCATAGCCAAAGAAGAAAAATGTATACCTGCAATGCATGAACTTTATAAATATTACGTGTCGTTGCCTTTCTTAAGTTGGTGCCTTGTAGTCCTGATGTCTCCATACTGATCTGCTACACTAAAGCAACAAATTGTAGATGGCATTACATTTTAATTCTCCTTGTTCTTCATAGTTACCTATCATGCACCGTTTTACCACTTCCGTTGGTATTTCCTGGTGAACAGCTTCAAAGGTAGCACAGTGTTTACAAAAAGTTTACACAACTATTAGACATATTCATGTTACCCGTGACACTATGACAACAGTATATCAGACACAGGGATCTGCATTGTTCATGTTTGCTCGATAAGATTCATTGCAAGTTTTTTTCTTTTCGTTAAATCTGTTTATTGACATTTTTCGTAATATCACAGCAGGAACAAAGAAAAAACATTATTGTGCATGAATTAGTCACAAGAACTACCCCCATTCACGGAGTAGATCGAATTCTATTAAGCATATGGGGTGCCAGAAAGTTAGAATCAATTTACATACATTGGAGGGTCATTTATCAGTATCAATTGTGGTGGCTTGTGGAAATAGATGGCATCCAAAAGTGTCATGTCACAGATCTGAACAGTGGGAGTGGAATTCAATAGAATGAGGACAAAATAAATTGTAGGAGGGGAGAATTTACTATTAGTGAAACACTGCTGCTTACTCTCCGCCGAGTACCAATCCACATGTGTATTGTGTGTGCGAGAGATTTCTCGTAGGTATGTACTAGCTCGTTAATTGACTGTGGTATGGCTGAAAAGCCTTGCCAACTATACCGCTACAGCAGTCTGGATCCCTTCCCCTGCGGAGAAATCCACAGAGTTTTGCATCTATCTTCTGCAGATCTGCTAGAATGGTCTCCTATTTGTCGGCTAGGGGGAATTTGTGGAGGCCCAGCAGGTCCTTCCTGCGTAGGGCGACACTCTCTGCCCTAGCCCAGTTAAGCAAAGAGCTGCGCCACGCTACTGCTTGAGGAGCGTCTGGTGTTCTCCATTGTTTTGTGATTAGGCGTTCAGCAGTGGCTAGGCCCAGGTCCAGGAAGCGGGAAGTAACCCTATGTTTCCTGCCCCTTTTGAACAAATGTAAGAGATAAACCTCCCACTGGAAAGGGATGTCACGTTCAGTGCAGTGGGCTAGGGTGGTGGCCACTTTAATCCAGTACCTGTGGAGACCAGGGCAGTGCCATAGAATGTGTAAGATTTCTGCGTTAACTAAGTGGCATATGGGGCAGACAGAGTCTGTCCGGTGAAAGTACTTATTCATTTTGGCTGGAGTGAGGTATGCTTGGTGTAGAATAAAAAAACTGAATTTGGCAGAAACGCTGGTTGCGGGCAATGTGAGTGGGGCTTTCCATGACGGCTGTCCACTCGGACTCAGAGAAGGTATGTCTCAAATCTTGCTCCCACTGTAGTTTTAGTGGGGCTAGTGAGATGGCAGCATGTGGACAGAGTGACGCTGTGAACCATCCGATCAAGAGACCTCCTTCACCTATATGTGTACGTTTTGGATCGTGTGGTGCCCGGGAGGCTCTGTGGACAGACCACCCCTTCTGGAAGAGAGGGATGTGATGAGTGAACGGTGCAGCAAGAAGTACCCCGGATGGAGACCCTCCTCCACCAAAAGCTCAGTGTATGGGATAAGGGCACTATGCTGGAATAGGTCCCCGGTAGCACGGATTCTGGCTGAGTCCCAGTCATGCAACTCTGCTGCTGTAGTTATGTTTTGTTCCCTGTGTGTTTTCCAAAAAGGGGAATAGAGGGGGCATACAGCTTTATGGCGCGGGTGATAAACAGGCATCTTCTGTAGCATTTATAGGCCACTCAGAGGAGCAGGGATTCTATGCCTCTGGGCCGTGCACGTGGCTGAAACAGATATTGGAGAGAGGTGCGAGTCAGGGGGACGTAGAGCGGCTGTGTCTGAAATATGACGAGATGCCAGCCACCTTCCAATCCACTGTACCTGAGCGGCGAAATAATAATGCTCAAAGTAAGATGCAGCAAGGCACCCTGTCCTTTAATGGAAACTCTGTGTCTAGATGCCCCCCAAATGAAATCTCGATTTGTTTTCTCAAATTTGCTAAAGAAGGCAGGAGGTATGTAGAGGGGTAGGTTTGTAAAATAATAAAGAAGCAGGGGCAGAATCACCATCTTAGTGAGGGCGATTCTGCCAGAGATGGATAGCGAAAGAGTCCCCCAGAAGGACATCTGGGACCAAATAGCAGTCATGGCTCTGGTGATGTTGCCATCAAAAAGATCGATTTTGCACAGATCGATACGAATACCTAAATAGCAGAAGGTGCCAACACACCTCGACACTGGGACACCACTCTGAGAGTAACCCGGGTCTGGGGTGGTCATAGAGAAAGGGAAAAAGGTGGACTTCCCTGCGTTGTCCCATAAACCAGATACAGTAGCAAATGATGACCGCTCCAGATCCAGCGAGGGAGGGATGGAGTGATGATCTCTAATATATAGCAGAATGTCGTCTGCATATAGAGAAATTGTATGCGTGTCATCCTCGAGAGGAATTCCCACATCAACTCGAGCACGGATAAATGCCGCAAGAAGTGCCACTGCTATGGAGAAAAGAAGGGGGGATAAGGGGCAGCCTTGCCGGGTTACCCGACCCACTGCTATGGCCTCAGATGTAAGGGCCCATTTTAATTCGGATAATTGGATGTTTGTACAGCAGTCTAACCAAACCAGTAAAGAAGGTCCTGATGCCGAATCTGGGTAAGTTAGCAAAAAGATAATACCACTCAAGAGTCAAATGCTCTCTCAAGGTCTAACACTAAGCAGCCTGAGTGAGGCCATTCCAGCATGGCATATTCCACCACTCTGAAATAGTGGCGAAGATTCAGGGAGTTTTTACGGGTCGGGACAAATCCATTGTGGTCAGAATGGATCAAGGTGGGGATGTAGGGCGCAAGTCTATTAGCTAGAATCTTCGCTAGTATTTTGACTTGCTGCAAGATTTATAGTAAAAGACATGCCATTGACAACCTCAATATTGATAGGTTTCATGTTGATTTCCTGAATATCTTATGGCATTGATGAGTTCAAAGAGCTTTTACACTTAAGTCTTCCAGTCATAGAGAAGAATGTAGAGTGCTAAATTCTTTAGTTCTTGAAGTCAAACTATACATCATGGCTTATGAGAATTTTATAGTCTCTTGGATGCACGAGGAAAACTTTAAATTTACCTTGGTTTTTGAGGGGTGCCTCATTTGGCTGCTTCAATCTCAGAATTCTGTCGCCTGCCATTTGTAGTACTCATGTTAAAAGTCTTCTTAGACCTGCCAAAGGCATTTTTCAAAACTCAAGTAATTTCTTATTAGTGTCATGTTGATAACCTCAATGTAGACCGCTTAATTAAAGACCTTGATATCTACAGCATTATTAATGTCCTAGATCTTTCTTCGTTATCTCCCTCTACTAGAAGAGGAGTCACAGCATACGCAAAATGATCGTGCAAATGTTTTGTGATTTCCTTTTTCATATGTGAAGATACACTTATTCATCTTTTCTCATGTGAGCAAAAACTGAATAAGTGGAAATGCATTTCACTTTTTAGGGCTTAGGGCTCGGACTCCTCCCCACTGAAAGTGGGAGGAGCTTCGAGAACTAATGTTAAAGAAGAAAAAAAAGAAGTATCTCCTAGGGCTTTGGCCGAGAAAAATTCCACACATTCCTGTGAGTGTTCTGTCATCTGGCCAGTGATTCGTCTTCGTTGTGGTGTCGTTTTAATAGGCTTGAAGTGATAGGGTAAATGTAGTTTTGTTCCGCCATCTTGGGCATATTTCGTTCGTGCTCGCGCAAAGAAGTACATTAATTATAATTAGGAGCTGTCAGGGAGGCCGTGTAATGCATTCCAGATGGTGTGCGCGCGTTCACCATCTAGCAGTGTGTTTGTCTGGCGCGCGTCCTCCTCACGTGCACACAGGCATAGACGCCGTGTGCGGCTCCTTCCTGCCGGCCCGGGGAGCTGCTCTGCCGCTCTCTGGCTCACCCCCCGTCTCCCCGCCTGATTTAGTCTGTAGTTTATGGGCACGTGCCAGGAGCAGTAGATGTGCTGCGGTGCTCTCTGCAGTTTATGGGGACGTGCAAGTGGCAGCAGCAGCGCCGCTGTGCTCCCGTATGGCCCCCGAGCCCATCCGCACTGGGTAATGGGCACGCGCAGGGCAGCGGCAGCAGAAGCACCGAACTGCGAGGCGCTCTAGTCTGCACCGGTTTGCCAAGCTGAAATTGTAAAGCATCACAATGCGAGGAGCGCCTGTGTAAACACAAAACAGCACACGGATCCAAGCTGTTCGTGATTTGCGCTGCCAAAACTCCATCAATCTTTAAGAAGGTGGGATACAAGGATTATGTATTCTTATAACACACTATTTCGAGCAGGAACACTCTTATCTTGCCAAAACACGGGCCAAAAGGAGTTCGCGGATTATGTCAAAAAGGCCAGGACATTTCTAGAGGGGATTACAAGGAAAAAATGCTTTAAGTCGGAGCACGTAAATATGCGTTATAGCAGCTCACACCGAGCACCTGTGAAAACTAATAACTACAACAAATCTTTTCACTGAGAAACGCACCAGGCACTATAAACGGATGAAAACTATGGCTCAGATCAGCTAAAAAAACACCAAAGAAATAATGCAAAGCCCATTGGGTTGAGAGTGCTCCAGTTCCCCCCCCCTCCTCCCCCCTCAACCCCCCTCCCCCTCCCCCCCCTCTCCTGTCACCTGGGGTAGGCCAAGCTGACCGGGCTGCGGCTGCATGAAACACAGAAAACTGGATATTTGCATAATGAACGAGACCAACTATGTTTCTAACGGTGGCGAGATGAAATGCTGATTATCATTAAAGTAGAGTTGGGAAAACTAAAAGACAGACAAAGACCAATAGCATTGACTGCAGATGCAGAACTGGAAAGCCGGACGAAGACCGGATGTAGGTGTTATCGACAAGGATCTTGCACAAGAACATCCCTTCTCCGCACTAGAACAAATATGCAGCGACGAACAAATAACCTGTGAGGTTTGGCGGGGAGAATCACTTTCAACAACAAATGGATAACCAAAATTTGAAAAGCCGGCTAGGCGAGACAATGAGATGGGAGACAATGCTGCAGAATGCAGTGCAGCATGACACAGCACAAGACATACAGTGAGCTACACTGCTGCCTAGGCTAGAACAAACTGTTACACAATGAATGTAGAGGTGACACGCTTCCTTCCAGCGCCTATTCATGGCACGGCAGAACGGACGCAAGCAGATCTAGGCACTTGTACGCAGCACATAAAGGACACAGGGCAATAACCCAGGCCCTGGGCCAGGGAGGGGATGTGCACCTGTGCACTTTAGTGCGGGTCAAATGGCAATGGAGGGCTCAGAGGTCATACAGGGCACTGCAGAGCAGAACACTTCAAAACGTAGTTTGAATACAGTAGTTTGTAAGCACTAACATGCATAATGTACAGCAAGATGTCTCACTGAGTTAAACTCTTGCTGCGAACATCGGTTTTGATAGGAAGAACAAGCAAAGCCAACGTAAATGTCCATCCTTCCTATGTATGTAAACTGCGTACCAATTCATTGGTTAACTGTAACATCTTTTGTTGCAGCGCTTTCAAGTCGTAAGTGTTGTGAGATGTGAGATGTGAGTGCAGAGTAGTGTGTAGAGTAGTGAGTAGAGTAGTGAGTAGAGTAGTGAGTAGAGTAGTGAGTAGAGTAGGGAGTAGAGTAGTGAGTAGAGTAGAGAGTAGAGTAGTGAGTAGAGTAGTAGAGTAGTGAGTAGAGAGTAGAGTAGTGAGTAGTGAGTAGAGTAGTGAGTGCAGAGTAGTGAGTAGGGTAGTGAGAAGTGAGTAGAGTAGTGAGTATTGAGTGCAGAGTAGTGACTAGAGTAGTGAGTTGTGAGTGCAGAGTAGTGAGTAGTGAGTAGAGTAGTGAGTAGTGAGTAGAGTAGTGAGTAGAGTAGTGAGTAGAGTAGTGAGTAGAGTAGTGAGTAGAGAGTAGAGTAGTGAGTAGTGAATAGAGTAGTGAGGTGAGTAGTGAGTAGTGAGTGCAGAGTAGTGAGTAGTGAGTAGAGTAGTGAGGTGAGTAGAGTAGTGAGTGAAGTAGTGAGTGCAGAGTAGTGAGTAGTGAGAAGAGAGTAGTGAGTAGTGTAGTGAGGTGAGTAGTGAGTAGTGAGTGCAGAGTAGTGAGTAGAGTAGTTAGTAGTGAGTAGAGTAGTGAGTAGAGTAGTGAGGTGAGTAGAGTAGTGAGTAAAGTAGTGAGTGCAGAGTAATGAGTAGTGAGTAGAGTAGTGAGTAGTGAGTAGAGTAGTGAGTAGTGAGTGCAGAGTAGTGAGTAGAGTAGTGAGTAGAGTAGTGAGTAGAGTAGTGAGTAGAGTAGTGAGTAGAGTCGTGAGTAGAGTCGTGAGTAGAGTCGTGAGTAGAGTAGTGAGTGCAGAGTAGTGACTAGAGTAGTGAGTAGAGTAGTGAGTAGTGAGTGCAGAGTAGTGAGTAGTGAGTGCAGAGTAGTGAGTAGAGTAGTGAGTAGTACATCACAGGCAGCAGCTGTGCAAGCATCTTACACTCACAAGGAGACCACAGGCAGCTGAGGTGCAAGCTTCTCCCACTCACAAGAAGGACATCACAAGCAGCAGCGGTGCAAGCTTCTCACATTCACAAGAACGACATCACAGGCAGCAGCAGTGCAAGCTTCTTACACTCACGAGGAGACCACAAGCAGCAGAGGTACAAGCTTCTCACACTCGCAAGAAATACATCACAAGCAGCAGTGGTGCAAGCTTCCCTTACACACTGACAGCAGGTACTGTGCCAAGGCAGCAGCAGCAACAGAGCAAGAGTCCCTTACAAAGAACAGGAACAGCACAGAGATGCACAATGCAATCTTCTCATACTCACAGGCAGCAGCGGTGCAAGTTTCTCACACTCACAAGAAGGACATCACAGGCAGCAGCTGTGCAAGCTTCTTACACTCACAAGGAGACCACAGGCAGCTGAGGTGCAAGCTTCTCCCACTCACAAGAAGGACATCACAAGCAGCAGCGGTGCAAGCTTCTCATACTCACAAGAACGACATCACAGGCAGCAGCAGTGCAAGCTTCTTACACTCACAAGGAGGCCACAGGCAGCAGAGGTGCAAGCTTCTCACACTCGCAAGAACGACATCACAAGCAGCAGTGGTGCAAGCTTCCCTTACACACTCACAGCAGGTACTGTGCCAAGGCAGCAGCAGCAACAGAGCAAGAGTCCCTTACAAAGAACAGGCACAGCACAGAGATGCTCAATGCAATCTTTCTCATACTCACAGGCAGCAGCGGTGCAAGCTTCTCACACTCGCACGAAGGACATCACAGGCAGCAGCTGTGCAAGCTTCTTACACTCACAAGGAGACCACAGGCAGCTGAGGTGCAAGCTTCTCCCACTCACAAGGACATCACAAGCAGCAGTGGTGCAAGCTTCTCACACTCACAAGAACGACATCACAGGCAGCAGCAGTGCAATCTTCTTGCACTCACAAGGAGACCACAGGCAGCAGAGGTGCAAGCTCCTCACACTCACAAGAAGGACATCACAGGCAGTAACGGTGCAATATTCTCACACTCACAAGGAGATCACTGGCAGTACACACCACATGAACACATTCCATAACACATAGCAACAATACATTGGCATTTACAATGCCATTAGCTCAAACTCAAATAAATCCGAGCCCGATTGCATTTCTAATGCTTGTTTTTCTTGGCTTTTGCTCCTGTGCAAGGAAAAATGCCTCAACCGTCCAAATTTGGGGGAGGAGAGTTCACTTGCCCTTGAAAGAGATTTACTAATGCCGTTGTCATGAGTAAATCGCTACTTTTTAATTCAAGGCTGAAGGGAAAAAACGTGTACCTTTGTGGGTAGTCACAAACTTTCATGTTTCAGGTTCTATAGAATGCCAGCTCCACGCTCAGACTGCAGATTTACTAATACAGAAACGCCTGGATGAGAGCTTCCATTTATGTATGTGAAACCAACCTTTGTGAATTTACGAAAGGGGATTTACCCTTGTAATGAAGCTCATGGGATATGCACATTGAAATTACCTGTGTAAATAGCTTTGCGTATAACACCCATAGTTTGTGCTATCTGATTGTGCTAGTTTTGATCATAGAAAATAACTGTGTGTTTTACGCTGTTGTTAAAGTGGCTAGCACTTGTCTTAAGACTGCTTTAATGGGGCTAAGCATTGGTGGCTCACTTCCTTTTAGCTATAACTTAAACTATTGTTTTCTTATAACACGATTACTTTATCCTTTGCTTTTAAGCTCGCCTTTCCTACATATGCTAGATATTGTGTCACACCTACTCTGACTTATCACTGTGATCCATCCCAGATTTCATTGAAAGATGACATCTAGGTGTCTGCAGACTATGCAAGCAGCTGAAGATGTCGTTTCGACAAAAAGATTAGCATGAACTATATGTTCTTTGTTTTTAAATAGATTTTCTTCAGAAATAAAGCAAATTGTTTTCAGATACTCCATTTGCACATGTTCTGTACGACAGTGACTCATTCTAAGAAGGAAAATGATGATGGTTTATTAACATTACAATTAGCACCGCAGCTTGCCTGTGCAAAAGAAAGATAATAACATGATATAATTTCTTGAATAAATATAATTTGTGTTCAGCCTTGCAATAATAAATACGCATCCAAGAAGAAGAATGGAGATACCATTGCATATTCTGAATAAAATCAATGGATAATTGTCTGTGTTTCTCAGTATTGTAAAATTCTGATATGCAGTACTATCACATCCCAAGAATTTGCAGTATGGGACTGCAGAAGCAGTTTCTAGCCAGATCATTGGCTTTAGGAATGCCATCGGGTGGCACACCTGCGACCCACATCGTTCGCCGGGGCCCTCTGGGAGGAGGGTTGCAGGGGACATCGCGCATCGGGAGGGGTTAATAAATTTTTAAAAAAAAATAATTTAAACTTACCTCTGGCCGAGTCTTTTTGGCTCCTGCTCTCCTGCCTCCGAAAGGAACAGGAACCAGGCAGCCAGGCTCCCTCCCATGAGCCAATCGCAACGCTGCAAGCAGCGTTGTGATTGGTCGGACGACGCCCAGCCAGGGGCTTATGGGGTGGACATGTTCTCCATGCTGGCTGCATTGTAGCCTGCATGGAGAAGGGCAGAGTGTGCATGACCGGTTTGAGCAGCCCGAGAGGGCCGATCAAACAGTCTTTGCGCACTCAGGAGTGGGCACACCACTCTTCCCCTGCCCTGCTCAAAGAGCAGAGCAAGCCCGCCCACCCGCAATGCGCAAACATAAAATGGTAATAACTAAAGGTTATTGCCATTTTATGTTTCTGCTTTTCGCACTGGGAGAAAGCAGAAAGGGGACGTTCCTCTGCCATAGCGGAGGAGCTGCTCCTGGGATGGCATGTCTTTCATACTCAAAAGGTATCATTCTTCTGTCTTAATTGTAAATGTGGTTTTGAATGTTTGGATCCTATAGCAAAGAAGGATAATGCCGCAGTTGAAAAGGAGCAAAAGCAATGCTGTAGGGCATAATTATTGTGCAAACCTGTGACCTAAAGGAGACCGTTAGAGGTCTTGTACTGACGCTAGGCCAGGCCATCCCTCTTCACTGCTGGTACTGACTCCACCGCGCCGGAAGAGGATCTGATGCAGATTCCAATGTCTGACCCCAAACTAACCTTAGCCCTATCTCCCCCTATGTTATGTTACAAAACAGTTGTCATAATGCCTGACTGTACTAATGCCTCTACTAGGGCGGACACACTTGCAGAGGCTCCATTATATTCTTGGCTATGACTCTGAACAAGGAACACCCCCAGAGGTAGGTGATGGTGGTGGTAATCTTCCCCCTCATTATGACAATTTTTACATAGACTTGCAAGAGGCCAGTAGGTTTGATACTTCCCCTGATACAGGATTGGACTCTCCATTTGGACCACCAACGGAAGAGAGTGCATCATTTACAGCAGTGGTCCAACAAGCAGCTGAAGTCCTAAAATTGAAGCTGTCCTCAGTCAAGACAAAGGGTAATGTTCTGATGGAGGATTTGCAGCCTGAGCTAGCTATGCTAGAGCCCGTGTTTCCCTATAACTAGGTCCGCATTTCAACCTTGATGAGCACTTGGCAAAGCCCGGTGCTTGCTCACCTTTGAATGGGCAGGTGGCCAGGCATCACAGGTCTGCTCCTGGCAATATGGATTTTTTTTTTTACTGAGCACCCTACCTGAGAGAGCCTGGTGGTTCAGGCATCAACCCTCAATCCTGCAACCAGCAGCATCAATTTATTCCCCAGTGACTCCTCTGGATAGGGCTAGGGAGAGCACTGAGGTATTTGGAAAACTAATGTTCTCCTTGGTTAGCCTGGCATTCAGATTGTTAATGCAGTCTTTTGAGTTCCTAGTTGTATGCACTATGGGTCATGGCCAGTGAGATCTTGTGATGGTTCTGGAAGACCTTAGGTACTCCCTGGTTCAAACAGTTCACGAGTGTCCGGATGCTGCTAAGTATGTGATTTGTGATGGCCTCTATGCTCCTAAATTGCCTGGGAAGTGGGTTGACACTTGCGTTGCCTGCTACTACAATGCATGGAAGTGGGTTGACACTTCCATTTCCTGCTGCTACAATGCATGGATGCATTCCACAGGGCTTTCTAGAGATGTACAAATCTATGCCCTGTCATAGCTCATGTCTTTTTGGTGAAAAGCTGATTCTGCCCTGGAGTTTATTAAGGACAGTAGAGCCACAACCTGCTGCGCAGATCTCTTGATTCCTGCCAAGCAGTTCCCACATTCAGAGGCTGCTCCAGTGGGCTGGCTTAGACACAGTGACAGTTTCCCTACCAGCTGTAGCAGTCACCCCATTCCCTTCGATGGCATGGGCGATGCAGTCACGCAGAGGCACTCGTCTTCCCAGTGCCCTTACCTGCAGCTACAACCACTATGCTTCTTACGTAAGCCCTGAATGGTGCTCACCCATTATGTAGGTCGTCAGGGTTCAATATTTTCTCCCATGGTGGCAATACATCCTGTCCAACTTATTGGTCAAACACTTTCCTTTCTGCTCTGCCAAATTTCCAAACATCCGACCAACTGTAAAGAGCATCTCTCTAGTCTATAACGCAAAGTGTTAGTGTTGCTCTCTGATTATGGTGTTGAGAAGGTTGTTACTTTGCGCTTTCCTTGTTTAAAAAAAAAAAGACAGAGGCCTCTGGCCTTTACAGTACCTTCGACTTCTGATTGCCACCCTGCGGAATGTTACATTCAAAATGCTCATGCTAGCCCACATTTAGGCTTCTCTGGACTTGGAGGACTGGATTGTATCCATGAATCTGCATAACATGTATTTTCATATATCTCTTCTGCTGTCCTGCAGATGTTACCTGCGGTTCAAGGTCAAGCAGGATTTTTTTCGGTTTGCACTGCTCCACTTCGGCCTCATCAGCCCCTTTCGGGTATCATGAAAGTGATAGTGTTACAGCACACATTCGGAGATTGCGGACACTCGTTTTCTCCTACCTGGACAACTGACTGTTGAAGATGTGCTTTCCATTGTCAGAAGTAGATCACCTCAGACAAAGGTGAACCTCTTGATATCAAAGGACTTTGTGATCAATGAGCAGAAGTTTCAAAGGCTTCCATTCATTGGAGCTATCCTGGATACAATGCAGTTCAATGCCTTCTTTCTGTTGCAGTGAGTCCTTTGACATTCAGGCTATGATCTTAATGTTTGAGCCTTGGTCCTGGATCTTGGTTAGAGCAGTTCTGAAGCTTCTTGGCCTGTTAGTCGATCAGAAAGCTATAGGAGACTATGCCAGGTGGTACAAATGGGCTCTGTAGTGCAATCTATAGCTCAATGGGCCCAGGACAGAGGAAATCTATCGGACGCCATCAAGATTTGAAAGAGACACCTAACAATTTGCAGTGGTGGTTGCTCAAATATAATTCGTCCAGTGCTAGGTCCCTCTCTTGTCACCCCCAGAGCTGATGGTGGGGACAGATGCCTACTGCGTTGGGGAGGTTATCTTGGGGGCGATTTAGATCGGAAGACTCTTTTCCACTGAAACCTGGCTCCATAACAATCTGTTGAAGTTACAGGCCATCGTCTAGTGGTGAAGACTTTGCTGCTGCAAGAGGAGGCTGGTGCATGTTCACATGTACAACACCATCACAACCATGTAGCATTGCATCAAGCAAATCACAGTGAGGACACTGTGCCGGGAGGATGTGCGCCTCTGGAGTTAGTTGGAGCCTCTGGGCCTTCTCTGATCGCAGACCACGTGGTGGGATCCTTTCATGCCAGAGTGGACAAGCTAAGCAGGCAAAGATAAAAAGTGTCTACATCCTGAGACGACGCAGGGCATCTTCCGATAGTGGGGAGAACACAGACTAGAACTTTTCACCACTTGCGAATGCACGGTGTCAAAGGCTTTGCTTGTTTGAGTTTCTGCAAGAACGCTCACTAGGAGATGCATTCCAGCTGGACTGAAACACAGGACACTTGTATGCCTTACTGCCCCTTCCTCATCTTCTCGAAGTTCTGCAAAAGATCAGGAACAACTGACCCCAAGTCATCCTAGTGGGCAGGAAGGTGTGTTACCCAGGACATTTAGGTATGAGAATCTGACTCATCAAGCTTCCACTTCGAGAAGATCTCAGCAGTAGGGCAGGATCCTCCACCAGACCTGTGCAATTTATATCCCTCTGTGTGGAGATTGAGCAGTGACAGTTGATTGTGTTTGATCTGCCACCTGAAGTGGTGGATGAGATCCCTGCGTCTAGACACCCTTCCATGGAATCCATTTGTTCAGGGCGCTGGGACATGTTTGTGACATGGGAGTGTGTGTGCTAGATTGACCCTTTACATGCCAAGCCGTTGGATGTTCTTTTGTTTGTTTTGCCTCTGACCCACCAAGGCCTTGTAATGGGAACTATTAAAGATTTGTCAACTCTTTCCACCTTTTTTTCATTTGCCGGGCCAGCGTTCCTTTTGTACATCATCTGTTGTGAGGAAGTTTGTCAAAGGTTTGACATACGATTCCTCCCAAATTGTTTGTGACCTTAATTTGGCCTTCACATTTGTCTTGGGCATGCTCTTCAAGCTGGTGCATAGCTGCTTGTTTCTTCTCTTGACTTTGAGATCTATTCTATGGTGAGGAATCTGCAAGTAGAAGTACCAATCCGAACAACAAATTACTTACCTTTGTAAATCCTCTTTCTGGTGGATACTCTAACTGCAGATGCCTTGCCTCCGTCCCACATTCCTGTTCTGTGCAGTGGCCTCTTGTTAACATCTTAAACGCTCCCAGGATAGAATTCTGCACACTGGCATCAACAATGTTTCTCAATCCACGTCTGAGGGTGCAGAAAAAGATCAGCAAGAAACTGATGTCACTCATAACAGGGTGGGGCTTATATGCGACTACACTTTCACTTCCAACCAGCACCTATCATCACAAAGCCACCAAGAGGTAGCAGTCACAGTGCATAGCAAAAACTCAAATAGAATAACACTAGCCTGTCTCTAAGAACACTGGCAGAAAACTCATTTGAAACTTTGCAGTGAGTTGTCCTTAACCTAATGAAAAGTTAATTCTGTGGGTAAAAGGGGAGGGAGATTATAGAAAATGGAAGGAGAGGACGGCATGTGCGCGAGGGGGAAAGTGTTGGAGAACAAGGCTAAATGTAGGTGATAGTCAAGGTAGAGCACCTTTCCATTAGGAAAAGGTACCAAGTAGCAACTTTTAACTTCTCTACTTTCCCCAAGTTGCCCTAGCAGCCTTAGGAGTTAACAGGCCTTCTGTTGGGAGGCCCAAGACTGGGGGGGGGGGGCATGTTGACAGCCAAATTGACTGCATGGCATGCTGCAGGTCTGCACACATAGGAAGATTTGTATAGGGATGCAACTCTGGCGTCCTTTGAGATGTTGATGAAAGAGGATGGGCTACCCCCGGGTCAATTTTCACTTAACAGTTCCTTGCTTGCCGCACTAGGGAACCACTGGGGTGATCTAACTACTGAACCGCCCATTCACCTCACTATTCAATATTTACATGTAATGGGTAGGGGTAGACACCTCATACGTTAGTTTGCTGACTCCCTCCGCTGCCACATTATTCCACAGCTCATCCCTCTATGGCAATGCTGGGAAGCGGACTTAATACACCCATGCACCGATAAGGAATGGGCCGCTTTACTTGAGGGGCCAAGGCATGTGCCGTGCAATGCCTGGTTTAAGCTCATTTAGCTCTACACAGTACATAGGGCTTAACTCACTCCTGCGAACGTGAACCGGTTTTATCACAGAGTGGATGAAGCTGGCCCGCGCGGTGCCCTTGTAGATGTTGACTTACTAAATAAGTTGTGGGCCTGCTTTAGACTGCATACCTACTGGATTAGCATCACCTCCAGTTTATCTGCGTGCACCAAGCACCCCTAACTGCACAAATGGGAAATATTTCTCATGGGGTTGTATTGTAGACACAAGAAACACAGGGTGACCTCCTGTTTTTTAGACTTGGGCTTTATAGTGGCCAAGCGTCTTCTGATACGAAGATGGAAATCTTCTGAACTCCCACTGTTCATAGCCTGGGAATGATCAATGCTTACCTGGGCACAAGCTGAAAGTGTAGCCTTGCACAGTGACACTAGGGCTGATAAAAATATCCAATCGCCACCTACTGGTATGCTGTTTTATCTGATCGTCCACCATGTATTTTTACAAAATAACACTTTTGTGTGACACAACAGTGGATCAATATCTCCCAACTGCCATAGGTTGCTTCAATCACGGCTCAATTAAAACAGGTTTTAATTGAGCAGACACACAGCAAGGAATAAAGTAGTGTAGCTAGTTTTTAGGTGTATCGGGTTTCCTACGTCAGATCCCGGTACTCCTTACAGGGTTCATACACACCACAATGAACACGTTTTTGTTCCCCTTTTTTTCCTTATCACGTATTTGATTTATAAGTTGGCAGTTTCCAATGATGAGAACCTGAGGATGCAGGCGAGTACCAGTCTGTAAACTCCCATGGTGTTACTCCCGTGAGGCAATGCTAACTTTCCTCACTTTTTTTTCACTCTCAGTTTCTCGTCACATCAGTGGGAGGGCTATACAGGGAGAGACAGCACAAACACTAGGGTTTAAGACAAATCGGTGATTGAGGCAACCTATGGCAGATGGGAGATATTGATCCACTGTCGTGTCACACAAAAGTGTGTGATTGTAAAAATACATGGTGGACGCCCATAACCGTTCATACAGTTGACAGAACAGGTCTTTTCTTGTGTTGAATTCTGTGAATGGGCGGCGACCTGTTCTTTCCCACCCTCTTGGCTCCTATTTGTGTATATGCTGTTTTATCTGAACTGCAGTTTAATCGAACACACAAATCTGATGATAGCTCTAACAATGTAGTAGGGACCCTGGACATGTAACTGAGATTGTTGGTTGCTAACTGCTTTATCTATCGCAATGCCCCTTGTAGATACACTTTCCACAATACTGGGTATTTCACATGCTAACATTCAGCGATGTCAACTGTGAAGAGTGGCGGTGGATAGCAAAGTTGGTGGTCTATTAAGTTGTTTTGTTTAAACAATAACTGTTTCAATATTATCAAATGTGTGAATCTGTCCACACTGCCATAGGTGATTTGCCCTACGATCTGCCTTTGTCTTCTTGCCACAATATTTTTTATCATTTGGTCTGGTTTAGACTCGGTCATTATATGTAACAAGATATTTTGCTCTAACCGTCGAATGCATTATTGTTGTACTGTAAAATGTAAAACTTCAGATACAAATTACAAAAAAAGAGTTCACTAGCCTCGGCAACATAAATACTACTACAGCCCCGCCTGGGTGATCATTCATCTGTAGGTCCATCAGAAGGTTTCTTCAGAGAGTCCAAGAAAATGTTTGGCACTACAACACATAATTTCTTCTCTCTTCATTTTCAAACTGGCAGGGAACTTCGGTGAGGCTGCAGACTCTTACGAATCAGCTGCTTTCCATCCTTCTCATCTTCGTTGTGGATCGGTCTTGATTTTCCATCTACTCTATCCTTGTAGCCAACTCCCTCATCAGAGATAGCCTGATCTCCACATCGCTCAGATAGGACTTCAGCACCATAGTTGCCTTTTCAACAGCATCAAGCTGGCTCAGAATCTTATCTAGTGGCGCCTTCACACTTTAGTGGCTCCCCTTTCTCGCTCTCAACCTCAGCTGTTCCCTCCTTTTCTACACCTTTCTCCCACCTCTGCTGCGTTTGAGCCATTTCTGTCCCCTTCATGCTATTGCTTTAGGATTGAGGTGCAATCCTTGTTTGGGTTTGTCTTTCAGTATTAACAGAGTGTGAAACCTATTTACAGTGCACCCATTTTTGTGAGAAAGTAAGGCCCTGAAATCGAGTAGCGAGGAATAGACGGTGGTTGTCAGTGGATGGATGAAGAAGAGTTGCTTTTGACCATGATCTGGTTAGACTGAGGCAGGAATAACTAGTAGCCACTTTGCCTCACACTTGAAAAATACATGTTATTAGCTGATGTCTGCAGGAAGGAATCCCATACAGAAGGCAAAGCCTCCACAAGTCCAGGCAAAGTTCTAGAGTAATAAGTTATGATATCAAGAAAGATGGTTGAAGTCCAAGAAAAGGCTATAGTCACGTTTTAGGAGAAATAGTACAAACAGTAATGGGCAAACGCAGCACACCGAGATGAAAACATGACACACTCGAGCTTGTTTGGAATTCAGACCAATTGGCAACTCCCCTGCACAGGGATTCATGCAGTACCACTATTTGTAGTGAAGGCCTAAAGTATTTTTTGTTTTTTTTAAATGGAAGGGGAACATGACTTAAGAAAGAAATTTATAATGCATTGTGACTCTTGTGACTCTGATGGTGTTTTGTACTTTCAAACTGCGTGTTATTTGTGTGCAGAAATACTATTCTGATGGATACTTCAGACTCCAGATGCCTCACCTTTCTGGGTGTCTCCAGGTGTCATACTGGCTCTGGAGCTTTTTCATAGCAACTGCTCCCACCCTTCGGCAGGTGGTGCCAGCTGACTCGGCAACAGCATCGCTCTTCCTCTGGAAATGACCATGAAGAGCTGCATATAGCCACCATCCTTGAACAATCGCACTTTCACAATGGCAAGATAGTATTTTTCACTATAAAGGCAGTGTGCTAGGGAAAAGTTTCCGTCCAAGAGCCACAAGCTTCAAACTGTGCCATGGCTGCAAGAAATAGATGCCCGTCATGGATCCACGCATTGTCTGCCTGTGGTGTCCACAGTCTAGTCATGACTTAAAGTCATGCATCAAATTCTCAATGATGCACCCAAAGGCAATCAGGGAGCAAGAGTCCAAACTGCAGGCTGCTGAACAATAAAAAAAAAACATAGGTCGAACTCCAAACTATGGCCCTTCCAGTAGTCAAAGATGAAGTCAAGGGAAAAACACATCATAAAAGCAAGAAGTCCAAGCAGGACTAATTTCTGTCTCATCACTCCCACTCCGGGGAAAAGGAACACAGTTGGTTCTCCATTGACCGGACTTCCCTGGCATTGCCTGATTCTGAGCCTGTGTCAAGGCTGGTTGCGGCATGCTTCAAGTTTCCTGGGCTGTCATCAACCTCAAAGTATGTAGAGGCCTTTAGGGAGGCCATGCTGCAACTTTTCAGGGTGATGCGGAAGCCCTCACCGTGCCCTAGTGGTCTCAAGGTGAAGTTCTGCAGGCGAGTTTAATCCCCTGAGGCGATTGATCCGATTGATTTTTTGCATGGCTCCCTGGTGGTGCCGGTCTGTGCTTCTAACCCTGCAACCGAGTATTTATCAGTTCCTGTCGACTCTGGCTTCAACGTCGCCCTCACCTGAACCAAATTTGACACACATTTTCAGCCAAAGCTGATGTCAGGCTATACCAGGCCTAAATCTCACTATGAAAGTACCAAGGCACAGACCCCAATTTAGGATGAACCTCAAATTTTCCAAAGATGCCAGTATTATCGAAGGCTGGAAGCCTTGCTCAGATCAGATTTGATGTCATTCAAGGTCTCCTAAATATTCCTCATAAGGATGATTGTGAGGAGTTGGACAATTTGCTCCCCTTCTTATTACACTAATGCTGGCTTATGTTAGTATTTACAGAATGCAAGTTGCTTGGATATTTCTTCAGAAAAAGAGTTGAAATGCCCACCGAGACCTCCCACAGAAGAGAGTGCCCCTTTTGCAGGCTATGGTAAATCTAGTGACACAAATCTTTGATGCCTGGACCTGCTAATTCAGAGCCGTTAGAGCCTTTTAACGAGGCCCTGACTAAAATCTTGATGGCAAATTGGTCTAGGCCTCCCCTGGAGATCCAGCCCTTTTGACTTAGTACCCACTCCAGAGAGCTTGGTATGTCAAGCTCCTACTACCAGGTCAACCCCAACGCATTCTGTACTGCTGACAGAGAATCAAAATGTATTCATGTATTTGAAAAAAAAGGGTAATTTCTTTTTATAAATGCCTTGGATAATTCTAGACCGCGTGCAGCAAAATATGTCCTGAGGGACAACCTACATATAATGGACTAGGTGGGTCATGCCATGGGCACCAGTGTCTTAATCAGGTGTAATGCCTTGATATGCGCTGTAGGATTTTCTTGTGATGTCCAGGCGTCCTTGGGACTAGGCTGTTGTTTTTTTCATCAGTTAACACTGCTGCCTCGGTTGGATTGGAAAATCTGATTCCTTTGAACAACACTGAAATGAATGTACTATACTGGAAAATCTGATTCCTTTTAACAACATTGAAATGAATGTACTATGTTCTTACCTGAGCGTTAAGAAAATGAATAACCAAAATTACTATTTCTTTATGCTGTCTTACACCTGTGAAAAGAATTAAAAGGATCTTTTGAAGACCAATTTATGTCGTAAACAGATATCAGATGTAACTGTGGAGTGCCGGGGTATATTTCTTATAAATATTTTGCCAAAAAGGTTCTTTTGCTTTGTGTAATCACATTTTAGGTAGAAGGGTGTGGCATTACCCTGAGTGGCATCCTTACTGTATTAATCTTTGTATACTTTGTGTTCTTTTTTTAAATTTTTTTTTTTAACTGTTTTTATTAATTTTGTGCACAAAACAGACAATTTCAATTCTCAGATCATCCCACTCATATTCCGTTTCTCCCCGCCTTGTACACACATACCCGTTCAACAAATCCTAAACAGAACATCCCACCTCCCTCTCTACCCCCACCCCCCCCTTGTCAGTGTGCCTCACATCCCCAATTACGGTTCGATTGGTCCAACATTGCGACAGCGGGTGGCACTCCCCTTCATTCACCGCCCACATAGAATTCCAGGTATAATCCAGCATTGCCAAATTCCAGTATCACAACCCCGGAGCCCGGTAACCCCCTCAATCCGCCCCCTCCCTGCCTCCGGTTCTCAGTTTAACTCCTTCCCTCCATCCCTGCGGCCTCCACCCCATTCCGTCCCGCGCCCCCTGCCCTATTCGCCAGCTCGCCAGTCTCCCCACCATCATCAGCCTCCATTAGCGACTGCAACTCTATCACTAGTGCGCTCCACGCCCTAGCTGTCTCCATCGCTTTATCATTAGCTGCGCGCCTAGCTAATTGCAATCGGAGAGTGCTCTCAGATGAGGCCCATTGCAGGAAACACCTCCGCCACCTCAGGAAGTTGGGTCCCCCTCTAGATTTCAAGTGTAGGGTAAGTTCCCTTTTGGCCATTATGAACCCCAAATCATAAAATTTACTAGTGACCTTAGTGGCAGGAGTATGGGGAAACCAAAGTAGCAGGCATGCACCCGCGTCTGCATCAATCTGCCGACCCGTGACCGCGTTCAGGCAAGAGAAAACATCCATCCAGTACGTGCCGAGCCCCGTGCAGGACCAGAACATATGTGCAAAGTCAGCGTCCCCCGCAGCACAGCGTGGACAGGGCGACTGCGCTCCTCCAAAGATTCGATGGATCCTGGCAGGTGTCCAATATGCCCTATGGAGTGTATAATATTGAACCAGCTGGAACCGGACATTTCGGGTGCCCTTCCAGGCCCTACGTACTAGCTGGGGCCAAGTCGTCTCCGGTATCTGCCGTCCGAGGTCAGCCTCCCAGCGCTCCTGCAGCCCATCAAGGGGAGGGGGTTCAGCCAGCGCCAGTCTCCTATATAAGCATGTGATGGCCTTATGCGTGCCAGCCGCCATCACTACGTACTGGCAGCCCAGTGACGTGGGCGGTTCCACCAGCCCCATCCTCCAACGCCTCTGAATCCCGGCAACCAAAGCCGCGTGCAACAGGTAGTCACCCCGCGGGAGCCCGAATGTCTCTTGTAGTGCACCAAACGGCTGCAAGGCACCGTCCCGATATAAGTCACCCAGCATGTGGACCCCAAGGTCCTCCCAGCCTGCAAGCGCCGACCAATCTCCGCCGTGCGGGATGGCAGTACACATCCCCAGTGGTATCTCCGGTGCATAGGGCATTCGGCACCCCCCCCGTCTGTGGCAGCGCAACCAGCACTTGCGAAGAGTACGCTCCTCAAGGGTCAGCTGCTCCTGCCGAAGTTCCTGTTGGAGCACAATAAAGGACAGAACATGGCGCTGCACAAGCCGACCCTGCGGGCCGTCCGGTCCTCTGAATTCTCGCGCCACCGCCTGCGTGAGCCATTGAAGTTGAGCAGCCAAATAATACCACTCAAAATCTGGTACGGCCATACCACCCTCATCCCGGGCCCTGAGCAAAGTATTCAGGGCTACCCGTCGCCTGCCAGTGCCCCAAATAAAGCCGATCACCACGGACCTCAGAGTGCGGAAGAAGGAGGATGGGATCCACACCGGCAACGTACGGAAAAAATAAAGGAATCTCGGCAGGACCACCATTTTTAACAAGGCTATCCGCCCCGCAACAGATAACGGGAGGACATGCCAAAACCTCATACTACCTCTGATGCCCCTCATGGCCCTTCCCACATTCCCCTCGTACAGTAGCGAATGGGTGTGATATATATGAACTCCGAGATACTGCAGGCAATCCGGTTCCCAGCGCAGACCATCCAGCACCGCCGGTTGAACACAGCGAGCGGTTAAGGGGAAGAGGCAGGTCTTGGACCAATTAACCCGAAGGCCCGATAGGTCCCCGAATTCTCGAAGCAAGGCACGTGCCCCCGACACGGACAAATCTACATCCGCCAGGAACAACAAGAGGTCGTCTGCATACAGGGAGATATAATGCACGTCGCCTCGGGATAGTACTCCGGCAAAGGACCGACCCTGTCGGGCCCGAGCCGCCAGCGGCTCGATTGCCAATTGCGAAAAGGAGCGGGGACAAGGAGCAACCCTGTCTAGTGCCCCGCCCGACCACGCATGCTGCCGATATTGAGCGGCCCGTTCGGACCCTAGCAGTGGCCGACTCATAGAGTAGCCTCGTCCAACGGACAAAGCCCTCACCCAGCCTGAACCGAAGGAGCACGCAGTACAAATAAGGCCATTCCACGCTGTCGAAGGCCTTTTCAATGTCCACCGACAGCGCCGCCGCCCCCGCAGGGCCCTCCCCCTCTACATCCATAATTCTTATCAGACGTCTTATGCACGTCGAGGTGTTCCTAGTGGGGATAAATCCCGATTGGTCTGGATGAACCAACGAGCACATATGAGTTGATAGCCTCGTCGCTAATATCCTGCTCAACACCTTGTAGTCTACCGTGAGCATCGACAACGGCCGATACGCCGTTCTAGCCGTAGGGACGCCGCCCTTTTTCAACAGCGGGATGACAATCGCCTCTCGCGCCGACGTCGGTAGCTCACCCCGCTCCCAGGCCTCCTCATACACCTGGTGGAGGCAAGGTGCCAGCAGATCCACATACGCCGCGTAAAACTCCACAGGGAGACCATCCCCCCCCGGTGTCTTCTTCCTGGCCATATGTTTAATCGCCGCCCTAATCTCCCCCTGTGTAATAGCCGCCCCAAGTGAAGTGCCCTGTTCTAGCTCTAGCCGTGGCAGCTGGGCCTCCTCAAGGAAGGCACCCAGCTCCGCAGGGCAAGCCGTCATCCGACTCCGATAGAGTTCCGCATAATACTCCCGGAACTGAGTGTTAATCTCCAGTTGCGAATGGACCACGCCCCCGGTCGATGTAGCTAACGACAGGATCGGTGTGCCCCTGGTAGTAGGGGTCGCCAGCCAGGCCAGCAGCGTGCCGACCCGATCTCGCTCCGCATGCGCCCGGACCATGTATTCCCGGTAGTCATGACATCGGAGCCTCTCCACCTGGGCGGCCACCCGTTCCCGAGCTTCCAGCACATCGTCCTTATTACCACCCTCTTCGTGACTGTTCCTCTCCGCCAGGCGCAGTGTAGTCTCCTCCCGCGTGATATCGGCTAACAGCGTCCGGCGAACCCCCGACGTGGACGAGAGGCACGCGCCTCGCACCACCACCTTGAAGGCGTCCCACTCAATTGCTCGAGTGGACGCTGTCCCCGAGTTCTCAAGGAAATAGCGCTCAACGTAGTTCTGCAAGTCAGCGTGAAAGACTGGGTCCTCCAGCGTCAACGGATTCAGCCGCCACGAAGGGAGCGGCTGTCGCTGCCTGGTCCAGATGACCGTAAGCAGGCAAGGGTTATGGTCCGATATGGTCCGCGCCAGGTACTCGCAATCATGCGTGAGTCCTGGGCCCCACTTGAGCAGAGGAACGTGTCAAGACGCACATGTAAATCATGCGGTACCGAATAGAACGAATAATCCCTATCCGTGGGATGGCACGTCCGCCACGCGTCCTGCAGTCCCCAGCGGTCCTGCCAGTCTCTCCGGACCGCGGCCACTCTACGCACCACCGACCGAGCCAGCGGCGGATGAGAACGGTCCAACTCAACATCTGTCACCGAGTTAAAATCCCCACCCATGTACACCGTACTCACGAGCACATCCGAAAGTCGACTCGACAAGACGGAGAAGAACGCTGCCTGATCAAAGTTGGGGGCATGTACGCTACAGAACGCCACATCCCGGCCATCCAGCCTCCCCAACACTGCCACAAACCTCCCGTCTTGATCCACTCTAGTGATCAACGGTTGAAAGGGGACACCCGCCCTTACCCAAATGAGTACCCCCCTCGCATGCGCAGAATAAGTGGTATAGAAGAGTTGCCCTCTCCAACGCCGCTGCAGCACTTGACCCTCCGCCAAAGTTAAATGCGTCTCCTGCAAGAAAGCCACCTGGACCCCCCTTCGGACTAAATATGCATGTACTTTATACCTCTTCCTCATGGAGTTAAGCCCCCGCACATTCCAGGTAATGCACTTCAGTTCCAATCTAGCCGCCATCAATGGGCACATAGCGTAGTCCAAAACCCCACAGTCTCACCAGCACACTGACAGTACCCAACAACTCAACAGCCCCATAACATCCCCAACCAACGCCCCTCCCACCCACCCCCAGAACAGGCATCAAACAGTTGTCACACATCCAAACCCCACCCCCGATTACGAGGGAAACTCTGGTAAGTACCAGAGACTCACGAAGTACGTGAGGTCGAGGAGGTGTCCACTCACCAACCCGCCGGACAGCCAAAACCCATCCCACCAGAGGCGCCAATCCCGGCTATTAACAGTCCCCCCCCACCCCACCCCCGGCGGCACCACCCCACAACAACAACCAGGCCCGAAGCCCATCACCCTCCATAGGATGCGGAGCACAAGTGCCCCTCTGGGCGCCCAGAGCACAGGGCCTCTGGGGCTCTCAGTATGTTCACCCCGCCGGGCCCGCAGTTCCCCTTACTGTCTGGTACTCAACGGCTCGTAGTCACTCATCCAGTAGGCCATCCGCCGTTTGCGGCGTGATCCGGAGCCGCTCCCCTATGTCCTTGTCCGAAGCTTCATCTGACCCTCCTGGTTCCGCCTCATCCGAATCCTGTCTCGAGCCCGAGTCTGCCACCTGAGTCTGGTGCACCACTCCAGAGATGTCCGACACTGCTTGCAGGGCATCTCTCCTTTCCTGTGCAGTTTGAGAAGCTGAAGGTGACCTCCTGCCCTGCTCTCTCCTCCGATTGCGCCTGCTCCTGCGCGGTCTCGGCCGGGTCTCTGCACTCTCTGTCCAAGTACCCGAACCATCCTTGCCCGCTCTGTATCGCTCCAACCACTGCCAGGCTTCGTCCGGGGAATCACAGAACGTCGCTACACCGTCCACCAGCACCTTCAGGCGGGCAGGAAACAACAGAGAGTATTGAACCCCTTCATCACGGAGAGCTCTCTTGACAGCTATAAAGGAATAGCGGCTGCGTTGGACCTCCTGGGAGTAGTCTGGGAAGATCGATACAGAGGCGTTGTCCACCTTATAGGGGCCAGCCAGTCTGGCCTGCCGCAATATAAGGTCCCGGTCCCTGAAGTGGAGCAGCCGGGCTATCACCGGCCTCGGAGTTCGGCCCGGGGCAAGGGGACGCGCCGGGACCCTATGAGCCCTCTCCAAAGTGTAGAAGGGCGTCAAGCCCTCAGTGACCACCACGTCCCGCAGCCATTTCTCCAGATACGCAACCATATCGTCCCCCTCGATATTTTCGGGCAATCCCACCACGCGGATGTTGTTGCGTCTGTTGCGTCCTTCTGCGTCGGCCGCCCTCCGTTCCAACATCCGCACCCTACGGGTTAGGTCCTCCAGGGCAACGTTTGACGCCTTCTGGGCTGGTTCCAGCGTTCCTATCGCCAGTTCTGTGGCTTTGACCCGGTCCGCAAGCTTTCCATGGTCCGCCTTCAGAAGGCCAAGGCTCGTGGATACCTGGGCGATGTCCTGGCGCAGCGCCTCCCTCGTGTCCCCAATAGCCTGAAGAATCTGGTCCAGCTGTTGCTGCTGTAACCCCGCTGTCCGATCACCCGCAGTTTGCTGCTGATCCAGGGGGTCCGTCGAATCCTCCACCTGGTCCGGCTGCGCGGCGCCCACTCCCTTCCGTGGCTTCCCCATGGCAGCGAGCCGGCGATCACGGCGCCACCAGCCCCGCAGGATCACCCAACCTGGGTCCGCAACAAGGCCAAATGAGGTAGTCCGCCAAGAAGCCTATCGGGTCAACAGGACCCAGCACAGGGACGAAAAAGGAAGGAAGGGAGGGCGACCAGCCAGCACAGCCAGGACCCGGCCCCACTATCTCCAAAGAGGTGCACTGCGCCCCAGGCCTCCGGCGCCAACAGCGTAGGCCGCCAGGGATCCTGCACTGCGTCCAAATCGTCCCCGCCGGCCGCCTGCTGCACAATGTCCGTGAAGGGGGTATAACGGGCCCAGGCCCTCCTCGGCACCAGCCGGTCGTCCCAGGGAGTCCGCAGGGACAGGGTCACAGGCGCCGCCGGTCGCCGCAAAACACAAGGGGGCTCCTTCCGGTGATCGCAGGGCCCCCCAACGATTGTGGCCACTAGTCCCGGCAAGCTCTGCCAGAGTCCAACAGTCCCGCCTCCAAATCAGTGCCCCCGGGCACTAGGCCGGCGGCGCTCCACTAACTCAGCCACAGGAGCAAGGCGCCAGGCGGCTACCGCACCGTCCCTCGACGTCGGGCACCTCCGCCCCCAGCAGCCGCTTCTAACCTTCTGCTGCGCCGGTATCCAGGCGTCCGCCCCGCCGATGTCCGGTGTTTCAGGTCCGATCCGCAGGACCCCAGGGCGTCGCTGTCCTTTCCCAGTGCTCAGGTGCCCGTCAGTGCCGCCCGCCAGCCTCCCACGTCAGAGAAGCTCCGGCGGCCCTCAGAAATCTAGGCCGGGGATCGGCCGTCACGCATAGGCCCAGGCAAAATGGCCGGCTGGCGCTCTCGCGGCACCCGCCGAGGGGCGCGATTCTCCGCTGCTGCGGGACCCAGCGTGGTCCCTCTCGGCGCTAAGGCAACCCGTGGCTCTCAGCTGGCGAGCCCGGGTGTTGGCGCCGCCGGGGGGGGGGTCTGCAAACAGGATAATCCCCGAGATCGGCCTGGAGCTCAGGGCTCAGGCATCCATGCTCGTCGGCTCCGTGGCCACGCCCCCCTTGTGTTCTTTTTATACTACATGCCCACTAAATAGCTAGCTCATCTTTGAGGTGCAACACTTTGTTCCAGTACCACCCTTTGTTTGTTGTAAACCTTTTGACTTGGTACCCACTCCAGAGAGCTTGGTATGTCAAGCTTCTACTACCAGGTCAACCCTAACGCATTCTGTACTGCGGATAGAGAATCTAAATGTATTGATGTATTTGAAAAAAGGGTAAGTTATTTTCAGAAATGCCTTGGATAATTCTAGACGGATAGCGTGCCGCAAAATATGTCCTGAGGGGCAATCTACATATAATGGACTGGGTGAGTCATGCCATGGGCACCAGTGTCTTATTCAGGTGTAATGCCTTGATATGCGCTGTAGGATTTTCTTATGTCCAGGCATCCTTAGGAATAGGTTTCAGGCTTTTTGGCATGAGAGTGGATTCTGTCCTAGTATGGCATGCTCTTTAGGTTTGATTTCTTCAGTCCATCAGTTCCATCAATAATACAATCAATCATTTGCAATGCAATATGTCTTGTATTACTGATAGTTTGAGGTATTGGTGTTGCAAATAATAATGCAACTCCAAAAGATCATACTTTCAGTAATGCGAGACCTAGTGCATTGCACATGCTTGCGTAGTGAGCCAGGAACCCGCATTGCAAATCTTAGTGCAGTATCACCCTGCATGTCTCGGTGCAGTACCGCAAGCTGCACCTAGAGGTCCCTTGTGAGCAAGGCACCTGCATGCATGTCTCAGTACAGGTCCGCAAACTGTTCCTAGAGGTCCCTAGTGAGCAAGGCAGCAGGACTGGATGTCTAGGTTCAGTACCTCAAGCTGGTCCTAGAGGTCCCTAGTGAGCAAGGCACCAGCACTGCATGTCACGTTGCAGTACCGCAAGCTGCTCCTAGAGGTTCCTAGTGAGCAAGGCACCAGCACTTGCCTGTCTCTGTGCAGTACCGCTTTCTGCTCCTAGATGTCCCTAGTGAGCAAGGCACCAGCGCTGCATGTCTAGGTGCAGTGCCACAAACTGTTCCTAGAGGTCCCATGAGCAAGGCACCAGCACCGTGCACTTCTTTTGGTCACATATGGTACTGCACCCTGCAGAAGATATGGTAAATCCACCCCACCCATAATGCCTTGCATGCAAGACAGTACTACGAGTACATTCAAACAGCTATGTCCATATATACAATTAGTAGCTTTGAAATGTGACAAAAGAATTATTACATTAATTTCAGATTGGGTTGTACTCTGTGTGGAGCGGATGAAGGGAAATTTATAGATGGTCTCATATAAATGTGAGATGTTCTAGTGAGCAAAGTAACCACTGCCAGCCTGGCTTCGCACCAAGTGTGTATCTTGCCTGAAGCCTTTTAAGCAAATAGAGCTTGACGCTATCATTAAAACCTAGGGAGTAACATCTCATGTAGCAGGGGGTGTCCTCATGGGAGTTTAGAAGAAGAGACAAGGCGGTACTAAGGAGGGACTACTAAACCTTTAGACCAATGAAAAGCCACCATTTACAAAGGACAGGGGCCAATTAAAAAAGATGGGTGGAAAGTGGGCGGAGCTTTTATGCACATATCATAAATACAGCATGTCTCAAAGACAGCTAAAAATTCAGAGGGTACACTTGGAAGCCTTGTTTATTGTTAAAGCAAACCCTTGCATACCTTACAACAGCTTACACAGCTGTTTTGCTTCTCAAGAAGACTTGGTTGTAACAGAGTCGTGGACACCACCAGGGGACTGGTAAGGGGCAGAGTTTGTTTTCTAATGCTTAGTGGGCATGCCACAAGTTCAGATCAGTGGGTGCTGCAGATCGTTCAACAAGGTTACACTCTCCATCACATCCAAGTTGTTCTCCCGGCACCATCTAGAGCTCAATGCAGTTACAGATGGTTTATCTGTGGGTTGCAGCGGTCATCTGTGAGAGGGGGAGATCGAGGGACTTTGGTTCCCAACAGAGTATATGGTCCACATAAACCTACTGGAATGTCATGCCATTTGGTTGGCTGTGAAGGACTTTTGCCCATTGTTCCAATGGAAACCAGTTCAGGTTTTAATGGATAGCCCAACTGCCATTTAGTTTATTTATTGCAACAAGTAGCATGGTGTGGCATCACAGATCTTGTGCCAGGATGCCCTATTTCACTGGAAATGGATATAACGCCTTGTGATCTTCCTAATTGCCAGTCATTTGATGGGCTCTCTGAACACCAGGGTGGCTTTGCTCAGCTATCATCTGCTGGTAGACCACAAATGACAATTTTGTCTGGAAGTGACTAGCGTGGTGTTTGTTGAGAGACGAGTGTTGTGGGTGTAGTAACTTGTATAGCCTGGAGACCTGATGACCCAGTTTATTCAGGCTAGCAAGGTATTTCGGGAGGGATGGGGTGTAGAGGATAGCTTAGCCTAAGATATTGCTGCTTTGATACTCAAAAATTTATAGAATTCCAAAGGCTCCAGGTCATATTTGGTTTGTAACTCCTTGAAAGTGAGGGGTTACTGTTCACCGAGGAGCTGGTGAGGGAAGAATATGCCCTTTTTGATCCATGTTTCGTTATGTAGTGGTTTCCCTTTGTAGAGCAGTGTGCTAATGTACCATAGCGATTCCCATTGCGAATGTCTTATTCTATCGCCTAGGGACTTGTCAATTTTTAGCAGTGCTGCTTTTGTGTTCCGGAAGATGAGTTGCAAGCAGGAGGCAGTAGTAGGGTTAGCAGTTAGTGGCCGCTGGAGTGAGATTTTTGAAGAGAGCTTTCTCTATGGCTAGCCATACCGGAAAGTATCCTAAAGGGGGAGAGAGCCAATATGAGCCTTGCTTGGCAAGGAAGGCGGTCTGATATGATATAAGTCCGCTAGATTAATTCCACCCAAGGATCTGTCAAGGCGGAGCTTGTTCAGGCTAATTCTCGCCCTCTTACCCTTCCACAGAAATTTGTTCAGTAGGGCATCAAGTTTGTGGTGAAAGTCCTGGGAGACGATGAGAGGGAGCATAGTAATAAGATAATTTACTAGGGGGGGAGATCATCATTTTTATGGTCTCGATCCTTCCCCACCAGGTAATAAAGCGGGGGGACCAGCCGTCAAGTTGTTTTAATTTTGTCTAACGTGAGGAACTCGTTGCGGTGAAGTGTTTCGAGGAGGATGCTGGCAAATTCAATGCCTTAGTACTTAATTAAATCGTTCTGCCGTGATAGTCCCGAGTCACCAAGCATGTCTTTGGTACCATGGATGTTTAGGGGCTTACCCTCAGATTTATCTCTGTTTAATTTATACCCAGAGTGTGCCGAATATTCCTCTATCGTGGACATGACTGCCATGATTGATGTCTCAGGGTTTTCTGTGACCACCAGGATATCGTCCGCGTAAGCCACCAGTTTCACCTGTGTGTCCCCGAAGAGCACTCCTGTAATGGCTTCATTTCTTTTGATATCTGTTATGAGTGGTTCGAGAGCCAGGAGGAATAGTGCTGGCGAGAGGGGACATCCCTGTCGTGTACCCTGCTCTAGTTTGAATGAGTCTGATACAGCGCCATTTATGGAGATCCTGGCGGATGGAGCAGAGTACAGGGCCATTACCATGTCGATATAGGGATCACCCAGATTGAGGGCTGTCATGCAGTGTTTTAAATAGGACCAAGACACCCTGTCAAACGCTTTTTCCGTGTCCAGGGTGATGGCAATAGATGGAGTGGGGGTAATTTTGGCCTTTTCCAGGATATGGCAGAGAAGTCTTGTATTGTCGTTGGACATACAGTATTTGAGAAAGCCAACCTGAGAGTTGCTGATCAGTTTAGGGAGGATGACGTTGAGTCTATTGGCGAAGATTTTTGCATACATTTTGCAGTCCAGATTTATAAGCGAGATGGGGCGGTAGTTTTTTGTTAAGAGGGGATCTTTACCATCTTTTTGGATAACAATGATAGTAGCTTCACTCATTGAGTCAGAGACGCTTCCTGTGGAGGCAACTGAGTTGAAAAGTTTCAGTAGTATGGGGCTAAGCGGTGCATCAAACGCTTTGTAAAAGCTTGCCGAGAAGCCGTCAGGACCCGGGGCTTTGCTGCACTTGAGGGATTTAATAGAGGTAGAGATTTCATTGGCTGTGAAGGGGGATCCTAGTAAGGAGCACTCCTTTTCAGATAGTTTAGGGAGGTTCAAGGAGTCCAAATATTTAGTGCAGGCCTCTGAATCACAAGCCAGCTTGTTTTTGTAGAGGTCTTCGTAAAAGGCCTGACAGGAGGCCAATATTTTGTCGTGTTTGGTGTGAGTATTGTTTGCGGAGTCCTTAATCGCAGGGATGGTGAATTGTTTTTGTCTGTTTGAGGTATGAGGCGAGTAGTCTCCCCGCCTTATTACCCTCGCACAGCTTCAGTGCTTTAAATTTATTCATCCAAACACCAGCGCGCCTGCTCACAATCGTGTTATATTAAAATTTCTTTTTAGTGGGTTGGTCTAGGAGGTGGCTACTATTTAAGTTAGCGGAGTGGGCAATTTCTAGAGCCTTAATGTCGCTTCCGAGAGTTTAGAGTTCTGCGTTTATTTTTTTGTTAGTTCGCGCCCTAATGCCAATAATGACGCCCCTAATTGTGGCCTTAAGAGTGTCCCAAACCACGGCAGTGTTTGTATCTGGGGAGTCGTTTAGTGTGATATATTCCCTGATCACTTCCTCAATCTGACGGTTATTCTCAGGCTCGGACAGAATTTCTTCGTTAAAGCGCCAGCGTTTTGGTGGGAGTATGGAGCGGGAGCTGGCGAGTTTAGTGCTAATGCAAGAGTGATCAGAAAATAATTTTGGAGCAATGTCTGTTTCATCTATAAGGTGGGTGAAGGGGCTGGAAATCAGTATATAGTTGATTCTAGAGTAAGAGTTGTGCGGCACAGTGTAAAAGGTGAAATCCCTCCCATCGGGGTTTTGGAGGCGCCAGGAGTCCTTGAGGTGAAATTTGGAGCACATGCGTTTGAGCTCCTCATGAGAACGGGGTGGTTGATGGATTCATTTGGATTGTCTATCTATGACGGTGTCTAACGGGAGGTTGAAGTCGCCTCCAACTATTAGAAGCTCATCTTGTGGTATGGATTCCATAGAGGCTGTGACAGAGTCCCAGAAATCTGGGTCATCAGAGTTGGGGCCGTATATGTTTACAACATGTATGGGGTCTTACCCTCTCAACAAATGTGTAATTACTACTCTACCTTCTGCATCATGAGTATGTGAGGTGACGGAAATATTTGATTCTTTTGAGATCAGAGTGATCACCCCTCTTTTCTTGTGGATAGCCGGGGAGCATAGAGCGTGTGAGGCCCAGTTAAGGTTTAAAAAGCCCAGATCCTCCTCTGATAGTTTGGTTTCTTGAAGTAAGATGACATCGCATTTGGACTTTAAAAGGTAGTCAAAGACCTTCCTACGTTTCACTGGATGGTTGAGGCCTTTGACGTTAAGGGAAACGATATTAAGATTGTCTACTAATGACCTAGTCTGGGTCATCTAAACGGGTTTGTTCGCTGGAGATGAAGCCGCTTTGGCAGTGTTAAGTCTAGATGGAGCCTAAGTAACATACGAGATGTACGAGGTGTCAAAAAGTGAATGGAGGTGTCTGCGAAGAAGAAGGAGCAGCAGTAAAATAAAAGGGAACAATAAGTGAACAGAAGGGAAACAACCATTGAATTAAGTACCCACAGTCCCACAACTCTCCCCCCCAACCCGCCCTCCCCTCCCCTCCTCTCTCCCCTCCCCTTCTGAAAAATCAAACATAGGAGCTGCGACGGCAGTACCGTCTAGAGGCAGCACAGAGGTCATAAATTGCATAGTAAAACTTCAGGAGGAATCTGAGTAAGTATAGAGACCCAACTTTGAGGCAGTGGTGACAAGCACTGATGGTGGGGCTAAGCATAAATTAACCTTGACTTAAAAATGTGTAAGGCAAATTCAGACCTTGTTAAAGATGGAACATAAGTGCAGGAGTACCACCTTGAACCGAACAACTAAAGGTCAAACTTGAGCAGAATTTAGTCTGTGTTAGCATATCATGTATGCTACCAGGTCACAGAACACATAATGCAAACCATGAAGCATAAACATTGATGGAGGCAACCGAGGGAGAGCCTGTAATTGGCTCCTACAAAGGCATATAATATCGCAGACAGGTATTAGCAATAGTCAGAATCGGTAGTATTACCAATGAACATAACACCCAACAGGTCAGGCCACAAGGGAGAACTGGGTCACCGAATTCTCCTACAAGATGAAGTCTTGGACAGGACCAAATGGTAATATGAACCAGTATTAATAATACCCATAACTGACAACAATACCAGTAAGAAGTTCACCAGCGGATCAAGCGGCAGAGGAGTCCTGGATTTCCATTTTCCTCTTGTTAGAGGAGCCGCTGGACAGGTCCATGCCTTGTGAGGGAGAGACTTCTAGGTGTCCACGAGCTCTTGAGGAGAAGAGTAGATGTGAGGTCTGCCATTCTCAATGATTTTGAATTTCGAGGGACCTGCGAATGAGAATTGGATACCTTTTGCCCTCAGTTTGTCTCTCAAAAGAAGGAAACCTTGACTCGTTTCAACCGTTTCCCTGGAGTAGTCTTGGGTGAATATTATGCGTTGACCTTCCCACTAGACCTGTTGGTTCTTCCTGGCGAATTTTAGAATGGCTTCCACATGCTAATATCTTAGAGGTTTACAGATCAAGGGACAGGGACCTTTACTTCCTTTGGTATTGAATGTGGGAATTCTATGGGCTCTGCCGAGTTCTAGGCCATGTTGGAAGGTGATCCCTGTGATCATCGGTATCCATGCTTCGAGGAAGGCAACACACGAGCCCGTATCCTTCTCAGAGTTCTCTGGAATGCCAAAGATACGTATGTTCCCCTTCTGTTGCGGTCTTCCAATTCGGCGTTTTGTTTTATAAGGACATTAGTAGTGGTTTGGAGATGCTGTATGATCTTGGAGGATTGAGTGGTTCTGTCTTCCACATCGCTTATGCGCTGTTCCGCTTCGTTGATGCTTTTGTTCATAGAGCTCATGTCCGCTCGGATCGCTGTGAGTTCTAGTTGCATAGTATCCGTGTTGCATTTGGTCGACTTAGCTAGGTCATGGACTTCTGCGAGTTTTTTCAAGAACATGTCCATGGTTTTTTCAAGAACATGTCCATGGTGCTTTACAGGTCCGATCTGGCTTTGATCGGAGATTCTGATGGTGACGGTTCCAGCTGTTCCTTCTTATTGTTGGTTTTGCTTTCTCTGTTCGCCATGGTGAGGAAGGTATGGGTTCTTGCGGAATACTTAAACTTGAAACAAGTTGAGCAGTGACAAGATGGGCTGTATCCAGTGGCGTGCAGTGAGATTAACACCCTATACTGACGGGTAGTCTCGGTAGCTTGGTGATCTTGGCGGCTCAGTTAGGCTGTGATAGTGCTGAGTGGAGAGACACCGATGTGGGTCTTGTGATGGGTATGCCACGTGGCCGCTTCCCGGGCCAGGCGTAGGCCTTGCTGATTGTCTGTGGCAGAAAAACCGAGATTGGCGACCGTTGAGCTAACTATCCAAGGGCACCAGAATCGTAGGCGTCGGTGCGATGCAATTCGAGAGCACAGGCTATATTGTAGACCGTGTAAACACTGGTTCTTGGGTAAGTTCTAGAGGTCGTATTCGCTGACTGATGGGAACTGCTACACAAGTTATCCCAACATCTAACTGTATGGAGGTTGGCTAATGAGCACTGGGATGCCTCGCTGCGTCAGCTGCTTATGCTCCCTCTTCCCATGGGATCGTGCAGTGTGGAGCAGGAGCGGAGATATCCATTGCCTGTGTGGTCGATATATGGCTCAACTTGGGCAGGTCAAGAAGAGGAACGCTGTTTGGCAGGCTGCTCAGGTGGTGATGTTGCTGGGTCTAAACAATGGTTGGAAAGAGATGTGACCCTCGTCCCGACCCCATTTTGATAGAGCTGAGTGGAGAGCCAACACGCCGAGATCTGGCCATGGTGAAGCCTCACTTTACGTACTTGATGAGGCTAGGATTGAAGTACGGTAGGGCAGGCTGTCCAGGCTGTTATTAGGGATGGATATATGGAAGAGAGGATCGGCGGGCTGGTCTGTGTAGCAATCAGAATCGCAATCAGAAACGAGCAGTCAGAATCGCGCCGCCATTTTGGGACTGCTGGGCGCTGTAATGCTCACCGATTCTGCTGGTCAAATGCGGTCTGTGTGTAGTATGCTAGTATCTCCATGGGCGGCTAAACTCTGGTTGTGGTGCAGGCTTGAGGGGTGGATAAAGCGCAGATGCCCTGCATAAGTCGCTAGCATATATGGCAAACACCCGCCATGTTGAGGTCAGTCAGTGCAGAGTGCAGGCGTTGGAATCGAGTCACTTGTAAGTGGGGCACCCAGCTTCTAAGGCTCCGAAGTGGGGTAAAGGAACATCGCTACCCGGATTGGAGCGGTTGCGGTGATTGTAATGATTCCGAGGAGCAGCGCCGGCCCGGGGGAGACTTCTTCTCGTAACTCGAGTCACGCCGCCATCTTGAGTTGCTTCTCCCGGGCTCGTGAGCCGCTGGATATTACCATGGAAATGGCATCCTCCGGGGATTTAGGCAGGGAATCATGGCACCATTGTGTACCGTCGGGCAAGATGAAATGAAGCCCGGTATTCCGGTCACAAATGTCGAGCTTAAACTCCTGATAGCCGTCTTAGTCACTCCTCTGTCTGCCGAGCAACGCGTTCAGGCAGCCATCACCGCTGCCGTCCAAGCCACGCCCCACGATACACAGTTATTTTTTACATGAAAATATATTTCAGAGGATACTGTAATGTATTGTCTTAGTTTATCTTTAAAGTGCATTAAACATTTTCATAAATCATATGCAAGGCCGCAAGTTATTATTAATGATTAGAACAGATTATTTGTAAGCATGGCTTTTCTATAGAATAATTCCTACGTGTGTTTCGGCTGAAGCCTTCATCAGGATGCCATGTACATTTATAGTTTGAAACCTAAAAGAGGGGAAAGGGAGGTACAAGCAAACAAGGGCATATGTCAGTGTTGCAATATGGTCCTATTTACAAAATTTATTTTACAAATATATTCTAAAACCAGTATTTTTATAAAAGGAAAAAGAGACACTAGTCACTAATAGGAGAGAATAGTACAAAAGATAAGAGGAAGAAAGAATTTATAATGTGATTGTGTATAGTCTGACATAGCATTTTTGTGACCAAAACCTCTAAACCATCACCAGTGTGAAATGTCACTCCTATAGTATACTAAAAAAGAGAGGAAAAAAAGAGAATTAGGTCTCACACTAGTGTGTTTTCTGAAAGTTAACAGGACTCGCTGATATTAATAGTTACCTAATATCTCATAATCAGTATTTAGTCCTCTTGGTTGTTTCTGCTGGGATCAGTTATATCCGTATTAGGAGTAAATCAGCGCTGGGAGAACGTACCACACTTGGGGGGGGTTTGTAGCGCCCTCACCTTGCTTTTTGAGTTCGCCGCCGCAGCTAGCAGCTTGCCGCCACACATCCTGTCGGCCGAGCGCCGCTCTGAGGAAGGCAGAGCCCGTGGACTCCATTGCCCAGGATCCTCAGCGGCCGGAAGCCACGCAGCGTGAAACCGCGCCAGGAGGCGCATAAAGATCAGCGCTTCCCCCCACGTCGCGGGAGCTGCCCGGGAGAAGCCCGGGACAAGGGCGGGGCAGTCTATGACAGTCATAGACAGGAAGAGACAGGGCCGGGCCATATCTCCTGGTCTAACCTGTAACGGATCTCCTGGACTTTAAAGACTCTCAATTCCGGTAAAGTGTCCCCCTGATATATTGTCTATATTCCAGGTAGCATTGTATTGGATATAGTTGTGGCTTTATTTTCACCTTAGCTCATTAACCACGGCTTGGGACAAACCATGCCAAGTTGTTCCAAGGAGAAATTCATATCGGGGTCAGGCCCTATTGACAATTACTTGGTGAAGATGGTAAATAAAATCAACAATGATAGGAGGGCCTCCCTGGGAAGGGACAGTCACCCTAACATTACACAAGTCCCCCCGACTCCTGTGGAGAGCCTCCCAGAGGCTGTTACCCCCGATTCGGATCCTACAGTGTTTACCATGGTCATAGCCCAGGTTCACACTGAGCCACCAGATGTAGATATACACATAGTAAGCGAGGATAATGAGGACAATGAGGAAACATTGCCTGTTGCCAGACCGGTTAGAAATTGCAGGAAACAACCAAACAAAAGGGGGGGGAAGCATTCCAAAAAAAGGGTAGATAGCCCCTTCCAAACGCAGACCAACACAGATGAGTCTAATAAAGTACAGGTTGAAAGCACTGTGACTAATAGTACACTAAGTCCTGACCAACTTTCGCAACTACTTCACTCCCTGGAAGCTATGTTTGAAGCAAAATTAGAACAGTTTGTTCAACCCTTAGTGCGGAAACTCGACAATGTTACTGCCGAAGTTAAGAGGTTAGGAGGGTTGCTTTCAAAACATCTAATAACGGTTGATAGTACTAAGGAGGTGGTGATGGATATAGGAGGGCCAGAGCAGGTAGCTAGAGGGGGAAAGCAGCAGCAAGCTACCCAGCATTTAAAGAATACTGACCCAGTCATAACAGCTCCCACCACTGCAGCGAGTGAAGCCACACGAACAACAACAGGGCCTCCTTGTACACCCAGTAATAATTTGGTAAGGAGAAGTAGATCTATGAACCTACCCCCAGCGTGTTCCCCCTACGTTGTAGTTTTAACAAATGTTCCGCCCCAAGACACGCAATTAGCCCAGACTCATGAGGAATCACATGATGCCCTTAAAAACAAGACTTTGGCATGGTTAAACAGGAATTGTGATTTCCCTACAAAATTTGCCCCGGATATCTTAACTACTAGAAGGGCTAATTGGATCGGGCCTTTTAAGAAGACCTGTAAAGGGGACTGTATAATCATTAACTTTAGACACCCACAACATGTGGCCACAGTCCTGTTAAGGGCAGCCTCACTGATGCATGATGATAACAGCATAGGGGAGCGTCCTCTTGTTTTTTTTTTACAACCATCTATCTGGAACGCCCCCACATAGTGCGAGAAGGAGACCCTATACTCCCGTTATGGCTCAGACGCCGATTTCATTTCAGGGGCCCGGCGGAGAGAACTATTTTAACTTTGGGCCCAACATTCCTACACACAACATATTTGACGTGCTTTCTACCCTGGAGTTGTGCGATTGACGAGAGGTAAAAAAGGGTCCTGGGGAAGAGTCACACCCTGTTTCGGTCCCCCCAGTACAGGACCAACCTGGTTTGACTCCTCCCGTTACCCACTGTAACCCTGTAACTTTGTGTAATGCTAAGGGGGTAACGGTTAAGATGATAAGTTGGAACGTCGCTGGCCTGCGTTCAAAGAGAGATGATACCAACTGGTTAAATATCGTGAAACAATATGACATTGTGGCTCTTCAAGAAACTTGGGACAGAGACTGTGATTTCTGGCTAGATGGTTTCACCTCTTATTTTGTCCCTGCATTAAAATCGTCGGCCGGGAGAGATAAAGGGGGACTTGTGTTACTGGTTTCTGTGAATGTAAGAGGGACAGTTAGCAGGGCAGAATGTGCCTCTAATAATTTCTTAATCCTGGAATTAAAACTTACTAATAACACCAAATTAATTTTAGGAAACTGTTACAATTCTCAGCAAGGGGATTCCCCAAATGTACACTTGTTGTGGTTGTCAGAGTTTTTAAACACTTATATTGTAAAGCAAACCACTTTCTGCCAATTTATTTTGTTGGGTGATTTTAATGTCCATTTATGTAGTCCTAATTGTTTACTAGTGGATAATGATGGGCCAGACTTCACATCCCGCAACATTTTGAGCATACTAGTAAGGGGGAAGCACTGGAGAAACTCTTATCAAACAATGATTTGTTCGAAGCAGGGTTTTCAGATAAAAGTTCTCGTGTCCCCACATACACAGGCAGGGATTGCGAAACTATAATTGATTACATATTTCTTTCTTCTGGACTTTTAAAATATGTTGTTTCTTATAATGCTATACCCTCCTCTTTTAGCGACCATAATCCAGTGGCAATTGAACTGGTAAATGTTTTTTCCTTTTTTAATAAAACCACCCCGACATCGGTGGTAGCTGAAGTTAAAGTCAAAGATCAGGGGAGGAGATTAAACTGGAGTAAGGTTGTGCCAGAGGAGTTCTTTAATATCATTACTGCGAAGGCAGTTCAGGATTTAAATATCTGTGGAGATCCCCATTCAACCGGGGAGCAAGTAATATTCTCCTATGAAGCTATCTGCTCCCAAGTGGCTAAAGAACTCACGACTAAAAGTTGTCCAGCCAAAAATAATCTGGTTACGGGCTGGTTTGACCACAAATGCACAAAATCCCATAATCTCCTGAAAAAAAGCACTCCAGGAGCGACCAAGGAATAATGCTCTGGTTGCCCAGCTCAGAAGCGAGTACTCAAGGGTAGTCCAGGAAAGGAAAAATAAAATTAAACACGACGCGTGGGTTGAGCTAATGGACAAAGCAACCCTAAAAGATAGTGCAAAATTCTGGTCTATCATTAACACGCCCCTGTTTTCAAATAGCAAAAACAATGTTTTAGAAGTAAATATCGCAGAGGAGGACTGGTTGAGTCACTTTGAACAAATCTACGGTAGTCATTTGGAGTTAGAAATCTTTGTGGCCCCAGCCTCAGAATCTCCCGTCTTGCCTGTAAGGTTTCACCTGGCGGAAGTTGTAAAAGCAATTGAGGACTCGGCAGGACGAAAGGCACCAGGGCCAGACGGGGTTCCCTCAGACTTGTACAAGGCTAACCCATTGTACTGGGCTAACATCCTGACTAACGTTTTTAACTCCTCGGCCTGTGTTGGATTCCCCAAATCTTGGTCCCGGTCAACAATAATCCCGGTCTTTAAGAAGGGCCAAAGAGCTGACCCTAGATGTAATAGGCCCATATCCTTGCTAGATTCCTCTATAAAAATCCTGGGGAAGGTAATTCTAGCAAGGATAACAGGGTGGGCCTCTGACAATAACATTCTGTCAGGTGCCCAATATGGCTTTAGAGCTGGGAGGAGCACGGAGGATCAGTGTTTGAACCTACACTTAATAACAGCTAAGTACACCAAGGCTGCCAGGGGCTCCATTTATTTGGGTTTTATGGACTTGTCCACGGCTTTTGATCTAGTTAATAGGTCAAAGCTGTAGACCATGCTCCTGGAACTGGGACTTGACCGGTCCCTTGTGTATTTTTTGGCCGAGCTGCATAAGGATCTGAACGCCTCAATCAGGATGACAAATGAGGGGAAATGCACGTCCAGTTTTAAGTCCGGCAGAAGGGTGCGCCAGGGATGCATCATGGCCCCTATGTTATTTACATTATATGTAAACTCATTAGAGGTAAACCTGTTAACAGCGACTCTAGACATTCCGCGTATGGGAGGAACACCGGTTCCGGTGCTCCTATACGCGGATGACGCTGTCCTGTTGGCGAGGACCTCCTTGGGCCTGCAAAGATTGCTGGACTCGTTTGGAGATTTTATGAATAGCCTGGATCTGGTAGTAAACAATGGCAAATCGCATGTTATGTCTCTGGGGCCCTCAAAAAACAAAGTTAAGACCTTTTTTTGTGGTAGTGAAGAAATCACCAGAGTGAAGGTATTTACCTACCTGGGAGTAGTCTTTGATGATAAGGGTTCATGGTCCCCTCAACTCTCAATTAAGGTAAATTCGGTGAGAAATTCTTCGGCTGCAGTGCTAGGCTTTGCTAAAAGGCTGGGGGGAAACCCTATGAGGCAATTTTAACAATCTACAAAGCCAAGACTATTTCCATCGCAAGGTACGGGGCCTCAATATGGGGATTTACTAAACCCGACGTTATTCAAACTGAGGGAAACAAATTCCTACGGTCCTTGCTAGGCCTCCCTCAATCTACTGCCACCCACTCTGTCCACCTAGAATTGGGGATTGGTTACCTAGCAGATACAATTAAAATAGCTCCTATGCTGCTATGGATTAAAATCTGGTTAAACCCGAACCTCTCCCTAAATCATAAGATCTTAAAGGACTGTATTATGCTCGATAATATGAACAAAATCCAGTGGTTGTCTTACATAAAAATGTTAGCAATGTATATGGGGCGACCAGAGATCTTTTTTAATCTGGAATCTCTTTGTAAGGCAGACTTAGAGTGGGTAAAAACTAATTTCATCAAGCTAAGGGAGGCAGAGCGGGAAGGAGTAGAACTACGTAAACCTTTGGTTAGGGGCCATGTTTTGGTTACCCAGTCAATAGCTATGTCACCTTACTTGACCATTGTAACAAATTCTTTTCATAGATGGTTATTGACTAAACTTCGGTTTAACCAAATTTACACAGTACTCGGGGATTTGGAGGGTTGGAGTAGACCTGAAGATGCTGCTCCATGCAAATGTGATGATTTTTCCCCGCAAGACACTTTGCACTTTATGATCTTTTGCCCATTGTACCAAGATGCCAGGAAAAGGTTTATTCTTCCATTACTGAAAAAGATGAATTTTATTCAGTGTAAACCTGCTTTATTGTTTTTACAACTGTTAGAATCCCCGGTAACTATGTTCTGTGTCGCCAGCTTTCTTGCCGCGTCTGTTAGAAATAAGAGGGTTAGACAGAAAGCTATTCAAGAACTTGAATCCTCTTAATATACAGACAATGTATTCCTATCAATTGCTTAAACATGGGAATGAATGATCATGTATTTTATTCGATTTTGAATCGCATTTTTATCCTGTATACTACATTTTTAACAGATATTTTTAATGTTTTTGTATTTGTATAGCATACTTTTATGATTTTAAATAATCGAATAAAGTGGTTTTGACTTGACTTGACTACTATTCTCTTATCATGTGCAGCTTTGCACATGATTTATGAAAATGTTTAATGCACTTTAAAGATAAATCAAGACAATACATTACAGTATCCTGTGAAATATATTTTCATGTAAAAAAATAACTATCATTTTGTACAGATGAAATTGCTATTCTGAATGCACTATTGTCTTTTTTTTAATTATTCTTATCATGACTAGTTTATAAAATAACAAAAAATAAAATAATTATATATTTTTGCAATAAATGGTACAAGCATGTCATTTTGTGTATGCACTTCAGGTCCGCTAAGAGAATTATTCTGTTCCTAAATTGTTTTTTCTCTCAAGCGATTGATTTGCCCTGATTTAGGAACTATCGTCAGGGGCATCCCCTTTTCCCTACAACCCCTGACCTTATCGCTCATAGAGAGGCACCCTTCTACCAATCATTCTGGGTGCTGGGAAAAGTTTGTGGTCTGGTGCAGAGAGCAACAAGTTGACCCTCTGCTGGCAAATTTTCACCGACTGAACCTAAAAGTACATCTAGTACATAAAAGAGTAGCGGTGGATGACCCCCTTTTGTTGGTTTTGCCAGTGCGAAGGAGGGACGGACCATCCAGAAATGAACCTTGTCCAAGTAGATTATACTGTGTCTAAAGGCATGATAGGCCCTGGCCAGAAACGTGCATCTTAAGGCCTGTTCCACCAGAACCAAGATTGCCATGGCTGGATTGGCGAAAGGTGTTCCAGAAATGAACATCTGTTAGGTGGCCACATTAACCTCTATCCACACCTTCATTACTGTCTTGGCTGTTAGATCCACAGGGAGGGCCATTTTTACTTCTCAGTCATTCATGATTTAATGTCCACTCCTCCGAGCTTCCACCTTTTGCAATGTACTACTGTGCATCTATTACGGATATGATTCGTCTCCGGATGGAAGTGTCCAACAGAAGAACAAGTTACTTACCTTGAGTAATGTTCTTTCAATGGAACATCTAACCACAGATTCCTCACCCCATTTCCTCACCCTGTAGATGAAAAGTTCTATTTTGCACAACAGTATTCTTCCCAATTTGTCATGGGTGTTCTGTGTTTGAGGGAACATAAAAGTTCAAAGGTAAGCTAATATTATTATGCAGGGGTGAGTCCTACATATGGCTCCACGCCGTGCATTCCGGAGGTTGAGTGAGGTCGCAGTCGAGTCTAATGGTACCATCTGCTGACAACCAGGAGCAGTTGATATAAAAAAAGTTCTAGATCCAGTCTGACTAAATTCAAATTGTGAAGAATCTGCAGTTAGATAGAGAATCCACCAGAAAAAGTGTTGTCTGAGGTGCATAACTTGTCATTGTGATATACACATCTTAAAGTGCACAAAGGAAACCGTTGTATGTATATATTTCTATAGTAAACACAAGGTGATGATGGACGAAGCATTGATACTTTTTAGACACTCACCCCCAGTCACAGATCTGGGTTGAATCCATCATCGTTCTTTAGCTCACTTCACCACCCCAGTTCAGGCACAGCTATATGCAAATCAGTCTTGACCCTGTGCCTCATGGGATCAGTCCAGCCCGAGTTGCAAAGCCACGTTTTCCTGGACTGGAAATGAGCATCCTGGGACCGGTTTCGGGCTAACAGCCCTCATCAGCCAGGCTAGCTTGAATCCAGAGTCAAAGTGAGCAAGGGACCCACGTCTGGGCATACCCTGCCAACTTAGGGCAAACAAAGCAAAGCCCAGACGTGGGTCCCCTGCTCTCCATGCCAGTGGAGTCAAGCTATCCTGGCTGATTTTTTTTTTTTCTTTTTTCAGACTCTTATATAGCGCATGGCTACTCAGGAGCATCCCAGCGCTTGTACGGAGCCCAGAGGGTACACAGCGACGGGATCAGGAACTATTTACATCACTGTATAAATCTAGCTTTATACTCTGCTGAAAAGCCAGGTCTTCAATTTCCTTCTAAAGATCAGCAGGTTGGGTTTATGTCGCAGCGGGGGGGAAGCGAATTCCACAGCCTAGCTGCGTTCAGAGAAAAGAGACGACCCCCGGTCCTAGATCTCCGGACTCTCGGGATCTCAGCTAAATTCTGATCGTCTGAGCGCAGGTCTCTCCGGGCCTTATAGGGCCTAATCAAGGTCCTCAGAATGGCCGGACCCTGTCCATGCATGACCCTATGTGTAATACATAAGGCCTTAAAAGAAATCAGTTCCCTCACTGGGAGCCAGTGGAGCTTCTTCAGGGCCGGTTTGGCCGACATCCTGGGGCCAGTGCCTGTCAGGATTCTAGCTGCAAAATTTTGTGCGATCTGGAGCCGCTGGATTACCCCAGCAGGGGCGCCCAGGTAGATGGCGTTGCCATAATCTATCCTTGATAGAACCAGAGATTGGACAAGTGTCCTTTTTGCTGCCTCAGGTAACAGGGGGAGGATCTTACGGATCATCCTTAATAATCCAAAACAAGTGGCCGTGGTTTTCCTAGCCTGATAACGGAAGGAAAGCTCCGTATCAAGCCAGAAACCAAGGCTCTTGATCTCTGGTTTCGGCAGTGGTCCTAATCCCATACAGAGTGGCCAAGCCTCTGAGTTATCGAGGGAGGCTCCCTTCCCCAGGAGCATCACCTCTGTTTTTCCTCCATTTAGCTTTAACTGAGACTGGTCCATCCATCCCACGACCGCCTCAAGGCACATCCTCAGATTAACAGAGGAGGACCCGTTCCTGTTCAAGGAGACCACAAGCTGGGTGTCATCAGCGTAGCTCACCAGCTGGATCCCGAATGGTGCCACTAGTCCCGCCAGGGGAGCCATGTACACATTAAACAGCGTGGGGCTCAGGGAAGATCCCTGCGGAACCCCACACTGCAATGGTACCGGGCACGAGGAGATGTTTTCCTCGAACACCTTGAAGGCCCTTCCCTCCAGGAATGATTTGAGCCAACTCAAGGCGCTCCCCGTGACTCCCAAGTTGTTAAGGCGGGCCAGAAGGGTATCATGGTTCACCGTATCGAACGCGGCGCTGAGGTCCGGGAGGACAATGGCCACGCTCCCACCAGTGTCCAGAATCCTCCTGGATTCCTCCACCACGCTCAGCAGCGCCGTCTCGGTACCCTGCCCTCTCCTGAATCCAGTCTGGGAAGAGTGAAGCAAATTGTTGGTCTCCAAAAAGGAGGCCAGCTGATGGTTGAAGTGCTTCTCAGTAAGCTTGCTAATGCCCGGGAGAAGAGAGATGGGTCTATAATTGGAAAAATCACTGGGGTCAAGTGAGGGCTTCTTTATTAGAGCTTTTACCATTGCCAGTTTCCAATCCTTCGGAACGACTCCTGCCCTAATAGAGGAGTTCACGAGATTGGCAATGGATGTAGATAAAGCAGGAAGCATTGATTTTATTACGCTCATAGGGGCGGGATCAAGTGGAGACCCGCTTTTAACAGAATTAATAAGAGCCGGGAGGGCTTCCTCCTTAAGGATGTCAAAGGCCTCGAGTCGTGGCCTGTCGTTCCCTCCCAATATATCGGAACAACCGGCTGGGCCAGCTAAGGAGACAGGGGGAATAGAAATCAAGATTTTTTTTGATTTTAGTGTCGAAGAAAGCCGCCAGATCTTCGCAGCGGGTGCCGACTTGATCAGGGGAGGAAGGGGGATCAGGAGTTTTTAACAGTGACCTAGCAATCTGAAAGAGCTCCCTCAGAGCATTTGAGGCAGTTTCAATTCTCTGGGCATAGTAAGATGCTTTGGCCCGAGTAAGCGCCGCTTTGTAGAATTTAATGGATGCTCTGTAGATGTTCTTTTTCTCAGAGTCGAAATCTTTGCGCCATTGGCGCTCCTCTCTTTTGCACGTTTGTTTCAAGGTCTTAAGCTCGGCATTGTACCATGGTTGGTGATGATTGGTTTTTTTCTTGACCATAGTTTTTACCGGAAGTACCTTATCCAATGATTGAACAAGCCACTGATTAAAATCTGTGTTAGCCCCATCCGGATCTGCATTAGGCGGGGGGGCCGTGCTCCTAAGGTTATTTGCCCACTCCTCTCTGTCCAACTTGGACCAAACCCTGGTCGAGAAAGAGTGAAGAGGTGGGGTGGGGATGCCTAAAGGCAGCTTCCAAGAGAAGCAAATGACTGAATGGTCGGACCAAGGGACTGGGAGGGGGTTACTTACTGAGAGCCCTATGGAGTTGGAAAAGATTGGGTCCAGAAGATTGCCACCAACATGCGTGGGGCCTGTGACCCTTTGAGTCAAGTCCATGGCCTCCAGGTCCTTAAGCAGATTAGTGGCTGTGGTATCTAATACCTGGTTGAAGTGGATGTTCAAATCCCCTAGGACCAAGAAATTGGAGGTTCTACTTGCGAGATCCATTGAGGTCTCTATAAGCCCCTCGTGGAATCCGCCCAGGGAACCCGGCGGCCGGTAAATCAGCAGTCCGGATATGGACAGGACTGCGGATAGAGAGCAGAAGAAATGGAGGTTCTCGCAGTCTGGGATGGGGGTATCATACACTCGACAGGTTATGTATTCCTTGTGGAGTATAGCAATTCCACCTCCCCCTTTGAGTCCTCTATCCTTATGTTGGATCAGATAGCCTGGGGGCAAGGCCTGTACTATGTCTAAGGCTGATGTAGCTCCCAACCAAGTTTCTGTTACAAACAGAATATCAATGTCCTGATCGCTAATTAAAAGGGAAAGGTTGGTGGCGTGTTTAGGCAGCGAACGACAATTAATTAATGCCATCTTCAACTTTCCCTTAGCGTCGTCAGCTGTCTCCTCGATTTCTGAGAGCTTGTAAGGGCAGTGAAAACAATGGGTTTGTCCACTATTAAAGTCCAGGGCATGCTGACAACTCGGTAATAGCACTTGCCTACAGGAAAATAGGTCCTCCCGGGAGTAATGGGGGCTGGGGTTGGCCGGGGGGGCAGGGGTTCTAAGCCCTGAGCGCGACCCAGCGCGAACGGGCGCAAACGGGCTTACCTCTGGCGCACCTCCGGCGCTCATTCGGCGCTCCCGCTGCGCTCGACCGCTGCGCGTTGTCATGGTCCGTTTTTGTAGTCTCTCCTCCCTCTCGCCGTAGCGCTAGAGCGCAGACCAAGATGGCGCCGAGTAGCGGCGCGTCCTCACCTAAGATGGCGCCTGTATGATGATTGGCAGTGACAGGGGACCCGCTAAGAGCGGTGCTTTGGATCGCTTAGAGCGAATTTTACAGTGCGGGCAATGAGGGCAGTAAGCGCTTACTAGCGCAGTTTAAAACCAAGGTAAGAATAAAGTAAAATAACCAAGATATTAGAAATTTTCACATTATTTTTAATCATCCTTGGACTCGTGCGTGTATTGCTCAATGATAATAATGAATAAGTTACGTAGCTTCGAGGCACACCTGTTCTGGTCATCAGTTGCGTGACAGAGGGTGATTTGATGAGACAGAAAAAGAAAACAAAATGATTGTTAAAAAAATGCTCAATATTATGAGGGCTGAAAGCCCGAAACCGGTCCTAGGATGCTAGTTTACAGTCCAGTTGCAGTTCGGGCTGGACTGTTCCCATTGGGGGCCGGGTCAAGACTGATTTGCATATGGCTGGGTCCAAATTGGAATGGGCAGGGTGAGCAAAACAACGATGGATTTAGGCCCAGATCTCTGTACTGTGGTTAATGTATGACATTGTTCTGCATTTTGTCCACCACTTGTTCTTTTTTTATATTTGTACAGTGCAAATTAGCCGAAAGGCAGTAGCAGCAGCAAAGTTTGTTCAACTTTTTCATGATGCCTCCTCGGTTAGCATCTTATTTGGGCATAATAGAGGAGGAGGTATAAAATAATGTAAGCATCTGCCTGTAGATGTGAGGGGCTGACATCCTTGCATGCCGATACGAGGCGCTACACAAAGGAAATACATCATTTATTAGGATGGAGTTGAACATACCCCATGTTGTCTTTTTGAAGTTTGTGCCTAAAATCAGTTGCAAATGTGAACATTTGAATTGTTGATTACCTGTAAGCGGAGTCATCTTTGAAAATGTTTTATTTAATAGGTATATTATTTTTACCCTCAGGTGTTAATCGTAGTAACTTGGCAGTGCTTGAAGGGATGTTTCCTGTCTGTAAAGGAAAACCCTGCTCTTTGAAAATAAGAAAAGGGTGGTGAGAGCTGACAGATGAATTGTAGACACAGTTGGAGAGTTTTGTAGCTTCAAAGCGAGCTGCTGCAAATGCATATTTTACTATTTGAAGTTTTGCCTGAGCTAGCATCGTGAATTCGGTAGGAACTTCTACACACTGATCCTCGTGTCCTCAGTGAAATTATTACAACAGTTGTGAAGTGTGCACTAGCCACTGGTGGTCAGAACAACCCTTATACACAGGACAGGAGTGCTTCCTGGGAGAGTCTGCTAATTTTGAATCCGGTTTGCAAAACTGTGTAAACGAAATATTAACTGTATAGGTTGCATATTTTTCATTTTCACTATATTCCGATGTTTAAGATGCTCAAGCATAGCTTAAATGAAAAATGTATTATAAAAATAACTGTTGGTTAAAACATACGATTTAATTTAGAAAAATGTTGGTACTGCTCAAAGGATCGAAAACCTGAGGGTGCATAGCGAGGCTTGAGTGGTAAGAAGGCTTTCACTGGAGAAGTGTGTAGGCTTCAACGCGATGTGTTAGTAGCTAAAAAGAATTTGGGCACTTAAATGAGAGGCTCATATGATCCATTCATATTGGTTGCGAACCAGTTTTTATGGTGTATGTGTAGATGTATATGTATGTGTATATGTATATATATATATATGTGTGTGTGTGTGTATATGTGTGTGTGTATATATATATTCACTGAAAAAACCATAGGTTATAGACCATATATAGTTAGGAATTAGCATTTAAAAAACCTTATTTTACTCACACAAAACCATTGAAATTCCATATATAGTTAGTTGCACTAACTATATATCGCGCACCCGCAATCCACTGCTGATCATGTCACATATTACATCATTCATGACATGGTCAGTGACATCACTGATGACATCACTGATGACATCTCAAATGACATCACTGATGACATCACTGATGACAACATCCAGTGACTGTATGTTTCTGTAAAGTTAAAATATGTCTTACATATTGAAGAATGAGTGGATGTATAAGTGTCTGGATGAAGGATTTAGTAGGTGCGTGACTGACTGTATGAGTGAGTGATTAAATGTGTCTCACTGAATGCATGGGTTAGTGACTAAACTGTCTTAATTTGTGCATCATTATGTCTGTTGTTCTGTAAACTGCTGCATGTGTTGATCATTAGCTATACGAGAGGCTATATGTGTTATTAATTGGTTGCCCAAGTATTTCTATGGGAGATTGAGTTTGTGTGGGGGTGGCTGGAAGGTGTGTGACTCTATGCATAGATGTGTGAGCAGTTTATTCACTAGGTGTATGAGTTCAAGAGTGCATGTGGAAACAGCTACATGGGCAGTTGACTGTGTGCATGAGTGTATTGATGAGTGAATGGATATCTCAATGCTACATGTCATAGTAAGTACATATGTAAAACACAGTACATGTGAGAGTTGGCATATATAAATAACTGTGCATGAGAGCCACTGAATGAGTGAGTGGTTGTATCGATCATTGTGAACTTGTATCAGGGATTGTATAAGAGAGTAAATATGTGTTAGTATATGTTTCAATAAGTAAGGTGTGTTTAACTGTATAGTTGAAGAAATGGAGGTGAGATTGTTTCTTTGCATGACTGACTGGGTGTGTGAGTAACTCCATGGATGAGTGGCAGTGTGTGAGTGTCTGTATACACTGAGTGTATCTAAGGTTATATTAGAGTCTGAAGAGGTTTATCGTATTAGCACAAGAATGATGTCAAATGAGATGTCATCAGTGATGTCATCAGTGATGTCATTTGAGATATCATCAGTGATGTCATCAGTGATGTCACTGACCATGTCATGAATGATGTAATATGTGACATGATCAGCAGTGGATTGCGGGTGCGCGATATATAGTTAGTGCAACTAACTATATATGGAATTTCAATGGTTTTGTGTGAGTAAAATAAGGTTTTTTAAATGCTAATTCCTAACTATATATGGTCTATAACCTATGGTTTTTTCAGTGAATTTTCAAGGTTTTGTAAATGCTAATTCCTAACTATATATGGTCTATAACCTATGGTTTTTTCAGTGAATTTCAATGTTTTTTTAATAGCAAATATCATAAGCTGTCGAATGTCAAGTACGTGGTAAGTGAAAACATTTTCGTGTTTATGCACACTGATCTGCTTTGAATGGTGCCCCCCCCCCTCATTTCTATTAGGAGTACTCTCTCTTTGCAGATAGTGAAAGGTAGTTAACGCAGGCGTTTGCCCCCGTTGTAATCCGTCGTGCCTGCTTCTCTCTCCATTTGATTGATTGTTATCCAAGTATTTACTGTTTTAGAATTAGTTCTCTTTGGTTCATTCTCTATTTACAAACAAACACAGAGTCGCAATACTCTGTTTAGTCTTTGCAGATAACGAAAAATCGTGTAAAATAAAAGAAAAGGAATCGAGCAAAATCAGTAGGCCACTAATGGGATCTCTTTTTGACCTCGCTAAAATAGAAACATTAGGAACAACCCCTCATGACAAATACAAAACTAGTGAGATGAACTGAACTCCACACAATGATGGCTGCAAAACAGCTCGGCTCCGCCACCCACCCCGCCCAAAATAACGATAAAGAACGGCTGCCATGATTGGTTGCGGAATGACCACGACGGAGCTACGAAATGGTGCTGCTCTCATGCTAACCCCAGCTTCAGTCTGAAACATCCAGAAACACTGTAGACTACCAATTCGATCAGTTCCGGTAGCGCCCCAATGTAACCCGGTAGAGAAGAACTAGCCCTCCCCTCTTTGACTGATGGTTCTTGTTGCCTGTCCCTTCTGTTGCCATTTAACAAAACTATTTAGCCTGCTGAAAGGGGTTGTGTTCCGACCGCTGGTTGGTGGAGACATTTTGACTATATTCTGTACCTGCGTTGTCGCGTAATGCGTCATATGACGCGCCGCGTTAGCGCATCCGGAAGTCATCCGGGGCGCGCAGCGCGTAACGTAAGCATAACAAGTCATGTGACTTGTTAATAAAACTTTTCATTGGTTCATTTTACTTTTCTTATTGTAATGATGAAAGGCTTGGTCATATGACCTAAAAATTACGCTTTTCATTACTTCCGAACATTATTTTTTCTTAAATATATGTTATAATGTTCCAGGCTAATGTACTTTCCCGGAAATTTTACAACTGTCCTGCAAGTAAAATATATTCTTTTTTCGAGAAAAAGAGCGTTTCTTCGTCCCATGACGGAGCCGTTGAGCAAAAGAGGGTCGACCTGCTGTCTTAGTCGCCGATACGCCTGAATATGAGATTCTTATCGATCACTTTATGTTGCAGGAATAGAAAACACAACAGCCCTTGACCATTTATCTTTACTGCGTTCCTTCGTATTATACCTTTTACCCTTCATGTAATTGGTCTGCTTTATTTCACTTGCCTTTTAATGATTCTAAAACAGTCACTATTATTAAAAACTTTACCAATGTATATACTACTACCATGTTTTCTTTTAAAAACCTTTATTGTGAAAATTTCATTATACAAATACGAGCCTATAACCACGTGGGCCGGCCACGGAGCAAACTGTAATCGTATATGATGAGTAGACATTTACACTGTAGAGGAACGTAACGGGCGGGCCATTAGGTTGCAAGAACTAAGGTGTCTAACAGTTACGGAATCGGTGGACGTATATTTTATAATTAAAATACGACAGGGCCAGTTACAATAAAATTATCTAGATATACATTTGCGGGCAAGTACCATGGGTGACGTTAATTCGAACTTTCAACAGTACAGTAATCAATAACACATCCGAACTTAATATCAATAGGGATGTCGAAATAGTCAATCAATTCTCGTCCCCGCCCGCCATGTGCTTCAAAACTGCATACGTATCTCGTGATTTCAAGGTTCTGCAACCAGTACACAACAAGGAGTTACGAGTCCCATTTATTCCGGCGCCATTTTGGGCGAGGACGGGCAGGTCCAGGATATAGTCAAAATGTCTCTACCAACCATCGACTATGATGATGTTCATATGCTGTATTTATTAGAGTAACACTCATCTGTCCACATGAAATTAATTTGCCACAATCTAAACATGTCATTTTAATCTTTCCAAAGTTCTTCTAAATATTTGGGACCGTTTCCCTTGCCTCTGAAGCTCTCAGTGCCACTTCTTTGATGAATGTACTAGCAGGTCAGGGGTTCTCCTCCAAATCTCTCTTTTATGCAGCACTATAATTAATTGGTGCCACCTCTCCATATGGCGATGCATGGTATAGTTACTACAACTATATTTTTTTTCGGTTCCTCTGGAGAGTTCATCGTGGCAGATGAAGCGTGTAACGTACCGGGCATTTACCTTTTTTTGCATGTACAGGAAAGGAAAAAAAAATCGAGCGTCCGAGTTCTAAGGTGTCCCATGGCCATTTTAGTTGACCAGGCCCAAATCCAAAGAACAGGCCGCCATTTTGAGAGTCCTCTTGCAGCCGCCTGTCGCTGTAGCATCAAGAGCAGCCGAAACTCAGCTGAATGGCAACTGAAACGGTAAAGGGGCACCCCACTACAGCAGACGAGCCTCCACCTAGGAAGGCCCATTCACGCCGGCTCCCCCCCCCTTCGGGCACCCCACGCCGTTATTCGGAGCAGTATTGTAGGATGGCCACACCAGTGCGGCAACTTGCTAGACATCACCTCGGTGGTAACCGAATCTCAACGCCTTGTGGTGTCTTCTATTCAAAAAACATTGTTATGCTGCCTTCGACCTATTCGCCGCAAGTGCGCACACAACTCAACTGCATAGCTTGCTAGACACCACCTCGGTGCCATCCGGATCTTGGAATGTCAGCACCTTTTGGTGTCTTCTCTTCAGAAAATATTGTTGCGCTGCCTTTGGCCCCATTCGCACATCAGTCCGCTACTGACGCCATCTCACAGGCTAATGGGGCGCCCCACGCCGACTTTCAGCATTGTAGAATGACCACACCAGTACAGCAACTTGCTAGACATCACCTCGGTGCCATCCGGATCTCGGCGCCCCACTGCAGATGAAGTGCCTCTCAACTATGAAACCACCACGGTGACATCCGGATCTTGGCGCGTTGTGCTGCCTTCGGCCTATTCGCACATCGGTCCGCTACTGACGCCATCTCACAGGCTAATGGGGCGACCCACGCCGAGTTTCAGCATTGTAGGATGACCACACCAGTACAGCAACTTGCTAGACATCACCTCGGTGCCAACCGAATCTTGGCATCTCAACGCCTAGTGGTATCTTCCATACAAAAAATATTGTTACGCTGCCTTTGGCCCCATTCGCACATCAGTCCGCAACTTAGACATCACCTCGGTGCCATCCGGATCTTGGCATCTCAGCGCCTTGTGGTGTCAGTCAGAAAATATTGTTGCGCTGCCTTTGGCCCCATTCGCACATCGGTCCGCTACTGACGCCATCTCACAGGCCAACGGGGCGCCCCACGCCGACTTTCAACATTGTAGGATGGCCACAGAAGTGCGACAACTTACTAGACACCACCTCGGTGCCATCCGGATCTTGGCGCGTTGTGCTGCCTTCGGCCTATTCGCACATCGGTCCGCTACTGACGCCATCTCACAGGCCAACGGGGCGCCCCACGCCGACTTTCAGCATTGTTGGATGGCCACACCAGTGCGGCAACTTACTAAACACCACCTCGGTGCCATCCGGATCTTGGCGCGTTGTGCTGCCTTCGGCCTATTCGCACATCGGTCCGCTACTGACGCAAACTCACAGGCCAACGGGGCGCCCCACGCCGACTTTCAGCATTGTAGGATGGCCACACCAGTGCTGCAACTTGCTGGACACCACCTCGGTTCCATCCGGATCTTGGCGCGTTGTATTGCCTTCGGCCTATTCGCACATCGGTCCGCTACTGACGCCGCCTCACGTGCCAACGTATTTTCTACGCATTTTATACCCTATGCCGCATAACAGGTCATGTGACTTGTTTATAAAACTTTTCATTGGTTCATTTTACTTTTGGTTTCCTAATGATGGAAGGCTTGATCATATGACCTAAAAACAACACTTTTCATTGGATGAAAACTTTTTTTTTTTTCCCAAACGATGAAAGCCCCACCTTGTTTCTGGATGTTTCAGACTAAACTGGCGTCAGCATGAGAGCACCACCATCTCGTAGCTCCGTCGTGGTCATTCCGCGAGCAATCATGGCAGCCGCTCCCCACCAGAAGCCTGCAGGAGTCGGGGCCCCCAAAACTTTTGATGAATTCTCAAGGCGGAGGGGACGCTTTCGAGAATGGGGTCCAAGACCTAGCAGACAAGCGTCCGATTTCCAAGGTGTCCCAGGGCCATTTCAGTGGACCAGGCCCAAAAAGGAAAGAGCCTGCCGCCATTTTGAGAGTCCTGTGACAGCCGCCTATCGCTGCACCGCAAGAGTGGGCGCAACTCAGCTGAATTGCGGCTTTTGACACAGTGGACCAAAAACGGACGGAATGGCAACTGAAACGGTAAAGGGGCGCCCCACTACAACAGATGACACTCCACCTGGAGAGGCCCGTTCACGCCGCCTCCCCCGGGGCGCCCCACGCCGTTATTCGGAGCAGCATTGTAGGATACCAAAACCAGTGCGGCAACTTACTGGACATCACCTTGGTGCCATCGTTCTGCTGCCTTGGAACTATTCGCACAACAGTTTGCTACTGATGACCCACCCCCCGCGACGCCCCACGCCGTTATTTGCTGGGTGGCAACTTACTAGACATCACTTTCGTGTCATCTAGATTTCGGCGCGTTCTGCTGCCTTGGAACTATTCGCACAACAGTTTGCTACTGATGACCCACCCCCCGCGACGCCCCACGCCGGAAATCTGGACGTTGTGCTGCGTTGGGACTATTCGCACAGCCGACCGCTACTTCGTTGTTTTTCCCTAAAAATGTTTATATGTTATTACTATTTTTGTTTTCTTGTATATATTTATAAATTATTAAAGTTTTATAATCTTACTACTTTGTCGGAGTGCTATATATTTTTAATGTGACACATAATTGTAAAAACTTTGATGTACAAAGAGTCATCCCTGGAATCTTCCGCTTCACGCTCGGTCCCCTCCCCAATCACAATACAGGATGGTTTTCAGATAATAGCAACGCTTCTGCTGTGACGGATCTCATCGAGTGTGGGCCTTGATCTACTATAACTCCTTTGAAGAGGGGTGATTCTTTACAGCTGTGGCCATAAACTACATCTGCAGGGCTAGCTGATAGCCTAGGACCGGCCTGGACAATCGGACACAGAGGAAAAGAAGTGTCAGAGGGTGCGGTAGTGAATAGGGCGAAAGGGAGGTGTCGGGCGGGCACAGGGTGTGATTCTCAGGGAAGAGCAGCGCAGATGGGGGGAGGTTTATTACCCATGCATAAGACAGAGAGCGGGGGTGACCACTGCCTGGGTGAGATGCTTGCGAGGGTGGGGAGCCATGCTAAGGATCGACAGCGTGCACAGAGTGGGTCTGGTCAAGGCATCTAAAATGGCTGCCGTGCACGACAAAAGTGTGGCATTTGAAAAAAGACAAGATGGCGCAGACAATGTTTTTCAACACTTCCTGATTTCCTTCGAATCGAACGTTAACAGACGTTGGGGCATATTACCAAAGTTAAGCGATATTTATCCCTAACGATGCATTGCAAAGATTTTTTTACCGTCAGAAATTATCGCAGATAAACCTTGCTATTATCAAGGTTTATCGCAAATACGATAAAAAACGACCGCAATGCATTAATATCGCTGAAAACTCAGCGATATTCATGCATTACCGAGCTAATGCTCTTAGCCATGTTATCCACCTCCCATTGGATAACATGGCTAAGAACTGCTCAGGGCAGCTGTTACTTTTTGGAGATATTCGCGCTTATCTCGAATATTTCCAAAAGTTGATAATAGGAGATAGCGATGTTAGCGACTGTTTCCAGTCGCTAACATCTTGGCATGCCCACTTTGCATGTCATTAGTGATAAATATCACTCACATGCAAAGTGGGGCCCAAGATGGTCGCTATCTCCTACTAGCCGTCGCTAACTGGTGTTAGCAACAGCTAGGTAATACAGATATAATTTTATCTCCGCGAAGCGGAGCGCTGTTACAGATATATATCTTGTTTTTGAACGTTAATTTCTCAAAATGCACTGAAGCACATATATTGAGACCTAGCAAAGGCACATCGGGCTACCAGTCCCTAATATTTTACCAAGTTTCGTGCAAATCCATTCAGCCGTTCGATTATTATTATTATTTTTTTTTTTTGCCCCGCGGGGCCCTTTTAAAACCTCCACATCAAACCTAGGGGGTCAGCGAGGATCTACTATGCCCCCTTATGGTCATTTGCCCCTTCGCTTTGGCCTCCTCTTGTCTCTCGATCCTACCGAGTGACAAGATGGCGGCCGCTACGTACTGTTTGGAATGTTTACAGACACCGGAGAGCCAATCAGCTTCGCTTCGCAAAGCTCCGTAACGCGAAAAGTACGCGAAGCGGTGCGCTGTTACAGATATATATCTTTTTTTGAACGTTAATTTCTCAAAATCCACTGAAGCACATATATTGAGACCTAGCAAAGGCACATCGGGCTACCAGTCCCTACAATTTTGCCAAGTTTCGTGCAAATCCATTCAGCCGTTCGATTATTATTATTATTTTTTTTTTTTGCCCCGCGGGGCCCTTTTAAAACCTCCACATCAAACCTAGGGGGTCAGCGAGGATCTACTATTCCCCCTTATGGTCATTTGCCCCTTCGCTTTGGCCTCCTCTTGTCTCTCGATCCTACCGAGAGACAAGATGGCGGCCGCTACGGACTGTTTGGAATGTTGACAGACGCCGGAGAACCAATCAGCTTCGCTTCACAAAGCTCCGTTGCGCGAAAAGTACGCGTCCTGGAGCGCTGCCCGGTCCGCTGTTACAGATATATATCTTTTTTTAAACGTTAATTTCTCAAAATCCACTGTAGCACATATATTGAGACCTACAAAAGGCACATCGGGCTACCAGTCCCTACAATTTTGCCAAGTTTCGTGCAAATCCATTCAGCCGTTCGGGCTAAAAGTGAGGCCAACCGCCCTATGGAAAACTCAATGTTAAAAACACGTTTTGGGACCCCCCTTTTTTCTCGACCCCCCCTGGACGAACCCCCCCCCCCAATTTTCAGGGGCTGCTCAGAAACAAAATGTGCCATTTTCCTGAAAATTTCAGCCAATTCCGTCCACAAACGCCAAAGTTATTAGACATAGAATTTTCAAAAAACCCATAGAGAAAAAATCCTAACTATATATACCTACTGGCGACCGCCAGTAGGTAATATGTGTGTGTATATATATATATATATATATGTGTATAGGAGTATATATATATATATATATATATATATATATATATATATATATATATTCACTGTTTCTGTTTTAGTTCAGCAACAAAAACTCAGAGCACCGCAGACATCGGTGTGTTTACTTTTTTTCTCTTTATTTTATGCTGTTTATCAATAAATTGCAGAGTGCAATCACAAAAACGGACGGTCTCCGCATTTCAGCTCTGTCTTCCACTGGACCATAGAGTCCTAACGTCCAGTGATTAAAGTGCTCATGTGGATTAACCCCTCATTACTGTTTATTTAATTAAACTACTGGACTGTGGCAACTGATGTGCGCAGAGGCCATGCTAATGAGAGGCTCTTATTATCGATTCAGATTAGTTGCGAACCAGTGTTTATGGTTTTATGGTGTGTGTGTGTGTGTGTGTGTGTGTGTGTGTCACAGCGAGCAGGCTTCCTGTCACGGAGATTTGCTCCCTTGCTCACTGTGAGTCGTTAGCTGGCTTCTTTGTGGAGAAAGTAAACACCATCTATCGTTCTTTTCCCAAAGTCGACCCTGACAGTACGAGTTTTACATTGCGTACCTCACAGTGCTTGGCTTCGCTTCCCATTCCATCGGAACAGGAGTTCAATCTCCTAGCGGCCAAGGTTAAGTCTGGATCGCCAGATGACCCTTTGAGACCAGCCCAGTTTTTGGACTCAGCGTCCATTTGCCTTCCACCGATTCGGCAACTGGTGGATCAATCCCTTACCACCGGGCTTGTTCCACCTAGTTGGAAGGCGGCCTGTGTCATGCCCATCATAAAGAAGTCGGGGCTGGATCCAGTGAAGCCGGAGAGTTATCGACCTATCTCCCTTCTTCCATGGGTGACTAAGATCACAGAGGCTCATGTGAATAACATCTTATCAAAACATTTGACCTCTGCACACCTACTGGATCCTACACAGAATGGCTTTAGATCTGGGCACAGTACAGAGACAGCACTCCTATATATGGTTGAACATCTCCGCTCTGTACTGGATGCAGGTCAAACGGCGGCACTGATCCTATTAGATCTGAGTGCCGCCTTTGACACTGTATCCCACACCATTCTTATCCGCAGACTTGGTGAGGCTGGCATAACAGGCAAGGCGCTGGATTGGTTCCAATCGTTCCTTTCGGAACGATCATTTCAGGTAGTAGTGCCACCGTTCAGATCTAAACCTCATGCCATCACTCAAGGAGTTCCGCAGGGTTCGGCGCTGAGCCCCACTCTCTTCAACTTATACGTCCAACCTTTGGCGGCAGTTGCGAAGAGTTGGGGTCTCACTATGGTATCATACGCCGATGATACCCAGTTGGCGGTGGTTCTTGATGGGGACTCTGACCAATTGGCATCAAACTTTGCGGATGGTTTGAGGGCTGTTGCTGGCTGGCTCACTACCAACTGCTTACAGCTCAACGCCCTCAAAACTGAGGTGATGGTTCTGGGAAAACATCCTGATCTGTGGGGCGCGAGCTGGTGGCCTAATGAGCTGGGACCTCCCCCTAGACCAGTCTCTGAACTAAAAAATCTTGGTATCTGGTTGGATTCTAAACTAACCTTCTCGTGTCATACGAAGAAGGTGGCATCTACATGCTTTGGCATTCTTCGCGGTTTGAGGCCTATCCTCAAATTTTTTGATGCCTCCACTCGCCAGATGGTGATTCAAGCTAGTGTGTCATCAAGGCTTGATTACGCGAGTTCACTGTTCCTGGGCGCCAATCAGGCGGAGGTCCTGCGACTCCAACGGGTTCAGAACGCAGCCGCCAGGGCTCTGGTAGGCCTACCACGTTTCTGCTCTGCCCGCAGTACAATCTTTAAATTACACTGGCTGCCGGTAATCAGACGCATAGAGTTTAAGACTTTGTGCTTCGCGTTCAAAATCCTTAAAACAGACACCCCTACCATCCTCCAGCACCTCTTGACTCTGTACACTCCCTCACGTAGCCTTCGTTCGGCAGGTCAAAATCTAGCACTTGTTCCACGCTTCCAAAAATGCAGATTAGGCGGCCGTTCTTTCACTGTGCTGGCCTCTAAGCTTTGGAACGCGCTTCCTGTGCATATTTGATCTTTAGAAGATCTTCTTGTTTTTAGAAAAGCTGTTAAATCATATCTCTTCCCTCTGCCTTATTAAAACTTCCCTACTCTCTTTTTTCTGTTAGTTATGTGACTTTCTCAGTTATAGCGCCGGGACGCCCCTTTGCTGGGGCAGCTGTGCGCTCAAAAAATCAAATTAACATAACATAACATATATAAATATATATATATAAATGTGTGTGTGTGTAGAGCTATATACAGTCCTGCCAAGTATCACGCATCAGACGTGACACTAACGCATTTCAGTGTGGTGATCCGCATCACCGCACTGAAATGCATTGTCACGCATAATGCACATGAGAGCTGTCACAGAAATCGCGCTGTAAACAGTGAGTTGTAGGTGGCAGCGCGCATCAGTGCTTGCAGGGGCTGCTCTCCTGTAGGCTTGTGATCCCTATTCGCAACGCTGGCTCGGGCTCCGAGAGTGGCAGCCAGTCAGTGCTGCTACAATGTATCTTTGTTTTATTCCTGCGAGGCGCGTAGCGGGGCTCTGAGTCACTAGACAGCCTGAGTGGCGCCATACCCGGGCCCAGCGTTCAGTGTAGCACGTCACAGGAGGACGTCACGTCACGTCCTATTTCCAGAAAGTGCCGCCGGGAGTTATAAAATGTTGTGAGGCCTCCCTCTGATGCGAACTGGCCCATCTGCCGAGTGTTACTAACGTGTTCGTGGGCGACGGGGGGGCATCATGGTGCTGCTCGGCCCCGCAGCACGCTGCTGTAAGCACCAGTCGCTCAGACTGAGCTACCCTCCCCAGCCAGGCCGCCCGCGATGTGGGGGAGGCAGGCTCAGGAGCTAAATGGTCACGCCGCCCTCCAGCAGCTGAGCGCCGGGCCCATGATGCAGTTAAGTGCGGGGAGAGGCAGAGGGCCTTCGTCACCGGTGCAGAGTCACGGCGCTGCCTTAGCCTGGAAAGAGAAGAGTGAGAAGATGAACTGTGAACTGTAAGTGAACTCACTATAATTTGCCAGTCACTTACACGATGAAAATAATGTATTTTTAGGAGTGCAACACATTTATTTTAATACTGCTGCAGCAAGCGCCGGTGCATTCAATATGGCTTCCATGAACCCGCATAACTTGGGAGAGGCACAGCAGCGGCAGTCGTGCGCCGCGGCTCCCCAGGACATGCACCAGCAGCATTCAGTGGTGCCCAGCCAGGAGTGGGGAGCGATGTAGAGCCTAATTGCAGGGGTTATTCCCAGCCAGGTGCGAAGAGGGGTTCTGGCAGGGGGATCATCGCAGGCATATTTAATTTGGGTGCTTCCGTGGGAGAGATGAAGAGCAGGTCTTCAAGTCTAGCCAGGGGTTAGTGCAAGGTGGCAAAGCAAGTTTACAAAGAGCCCCACAAACTGTGTGAGTCTTAGGCAGCTGCAGGCAGGACAGCTGGGAGGGCGCGGTATCCAGTGTGCAGAAGTAAGCAGTTCGAGGACACATGCATGTTCTCTTTCAAAGCAGCAGACACAATTGCAGGTTCGGGCATAGGAGCTCTCTGGGAGTGATCTAATGATGCCTTTCTGCCAGGTAGCGCGGGTAACTGGCCTGGGCCAGTGGCGGTTCGACATGCTTATGCCAAATAGCTGGAATACCTTACAATAAACAATTCTGTGCCATATATGTTTTTTAGGCTATTCTTAGTGCCTGCTGCATGAAACACAGTGGCACAGTTACTCGTAGATCATAGCGCGGGGCAACTTACCAGACTCTGGCCAAGGTGCTCGGACGCTGAGCTTTGGAATTATTACTGCGAGTCCGTGTCTCCTAAAATTTCTTTTTTAAATAATGCAGGTAGGCTATGCGTACCTCAGTCAGCCTCTTCTCCCGAGGCTTGTCCTAACCCCCTCCCAATCATGCCTCGTTGTACTGTAATGTTATGTGCTCAGAATAGCCCTGCAACTTACTCTCCTAGCCACAGGTTAATGATAGCTGGTGGTGCCATACTGTAATCAGCAAATTGATTTTTATTAAATTGCTCAATTTTTAAATAAATTAAACTTTGCGGCCGAATTGTGACCCCTACCCATGTGTGTGTCCTTCCATTTCTGGTGCTTTCCGGCAATTTCAACATCTTCTTAGAGTTTATTGTTGTTCTAGGTGGTGTAATTTCCTAATATTTATATGTTTCCATCGTTTCCATTGCTTGATTTTGTTCTGGAGAAAGTGTCACTCATAGTTGTTGGAATGTCACTCATAATTACACTGACATTATAAAAATGTCACACATAGCAATCTGAAACCTTGGCAGCTATGTATATATTTATAAATATATATCTCTACACACACACACATTTACCCAGTCATCCCCCCCAACAGGTAGCTCAGGAGCTGCTGATAGCTGGTCAGTACCCTGGAAGTAGCTCCCTGAGGTGCAGGTCAGCATAGTACCTAATTGAAAGGATCTACCCTAGCCATATTGAACAAGGTCGCTTTGCAAAAAAATGACAGTGTTTTCTTTGAGTGTGTTGACCCCAAATAGAATGTACATGTTTGGTACAAAATCTTGTATTATGAGAAACTGATATGCTAATTTTTGAAAACATAATGATTGGAAATCAAAAACGTATTTAAAACTGCTCTTTAAAAGATGGTTCATACCGAGTTGTGGGGGTTTATAGCTTGCTGGATTTCCTGTGTGCCTGTGGACATTTACAGTTGTGACTGTTATGTCATTGGGCAGGTGGAGACATTTTATTGTGATAAAACTTAACTTTTCGTGACACTGCTATCATGGTGGTTTGGGTTCTATTACAATATTACATTTTAAGTATTGTCTTACCAAGATACAGACTACCGCAATATCATTAAGGTAAGTATACAAAGGTAGGTATAGTTTTATGAATGATCTCAACTCCACATCTACGTATCTTCTGAAAAACTATATTCTAATATTGTGCCATACATCTGGGTTGCCACTTCTAGTAATTCTGCAAAATGTGCATACTACTTTAATTGGGTCTGATGTGCCCCCTACTACAACAGTTGTCAAAGTCATCCGTAGCTCAGTACAATTTTCATCACTCCGAAGTAGCGCTCCTTCAAGAAAAGGTTGGAGACGCCTGGTATATACTAATTACACAGTGGTGGTCGCCACTGCATAGTTCTAGTTTGGACTTAGTTACCATAGCACATTGATTTTTTTGTTTTGCTAATACCTTGGGCACAATTTGACAAATGTTAACGAAACTTTACAAAAAGAAATAGTTTATCCACCTAATGTCCATCCTTGAATGTGTTGGGGTGTTCCATCTAGTGTGGACCATGAAAAACAGTGGGTGGGGGGTAAAATGTACTATACTCATGGACAATGCTTCAGTCAAAACTGCTGTATTGAATTAAACCACATTTGGCAGAACGCTAGATCTTTATTCAAAAGAAGTGCTTTTTGTGATTTGGTTTAAATCTGTTAAGTAGTTATTGATAAATTAAGCCTAACATTTGATAAATACCAGGACCGTTGAGCTGAAATTCATAAATTCAAGCCTTCGGATTGGCTGATTTGGGTTTTTCAGAGGGAGCGCTCTGTTTGCCTGGCCGCAACATGAAAATAAATGTTGCAGTAGCCATTGCTTGACTCTGGGACTTGGTCCCCTATGCTGAAAAAGTCTTTGAGAAACGACACAATGGGGCAGGGTTAGGGATACCCTGAGCTCCTAGCCCTTTTGGCCCCCTTGGCCCAAAATGTAGAAATACATTTGGTGGTGGTGACCACGATCTCACGAGAGTCCCAAGGACTCCTACAGGACTGGGAAAATGTATTGCAAAAAAGTTGGCTGGGTGCCCATGTGGGCGGGGGGGGGGGGGGGGGGGGCGGTTTGACTGCATATTGTGGGGAGGAGACTTGCATTTGGTCACCCGATGGAGATTTTGTTTGGTAAAAAAATCACACTTCACGTTAAAGAAACCTTTGCAGTTCACTGAAAAAAGAAGGGTCAAAGTGATGTTCTAGCTAGATACGGCAATAATATCTTACTTTCCACTTTTTAAAAACTCATAAATTGACGAAATAAGACGTTAAATAATTATATGGTTAGATATGTGGAGTAGTGTGGCTCACTGGTTAGAGGCGGCAGGCCCGAGAGCAGAAGTCAGCCTGGGACCAGGGTTCAATTCCCGACGCGGCAGGGTCGTGGACCTTGGTCAGCGGACTCGATAATTTTCGCTTCGGTGCTTACTCTAATCAGGGGTTCCACTCGGCAACTCTGGGCATTAGCTTGCCTAATCTCCACAACGGCCCCACCAATTCCGGGGATGCCTGGCTCCACCTTGGGGACTCCCAGCAAGGGACCATCCCACAGGGAAAGCCAGGACAGGTTCCCCAGAGTTATACAGCGCCGGGACGCCCCGTTGCTGGGGCAGCTGTGCGCTTTACAAGTATACTACATTTACATAAAAATGTCAGTTAAAATGTCATATTTTAAATGAAAAAAACTGAAATTCACCGGTTATAATTTACTGAGCTAACTAAAACGTGTGCCCCCCCTTGTACTTATGACCTCACAGATTGCATTACTCATGACATCATTTATGACCTCACTGATAAAATCTGGAATGACATTGATGACAGCAATGAGCATGGTGGTGGCGCGATAGATTTACTTTAGGGCACAAGTTCTAATTACTTGAGATAATTATTACTGGTGAATTTCAGTGTTTTTTGTCTCAAAATGTATGTTTAACCTGACATTTTCAGGTATCTGCAATGTCCTCATACCTAAAATGTGTTTGTGGACATTGTTCTGGCATGGCAAAATATTGATTTTATTGAAGTCGAGTACTGGATTCCTACTGGCAAGCTCTAGGAGTAAATTGTTGGTCAGTGACTTTAAGTCTCAAGATGGAGCAAAGGATGTTTATTGGATGTTTATTACTAGCTGAGTCAGTGGAGAAAATGAAGGTATTGGGTATCTTGGTGGAGATTAGTTGTATATTATGAGGTACCAGGCACAGAGGTGGTTATGGAATCTGTGTGAAAGAAAACTGGACAGGGTAGGGCTATAGCTGTTGCAGGATCAGGAAAGGAGATTCTTAGTATCAGATTAGTTGATTAACAGTAAACTCTTTGAAAATAAAATCATTGCATTGATTTACCGTTCATGACTAATTAGGCTAAAGGTGTTTATCATTTTATTACTTGCCATTAATCCCACTCTAGCCGTGCTTTTAAAATCCCTTGCTTTATGCTCAGCCCAGACCTTCACTACACCACCCACATTAACAATATTACATCTGTCAAAGACAACAATCAAACCCTCTGCTCCTGATTTGTGAACACTGTGCAAGCACTCCCACTATTTAGACCTATGTGTTGGACTGTCCTACTTGGAAATCTGTTCAAAGCCAAACTGTTTTCACTAGCAGAATCCTCAAGTACTACTTCAAACCTTGTCACTGGCAACATGTCTGTTTACCAAACCTTATGCATCAACATAATATATTTTTAGGTCTCGTTCGAGCCAGCGCATGCCCTGGTCTGGCAAGACATTTAGTTAGTGGCTTTTCAAAGTGCTACCATGGCTGGCCTAGCGCTTGCGTTCACGAGCGCATGCATGCGCGTAACCGCCAGGCTAGCTTTCAATGCTTTCAGTTTTGCGTTTTATCTCTTGCTTCAATTCCCTCCCCACCACATATTGCGTCACCACTCGTGTGTTTTCACAACTCCCGGACTAAATGCTTTCAGCTTTGCCTTTTAGCGCGCGCACGCGATTGTGCCCAAGCTTGTTCTACCATGTGAGCTGCATAATCACTTGTGCCATTGCGCCTTTAGATTGTTTCTAGGAATGTTGCCCTTTTACCCTCACTTCCGTCTGCTTTTGGCACAGGCCAAATGCAGTTGCAGTCTCCTGTGTATTTTTCGCAGTTTCGCATCCCTATAGGAATTTCCTCAATAACCATGTTAGCACGTTGTATACCACCAAAGAATACACTCAGGAGTGTATTCCGACAGAAAGTCACAACAATTTGGTTTTAGCATCAGACCTTCAATGCGTGTATTTCATAAACTCGCTTTCAGCAAGAGACCTTATTCCAATTTTCATCACTTCCTGCTGCTTCTTTAACCGTCTTGCCTTCAGGCTATTCATTGATTTTCAGTGCTAGTCTTCAAAGTATGGTGAACTCTGGCACCTGCATTCTCTCCTCTCTTTATTTTGTAAAGGGTTTTCACTTCATAACTGATAAAAGCCACGATATTCCTTTGAGATGATTTTGAAATCTTTAAAATGTTCCAGTCAATACCTGAACACAGAAAAATAAACGAGTTTGGCATAGCCAATAGGTCTCGCATTTGAGATCTTATAAGTATTTAGTTATGCAGCACAATATCCTTGGTGCAATGAACATCAACGGTTGCATGGCTAAACACTTACGAGGTCCCAAAGGCGAGACCTGTTGGCTATGCCAATGCTTGTTTAGAAATGTCTGCATGCGCAGAGAACTATGTTACATCACAAATGAGGAAGCAGTTGCCTCTAGATTAAACAACTCGGAAAGAACAGCTCTGGGTGTCATGTCTTCTCCAGAAATCTCTCAAGTACCTGACACACCCTACCAAACAAAGGGAATGTCCTTTGCATCTCGTCATTCTTGTAACAATATTTCTAGAGTGTACCACTGTACGAATGTACAAATGTATTTTTCTGTAATATATTAAATTGAATCCTTTTATTTCATACACCATTAAAAGGGGACAAAAGAAAAAGCGTAATTAATCCATATCTCTGTTCTTTAATGGACAAGTGAAGCAAATGTAACGGTCCTGCTCTCATTCTAATCTCTCCCTTTTTGGCAGTTGTTTTACTTTGTGTTCACATTGAGCAACAATATTGTTTACTAAAAATATGTCATCCTCATATGCTGTGACCAAAGGCACGCACCACACTTTGATGCCCATGTAGATCTGCATTACATTAAAGCAAGCTTTGAAATTAAGAAGGGTTCTATTTTGAAATTGCACTTACAGAATAGAATGTTTGTGAGAAAATTCTTGTACCAATATTTCTAGAGTGTATACCACTGTACGAACCTACAATGTGTTTTTCTGTAATATATTAAAATGAATCCTTTTGTTGCCTACACCATAAAAAGGGGACAAAAGAAAAAGCATAATTAATCCATATCTCTGTTCTTTAATGAACAATTGAAGCAAATGTAACGGTCAGTGGCTAGCTCAACAAAACAAGTTCTTATGTTATGCAAGTTATTGATGAGTGTGCTGTTTAAAGCTAGAAATAGGAAGCCCCTTACCCTCCCGACTAATCCATGAAGTATCTGATCCTAAAAATTAAAGGGATTCTACTTTCATGGATAACACAATCTGTTGACAACCATCAGACATTGCTGATTGCATTGCCCATCTCAGTCACATTTCAGGCTGCTTCTACTGGAGCAAGGACATGCATCTTGTTGTGTAGCTAAAACAGCAGCTTTTGGAATGACCATATTGAAGCTTGGATATCATGCTTTATAGTTCTTATCTTTTCCCAGTTCCTGAATTACCTTGCTTTTATGGATAATCGTTGGTGCCAAACCAGGGAACAGCCTCAGTGTCTTTCTCACATGATCTCCTTTTGTGTTTTTGCCTTGTGCAGGATCTTTTCTATATTGCTTGGGTCTCTCAGTATCACCTAGATTGTGCCTTTGTGTTGATCCCTCTCCTTGTTTCCTCCACGAAAGCAGGTGATTTTCCTGTCTTGTAGTTTCATAGCCAACTCTTCAGACTTTCATCAATACCTCTTTACAGAAAATTGACAAATGCTATCATAAGTCCTTTAAGTAAATTAAAAGAAAACACCAAAGCTTCGATCCAGTTATTCCAAGCAGCTGTTGTCCCATTGAAGTCCTGCCTGTTCTAAACAAGGCGCTGGAGAAATTCGAGACCACTCTGCTTTACTCTCATCTGGTTCAGCATATGCTTCTAGAAGTCAGACACATGCATTTTCAACCACTCTCAATGACAACACTGCTAAATATCAAGAACAGGTACTGGACACAAGGAATGGTTGCTTGAATGTACATTAAGTGGTAATAGACCTCTCTGCAGTGTTTGACGCCGTGGACCTCTTGGTGTTGCTTTGGATGCAAGTGGTGTTTTTCTTCTTAATAAGTGTGACTAAGTTGCTTCTAAATGTCTTCAGTTTCACAAAGGACATTGAGTGGTGTCCTGTTTAGGTCGAGCATGGGCACCTCATGTGCTGCTCTGCAAGCCATGCTGTATTGGAGTATGTGCTTGAAGCCCGCCCACTCTCCACCCATATTGGTCATTGGCTTGTGTCATTGTCCTTCGTAAATGCTGGCGTCTGATTTGTTATACGGCTTGTTAGTCCCTCCTTAGTACCGCCTCTTCATTTGTAACCTCCCATGAGGACTGGCTCTTTTTCTTTGGTTGTTACACGGTACATCTTCTTAAGTCTGTAAGCACTATTTTCTTTAATGAGTTTCTCTTACTGCAGGAGGGTCTCTTGTGCGCAGTTGTGACCACCGGCTTGTTTATTTAACTTGTAGCAAGTAGATAGCTCTTCAGGGGCCATGGGAAACAGAAGAGGGCAACTAAGTGATGCCCTCAAGCATTTGGAATGCAATAGGTTTCCCATTAGCGAGAGTTTAAGCTATTGGCATTGTAAATGACAATGCCTTTTATTTATGTTTTAAAAACCAAAACATAAACAAAAGGCATTGTCATTTACAATGCCTCGTGTAAATGTGAGACCTATTGCATTGCAGGTGCTTGTTATTAGTGGAGCAGTGCATTCGTTTCCAGGGTATGCTGTGAGAATCGAAGAAACCATTTTGCCACTGCTTTGCGCATTGCAAAATAGGCCTTGTCTATGGGTATAAATCCTTGCCTTGGTGAGGGAGAAAAGAGGGGGGGAAGAGGTTTCTTACTTGCTCTGTGCATCCTTGCGCACTACAGTGTCGCAAAGCAAGGCAGTTCCATCCCCATATTTCATCCATAAGCCTCCATAAATGTGAAAGCGCTACTTGGGCGCTAGTAAACAAAACAATATTTCCAGTGCAATAGGTCTTGCATTTGCGAGAGTTTGTTATTCTATTGCCAATAGCTCAAACTCTCGTAAATGCGAAACCTATTGCATTGCGAATGCTTGTACTAAATTAGACCATTTCACTTTCTGTCCTGGCTTATTTCATGATTAGTGGGAGCAAACTAGATAACAGTAACAAGTCTTAACCGGGAAACACTCTGGGTGAAGGTAACACTGTAAAAGAGGGCTTCACAGAAGACTTGTGCCTAATGAAAGGATATGTCAGACGAATACATTTCTTACTAGAAGATGCCCAAGAGTGGAGAAATGTGGCTCAATGGTTAGAGCGGCAGACCCTGATGCAGAGGTCTAGCCCGGGACCAGGGTTCAATTCCCCGCCTTGGCGGGTCTTGGGCTCAAAAATTCCACGGACCTGATAATTCTCGCCTCGGTGCCTATTCCAATCATGGAGTCCCACTCTGCAACTCTGGGCAATAGCTTGCTTAATCTCCACAACGGCCCCCACAACGCTAAGGATGCCTGGCCTCCACCTTGGGGGTGCCCAGGAGTGGACACCTCACAGGGAAAGCCAGGATGGGTTCCACAGCGGTATTCGTACAAGCGCCTTGAGACCCTTGCGGGTGAGTAGTGCGCTATACAAGTATCAACTTACATTTTTTACATTTACAAGGACCCCCAAAGCCCCCCAATTTTTAAAAAAATTTTAAACCGGCAAAATCCGCACAGCGTGCGTGGATCTTGCCGATAAGCGCTTCGATGCTGCTAATTAGCCCCCAGGGGGGGCCAAATCCCGGGGGGCATGTTCATAAAAATAAAGTGTGGGGGGGCCCAATCCCCCCACACTGCCCCGGGGACCGCCACTCCCTGGGGCAAAAGCATGTATAATTGCGGGGATCCTTGGGGCTATTAGTGGCCCGGGAGGGGGGCCACGCGGCCCCCCTCCTTAAATTAAAAAATATATTGATTTATTTTTTCAAATAAAGGCGGACTTTGGGGGATGGGGTCCCCGGGGCCATAAGTGGCCACAGGAGGGGGGCAAGGTAGCCCCCCTTCAAAAAAATATTAATTAAAAAAAAAAGGGCCATGCCCCGGGGAATGGGGTCTCCGGGGCAGATTATGGCCTCGGGAGGGAGGCCATGGGGCCCCTTCCCGATTTTTACATGTTTTGTTTTTTAATTGGGGTCAGGCCCTGTGGGATGGGGTCCCCATGGCCAAAAAATTAGAAAAAGAAGGGGGCCACACAGCCCACCTTCAAAAAAATAAAAAACGGGATTGTGCCGGATGCCACGCCCCCTCGTTGCACCACTCTGCAACTCTGGGCAATAGCTTACTTAATCTCCACAACGGCCCCCACAACGCTAAGGATGCCTGGCCTCCACCTTGGGGGTGCCCAGGAGTGGACACCTCACAGGGAAAGCCAGGATGGGTTCCACAGCGGTATTCGTACAAGCGCCTTGAGACCCTTGCGGGTGAGTAGTGCGCTATACAAGTATCAACTTACATTTTTTACATTTACAAGGACCCCCAAAGCCCCCCAATTTTTAAAAAAATTTTAAACCGGCAAAATCCGCACAGCGTGCGTGGATCTTGCCGATAAGCGCTTCGATGCTGCTAATTAGCCCCCAGGGGGGGCCAAATCCCGGGGGGCATGTTCATAAAAATAAAGTGTGGGGGGGCCCAATCCCCCCACACTGCCCCGGGGACCGCCACTCCCTGGGGCAAAAGCATGTATAATTGCGGGGATCCTTGGGGCTATTAGTGGCCCGGGAGGTGGGCCACGCGGCCCCCCTCCTTAAATTTAAAAATATATTGATTTATTTTTTCAAATAAAGGCGGACTTTGGGGGATGGGGTCCCCGGGGCCATAAGTGGCCACAGGAGGGGGGCAAGGTAGCCCCCCTTCAAAAAAATATTAATTAAAAAAAAAAAGGGCCATGCCCCGGGGAATGGGGTCTCCGGGGCAGATTATGGCCTCGGGAGGGAGGCCATGGGGCCCCTTCCCGATTTTTACATGTTTTGTTTTTTAATTGGGGTCAGGCCCTGTGGGATGGGGTCCCCATGGCCAAAAAATTAGAAAAAGAAGGGGGCCACACAGCCCACCTTCAAAAAAATAAAAAACGGGATTGTGCCGGATGCCACGCCCCCTCGTTGCACCACTCTGCAACTCTGGGCAATAGCTTACTTAATCTCCACAACGGCCCCCACAACGCTAAGGATGCCTGGCCTCCACCTTGGGGGTGCCCAGGAGTGGACACCTCACAGGGAAAGCCAGGATGGGTTCCACAGCGGTATTCGTACAAGCGCCTTGAGACCCTTGCGGGTGAGTAGTGAGCTATACAAGTATCAATTTACATTTTTACAAGATAGTGGAAATAACAACTTGGTGGTTGCCGGATAACATAAAACCGTAAATACAAAATATAAAGACCTGTATGTAAAATGATGATGAACAACTGAGGTGTTCAACTGCGCTTGTCCACCCATTGATTGTCAGTTCTCTAACTTGGACGTTTCCTGTAGAAGCTATGGATTAAGTTAAACTTGGAAAGTGTGGCTGTGGGTGTTATTTGTGCCACAATAGCACATTACTATTAATCGTATAACGTATGACAAGAAGTTTGTCCCCTAGAAATTCTAACTCACTCCGGTTGTATGCAATCGAAACTCATTGACTCATTCATGTCTATTTTTCAGAACGTCAGTACATATTGAGTCAAGAGCTTGTGGCTGAAGGACTTTGCTTTTATGCATATTCAGATACATATAGTGGTAATCTTAAAGCAATGTTTTATTGATCACTGCAAGGTTCTTTCCCTCCTAAGAATGCAGCGAGGAAGGCGTAGGGTTTCCTCAATTACAACTAGAAGAACTACTTTTAGGTCATTATTTTCTTTGTTTGATTCGTCAGTTTCTGGGCTGAACCTAATGGTGAAAATATGTAGGCCGAAATGTTTACCTGCCTGTTAATGTACAGTGTGAAAAATTAGCATGGTCACCAGGTTTAATGAAAAAGAAATGTCTGTGACGCATATTATGGACACATCACCAGTAGCACCCGGGAGTGCACTGGGTCCACTCAAGTGTCCCCAGGGGAAGGGTCTATCCGTGTAATCCCACTCATCTCGTAAATCTCAGAAATGATTCGGACAGCATTTGGGCCCGGAGAAAAGTGATGAAAATGCTGGTGAAAATAGTGTTTTCCAGGTGGTTATTCCACATTGTATTGAGCATAGGTGTATGTACAGCAGAAATAGTGGCTGGTAATTATATTACCAGTTCTGTCCCTTCTGCTGTGTTCACCGGCCATGTTCATAACGGAGATATTTTTGGGATACAGGAGCTTTAGAATCTCTGTAGAAAGTTTGCCCTTTCTGCAGGATGAACCCGGGTTTTTCACTTTTTTACTGGGCATTCTATTTTGCTGGCTGTAGAGCTGTGTGCGTGTTACCCCTGCTGACCAGAGATAAAGTGCCAATGCTCCCTTTTTGGTGAAATTGGCATACCCCTGATTGGTATGTTTAAATCATAGTACAAAGGTAACCAGGGACTATAATGTAAATGTCACTAGTAGACGCAGCAATCATTGGCTATCCACTATAGTGACAGTGCAAACATGACTAGAGGCCTATCATTTGTAGCCTGACTGCTGCAGTTGTAAACTGCTAATTCAACCTGTCGAAATAAACCCTTTTGACAGGCCAAAACCTTCCTTTTAAATATTTGTCACCCCTGTGTATGCCTTATTGCCAGTAAGGCAAAGTGCATTGTATTTAAAAGCAGGACATGTAGGAATTTAATGTTAAACAAGTCCTTATAGTGGGGAAAAAAACGACTTTTACTGCAGCAAGGCTGGCTGTTCCATACGAAATCATGGTGTTACATTATTACGTTTAATAATGCTAATGTTGGTTAGGAAACAGCTAGAAAAATAATTGATTAACTATAGTAATTAAAAAATTAAATTAAATAAATATCAAGGAAAAGTAACTTTTAAAAAGTTACCTTTTCCCTACCTGAAATTCCTGGAGGCTAAATTTACATTTGTACTCCGACTTCCATCAGCCACTAAATAGCATTTGAATAGGAGGGAAACGAAGTCAAGTGCCTCTCCGGAAAAATAATGTTCTAACCTGAATGGACAGAGATGACTCCCTCGAGGCTGACAGAATACTCAGGGTAGGGCTATGGGCATCCCTTTTGATATGACAGTGTCAAATATTGAATATCAAATCCTGCTTGACCGGTCTGCTGGATTATCATATAACTGTAAAGGTGCACTTAAAAAAGAAGGGAAAGAGGATCCCAAAACAATTCTTGTGTGCCCACTGTCTGGTTGCTGCAAAACTCTGCTTTGTTGTACCAGACTTCTCTCTCTGGGTTTATTGGGGCTACAGCGAGTGCCACAAACTGGGTTTTAGTGTTAGATGTGGGAGGTCACAAGGATTACCATAGTACACTCACCAGCAACCTCTGTCCCCTGTCCCCTCCAACCCCCAAGTCATCATTTGGTATAGCCTTAATGGTAGGGTGGGCCCCGGGAACTTTTGCCCCTTATTAGTTTGTGTCCAGGAGTCATTCCCGCTCACTAGTGCATTTCCAGCTTAAATGTGGCATCTGCAGACACGCACTTTAGAACATTTCTGGACCTGTGGCAGATCAGAAAAGAACTGAACCATCTGTCTGCGACCTGAGAAGAGCTCTAAAGAACTGATTCAACTCTGCCTCTTGTACCGAGGTCAAAGAAGTGAATCTCAAGGGTCATAAGGATGAGGTCCTATTAAGGCTACAGGGACACAACAAGCTACAAGAGGTATTTTCCTGCGGCTCACTTGACCAGTCGCAACTGGACCTGGACTGGACCCTGTTGTTTGGCCTCTGCCTGGCACTTTGTAAGTCTCTAAATGCCACCCTTGAGGTCTTGGGGGGAGGGGGGTTGCTTTAAACGTGTTTAAATCAGAAGATATAATCTTGGGCTAGAACTAACCTGGTTGCTGTATCTGACCCATGCTCCATCGCGGTTCACACCAAATTGCGTCTTCTGTGACCATTGACTGTCATTCGCACTTTGTGCTTCTTGGCTCTGTTCTTACTTAAACCTTTCAAATTTCATATCTCCTGTTTTCCTTCTTAGATTTTTGCCATTTTGTTTTATTTTATTTAATAAAGTTGTCTTTTGGATTTGGGATTTTTATTCTGTTGCATTTCGACTTTATTACTGTTTTGGTACTGCATACATACACTTTGCCCTAAACCAGTCTGCTCTGTGCCATAGCTACCAGGGGGTTAAGTTAGTGACTTTGATGGTTAACCCTCACACTGTTTGTAATTATTCCATCAGGTGGGTAGTCTTCCACCCCAAATTATGATCTAGTTTCTTACAATCGTTTTTTACTTCTGTGCTGATTTAAGATTGATGAACGTTTTAGTCTAAGCATTTTATATCCCACTCGTTAATCTAACGATGCCATAGAGTACCATTTCCAAATGTACATTTCGGATTTATAATGAACGAGAATATTTTCGGCTACATTGCTCAATGCCATTGGTGACTTTAAAAAAATATATATTATATTAATTTGATTTTTTTTGCCAAAAAATAAGAACTTTCTCTTTTCCTGCTTACGTTACTCTTCTCTGATTTTGAGTCATATACGTTGCTATTTTAGTCATGTGAACTATATTTGAGAGCAGACTGTCAGCTCTTTGGAGTGATGTACTCGTGATGTTAACAATGTCCCTAACAGTAAATGTGAAGAGCAGCCTTCAGTTCACTGGAATGTGTACGATAAGAGACGCATTGTACCTAATTTCTGCGAGGCTTAAACTTGTGGTGCCCTTTGTTAGGTTTATGTGAATGCTCAAAAAAGCATACTAATGGATGCTAAAACAAAACCCAACTTGAAGACACTTACCCAGGCAAAATGCACAGAATAAACGCGGATGGTTTAATTGCGCCTGTTTTTTGGACTGAATTGGAGGCTGTTGGTATCTGATTGGGTTATTTAAATAACTTTCAATTCGTAGATAACTACGTGCTTTATCGTGACGTCAGGGCATGTTACTGTCAGATTGTGCATCCATCCATGCATGCATTAAACTAATGGCAGGACAATACTCGCATGCCTTGAATGTTTTACTTCTATGAGTTGTTACTCAATTGGCTGGGGTTTGGGGTTACATCCCATGTCATTTAATTTTTCTTAACGTATTTTATGCTGTTTTTCATTTATTATTCATGTAGTTGCGTCCTGGTGCTTACTTTTTACTTAGAGCTCTTTGAGACCGTTTACGAATGTTCAAAGAAGTATTTGATGAGCCCCCATGCAAAAACACACACCCACTCCACAAAAAATCCACACTTAATGCTAACTTTTAGGTCAAAGTTCGGCCATTTTATTAAGTCGCGCTTGACAATAGTGCTAAGTTTAAGGCCACCCAGCCATCTTCATTGAATCATCAGGATAGTTGAACCATTTGTGTGGTTGTCCTGAGTTACACAGGGTCAGGAGCTTAACTTGCAACTTTGCCCTTATTCTTCATTTAAATGAGTGTCTTCCATTCACTGAGGTCTGCCCAAAAGAACACCTCTGGGGCATCGTGGCTAAGCGCCATCATTGTACCCTTTGCCACCGCGGCTGAATGTTCGGAGCTGTTCACATGCCTGCGGAGTATGTTAACTTCATTTCAATGTGATTGTCTTCTCCATATGTTTAGAGGCTGCCTTGTGGGAGGCGCTTTAGAGAAAACCTCTGTGACTGAAACATGTTCCGTGTACTGCATATAACGACACATTACCTTATAACGTGATAATTCGACGGTGTGCACTTCTATAATCCTGTGGGCTCCGTTTCTCATTACGGTAATTTAGTATCTCTGGTTTTACTTTACCCTATCTCTGGCACAGTCAGCTTCAGTCTTTCCTTCCAGCAAGTGTCTGCTTTATTTTTCCTTATGCATTTTGCGTCCTCAGGAAAGAAAAAAAAACACTTTATGGAGTTTGCTTCAAGATTACAAGAGGAATTTGGGAGGGGTGTTGGGCCTATCGGCCAGGCTGTTTGGGGATAGTTGTCAACTGTCCCAGTATGCGTTATCACAGGACCGACATTTTTACAGATATAGAATAATGTAGTAGTTCTCTTATATTTGACGTGTACCTATAGAGAGGTAGGAAAGTGCGCGCACCTACCTGAATATCACAGGCTGCTATTCTGAGCTGGTGTCAGTAAAGTGCCGTAATCCTAACCACAGCCACGTATTATTACAGCAGACTATACACCGACGCTTCTCTGAAAAGAACCAAGGGCCTTCAAAACGTTGCAGCCTTACTACTGTTTGTCCTCGAACAATACAACCACATCAGACATGCAGTTAAGCCTTCGCATTGGCCCACAGTAAAAGAAACAGCACATTTTAAAACACGTTGACTTGTTCAAGCACCGAAGTACCTCGGAAAGAGATCTGCGCCCTGTTGTCGATCAGCGCAAACTCGAGAATACCAGGAATAAGCAAAACATGCTGTCTCCCATATTTCATACATTTTTGTCAAACGGTGATAGTCATACGGTATTAAAAAACATGCATTTTCAGCTCACAAGATATACAAAAATATTAATCTATTCAAGCCCACCTGCCCAGTGCTTCATTTGTGAGTGGAAAAAAACAAGTGCCAGGGCTCTTGTTAGGCCACTGCAGCTTGCACCACACTTTGCCCCTGCTATGGTGCCAGTGATACTAACATCACAACTACTAACCATCATACTCCAGTACAATTCGCACTATTCAGGCCCCCAAAGCTATAAGGATGGTTTGGGCGGCAGGTAATATTCATTTTTACTGTATATTGAACTAATAATTAACTGTTCTTGTGTTCATCTCCAAACTTGCTGGACAGCACCATCTTGTGGGAGACTGTCACAAGCTCCGGTGTTAACAATTAGGTGGAACCCACTGGCTCAAATTAGGCGCTGCACCTGCCGCTTTTTTGTAACTAAAATCTCAACTACTGAAAGGATTTACACCAAACCACAAACTGCATGCTTTCTGAGAAGTGTGGTGTAAATGTATTCAGAAGTTTCTGGACTATCAGCGAGCACAATTTCCAGTGGAAGTTTAAGTGGGGAAAACTCCGTCTTGACCATCTTTATTTAGCCCCAAGCATGAAAACTGACATGTCCATAACTTAGCTTTATACTGAATATATAGTAAATCCTATTTTGCGAAGTTTAGTGAATGGTAATTAAAATTATGGATCAATTTAAAAAATGCTTTTACAATGGCAAGCTGTCGTGAACTAATTCTGAATTAAAAAGGTAATCTTTAATGTTCCTCTCTTTGGTGAAATCAGTGTGTCCATCCACCCATGCGTACTGTAATGTATAACCTACACGACCCTCTGCATTGTATAGTTTACCGATGTATGTTTCAATAAAAAGATTTATTTAAAAAAAGGCAATCTTATTAAAGCAAATGAATCAAAACATAGCGATACAATCTAATTGAACATTACAAATTACAGTGTAAACATTTGGGACATAAACTTTGAAAACAGTGGATTGTGAAAATCATAAAAATGATTAAAAACACATGTATGAGGGATAGCGTTGGACACGGGCCATAAACAATTCCTGCATCGTTTAGCATTAAACCTCATGAAACAAATATGTTGTTTAATGCTAAATGGATAAACAAATATTATCCACAGAGTGAGGAAGACAAATGCTGATAAGTCTGGTTAGTGTGATGATGATTTACAAATTCACTGGAAAAATATCGGATGTCGTTCTGCCCCAATATGCAAGCAAACACATCAACTATGGTTGCAATCTTTCTTTATTTAAACAAGTCCTGCCTCTTACAATGGCCTACCTATGTGGGGTCCAGTCTCCCACACATCTGCTCTGTCCTCCTTCCAAACCCCGAAGTCCTGTGTTGTTGCACTGCCTGTCCCAGGTGCCGTCTTGCGGAAGTCGGGTGTCCCGGTCATCTAGACTGCTGACCCGGTCAGCTCGTGTCTTCTGTGGCACAAACACACAGCAACAAGACATCTGAACCCCCCCCCCCACACTAACTTTAAATGATAATGTCACCTTTGAGACTCCCCTATATTTCTTCAGTTAGTCTCGTTGTCTTTTTGTGACTTTCCTTTGATGGGGTCTCTTTAAGTGAGGATTCCTCCACATTTGGGAGTTGCAGTTCGACTACACTGTCTGAGTTTGTCCGTGTTGTGGCACCCTTATTGCCGCGGTGGTGATGGTTCTGCTCGAACTGAGAGATGTTCAAGGTTATTTGCTTGTCCCCTGCCAGTCATCATATCATGGTCACTTTCTTCTCTACTCAAAACGGCATTGCATCGTCGGTATTGCATCGTTGTTGCCTCACTAAGATGGACTCGCCTACTTGAGTCTGTGGTTTGAGCCTGTCGCTTGGTGTCCGCATATCTTTTAATTTTTGTATGATCTCTTCGCTGCACTTCTTAGTTGGTGTTTCTTGCTCGCTCGTAATTGTTTTGATGATGGAGAAAGGGTATTCTTGTCTATAGCTCCCAGCCAAACATGAGGGTGTCTGGACACCGACATGTGTTGCTGTGTGGCATATTTCAGTCGTCCCCTAGAACTGTGCTCTGAGCCTGTTCCAGTGGTTGGTTCTCATTTTCTGCTTGCTGTAGGGTCTTTTTCAGTGTGTGCATAAACCCTCTGAACCATGCCTTTTGCTTGTAGCCATATTGGAGTTATTTTCCGATGTTGAAAATACAGGTGTCTGGCAAAATCAGCGAAGACCTGCCTTTTGAACGAGGGCTCGTTGTCTGTGACTACTTTTGAAACACCACCTTCAGAAAATATTTAATCTAGGACCGGGATTACTGTCTTCACACTGGTGGCTGAGATATCTGACTGTGGGAAATGGTGTGTATTTATCCATCAGAACTGGTATGTGTTGGCCTTTGCCCTTTCTGCAAGGTCATCCCCAAATTTTTTGCCTTCCTCTTCCTATTTTATTGCTGACTTTATTTTTGTTGGCCTAATGGTTCTGTGCCCTAAACCACTGCTAACCAGTGCTAAAGTGCTTGTGCTCGCTCCTTAAAACATGGTAACATTGGCTTATACCCAACTGGCATACTTAATTTACTTGTAAGTCCCTAGTAAAGTGGCACTACATGTGCCCAGGGCCGGTAAATTAAATGCTACTAGTAGGACTGCAGCATTGATTGTACAACCCATTAAAGTAGCTCTTCCAATATGTCTCAGGTCTACCATTGCAGCCTGCGTATGCAGTGCCATTTCAACCTGACAAAGTAATTCTTTTGCCAGGCCCAATCCTTCCTTTTTAAGATACAGAAGTCACCCCTATGGTAGGCCCTAGACAGCCTAGAGGGCAGAGTGCAATGTATTAAAAAAGTAGGACATGTACTTTTAAGTTTTAAAACTCTTGGTAGTGACAAACCCTTAAACAAGGCCTACCTCTTCCATAGGATAATATTGACGTTACTTTATTACATTTTATAAGTGTAATTTCCAATTGGGAATAGGCAGCCAGTTCATGTTTGGTGTCTCTGAAATAATAACTTAAAATCCTGACTTATGGTGAAGTTGAATTTTAAATTGCAATTTTGAAAATGCTACTTTTATAATGTTGGCATTTTCTTGCTTTGGCCATTTGGTATCTGCAGCCTGTCTCTGGCTCATATGACTGGGTGTAGTTGACAGTTGGGCTCTATGTATTCCTCCTAGATAGCCCCATGCAATCGGGAGCTTAGGTGTGACTGGATGGCCCATCACTGGTCGGATGAGAGGGAGGAACTGAGCCCAACCCCACTACCACTTGAATAGGCTGTGACCTGCTTCTACACAAAGGGATGCATAACTCCTGTAGTTAGTCTGAAGACAGGTCCAGGAAGGCACGACATGCCTCTAGAGGTTTCTCCCCACTTCAAAGGCACAACTGTGCATAAATATTAGACCTCAGATGCCAACTCTTCAGTACACTTCTGGACCTGTGCATGCTCTGCCAGGAAGAACTGCTGTGCTGCTGAAAAGGATTGCCACTCCGATGGACTGCTACTCTGAAGGAACTGCTGCCCTGCTTTGCTGACCTGCAGACCTCTTCGCTGGGGAGGGAGAACTGGATCTACAACTTAATCTTAAACTTGGGATACCAGAGTGACTCCAATGTCTAGTCTGCTGGCCTCCTCATCTGTACCTCAGAGACATAAAAGGCTCCCCAATATCCTGCAGCTGCTCCTGGACCCAACTGCAGTAAGTTTCTGCCCCCCCAAGTGGTCCCTCTTAGGTACTGGACCCTTGATGTATGTAGCTCAAGGGAACTGAATTCAAGTTTTTGGGCTCTTCGCAACAGCAAATGGACCTGGTTGCATTGGGATCTTGCCGCTCACACTATGATTCAGTGCAAAACTCTGTCAGTCCGAGTCTTCGTGCTCAGGCAGCGCCCACCTGCAATGTCTGCTGGCTTTTCGCACTTCGCCAACAGCTTTCTGCGACGTTATCTGTGCTCCTCGCAGCACTCTTCAACGTAAATGGGACTCTTGGTATGAATTTGAGAAGGTAAACTTCAACTGGCCTGACCTGGTGACTGTATCCTACCTGCGCTCTATTGCGGTCAGTCTGAAAGTGAGACTTTGACCCTGTGCACCATTTCCAAATATCCTGAGTTGGCTCTTTGTGCTTTTTGGCACTATTTTCACTTCAATCTTTAAAAATTCATATTTTCTCTTCTACTGAAAGGACTTTTGTCGTTTTGCTCTTTATTTTATTTATTATATGTTTCTGACTAGGTGTTGGATCCTTTTTGTGTGGTGTTTTTACTGTTTGAAGCATAGCACAAATACTTTACACATTGCCTCTAAGTTAAGCCTGACTGTTCTGTTGCAAGTTACCAAGCGGGTTGAGCACAGGTTAATTTAGGGGTTGGGATGTTGTCTTTGCCCGGCTTGTGAGTGATGGTATGTGAGTACTCTTGCAGGCGAATTGCCCATAATTTGATCCGCTGTTTTATCTTGGCTCTGGTTCTCCCAAAGATGGATGATAGCACCTAATGATCAGTCATAGTGTTGAATTGTTTCCCATAAATGAAGATGTGACAGTGCTTACAAACTCGTACTCTGATTTTCAGCTTGTGAGTTGGATGTCTCAATATCTGAGAGACAGCAACTGGTGTAGGCTAAGATTTGCAGCCTGTTGTCACCACTGCAGTGCCATGGTAGGATGGCTCCTCATCCCACTGGAGGGGGCATCTACCATGATTTCAGTGCCAATGGCTGGTTCTAAATAGGCCATGTTAGTGGCACATATGACTCTACTTTGTGTCTCCTGATAGGCTAATTCACTCATTGAGGTTCACTTGAATCTGTGCCCATGCTTGGCACTGCTGATGGTTGCATAGTCATTTAAGTATACAGCACTGTCCGGGTCTGGTTGCATTCCTTTATCTGAGAGGACAGATCTGTTGAATTTTGGTTGTGTTTTGTAGAATTGCATTTGGTGGCTTTCAGTTTATGGTTTGCTTGCTATAGTGCTTTTTAGACTTGCTATACAATACTGTTGTGTTGCTCTGAGGTAGTTTCAAATACTAGAATGTTGTCACTGCAGTGCAATGCCTTTGTGACTGAGCTGATACCTTTGCAGGTGGTTTCCTGGAATATTTCCATGGCTGATGGTGCTCTAAAGCTGAGGCATTTGTAGTGAAATAGATCCAGTGGGTGGTAAACGTGATGTATTACGACTCTTCATCAAGATCCAGTTGGTTGTGTCCCTTGTTGAGGTCCAGCTTGGAGAATATTCCTCATGCCAACACAGAAGTTTATTATCCCATCAGGACCTCTTGTAGTTCTTCTTCAATGGCCCTTTGAAGGTGAAATGGTGGTGCTGGGCAACTGGATTAACATGTTCATTTATTTGCTTTTGTACACTGAAATATTTCATCTTTCCAGTACAGTGAACAGCTTTGGGTGCTTGCTTATGAATAGTGACATGTCCTCCACCATGTAGAGGACGTCAATGAGCATTAATGGCTTCACTCTCGATTGACAGGGGACACAGTCTGTCAGAATCTGACCATTCATTGCATGGATTTAGGTGGCAAAGATGTTGTGTTTGTGGCTAGGTTTTGTCATGACCTTACCAAGACATAGAAGTGGTTTCTTGGCCATGCATGCACAGACTTGGATGTTGACTCGTGATAGCTTGGCTTTGGAATTCATCTTTTTAGATTCAGCAATGCAAATGTAGTTCAGTGATGGGACGCTATCTAATGCAAAAAAAAAAGAGGGCTGCTTTCCTATCAGGAGATTTAATTGTGGGTCATTCTTTCTTCCACGGTCTCATTATGAGAGACAATGAGCAAGTAGTCATATTTTCCTTGTGTGTAGGAGGACCTTGAGCTGCTGGTTGAGCTGCTGGATGACGATCTTCTTAACCTTGTCCTGGTGGGATGCAGCTTGTGACCGCAATAAACTGCTGATTTTTATTCCTTATGGCTCTCGCATCCTGTACATACTTTCTAAAAATGATTATCTTTGACACATTTGTAGCACTCCTGGTCCTTGGTGGGGCATGCACTTTTGTGTGGATATGTTTGTCCAGAGCAATTGCATTCTCTCTTCTTGTGCGGGCTGTGGAAGGTGTCCTTGCATCAGTGACGGTCCTTAAATTGAGATTGTTGTGCATAATTCCTGGGTGGTCTTTTTTGGGCATGGTTCCTTAGATAGAAATCTTGCTCCTGCTTTGATTTTCTTCCCTTGAATTTCTGCTTGATCACTTATGTGCATTAGTTCTTCAGTGCAAACACAAGGATATGATGGACGGAGTGCTGAAACTTTTCAGACACTCACCCCGAGTTACAGATCTGGGTTGAATCCATCATCGTTCTTTATCTTACTTCACCACCCCAGCTCAGACACAGCTATATGGAAATCAGCCTTGACCCTGTGCCCCATGGGAACAGTCCAGCCCGAACTGCCAAGCCATGTCTTCCCTGGACCGGAAACCAGCATCCTGGGACAGGTTTCAGAGTAACACCCCTCATCAGCCAGGCTAGCTTGAATCCAGTGGCAAAGTGAGCAAGGGACACACGTCTGGGCATACCCTGCCAACTTAGGACGAACAACACAAGATGTTTAAGGATGTTTTTTATTGATGTGATGATGATCATATATTTATTGAGCTGTCGGGTAAATGTCAAATAACTCTTCCTACGTTTGAGTGCTCAAGCGTTTTCTGAAGATTATTGTTGAGCATCTTTAAAAACTACTTATTTTTTTGTATGATGTAACATTTGTTTATTATCTTGTTTTATTGTAATTGCAGGCTTATTAAAACAAAGATTTATGATTACTAGTGACATACACATTTTACGGGCAGAATTCAAACATTATACCAGAAACTTTACGATTTTGCTTTGTTACTTACTTGTAAGTTTCACATCTATGCGATGATACCTCACGTTTTCATAACCTTGATAAGTTTGGAGTTTTCTCCTTGGAACCACTAGACACACCAACTATAGTATGCAATAGTTATACTTTTAATTCATTAATTCCACTCATTTGGAGATCGCTTTCACTGAATCAAAGGATTATACCCTGCGCTCCTCCGACCTTGCCCGGTCAGAGACCCCACGCATCTGCAGAACAGAGCCGGTGGAAGAGCCTTCGCCTACGTCGCAGCAGAGACCTGGAACAAACTCAGTCAACATCTGGCACTCCCCTACTCTGCATACCTTCAGGAAGAACCTCAAAACCTGACTTTTCGACTGACTCAGAGCTGCACTCAGTATACTTAATGCACCTAAACTGTTAAGCCTCTTCAAGGCAAAGAGACAACTGCCAGTTGAAGCTCGCCATACATCCTGTAATATATAACTTGTGGACATTGTATCTATAATACTAAAAATGTGAATAAAGAAATATTTTTTTTTTATATAACATGTAGATGAAAACAAGTTCACAAATTGTGCTTTAAACTCAACGTATATTCAGTGTGTCTCTCCATGCACGATTGACCTCACTTTGAGTGCTGCGTCAACTTGGAAATCGGGCACAAGCTGTGTTTTTGCCAGATTTTCGGTCCTAGGTCCTGTATAAATTTTGCTTGTTAGCTGATTTTTTGTGGATGCAAATTCTTACAGGAAATACCTGGAAGTGCCCGGGGGCGCAACAGGTGTTTTTGACTCCTATGTGCACTCCTGGGGCATTTTGGTATTACAGAAGGGGCCGTAGACGATTGTGCGGATTCTTCTGTAATACTGATAGCACTGGGGCACATAAAGCGCCAGCGCTATCTTCAGAGGATGTTTCCTCATTTGCATGGGGCATTGGGAATCCCTTTGCCTCTGTGCCCGCGCAGTATTATAGACATGAGCCCAGAGGCAAATAAGCTATAAAGAGGTGCACTGACAGTGCACCACCTAGAAGGTGGTGCAGTCAGTGCCCTTCCTGATTGCAGCTCTTTGGAGGAGGAAAAGAGGGTCCCATGACCCCCCTTGACATCCCCATTAAAAGTGCAGGTGGGTTGCCACCTGCACAGTGAAACACAATGCTTCTTCAAAGCAGCCGCTCCTTTTTTAACCTGAATGTGCAGCACCCAGGGCAGTGTGAGTACGCGGTTGCTCTGGGGGCAATGCATTCCATGTAATAGGGCGCACTTTCCCGGTTTGCGCCCAGCGCACCTGTTTTAAGGTGCGCCAGGCGCAAACAGGGAAAGTGTGCCATTTGCATAATAGGGCCCTGAAGGAATGTGCATGAGCATCACATTTTTTTTAATGAAATACTGTAAAGTAAAATCAGTTAAAAAACCCATAGAGCATGTGATTTCCCCATTGCAAATTGAATCCTCTTAATTGTGTGCAAAAAACCCTAAAGCGAATAAACACGAAAACAAATGTTTACGCAGGTGTGTTTTGCGCCCAGTTTTTGCCCAACAGTTCTAATGAGGGGCTTTGTGTTGGGTCTCTATTTGTAGGCCCCACCTAATGAACATTAAGTACAGTGCAGAAAGAGTTTATTCAGATGTTCCCAACGATATGTCTGCATTCTGCTCCTGCACCCCTTCTTAAGTAAATGGCATCCGAGCAGCAGCACACCGCGCCCTTTATGCAAGTCACAACACATTGTGTGTGGCGTTCCTTAATCATGGGAGAATGGTTGCAGTAGGTTTCCGCTGCTTGGGGAAATGTTTACTCGTCATTAAAACAGACTTGTGTGAAATACTTCAAGCTCTCCAGAGGCTCCTCCTTGCAAGTGACCTGGCTTCCTAGCGCTGCTGCTGCAGTGTGAGCTGGCAGCAACAGGTGTTTGCCTGATTATGGCAGTGGCAGCACCTAAAACAAAGGCCGGCTGAGAGAATTAGGCCGGCGCTTAGGTAGGGTTTGTGCTAATGATGATCCCTTCCAGAACAATGGTTTGTGACTGCAGCGGGTGTGCTTTTCCACAAATCAAGATAAACACAGATAGGCCATGCCACCAAGTGTTGCAGGTGCTACCCCAGGACAAAAAGGACACCTGGGACATTAATTCACTTTGGTCCGCAGGAATTTGTGAGTAATTGTTTTCTTAGACTGGCTAATCTAATAACATGTGCTTTTGTTTTTTAAATGTTTTCATTTGGGTTTTACATCAAAATTACCTTTCAAAGCTGCCTCTGTGCGTGCCCTGCAGTGAGCACTAATGTGAAAAACATGCAAACAATTCATTTCAATCGATTATCTGGTCTCTTTGAGGTAGCTGCTTTTTTTTTTTAAGTTCAAGAAAATGTTATTAATAGTAATAAAAAAAAGGAAAACCAGGTGTCAAAACAAAGTACAGCGAGATGTCAGAGTAAGAATCTAAGCAGAATAATACAATCATACAAATGCAAGCATGATAATAAAATAACTCTGGGTGCAAAATGAGAAAAAGGGAAAGGGTAAAGAAAAAATACGATAAGCATAAAATATGAAATACATGAGAACATTGGAAAGTAATAAACAAAATTGGTACACTGAAGGATAAGTGGAATGTAACAGGCAGTTAAGGAGGTTTAGGAACTTCCTGTTGTGGAGGCGTGGGATGAAACAAGCGTTTACTACATGAGTCCAGATAAAGTGTGATGGGAGTCCATAAATCCATGCGTTTTGTAGCCATACATGCCGGGAAAACATGGGCAGTGTCCCGTCTATGGTTATGGCATACATTAAACCACCATGCTTTGAAGGAAATTTTGGAGAAGTCTTTCCAGTTGACTGTAATTTGTTGGAAGGCAGCGGCAAGTAATAAATCAACAATTTGAGGTTTGAGATCAATGCCATGCCAACAAGGAGAGAGACTACCCATAAAAACATGTGTGTGAGAAAAAGGGATAGAGGTGTGAAAAATTAAATTAAGTTGAGCCCAAACCTGTGTCCAAAAATTACGAACATGAGTGCATGAAAATAACATATGAAATAAATTGGCTTGTGGTGACGAGCAAGACCAGCATGTATGGGGAGTAGCAGGAAAGCGTTTGTGAAGGTCAGAGGGTGTGTAGAGGAGTCTATTATAAATAAAGAACAAAGTCTGAGTAAGGGTTGCTGCTCTGGAAGATTTGCGAAGTTTGGTCCAGATTTTGTCCCAAAAGGAGACCGACCAAGAGACAGACAAATCATGCTCCCAAGATTCTTCTACTTTAGATTTGGGCCTCGGAGTCTCACCAGCATGGAGGAATTTGTAAATAGCAGTAGCTTTTGGTGTGGTGCGTAAGAAGGAATGGAGTGCGGCAGTGGTGGTGGGTGGAGCAGGAGGAGGACAGGGCTGAGAGAGATCATTGTATTTCGTTAGAACTGTATTTTTAAGCAATTGATATTTGCGTGCAAAGGAAGTAGGTAAGTCATAGAGGGAGCGAAGGGTGTCAAAAGATAAAAAGGAGGAGTGAGAAAAAAGTTGGGAGATCCACTGTAGGCCTCGAGCATGCCAAGTTTTCCAGAAAAAGGGTCTGTTACGGATGAGTAAGGAAGTGTTATGCCATATGGGAGAAGAAAGGAAATCAGCAATGGTGGTGGGAGGAGAGTGCGTAGAGGAGAGGAGTAATTTAGTGGTAAACTTATGAATCGGAGTTGAGATGGAGGTGGGTTTGCGGGAGAAGGAAAGGAACTCAGCAAAGGAGAAGGGAGAGAGAAGAAGGCGTTCAAATTTGGTCCATAGAGGACATGGGGTGTCAGTCTTGTAGCCAAAAAGAAGCTTGTCTCAGCTGAAACGCCTTGTGGTAGGCTGGAAAGTCAGGAAAATTGGCCCCACCTTCTGACTTAGGACGAATCAGACGTGCTAGAGACATTCGCGGTTTCTTTTTATTCCAAAGAAAGGACATTAGAATAGAGTTGATCTTTTTGAAAAATTTGGAGGGGACAGGAACCGGAATGTTGGAGAGGGTGTAGAGAACAATGGGAGATAACATCATTTTAATAGTGTCGAGGCGACCCCACCAGGATAGGTAAAGGGGATGCCACTTGGATGTGAGATCTGTTAATTTCTGAATGCATTTGGTCATGCATAGGGAAACGGTATCTGGGATGGTAGGAGTGACATGCATTCCAAGGTATTTGATATTGGAGGGTTTCCATGTAAAATTAGAGGCAGCAAAATCGGGTTTGAACGTAAATTTAGTTAAGGGGAGGATCTCACATTTATCATTATTAAGTTTATAGCCAGATATTTGGGAGTAAGCGTGGACTTCAGTGAGAAAAGCAGGAATGGAAGCGGAGGGGTCGGAGACAAATAGCAGAATGTCATCCGCATAAGCGGCTAGTTTGATATGGGAGTCTGAGAGTTGGAAACCATGGATGGAGGGATTTTGACGAAGCTTGGATAGGAAGGGTTCTAATGCTAGGTTAAAGAGGAAGGGAGATAATGGACAGCCTTGGCGAACTCCTCTTTTTAAATAAAAAAAGGAAGATATTTGACCGTTAGCGCAAACTGCTGCGCGCGGGTTAGAATAAAGAAGTGAAATTAAGGATATAAAAACAGGACCGAAACCAAACCAACGAAGGGTGTGAAATAGATAAGTCCATTCGACCCTATCAAATGCCTTTTCGGCATCCAAGGCAATGGCCGCAAGGGGATGGGGTGAAAGGCGGGACTGGGAAAGGATATTGAAGAGGAGTCTGGTGTTATCAGTTATGAAACGGCCCTTGACAAAGCCCGACTGTTCCTCACCCAAAAGGTCTGGGAGAAGAAGGTCAAGACGTGCCGCAAGAGATTTTGCAAAAATTTTATAATCAATATTGACCAAAGAGATTGGCCTGTAGTTTTTGCAGTGTTGAGGATCCTTCCCCTCCTTGGGTATGAGGCAAATATGGGCATCTGAGAAGGAACCTGAGGAGGAACCTAAGGAAAGAAAGGTGCCGATAAGGGAATGGAGTCGGGGAAGGAGGAGCTTCGAAAAGTGCAAAAAAAATTCTACAGTGAAGCCGTCAGGTCCGGGGGCCTTGTCCTTTTGGAGGGATTGAAGTGCTTTGAATAGTTCTTGTTGGGATATATCAAGTTCTAATTGAGAGAGATCAAGTGGAAAGTGAGATGGTTTTTGAATGGAGGAGAACAACGTGTCTAGAGAGTGGGAGGAGGGCTGGGTTTCAGAAGAGTATAAGGTCCTATAAAAGCTAGAGAATTCAGTGAGAATGTCTGCGTCTGTGTGTTTGAGATTTGAATCGGTGTCGTAGATTGATTCAATGTTTAATTTATTGTGTTTCACCTTGAGATAATTGGCTAAGATCTTGCCAGCTTTATTTTTGCCTCCATAGAACTTGGCACTGGATTTTAATAAGTATAGGGATGCATCGTCCGTAGATTTTTTATTAAACTTCATCTTAGCATTAACTAGGGCAGTTAGAGTTTGCTGTGAGCGAGAAGTGAAATAAGAATGCTCCAATTTCTTGATATCCAGAAGGATAGCCTTGGTAGAATCACGAGTAGCTTTACGTTTTTTGGCCACAAAGCCAATGATAAAATCTCTCGCCGCCGCTTTAAAGGCATCCCAAATGGTGTGTTTGGGGACAGGAGAATTATCATTTAGGGAGAAAAATTCATGAGAGAAGGAAGTGAAGGAGGCAGTAAATTTAGGGTCTAGGAGAAGAGAATTGTTGAAACGCCAACGTTTAGGGCCTGTTGATTTGGGTAGAATATCCAATTGAACTAGTGTGGGGGCATGGTCAGAAAGTAAAATCGGGCCGATTTCTGCATGAGTGAGAGTTTGGGCAATATGATGGGTGACAAAAATGTAATCAATCCGAGACTGGGAGTGGTGACAAGGAGAGTAGAAGGTAAATTCCTGGAGTTCTGGGTTGCAAAGACGCCAAGCATCAGTGAGTTTGTGTTGGGAAATGGCTTGAGAAAAGGATTTGTAAGATTTGTTAGGGACGAAGTGTGCTCTGGAATTCCTATCGAGAAAGGGATCTAGGGGCTGATTTCAATCTCCTGCTAAAATGAAATTATCATCAATGAATCTGGTGATGTGTTGGGAGAATGAGTGCCAGAAGGTGGGATCTCCAGTGGTAGGGGCATAAACATTTAGGAGAGAAATTGGAACATTCTTGATAGCAAGTTTGGTATATATCCATCGACCTTCAACATCGGATTCTTGGGCAAGCAGGGAATGAGCAAGATTTTTATGACATAAGATTGCAACGCCATTACGTTTACCATCCCCAGGAGAGTAATAAACATCGCCCACCCAACTTCTTTTCAGTTTAACAGATTCATCGGCAGATAAATGGGTTTCTTGTAAAAAAGCAATGTCCACATTTAAACGCGAAAGATGAGATAAAATCCTTTGACGCTTGATAGGGGAGTTGACGCCCTTAACATTCCATGTGATTACCTTTAGGGACATAATATCTCAAGGAAGAAGGAGAGAACAAAGAAAGAGAAAGAGGTACAAAGGAGACCCAGAAGAGTAAGGAGACCATGGAGAGTAAAAAAGTCAATGAAAGACAACGCAATATAATAATGAATGAAAGAATGAGAGAAGAGAGAAGAGGAAAAGGAGAATAGGAGTAACCGATGCGGAAAAAATGAGAAGATAGTCCAAAGACATATCATATCGAAGAAAAAGAAGAAAACAAAAGAGAGAGAAGGGGGTGCAAGGGAGACCAAAAGAATAGAAAAGCCAAGAAGAATAAGAGAGATGATAAAAAGCAGCGCAGTATAATAAAGAGTAAAAGGATGAGGAAAGAAGAAAGAGGGTGAGGAAAAGAAAAGTAGAAGCGAGTTGTGTAGAGGAGAGGATAAGGTAGTCTAAGAAGTAGTCAAAATAATAGATATAAGACAGCAATAGAAGAGTATTCGAAAACCAAGAAAAAGAGACACCTGTGAAACAGAGAAAATTGGGGGACGTAAAAGCGAAAAAGATACAAGGAGGAAAGTGAACAACTGGGAGGAAAGGGAAAACATACTTACGAAGGGTAGAAATGGGGAGGGTTAATCACCAGGGGAAGGATACGTGAGGAGATGAATGAGGGGGGAGCGCCAGGCAAAGGAAGCAAGCGTCCAATGCAAACGAACCAACAGGTCGGGGGAATGACGCCAAACATATTGTAAAACCTGCAAGGAGAAGGGAGGAAAGACAATAATGAATAAGACGAATGAGAGAGGGTGAGAGCAAGACAATAATGAGTAGCAAAAAGGTACGCAAATAGGCGGCAGTGAACAATACTAATTAACGAACAAAGATAAAAGAAAAACGAAGGGGAGTGAGGGGAAGAACAGGAGAACATGAGAACAGGAGCCGCCTGAAAACATAACAAGAACAAGCAAAAATACATTCAACAATGCACGACAAGCATGCAGATTAACTGAAATTTCAAAACTTTATCACGCAGAAATCATGGCGGGAAAGCTGACGAGGAGCTAGAGAAGTCCATATCGGAGGCCTGAGTTGCATTCAAAAAGCTTCGTAGGCGAACAGGATCTTCATATGTCGTAGTTTTGTTGTTGTAGGTCACTCGGAACAAGCATGGGTGGAAAAGACCGTATCTGGCTCCAATGGCACGAAGTTCTGGTCGCATGTCCAAAAAGGCCTTGCGTCGAGTAGCTGTAGCTCTTGCATAATCCTGTGCAAAGAAAAGGTTGGAGCCTGACCATTGCAATCGAGGTGAGGCACGGGCCGCTGAAATAACTTTGAGGAGGTCAGTGTATTCTAAGAAGTACATGATGACACCTCTTGGTCGTGAAGAGGGAGAGGAAGTAGAAGGGAGACGACCCAACCGGTGTGCACGCTGGATGTTAAGCGTGGTATCTTCAGGTAGGTGAAGGAGCTTGGGCAGAAATGATTTGAAGAAGGCAATGGGATCATTCCCCTCACAATTCTCCGCCAGGCCATAGAGACAAAGATTATTGCGCCTGTTACGATTCTCCAATTCTTCAACCTGCTTTTGAAGAGAAGAGATTTGAGATTGCATGTGTGTTACTTTGGAGGATGACTCCTGTAGAGCTGTTAGGGAATGTTCTACTGTAGTCACTCTGGCATCCATCTGAGACCAGTTGTCGGTAAGAACCTGCAACTTAGAATTAGTTTCTTCCATGAAGGGTCTGAGGGCGCGTATTTCTTCTAATAACAGCTCCATGGAAACAGCCGATGTGGACCCCGTTGGCGATGGAGGATCTTGTTTAAGACGTTTCGACGTGACCTTCCCTGGAGGCTGGATGGGCCGCTCCTTGTTAGACTGCGACATTTGAGTGATGATTCCTTGAGAGGCCTCGAGGTGCGCTAGTGCAGAAAAGACTTTGGAATTTTTAATGAAGACGCGGCGTGGAGGTTTGGAGGTGCGAGAGAATGCCTTCTTTTCCATAAAGACGGAGAACAATAATGTCCACTACTAGTCCAGAGGCAGTGAAGAGTATGCGTCGGAGCTTCTAACTGAAAACCTGCGTAAGGTGCAGGTATGCCATGGAGTGAGGAAAATGGATGGAACAGCAATCAAATCTCTAATTGAAGAAGTTAGGACATAGATGACGAGAACAGAGAGCCATCGTGGGGACAAAGTGTAGAGAAATGGCACCTTGTGGAGCAGAGAAGGTCCGTCAAAAAGAAGACCTCATGAGTATAAGGGGAGCAAATGAAGGAGAGCGCAGAAAAAAACGTGCTCAGCACTGCTCCAAATTGTAAATAGCGTTAGACATATGGCCAAGGAAGAAAGCAGCGCAGTTGATGTATAATTGAATCAGTCTGAATGCTTTTGCAGGGTGTCTGAGGAGATGGGAGAGCATTTGCTCAAAATGGCCGCCAGAGAGAAAAAAAACGCGAACCAAACTTGCCAAAATTCATTTAGATGCAGCTCACAGCATACGCAGGCAGCAGTGGCATAAACAAGCAGAAATCACCTCACCATGAGGAGTTGGCGCTGCGTAGGGCTCCGTGGCAAGTGCACATTTTTGTGGGTCGGGAGCGCCGCAGTCCGCGCTGAGAACACACAAAATGGCGGGCGCGACTTTCACTCAGCCGCGTCCGCTATAAAAACATGAAGAACGGCCATACCGCCGCCTGGAAAGGACCGCAAACAAGAGCCCCGATGTCGCTGCAGTCTCCGGTTATAGAAAGTGAGCGTTGCAGGTACAGGTGTGTCGTTGGAAGCGGCGAAATCCCCTGGCGACCGGGAGCGCTTACATCTGCGCTGCCGTCCTCGCCGGGCGCCAAGCCACGCCCCAGGTAGCTGCTTTTTTGTCGTAATCGTAAAGCAGAATAGTGCAAGGCCGCTATGCGTGAACACATTAATGTTATTAAATTATCACGAATGGCGTTATTCTACACTAACTCCTACACGTGTTACCTGTTATGCCATCCTATAAAGTAATACAACCTTACTTGCGAAGCACCAGCGAACCAGGCCACATTGTTATTTTTTTCTGGTCCAAAAAGAGCTTGTGCTGATTTACATTAGGAAACAAATCGATCACTGGTAAAAACAAATTGATAAGCGACAACACGAACTTGTCTTGAAATCACAAATCTGGCGAATTGTTCCACCTAGCCTTCTCCAAGCTGATTACTGACTGCATTTGCGCAGGCTTTTTTGCCACAATTGATAGATCCCTACAGATATATAAAAAAGTAATCGCACTATTCGGGTAATGTATATTGTTAAGGTTTTACCGCTGTACAAATGTAATGCTGTCATTCTTAAAATAGCAGCACATGACCCATGGTTATGAAACCTACTAGTGCTCCGATTGCTTCTACCTGGGCAATTCTTGAAGACGAGGATCTGCAAATGTTCAGGGCCAAATAGCTGTAAAAGTGAATTCGAAGTGGCACGCTGAACAAAAGCCGCATATAACAGGTCTTTTTAGTAAAAAGCAAAAAGAGAAATAGTTGTCACTAGTTACTAATAGAACAGTGTGTATCACGAAATTTATAATCACTATTGACGGTATTCTTGCATTATATTCCAAGTATGGCAATTTGGCTTCCATAAAATTAGTTTTCATGTAATAAGCCGTTATTATATTTAATTTTTATTATTTTAATTTTTCCTGTTGCTGCTTTGCTTCTCTCCACTGCTTTTTAATTTAAATTTGAACACCATACTGATTCTTTTGTTTTTTGGAGTCCATGCAATTTTTATTACCATTCTCTATAAAGTGCTTTGTATGTGCTACATAAACTGCACATAAATAATTAGTGTAAGCTATGTCCCGCATCGGTGCCAGGTGCGTTCTCATTAGGAGAGACCCTGCTGTCTGTTGATCATCTCTAAAGGTCTTTGGTTGTGCTGTACTTGATTTGATCAGTGTTGAGGCCATGTCCTCTCCAGGGCTCTTGTAAATCCTTGATTGGTGTTTTTGTTCAGACGTGGCGGAACCAGTTTAAAGTGATCTGCCCGGGAAGCAGGTGTTAGCAGCTCCAACAAAGGTTTGCGTTGCAGGTGCAGAGGTGATATAAGAGATGGCTGGAGCCTGGCGTTCTTTTCATCGCTACAACTGCTCCGATTCTTAGTACTTGAATCATATAATATTTCTAGTGGTGTAAAAGAAAGTGCAAACAATTATAGGCATGTTGCAAACTTGTTTTCTTGGATGGTCTTTAGCTGTTGAATCATTTGGAAACCAGCCCTGCTGAAACACAATTTTGTGGACCAACTGGATTTTCTCCTTGTTTTTTCTGCTCGAGAAAAAATAAAGACTCAGTGTTGCGTTATTTAAAGCATGATAATAATACGTTTTTGACCCCAGGGCCTGTTTTCACCTACACCATAGAGGATCCAGAAGAATTCGACATTTATTCATCTAGCCTGGAAACTTGTAGATCTATTAATTGGATCAGGGAGGTGGGTGCAGGGGAAATGGAACGGATAAATGGATACATGAGTATCTTCCGAGATCTATAGTGCTCGGTCAAATACTCGTAGCTTTTTAGGTCTCGCACCTGCGACGCAGCGCGAAGCGCTGTCGCAGCAAGATCTATAGTCGTCGACTCTGCTTTCAGGGGCTTGCAAGGGAGACAGGAGATGGGCACGTGCAGGCTGCAGATCGGATCGGGACGCCCGCGTTCACCACAGTTAGGCGCTGTGCTTATCTCCTGTCTCCCTTGCAAACCTCCTGCAGTTACGACGCCACGGCCCGTCAATGCGCCCCGAAGTGCTCCCTTCCGCTAGCACAGCACACCAGCACAATTGAGAAGGGCTCACTCACCCCACTGCCCCCCAGCACCCAGATCTGTCCCATCCGCTGGGGTCGCAGCTCTCCTTACCTGTGTAGGTCTCTCAAGTCCAGTCCCGAGGATTGCAGGTTGCGCCCGCGCCATGGCTGCTGGCGGCAGCGGGAGGCGCCACTGCGCCCAGTCGTTCCACCCGCGCGTCTTCCTGAGGCTCCGGCTCGCTCTCGGCTGCCCGCATGCCCCCTGCACAACTCCTTGCTCTGCCACCAACTCTTTGCCCGTGTGTCCGTCTCGCGCTCCAGCAGCCTCCAAGCCCAGGCGGCCGCACTGCTGAAGTAAGCCACGCCGCTGACGTCTGCCGCCCGCGCGGTCATACAACTCCCGCTTGTTATTTTAGTGAGTGACGCGGACGCGGCCTCTTGCATTCCAGGACTCACTGCCCCTCTCAACTGTGGCCTCGTAACCCCCAGACTGTAACCGCAATCCCTGCTGTAAGGGACACCTCGGTCCTGCTTCTCTGTCAGGCTGGCCTCACTGCCTCAGCCCTTCCTCCGCTGGGAGCGGCTTGTTTTAATGGCATCTTATCCGAGTTTCAGGCTGAGCTGAACAGTGGATTTCTGCATGGTGAGACTTTTCAGGGAAGTCCCTACCGACCCATTGGCCTTAACCACTATATCATTTTAGGCGAAGAGAGATTTGCGCAAGGGGTGCAAGGACCCTTACATATGTAGATTAGCTTGTTGTGTTTTGGGTGCGCGGGGGATTAAGTGTTTTGCCCAGAATCATAGGAAGTTAACCCGACGCTTGGATTGACCTGCCCGTGCCGTGCCAGCAGAAAGGTATGCTTTTGTGTATAAGATGTGCTTCTCCTGTAAAGCACTTTAATGCTTTCTGACTGTGATGAGGAAGGAACACCAGCAGCAGCTGGACTGCCTTTATATGACACGCTAGAAAACACAGCATGTTTTGAATATAGTAATTACGAGCCAGGGTGACCATCTATCCTTCCTTTTACATGGATCGACAATTGTACGTTATTTATAATATAACAGCATTTGCTTTGATGCGTGGTTGTGAAAGACATTTAAATCGGCATTTTCTTCTACCATGTAAAGTGAGTACATACTTAATGTGTTTCGCAACTCTACATTGCAAAAACGTAACGTAACGCAACAGCATTAAAGCATTTTACACGTGCATCGGAGGTTTTACACTTGAGGGGATGTTTTTTGTTGTTATTGTGGAGCGGGAGATTAAGTGAGTTGCCCAGAAACACAGGAAGTTGACCAGGACCTCAGATCGACCTCCCCCAAGCCACGGAGGCAGAAAGGTATGCTTTCATGTAGATGTGCTTCTCATGTAAAGCGCTGTAATGCTTGCTGATCATGTTGACAAAGGAACTCCAGCAGCAGTACTGCCTTCTGTATGAAATGCTGGAAAACGTGGCATGTGTTGTGCAGAAGATGTGCTTCTCATGTAATGCTTGTTACTGAAGTTGCAGAACTTTAATGAAGTGTGTGCCAGCCTAGACCTGTGCTTATGACTTATACTCCACAAAATATTTTATAAACTGAAATTGAACTTTATAATTATGGTTGGGACTGAAAAGTCCCTCGCATGGTGATGGATGTGTACCCCTTCCATGAGTGCCCCAACTATAATGATTTCTGGATCCCTGATGCTGATTTTTTGTTGTCATGATCGAAGACCGATCATGTGTGTGCACCATGACATAGGCCTTCTCTCACGGATTGCAATCTTTTTGGAATGGAAGTGTGATCCAAAGCGCTACCCTCATTGTATTGTATTGTATTCCGCATTTATAGAGCGCACTGTGACCCCGCGGGTATCCTGGCGCTTGAACATGTGAGATCAGTAAACCTTGAGTGTAGTAGCGAGTACAAGGTCAAAAGAAAGAAGAGAAAGTCACAGCCATATACTTACACCCTAGGAAAGAGTCAGGTCTTTAACTTCTTTCTAAACAGCAGCAGGGTGCCTATCTGTCTAAGCTCGGCTGGGAGTTTGTTCCAGGCCGAAGCTGCTGCGATACTAAAAGCTCTTCCTCCAGATCTGGCTCTTCTAAACCTGGATAATCTCATCAGTTTAGCTGAGGAGGAGCAAAAGTTATGTGAGGGGACATACCATTCAAATCTGCTCTGTAATGGCTTGGGCTCAATGCCATACAGAGCCTTAAAGACTATGCACATTGATTTGAATTGATATAATTTGGGTGGGTGATTTTAATACGCCATTATGTGCCCTGTCTGCGACTGAGGTCTGTGGATTTAGGAACGATACAGGAGACGACTGTGTGCACTTCCCACACAACTCTTATGGAGAAATTTTAAACACTTTTATGGCAAATTTCGACTTGGACATAATGCAGTGTGCAGGAGATGCTAATGAAAATTTGATCCCTACTTTTACAGGTAGAAATGCCAATACCATTATAGACCACGTATTGGTGTCCGCAAATATTGTATCTTTCTGTACCACACCGGGGATAGAAGACTTACTATAAGGTGATCATAATTGTATTACCATTACTTTAGCTGTATGGGGCAAAAGAGGCCCAGTAGTACAAAAAATGATTGGCAATATAGCTCCATGTAGACCTAATGGTACTTGGATAAAGTGGAAAGGGGTCAATCCGGACAAGGTAATAAAAAACATTGTCACCGTTTGTTACACTGAGATTTTTGAGAGTTTGGATGTTAATGTCGAATCAGTGCAGATTTTAACAAACTTTTGTAAAATTAATGGAATTATCAATTGTATCATGACCACGACTTCAAATAAGAAATTTAAGCAGAATAGAGGATGTTTTAACCATGCATGCACTCACTCCCTGAATCGGCTAAAACAAGCACTGTCTAGTAGGAGTAGGGATATGGTGCTTGTTAAGAATTTAAGACTGGCCTACAAATTACAACTAAACCGGTGAAAGAGAGAGCTCGAAGAGGAGGCATGGGACAAATTAACAATGGCTGTGGATACATCTAACAGCCAGTTGTTCTGGGAAACAGTTAATTCACCTTTTCTAAAAAATGAGGAGGTTCCCGAAATGACATCTCATGTCAGTAGTGAGGCATGGGTTGCACATTTCTCTAGTATTTTTAACCCAGGAGATGTAACTACAACGGATTCCGGGGATTCTGGTATCTGGCCAATCTTACCCCTAAATATCACATTAGCGGAGGTAGAACAAGGGAGGGAAAGCACCTGGCCCAGATGGTGTTCCAATAGATGTTTATAAAGCCATACCTGCTCTCTGGGGCCCCATATTAAATAGAGTTTTTAATGCCGTTGTAATGGAACGGGCTCCCTCTACGTGGGCGAATCAATAATTATTCCCATATTTAAGAAAGGGGACAGATATGCAGCCAAAAACTACCGGCCGATTTCTCTTTTAGATTCGTCAATCAAAATTATGAGTAGGGTCCTACTTGTTCGGTTAGAGGAGTGGGCTGGGGAAAATGGGATTTTAACACAGTCCCAATATGGTTTTAGGAAAGGGCGGGGAACCCTTGAACAGTGTATTAATATGGATTTAATAATTGGAAAATATACACGTGCAAAGCGAGGGTCCCTTTTCCTATGGTTCGCTGACCTTAGCAGCGCATTTGATTTAGTGGATCATGCCCTGTTATGGCCGATTTTACTAGGTCTTGGTGCCCCAGAGTCTATTATTTTCTTTTTGGCAAGGCTTTATGAAAAATTACTAACATCCGTGCGGTATGGCCAAAGGGGGGGGAGTGTACCCCCAAATTTGAGGTTAAATCAGGCATCCGGCAAGGCTGCGTCCTTGCTCCACTGCTCTTTACACTCTTCATAAATGAAGTAGACGCAGTACTCAAACTTGTAAAGTCAGATGCACCTCAGGCGGGGTCAAGATGTGCCGGTTCTGCTTTATGCAGATGATGCCGTACTTTTATCGCAAACACCTATAGGCCTACAGAGGTTAATAGATACGTTTGTAGACTTTATTAAGGGTAGAAAGTTGCAGATTAATAAGACTAAAACGTATACTATGATTTGTGGTTCGAGCCCCTGGAGAACTAAATCCTTTTTTGTAGAAGGACAGACAATACAAACAGTAATCAAGTTCTGATACCTAGGGATAACTTTTTCTGGTAACGGTAAATGGTCGCAGGAAACGATGAATGTTAGGTCTAGATTGGTAAAAAGTGTACACAGGGTTTTTAGGTTTGCTGCCAAACTAGGGGACCGCTGAATCAAAGATATGGTGCACATTTATCAATCGAGATGTACCTCAATCGCACTTTATGGTGCGGGGGTATGGGGTCATCACTACCATGGTGATTTGCAAACAGTAAATTAAGTTTCTTAAAAAGCTGCTCTGTTTACCCACTTCTGCGTCTTCCGATTTAATACATAGCGAAGTGGGGATTAATTACCTGACAGACCTAATTGAGTAAAGACCATTGCTGATATGGAGATCTATATGGATGAAAGAAGAGACCACATTCAATAGAAGCATTATTAAAGATTGTCTCCAACTAGATAATTGTTTAAAGATCCCATGGCTTAATTACATAGTACAAACCTTCAAGGATCTATCTAATATAAATATCTTGGAATATACTGGAGCAATAGAAGTTCCTAAAATTTAATTGAAAAATACGTTTTTGCGGGAGAAAAAAACATGAGCGCCAAAAAAGTAATGGGCATTTAACAACTTGCCAGTTCTATTACTCATATTTAGAAACTGAGGGATTCCAAGCATATTTATGTCAGGTAACTAGATCATCTCATCGATTTGTTCTCACAAGAATGATATTAGGCCTCGTTCATCATCTGGTAGCATTTCCCTGTGTAAAAAAGTATCCCGCTTCTCCCTGCCCATGTGATGGACATACAAAACAGAGCACTTTGCACTTTCTCCTTATATGTGATTTGTATTTGAACCTCCGTATTGCTTTCCTTAAACCTTCGTTTAAAAAAAATATTGCACTTTAACTACCAATGCTGCTATGAGTCTGCTGTTTACAATGCGAGAGCCTGATATCTGTTTTTATACTGCGACATATATTTTAAGATCAATTGATGTAAGTAAAAGTATGTTGTTCTAAACTGTATCAATAGTTACGATTGTATTCCATTGACTTAATGAATTGTATAGGCTGGAGGGGGAACCTTCCCAACTAAGCAGCCCAGGATCTCAGTTTTTTCCCCATTAAATTGCAAATAGTTGTTTAGTAGCCAAAGAGCTGTGTCTTGCAAGCAGTTATAAAATGTATCCAGTGTAAGGGCCTGATGGCCTTCAAGATATGAAATCAGTTGGGTGTCAACAGCATAGTTCACCAGACTGACATTGTGTGAATTGATGACTGCAACGAGAGGCCTCATATAGATGTTAAATAAGATAGGGCTGATAGCAGACCCCTGTGGCACACCATGCTGGACATTCACAAACTGTTGGTATGGGGGGAAGAGCAACTGCCTGTTCCCATCTGAGAGATAGAATGGAAACCACTCAAGTGCTAACGCTCTCACGCCTGCTCCAGCGAGCCTAGCCAAGAGTACCTCGTGATTAACTGTATCAATTGCGGCGGACTGGTCCAACAGAATTAAAATTGTTGATTGACCCCTGTCCGCCCGCATTCGAAGATCGTCCAATACGGTTACTAAGGCAGTCTCTGTCCCATGCCTTGGGCGAAAGCCAAGTTGCACATACTCCACTTTCCCGTTAGCTTCGAGAAACTGGGAGAGTTCTCTGCTGACCAGTCACTCTGTGATCTTCCCTGGATAGGGCAGCAGTGAGATAGGCCTGTAGTTTCTAGGACAGGCTGGATCTAATGAAGCTTTTTTCCGGAGAGGTGTGATTATCGTTTTTTTCCAGCATGCTGGCACGTTCCACTCTCTAGAGCTTGCTTACAGATCAGCCTGAGCGCCAAAAAGAGCTCTACTCCTAAAGTTTTCCATATTTTATGAGGTAGCAGATCCAACGGGGAGCCTGAGGATACGCTGAGGGCTAATTTAATGAAGTCCTCAGATGGGATTTCAATATGGTCAAAGCTACCAGAGGTCTCTGTCATTTCCTGCTCTTGTTTCTGGGGTTCTTAGTATCTCTCAGAGTTCCCATTCTGATCCTCCAATGTGGGTATTGTGCTCGATTGTAACCCCATAATGATTTTGCTGATTTTTTCCCTCAAAAAACACGGCTAACCCATCACAGAGATCTTGTGTTGGGGGAGTCTCCTTTTTTGTGCAGGCGGGATTAGTGATATCGTTCACTATTTTAAAAATGCTTTTAGCACTGTTCGAGGATTTCAGGATAGAATCAGCAAAGTATTCAGCTTTTGCCGTAATTATTTCTTTTTTTATATCTTGATATTGTTTCTCTCCAGACATTTTTATCCTCATCTGTATAGGTTTTCCTCCATTTCCGATCTGCTTGTTTACATTCCATTTTCAGGAGTTTCAGATTATCATTGTACCAAGGAGCAGAGGGTCTACCCCTTTTTATAATTATTTTAGGGGTGCTAGCTGGTCAAGCTTCGTGATGATTTGATTGCAGAAATTCGAGTAGTTTTCGTCCACCCGTTTGCCTGCATCAAAGGTTTGATTCACGAGGAACTCTGGTAGTAAGGTTGTCTTTCCTGCAAGTCCTCTCCAGTCCCTAGCTCTAAAATTCTTATTTTCCGTAGGGGTAGCTATTCTCAATTAGGTCCCGAATTGTACTAGACGATGGTCGGACCATTCTACTGGCAAGATTATCCCCGTCTCAAACAATTCTTTATTTGTGAAAATTAGATCCAGTACATGCCCCCCCTATGTGTGGGCTCTGTGACCCCATTCATCAGATTCATGTTTTCACATGTCTGAAGGAGGTTATTATATCCTGAGTCTAGGCTCTCATTAGGCCATAAATTGAGATCTCCTAGGATAAGTAGTCTTGAGTGAGTTAGAGCCATATTACTAAGTGCGTCCGCCAACGCACCCTTCTGTTGAAGACTGGCTACTCCAGGTGGTCTATAGCAGACTTTGCCAGTCATTACATGTCCCTTAGAGTTCAGTAATGCAAATCCCAGAAATTCGGAGCCACTCACCTCATCAATATCTACTGAGATGAAGTCCCATTTTTCTTTAAAAGTAATTCCAACCCCATCTCCTTTTCCAGTCTGCCTAGGTTTGTGTATTGCCTTGTAGCCCGATGGGCAGCTTAGCCCCAGCTCCAAGTCTAACCTGGGTTGTATCCATCTTTCAGTCATGAAAAGGACATCCAAATTATGAGTGTCTAAAAGTAGTTGGACCTCCACACAGTGTTTGTGCAATGATCGGACATTAAGTAGGCGACACACAACCCTATCCTTTTCAGTCAGCTTTACTTGCCGCCTAGAAGAAGCAGCTTCCTTCGTCCCCATTCCTAACTCACCTATGTCTCGCAACTCCCTGTGTGTGTAATAACCGCCCATTTGTCCTTCAACTAAAATATCAAAATGGGCAGAGTGGCTGGCGCTGTGCGCGGTCAGTGCGCGGACGGGCGAAGACAGGCTTACCTTTGTGTGGAAAGCCTTTCATAGTGGTAAAAGGTTGTTGCCTTTGCTATGAGTTAAGCATCACTTGTGCGGTGGTGCTAGCATACTGTCTAGTGATCAGTAGGAGTAACCAGGCCTTTTTACCTATGTCATTAAAGTGAGGCCTACAGGCTCACCTATGTATAGTTTTGCTGCTGTGTGCTAAACATGTGCTGGGTGTATGTGTGCCTGTGAATGGTACAATACAGGGATGTTGCAGTGTTGTGTATTGTGTGCATGTGTTATATGCATGTGCATGTATGCATGTCTGTGAAAGTTAGAATACTTGGAAGATTCTGGGTTCCATTTTGGGCGACCTAGGGATAACTGGAGGAACATGAGGCGGTAGAGGAATCCCTTAGACACATTTGTGAAATGCTGCATTCCTGTGAGCTGGGTGGGTCACTGAAAGGAAGAAGACCAATGCAAGTGGCACGTTTATTGTAAGTCCAGCAACACTGAGACTCCAGCAGCAACTGCCGACTTTGGAACCCTCCATACATTTCACGATGGCATCAAACTCATGTGCCAGAAATGCAACGTACAATCCCACATATCCCCTTCCCTTAAAATGCACAAGATCTTAGGCACATATCACAATATTTCCTACTATACACTGATAAATAAAGTAAAGAACAGGCACAATGGAACCTGAAAAAGAAGAGAGCAGAAACAAAACCGTATAAGGCAATTACACACATGACAGACCTAAAATTGATACATTTGAGAACGTCCCTAACATGTTAAATGGGGATCTACTACCTATGCATCACAAAATCGCTAAATATTTTGCTACAAACTTTCATCTCACAGAGGTGAGGCGACCATCACCAATGCTTTTAGATTGCCTCATCTTTTTGGACACTTCAGCTCCCATTTTCTCACAAAAATAACCAGTCTTAGGACCTGGTAGCACTAGTCGTATGTTTGGTCCACACTGCCATACTCCAGGACCACCGCAATATCCTTTTACCTCTCTTTCCAGCATCAGGGATGAACATCTAAAATGGCCTTTCCTCACATGGCGAGGGATGAGGACTCTCACAAAACTCCGACATATACATCAGCTTCTCTCCTGGAACTGACATCACTCTTCGCACTATACTTTTCTTGTACACGACTGCGCACATCCAACACACTTCCCACCTTCTCACAGACATGAGTCCTCCTCCCCATCCACTCTCTGTTTATACGGGTACATACAATCTGCGTTCAATAAAGAAAGGGAAGACATTCCTGTACTAATGTGTGGAGTCGTTCACATGGCCCACAACATGTCCTTGATCTCTTTTTCCCAATCCCGCCCATTGATTAGAGCTTGTTGAAGTTGGTCATTAATTACACGATTCACTCTCTCCACAAGGCCATTGCTGCGGGTATGATACAAAGAGGTTCTCACATGCTTAGTGCCATTAGTCTTGAAGAAATCATTAATTTCTTTGGACACTAATTGGGCACCATTGCCTGTTACTAACTCTTTCGGAAAATCCTTCTCTGAAGAACACCTACTGGAAGAATGTAATGATCACTCTCAAATTGACTTTATTAACAAATTTCACCCGAGTCCATTTGGAAATATAGTCCACCAACACTAGGGCATATTTAGGTGCACTCACTAGAACACAAAAAGGTCCTGATATGTCAAATGCTAGCGTATGCCATGGCACTCCATTACTGACCACTGCCATAACAGGTGACGGCACAGTGATTTGCCACTTAAGGCACACGCATTGCACTCCCTCTCATAGTGCTCCACAGCCTTGTCTACACCTGGCCACAAAAAATCCTCTCTGACCCTACGCTTCATTGTCCGCATACCAATGTACCCTTCATGAGCAAGTTCAAGAATCTTAGACCTCATACCCTCTGGCACTACCAAACGCTCACACCTTTATAGACAGTTCATTAGCAGACTTCCAAAATGGGACCATTGCGTCTTCCAAACAATGTGCATACGGCCACTGACCAGTCACACACTTAACAACCTTCTGCAACACCTTATTCTCACTGGCAGCTGCACGCCACTTCTCTTCCGATAATACACCACCAGTTATCATATTCACGGAATGCACAAACTCCAGCTCATCCTCTTTGTCCTCTTCCTCATCCACCTTGTGTTTTACAGGCAGACACGATAAGCAATTGGCCGCAAAATTGCGGACTCCTGGAACAAACTGTAACTTAGTAAAGTTTATGGGACCCCCTCTAGAACAATAACTTTTGGGTCAGGGAGAAGAGGGGAAAGAAAAGCTAACACTATGAAACAACTCCCTCGTGACCTCCTAATTTTTCTGGATTTACCTCCAATTACATGGGCATAACCAAACTACAATAACACATTTGTTTTACTTTTTCATTTTTTTATTGAAATTATTTTCTCTTTTAGAACACTTCTACACATATCACCAGGTAGACAACTAAACCAAACACAACACTCTTTCTCACTCATACACAATCACAATCTCGTATATCTGGGCACGTTAACACTTTTATTGATGTTTTATCTAATGCCCAATATATAACCACTGTAGGCAGTGGGATTTTAAAAGGACTTGGTCAACGCGTTTCGGTGGAAGGTAACAGCGATAGAAGCCACCTTCATCAGGACCCGCCAGATATGTATATCTAGGTTCTCTATACCCTGGAATTATTAATAGTCGGATCTTCCATTTTATGTTTATGACCCTCCAAAGTTTTCACAGAATTCTCCAGATTATAGTGCTGCAACAACCACAGATTTGTTGCCTTAGATCTCTTGTAAGGGAGGCGAAAGAGCTTCAATCCTATCCTGATTTAGCCACCTTGGTTCTTTCCGGATTTACACTTCAATGTTTTGGTTAGGGCGGAAACGTCTTAGATCCTGTCTTTTTTTTTTTGTGTTGGCCCTTGTGAGTAGCTCTCAGAGTCTCTCAAATAGTGTTTAAAGCTGTTTCCTCCTACATTCGTCTCCAGCAGCGTCATGTACCATACATCGCAACTTCAGGAGTGACTACGATAAGCAATTGGCCGCAAAATTGCGGACTCCTGGAACAAACTTATACTGATATTCTTCCATTCAGTACTGCCACTTTGCAATGCACGGATTTACACTCCCTCCATTGCCCGTGTTAAATAACTCCACTAATGGCTTATTATCAGTGTGGAGAATAAATTGATTACCCCACACAAAGTTTTTAAAATTATGAAACCCCCACCACAAACCAAGGGCCTCCTTCTCGGTGGTAGAATAAGTAGAGTCAGCACTGTGAAGTCCCCTGGATGTGAAAGCAATGATCTCCTTGCCATCACCTCTTTCCTGCATCAAAACTGCACCTAACCCAGGGTTACTGGCATCAGTTGTGATGATACAGATTTTTTTACAAAGTCATCAATGAGTCTTCTGGGTGTGTGGCACCACTGCACTAGTGCTGTTCTAATCACTAAATTCCTTTTGGGGATACGCCTCTTATTTAGAGTATGTATTACAGAGGAATATTCATCTACTACTGCGCTAGCTCTATCCTCCACAGTGTCGACACGTACCATGACAGTTTCTGTAGGTAGTTTTTTCAGGATGCTCCTCCTTTCAGCACCAAAGTTGTATACTAATAAGACTTTATTTTTCTTTGAAGTAAATGTGTACCTGTCAATGGCTTCCAGGTACGCTTCGAATGCCTCATGACGCCATTCCCAACTCATTGGTGGAGTACCTGGAACCAATAAAAATGAGGGAGGCAGAGAAATCTTCTCCAAGATGTCAAACAATACTGAGTTGCTGCTTAATGCTATTTGAACAGATTGGCCACAATCCATAGTTAATGTAGAGTTAAAAGAATTGACTGACCTTGAAAGGACAATTCCTATGAGCTTGTATGCCGAGCTAGAAGAACAACCACAGGTGTTTCTGTTATTATACACACTGGGACAGGCTGCACATAGTGCACATCGCTTAAATTACGTTGCAATTATGCATATGACAAAACTATGTGTGAGGGCCGAAGAATGGCACTCTTTTACGGCAACGTGTGCGTGAGGGACTATTATGTTGAAGGTCCTGATCCAATATGGCGCCCACTTTTCGAGCGTGACCAGATCCAGCACGCATATCGTGAGGTCGCACGGCTGATGAAATTAAACAGCACGCGTGCTCGAGACACTCCTGCGCTTGTGGCTGACACGAGCTCCACTCGATGCTCCAATGCGTGAGCCGCTCCTTGGTTGGCGTCACACAGCACGTGATCATAAAGTGCTCCCAGCACTAGAAAAGCCAAATTCCTGCTGTGCCTACTGGCCTGATGATGCCTCAAAATGATCCACCTCAATTTCCTTTCTTCACACGGATCTGTGAACACGGCTCTCCAATGTCGTCCAGGAGTGTTCATTCATATGGGTGCTCCAGACGCTTCAGAAATACCCACAGCAGTCCCACAGCAGTTCAGGAACACACACGGGTCCCTCTGTGTTGCCACTTGTTGCTAGTTATAGGAAGAAAACACTAATACAAGTGACACATTTATTGGTAAGACCAGCAACACTCAGACTCAGGCTGCAACTGCCGACCTCGGAACACTCCCTACATTTTGCGTTGGCATGGAGCTCACGTACCAGGAATGCTGCATACAATTCCACATGCATACTGGAGGAAGGGAAAGCCAGGCTCTTCAGTAGATGTCTAAGGGTACCCTTTGATTCACAGAGGTGACTAGAAATGTGCCTGGGCACATCTCAGGAAGGAGAAGAGGTTGATGAGAATCATGAAGAGTAGGACTGAGGTCCAGGGGTATCCTTTTGATACAATATCACTGTAGCTGTTATCCAGGTATGAACCTCTAGACACTAAATACCTGTGTGTGGGGATATAGGATTTGGAGGTCTTGCTGTTGTGACAGACTCCTTTCTGGAGGAGTGGCAGGGAAGAGGAGATGGCATTTCGAAAGAAAGAAAACCCCAACATAAACGTCAAAGACTTAGCTTGTAAATCACATTTGGTGTCTGGAAATGGATCATAAGATTGGGAGCTAGAGGCCCCTTAAAATTAACTATTGAGCAGCTATTCAGGCTGTAGAAGGAGGAGAAGCTCTGCAAGACTACTGCCTATGACCAGAAATCGGGGCCAGGGCCTGCAGGTCTCCCAGCTGGGTGAGGGGACACCGCCCAGGGAATCCAAGGTAACCTATCCCTGCAGCACTGGCACCTGCCTGCTTGCGAAGACCACTGAGCACTGTAAAGATCAGGAGAGTGCTGGAGGGAGCAAAGTCCAGTGGGAGATTCTGGCGATTGTATCCCTGTAGCCAGGTGTGAGGAGACTGCTTCTGATCTGCAGGAAAAAGTCTGTGACCCTCGTTTCCCAAAAGAGGGCTGGCTTGAAGTGAGCTGTGAATGTTGCTACACCGATCAAGCCATTGCCCATGTACAGATTTGAATTTGACGACCGCGGATACCTGGTTGGTCTGCTGTGAATATTGCTGCTGTGCCGGTTGGGCTGTAGCCCGAGTACAGAGAGGAGTTGTCAGGTGGGGCCACCGTGAAAGTTGCTGCGATGCCTGTGTGCAAAGCGCAGTTGGCAAATCTGTATGCCAGTGGGGGGCGTGGCCAACTGCCGAACATGGTGGCAGCTTGAAGCGGGAGCTCCTCCAGGCAAACCGGCCCGCATTAACTATCCGTCACTGATCCGTCTTTAAGCCCGCTCGAAGGAGCGACATCGGCTCGGGGACCCGAGCGGCACACAATGCTCCGACCCCGGTAGTGACCGGACACCGGGATCGGCTACGATTGGAGGCGGCGAACTGGGGCCTATACCAGCCTAGCAACACCGACCCACAGTGCCTGGCGGACCCGACCGGAAGTACATCCTCCTCGGCCGAGCGCTGCGACATTGGCCGGCCGCAACTACACTCTGCCCTGTGGAGTAGGCACCGCACCACTCGTAGCGAGCGTGCCCCCTGTGTGGCTGCAGGGATTATCTGGCCTGGGGCGCCGTTTGAAGGCAAGGAGGCTGCCGACGGGAGTGGAGATCCTCCGGGGCCCCGGACGGCGGAGTGTGAGACGGACCGGGAGGCCGGAAGCGCCGTTGCGGCGACGAGGTGAGGCGGTCTGCTCTGAAGGCGCTGTCGTCTTCATACGCGGCCATTAATCAGAGTCTCACCCCGCTTTGGAGGGGGGGCGCGTCTGAGCCCCATTTCCCTGGCTGAGAGGGGTCATCGTACGGCGCCCTGTGTACACGGGAGGTCCCGCATTGGCGCTGAAGTGGTGGAACACGGGAGGAGTCAGGCGCACTCTGTTGGGGGCCCCCCTGCGAGAACCCACTGACGGCGCACAGAAGCACCGCAATTGATAACACTGCGGTACGTGTGGAGTACGGAATCGACCACGCGGAAGGCCGCACTGCAACTTCACGGAGACCGAGGTGCTGCTCTTCGCGGCGGCCGGCTGCGCCGCGTCTGGGCCCTGTGGGGAGTGCACGGCGCCCTCTTGGACCCGGTGGTACCCGCAATTGATTGCCGGACGCCCGAGGAAAGTACACGACGCGTGAGCCACGAACCAACCTAACAGCCCAATACGACTGCCTACATCCTCACCAAGCCAGCATGGCCGGCAAGGGCACGAGAAGTACGTCGACGCAGGCTAAGCTCGACAAATTTGCTTACGGCCAACATGGACAAGCCCAGACTGGCGGCCGCCACTCGGCTGGAGCGACCCCAGACGCGGGGGCCCCTCCCAAGGTGACCTTGGACGACGTTATGAAGACCCTCACCGAGGTCAAAACGACAGTGGGTTCCATTTCTTCCGAGGTCACTCTGCTCCGGGCGGACTTCAAAAAAATGGCAGAGAGAGTGACGCAAGTGGAGGTAGTTACAAAATCACTCATCGAAGATACCTCGGACCTGCAGGTTGCCATGGAACGCATGGAGAAAGTCACTAAACAGTTGCAGGAGAAACTCTATGATCAGGAAGGGCGCTCCCGGAGGAACAACGTCCGCATCCTGGGCCTGCCGGAATCAGAAGGCAAAGCTGCTATGGACCTATACGTTGAGGACCTGATCAAATCCCAGCTGAACCCTAAAGGTCTGTCCAAATTCTTTTCTGTTGAAAGGGCACACCGAGTTCCTGGTGGAACACCGAAACCAGGAGCCACTCCGAGACCTGTGCTGGCCAGATTATTAAATTTTAGGGACAGGGACGCCATCCTTCAGGCGGCAAGGGTCTCCCCGCCTGTGAAAATTCAGAACTCCACTTTGGCCTTCTTTCCGGACTACACGGCGGAGGTAGCTAGGCGCAGGAAGTCGTTCACGGATGTGAAGAAAGCGCTGCGAGACAAAGGCCTGCAGTACTCAATGCTTTTCCCTGCCAAGCTGCGGATTGTGGCCGAAGGGAAAACGTGGTTTTTTGACACGCCGGAGGTGGCTAGAGAATGGCTTGATGGATGGAGGCAGGTGGGCCGGCCTCACCGCCCGCACAGGGACCGAAGGCACCAGCGCAGCGGAGAACCAGCGGATCGCCCGTCAAGGAGCCCCGCGAACGAAGAGGGCGCAGCGGCACTGGATTCGGATCTTGAAAGAGACCCCTTTGACTCTGGACAACCTGTAAAGGGCTGAGTTGACTGGGCTGCCAGAGGGACAGTATATTGTAGACCTTGGGAACTTGATGCTGATGGAGCTGAGTAGGGCGGGCATCGGCCGGTGCCTGTAGGGGTCTCACCAACCCCACGAGCAAGTAAGGTGTACGGGGATGGGATTATGCACTCTGCCAAGTTGGGGATGCGGGCGGGTTCAAGTCCGTGGTGCAGGGAAGCAGGGAGGGGGTGGGGGGGTTGGTTGTATTGTTATGGTTATTGTTCTTAGTCATCACCTCTTCAATGTGGCACAAGGTCCTACTACAGGCTATGCACTCATGGTACCCTAGCACACGTCATTGTATATGTGTTCCACTCCGACTCCACATGTCAATAGCACTGATCATAATCCCGTATGGCCCAGAAAGCTAGTGACACACCCACGGACTGTGGCCCACCGATGACAATGGTGTCTCCCTTAAAACTACTCACATGGAATGTTAGAGGTCTGGGGGACAAGATTAAGCGAGGATTGGTTCTCCAAACCATCAAACGCCACGGACCTGACTTGGTGATGTTGCAAGAGACGCACCTGGCTGGGTCTACATGCAAAGCACTCGACCGACGGGGTTATGCCATGGAGGTACATGCAGAGTTCACCACGGGATCCAGGGGCACCGGGATACTCCTTAAGAAGAACTCCTCCTTTATGGTGGAAAGCCGCAAAAGGGATGATCAGGGTCGATTTGCGGCGATATTTGGCCAATGGGAAGGGAGACCCCTCAACATAGTGTCCGTGTACATCCCACCAGCACTACACTCTACGGCCCTGCCGGCGCTGGGTCAATTTCTACTTGACCTCCCAGAGGGTGACCTGATCATTGGGGGGGACTTCAATGCCATAACTGACCCGCAGTTGGACACCTTTCCCATACGAGAACGTCCGAGAGGGACAGCCACGCTTCCTGGTTTTCTGACGGCGCTAGGCCTTACTGATGCTTGGCGTCAATTGAACCCCACGGCGACTCAGTACACGCACTACTCAGCTACACACAACAGCCTCTCACGTATTGATTACCTTTTCTTTTTAGGGATGGGGCTGGGATCGGTGGACAAATTAGAGATCCTGCCTAGAGGTGTATCTGATCACTCCCCAATGTCCCTCCACATTACGACTAAAGAGAAGAGGCGCGCCAGGATCTATCCAATCTACCCCAATTACTTACAAATCCCTGGTGTTAGGAAAAAGCTTAAATTGGCCACATCACACTATTTTACAGAAAATATGGGCACAGTTTCCTCACCCTCGGTACTTTGGGAGGCGTACAAAACAGTCTTGCGCGGCGCAGCGATAGCGGCCATCACAGGGCATAAACGAGACTCCAGACGTGACCTCGCACAATTAGAATTGGCACTACATGCCGCAAACGCAGCGCACATGGCCGATCCCACCCCTGCCACTGCACATGCGCTACACCTCAGTCAACAACAGCACTTGTCTCATCTTACAACAGTTACCAAGGGACACTTGGCGAACACAGCTCACAGGATATATGACCTGGGCGATAAAGCCGGGAAGATGCTGGCGTGGTTAGATAAAAAGAGTGGCTGTAACAAAGGTATTCAGAGGCTATACACATAGAATGGCCAGCTGCAGACACACCCTGAGCAGATAGTTCGCACCCTGGCACGACATTATCAAGAAATATACACACCGGTTCGGGAGGTCACGGAACGGGAGGCGTTAGCGTCACTTAATAACATAGCGGTCCCCGAGCTTTCGCAGGACGCACAACGGGAACTGGACACTGACTTAACCGAAGATGAAATCCAATTGGCAATACAGTCGTTACGATCCGGGAAGGCGCTGGGTCCTAACGGGATACCCGTGGAATGGTACAAAGCATCGGCTCCCCTGTTGAGCAAACCCCTGCTAGATATGTATGTAGAGAGTTTAGACAAGGCTGAACTCCCTCTGGACCAACGCATAGCCACGATAGTAGCCATTCCTAAGCCTGACAGGCCGCAGACGGCCTGCTCCTCGTACCGTCCTATCTCCTTGCTCAACGTGGAAGCGAAGATCCTAGCGAAACTCCTGGCTAGTCGCCTGATTAAGCATCTACAGACCCTAATACACCCCGATCAATCAGGTTTCATGCCGCACAGAAGTACGGCACTGAATTTGCGGAGAGTCCATGGAGTCCTGGCGCGAGCACATCTCCTCTCGGACCAGGCAGTCATATTGTCTCTAGACGCCAAAATGGCCTTCGATCTGGTGGAATGGGAGTATCTCTTTGCGGTCCTTGCTCGTATGGGCTTCGGCCCGAAATTTATAGCATGGATACGGCTACTTTATAGGTCACCCATGGCACAGGTGGTGGCGAATGGCCACATTTCGCAGACCTTCCCCCTGGGGCGAGGGACCCGGCAGGGGTGCCCACTGTCCCCCCTACTCTTTGCGCTGGTGCTGGAGCCACTAGCTATTCTGCTCAGAACAACGCCACTGTTTCGGGGCATCACCTGGGAGGACGGGTGGGAGGATAAGGTATCCTTATATGCAGATGACATGCTGATCTACATGACCAATCCCAATGAGGGTATTCCTGCCCTGTTGGCTCTGTGCGATGAGCACGGGAAAGCGTCCGGCTACACCCTAAATTGGTCCAAATCCGTAATATTCGCCCTTAAGGGCCAGGAGCCGTTATTGCGGAATGACTGCCCCCTGCAATTAGCGACCGGCTCATTTAAATACCTAGGTATTTTCATCACCACTAATGCGGCGGACTTCTACACTGCGAACCTGGTGCCACCTCTGACACGTTTACGTGCGGACGTTAAATATTGGGCTACCCTTCCGCTGACCCTCCTTGGGCGGGCAGCGTTATTTAAAATGATGGCTCTCCCTAGGTTTCTCTATGTGTTGGAGAACACCCCACACGTAGTGGCTCCACATTACTTCTAACAGGTCGCTGCGCAGGTATCTGCTCTGTTATGGGGCAACGGCCCAGCCCATATAGCACATGCCAAACTCGTTCAAAGCTGGTACGATGGAGGGATCGCACTTCCCAACCTTCAACTGTATTATTGGGCATCCCAACTTAAGGTAATTAATTGCTGGATCCATGTCCCGCGGGATGACCCCGCTTATAAGGCGGACTGGTCGCAGTTGGGGACGGACGGCATGCTATCAGTATTGTACAACCACTCACAAGTTCGTACATTGCTTGGCCCAACGTTGCATACGGCTACCTTATGGCATACAGCGCAAGCTCGACTGGGATGGAAGGGGAAGATCACTAGAATGACGCCATTGTGGGACGCGAAGTCATTGGGGAACTTGAGGTCCAGTAAGGGCTTCGCACGCTGGGATCAAATTGGGATTTCGGTGGTGGGGGACCTCTGGGATCAGGGCTCAGTAATTGCATTCTCGCAGCTACAGCAGCAGTATGATATGGGCCCCACAGAAACTTTCCGGTATGTGCAAATTCATCACGCTCTACTACAAGCCATTCCACCTGACACCACACTCCCGGAATCGTCGCCACTGGAAGACAGGTTGTTGACGGAATTTATGGAACAAAAGGCGACCTCTCTTACATACAAGAAATTGGTTAACAACCTGACAATCCCCACGCAGAAACTTAGAGAGAGGTGGGTTGGGGATGTAGGAGACATGGATGACACTGAGTGGAATGAGGCGCTGGCATCACCGAGGGAGGTGGGCATCTCGGCTAGGTTCAGGTTAGTCCAGCTCAAGATCCTACACCGCACCTATTACACCAGGACACTTTTACACAGGATACAGAGGGCACCGCACCCCTTCTGTCTGAGAGGCTGTGGGGAGGAGGGTACTTTACTCCACACACTCTGGGATTGCCCGTTGATCCAGGAAGTCTGGAGACAAATTATGCGCACAGTATCCCAAGTCCTTGGGGTAACACTTCTCCCTGAACCCCGTAAATGCCTATTGAACATTTGGGACCCTACTGACCTGAACAGGTATGGACAGTTGTGGGTCACGTTGGCTGTGACAGTAGCCAAAAGAGACATTGCACAGAAATGGGGTGCCCCAGAAGTGCCTATGGTGCATGGCTGGATTAGAAATATGGACCTTCTAATGGTAAAAGAGAGGGCGGTGTATGTGCTGCGGGCCTGTCCCCGTAAATGGAATAAAGTATGGTTGCCTTGGAATAAATACAGGGGGGAACCGTGTGCACCCTTGCCGGAGGACGACGATTTGGAGTCGGAAGAAGAAGAAGATTAGGAGGGAGGACCTAGTAAGTGGAACTCTGAGTTGTGGTGGGATGGAGTGGGACCGCGAGGTAACATTTGAACGAATGTACGGACTGTGTGCAGTAGATGAAGAATTGTCTATGTGTAGATACAAAGTTCTATTGTGATGATGACATCAGTTAGGTTTTATTAGTTGTGATTTTTGTTCTCTTAGTTGACCTTGCTAATCATTAATTGCTCTATCCTAAAGTGGGCAAATTGCGAATTGGAACGGGGAGTGAAATGTTGCCAAGTAAGAATGTATGCAACTAGATAGCATTTATTTCCCTCTCGTCTATACTTGTATAATTGTCACTAACGTCGGAGCATGCTGAGACTTATCCAAATCTCAGATTAATCTCAGTAGTGATAAGAAAATGCTGATCAATAATGTTGATGTAAAGGTCTTCTTTGCCTTCTTGACAATAAAGTTTAATAAAAAAAAATAAAAAAATCTGTATGCCAGTGTAGTCGCCATAGAGATTTCTGCTGTGCAAATCTTTCTGTAGCCCGTGTGTGGAGTGAATTTGGTGACCCAGTGTGCCAGGCAAGGCTGCTGTGAAGATTGCTGCTGTGGTAATCAGCCAGTGTACAGATTGAGGACAGGAACCCCTTGTGCCGGGGGGGGGCCACCACGACAGGATAAGGAGCGTGGTCCGAACAAGAGTGTCGTTGAGGAGGAAGCCACTGTAGTGATCCTTGCGGACCCAAGTCCTGACTGGGAGACTAGCAGGAGGAGTCGCACCCCCATCCCACTTCTGTAGGTAGTATTCCAGGAAACGTACCCGCATCAAAGGAGCATTGAAGATACCCAAGCTGCTACCACTGCAGGACCACATGTAAGGGACTCGAGGACAACCGATTGCTGCCCCTCCAGGGCCGCTTGTGAAGAACTCATTGGATACAGCCCTTGCAGCTTTAGTGCCCGTGAAGGAGGTCCCACTTAAAGACTTTGGTCGCAGTCGTGCAGGACCTGCTGGTGCAGGTAAGACTGATTTACGGACCAGGCAGCCCCATGGGGAACTTTTCAGCCATACAGCGTTTGATGCTGGAACACTTTTGACTTTATTAAGAGTCCGAGTAGGATTCCTGAGACTGGGACTACTAGTGAGGCTTAACCTGAATGTCACCTGTCATGAATGGGGAATAATCACTACTGCTTGTGAAAGGGAAGTGGCGCTCTGGAACCTGCCTGTTAAAACTCTAGAGCCTGGCCTCAAATAACCGTGTTTTTTCATAAAAGTCAGAATTTGACTAGACAATTATTTATTGCTGCTTCTGAGCATATTTAGAGTTGTGAACCGTGTTTAACCCCATGTGTCTCAGATCAAATAAAATAAATAAAGATGCCTTTAAATTCTGTGTTTATCTTGTCACATTTGCCAGGTGTTTCAAAGACCGAGGTCAAATGTCAGGCAAGTTGCTGCTTAGTGTTTTATCATGGATTTGTTGTTTACTTATTTTTACTGACTGCTAAGTGAGAGCAGTTTTTAAAGTGAATTATGCTATAATATTGCTAGAGTATATGGAGTGTGAAAGAAAAGACTGTAGGATGTTGTTTTTATGCAAAACATGGCAAAATGTAAATACCTGTAAATGGATTGCATGCTTTCAGCAGTTAAGAAATCAAAAATGAAGCTCATACTTTGCAATTCTGAAGTGTGCTGGAAACCAAGTTTTTAATAGGATCAAAACACTTTAGTTGGTGAAACATAAATGATAATATGTGGAAATTAGGTTTCTGTGAATATTTATCATAATTGTATCGATGAAATATGTATGCCTGTGCAAAGTTTGTGGCCATTTCAATGTAAAATATGCTGTATGTCAATAAAAATGTCCTATTACATGATACTTTATTTATATTCAAAAATCGTCTCTCCTCGTGTACATTAAAGGTAGGTGGGCTGTGAAAGTTTGTCTGGGTAATTAAATGCACCTATTGAATTCTGCACACCGGTTTGGCTGATACTAGTGGTGAAGATGGTGTTAATGAGAAATACAGTGTGCAGCATCAAACCTTTCCAATTCCATTATGCCCTTTCATTGTGACCGCATTTTCATGTCTCCTTATTCTTACCAGTAGATGACAAAGAATGCAACTACCACTATCACTTTGGTGACTACCTGTTCCATTATCTCACAATACGTTGTATCTAAAGTTTGCATTCCTATACAATACGAAAATTGCTTCACAATCATTCAGATTTAATAGTGTTGAAGTGTTAATATTTAGTGTGCAGTGGTGTCAGTGGTAAGAGTTGTTGTGTTTTGCTGTGGCTTTGGGATAGTTGGTTCTCTGCCATTTGGGAAATACATTTTTGAATAGCCAGTGTTTAAGATCATCTCCTCTGTTGAAATGTGGTTTAGCATTCATGTTCATCTGGTGGGAAGGATTCTTTCCACTGGGTTGGGTGTCAGATTGCACATTCATATTTTTCCAAATATCTGCTGATATATTTATATATTCTTCTTTTGATCATCTATTAGCAGTTTTAGAAGATGTATTTGACGATTTTACACTCGTCGGCAGTCTCTTCCAACTCCCTGCTTTTTATAAAAGTGGAGTTTTAAAAAAAAAATATATAAACAAGTTACTCCTACTCATATATCGATGAACAAAGTATCGTCTCAAGAAATACATAGATCCCTTTATACAACCGTTGCTTTAATGTTTTATTAATTTGAAGTTGGGTATGGATAATCCCCTCTGTAGTGGAAGAATATAAAGTGCTGACTGCTCATCTTGGGCTCGAGTCTTGCCATAAACAGGAAGAGATCATGGCTTCGAACTTTTCACACAAAAAAGAATTTTATAAAACACAAGGGGCAACAGAAATATAAAAGTTAAGCATTGACAAGATTATCATTTTTTTCAGGTCTATCATGCCTTGTACTATAAAAGGGATCTTGATCTTATTTCACACGGGCTTATAATATAAGTCATGCAGATCCTTATTGTTATATGAATTTTATGGCCAGGTACTGTTTAGGATATTGATTTAAACCGCTTTGAAGATTTAGTAATATATCCTCCGGAGTTCTGTTGCACTGTAGCACCTCTGTTTTGTATTTATTGACTTTGCATTCCCCTAAAGTCTGAAATAATGTGAAGAATTCAAATACCCTGATCTTGCATGCTTTATCTGGCTTTTAAAGCAACACTATATCTTAGGCATACAACTTACTTTGTGCGATTTGAGCAATAGAAGGATGGATTCCAGTGTCTACCTGGATTGCGGTTGCTAAGAGCTCTATAAATTGAGCAAATAAAATCGGGGAGATGGGACACCCCTGTCTAGTTACCTCTATGTGCATCAAAACTACCTGCATCCGATGCATTTATAATCAGCTTAGCAGTCGCTCCCTCCTATAGCCTATGAACGGTCTTTATGATTTTCAGAGGAAACCCAAATGTACCTAGAATAAACATGAGCGTTATTTTGGTGTTGAATAAAAATACCACTGCCAGAATTTTTTTGGTGTTATTATAGCTAAGGCTTCCATTAAGTAATTCGTATTGATGTGTAATTGACACCCAGGTATTAGGCCCTTTTGGTCTTTGTGCATGAGTTTGGAAATAACCCTGTTAAACCTGGTTGCCGGCAACTCCATGAAAATCTTATAGTCAGAATTTAAAAGGGTAATAGGGCGATATGAATTGAGCTCCATTGGATTTGTATCCTTCGTTAAAAATGTCCCAGCCACTCCCCGCAAGAATAGAATTGGCTTATAAGAAAAGCTAAAGACTCAGTTCACTTACAAACGTTTTATAAAAGTCATTGTGTTAACCATCAGACCAGAGGCCTTCCCTTTGACTAGACTGCGGATAACATAGATTAGTTCTTTTAGCAAGAAAGTTTGGAAACTAGAGTTTTATCTTTAAGGGAGAGTCACAGGATGGGTAGCGCTTCGAGGACACTGCAATTAATTTGAATGTACTTTTTGAGGGTGGCTTTTAATAGACTTAAAATGTTCCAAAAATAAACTATTTATTTTATCACGCAATGAAAAACATGCTCGGATCTAGAACATCTTAAAATACTGATTGTGTTTTTTTAAACTATTTTCTCCTGTATCTGCCAAGCAAAAAGTTTGCCCTCTTTATATACTTTCTGTAGATATTATGCATGTTTTATTTATTGTCTGGAATAATAAAATTCACAGAGTTCCATTCTATCACTCTCAACAATTTCTTTGTTTACATGTGTGTCCTGTAAAAGCAAGGAATCGTAAGATGATCTCATTTTATTTTCAAAGATAAACGTTTCTGTTCTATATCTTTTGCTCATTAAGATATCCGTTAAAAATAATAATGCTTGGAGAGACAACTTAAAAACAGCCCAGACCGTGTCACAGGGTTCGAAGTTATGACTTCTTTTGAAAAATTATACAATCCTCATTTGTCTCATCCACCCAAACTTGCGATTCTAACTATGTCTTATTAAACCTCCATCTCTTGGGTATCCAAGTTCTATTAAAACCCTGTAATATTAAGAAGTTTTATATAGTGCTCAGCTAACCACTTGGGGTTTCCCATCGCTTAGACATCAGGTCAGGTCTATCCAAGTCTCGCTAACTCAAAACAATCAGGTCTTCAGCTGTCTCCGAAAGTGAGTCAGCGAGGGACAACGTCTCAGAGGTTCTGAAAGGACGTTCCACAGCTTAGGGCCCTATTATGCAATAGACCGGCCTCCCATACGTGTGCGTTTAACCCTAGAGACAACGCACAGGGAAAGTTAACTGGACGAAGGGGATGGGCAGGTTGGTGAGCTCTAGCAAGTCCATGAAGGTATCGTGGGCCCACCCCTGATATTGCTCTGTGCACATGCGGGCAAGCGTTTATTTAAATGTTAACTGCAGTTAAAGAGAGAAATTAACAAGGGAGTCCTGAAATGCTTAACTTCAGAAAACACCTTCATTTATAAACATCTTGCAGCAAGAGTGTAAAAATATGATAAAGTCTCTTCAACATTAAACAAGCATTTACAATGCACCGGTCTCGGCATTGCAAAAGTTAGAGCTATTAGCATTGTAAATGAACGCGAGTTTAAGGTCTTGACATTGTAAACGACAAGTTCTTTTATTTATGTTTTAAAAACCAAAACATAAATAAAAGTCATTGTCATTTACAATGCCAATAGCTCAAAGTCGCCTAATGTGTATGGCAAACTACAGTAGCCTCCTGACGAGTGCCCTTTCACTTAATTTTTTACAAATGAAAGCCCTGGCACTTTTTTTTTTTACAAATTAAGCACGGGTGGTGTTTGTGTCTGCATGGCAGTGGTGGTGTCCGTGTGTGCATGGGAGTGGTGGTGTCCGTGTGTGCATGGGAGTGGTGGTGTCCGTGTGTGCATGGGAGTGGTGGTGTCCGTGTGTGTATGGCAGTAGTGGTGTCCGTGTGTGCATGGCAGTGGTGGTGTCCGTGTGTGCATGGCAGTGGTGGTGTCCGTGTGTGCATGGCAGTGGTGGTGTCCGTGTGTGCATGGCAGTGGTGGCGTCCGTGTGTGCACGGCGCCGACAATAGTTCTCTGGCGAGAACGCGCTTCGTCAATTCGAGATTCGTCAATGGGTGACATTACAGCAGGTGACAGTAAGATCTGTAGCCAAAGATGAGGCAACTTGAACATGAAAGTACCCAAACTTCGACAGTGCTGCAATGTCCTAATCATTTTGATAACGTACAATATAAATCCCTATAATATTGCATAACATTCTGTGTAACCAGCAGCAAAATACAGTATCTGGGGCGCAGTAACCCTGCCATATATTACAAGATCAAGGATAGAGAAGTGGCAATTATGTTGATTAACCAGAGGTGGTGGTAACCAACAGTAAAAAAAAAAAGAAAAAAATTGTTGTTTTGTGGCAACCCTTAGATGTCCTCGTGGGAATACACCTACAATATTGTGAACTGTTTTGAAAGCCACTTCTTTAAAGGAATGAAGGTGGACTAAAAACTGCCCAGTAGAGGGCCACAAGATGGTTAATGGTCATATCCGATCATCCTTATTTGAAGGTATGTTTCTGAGACAATGTGACCTAACCTCATACTTGACCTAAGTGGAGTCACACATGATGTTCCAGTAGTGTGGAAAAGTAAATTTTGCCATGTTCTGTGTCCCTACGCCTCATCCAACATATGTTATGTGTGCATGACCAATATGCATATGTTATTCCCCATGTCCGATTAATGACGCAATTACAGTTGTGTCCACCTCTAGTATGTTAGTTTCCAGTCCTCGTGAATACTACGAATATCAGGCCTATGTAAAGTAATGTTGCCACGATTCCCAGTGTGCACGTTATTCCATTATAAAGTCCCCGTTTCCAGGCCTCAAAAGGGCCCGGACCACAGATTCAGCTCCTGTCTCCTGAAAGCCTCGCTGAGGAGCGATACAGCCCCCACCTGTATCCTCGACCCTTCACTTACTTCCTGCCTCGCAGTGCCCGGTGTAGCTTGGCTCTGCCTCTGAGTCTGCCAAAAGTATGTTATAGTTCTAGTTATCAGTTCAGTCCTCCTCTGCATTGCTAACCTACTGAACTGCATCAATAGTTTCCGTCATTGTCTAGCCTTCTCGTCTCCACGTTAGAGAAATACTGTATTAATGGTCATTTAGTATTCTTCATCACGCACTACATGTAGAATAATGCATGGTCCAGTCTTAGAATCAAGTTAGCTTCTCCCCTCATGACTTCTAGTTTATATCAACATGTTCCCTAAACATCAGATACCAGATAGGGTTTAGGTACATGTCGCTCCGACCCTTCAGACTCTAGTCTCTGCTCCTAGCACAGAGTTCGTAGCCCCCAGCTTCTCCTAGTAACACGTCATTGCCAGTTTTCGCGCACCATTAGGTTAGAGGTCCCGGCTCCTTAGGTAGCCCCCTCCAAAGTTTCCGCCCATTCATGACATATTCTGTTACGTTTGCACCACATGTCTATGTATACGCCCAGTTACACCTACTTTTACTGTTATCTCTCGCGACTGCTACGCGTCACGCCTTCTGCTCCACCCACTGCTACGCCTACTGCAATGTAATGCTATGTGTTTGCGCTATGTATATAAGTCAATGTTTTGTTATTGAATGTTAGCGCGCTCATCCCAGACCCAGCCCCGGCAGCTGCCGGGCCTTATTGTCCTATTCCCATGCAGGTTGTCCTGATCCTGTCCTTATGCTGTAATAAACCTGCAGAAACTCCTACTACCTCGAATCTTGACTCTTATTTTATTGAGCTATCTGTTATGCTATAAGTCTAGTCAAAAATAGGGTATTATTTATTTATTTACCACATAATGGCGCCCGAACAGGGACTTGCCCTTTCCCCACGCGTCGGTGAAGCCACGCCGACCCCCTGACCCTCTGCAGTCGTGACGGAACCATACCGTGCACTGGCAGATATTTCTGCTCCAAGTATCCCTCAGGCCCACGGAGGAGACGGAGGAGGCGGTCCAGCATCCAAACGAGACGGTGGAGGAACGCGGCGAGTCCCGACCAGAGCCCAAGCCGAGAGTCCAAGGTCCGAGGTATCCGGAGGCCCACCCGTAACTGAAGTCCGAAGTCCGAAGTCCGTCGTAGTCCAGTCCCGTTCGAGGCCTTCCGTTTCGTGCTGCCCGGTGAGTACCATTGCTGGGGTAGTATCTAGACAGGACCAATCTAAATTGACTCCTGGTCCGTGGGTTGGTGGTACCCAAGCCCACAAACGAAGTGTTCACCTAGGTGGATACGGGTCTTGATGCGTTCCTTTATGGGACCGGTATGTTCCGTACTGTTACAGCAGTGCATCCAGTAACTCTAGTCTGTTCCGTTCTCGAGAATTCTGTTCTGTTTCTGTTTTCAGTATTTTCAGGTAGTATTCTGTTCGAACTGTTATGTTATGATATTGTTTAATGTATTTCCAATGTCGTGGTATGCCTGAATTGTTTTCCCAATTGTTATTGTTTTTCGTGTATTGTATTGTGTTCCGATTCAAGTTTAGAATGCCGCTCTTTTCCAAGTTACGTCAGTTAAAAACTAGAAAGGGTCTGTTAGAGGAAGCAGTTCCTGTCCCGCCTAGGGACAGTCCAGGTCATTTTATGTATCAGAAACATGGCATAAGCGCCATAATGTATCTAGATTTATGGGTAGAGTATACCAAACAGTTAGAAGAAAAGTATAGATGGCCCGTATCGGGTACATGGGATGCCGAATGTATCATGCGAGTAGAAGAAGCATTATGGAAAAAGAAAGCCAGACAGTCACAGAAAGATGCCATCGAGTTATGGCGCAAGGAAGCTCATAAAAGAACGGAAAAGGAAGTCAGAAAGTCAGAGTTAAGTAGAGAATCCCAAGAACGAGCCCAAGAAAGAGAATTAATCGAGATAGGTGAACAAGTCAAAGCCGAACAGTCAGACAGACAGAGGCATGCCCTTATTAAGGGTATGTATCCTCTTCTTGCCGAAGGTTTGCCAAAAGTGACCCCAGAGGCATCCAGTAATTTCCCGCCGCCATTAATTCCGACCAAGCTACGTCACAAACCGACCGCAGCTGATATTTTTATTTCGTCCTATTTGGACGACACAGTCCCCGAATATGCCAATCCTGTTCGCGCTCCGCCAGTCCCTGTAAATCAGGCACTTCCCGCTCCTCCAGACACCGGAGTACCTGTTACGGTACCCCCGGTCCAGCCTATAGTTCCATTTCCCACTCTGCCAGGACGTAGAGCCTCAGTAGACGACTCCAGTCTAGGGGCCGCAGGAGGAGCTACTCCTCAAACCCCGCCGCCACACAAGCGTTTATCAGCACTCGAATTACATGCTCAAGCATCACAGCGTACTCCTAAAAGTAATAAGTCTGTCACAGAAATCAGGCAAGCCCTTAACGAATGTGTCTATGATCCAGTTCCAGGCGAATATACTATGGTTTTATATTCCTTACGTGTAAGGAGAGTGACCGAGTATCTAGTCACCTTGCCGAATATGAAAGAAGATCTAGACAGAATATATCGTTTCATCCGTACAGGGGATGATCCAGAAAGTATTGGCGAGATTATGTCTCAAAGGAAAGCCGAAATTCAGCTCATGATATTAAAGTTCCTGATCAATTGTCTAATAAGAGAACAAGATTACCCGTCTAAAGATCCCGCCGAAATGAGAACCCTGACAAGGTGGAGTGATAATATAGCCGAGGGTAAGCACAAGACCGTCAGTGCCATGGAGAGTATGTACAAGAAAATTCGTAAAGAAATAATAAGGTTACACGACCAGCGTAAAGCAGCACAAGTAAGCGAGAAAGAAAGTATCTCTGATCCTGAAGAGGAAGACGAGAATCCCGCCAGAATAGCGTATGTAGGAAAATCCAGATTTCCAGATCGCCATTTACGTCTAGAACCCAAGTCTATTTTTCATCTAGCACCAGAACAAGGTTCTCTAGAACAAGTATTTCAAGCTACCGACCACATTCTGAAATCACGAGTCGGTTACAGTGAATTAAGTACTATGCATGAACAAGAACTAGCCCGATCAGCAGTCCGATGGATTACTGATTCTACCACTTTTCCAGACGAAATAGTGGCACAAATGTTTCTGAAACTGCCCCCAGCCGAGCAACGACTGGTGGGTATGTATATGATCCAGCACCTCATTACTCTGTATGAGGGTCAACATTCTGATCCAGGTCCGTTGCACGATATCCTGAACGAGTTACTCCAGTATAGATGGAGAGGTTTAGGTACTGATTTAATAAGTGTCATTCTAGAACAGCGCCACAAATATAGAACGTTCCTGAACCCGCATTTTGTTCATGTCTCACCCCCAGAAAGTAAATCGTTTTACATAGACAGACAGAATCCGTTACGAGAAGTCCACCCAGTCCAAGGGGCGGGTGGCGTAATGCAACGAGTGTTTGTATACACTCCGATTTCAAAGATGGAACTTCTTGAAATGAAGAAATTAATTCCCTGTCATGATAAAGATCCAGCAGGGTTCCATAGAGAATTAAAAGACATGCTCCGTATGGGAGAATACACTTACCCAGATATCATTAAAATGTTAAAGGTCCTGTTACCCGCAGGGGTGTATGAAAAGTTAAAGGAAAAAGAATGGGAGGTGGGAGAGAAAAAGATCGATTGGGCAGCTCTAGAAGCTGAAGACAAGGCACGAGTACCAGGTACCGGTCTTGGAGATAAATGTAAAGAATTACCAGAATTACTGATTCAAGTTTTACCCAGATTATTGACAACAAGGAAAGAAGACTGGGATGCAATCTCAGCCTGTAAACAGAAACAAGACGAGGATATTAGCGATTTTTATTCTTGATTCGAAAAATGTTTCAGTATCAACAGTGGTCTCAAGACAAGTAGTGAGTCATACCCTCATCTTTTTGTTACCAAATTAGTCGAGAATTCAAGCCCACAAATTAAAAATCGAGTTTTGAAAGTCGAAAGCACCTGGCAAGCAAATACTCCGTCCCAGATGCTCCAGATGCTCCAGTATCACCAGAATAGAATCAGGGAAGAGCAAGAACACGAGAGAAAACGTATGAAAGACACGAAAATGAAAGTGCTAGTTGCACAATCTGTTCCTCAAGACAGTCAGAAGAGGGGTCCGAATCAAGCCAGTCATCCTGCAGCTCCCGTTAAAGGGAACTGCAATTATTGTAAACAGCCAGGTCATTTTATAAACGAGTGTGCAGTTCTGAAACACAACATAGCTACTGGTAAGACTAAAGAAAGACCACGTCCGCCTAGACAAGAACAAGTTTCACAGATTCCTCAGCTACAGAATGCACAACAGACAGTTACAGTACCGCAGCCTATTGCTGCAACACAGCATGTCACATCACAGATGTACCAGTATGCACAGTCTGAGTATCCAGAGTACCAGCAGTATTCATGAAACAGCCTAGAGAGGGAGGTAGGCTTGCCTCTCATCGAGATACCTGTAGATCAAGAAGGTCCTTATGTTCACAGTCAAGTATTAGGGAAAGACAGAAAGTTTTTGATCGATACAGGGGCAAGTAGGACCACAATTAGTCATGCCGAAGTTCCAGGGGCTCCGCTCTCAGGCTCAAGAAATGTTTCCCTTGGATTTTCAGGAAAACCCATCGTTAATGAGATATCTAAGCCAGTTACTCTAGAAGTAGGTCCATTGTCCCGTACTACTGATCTGTTACTTACTAAGTCATGTCCAGAAAATCTATTAGGTATTAAGACACTGAAAGAGTTAGGTGCAGTTATATGCTGTTCCCCAGAGGGAATACGTCTGTTCCTACGTGACTTTAAGGGTCACTATGTATTACGAGATTTTGATTCAAGATTGTCTAATGTTCCGCAGCACTTATGGGCGCAAGGTCCAACTGATGTAGGTTACATGCAAATCACACCCCATCGTGTGACTCTCAAACCAGGTGTAGTGTTACCCCGAATCAGACAGTACAGATTGCCACCTGAGGCTGTAGCAGCCTTATCCAAAATTATTGACGAGCTCATGGCTCAAGGAGTAGTTGTAGAAACTGACTCCAATGTATGCAATTCTCCGATCATTCCAGTCATGAAACGTACTGATCCAAATGCACCCCCAGTATATCGATTAGTGATTGATTTACGAGAGCTTAATAAATGTATTATTCCTCAGTACCCAGTTGTTCCAGACATCTCTTCCCTGTTAACAGCCATTGATTCCGAAGCCATGTTTTTCACTGTCATTGACCTCAAGAATGCATTTTTTAGTGTTCCAATTCATCCAGACAGCCAGTTTCTTTTCGGATTTTGTTTAAATGGAAGGAGCTATATGTTCACACGCGCTCCTCAAGGTTTCACAGAAAGCCCTAGTATTTACAGTCAAGCACTCAAGAGACAACTAGACAATATTCACATGCCAACTGACACTGCCCTGCTCCAGTATGTTGATGATCTACTGATCACAGCCCGTTCTGAACGTGCTTGCGAGCGAGCATCCCTTACAGTTTTGTATTTTCTAGCCGAGATGGGGCACAAGGTGTCACCTTCGAAGCTTCAATTCTGTGTCCAGCAAGTGGTATACTTAGGACACTTGCTGTCCAAGAGGGGTAGGCAGTTGACACCAGACCGTATCCAGTTAATAGCGAGTCTTCCCCAGCCCAGAACCCAGAAGGAGGTACGTGCCTTTATCGGCCTTACTTCTTATTGTAGACAATGGATTCCCCAGTATGCATTTCTAGCCAAGCCACTGATACAGTTAACGACACAGGAGGCAGCCGTATCGACTGTCCTCCCTTGGACATCTGAACATACACTTAGTTTTAACGAGTTAAAGAAAGCCCTATGTCAAGCTCCAGTTCTAGCTACACCGAACTACAGTAAGCCTTTTACGCTTTTTGTTACTGAACGGGAAGGTACAGCATTATCTGTTCTCACACAAGATCAAGCAGGACAATACAAGCCCTGTGCTTATTTTTCGAGCACATTAGATCCAGTCGCCCAGGCGTTACCTGCGTGCCTCAAGTCAGTTGCAGCCACAGCACTAGCTATCAGACAAAGTGATTCCATAGTTTTAGGACATTCCCTGACAGTACAAGTCCCACATTCAGTAGAAGTTCTTTTAAACCGAACACAAACTCAGCACTTGACAATTGCACGTTTAACAGGTTATGAATTGACACTGTTCCAGCCACACATAGAAATCAGACGCTGCAACGTTCTGAATCCTGCTACACTGTTACCATCAGTTAGTTTAAATCCAGACCCACATGACTGTGTGGAAGTAGTTAACGTTACGACAAAGCCAAGACAAGACCTGACAGATATTCCGTTACCAGATCCTGACCTGACACTTTATGTAGATGGTTCATGTATGAGAACTAGTACAGGAGAACTAGTCGCCGCGTATGCAGTGACTACTGACACTGAAGTTATTGAAACACACCGTATTGATACCCTGTCCGCTCAAGCAGCAGAGCTAGTCGCTCTGACACAAGCCTGTATACATGCCAAGAACCTGAAGGTTAATGTTTACACAGATTCACGTTACGCATTCGGAGTTGTACACGACTTCGGAGTGCTCTGGCAGGAGAGAGGTTTCATGACTTCTCATGGAACCAAGATTCAGCATGGTCTCCTTATTCAAGCCCTGTTAGATGCCATACATTTACCAACATCTATTGCTATCATGAAATGCAAAGCACATACAAAAGTCACCGACATTATTTCCCAAGGTAATGATCTAGCAGACCGTACAGCCAAGCTTACAGCACAGACTCCAGACATTCCAGTAAACATGACACGTACTCCAGATCCGATTACATGCATGACAGTTAAGGACCCTACACAAGATGTCATAGATATTCAGTTACATGCTACCCCCGATGAAATCAAGAAATGGTCTGAACAAGGAGGGGTCCAGACAGATCAAGGATGGTTAACGAAGGGTAGAGCCACATGGTTTCTCCCCGATTCTATGGTTCAAGTCATTATCAATACCGCACATAGTCCAGCACATTTAGGAGAAAAAGCTATGTTAGACAGTATCCAGAGCATTTGGTTCAACAAGCATTTACGAGCTGCAGCCAAGCAGAAAGTCCGCACCTGTATGATATGTTGTCAGTTTAATCCAGGTAAAAGTGTCCCGGTGGAACAAGGTGGTTTCCAGCCCCCTGACCACCCTTTTGAGGTCCTCCAGATGGATTATATTCAGATGGAGCGATGTCGAGGTTTCAAGTATGTCCTTGTAGTTGTATGCGCTTTGTCCAGGTGGACAGAAGCATATCCAGTCCCAGATTACACAGCCGCGACCACTGCCAAGCAGTTGGTTCGTGAATTTTTCCCTAGATACGGACTCCCTAGAGTCGTATATTCTGATAACGGTCAGCCATTCTCCTCAGAGTTAATGAAGCACGTTTCCCTTTTGTTAGGGTACCAGTGGAAGTTTCATTGTGTACGCCATCCTGAAGCAGCCGGTCTCGTAGAGAGACATAATCAGACTCTGAAAATCCGCATTGCAAAAGTCTGTAAAGACAAAGGTGTAGACTGGTTAATAGCTCTGCCAGTCGCTTTGTTTTATATGCGCATGGTCGCACATTCCAGATCAGGTCTGTCCCCGTATGAGGTCGTATTCGGCCGCCCCCCTAACATGTGGGGTACTCCTAGACCCCGAAGTATTACCGATGTTTCATGTAATATGCTGACAGATTACCTAGCTTCCTTGATGTCTGCCCTCAACTCATGTCGTTCACAGGTTGCTGCCGCATTTCCAGACAATACCGAGGTGGCACCGCACAAGATCGTTCCAGGCTCCCTTGTGATGATCAGAAATTTTGATAGATCAAGTCCGCTGGAACCACGTTGGAAGGAGCCACGCCAGGTCCTCTTGACCACCCGAACTGCCGTCAAGTTGGAAGGCAGGAAGGGGTGGGTCCACCTTTCTCATGTAAAACTTTTCAAAGGATTGAAATCAGTCTCCAAAGACATTTCCGAGGATTTCCAGGATTCGAAGGACTGCCAGAATATTGCTCTTAAGGACTGTCCCGCACAAGACATTATTACAACCCCTCCCTTGTTAGAGAAAACTCCGCAACAGGAGTATAAGCTCAAATTAAGGTCTAGTAAAATAAGTCAGTCAGTTTGATTGTATAAGTCCTCCCCTAGGTGAAACGGTTAGACTGTTTCTGACATGTATAAAATAGACCCCCATAGTGAGAGAGTCAGTCGAAGTTCACTTCAATGTATCGTTTTTCTGAGTTTCATATTATTTCTCAGCATAATGATTTCCTGCACTAGTTACGCACTTTTCCTGTGTTTTCCAGTTCCTCATGTAAATATGTCTGCTAATGCTACAGTAGAGCACACGTTTAGTGATCTGCCTCCTCACGAATATTCTTACCGCCTCGCTATGCGCAACAACACATTTATCCGTATGTTACATTATTCACACCAGACCAGCAATGCTACTAATTGTTGGGTGTGTGGTCGACTCCCCCCTTTTCAGACACCGAAGGGAGTTCTGCCACTCTTTCCTTATCCATTCTCACACAATGGTTCGTGTGGAGCATGGTCCACGTTAACGTCATCTTCAACAGATATGTCTTTTCTTAACAGTACATGTTTTCCAGACAAGCAAGGTCTCCCCCACAGAACAGGTTTAGATCTAGAAAATGAAGTTTATAATTTAGGTAATTATTCGTCGAATTTCATGGTCCTGAATGTTCAGTCTGATACTACTCCAGACTTACCTGCTATTTCAGTACTACCTGTCAAAGGCGAATTATGTGTCCGTAGTTATGGTTCCGTACATGTAGGTCATAGTGAATGTACTACTGTTATCCAGTATAGTGACAGTGGGAAATCTGTTTTTAAAGCTTCACGTCATTCTTATTTTATTTGTGGTCAAACTGCATATGTCCGTCTGCCCCTCGATTGGGAGGGAACCTGTTACATTGCTTTCCTACTGCCACCTGTTTTCCTAGCCCCATCTGATTATCACAGAAACACACATCTAGTACACATTAGACACAGAAGGGAGTCCCCAATTGTCGATTATACTGAAACTACTCTAGAACAGTATACAGATTTCAATAAAGGTTTCTTCTTCTTTGTAGGACCTGTCCAGAATAGTAAACTGATCCGTAGGTTAACAAGAACCCTTGAAGCTGTAGTTAATGAGACTGCCTCTGCTCTAGGTAACTTAACCGAAGAACAATCTGCTATGAGATTTGTCGTTTTGCAAAATCGTCTCGTCCTTGACGTCATACTGGCCGATAGGGGCGGGGCCTGTAGAGTCATCGGATCTAGTTGCTGCATTTTCATTCCAAATAACGCGCCGTCTGTTTATTCAGCTATAACCAGACTCCATAAAATTGCCCATCTGTTACACCAAGATCCAGGCACCTGGACATGGTCCGGTTGGTTCTGGAATATAATTTCCGCATGGGGATGGAAAGTCCTGTCCTTTCTAGGTATAGCAGTAGTGATCATATTTAGCTGCTGCCTCTGTATACAATGTGGCCCTGCGATTTGCAGCATGTGTGCTACCTCTTGTATTCCTAGTCCCAAGCCCCGTTCTAAATCCCGTTCCAAGACAATTCGAGACGAGCAAATGATACTGTATGAAATGATAGACGGTATCATGAAAATTGATGTTTCCTGATGGAAACGTAGTGACAAGGAGGGAATGTGGAAAAGTAAATTTTGCCATGTTCTGTGTCCCTACGCCTCATCCAACATATGTTATGTGTGCATGACCAATATGCATATGTTATTCCCCATGTCCGATTAATGACGCAATTACAGTTGTGTCCACCTCTAGTATGTTAGTTTCCAGTCCTCGTGAATACTACGAATATCAGGCCTATGTAAAGTAATGTTGCCACGATTCCCAGTGTGCACGTTATTCCATTATAAAGTCCCCGTTTCCAGGCCTCAAAAGGGCCCGGACCACAGATTCAGCTCCTGTCTCCTGAAAGCCTCGCTGAGGAGCGATACAGCCCCCACCTGTATCCTCGACCCTTCACTTACTTCCTGCCTCGCAGTGCCCGGTGTAGCTTGGCTCTGCCTCTGAGTCTGCCAAAAGTATGTTATAGTTCTAGTTATCAGTTCAGTCCTCCTCTGCATTCCTAAGCTACTGAACTGCATCAATAGTTTCCGTCATTGTCTAGCCTTCTCGTCTCCACGTTAGAGAAATACTGTATTAATGGTCATTTAGTATTCTTCATCACGCACTACATGTAGAATAATGCATGGTCCAGTCTTAGAATCAAGTTAGCTTCTCCCCTCATGACTTCTAGTTTATATCAACATGTTCCCTAAACATCAGATACCAGATAGGGTTTAGGTACATGTCGCTCCGACCCTTCAGACTCTAGTCTCTGCTCCTAGCACAGAGTTCGTAGCCCCCAGCTTCTCCTAGTAACACGTCATTGCCAGTTTTCGCGCACCATTAGGTTAGAGGTCCCGGCTCCTTAGGTAGCCCCCTCCAAAGTTTCCGCCCATTCATGACATATTCTGTTACGTTTGCACCACATGTCTATGTATACGCCCAGTTACACCTACTTTTACTGTTATCTCTCGCGACTGCTACGCGTCACGCCTTCTGCTCCACCCACTGCTACGCCTACTGCAATGTAATGCTATGTGTTTGCGCTATGTATATAAGTCAATGTTTTGTTATTGAATGTTAGCGCGCTCATCCCAGACCCAGCCCCGGCAGCTGCCGGGCCTTATTGTCCTATTCCCATGCAGGTTGTCCTGATCCTGTCCTTATGCTGTAATAAACCTGCAGAAACTCCTACTACCTCGAATCTTGACTCTTATTTTATTGAGCTATCTGTTATGCTATAAGTCTAGTCAAAAATAGGGTATTATTTATTTATTTACCACAGTAGACAGAAATGATGAGGCATGGCTAAAACTACCTCCTTCAAGCAGAGTTGGTGAAGCAAAAACATAAAGCTGTTTCAGAAAGCTTGGGCAGGCTAGCGAGGACGACGCTGGATGCTAGTTTACTGTGCTGCAGCGCATATTGACACCGACAGGCTTGAAGATACCTGGCTGTCCTCTTGTGCTGTTTATTTCTGTATATCTTCTTTAGCTTGGATCTTCTGAATAGTGCCCATTCAGAGATTGTCTTTTTATCACAAGAAGGTATTTACAGCCCTACACCAAAATCATTGTTATTACTCTTGCTGGATGAGCATTGAGTTGTTGAGGGTCTGGGGTGAAAAGGTAATTAGTCTTTGCATTCTGCCCCAACAACAAGGAACTTCGGGTAATATTCAGCTCCAGCATTTGCCTACAATTCTCAGTTTCCACCACAAATGAAGCTGCCACGTTCCAGCTCCTTCACATAAGTCTGAAATTGCCACCTCTTTCTGTCGAGCAAGCCCCTCCACGTTTTTTGCATGAGCAACCGTGACTAGTGTCCACCATCAAATAGTTGGGAAAGCGATTTAACTGTAACAACATTGTGACCGTAGTAGGACCCACAAACAGGCACCCTAAAGACCCATAGCGAAGTGCTCAAAGTGGTTCTTCTTTAAAAACAAAAGGAGTTACTAGTACACAAGAAAAGCGTGTTCTTCCCCTGATTTGCACCTTCCCGAAGGAAACTGGTAAAGGCCGAGATATTCCTAGTATAAATAGACAGATGCTGTGACAATTGGAGTAGCTTCTCGTGTCCTGGGCCCACACGACTCGTCGATCCCGAATTAAATTACTAAGTACTCCCCCTTAGCACTTGACTATGAACGGCAAAAAAACAGAGCAGCCCAAATGTTAATGAAGGAAGTGATGAGGCGTACACACTTAGGCAACAGAAAAACAAAGCAGTGCCTCTTTGACTGGATTGTCATCCGTTCTTTACTGTAAAAAAAAAAAAGCACTTTAATGCATATGAACTAAATGCAGCACATATAGTATAGATACGCAAAAAAAAGTATTCTCTAGCTTCTTACCACCTAAAGATCTAACTCCAGACATTATAGCATCTGCATGCTAAGAACTATGTGTGAGTCTGACGTGGTGCACGTGCACATATGCTCACAGCGACAAAAAAAAAACCCTGACCCTGCCTGTTGATCAGCGCCGCGCGCTGGTATGTAGACTCCCCCTGCATTCAACAGAGGCGCGCAACGCGATCCGGCCTGCCATGCATGCCGTGGAGACACGACCTGGCCGCGTGCACAATGTTATCCTATGGAAAACCGCTGCGCGCGGCCAGGTCTTGTCTCACTTCGGCGTCTCAGACTGCTGAGACGCCGACAATAGTTCTCTGGCGAGAACGCGCTTTTCAGCGCGTTATAGCCGAGACCTAAAAAGTGTATTTCGTTAACATGCAGAACATTAGTAAATCAAATTCTATCAGTGCATTTAGCAGTACTTTTTAAAAAAGGTGATAGTTTTCAAGCATGAATTTAGAAACATTCTTGCTTCCCCACTTCCCTTGCAACAATACCAATAGAGAACGAAGAGGAAAGTCAGTTGTATGGGCATCCTTTGGGTGGCTGGGGTTATCATACGTGAGCACTATTATTGTTTATTAAATGAAACACTGGTAAAGTTTTTGTACAGCGCACATTCTGAAGGAGGGAAAGTAAAATAAAACAATTGTGCAGGACCCCAAAATTTGGTCAAGTGGGAAACCAGGAATTGTTCCCGGGTTTTCGGTTTCCACTTTGTGCAATTCCATTCAGCCAGCAGATGCACGTGCTTCGTTCGATTCCCCTAAACTCACCTTACCCCCTCCCCACCCGACCCCTCACTGCTGGTGTCTGTGCAGCCCTCGGTCACACCAGCGACCAAACGTTTTGGCACCCGGGAAAATTTTTGCGGGTACCCATGTGCTATAGAGCATCCTAGCCTATGAGTTCTGGACCACTTGCAACCATCTAATTATTGTATTCTAATGGTGCTTTATCTGTCCCAAATGAAGCACTTAGCTGTAATCTACTCTTTACAGGATGAGCGCTTATTAAGCTGGGAATGAGAGTAGCCAGATGATATTCCTCAGCCGTTTCAGGACAGCGAAGCAGGTGATGGCCACCTTTGCCACCTGGGGCTTCATGGACAACTTGTCTTCCAGCACGAATCCAAGGTTCTTGACCTTGGGGGCTGGATCTGCAAGAGGGTGCGAGGGTCCAGTCAGAGTTCGAGACCCCAACAGGCTGGGTTCTTTCCCAGCACCAAGACCCCGGTCTTGTCTCAGTTAATTTTCAGTGAATAGTTGTTCATCCAACCTGTGACCAAGCACAAGTAGGAGTTCAAGGCCTCAGGGTTGTGGTAATGAACATATGACCAGGAAAAGTTGATTAGTGACCCCTGCCCCCACTACATCTTCAACAAAGCTGACTCCATCATCGCTCCCCAACTCCGCGATGTCATCAACTGCTCCTTCAACTCCGCCACCTTTCCAGAAATATGGAAACACGCCGAACTCAGTGCCCTTCTGAAAAAACCAACAGCAGACCCCTCAGAACTGAAAAACTACCGACCCATTTCCCTCCTCCCTTTCCCGGCCAAAGTCATCGAGAAAGCCGTCAATAGCCAACTCGCAGCCTTCCTTGAATCCAACAACTCCCTGGACCCCTCACAGAACGGCTTTCGAGCCAAACACAGCACCGAAACCGCCCTCATTGCGGCGACCGACGACATCCGAGCACTCCTGGACAACGGTGAAACAGTGGCCCTCATTCTACTCGACCTCTCCGCAGCCTTCGACACTGTCTGTCACAACACCCTCATACAACGCCTCAACAACATCGGCATACAAGGAAAAGCCTTGGACTGGATCATCTCGTTCCTAGCCGGAAGAACCCAGAGAGTCCGACTCCCCCCTTTCTACTCAGAGCCCACCGAAGTCATCTGCGGCGTACCTCAAGGCTCCTCACTCAGTCCCACCCTCTTCAACGTCTACATGAGTCCCCTCGCCTCCATCGCACGTCAACACAACCTCAACATCATCTCCTACGCCGACGACACCCAGCTAATCCTTTCCCTCACCAAAGACCCCAACACCGCCAAAAACAACCTTCACGAAGGTATGAAAGAAGTAGCCGAATGGATGAAACAGAGCCGCTTAAAACTCAACTCAGACAAAACGGAGGTGCTCATCCTAGGATCCTCCCCCTCAGCTTGGGACGACTCCTGGTGGCCTTCCGCTTTGGGATCAGCGCCCACACCCACAGACCATGCACGTAACCTTGGCTTCATTCTAGACTCCTCTCTCTCAATGTCCAGACAAGTTAACGTCGTATCGTCCTCCTGCTTCAACGTCCTTCGCATTCTCAAAAAGATCTTCCGCTGGATCCCCCTCGAAACAAGAAAGACTGTCACCCATGCACTGGTCACGAGTCGACTGGACTATGGCAACACACCCTACGCCGGAATTACAACAAAATTGCAGAAAAAGCTCCAGCGCATCCAAAACGCATCAGCGAGACTCATATTAGACATCCCGCGCCAAGAGCACATCACCGGTCACTTAAAAAACCTCCACTGGCTTCCCGTCAACAAAAGAATTACTTTCCGCCTTCTTACTCACTCACACAAGGCCCTCTATAATCTAGGACCCGAATGCCTCAACACCCGACTGTCCTACTATCCCACCCGCCAACTAAGATCATCCAATCAAGCCCTCGCCGCAGTCCCGCGCATCCGAAAAACCACCATGGGTGGCAGATCCTTCTCCTTCCTGGCTGCCAAAACCTGGAACTCACTCCCCACCCACCTCCGCCTCACTCAGAATCACATCTCCTTCAGAAAAGAACTGAAAACATGGCTATTCGATAAACAGTGAACCCCTCCCCCTAGCGCCTTGAGACCCTCTGGGTGAGTAGTGCGCTTTATAAATGCCTGAACTTGAACTTATTAGTGTGTCATCTGCATATGAAAATAAAGTAAGGCCACAACTTTCCACCAAGTGAGCCAATGTGCACACATAGATGTTAAATAGTGCTGGACTTTGGTAAGGTCCTTGGGTAACTCAAGCGGTTAGGGCATGCCGCTCCAAAGAGGCAATGGCTGATCTCACCTGAAAACAATGGTCCTATAAGAAGGATTTCATCCAAGAAAGGGCAATCCTCTATAGATCCAATTTGGCTGACCTCTCTAAGAGAGTGGCATTAGCCACAGTGTCGAAGGCTGCACTGAAATAAAGTAGGATCAACGGAGCTGTCTTGCCCTCATCCAAGAGCAGTCTAAGATGTTCTGTGACTCCTAGAAGGGCAAACTCCGTGGTGTGTCCCCTCCTAAACCCTGATTTCGAGGGGTGAAGAAAATCTTGGAACTCAATAAAACTCTAGAGTTGTCTATTGACATCTTACTCCGTGATAGTAGTTCGAGAGCCGCATGGTCGTAGAAGCCATTCGGTAGAAATATCATAGATTCATATTCAATTGCTTTGGTTGAAAAAATGTGTCCGGTTAACAGACCCTAAACCTAGATGAGGAGCATGTACACTCTCTTTTATAAGGAAATCGTGCTCTCCAAGGACCTATGAACCATAAATCTTTCTGACATTGGTCCTGGTGTTTTGGGGCCTTTGGTTTAATTTGTTTTTTATATGGGGTAGTGGTATCTATTGCTGAATTTTGTAGTAAGTTGAATCCCCTCTGTGCTCACCTCCACTGGCATTTCCATAAGAGATTGAAAAAGTCAAAATAGTGGCTGGCAGTCGTCCTTTATTGGGGCATAGTAACTAACCAATGTAGCACTGGTGGAAGCGTTGGTAAGGTTGACACCAGAGTCTCCCTCTATCATTATTACAGTTATGACTTATGGGTAACATGTGTTGGCTATAAAAATCTTGGTACATCTGTGGTCCACCTCTGAGGAAGAAAAACATTTAAAGCCTGCCAAAGATTTAAACATGTTAAACGTCCTTAACTTCGTAGGTGACATATGAGTCTTTTGAAAAATAATCACTGAAGGATTATGAGTCAAAATTCAATCTGCAATTGCTTGCTCGATTTCCTTCATGTGGTGATGTGGATACACCTGGAGTGGCATCACTGTGAGTTTCCAGTTCCTGTGAGTGGTCTTCCCCCCCCGTACTGAGGCATGTACCGCTACAGCTCGAGGCGGTGAATCCTGGCATCGCCACTGCAGTGGAGTTATGCCAGTGGGGCACTCGGGAGACAACTGATTTCAAGGCTTTGCTTTCCTTTTCTCAGCTGCTTCGGCAGGTCTGGAGGAACTCATGAGTGAATGAGCCACACAAGCGCCGCCGTCAAATCGGTGGTAACTTTTAGTGGCTTCAAAAGTCCAGGCACTCCTATGGCTAGCTACGGTTACTGATGTGGTGGTAAGACGACTGGTTTTCCATGAGATGGCAGAGAAGTCGGCAGTAAGCTAGCTGATACACAGCAGGTGGCTTGCTTGTCCCCTTCGAGGATTGTATGATTTTTTTACAGTTGGGTGAGTGATGCCCACCTGCGGTGCTGGCGGTTAACCATCGTTCATCGTGTTTCCAACCCTATCAACCACACCTTGGATTGGATACACTACCGCTCTCCCTGATAACGATCTGCTCCAGCCCTCGCCACGCCCACCGCAAGAATGTCTTAGCACTGATATAAGAAATAAAATAATAAAGAGCATTCTAAAATGCCATCTAAACAAGCCAAGGGGGGGTAAAATGGCCAATCACTAACAAAGACCTACAGTTTTGTCAGCTGTAAGCCTTACTAATGCCCGGGAGGAACCTAAGGGGCAGAGAGAGTTAAGAGATAGCGCTCCTCCCCTGTTCTGAGTGCATGCAACAAGACACAAATTTAAGGTTGACTGAATAGTTTACCTGCTGCCTCTAGTAAACTAGCATCAGCTCTAACAACAGTCAATTCTGACGTCTAACACATCCAGTTATAAACTTTTCCTTTTTTTCTTCAAACACCACCCTCGCTTGTCAATGTCAGGACAATTTTGTGGTTAATAATTCAACAGAAAAGGTGATCCATGAGAAGCAATCAGAGTTAGGCTCTGTCGTGGTTTTGGGTCCTCCTCACAATTTAATAGTGACACCCTCCGAGATGTTTCTTATATTTCCACAGAAATTTCCTTCTAAGATATTTTTTTTCTAGGAGACATTTCTCTATTGAAGCCAATATCAATGGAGGCTTCAACTGAGGCTGAACCTTAACAGCAAACCTTTAGTGACCACCTTAGGAAGAGAACCAGAGCCTCTGTCTCTGACATCAGTGCATGCTCAAAAAAGCAACCTGAAGATCTCTCTTATTGCAAACTGTAGGAAATTGTTGTTTTTTTTGTTAATTGTTGAAGGTGGAGATCCCTTTCAAACTACAAAAGTCACTAAATTAACCTGTGCTTAACCGTCTTGTATACTGGCACAAAAGCAGTCAGTCTTAACTGAGAAGCAGTGTGTATTTCTGTAGCACTCACACTCAAATGGTAATAAAGTGAAAACATAACACAAGAAAAATCCCACACCAATTTGGAAAATTAGAGAACGTTTTAATAAAAAACTAATTTAGTCGAATCAGTAGAACTGAAGTCATGCATTTTTTTTACGTTTTTAGTGAAAAATAGTGGCCAAAAGATTAAGCGCCAACCGCTGACATCTAGTTGTGTGAGACAGGGACAAAGTCAAAAGTTATGGAACGTGGTGTGGATACACAAGGTGTGTTGGACCAAGTCTTGGCTTACATTTTGACGTAGAAGAAATTCCAAATAAAAATGTCTGAGAACGTAATATTCAGTGGGGCGCAAGGTAGCCGGCAGTGTGCGAGGAGGCTGTGTTATTTTCAGGAGGCTGTTGGACGAAGTCGAGATTAAGATTTCTATGTTCAGACTTAGTTACTTTTTTTTAAAGTTGAAAATCCCCAGCGGGACGAAGCTCCAAGTTTTAGCCAATGAGGGCTCCATGAGGCCAATTGGCCTTCTAAATAGGAGCTGCTGAACAGGATTTGCTGCTGCAAAGAAGAACATAGCAGGAGCTACTGCAAAGTCTGACTGACCGCCGATACACCATGAGCGGATCGGCAAGCAGATAAGTCCCAGTCTCTTGTCAGTTCTCAGGCCATTTATTGGTGGTAAATTTTCAAAGAACCAAGGTTCTGTTTTTGTATGCTTGGGCACTTTTAGCGGCTCTTCCACGGGTTCAGGGCTGGTGGGGAACAACTTAAAGGGCAAGACTCACTTAAGGCAGGTAACAGGTTCGGGTTCAAGGTTGTTGGAGCTTTTTGTGTCCCTCTAGCTCAGAAGAGGAGGCCAACCAGTTAGCCCTTGGAATCACTATGATAGTCCTGGGATCAAACAGCAAGGCAGGCTTCAAGTAGCAAGGCAGTCCTATAAGAGTACAAAGCAGGGCTGAAGCAGCAGAACAGTCCTCTGAAGTACAAGGCAGTCCTTCTGAGGTCCTCCACAGGTCCAGGAGGGAACTGAAGAGTTGGTCTGAGAGTCCAATATTTAGACCTGTGCCATCCTTTAAAGTGGGAAAAACATCTAGACTCCCCCCACATCTGGGTCTGGAATTTCCGTCCTCCCCTGCCTAGGCTTCAAAAGGTCTAGATCGATAAATAACTGGTGTCAAGTTCTTTGTGAGTGTGCTGAGGCAACCCCTTTGAACTGTAAATGGAGCAAGGGAACAGCTCCGCTCCTCCCATCCTGGCAGGATTTCCCACCCTGCCAACACCTAATCCCCCTTTGTCTCACTGTCTAGGAGGCATACACAGAAGCCAACTACCATTCTATTCACAGTCACGTGACCCAGGATAAAGGCTGCAGGTACCAAATGGTTCGGACAAGAAATTGACAACTTCCTAAAAGTTCAACCAAACAAAGGGGTTGAGCTCATTAAAGTCAGTCAGGCTGAGCCACCAAAACAGTAACCAACACCAAGTATGCCAAAACTGACTACTCCTTTTACAGTTAAATAATGTTTTTCATCTGAATGAGTAATACTGTGTACCAGGGAACTATTAAGAGTCATGTCCTTCTACTTAAATCAGTAACCTGGCTTTAGAAGTTACATTGCTCTAGAGGTGCATTGTCCATTCATAAACCGAGCTAAAAGTATCCATGTAAACTATTATGTTTTTGATTATTTCTATTAATTGCGGTCTGCTCCGGTTTTGGACCTTTGAAAAATAAGAACTGTCATTGTTCATTATATTTCTTTTGTAGTGTTATTTGTGTTTTACATTATTTACCAATTGTTTCTTTTTTGTATCCACTGTAGTGATTAAATTTTTTGTTGGGTGGTGGGTATAGTAATATTACTGTGGTCAATTCAATTTTGGTTGTTTCTTTGTGCACAACATTTAAGATGATTATTTTTTAATATAAAAAGCATGTAAAAATAAATGGTGACCGTCTTTATTCGTTAAAGAGGCCACAAATGAATTTCACTGTAAAAGAAGTAGTCCGTTTTGGCGTACTTGGTGTTGGTTACAAGTTTCAAAAAGTGGCATTTTCAGAATTGTGATTTAAAATCCAACTTCACAATTGAAGAGAATTTTAAAATACAATTGTTTGGAGACCAAACACGATATTTCTGTATGTTAACAAACAAACTTTATTACTTATTAAATGTAATAATGCAATGTTATCCTATGTGAGAGATAGGCCATGCAGTAGGGAAAAACGAATTTGGAAGTTTTTCACCACGAGGGCATGTAAAACGTAAAAGTACATGCCCACGATTTTAAGTACACTGTACCCTGCCCTATGGGCTTGTTAGGGTCTACCTTAGGGGTGACTTATATGTATTAAAAAAAGAAGCTTGGGCCTGGCAAAAGGTTTATTTTGCCAGGTCACATTGGCATTTTAAACACTGCACACAGGCTTCAATGACAGGCCTGAGACATGTTTTAAAGGGCTACTTGGGTGATACGCACAATGAGTTCTGCAGTCCCACTAGTAGCATTTAATTTACCTCCCCTGAGTGCATGTTGTACCACTTTACTAGGGACCTATAGGTAAATCAAATGTGCCAATCAGGTGTAGGCCAATTGTACCATTTTTTAAGGCGTGAGCACAAGGACTACAGCACTGGTTATCAGTGGTAAAGTGCACAGATTCCTAAAGTCAACAAAAACGAATTTCAGCAACAGGATGTGAGTAGGCAAAACATTTGGGGGTAGACCACCCTAAGGGCTGCACAGTCTAACACAAACACAGCCATCCATTATCGCTACTGAAGGATATTGGCAGACATCAAATTGATGAAGAAGAAACAAGTTGAGATGGCAAACAAAATCAAAAGACTATCTTTCCAAGAAAGTCAAATATCTCATGTAACAGACAAAATAGAAGAAATGGAACCGAGACTGTGCAACTATGAGTATAAAGTGCTCACTACTGAGGAAGAAAAATCCGTGCTTGAGAAAGAGATTTTGTTCTTGTGTGATAAACAAGAACAATTGGAGAGCCACTCCAAATGTTCAAACTTGTGAATCACTGGGATCCAAAAGAAAAAGTAGGACGATATTGGACTTGCTCAGTTTGTCCAGTCCTTAATTACAGTAGCAGCTGCTCCGCTAGGGCAGAGGTTCGTCGCCCCACTGCTTTCTCGCAGTGCGAGAAGCAAAAACATAAAATGGTAATCACTGCAAGTTATTACCATTTTATTTTTCCTTTACAGGCGGGCGGGCGGGTCTGCTCTGCTAACAGCAGGACAAGGGAGAAGTGGTTTGCAAACTCCTACGTGCGTTATGACTGTTTGGTCGGCCTTCTCGGGCCTCCCAAACCAGTTATGCGCATGTTCCCCTTCTCCATACAGGTTACATTACAGCCTGCATGGAGAACATGTCTACCCCTCTCAGCCCCTGGCTGACCACTGTGTCACAGCGCTCAGATAAATCACAACGCTGCATCTACCAGCTCACCCCAAATATCCTAGCACAATTCTGCTTAACTTTGCAGACTACAGAATTAAGGACTTGGCACTGGCAAAAGCAATATCAGTAACGTTTATTACCATGCAGAATGCTTTTTCAGTCTGGAATAATTCAGACAGGACAGTTGAGAGTTCATTCAGGCATATGAAGTTGAGTAATATGATTCCCCACTTGCATGCTGTAGGTTTACCCACCTCTATAGTTCACACATCTAGGCTTAAAGTGTTACATAAAGGCTGCTTTCCGGGTTTCTCTCAAGTCTCAGAAGCTCAAACGTTTTTGAGAGATCTCAAGGTGGGGCAACCCTGTAGGATAACGATTCCTCTTTCTCCCTGTCTCTCTTTTATTTCTATCATGGAAAGGCGCAAGTTGGCATAGCTCAATGCAACAGTGATGTTTCAAGATAATTAAAGGGATTCATGGCCAGGATGGAGACAGTAATTTCTACAGGCACCGAAATCTTGGGCACTCATCATGGTGCCAGATGTCAATGGGTTCTGATAAGGAGTCAAGGGTGGGCGCTTTGGCGGGACACCAACTTTAGTACCCAGAGTCGATGGGAGTCACTTGGTGTTGCATAGAAGTTAAAGTGCAGGTAAGAAGGAAAAAAGCAATTATAACCTAAGGTGTAACTGGATTAGTTACACAGACGCTTGACATTTTATTAAATTAAGCATTTTGAATAGCACTTTTGCACTGTGATGTGTCATAAAACACTTTATTTTAAGTTGAGTTTCGTACTTTAGCAATGGAGTTTTGTTAGATCGTTAAGAGTTGCTAATTGGATAGGGCAAATAAGTAACTTAGAGAAGATAGGAGCTAGGTTATATACATGTGCCTTGAGCTCATCCACTGCCTCTCTGAATGCAAGGAATTTAATCTCTTCGAGTATAGGTGATGGATTTATTTATTTATTTATTTATTTTGAAAGTTTTATATAGCGCGAACAAGATCTTTGCAGATATCAGAGCGCTTTACAAAGCCGGGAATACCAACAAGAGAGTGGAATTAAACATAATAAGTGGGGAGGGTAGGTGCGTGAGGGAGCAAAGTAGTACAACACATCAATAACACAAATATTACAGTTAAATGTGTGCATAGATAGTCAGTAGCGTCAATAATACAGGTGAAATACATAGTCATAGAGTTCGAACAGAGTAATACAGGTCGGTGTAGAGTCTTTCCAGATCCATGCTAATAGGTCAAGTGTATTTGGCCATAAAAATAGCTTTTACTTCTTTCTTAAAAAGTGTGATGGAGGAGATGAGCCTGGTTTCAGGAGGGAGTGAGTTCCAGAACCTGGGTGCCATTCCTGAGAAAGAGCGTTTATAAGTTTTTTCCTTCCGGAATCTTCGAGGTTTTAGCAAAAGATTGTTTGTGCCTCTAGTGTTTCTAGAGCCGCCAGAGATTGACAGCTTCTGAGTGAGGTATCCGGGAGAGCTCAGATGTAGGGCCTTGTGTGTCATGCAGGCGATTTTCAAATGTATTCTGGCTTCAAAAGGCAGCCAGTCCAGTGTTTTCAGGTCAGGGGTGATGTGCGAGTGTTTTTTTGATCCAGTGATGAGTCTGGCTGCAGCGTTTAGAGAGGCTCTTAGGGGTGCAGTGGTGGTTAACGGGAGACCGCAGAGGGCAGTGCTGCCGTATTCAATTCGCGGGATTACTAGTGCTTGTACTGCAGTTTGGAAGTCTTTGGCTGGTAGGAAGGGTTTCAATTTCCTCAGGGTATTGATTTGGAAGTTCGCTCCCTTAGTAGCCTTGCTGATATGATGCTGCATGTTGAGGTTGGAGTCGAGAGTTATGCCTAGGGATTTCGCTGAGTCCACTATTATGGGTTGGACATTGAGTGCAGTTAACTGTTTAAGCCAGGTTTGCGTGGTGGAGATCTTCGCGGGAGGTGAGATCAGCAGGAATTCTGTTTTCAGAGCATTGAGTTTGAGATGATTATCAGCAAGCCAGGATTGGGTGCTTCTGATCGTTGAGTTCAGTAGTAAGATGTCATTGGGGGATTGTAATTTGAGATATAGTTGGGTGTCATCTGCGTACATGTGAAAAAGAACATTGGATGCTTGAAGCAAGGTGGTGAGAGGTTCCATAACTAGGTTGAACAAAGTTGGTGATAGGGAAGATCCTTGGGGGACGCCTAACGAAACCGGTATTGGAGAGGACATCAGGTTGTTACTCTTGAATTTCTGCGACCTGTTGTGTAAAAAGGAGGTGAACCACTTGAGGACAGTCCCAGAAAGACCCATTCTTGTGCTCAAAAGATCGAGTAACTTCTCATGTTTAACAGTGTCGAATGCTGAAGAGGGATCAAGAAGGATGAGGAGGCAGGTATCACCTTGATCTAGGATTTGAAGGGCGTCGTCAATTATGTGAGTCATAGCAGTTTCAGTGCTGTGTCCTGCTCGGAAGCCTGATTGATGAGGGTTGAGGAGATCAAACAGATCAATGTGTTTAGTCAATTGTAGTTGTGCGCATTTTTCCAATAATTTGGCGAGAGTGGGAATATTGGTAATGGGACGGTAGTTGTTTAGGTCGGATGGGTCGGCAGTAGGTTTCTTTAGCAAAGGTGTGACTTGTCCAACTTTGAGGGAGTCAGGGATGGTTCCTTTTTGGAGCGAGCTGTTGATAATTTTAGTCCAGAGAGGAAGGAGCAGTGGGGTGAAGTCTTTGACAGCGTTAGCAGGGAGGGGATCCGTGAGGTGATTAGAAGGTTTCAAGGTGCTGAGCAGTTTGCCTATTTCTTCTTCGGAGTAGGTTTCAAAGGTTGACCATGTTGCATTGTTTTTAGGTTCGGTGGGTGTTATGCAGTTGAGTGTGTTGTGGAGTCTTGCGTCAGCGAGGAGATCATTCTTTATGTTGTCAGTTTTTTGGGTAAAGAAAGCGGCGAAGTCTTCACAGGAGGGTGCTTCGTGCAAAGTAATGAGAGGTTGGGGTTGTTCCTTGGCTTGTGGTTGTTCCTTGGCTTGTGTTCTGATTAACTCAAACAGTTTTCTAGGGCGATTTTTTGCTTGGTCGAGCTGGAGGCTGAAGAAGTTTGCTTTTGAGCGCTTTATTTTCCTGAAGTAGGCGTTTCTCTTTTTCTTCAGGGTTTTCAGGTGCAGTGCAGAGGGAGCTGCCCTCCAGGTGCGCTCTGCCATTCGCATGGCTCGTCTATCTTCATTGAGACTCCCGTCGTACCATGGATTGGAGATTTTAGCGGAGACTCTTCTTAGCTGCATGGGAGCAGCCTCATTAATTATTGAGGTCATGGTGTTAAGATAGTGGTCAGTCAGGGATTGGACATCTGTAGCGCCCGTAGGCGGGAGTAGGAGGTCGCGACTGTTCGGGGGTATGGAGGATGGGTTGAATTTTTTTAGGTCTCTTTTCCAGACTTTAGGTCGGGGGGGGTTGAACCGAATTGAGTTTGACTTTTTCATTGATGTGGAATGTGACAATATGATGGTCTGACCAGTCACAGGGTTGAATAGACTCAAGTTGGGTAGCGTCCTCTTTGGCGATGATAAGGTCGAGGATAGAGCCTTTCTCGTGGGTCGGGCTGTTGCATAATTGTGTGAGGTCCAGGGCGCTGAGGAAGCTTTTAAGACTATTTACCACCGCATCATTGAGATCGTTCCAATGGAGGTTGAAGTCACCTAGGTATATTTGGGTGAGCTGTCGCCCGGCGTTGGTTGAAATCAAGTCCATCATTTGTTGGGCGAAGATGAGGTGGTCTCTGGGAGGGTGGTAAATGCTATGAAGAGAGCATATCGGTTTGCCATCACTGATGATATCGAGGCAGATGTATTCGTAGGAAGTTGGAGAGGGTAGGGACGGCGCGGAGACTTTCAGAACAGAAAGGCTGTTCCTGTAAATGCATGCGATTCCGCCCCCTATCTTACCAGACCTGTCAAGCCTAATGATGTGGTAGTTAGGGGGGACCAGAATGTCCATTATAGGTGTAGAGGATTCGGTTAGCCAGGTTTCAGTCAGGATGATTAGGTCAAGGTCCAATGTTAGGATGAGATCAGCGATGGCGGAGGAGTGTTTAGAAGCCGATCTGCAGTTTAGGAGAGTGCATTTGAGACGGGGTGTGTCGGGGGAGGAGGAGGGTACTAGAGAGAGGGGGACTTTTCTAAGGTTATTCGGGACGGATATTCTGTTGTTGAGAGTGGAGGGTCTACAGGGATTTGAGTGTATTGTGGGAATGGGGAGGTGCGAGGCGGTTGTGAGGTTTAGGGGAGCTGGGTCGTAGGAGCGGAGGAGGGAGAGAGTGTCGAGGTCCGAGAGAGGGTTGCATGTACGACGGGGGCGGTCGTTGCGATTGTGGGCAGGGATGGCGGTCCAGTGAGTTCGGCGGGTGTGCTTGTTGCGATTGTGGGCATGGATCGCGGTCCAGTGTGAGGGACGTGGCTTAGGAGCGTCGATAGGACGGGAGGAGAGCAAGTTGAGAGGGGGGGTGGTGGTGAGTGAGATGCGTCTAGGGGGTGTGGTGAGTAGCTCTTTGATGGTGTGCATGTCTTCTTTGATGGTGTGAATTTCTTTTTTGAGTTGTAGGAGGGAGGACATAATCTTGTCCAGCGTGGGGTAAGTATTAGTGCTGGGGGTGGAAGTCATGGGTGAGTGGCTGACCTGGGGCTTATCGTGCGGGTGGGGGGGAGGGTTGGTGTTCATGCAGGGCTCCGTGTTGTCGTCGTACGGGTTGGTGTTAGGGAGGAGAGAGGGTAAGGGGGCGATGGGAGTGGATGAAGTACGGAGGATGTTGGAGGCGTAGAGGCGGGAATTCGTGGCAGGCGGAGAGAGCGAGGTGGAAGTAGAGTGTATGATGGTGGTGATGGGGGAGCCTGAAGGGTAGTGAGGGCTGAGAGTGAAGGGGGAGCTGGGGTTGGAGATGGTCCTGTCGTGGGGAGGGGGAGTTAAGATAGTAGATGTGGTGTGCTCTGCATGGTTGGTTAGCGTGTGGGAGAGGGGGCTGAGAGAGGGGGGGGACAGAGTGTGGGATTTGTCGCTATGTATGTCGTTCTGGTGCTGAGCTACGTTAGGGGGGTTGTGGGCGGGGTCTGTGATGTCAGGGGGGAGAGGAGGAGTGGGAGTGTTATGAGTGGGGGTCCCCGGGATGGGAGTGTGGGGGTGGCTGGTGTATGATGGGAAGTTATTTGTGTCTGTGATTGCGGAGTGTGGGGTGGTTACAGCAGGTGGGTGAGTGACTGGTGTGGTGGGGGAAGAGGTGAGGCGCATGTCGTTCTGGTGCTGAGCTAAGTTAGAAGAGTTGTCGGTGGGGTCTGTGGAGTCTGGGGTGATATTACTGGATGGGATGTAAGTGGAAGTCCGATGGTTGGAGAGATTCTCTTTGAAAGTGGGGAACAGGTTGTCTAGTAGTTCCAGGTTCCTGTCTGTGGATTGAATTAGGACAATCCCGTTATTGTAGATAGTAATGGTGGTTCTGCCTAGGAAGAGTTGGGATGGTGTGATGGAGAGAGTTAAGCCATGAGCGGATTTCCTGGTGGTGGAGACAGTGAGTAAGGTGAGGAACGTTTTTCTCCATTGAGCTCTGCGAGAGGTGTGGAAGATGATATTGATGTTCAGGGATCCATTGACCGGTGATAAGTAGGTGTCGACAAAGGGGGTTTCAGGGTGGGACCTCAGGAAGTTGTGTTTAAAGCGTTTAGCGGCTTTTTTGGTGATTGCGGGAGGGTAGTTGATTTTATAGGTGTGCTTGCCGATGAGATCCATGTTGGAATGGCGGTATATAGGTGGGTGCGGTTAGGGGACAGGGTACAGGCGCAGACAATAAGTTACAAAGAACCCATGTGCCTTTGGTGAGGAGCCAAACTACATGGGGTAGTCATCGGTGCATTACAGGAGGTAAAGAGTTAAAAGTTCAACGGGTGCAGTTTGCCGAAGTGTACAGAATATAAGTAGAAGTATAGTTCTGACGGTATACTGTAGCAAAATACAAAAGCAACAGTAAGTTACATGAATCACAAGTGACATTAGCTGTTGAAAAGTCAGCCCATAACACACCTGATGCCCAGGCTGCTGGCGCAGGACGCCTCTTAGTTCCCATCTTTGAACAATTACAAAATAAAAGAGACGGGCGCTGGAAGCAGGAAAACAAGATCAGAGTTTTATTTCTCATGAGGAGAGCCTGTCATTTCGGACACTTGCATAGTGTCTTCAGGAGGTGCTCTCTCCTTCCTACCCACCCCACCAGTTTCTCTGAGGCTTCGTCTTTTATACACATGTTTATGATGCACAAACATTCCTTATTACAATAAAGACGCTTTGAAGTAGGAAAAGGCATGCTTGGAATCTCAGCTTCAGGCCTATTCCCATACCAGTCGCTCAGATGTCATCCTCCCCTCCTGAATGTAACAAGAGATTGTGATCTCTCAGCCGGACAATCCTACAGGACACGAGGGCAGGAGGGGATGATCAGATCAAAGGTTGGGCAGGCGATAAGATCGGGGACTTCGGCTGGTGTATCACGGTTTTGTTATGCTGGGCAGGAAAAAGGGGGGGGGGTGTACATCCACGAGGCTTGGTCTTAGGACTTGGGACCGGGTCGAAAGGCCAAGTGCAGTTGGGGGGGGGGCTCGTCAGCTGAGGGGAAGGGTATTCTTGGGAGGAAATGGGGGTGTGGGTCAAGCAGGAGGGTTACTTCTAGGGCAGGGTCACGCAGAGGGAGAGGGTCTTATGGCAGATGCATGAGCAGTGCGCGCGGGGAGGGGTGCCGGGAACAAACGGGCAGAGAGGCCATGGTGCCTAAAATGGCTGTCGTGTACGTGTGTGCATGGGTCTATGCTGGCGGGATAACACAGTCAGTGTTTAGCGATATCCGTTCTGCTTACAACAAGGGGTACAGTGAACACAAATGAACGCCGCTTATGTGCATATACATTGCCATTTTCAACAGTCGCCGCTTTTTTACATAAGCTAGTTCATTTCTATACAGTCGATACGATTGGCGGAATGCGGTACATATGATTTTACATTTGTTGGGTTATTCATACAAGTCTAGAGATCGGCATAATACTTAGTCGGGGGTCAATCAAGAAAAAGGTTCCGACACATTATAGAATCAGGTTCTGACTTTCTCTCCGGTGACATCAAAATACAGTAAAAGTGCTCTGATACCTTCGGGTCTTGTCAGTGCTATAAGAGACTTTTGGAAAACTAAATACATGAGTGACCGATGAAACATTTTTGAAAGCAACACAAAAATGGTTGAGGGAGGAATTCAGTTCGATACAAGCAATTAGTCAAGGGGTGGGTAGAAAGTTCAGGAAGGGGGGGGTCTTCGTCACAATGTCTTTTTAACAGAGTCCGTCTTCTTTCGTTGGCGCTGTTGAGCACCGGCGGTGGAGCTATAGGTCCAGCTGGGATTCATCCTTACGCGTTGCAGGGTGTGATCAGTCCTCTGCTGTTAGATCACAGTCCTGTTTCCTAACTGATCTTCTTAGGGGTGCCTTATGCTGGGCACCTGCGTATCTTTCTTCTTCCGTGGCAAAACCTTATTCTATCTAAATGCTGCTCTTCTTTTCTGAGTCAAAAGTTATGCGAAAGGGGTGATGTTGTTGAATAATCGAGGGAAGAGAGGGCGGAGTGGGATCAGATCTTTGAACACACCAAGAGACCAAAGGAGCAAAGGACGACGAGCAGGCAGGCCCATCAGTCGGGCTCAAAAGGGACGGGGACTTCAGGCACGAGTGGGTCAGCAAATCGAGGGCATCAAGGCAGCCCTTCATTCCTTTATCTGCCGAGTTTGAGAGTGGTGCCTCGTCCCGCGTCTCGTTGCTCTGCGACTCCACCTTTGGTCGCGGTCACACGTGCTTCATGATCTGTGGCCAGGCTGTGCGTCACGTCCAGCTCCTCTCCTCCGGCGATTGTATCTTTGAATGGGTACAAAACAAGTTTTAGAAAAACTGGCAGGAGAAGACATTTATACATCTTAATTCCGTCCCCAATCCTAAGTAGGTGGGGGATAGGTTCATCAGTCACAGTCAGAAGTCATCACTTATGGAGTATGTAGGAGGGCATTTCCACTGATTTCGTAAGCCTATTTGGCGTTCATTCGTGACGTACGTGGAGAGAAATCGGACTCCCATCGACAGTGTATTCTATCAAACTCGAAATCGAGTCCTTAGGTAGAGACTCGCCCCTTTTTTTTTTTTTTTAACCCAAGTACTGACAATCTTACATTTCCCTTCGGGGTCGGCTAACTCTTGCAAGCAGGGGGGTTATCATCATGGGAGGGGGGCAGAGGTTAAACATGCTTTTCTTGGGCGAGCGACGGCTAATCAAGGTCATCAATTACGCTTCGGGGATAGCTGATATGGAGCTGGGGTCAATCGGGAGAAGCGAGGACGTTTTGGACAGGGAGCTGGGGTCAATCGGGAGAAACGAGGACGCTTTGGACAGGGAGCTGGGGTCAATCGGGAGAAGCGAGGACGCTTTGGACATCCGCACTTAAGTGCAGAGGGGTGAGGCAATCTGGGCATTGGGGATTGCATTTCTAACGAACTGAGAAACAGAAGACCATTGACGTTATAGTCCCTATAAAAAGGCCAGATTAGGGGACATCAGTCGTCTTACCTGTCCTTTCTTTCATTACCAACTCGGGTTCTATCGTTTCGCAGAAAGGAGAGGTAGTAATATGGCAAGTTGCAATCGTTTTGGTTCCTGTCAATTTTGCCGAACACCTTTGTGTTCGAAGAGACCCAATTAGGTTTGTGCCGGTGGGGCACAACGTTACCACACAAGGGAGGAGGGAACTGGGGGCGGGGGGGAAAGAGATAGAGAGAGAGAGAGAGAGAGAGAGAGAGAGAGAGAGAGAAAAAAAAGAACACAATATTAGGTCATTTAGTGCGCACACAACAGCAAGGGTCAAGTAATACGGAAACACAGGCAGAGGGACGACGTAGATCCATACATTACGTGCACACAAACTCAGGCGGGGGAGACAGTACATGTATTATATACAAAAATCCAAGACAAAACATAGAACAGGTATTGGCCAAAATGATCTCTTCCTGTATGCTGCACATCCTAAGCTCTTTTTACCTTTTTCCTCTCTTTTATCGTCGGCTGCCTTCACTGGTGGCTTTGGTTGCACACACTTACGCCTTTGGCAATTGGTCAAGAACTAACCTGGTCGGGCTAGGGTGTTTCCAGGCTGAGGCAACAGTGAGTGTCAGTTGGGAGAACAATGGGGCAGCTTTGAGTTTCATGTCTATGAGGGTGCAAAAGGAGGTAGTAGATTTTAAACACTGGCAACATTCCTAGTCCTCCGAACGGAGGGTACTTGGGTAAACCTCACCTCGGAATATTCCCTAAACTTTCCCTATTTAGTTAAACGTAGGAATTTATTCATTAGTGCACGTCATTCTTGGTTGTATTATTCGGGGTGCCAAGCGAAGGCATATTTTGTAGTTTCCGCTTCAGGCTGTCCTCCCAAGCGCTAAGTTCAGGGAGAGAAATAGCCATTGTTCGCTCGCCGTGTGCAAGCACCATAATCGCACCCCTTTTTCCCCATCTCTTCGTCCGCTAGATCACCATTTTCTTCCGATGTGACCTGCAGAAAGAGGGAAAAAGAAGGGGGGCGGGGGCAGCATTTTAAAAACACATTAGCGCGCATAAACCCGAAAAGGCTTTTACTTACTACATACTCGGGCTATCTCCACTGGACGCAGTCCCTGCCAACTTGGCGTTTAAGCCCAGGTGGACCGTTTAGTGTGGGAGAGATGATTTATCGGAAGCCTGTGGATAGCATAGGTCGCCCAAGTGTGGTATTGCGGATCGTGTTCAGGGGGGTCAGGTGGCACTCCTTCGGGGCGACTTAGGGGCATTTTTAAAACAACTTTCCTGAAACAGGTAGCATATAAAGTATAGGCTAAATACCAGGATCTTTAGCGGTTGCTTTAGGCTGTACAAAAATGAAAAACACATACAACAAAAACCTGGACCGTTCATATTTGCAATATTTCTGCGTACTATACTTTTTAACCCTTAACTAGTCGAGCTGAGCCATTTCACCTGTAATCTAGTTATATCGGAAATAGTGGTCATTTATTCGAAACTTAACAATTTACGCATGACAACTACGTTTGCTTTTTCCAAAGATCTTTAATAAAAATGTCGGTGCATAAATACGGGCCTACAACCCCGTGGGCCGGCCAGAGCTGTACATGTGGGGATACTTATTAGTGGAAAACCTAATGGAGTCGGTGGTCGTTGATTTCAAAATAAAAAGTGCGACAGGTGCAATAAAATCCTATCGAAACTTCAGTGTGAGCGAGTATCATAAGTGTTGAAATTCAAACTTTCAATAATCATGATGCGCCAAAACTTTACAACAATTCATTGTCAGAATGTTCAATCAGTACCCATCTCATGTCAATTCATTGTCCGAACACATAATCAGTACCCATCCCATATCAATTCATTGTGTTTAAAAACTGCATACATATTTCATGACACCAAGGCTGAGCAATCGGGGTACAACAAGGAGTTGAAAGTTTCATTTGTACCAGCGCCATTTTGGGAGCGGCCAGGCAGATCTAGGCACAGTCAAAATCTCCACCTACTCGTGGTTGGCCCAGAGCCTCTTTCGGCAGTCCAAAAAGTTCCGTTAAAGGGCAACAGAAAGGATCGGCGGTATGAACCATCAGTCAAAGGGGGAGGGAGGCAACAATTGTTTCCTACCGGGTCATACTGGGTTTTCACCGGAACTGATCCGAACTGTAGTCTGCAGGATTTTAGTCATTCGAACTGAGGCTGGCGTCAGCATGGGAGCGCCGACGTCTCGCGGCTACATTTTCATCGTTCCGCGGGTAATCATGGCAGTCATTCCCCATCGGGGGTGTCTGCGGGGGTCGGGGGCCCCCGTGGCTCCTATAAAATCTTCAAAATCGAGGAGAACACTTTTGATTGTGGGACTCATTTCTTAATCAACAAGCAACCGGGCCATCTCTTCACGCCGGGCCCGCTCCTGTAGGGTCGACCGCCATTTTACGAGTGGACGAACCGTCGTCGGGTGAGTGGAGCGTTGGGGGTGCCGCTGGGGGCCTCCACCTGGGGGGGGTGGGAGAGGCTCGTCCGCGCCGCCTCTCCCTCCCAGCGCACCCCACGCCGTTTTTCTCGGCGCTAATATTCATGATGGCCGGACCAGGCGATGAGAGGGGGGGGGGGTCGGAGGCATAGGCAAGACATCCCCCCCCCGTTGGCCTGCAAGGCGCCGCTTCAGGGCCGAACAGGGAGCTTCTACCAAGCCGTGGCTGGACCAGGAGATGCGAGGGGGGGGGGTCGGTGGCATGAGCAAGACATCCCCCCCGTGTTGTCGCAGCCATTATTGAAGAAAGAAGAGGGGACGCCCGGATCCCGTCGGCCTCGGCTCCTCTTCTGGCCCACCTTACGCGACGACCTCCGGCCGACGGCTGGCAGCAGGACCCGCCCTACACGTGCCGAAGATCTCGTCTTCCGGATGGGCGTAGCTGCGGACCTGTTGCACTTCGGAAGTTTCCAGAAAGGGGGTAGGTAGGTATCTGCTGATTTGTATCTATCTCATGTTACCGTTATTGGGGCGTGGCAGGCGGTGGGACAGACATGTTTGGAGCAGTGAGGGGTGGCGAAGCCTGGTTGCCTCGTGGCCGTCGCGATGTCAAGCTTGGCTTCTTTCACCATTTTCATGTTTCCTATTACGGGCTTATTTCTAACATTTCTTATTTCTAGCGAAATCATGTGTTTTATCGTGAGCTATTTCTAACGTTTTCCTATTTGTAGTGAAATAAAAAAAAACTCATCAGTGGCCTACTGATTTTGCTTTCTTATTTCTTTCTTCCCTTTTTTTTTTCCTAGCGTGTTTCATGCTAAAGTTTCTGTTAACAGGATACGGTGATTACTTCGTTATTGTTGCATATGTCCTTTTTATTAGGGGTGCCCTCCGGTCGAGCCAGATGACCTACCTCTAATAAATGGTCCGGGTGGAACTAGTTTACCAATCAGTGGGGAGTAGATAGGCCCGAGAGATTACAACGGGGGACAAAGGTCCGCATTACCTACCCTTCACTACTTGCAAAGATTAGACAGAATATTTCTTTTCTACGTTATTTGCAAACAGAAAATGCTTCAAAAGAACTATTCCTTGAACAATAAATGTCCAGACAATCAATCAATCAGTGGGGAGAAAAACAGGCATGACGGATTACAACGGAGACAAAAATCTGCATTACCTATCCTTCACTATCTGCAAAGGGGGCAGAATATTTCTATTCTTCCCTGTTTGTAGACAGGGAATATCTCAAAGAGCAATAATCGATAAAAATCGATAACAAACAATCAGTGGGGAGAAAGATAGGCATGACGGATTACAATGGGGGACAAACGTCTGCATTACCTATCCTTAACTATTTGCAAAGAGAGGGGAACGTTCCTATTCATCGCTGTTTGCAAATAGAAAATGTCTCAAAGAGAACCAATACTTCAAGTACAATCAATCAATCAATCAGATGGATAAAGCCATCCTACCAATCGGACGTAAAGACGTCCTACTTAACCTTACCCGGACCGGACCGTGTGGGCAATTCTTCGCCTTCCCTTTTCCAGCGCCCAATCGTTCTCTTTCTCCATGTTTTTACCGCAGCATTCCTGTGGGATTCCAGTCAAGACAGTAGGTCACTTGAGAGAGGTCCGTTCGGAATCGGTGAAGTTCATTCAATCGGCAGCCGGACGAGGGCCCTCTCAAGGCAGGTATACTCCAATCGTTTAGATGTTCACCCCATCGTCTGGACCTCTCTTACCGGACCATATGTCGCTGATGGACCCCGCGTTGGGACGCCAATTGTGGAAAAGTCAGCCCATAACACACCTGATGCCCAGGCTGCTGGCGCAGGACGCCTCTTAGTTCCCATCTTTGAACAATTACAAAATAAAAGAGACGGGCGCTGGAAGCAGGAAAACAAGAACAGAGTTTTATTTCTCATGAGGAGAGCCTGTCATTTCGGACACTTGCATAGTGTCTTCAGGAGGTGCTCTCTCCTTCCTACCCACCCCACCAGTTTCTCTGAGGCTTCGTCTTTTATACACATGTTTATGATGCACAAACATTCCTTATTACAATAAAGACGCTTTGAAGTAGGAAAAGGCATGCTTGGAATCTCAGCTTCAGGCCTATTCCCATACCAGTCGCTCAGATGTCATCCTTCCCTCCTGAATGTAACAAGAGATTGTGATCTCTCAGCCGGACATTCCTACAGGACACGAGGGTAGGAGGGGATGATCAGATCAAAGGTTGGGCAGGCGATAAGATCGGGGACTTTGGCTGGTGTATCACGGTTTTGTTATGCTGGGCAGGAAAAAGGGGGGGTGTACATCCACGAGGCTTGGTCTTAGGACTTGGGACCGGGTCGAAAGGCCAAGTGCAGTTGGGGGTGGGGGGCTCGTCAGCTGAGGGGAAGGGTATTCTTGGGAGGAAATGGGGGGTGTGGGTCAAGCAGGAGGGTTACTTCTAGGGCAGGGTCACGCAGAGGGAGAGGGTCTTATGGCCGATGCATGAGCAGTGCGCGCGGGGAGGGGTGCTGGGAACAAACGGGCAGAGAGGCCATGGTGCCTAAAATGGCTGTCGTGTACGTGTGTGCATGAGTCTATGCTGGCGGGATAACACAGTCAGTGTTTAGCGATATCCGTTCTGCTTACAACAACAAGGGGTACAGTGAACACAAATGAACGCCGCTTATGTGCATATACATTGCCATTTTCAACATTAGCGAGCGACCAAAAAATATATGTGGTAGCAAACGCTGCAGTACAGGAGTTACATGTATCAAGTGATACTAGTGAGCACCCATAAATATATGAGGTAGCAGTCCGTGCATTACAGGTTATAATACCAATACATAAAAACAAATAGTTGTAGACTGTGAACACCCAAAAATAAATGAGGTAGCAGTCGGTGCATTACAGGTAAAAACAATTACATAAAAAACAGGTTATATGACCAATACATAAAAAACAAATAGTTGTAAACTGTGAGCACCCAAGGAAATATGAGGTAGCAGTCGGTGCATTACAGGTAAGAAACAATTGCATAAAAAACAAGTAGATGTAAAAATACTGCAATAGAAGTCAGACACAATCACAAGATACAGGAACGTGTCGATACAGGCTAAGTAAAGTGCGCAGTAGTAGAAATTAGTCTATGTGTCCGGTTCTTAGGTCATGCTCCAATAGTGAGATTGACTAGTCCATGATGGCCGCCACTGAGAGAGACCAGTCTAAAATGGCCGCCAAGAAGGGGAGTTAGAGACAGTAGTCCTCTGTTTGTTGTTCTTGCTTTGGGAGCAGGGGAGGGCAGTTAAACATTCTATTTGAGTAAGCCCAGATCTTTGCCTTCTCTATTTTGGTGGACCTGTGTGGAGGAGTTATGCCGAGGAGCCTCGTGGGCATCTGGAGGTACAGGCAGAGATTTATAGTTTCAGTTAGTGACCCCTGCCCTTATGAACAATGGAGGTTTAAAAATGTGAGGCGAGTGCAGTAAATTAAATACCTTATAGTTATTTTCAACTCAGTAGGTACCTTAAAGTTGAGAGTGCAGTTTTGCCGACATCACGCTTTGCAGGCATCGAGGGTCTAGGCAAGAAGTGAAATAAGCAAGATGCGGTGAACTACTGGCAGGCAGCATGCTAGATCCCATGCCCTACCGGGGAGCCTCGGTCCCCGCCAGCACGGCCAGAAGGCTGTAGGTCCGCAAGATTGCTCCGCAGGTCCGCTCCCAGGGCCCCGGCAGCAGCATGAGAGGGGGGCCACCGGGAGTCACGTCCGCCGAGGGAACCTCGCTGTTGCCCGCAAGTCGGCCAGAACTCCTAAGCTGCAACCCTTCCCGCCTCGCTCGGCGATGTCGTGTGTCTCCCGCCCGCTTTCCTCGCCTTTAGCCTCGGGACTCCACTCTTGCAGTTTTCTGTGCAGCGGCGTAACACTCCCGCTCGCAGCCGGTTCCCGCAGTCCGTTGTAGTTGGGGGCCAGCTCAATCGACCCTCCAGAGCCTGAACGCCCACTCTCCTGTGGGCGCCGCGTGAGCCCGGGCAGAATCCACCAAGCAATCTGAGGGCAGCTCCCTCGCCCACCCTCACAGCGGGTGTCTCCGCTTCCAGTCCGCTATCAGGTATCTCCTGCTGGCTCCGGACAGCGCCCCAGCCGCCGGTTCCCGTCGTCCGTTGTAGTTGTTGGGCCAGCTGTCGACCCCTCAGAGCCTGAACGCCCACTCTCTTGTGGGCGCCACGTGAGCCCGGGCAGAAACCGCCGAGCAATATGAGGGCAGCTCCCTCGCAGTCCCTCACAGCGGGTGTCTCTGGTCCAAGTCCGGTATCCCCTGCTGGCTCCGGTCAGCGTCCCAGGAGGCTCACAGCGGGTGTCTCTGGTCCCAGTCCGGTATCCCCTGCTGGCTCCGGTCAGTGCCCCAGCAAGCTCCAGGCAGTCAGACGTCCGTTATAGGCTCCTGCGATGGACAGTAGCAGCCCGATGTCCGGCAAAGGCGGGGGCGATTAGGTCCTCACCCACGCCGATAACATAATGTTCCAGTTACTTGAGTTATTTGTTGTAGTTGCATTCAATTGCGAGGCTAAAGATGCCCGGGATGCTGAGTGCTAACAGGGATTAAATCCAGAATTGGAATCCCAAGCCCTCGGAGCTCCGACCAGGCGCTCCTACCCGGCGGCCATCTTGCGCATCTTGCGCAATAGTTCACCGGATGCCCAGGAGTCAGACTCCCTCTGACCCCCGTCCAGTTCCGCACCTAACATTAATTCAGCAAGATGAGCCGCGGCAGCGCCAGCAGGTCTCAGTGTTCAGCTCTCCCCAAGGCAAGCCGCGGCAGCGCCAGCAGGTCTTCCTTGTCCGGGATACAACTTAACATTCATTCAACAAGATGAGCCGCGGCAGCGCCAGCAGGCCCCAGTGTTCAGCTCTCCCCAAGGCATGGGGATAACTAAAGAGTGTGTCCTTTAGGGTGAAAGAATTAAATTAGAATTAAAAAAAAGCCGGATAGAAGTATTTTATCATTTGCAATACATTGCGAGGCAGTTGTTGGTGAAACAAAATGATAAAGCAATTGCAACTGAATGTTTTGTTGAGAGGAATTGACTATTCTTTCTTGCATTTATCTTCCAATGACCCACCACAAGTACCCCAAAATACTTTTTCTGCACTTTTTTTTTTTTACAGGAGCTTCCAGCACCTCTACTTGATGATTTATACAAAGGCAAATCTGATTCAGAGGAGACATCTCCTACAACATTTCCACAGGAATCAATGAAAATAGCCTGGCGGTATCAGAATTTACCAAAAGTTGAGGTAATTTGGTACACAATTGAAATATATTGAAAAGAAAGTATATCTTGCTAATAGGACTTACCTGACAATGTAGGCTTGCAAATATAATGTTGTCAAGTCTGTTTTTTTACTTCAGAAGAGGCGTTCTGGCTTTTTGGAGTGTCTGAAAGCAGAAACATTTCTGTAATTTGTTGCCAGACTTGAAAATGGCCGTCCAAATGTATATAACGGAGATGGCAGTTAAGGGTGTTTATCCCTCTCTGTCATGTATGCCGGGACTGTTTGTCTATATTCAGATCTAAAGATCATCTGGAGTTTACCAATATTATTTTTGTCATTGTTGTGATAGTTATTAAGGTTACCGTTACGTTCTGTATTGCATCAGTATTGCTATTGTCATGGTTAACATGCTTGTTTCTATTGTTATGTTTATAGTTTATTACCATTGGTATTCCTGTTATTAGCAGTATTATTTCTTAGGTAGTGGTTATTGTTGGTTTATCTTATGTGAAATATTCATCTTTTTACTCATATAATTTACAAAAATGCCAAATAGGAATAAAGAACCCTGTGAGAAACCAGCTAAGCTCAAAACAATAGATTTTCGCTCAATGGGCATTTCAAAAAGAAATGTTCACAAAACTTCGACATTTTTTTCTGATGCTGGTATTTACCAACTCTCTTGTGAAACCTCACTAAAGGCATCAGTTGCATTTGACTCTAAATTTGGCTATCCAAAGGTAGCTTAAAAAGGTTGAATGAACGGTATTTGTTATCCCTCGAGCAAGAGCATTGAAGGAAGCTGTTGACTTGCTCATCCATGTGTGTAATAAGTAAAGTAAGCACTTGAGATTGTATCAGCTTCACTGTCACTAGAAGCTAATCGCTGTGGAAGCCTCTTTTAGAAACAAGCCCAGTGGTCACTTCTTCAAGTTTACAGATGTTTACAGTGTTTTGTGAATTATCTTTTTCCTTGGGCTACCTCCTTGTTCAGTCGGATAAGAGTCAGACCTCGATAGCCACAAATGCGTGCTTAAACTAGCCAATGTTGATCGTGTTCTTTCAATGTGGCTGAATAGATGTAGCTGTCATTTTACAGCACCTATAACGGCATAATTAGGTGAAGGGAAATCTACATAAAATGTAATTCGAGTGGGATCAAATGACAGCACAGTCAATGACATTTTTGGATCTCTGTAAATTTGCACAGACACGACTGTGTATTTGTGTCTCGGATGAGTTGCACAGAAGGGCATGCTGAATCAAATACCCCCGAGGTACCCTCGTCAGCTTTATTAATATGGAGCTTGTTGTGCCACTCTGAACTGTCACAAAAATACTTTCCCGGGATTTAATGAACGCGGACATTACGAAAAATGCAACGATGAAAAATTATGCACTCACTCTTTTCTATATCCAAAGCACTAGGTCCGTGATTAATATAGATTGTGAACACACATTTTGTAGTGGTTTTAGTAAATGTAACTGGATTTAAAATAAACGTGTACAGCAAGCACGACTTGGATGGGAATATACAGTACAATTATTGGAATGTATATGGATTTTACAACAATTATTGCAATGTGCATGGATTATACAATTAAGTGCAGTTTTTGTTATGATAGAATGTATACATCACAATGTTGTGCTGAAATAAGAGCTACAAATCTATTCTAAATAACCGCACGCCTTCCTTTTATAATGCATTTACATCGCCTCACTTAGAAGTGATTTTTCTTTGAAGAGATTTTCCTTGTACAATTAACTGAATTTAATTTTATTGAGTGCGTATAGACTTTTCAGTGTATACATTTAAAATGAAATCCAGTGCACACAAAAATAATTCATCAAAGAACACCAGTGTCAGTACACACTAATTATGACAAGTACTAACATAGAATGACATTATCTCAAATTATTGTCCGAGAGAACTGGTAAGCTTAGAAATATTAGCAATACATAATTAAGAACTATATTGTGCACGCTGAACAATATGTCACATTTGAGGTAAAGTTACCATTTGGCATTATTTCTCTCATTTTTTATTTAAAAAAAAAATCTTTATTGCATTTATTGTTTCCTTACCGATACATAAATTCACACGTTTCGATACATTTCAATCCGACAGCGAAATCATTTGTTACATAACTCTGTACATAAATCAGAACATTTCCTGTATATTGCTTCAGTATCAGCCATTTCTGGGGTGTGGGGTCGCATGCATGTTCACAGTACTCTTTGGGCTCCTATGGCCTGCACTGTCTGTTATCTCCAGTGGAGGGCTAGGGCGAAAGAGCCAGATTCGCTCCGTCATGGCTGTGCATAAGAACATCGATTCATGCAGGGAAATACAGTTCACAATGGGGGCCAATTCAGGAATTGCTTTACAGAACGTGTCATTAGTAAGCGGATACATGTACATTCCAACGTCCTGTCGGTGCATTAGATATTACTTTTTATAACAACAGTTGAACCACATTGTAACAATTATAAACATAATTCAAAACAGAAAATGAGACAACAAATCACCGAGGGAACATGCATCAGGTGTCTAGGTTTATTTCCGGGCGAGGCCGTGTCCAGGCTGCTGTGAGAGTATGGTGTGGGGGCAGCTACTTTACTTCTCTGCGCGATTACGTGGTCGTGGAGGTGACACGTTGTATGAGCTGCTTTTCGTGTGGTAATTTGTTATTTATTATTCCACCCCCCCCTGTTTGGGGGGATCGTGAGGAACCTGCTTAGCTCGGCGATTGCAGTGGGGGTGGCATGTAGGCACAACACAGTGTCCGCAACTAGGTGGCTCCAAGTGTCAGGTCCTGCCTGCTTCATCGGGGGTGCCTGCTGCGTGGTGTCCAAGCGTGTGAGATTACTCAACATGTCGTCCCATGCCTGGGCAATGGGATATTTTCGCAACCCTGCCGTTTCTTCTCTGTGGAGGGTGGTAACCTCCGCCCGCGCCCAGACCTCAAGGGATTTTTTTCAGTATGATACCTCTGGCGGATCCTTTTGTTTCCACCTTTTAGTTGTGAGGCGCTTTGCTGTAATGAGGCCCAGGTCACGGAACCTGGAGCTTGCTTTATTGGCCTTGGTTCTCTTATAGAGCCCCAGAATGCAGACCTCCCACGTGTAGAATATCGCAGCGTTCGTGCAGTTGGCAAGTGTTTCCCATATCGCGCGCCAGTAAGAGTGGAGCAGGGGACAGGATCACAGCATCTGTAATAAATCAGTGCCCAGGAGACGGCACCTAGGGCATTCGGAAGTGTTGACGTTAAAATATTTATTCATTTTGTCCGGCGAAAGATACGCCCTGTGTAATATGTAAGTTTGGATAAGTTTGAATCGTGAGTTACGTGGTATATGTGTGGCACCAGCCATGACGCGCTCCCACTCTGTATCTATCCAGGGACGGTCTCTGTCTTCTGTCCAATATGTGCGGAGTCTCTGTAATGGTTTCAGGACATGTGTGAGCAGGGCGCACACCAGCCAGTGTATCACATGTGATCCTCCCCCATTACATGCAGGTACTGCAATAACTGATGTGTCGGTGGCTCGTTGGTCATGTCCCCCCACTTTTGTGTGAATGTTAGCATAATGGCTGCGTGTAGAAGAAATTGGCCTGCTGGTAGCCCATTGTCTGCCATCAGTGTCGCGAAAAGTAGTAAGATGCCGTCTGCGTACAGGTCCCCTAGCGTCTCGACACCCACTGCAACCCATGGCGCCAATGTTGTGTCTGTGATGGGGACTCTGCCTCTGGGTGTCCCAAGAAGCGGTAATACCGGGGCATATGGGAGTGCGTCTTTTGTGAGGTAAAGGCTTCTTCTGAAACATCTGTGGGCCAGCTCGACGTGTATTTGTGACGGGCGGGGAGTGGTTCCTAGCGGATGAAACAATCTGCAAATCTGGGCCAGCGTCCAAACTGTGTCTCTGGTTGCCGTGTCCGCCAGATTCTTGCTGCTTAGCCACTTCACAACCCACTGTAATTGTGCCGCTAAATAATAGAGTTCCAGATGTGGGACTGCCAATCCGCCACATTCCGGGTGTGCATATAATTTCTGCAGTGCTATCCTAGGTCGCCCCACATTCCAGATCAGGCCACGAAGCATCCCCTCTAGGTCCCTGAAGAGTTTCACTGGGACGGGACATACACCAGAAGATTTGCAAAATAATATAATAGCCTGGGTAGTACTATAATTTTGGTTAAGGTGACATGGCTCATCAGGTTGAGTGGCAAGGACTTCCAACACTGCATCTGTGCCCTGATCAAAGAGACAGCGCAAACCAGATTACCCTCCAATATATTTGACTGGGACCTGTAAATATATATTCTCAGGTATCTGAACGTGTCCGGATACCACATAAGCGTAGTGCCGTTAATGATTATATCAGTTGCTGCTACACCCTCACAGAAAGAGTAAGTGCCTGATTTGGCCCAGTTTACCCTGAGGCCCGATACCGCCTCAAATCTGCAGAACAGAGCTGATATCTCCGGCGACACATCATGAAGATCCAGTATATATAATAACAGGTCGTCCGCATATAGGGACACTATATGTATCCCGTCGCTTAAGGGGATGCCCCACTCCATGCCACCCTCTCAGAGGAGAGCCGCCAACGGTTCCATAGCTAGGGAGAAAAGTAGCAGAGACAGGAGGCACCCCTGCCTGGTCACCCGCCTTACCCTGATTTAGTCTGATAGAAGCCTGCCCGTGCGAACCCGCACTGTGGGTCGCTGATATAATTGCACCAGCTGTAGATAATCATCCCCTAGGTCTTATTTACGTAGTACCTCCGCAAGATAAGGCCACTCCAGCTAATCGAATGCCTTCTCCAGGTCTAGTACTAGACAGCCAGATCTGGGCCAGTTCTCTGCAGCATATTTCTGGACCCGAATAATCGTCTAATATTTAGGGAGGTGCTTCTGGTGGGTACAAATCCATTTTGATCAGCATGTACCAGGGTGGGCACAAACGGAGCAACACTTTTAGCGAGGGCCGAGGCAAGAATTTTGTAGTCTGTGTTTGACAGGGCCAATGGGCGATATGATCCCAGGAGATCACGGTTCCTGCCTGGTTTTAAAAGAGACCAGCATTGCCTCATTCTGTGTGGGGGTAAGCGTTGAATATTCCTGCGCCGCTATATACTCGCAACAGCTCTGGTACCAGTCGTTCCAAATATGCCTTGTAAAACTCAGCCGGCAGTACATCCGGACCCGGTGTCTTGCCATTCGATAGGGAGTATATGCTATCCCTGATTTCCTCCGGTGCTGGCATTATTTCTCTCATTACATAGGTCTTTAGATATTGGATACCATCAAATGTCCTGACTGACAATAAGTCAGATCTCCTGTCATGGATAAGCTGATGGTGCAATGAAAGGAAGTGGTCTAAAAGGAAAGAGCTGTAAATACTTTTCTTAGTATCAAAAACAGCAATTAATTTTGATGCTTCTGAGCCATTGGAATCACTGCGTGGACATCTTGCCCACCCATAATGGCTCCCTCCCTAAACTCACCACCTCCACCAAAGCATCCACAAACTACTTTTACTAGAATGAGTTGAGTTTCTTCAAGATGTAGAATCCTTGGGATTGTTAGTGGCCAGATAATCTTTGCAGCAATGATGTTATTGTCGTGATATGATTTTAAGGTACTGTTGGTGTCATCTGCATACTAAACTTGATTTTCTTGTTGCTTTAGAGGACTTATATTGGTTTGATGTGGAAATTGATGATTACTGGAGATAGATTGGGTCATTAGGAGATCTCTACAGGATTGCCCATTATCTGGAGGTGCTCATCTGTATAGGCCCTTCAAGTAGGATGTGCTCTACTAAAGGATGATGCCATCAAAGCCCATTCTTGATGAGAGGGTGTTAAACAGGATTTGATGAAAAAATGCTGGAAAGAGAGTCTGGAATGACATTTAGCAGGATATGGAGAAATAAGTTGCTGTCATTGATATTTTGGAGTGCTGTCTCGTTACATGGATGGAAATTGTTTGGGTGCTACATTTGTGTATGAATATAGATTGTCTTGGAGTGTTTTTTGTTCTTGACTTTTCATGGAGCTAAGTGTTGATTGCATTTTAGATGATCTTAAGCAGGGGTGGTTGTTATGTTATGGATCAGTATTTTGGCATGTATTCAAGGTGCATGTTAGGTTTCTTCTGCTGTGACCGGGTTGTCTGGTATTGACCTAGTTACAATATATACCTTGGGTGCAGGATATGTTGATGGTGTTGAGTACCGGTTTGAGGGAATCACAGGAGATGGACTTCAGTGCAGATGATGGTATGACATCTCCTTCATATATTGTGGGTATCAGTGAGTTGGTAAGGTGTGATAGGTCCTCATTGGAGAATAGATCAAAGTTTGCCTACTTTCACCCTTTTTAAGGTAGCACTGAAGAGATAGGTGTGATTTTTTGCTGTCGGTATGCTTTCTAATTGTGTTGATCATCTCTTTGAAGACGTTGTCGATGGTGTTTATTTCTCCTTCAATACTCAATAGATGTGTTTCATACAATTCTTGATTGCTTTGACAATTACTCTGCATCTTTTGCATGTTTCTGTGATGCAGTTGGTGTAATAGTCATTCATAGTTTCTGTGATGCCTTTCCTGAGGGATGCAAGACTCTGAAGCTCTAGTCAACTTTACTGTTGCCCTTGTTTTCTGATGACATGTTTTCTGTCTGTGATCCCTTGTGTTTACAACAGTGCTGATGCGTAATATTTCTGTGGTGTGAGTGTTAGGGTCTGGAAGATATGGTTGATCTCAAAGCCCATTAAGGTAACTTTGGCATAAGATTATATCTGTTGGCCATTGTGATTAAGGTGTAGTGCTGGCGTAGGGTTGATTTTATTTGGGGGAGTCCTGTGGTTGAAGCATCATGTTGTGTCCTGATTTTCTGGGGAATACTGCCAGTGTGGGTTGGCTTTTCAAAGACGTGCACTGGGTGTGACTTCTGGTGGCTAGGACTTTTTGTTTTTGATGGGGTTCCCCTACTGATTGTTGGGGACTAACTTTGAGTCTTCATGGGACCTCCTGATTGGTTGCTTCTAGTGAGGGCTAGTGGATTACAGTTGGAACTTTATAGTTTTTCCTCGTTGTTAAGTCTCACTGGGTCATGGAACCCAATGTTGCTTTTCAATTGTTTTCCTCTAGTGACTGTTCCTGTCCTGGGGTTTGATTTGTATTGGACTTTATGTTGGAGTGCAACCTGTTGCTTGCTGATTTTTTGCTTTCAGTGATTGATGTGTTTTAAAGTCATCTTTGTATATTGCTTCTTGTTTGATGGGATGATGGGACATCCGGTAGGTGGGACTTATCATTTCTTTTTGATTCGTTGATTCTGATTATCAACACTGTCATATGACTGTCTCTATGTTGGGTTTTGTGGATGATCCGGTTTCTTCCTAAATGGTTGCTATTTTTGAGTGGTTCAGACTTGACTTGAGCTTTTAATTGCCCTTCCTTTGAAGACTTCCTATGGGCTGGATCTTTTGTGGGTGGGACATTTTGATGTGAATGAATGAAATGAAAAGGGGTTTTATAGAGCGCAATAGCTGCCCGAGGCGTCCAAGCGCTAAAGAAAATGGTGCTACCTGATGAGACCAGTTGGCAGAAGGAAGTTAGTCGTGTTTATTGAAAAGGAGAGTTTTTAACTGTTTACGAAATGAGGACAAATTGGGGTTGGATCTTAGGTAGAGAGGGAGTGAATTCCACATCTTGGCCGCATTATAGGAAAATGACCGACCTCCTGATCTTGATGTATTGCTCCTAGTGGGAGGTGCTGTGTTGTGTTTGAATATTTATAGTTCTTTTGTGTTGGTTTTTCTTTGGGCAGGACATCATGTTACATCATGATTGCTTTTGAGTTCTGTTCCTCATTTCCTAGCTCTTTATGGTGGTCCCTGTGGTTATGATTCTTGGAAGGCGGGCCTTCATGGTGTTTCACGATTGGTTGAGTCTAGTGATCAGTGCTGCTTGAAGTTGAATCTTGATTTTTGGATAGGAATTTCTTCTGATATAGCTTCCTTAGGACTCCCTAATATAAATTCTCTAGGAGCTGACAAAATAAGATGCCTCGTACAATCATCATCTTGTCTGAGAACAGTTAAATAAGCCAGGAGCCCCTGCAAACAATGTCAAGCAACTGTGACTCGCTCATTTCACACAGGCTAACTGGAGTAGAACCTCAAAAATTTAAAACTGAACTCAGTCATTCTTTCTCCAACCTGCCATTTCGGTCAGTATCATAGAAGTGGCTTCAACTGTGTTCATCATAGAAAATAAACTGCCAGAAACATGGCGCTTGCGTTTCAGATTCCTTCACTGCAGACTCTGCTGAGTTAATGACCAGAGTAGCAAATTTAGCCCGTCCTGGTCTTTGTACATACTTTCAGACCAAAGTTCACTCCATTCCAATGTGTACTGAGCTGAATAGACTCCTTCTCTAGGGAGAGCACCCAATGTTCTCACAGCTAAATAAAGACTTAACAAGAAACCACTGACCAAAGATGTCCAGCACGCTCTCCACTACTCTGATGCCTGTCTGTTGTATTCAAGTGAAGTGAACTGAAATGGGCATGAGACATGTCAGTAATAATTAATTTTTATGACAAACAGTAGCACCATGAGCCTCAAACGAATTATAAGATTCAAAAGCCTATGCCTCTAAATTGCCTTCATATGTTTTCGTCATAGTGCCATTAATTTAATAGGAAAAAAATGAAGAACACTGCTTACCGACCATATCAAAGTAAAATCGTATTTTGGTGAATTTCCAAAAGAGGAAACCCATTTAAGAATTAAAATGGGCAGGTGAACCGTAAAGGAGGTTTGATGGAGTTCCCCCACACTCCAAACAAGATGTAAATGATAGATAAGGAGAACAGAGAGGAATGTGCAGCAACCTCCACCTCCTTAAATGTGAATGGCTGTGATACTGGTAAAATGGACTGAAGGACTTCCTTCGATATAAAGAGCACTTGCAAGGATAGATTCAACATCATGCGATTGCCCTGGAAAATGTCAAGGACTCAAGGAGACATGATTTGTGAAAACAATTTTCTTAGGACTTGTTTTCTTAGTTACGCTTTTCAGAAGAATCCAATTCAACTATTCATCATTTGTCATCACAAAAATCAAGTTACTCTTCATTAACCACATGCTGGGAATGTTTACAATTACCAAATTAATTAACACAGAAACAAAATTGTTAATATTTCTCTAATACCCAACTCTGTTTTAGAACGTAGAGCCCCATTCTAATCGTAGTAGTGAAACAACCTAATGATAATGTCTTGAATTAACGACTATTACTCGCTCACCTTATGAATTGCAATAGGAGGTATGCTCCATTTATGTCTTTGTACAAAATGTTTCTGCAAGAAAGATAACTGAAACAAAGAAATGGTTGCCTGCCCTAACTTAGTCTGCACCATCTTTGGTGGCTACATATAAACACTAGATCAAAATCCTTAAATCAGTGCAGGAAAAGCAAAGGGCAGATGAACACAGCAATTTTGCAATTTCAATTCCAGCGATTCGTAAAATGGCAGAGTTTGTGACTAGAAAATAAGTACAAAAAACCATACCGAATCTCAATTTAGAAGGGGTGTAAAAGAGGCCTTTATTCCAAATTGCGATTGAGTATTCAATGCATCAATGGTTTGCGATCGCAATTCTAGATAGAAGTCACTGAAAAGTTACCAATGTCTCAAGGATGTGATAACTGTTTTGCAAAAAGGAAAGAAGTACCCTAGGGACCCTTTCCCGAATCATGTTGGTAGCGTTGGGGGAAGAAGCAGTGGTCCAGGGAGCTACTGTTTGCTCCCCCTGATGTTTTCACAAATGTTTAACTTTTTCTATTACAGTGTTAATATGGAAAAAGTCGATGCTAATATGAAAAAAAAAAAACATTAATTTATGAGAGCGAAATTGTACCCTTATTAACAAACCCGCCTGTTGTGAACTCCATATCAACCCTGACTCATAAATACGTAGTCAGGCAAGCTCTAAGACCTAGGCTTGAGGTCACTTATTGATAGGTCACAGGTGAGGTTGCAGATATCCTGCAGACATATGCACAAACAGGACAGCTTAGATCAATCCCACAGATAGGCACAGCGACTCTATGAATGAAATGAAATAATATTGTTATTTGTATAGCACAAACTAGTGCCAGAGTACATATAGGCACTACCTTCTGCAGAGGAAAACTAAAAAAAAGCGCAGATAGACACATTGCCATGCGAAGGACTGGTCCCAAAATGGGATCATTGATTAAAAAAACATGTTTTCAGGCCTTGAACTACCCTAATGGAAATGGTCATGTAGTTCCATCTCTTTGCTGTACAATAGATACAACTTCTGCCTCTCCATTTAGCTTTTTTGATTTTGGGAACCATGACATTACATGCTGATCATGAATGTAAGATTCTGGATGGATGGTACCAAATACATTTAAGTTTCAGGTATTCAGGACCAATGCCATTAAGAGCTTTGGAGGCGATACAAGGTGATTTGATAATTATCCACTTGTGTATTGGCAACAAGTTGAGATGGGCTAGGGTGGGCAAGCCAGAAATATATTTAGGGATTCTTAATACCAAACGTGGAGCAGCATTTTGCAAAACTTGCAACCTGTCTAGAAGCTGTTTAGAAGCTTCTACTGCAAGTTTACATAAAGTGCATTGCAGTAATCTAACTTTGAGAGCACAAGAGTGGCGGCCACCAGTTTTTGTAGATCTTGGGGAATGAAGGGAAAGATCTTCCTCAGGCCACTTCAATGGTCAAGGGAAATGTCTCTAATTAAGCACACCTGGCCAGAATGGCATGCGCACTCCTAAAATGCCATATCAAATGCCAAATGAGTTAGGAGCATATAGCCAATCAGGAAGCAGCACATGCAGTGGCTCCGCGCTCTCCGTGCTTAACATCTGGACATGTTACCCACAGGCCACAGTGTCCACGCAAAGTTGAGGCCCACCTGTACTTTCCATTAAACAATTAATTTATGAATTCAAGGCAACAACGTGTATTCCTCACCATAGATGGATCGCCGCAAATTCTTTATTACCTTTAATGAACTGTACAAAAGAAGGCTGCAGACAGGTTATTTATTTATTCAATTTACAAAGCGCACTGTCACCTAGCAGGCATCCTAGCACTAAAGTAGCTCAAGTGAGGAGAGAAGGAGCAGGGACCGTCCACTAAGTCTTGGGGAACAGCCAGGTTTTTACACTTTTCCTGAAGGGAAGGAGCTCCCTGATTTGCCTAATTTCCCAAGGGAGTCTATTCCACAATTTAGCCGCTGCCACCCTAAAGGATCTGCCCCCTGACCTAACCTTTCTAAATCTAGGAACCTTCACCAATTTCGCCGACGCGGAGCGCAATGTTCTTGTTGGGACGTACCAGTCGAATTTTTTCCGCATACGCACAGGTCCTATCCCATGAAGGGCTTTAAAAAACAAGGCAGAGAGATTTAAATTACACTTTCTGTCTCAGGGGAAGCCAGTGAAGTTCTGCCAAGGCTGCAGAGGCAGAAGAACTTCTCGGCCGCTCTAAGACTAGTTTGGCAGCTGCTGACTGGATCCTTTGCAGTCTGTCAAACAGGAAGTTAGGGGATTCCAGCAAGAGAGCGTTACAGTAGTCAAGCCTACTGAGAATCGTACATCTTGCTACTTGTGCACGTACCTGAGAAGGTAGTAACAGGAATTTGTTTTGAAGGGATCTGATGATCGCAAAACAAGAGGCAGTTGTTTTTGTGTGCTGAACTTCCAGAGTAAGCTTAGCTTAAAATATAATGCCCAGATTACGGACAGTAGTTGCCGGCTGAACTGCGGACGAGGTTTCAGGAGGCCAAAAATTGCAGGGAAGAAGAGGAGAGATCCTATTTGCCGTGCAGAAGATCACCTCAGTCTTTCCTGTGTTAAATTGTAAAGAGTTATCCTGCAGCCAGCGGGCCGTGTCCTGCAGACAGTTGGGAAATGCCTCCACTGTAATCGAATCCTCACCCTCAAAGGAGAGGATCATCTGAGTGTCGTCAGCATAATTTATGATGGTGATATTATATGCTTTGATGACAGCGATCAGAGGTTTTAAATACACATTAAATAGGATAGGGCTGATTGCCGATGCATGAGGAACACCATGCAACACGTTGGAGAAGGCAGATTGGAAGGGGGGCAGGGACACCGCCTGCTGCCTATCCTGCAAAAAGGATAGAAACCAACGCAAGGCAGAGACTTTCACCCCGATCTCGCTCAATCTTCTCAGCAGGATCTCATGATTGACCGTATCAAAGGCGGCAGACAGGTCAAGCAAGATCAGTGTAGCTGCCTGTCCCCTGTCTGCCCACCTCTGAAGCTCATCCATGACGGTCAACAAAGCCGTCTCGGTCCCGTGAGCCGGCCAAAATCCAAACGGAACCTCTTCCAGCAAATTGTGTTGTTCTAGCTATGAAGACCGAGTGATACTAACAGCCCGTTCTACGATTTTAGCAGGGAACGGCAACAAGGAGATAGGCCTGTAATTTTTTGAACATTCAGCATCAAGGGAGGGCTTCTTGAATAAAGGAGAAACTAAAGCTTGCTTCCACTGTGGGGGAACTACACCACTGATAAGTGACTGGTTACAAATCAGACGCAAAGAGGGGAACAGTTCTTCCTCGTACTCCTTCCAGATCTTATGTGGTACTGGGTCAAGGGGTGATCCAGAGGAGATGCCCTGTGCCAAACTGCTTAAGTCCTCCACCGTCAGGGGTGTAAACTCAGAGTTGTTCAGGAGCTTGACAACTGTGGCCGATGTCGGCATCCTCAGAGTCGCCTACCTCTTGCGCTACAGTGCACTCAGCCGCCAGGACTAGGTTCCCTGCTGCTTGCTGGCCACCCTCAAGATCATCAATAATCAGCTGGATCTTTTCCCGAAAGAACCTGGCCAGGTTCTCACAAAGTTCAGGTGAGGGGGTTATTACATTCTTGGAGCAGTCGGGACTGGTAAGACTATTCAAAATGTTAAAGATGCTTCTGGAGCTATTGGAAGCATTGCAAATTACGGAGGAAAAATAGTCGTCTTTAGCCCTTCTAATCTCGTTCTTATACTCCACGATTTTTATTTTCCACAGCAGCCTGTCAGTCTCCTTATAGCCTCGCCTCCATCTCCTCTCAGCCTGTTTACATATTAACTTGAGATCAGTTAGTGTGGTGTTAAACCAAGGGGCAGAGTTCTGCCTTTGCACCTGTGGTTTTTCAGAGGGGTGCAGGAGTCCAGCGTAGAGGTGATTTTTGGGCATAGTGAGGTGTAATTTTCCATGACATGCATATCAGAAGAGAAGCAATCCGCTCGCACCATCGGGGAATTTATAGCGCCCTGCGCCAGTGTCCCGAGCAGCTAGAGCGTCAGACACTCTCCTTCCAAGATGGCGAGTCCGCTCACACGGACGGACCCCACCGACCCTGAGATGGAGGAAGATCGAGAAGGAGCTGATTCAGCGCTTCAGTCCCCGAGATGCAGGTGATCTAATAGCAGCAAAGGTCAGTGCAAATTAGCAAAGTTTTAAAAACGAGTAAAAAATTACCAGCGTTAAGAGGCAGCCGCAGTAAACAGGGTGTGTGACTGTGCTTGGCAGCTCCCTGCAGAGCACACACTACCATCCTTGAGCCAAACAACAGAATTAGCGCGCTCGCACCATCTGGGAATTTATGGCGCCCTGCGCCAGTGTCCCGAGCAACGAGAGCGTCAGCCCACTCTCCTCCCAAGAAGGCGGGTTCGCTCGCACGGCCGGACCCCGCCGACCCTGAGATGGAGGAGGATCGAGAAGGAGCTGATTCAGCGCTCCAGTCCCCGGGATGCAGGTGATCTAGTAGCAAATTAAGACGCTTGTAAATCTTCTTCTGGCCGCTCTGGTTAATTAAACAAACAGTTCTTGTTTTGCCGAACACCTTTTTTTATCTTGTGTTTTTTTCCACAGTGTCAAATGTTCAAGCAACAATAGCAGCCCGTGTTTCTTAAAGAAACAAGTTCTGCTTTAAAATTTTAACTTGTTTTTATTCAGCGATCACACAGCATAAAATACAACAGAATGGCATGTGCAGTAATAGCATAACAGTGAGGACAAAATAACCCAATACAGCCAACATTATACCATAAGCATGCACTATAGTGAACCAATGTTGTAGGCCAGTGTTTGCCAAACTGTGGTCCTCAGACCCCGAGGGGTCCGTGACACATCCCCAGGGGGGCCTCAAGCAGCAATTTTAAAAGCACAACAAAGTTCCTTGTAGAATTAGCAGTTCTCCAGCAACAATAAAAGTGTCAAGATAAAGTCAGTGATTAATGTACCTGCTGGAGAGAGATGAAAGTTTTGTCCAGTGGCAGCTTTGGCTTATCTAATGTAGCACAGAGGGTTAATATGCCTACTGCAAAGAACGTGTAGCATGAATTTTAAAAAACAGTGTTTTGTGTGCATAGGTTAGTGGGTTACTGCTTTTGTCACAGAGATTCTTTTGTTACTGTGCAATTCATAAGTGACAATCGTAATCTAACTCAGTGACCTATAAACTGTCATCAAAGAGCAGCTTGCAAACTGCATGGTACAAGTTAGAAACATATGTTTTTCCAAGTCTTTCATTATCCTGATGCTGCTAAAAAGGTTTATTTGGGTTGAAATTCATTTTTATTGTTAAAGTCAATGCTAACCACTGTGTTATGTTCTGAACCATGAGATTGTGCTTCTTCAGACCAAGCACTCTTTAAAAATGCCTACCAGTATGAATGACATGCGACTCCTACACCTTGTAGTCACATTTTCCTTATGTAACATTTTCTATATACTGATTTACACGTATGAATTATTGTCTCCATGGAGCAGATTTACAAGGAAAGTGACTCAGTGTGAGCCACAAGCCATTTGGCTGCACCGCACTGAGTCACTTTCAAAACCCAGGGATGCGACATATTTACAACAATATGTCGCATCTCTGTGCTTCCCCCTGCGCTGGCGTATAAACTGCTGCCATGTGCCTGCACAGGCACCCTTGCACCATGGTGCAAGGATTCCTGTGTCGTGGGGAGATTGTGTATATTAAGGAAAGGAGCCCTTCCTACATATAAACAATCAGAAATGGCGTTTTTCAACTTTTAAGTGTGCTGCATCAGCACACATAGAACTTGCAAAATGTCATTGTTTTACTGATTGTTTATGTGCAGGAAGGGACACCTTACTGTACATAAACAATCACCAGAGGTGATATCCTCTTTCTATGCGTGCTGCAGAATGCAAAATGCATAGAAAGAGGAAAAAAACAAGGAGAAATGAATAACTTTCTCCTCATCGCGTCTCCCTACGCCTTCCCTGTGGAGCCATAGCATTCGGACACATTTCTAGCTTTACGATTTCTAGTAAATCTGGAAATATGCCTGGTTTCATGGGTGTTGCGTGGGAACACCCACAGCAACACGCAAAGTGCTGTGTGCAAATAAGCCATATTTACAAGACCAGGAAAAGTAATGCAGGGTGGCTTTTCCTGCCTTGAAAATATGGGGCACTAAAATGTGCCACCGGTGCATCACTTTTTGTGATGCACCTGTGGCGGAAGGGGCTTGTAAATCTTACCCCTATGTGTGTGTGATGTTAAGTGCTCTGACATCCTACAATGGTATGAGAGATGCTATACAACAAATGAAATACATGTGGCGGAGGGGCTATGGAGAGATGAGAGGCACTGTTGGAGGGTGATAATAAGGGAATCATTGAAGAACCCCAACAAAGTTTGTCATATCCTGGTGCATAGTAAGGTCATCATTTACTATTCTTTAAATGCTGATACAATTCAATATATAATAATAAATTTCTTGCAGAATGCACCATTGTTCCCTACATTTTCTTGGGGGGAGAGCCTCCCAAAGACCCCCTTTGTAGTGGTCAGGCTCACTCACTGCACTTGAAGTGAACTGTATGGGGCCATGTCTGAAAACATTTACCAGGTCAGCTTTGGGTTTCCAGTCTGGCCCTGGCAGGAGCCTTGTACTGCGAAATAAAACCAACCATTTAAAAGTTAGTCACGGAGATGCAGAACTAACTTTCAGTTTTTTTTGCAAATTCTTTCAATATAAAATACAGAAATCCTTAGTAATTGGAGTATTTGCTTGGGGGTCCCCACCTTCCAGTGATGACTAAATGGTGGTCCTCAGGAGTCCACAGTTTGGAAACCACTGCTGTAGGCCACTACCTCTGGCAGTCTTGGGAAACCCCAACCATGTGCAATAACATTTGAGCTGGCACATCCTTCCAGGGCAGTCATACGTAAGGGGAAGTTAGGGCAGGATCGGGGACCCATGGGTCTCGACGTATGCCGAGTCATTCCCCACAAAGGGGCCCCTGGGAGGTGGGAACGAGATGGCCAAGGAGATTCAGCGCCCAACTGACCGAAAACAGCCACATCCCCACTGAGACACAGCCACCGCAGCAGCTGCAGAAATAAACCCATTCCCAAGCAGACTCTGCCTATGGGCATACAATTACACAGTCACTTACTCCCTCCCCCCCCCCCCCTTTATCCGGCCAGTCACCCATCCACACAATCCCACACACTCTGACTCAGCTACACATCATTCAGTAACTCTGGGAATCTGCCTTTGAGATCCCTGGGGGCACAGCCACTCCATTACCTGTGAATGCCCAGAGGGTGTAGCCTGCTGCGTCTCCTCAACTACCAGCTCTTTCAACATATCACCCCAGATCATTAGGTCCCACTCCGTGTTTCATCCGTGCAGACCAATATTTGGTGCAGGGCGCGTACAATGTATTGCAGTGCGATGCTTGGCCAGCAACAATACCAACAGGGCGAACTTTTGTTGCATTGGTGTCCCAGCTTTTGAGGTCAACAGTAAGTCCAGTTGGTAGTGCTTGACTGAGGGCTTATTTCTGGACTCTCATGACCTCCTGCAGCTCGTGCAATACCCTAACCCAATAAACCTGCAGCCTCATACAATCCCAAGTCATATGAGCAGGGCTGGACTGGCCATAGCGGGCACCAGGCAATCCCTCGGTGCGCCGCGCGGGTGGAGGCAGGTTTTGGGCTCCTGGGGGCCGTTTTTGTTACAGGGCAGTTTTTGTAGCATAGCTGCAAAATCGGCCCTGTAACAAAATCGGCCGAAAACCGTCCCTGGCAAAGAGGTTGGCGGCACCGGCGGTGGGGGTTGAGGGGGGGCGGGGGAGGATGGCCGAGCGCTTTGCCAGGGCCAGTTTTGGTTCACAGTCCGGCCCTGCATATGAGGAGTATCTGGTGGTCGGAATGACAGGGTTTCCCACTCCCCCACCCCCTCTTTTTTTGCTTTAATCCTGGAGCGATTAGCAGCCTAGGTCCGAAATGATTCTATGATCAGAGGGTTTAGATGGACTGCAGACTGGGAAGATAAAATCTCCTTTTATGCAGACGACATCCTCCTCTATGTAGCAGATCCATCCTCTACACTTGACAGGGTATTGCATGTATTTGAACTCTACTGTAAATACTCTGGCCTCACTATTAACTGGAATATGCCCTTTATGGGTTCCCCCCGGTTCTGCCTGCCTACTGTGAGGCCAGGGTGGTTACGGAGGGTTTTCGCTACCTAGGCATCTTAATCACCAGAAATCCTGATGCGCTTACGCCCACAACCTTGAGCCACCGCTTGCATGCTTATGGGGGGGCGTGCAACACTCGAGGATCCTGCCTCTTTCTTTATTGGGTAAGGCAGCTTTATTTAAAATGGTGGCCTTCCCCTGGTTTCTTTATGCACTTTCCAGTACCACAGTCTTATTTCCAAGCCATAGATAGTGTGGCCCTAAACTCTTTCTGGGATTGGGGTCCCCCTCGAAATTGACTCTAGAAATTGACGAGGGGATGGTACAATGGTGGAATAGTCTTCCCTGGCATACAGAAATATTATTGGGTGTCACAACTAATCATTGTTAATCACTGGGTACACCTCCCGGGGGACAAGCCAGCCTATAGGATGAATAGGAGGAACATGCAACCTGGAGGTTATCTGCGAGCCCTATATTAGGGAGCGCACCGTACATCCCTCTTCAACTCTAAGGCCATCAACGTCTACCTGTGGCTCACAACACTGGCGGCTATAAGCTCTCGGGGAAAGTTCATACAGGCCCCCGCCCTCTCCCACCTCCTCCTGTGGGACATATCACAGTTCTGCACCCTGGCCCTACAAGGCTTCGACAAGTGTGACCTCATACGCCTGTTTCGGGTGATAGGCTTGTGGAGTAATTGGTAAGTGCTTCCATTTGTGGAACTACAAAACGACTACCAAATGGCACCAATGGAGGCCTACAGGTATTTGCAAATTCGGCATGCCCTGTATAAAGTGCTCCCGAGGGGAGTCCTTCCGTCTTGAGTCTAGGCTGCTGGATGACTACTTTGCCAAAATGGCGGTTTCGCTTACATACTGGAAACTGTTAAACAATTCCCCCCAATACTATGATCTGACTGTGGGAGAGACACCTGGGTGGTTTGGAGGAGGAGGAGTGGCTTGAGGCCTTAGCTTCTTCTCGTGAGGTGGCTGGACACTCACGTTTTCGTCTTATACAGTTTAAGATCCTTCATAGGGTTTACTACACAGCCTGGTGAAAATAAGTAAAACAGACATGGCGCTCTGCCCCAAGAAACGTGGACAACAAGTTTTATCATATGGTATGGAGCTGCACAGTGCTTCAGAGGTTTTGGATCACATTGGTTGACTGTCTTCATAGGGTTTGGTTAATTAGCTGGAGCCTTTTGCACCATGGCATCTCCTGAATGTCTGGTGTGAAACAGGCCTTGCCCATATGGATTGCTTCTGGTTCACGTTGGGATTGATGGTGGCCAAACACAACATAGCTAGGCTTTGGGGAGCTGATTCAGCACCTCAGTTAATTGACAGGAAAAGGTACATGGACTGGTGTATGCAAGCAGAGAGGGCGATCTATGAAAGCTGGGGTATTCTGAACAATTGGAACAAGGAATGGGGAAATGGAATGTCTATTGAGGGAACCTGTGTCCTCCTGTTGTAAGTGCCACTCAAAATGCTTGGGATAAGGAGCGGATGGACATCTTTGCTATCTAGAGGGTTGTGGGGATGGAACGGGGGATATTGAGACTCCAGAATGTGATTGCTATGTGCCAGTGTGCATTCTATTTCATGCTTGTACCAGAATATCACCCTGTTTCTTTTTTTTCTGCAGACATAAAAATAATTCTTTTAAAACAAAAAAATAATCATAAATACATGAACCACAAATGACCTGCTTAAATCGTGGCACAAAACAAGAAACCTTTCAATCAAAACCCAAAACATAGTTTCCAGCCACCTCATTGTGACCCTTCCTAGTCAGTCAGGCTGTCATCAACATTGTCTGTGACATGCAAAATATGAAATGTATCCCTAAACAACCTAGTGTCGCTGTGTACGATTGCCCACTTGATTCACTAGTTTGCACTTAATATCTCAATTCTCATTAGATTGATCGATCAACCACAGCAGGCCGCCAAACTTAATCTCTTTGTTTGTGCTACCTATTGTTGGATTTTGCAACGCAGACTTCAGTTCAAACCCAGAATGACAACGATGCCTTTATAGACTATCTGGACTTGCTGTCCGATTCGCCATCGCATTTAAGAGTAGCTGTACTAGGAAATCTGCCTGTAGAAATATGCTTTTTTATTAGAACCTCAGCTTACTCTAACCCTTCCAGATATATTGTTTGCCTGTATAGAGTTATGGTGAATGCATTTATAGAGCCCAGTAGATGTTATAGTGAAATTCTGTAGCTTGTCCCACCCACACATTATATCCAGACTGATTATTCCAGGTTTCACACACAAAGGAACTGGACTGTGTTGCCCCTTCCTTGACTTGCAGCAGAACATTTTCTTTTATTGCCTTAAAAATGTTTTCTGTTTCACAAGGTTTTAACAGCTTTTGGTGTCAGCCATTTTTAGGTCTCTGCCTGCATAGGCTGCGCATGCGCAGTCTCGCTGCCGAGATTTTATATTTTCTAGAGTAGGAGCTTAAACCTTCCCATCTTCTCCATTGGCTGGCTTCCTAAACGGAGGCCAGCCATTGGAGGAGAGGGGCGTCTGTCCGTTTAAGCCCCGTCTTTTTGGGATTCGGGGCGTGTTTTTTCATGTTCTTTCTCTCCTCTTCCCATTAGCTGGAATTTTACATTCCAGCCAATGGGAAGAGGAGAGAAAAAAAAACACGCCCCGAATCCGAAAATGACGCTGCGTTTCTCTGAGGCATTTCTGCTTCACCTCGCAGAAACATGGTGGTGTCAGGCACGCTCCATCTATTTTTAACAAACGTTAACTTAGCATGCGGAGTTTGCAACTTGTGATTAGGCCTGTGTGTGCAATCTTTTGTTTTGCCATTTTATTTATTTTGCTAACCTGTTTCTGTTATACGTGTTGCCCTGCGTCATTTTTTTGCGTGCCTGTTCATGTGTTGTTGAGTGGTCTGTCTCTGTTGCTGTCTGTCAATGTTAGGCCTTGTTAGTCAGTTCTGTAACACTTGTTACTTTTTAGTGCGAGTGTCCTTTTGTGTCTACTTGGCTTTGTTGCGACCTTTGATTCCTTTCCTCACCTCTTGTTTGTTCCAGGCTGGAGTGGCATCTGCGATCAGTGGCATTCATTATTGATCGTCGCTGCTTTGTCGGATTCCCATTGGTTCTTTACATAGCTGAGCGCGGCTGAATGATGTGGTATTTCTTTCTTGGTGACAGTGCCTGGTTTTGTGACATTTCTCATCCGGTCCCAGGTGTTACAGTATTTCCGCATGCGCATCAATTGCCGCCGCGCCGGCTCCCGGGCCCCTTATAACCCCGGGCAGCGCCTGGGAGCCGAGAGGCGCAGATGTGCTGGCGCGCTCTTCGCGGCTGCGGTGGCACCGCCGAGGAGACAAGACCTCTTCCGAGCCCGGGGCGGTGGCGTTGATGTGCGTGGCGCGGCAGCGGCGCCCCTTTCATAGGTGGACTGGATGCTCTGAAGGCCGCATCCGGCTCCTCGTGACTTCTTCACTCCCTCTTGTTCTTGCCTAATTTAATTTCTCCAGTCACCGCCAAGTCAGGAGATATTATGGACATTTGCGTCCCCCCTCCCCCTCGTTGCCCACGCCGGGACCGGAGATAAACCCGGGCAGCGTCGATTCTACCTCCAGGGCCATGCCCGGCCAGACGGTTGGGGGCGGGAGGCACTCGAATTTATGGGCCTGGGCTAATTCCCACTGTGGAGTCTCTCGTCCCCCCTCCCCGCCTCTGGTTGTAAGGGGGGAGTGAGCTGCAGGTGCAGCGGAGCGCCCCCCCCCCCCTGCGATTGATGTTTGCCCAGTCTGGCCAGGGGGTGTGTGGCAAGCTCGAGGGCCATGCGGTTGTGCCCCAGCTAGGTAGGCAGCACGGGCGGGGGAAAGCTGGAGGTTGTTGAGGTGTTAATGTGGTCCGAGAGCGGATGGCGCACCCTCTCACACCCTCTCCACCTCACCTTCTCACCCTCACCCACCCTCTCACCCTCACCCACCCTCACCCTCACACCCCCTTGCCCCCTCACACCCCCTCTCACCCTCACCCACCCTCCCTCACTCACCCAAAAAATAATGACATGAGCAATGCCAATAGCTCTAACTTTAACAAAGACGAGACCATTGCATTGTAAATGCTTGTTTAAGTAAAGGAACCTTTACTTTGCGAGATCAGTGCTCTGCTCCGTTCCCAGTTTAAAAAGTAGTTTTATACAAATTCATGCTAACTACTCTGGTATCTTCAGAGCTGGTAGATTGACTCAGCATAGTGTTTAATAAAAAATGCTTTTAGTTTACCACTGCCCCATATGCTCATTGTCAAATGTAGGAGAGTTCACACTAACTCAAGATATGAAGCCTACATCTTCGAGAGGATGTCAATATGGGGGGGGGCTTGCTGAGGGTCGTAGGCCGTTTCCTCCACTACTGCACAAGATGGTTTCAGGTATTAGAGACATTTGTATGTGTATGCTTAGCTAACACGTACAGTTATACTTTTTCTTAATGTAAAACCACATATGGCATTCACAAAACGTGTTTTTTTACACTCAGAAAAGATATCCCAGCATTCCAATCTTCATATTAGTAAATCTAGTGTTAGGGCAGGAAGTGATCATTCTGAGATTGTAATGATCGGAATGTTTGTAAACAGCCATCCCTGTACTCGCGAATATATGCAACCTTTTTTCTAACCCATTCCCACCTTAGAAGTAGTTGGATATTTCTTCTGCCATATGCATGAGTAGTTGTCTTTCTAGGGGAGTGTGGGTAAGAAACCATTTATGATGCTGTTATTTTGAGTGGTTGCTGAACTGCACGTGACTTTTTTGAATTAACATTTTCTGTACATGAGTCTTCAGTCTTGTTCTTTCAGCCTCCTGTTTGGGCATGCGCTGTGCCCCCCTTTCTTGGCTGATGACAGAACTCATCATGACCGGACTACCCGTCCCGGGCAACAGGCGTTTCCCGGGAGGCTCGAAGGGTGTGTGTGTGGGGGGGGGGGGGGAGGGGCTAGGGGGAGAGGAGGGTAGGATGGAGGTGGGTGGGGGGCAGGTTTTGGTAGCAATACCGCAGTATTGAAAGTACTCGCTGCAGAGTTCCTTGTATATCCAGAAGTTTTCAGGCAACAGAAAAAAATAAACAATGACTCTGGTGATTAATGTTCCATACGAGGGCTGCTCTGACAAAATTTGCCAGGACTGCTTTGAGTTCCCAGTCCGGCCCTGGAACTCATACTCTGGACCAGGGATTTTCAACTTTTTCTTTAACCAGAGCTACTTTTTTTTTTGGTGAAAATCCTCCTGAGCTACCTATATTATTAGTACTTTAAAGTTTTGCTCCCAGACAAGATTACTTGTGTTTCCAATTTAATCAAGATTAGCACCAGTGATCACCTCCGTGCATCAGGCAGGGTTACTAGTAGTAATGTAGATAAGCATTTGCAATGCAATAGGTCTCACATTTATGCGAGTTTAAGCTATTGGCATTGTAAATGACAGTGCCTTTTATTTATGCTATAAAAACATAAATAAAAGGCATTGTCATTTACAATGCCAATAGCTCAAACTTGTATACATGCGAAACCTATTGCATTGCAATGCTTGTTTTCACACTCTAAGATTGCCCCTAAGCCCCGCCCCCTCATGCGATGGATGGAGAGTGCCAGTAGTGGAGGTGAGAGCAGACTGGCTAAGGGGAGGGAGTGGGCAGCGAAGAAGCCAAAGCTGCTCCTGGTACTGCTCGGTGTCCCTGAAGCGCGCACTGCGCTTATTATGACATTTTATTTAAAAAAAGAGAAAGAGCGCGGTGTTCCTGAAACAGGCGCTGCGCTCAATATTACACACAAAATTTAAAAAAAAACCTGAGTACAGTTTCTCTAAATCAGGTGCCGCGCTCAGCATACAAATACAACAAAAAGCAGCCGCCATAGTCCCCATAAGTGTCCATAAACAAAATAGTGCTCACCCACTAGATAAAGCCGACCATGTAACAAGCCAAGTAAAAGGTCCGGTTGTTATGGGGGTCAACAAATGGAGACAAGGCAATACTAAGGAGGTACTAACAAGCCTCATAATCAATCGGAAGCCAGCGTTTACGAAAGACAATGACACAAAGTCAATGACAAATATGGGCAGAGAGTGGGCGGGGCTACTAGTTCCTACCCTAATACAGCATGCCTCGCAGAGAGAGCACTGCATGCGTGCTGACGCTAGGCTTGACCTAAAAAGGAGTTGTACGTTTGGAATGCCTTCACATGACATGAGAAAAACACAAAGGGCATAGCTGTAAGGCCCCTCGCACAATGGTAAAAATAGTAGTATTAAGCCTCCCCAACACCAAATGATTTGCCACTCAAATATCAGCTTTAATTATATTTCGGAAATCCAACTTTTTTTTCTCAAAATATCAGCTTAGCAGTTCTAAATAAAAAAAATCACACATTTCATCTCATGCAAACTTTTCATGTTTTATATACATACATTAATTCAGCCAAGCAAATTTAGTAGGCTGGGATCCTCCACACAGGAGAGCTACTTATAGCTAGCTGGACAGGTACTTGCAGCTCACGAGCTACTGGTTGGAGAAACCTGCTCTGGATGCTAATCACCTATTTCAGACACCGGACATATTCTGCACCCAGCAATACTTTTTCTGAACTTGGCAGCTTATTTCCCTAAAATGTTTAGGAACTTCATAAGTGACACTAAGGACTCCAAAACTCTTAGTATGAAAAAGGCAGGTGGTAATGCATAATGCTGGTGTTTAGTGTTGAGGCATTAGGTCTCTACAGCGATCATTATTGAATTGCTCTGTCATTCACAGTTTACTTGCCTATATGTGGAATTCATGTAACTTCTTTTGAAAATTATACAGCGGCCATTGGATTGGTGCTCTTAACAAACACCTGATTAGCCCATGTCCAGCCCTGGAGCGGCTGCTAATAGCTAAGTGTTTGGTCTACCAGAACCTGTGGTCTGGGTTAACCAAGGGTTGCATAGACTACTTGGGGGTCCGTTACTGCTTATTAAATTAAATTTTAACAGTTCATTAAAGTGTATATAAATAAAGAAGCAAAATCGAAAATTTAAATACGTTTGTGAATGTGATGGAGTTTTAAATTGGGGCTAAAAATTAAATTGGTGTCTTCTGTTGATTCGTGGGAGCAGTGCAAGTACATGAAACAGAATATAACATGGATGTGGGATGGCCTCAATTGAATTAAGCAGAGCTCCAACCTTCCCAATTAAACGAAACATTTTTTTTTTTTAAAAAGGAAATTGTGAATTAAATAAACCATTTCTTCATTTTTCTGTTGAATGATTGTTTTTTTTTTTTTGCGGTTCAAGTCATCGAAATTGCTCAGGCCTGCCCCCCTGCTTACAGTAGTTACCCATTTAAGGTCCTGGGATGCCAATAATAATTTAGTGGGGGTCCCCGGATTCCAGTAAGTGGGGTTCTGCAGAAGTCAAAAGGTTAAAAATAGTGTACTAGAAGACAGGAGCTGGGAAACGGTCCTTTGAATTCTGTTTTTTTGGACTGTAGACTACATCATTCTTATTCTCCGTCTCATTCGATCAAGTATTTTTTGAGAGTATACCTAAGAATGACCAGAAAATATATGGCCTCAGCTGTCAGAGTAGCAGTCTCTGGGGAAAAATGGGAGGATTTTAAGGAGATTCTTACAGCTGGAAGTGACTTGAAATATGCGCTTTTTGTCATCTCTTATCCCCTTAAATCCTCGATTGAGGGAAACCCCAGTACCGTAGGTAACCATGAACATAACAAACAGGCCGAGTTTATGCAGCAGTTCGATAGTGTTAGGAGTCAAATTAGCAATATGCTGCATTTAAACTAATACTGAGGCTCTTGACAGCCAGAGCATATTGCATTGGTTTCACTATTCCATGGAGAATCAATGTATTGTTTTTAAATAACCAAAGGTCGTGCCTCCTAATGTATGGTTAGTTTGATTTCAGAGTTTGTGAACAAACATGTAACATTTGTGTTGCCAGTACAAAACATGACTTTATTTTTTTTTGTGTTGGAGAAAACCTGTACAGGGCTGAATATTTTAAGTGAGTTTAGAATTGTGTGTGTCCATAACCATGAGGGATTCTTAGTATGTTACTATTTTTATTTAAGTCTCAAGTCTTTTGTTTACTTAGAATGTCTTATCTTTCTCTGGTTTCCTGACTGGGATATTGATTAATTTGCGTACGAACATAAGATAACCCATTGGTGTGTTTTAGCAAAAGCATTGTACTCACTGTATTAAACCTCCCATACGCCCTTTTTCGAGAAAAAAACAAAACAGTCAAAACCGTAAACCTTTTGTCAAACAAATTGCAACACCTCAAAACGATCAGCTAGCCAGTCTGCAATCAAAAGATCCCTTGCATGTGCTGTTCGTGAGTGAGTGGTTTGTTTTCTTGGGGGCAGTATGTAAACCAGTAAACCATGAAATCGCCTGTCTCCTTTGATTCCCCCCTATCTGAAATCTTCACCCCATGGGATTTACACTAAAATAACATTAACAGTAGACAACCTCTTGCAGGACACAAGCTGTTCCTGGGCAGTTTGGGGCGTTTCAGCCGGTGCAGTGCCTCTGGCGGGAATGCTAGAGTGGCCCGACTTTAACCCAGTAGCCACTGATAAATATATCAACTTAAGGGGATTGAATGGCCCCCCTCTCCATGGTCATTCTGTTAAAACAGATTATTCATGCTTACTTGATTCAGGTAGGCTTTTGCAAGCTTCCCTGCCAAGCCTGGGAATTCGGTACATTGAGGCCTATTCACAGCTTCTGACACAAGCCAAGCTTTCATTGCATGGTGTTTTATTAGAGCCAAATCCCAGCTCCCCCCGTTTGTAGGCACTCTCTTCTTACTTTTGAATTAGGAGGGGTTGCCGCCGGCCTTAATCCGTGCTTCCTCGTGGATTAAAGGACACCCCTGTGCCAAGGGATTCTAAAAGAAGATCTTGGAAACGTCTTGTTTTTTTCCTTTTTGCTATCTTTACTAAATTGTGTTGGGCCTCGGGGAGGATTTGCATTTGAAATGGGCAACCTGGAGCTTTTCTCAATGAAGACATCACAGCTATGTTAACTTAGCCAGGCCCTCCCTGAAACATTGCAAGAGGTTTACACGTCCTAGTTAAAAATAAATGTGTACGTCTGTCTGTACATGTGTGACTTATGGAGGCCGTCGTAATTGTAATTAAAAATCAGATGTAATAAACGGTGTAATTTTCAGTTTGGTGGAGCAGCTACTCTTATAATAGGTTTTCTTTCTGTTTATATACTTTGTGACTGATGATAATAGCTCACAATGAAAAGTTTCCGATTCGCGTTTACTATCAATGGCTGACTCACTTGTAGCTTTAGTTCTTATTTAGAAATGAACGATAATCTTACCTACGTTTAGCCTTTTTGTTAAATAGTGATATCAAGTTTGACCACTTTTCAACTGGCTTACAGCATAGACTATATGAACAGAATCGCCACCTCTTAAGTTGGTATGTTTATTTAACCGGTTACATTGTTGACATGTGACTTATTTACAATAATATGTGAATACCATTTATAATGGATATTTGTGTTTTTATGGTTCAAATCTCTTTATTGGTTTTCAAAACAAAGAAAATATAGCGATCCCATGAGCAATATAGCTCATCATCTGTGGTACAAATAAAGGTAACGTAACACCCCCAACCACTCCCCTCTTCCCTGGGAACCACAGTGTTGCCAGATGTAATGATTAATATGGTCGCACCCATTCTAATGTAGCAATCTAACCAATGCTCTATTGCTAGTAATCCGTAGAGACCTCTGTTAAACGAAGAAGACGGAGTAATCTGGGGCAAATGAGTTTGTGGAATTCTGTGGATAATAAGGCTATAAAAGGACGCTAGTGCTCAAGATATGAAATGCCTTGTGCCACGAGGTTGAGGGTCATTCTTTCCATCCCTAGTATGTGCTAAAGATGGTGCAGAAAGCCCTGGTTGTTGGGTACCTGTGTGACTCTGGCAGTGGTAGGCGGGAAGCCTTGAGGTTCCTAATTATCTCTTTGAGGCGTTTTCCCATCCTTTTTTATTTATTTTTTAATCCTGGTAGGGGTGTCAAGAAAAGTTTAATAAAGGTTGTGTTCTGGTTGACACCTTTAATCAGTTTTAATCACTCCCCATACTGCACTTTTTTCGTCGCACTCCTCGGTTGAGATCACTTGGTGTTTGCACGATTCTCACCAATTTATGTGTTAAGTGTTGTCTATGTCGACTTGTCTTGACTACATGTTGTGTTAAGAGAAATTTATTATATTTTTTTTCCCCTCCCTCATGCTCCGCCCTGTGTGGGGATACACCAGGGCGTATTGTAAGCAGGCCCGATGATGAAGCATGTCACATACCTTGGTATGTGAGTGAGGGCAGTTTTTTCAAATAGAGTGATTTGCCTTATTGGGGCCCTCTCTGTTTGTCGTGTATACATGTATTTTTTATGTTACCTACTCTATTCACCCCTCATGTGTGTACAATTGAGGTCTTTAGGGGTGGTAGAGTTTAAACTAATTTGACCCTCACCCCTCTTTTGTGATTGAATGTTGGGGACCTGTCCCTGCTCCAGTGTGATAGAATTTTCTGCAGGGCCGCCACCTAAGCCAACAAAATCTGCCTCCCCAAGCAGGATTTGAGTGGGAAGGTAAGTGCATTGGACAACCCCAGAATCATATAAGCGAGGAAGCTGGGTGTTAAGGTTAGTGTTGACATCATATAGCAATTGTGTCCAATAAGAAGTGAGTTCCGGACACTCCCATAGTAAATTTAATACATTGTCAGAGGTACCACAACCTCGCCAGCATTCAGGTTTGCGGGTGGGTTTACCTCTGTGTAGGTGGACTGGTGTAAGGTAACAATATATGACAATCTTGGTAGCCAATTCAATACTGGCTGTATTTCGGGCAGTATGTCGTGCATAATAGTATATGTCTCCCACTCCTGGGGTAGCGAGTGGCTAAGCTCTAATTCCCACTGCTTTGGCCAGCCCGATATTGGGGCGCAAAAGACTATAGAGTTCAGTGATAAGGGGTTTATCTTGCTTATCAGCCATTTTTCAAAGGAGTTGAGAAAGCGTTGTGCCCGAGGTCGGACTGAGGGATGCATCAACCAGTGACTATTCTGGAGGTAATGCAGACGCTCCGTTCCGGGTAGTGCATGGGCAGAACGGAGTTTTTCGAAAGAGAAGGGACCCTCTTTCATCGAACAAGTGGTCCAGGGACCTGCATTCAGTTCGACGCCAGTGCTAGAATGCTGTTGAGTTCAGCCTTGGGTTAAAATACTCATTACCGACAATTGGTGACAAGGGGGAAGGGAATGAGTTCAGGTCATCTCGTTCGGCCACCCGGTCCCAGACATGCAATGAGGTTTTGCTAATGAGGTAGAGGCTTTTGGATGTTGTCCTGCCACATCCCTGTCCATGAAAAGCAAAAACTTTTCATATCCGTCCTGGGTTCAATTGAAGAAGAACCTAAGCTTGGTCAACTGATAGTGATTTGGAATGCCTAAGCTGCCCTAAGTAGGGGTCCTGTAACTCACCACCTTCTGCATGCGGGAATGACCGTCCGCCCACACAAATCGATTTAGCTTGAGTTGCAAGGCCAGGATGTGTTTTCTGGGTGCAAAGATGTGTGGAACTATCCAGTACTCGTGCCACTGGCTATTTGTGAAATTCAGTAACCGTTGCCTATGAGAGAGTGTAATCAGACTGGCATATGCTGAATGGAGCCCTACTTCATAGCCATGTGGGAGTAGGTATTGTTTACTCAGGGCCAGTATGGTGTAGAGCCAGAGTGGCAGGTCGCATCAATGCTGGTGTCTGTCAGGTCCAGGCGGTATGTAAACATCTGGGCCCCAACAGGGCACGGTCACTGTGCGATCAGCAGCTCAGTAAAACATATGCTAGCTCTACAGTCCATCCCCCGGATCTCCCAGTTTACCATAATTCAGGGGCCAACCAGCCAGAGCAGGTCCTCTGTGAGGCTCTAGGAGGAAGCCAACAAGGCTGTGCCAGGGTCAGTGAGCACCGTATCATGCGACTGCCATGCATAAGGGTCCGGTGGGCAAGTCACCCCTGTAGTAGCCCAGGGTTGGGAGGGGCCGGTTTCCTCAGTCTGTGCAGAAGTCCGTCTTTGGAGTGAACCCCTCATCAGTCCCCAGTGGAGCAGAGCAGCTACTGCAGTTCCAGACCGCAAATCAAAGCCATCTGTGTCCGCAGAGCCTGTGTCTAGCGCAGGAGGAGGTACGTTCACCCCCGCTGCTCCCTAAAGGCAAGTGTCATTCGTCCACCCTCTGCCCCCAGTCGGGGAAGGCCTAGGGGGACTGGGAGGCCTGTTGAGCAAATTAGGATGGCGCCACCAAGCGCCTGCAGGGCTCACCACCCTCAGAGGCAGTCTTGCAGCATGGGCCCATCGCAGGTGCCTTCACTGTGTTGCTGTAGAGCAAAGTAGGGTCTGCTGGCGGTAGTCACAGCTGAGGCGAGGCCGCAGCACCACCCCTTTGCCGTAGGCCATACTCCTCTCTTCTAGTTGCCGGCTCCAGACATAGAGGCCCCGGCCAGTGAGCTCTTATTCTTGCTCCTCCGCTGTTCCATAGGTTCCTCATGCAGAATAGATAGAGGGTGGGGACGGGGAGACTTGGAAACATGTCTCACCCGATCGCCATCTTGGCCATGCCCCCCTATTTGTGTTTTTATAAGGAGGAAAGTCTCTGAGAATCTGTGCAGCTCTTCCATTCCCACCATTTATTACTTTTCCCAGTTGTTCCTCTTAATTCGTCCCATGTTTGGCGAGGTAGGTGCTCTTGATTGTAAGGGATCCATCAAACTGCAGTTATGGGAGGTCCCATACGCAGTTCCCAGAATCCCACTAACTCTGCTCCAACCTGTTTGAATTTTCAAATTTGTAAAGTGCCCTTGCATTGGCCAATTGGCTTGATGAGTAATGTTTTAGTGAAAAGGCAGAAAAAGAATACAATAGTGATGAAACCACGGGAGATGAATTGGTACATTTGAAGTCAAATGACAAGTGGATGAACAGGTGTCCTTCTTGATGAGTTGAACGAAGTATAGGAATTATAGATTACATATGAACAAAGGGATGTCTCTCTCCAGACGAGTGGCAAAAGTTCAGATCATTACAAGCTACATACCAGGCAATGGCATCAGAAAGGGTGTTGTGGCCAACAAACACAATAGTAATACAGCAATAGTGCAGAAAAAATAAAGATTAAATATTTGCCGCCCTAAATCCTACCTCTTCTCTTGCTTCTACTTTATGATGAAACCTGCCTGCCAGCCAATTCATTGCAAGGTAGGGACATTTGTCTCTGAGCATACAATAGCCACTGAGTGCCACTTCTGCTGCAGTGGGCCCACAGTCAGACATTAAGCCATGTCTATGTTAGACATATCAAATCAAGGGAGTCACAGTTCAGCATGTCAGAAATTCTAGCCTCAAGTTTGACTACTAATTTTACATTTACCAACATGGGTCTGTATTAAAGTGCCCTGGGCGCAACGGGCATTTGCGCCTGCTTTGCCCGCCTCCGGGGCACTTTGGTATTACAGAAGGGGCCGCAGATGCCTGTTCGGCCCTTTCAGTAATACCGATAGTGCTGGCGCACATAAAGTGCCTGCGCTATCTGCAGGGGGCGTTCCTTCATTTGCATGGGGGCATCTCCCATTCAAATGAGGTAATCCCTTTGCCTGTGCGCATGTGCCTATTACAGACGTGGGCGCCGAGGCAAAGAAGCCCTTAAGAGCCACGCTCAGAGTGTGCCTTCTAAAAGGTGGCGCAATGCCAGTGTGCCCCCTGATGGCAGCCTCTGGAGTGGTGAAAGGGGGTCCAATGGAACCCCCAGACATCCCCTTTGAAAGTGCAGACGGGGTGCCGACTGCACTGTGAAAGCACAGAGCGGCTGTAAAGCAGCTGCTCCGTTTTTCACAGGAATGCGCTGCCCCAGTGCGGCACGTATTTGCCAGTGCCCTGGGTGCAGCGCATTCATGGTAAAAGCGAGCTTTTTCATTGTTTTTTGCTGGGCGCACCTTTTTAAAGGTACGCACGGCGCAACTAGTGAAAGTGCGCATTTACCATAATACTTCCCCTGTGGTTTAACTGCGGGATTTTCTATTTTTAAGGTGAAAACCTTAAGTGACCTTTTGCATTCAAATGAAATGAGGCCTGCTCTCTAGTGCCTTTTGTTCAGTTAGGCAGCAGTTGGCCCTGTAAGGTGGTCATGGTCTGGCAAAATAATCTTTCATTGAAGCCTAGAGTAGGAGTTATATGAAGTTCAGCAGAGAAGAATTGCTTAAGAGCAGTTGCGTGCTTTCAAGATTGTCACCAAGCTCTTAATCTACCCACTCATTTTCACCCACAATAAATCCACTATTGGGTGCATCATTAATTTCAAAATGTGGAGGCAAGAAAAACGATTCCTAAAGTATTTCTTAATAGGACAAATCTGATCATTGCCACATGTGCCAGCGAGTTTTGGCCATTTCTCTATTTTTAGTCAAGCTTCTGTTTGTGCAGTTAAGAAGATATGTGTGGTTGCGGGGGGGGGGCTGTAGTTACATTGTTATTTTGAAGTAAATCAAAAAAGTCTTTGTGGGTCTTTTTGTTTATACACTGGCCAATTGAATATCAACATAATCAACATTTGGTAGGTTCATCTGTTATTCTTCCTTGGGCTCTGGTTGCCTGTTTCCTTAAGATGTCAAGTCTGGTAAAGAGAATGATCTTCCATTGAAGTGAACTGACCTATTAAGTTTAGATTCTATCTATTAGGGTGGGACATCTTCTTTCTTCTCTCAAGATTCAGCTTACGTATGATTGGATTTAGATTGTTGATCTTATTGCATCCTGTCCTTTCTAATCTCACTGTTCCATTTATTATTTGTGATTGCATTTATTTAGCAATTCTTCCTTTTGGTAGAGCATCACGCACTTGTTTGATATAATAACTAGATTTACAGTCCTAGTTTGGATACTGGTCTCTTCAGACATGTCATAAGCGTTTTTTTATCCTGCTTGATCCCTAGTTTCAAGATTTTAAAAGTTTCTCTCTGTGTTCCTCCGTTTTCATTTATCCTCATATTTCAGAAGAACATGGTTTACTACCTCCATTGGCTTGGACAAGTAGGATTCTACATACTTTCAGATTGTTACCAGTTCCTGTGGAGGGTGTGTAGGTGCCAGCCTTCTTTTAAAGACTGCTGGCTAAACCATGGGCTAAATTGTCGTTCCTACACAGCCTCTCTTTTCAGTGGGTACTGTCGACTTTTTGAGGTACCAGTTTGGTATTGACAATATTGTGGTTCTTTCCCAAAAAGTTTCCCTTGCATTCATGCTGCAGGTCAGGATTAAGGGCGTTTTTAGGCAATTCATCCTTTTTTTCCTCAGTGTCATTTTGAATTTCCTTACTTCATGGGGTGAAAGGGCCCTTATTTTTCCTTCTTTGGTAATAAAACTGTTGGTGCCTTCTGGAATTGGTGTCTTCACCAGTGTTAGCCAAGCCCCTGAGTTTTCCTAATCCCAGTTCTAAATGAATTTCATGTCTCCAGTCATCTTTTCCACATCAACAAAGAAATGAACCAGGAGGTAGACTACAGGAAGGGGGTGCAATGCGATTATTCCTAGGAACTCATCCTCAAATCCCCACTTAATGATTAAATTCCAGACTGCTCCTTCATCTCTTAGTGCTAGGAAGGAGTCGTGTCTCTCCACCAGCAGGGAGCTGTTTGGATTTTCATTTGCCTGAAAAAAAATCCAAGCATTGTCTGATTCTTTCCTAGAGTAAAGGTGTACAGATTTGTGCCCTGGTAAGGAGACAAGATGCTGTTGGGATTTTTTGACAGCCTCAGAAGAACTCCAAACAGCACCCAGCACCTTGCTTGGGTGCAGCCACACACATCTGTGCCCCAATAAGGAGCCCAGACTCTGTTTTATATATTTTTCGTTTGCCTAAGAAAAAATCCCAAAACTGTGCCTAGATTCTTGCTGCCGCACATAAACAGACATCTAGGCTTGGGGTCATTGACATCTAGGAAATAATACTAAACAAAGACATTTCACCTGGAGTAGGCCCGGTTGAGGTGGCTTCCGGGGATGGTACACCACTTTTTCCTATTGAAATTTCCTGCACAGGTTAAGGCTTAATTATTACAAATAAATCCCTCACCTTTTGTAACAGAAAATTCTGGAATGCTTGGGGGAACAGCAGAACTCCCTCCACCCAGTGTTTCGTACACTTCTACCACTAAAAACAGTACCTCACAAATGTGGGTTTGTAACCTGTAACTGAATGGTAAGGCCAACTGTGTAACACTGTAAAATCAATATATTGTCAGTATTGTCTTCACGTGGTCACAATTTTGGCTTTTTTTCTGTCCAATGTTGTTAGGCCCACCTGCACATGCGGAGTACTTTTGTTGCTGGGAGGAACATTTAGATGGGCGGATTTTTCCCATTTGTTGAAATTTCGCTAGTTTTCTGCCATATAAAAGTGAAGACATTGTGACTTTTTTTTAAGCCTGCTTTGATGTTTGCAGGGGATGCTGGGTACTAAAGCTTGTTTGATTCATGCAAGCTACATCACAGTGGATATCTCTCTGTCTCTAGTTTTCAGAAATGTTTGGGGTTTGCTAGGTTTCCCTTTTTGCCAGCCATGCCTCGGCCCAGATATAGCAGACATCCCGTAGCATCCCCCATCAAAAACATTAGTGTGTGGAGGCCAGCTCAAACCCATAGAGAACCCCTGCATGTCTGATAACCCCACACCCAGGAGACCTTAGGAAATGCAAATTTAGTTCAAATCGCGGGAGGGATGTGTTCTTGTGTGATCAAGATTCAAGGAAACAACCATATTGCCCTGAGTTTGATATCTGTCATCAAATGAAGAGTTCACCATAAACAGTGATACTTCCACAATTGTGTGATCTGTGTTAATATTATATAATTAATTGCAGGTGCCATTCCCTAGGAAAATCCACTCATACTTGGTTTAGCTAGACTCCAGATATTCAAGTCGACATCCCCTTCGAAAGTTCTGTGTGATTTTTCTGTTTGTCTATTAGAGAATGCCAAAAAATATTATGCAAATTTGTTTGCAAATTTGTATCTCAATATTTTTCATGATATTTACAGGCTGCAATAAGATATTTATGCTGAGTTTGCGTCAATTTATAGCTCTAAAGGTGCTGAAAAACATATAGTTTGTTTGGGTGTACAAGGAGATTCATATACTTGAACAACATAAGCTGTGTTTTTTTGGGGATTAATTAAAAAGGTCTTGCTCAGACATGTGCAGACTGCCCAGACATTTAATGGCCAGCTTCCTTTCTTAACAGGGTGTTCTGTTGATATTTTGAACTGCTTGTTGGTCATTTAGACAAAAGTTTTCATTTGATTGCTTACTCATACCATTTGATAGGGCAAAGTGTTCCATGGCTTTTAATTTACTATTTCCTGATACAACTGCTTATTGGTTATGTTTTCAAATGCTTACATTTTTCTTTCACCAACTAATGACTTTTATCTGGTTGACAAGCCATAGTTGCGCCTACTCTCTTTTGACATGGGGAATTCTACTTTGATAGTGCCCCTGTCACAGCAACTATCCTGCAACTATCCTTGGCACGCCTAGTCCTCCAGCAGATCTTCCACTAGTTTGGAACTGCTGAGGGATGTGATACTGGAATATTTTCTAAGCTTTTGCTGATCTTCCACTTTGGTTCTTGGCTTTCTACATGTGAAACTGCTGCTGGCCTCGGGGGAACAGGATGTTCATATGATGATGGTTCCAGGGCACATCACAATTCGAATGATAAGATATTGATGACTTTGTGCTTGTCATAAATAGTGTTAGAAATGAGGGACTATAGTTGATTGTGGCTTGCACCGTGTCCAAGTTAGGACCCTTATTCTAGTCCGGCTAAGAGAGTTACACACCCAAGATAACCCCTGCTCACTTCCCTTGGTAGCTTGGTACAAGCAGTCAGGCTTATCTCGGATACAATGTTTAAAGCAATTATACATACACACACAGTGAAAACACTACAAAAGGACCCCATACCAGTTTAGAAAATAAAAACAATATTTATCTGAATAAAGCAAGACCAAAGTACCAAGAATGTAACTTATTCAAGTGACAAGTGGATGATGTTCGCACTGAAATATCACAACGATATCACTGTGGAGAGTTGCTCGCTGAATTTTGATTGGCTGCTCCAACTGAATGATGATAAAGTTCAGTCAAGTCAAAATTTCTCCAAATAAAGACATTATTTAAATACTGCCTCGCTATTAGTGAACAAGGCTGGGATCAGCCGAAACGCGTCCAATGGCGGCTTGGTGAAATAAACAAGTTTATCGCACATGGCGTCGTCTCCCTTTTTTAAGGATTTTCGTAATCTATATATATATATATTTTTTTTTTCAGACCAGGGTACTAAGTCTCTGCGTCCTGTAATGGCTGCCAGCAACATTTTTCTCATGTTGCTGACAGCCATTCACAGCGCTCACTCTTGCGGGAGAAAATGGCCCAAGAGAAAAAAGCTTCCTGGGCCAATCAGAATGCTTCATTTATAAATTGGTGCTCCCATGACTGTTGTCCATATATACAAATATTTTTTATACCTTAATTTCTCAAAAACTAATGAACGGATTTAAACCAAATCACAAAAAGCACAGTCTGCGGACCAAGATCTAGCTTACTGCCAAATGTGGTGTAATTCCGTTCAGCAGGTTTTGCCCTTGCGCTTATTAGTGAAGTCTATCGAAAATGCATGGGGATTATGCATTTTGGGACCCCTCTTTTTTTCTTGGCCCGCTTGACAGATCACCCTGAAACTTTCAATGCACGAACTAGTAAAAACTTGGGACCTATTTGGAAAGGTTTGTGGAGAGTCATCAAGCAGGGCCAAAGTTAGTAGCAATACAAAAAAACGCATTTCGTATGGAAACGTTGAACTTGCTGTAACTACCCAGTGGCAACTGCCACTGGGTAATATATATATATATATATACATATATATATATATATATTCCCTGAAAAAACCATAGGTTAGAGACCATATATAGTTAGCTGGACATTTTATTGACATAAAACCAATGAAATTCCATATATAGATAGTTGCACTAACTATATATCGCGCACCCGCAATCCACTGCTGATGATGTCACATATTACATCATTCATGACATGGTCAGTGACATCACTGATGACATATCAAATGACATCACTGATGACATCACTGATGACATCTCAAATGACATCACTGATGACATCATCTAGTGTCTGTGTGTTTTTGTAAAGTTTAAATATGTTTTACATATTGAAGAATGAGTGTATGTATGGAAGACTGAGTGTGTGTGTGGCTGGCTGGGAGGTGTGTGACCCTGTGCATATCAATGTGTACTTGTATCAGTGATTGTATAAGAGAGTAAGTATGTGTTAGTATATGTGTGAAAAGTATGGTGTTCTGTGTTTAACTGTATAGATGAGGAAATCGAAGTGTGATTGATTCTTCACAGGACTGACTAGGTGTATGAGTGCATATGATAGTGTTGTAATAATGAGTGACTGTATGTATGAGTGATTGTATGGGTGAATGAGTGAATGTGTGTGTAGACGTAGGAATCAGTGAGTGCGTATGTAGTAACTGGTATTGGTGTGTCATGATGTCATCAGTGATGTCATTTGAGATGTCATCAATGATGTCATTTGAGATGTCATCAGTGATGTCATCAGTGATGTCACTGAAGTATGGTGTTCTGTGTTTAACTGTATAGATGAGGAAATGGAAGTGTGATTGATTCTTTACAGGACTGACTAGGTGTGTGAGTAACTCCATGGATAAGTGGCAGTGTGTGAGTGTCTGCATAGGTGTATGAGTGCATATGATAGTGTTGTAATAATGAGTGACTGTATGTATGAGTGATTGTATGGGTGAATGAGTGAATGTGTGTGTAGACGTAGGAATCAGTGAGTGCGTATGTAGTAACTGGTATTGGTGTGTCATGATGTCATCAGTGATGTCATTTGAGATGTCATCAGTGATGTCATTTGAGATGTCATCAGTGATGTCATCAGTGATGTCACTGACCGTGTCATGAATGATGTAATATGTGACATCATCAGCAGTGGATTGCGGGTGCGCGATATATAGTTAGTGCAACTAACTATATATGGAATTTCATTGGTTTTGTGTCAATAAAATGTCCAGCTAACTATATATGGTCTCTAACCTATGGTTTTTTCAGTGAATTTTCAAGGTTTTGTAAATGCAAATTCCTAACTATATATGGTCTATAACCTATGGTTTTTTCAGTGAATTTCATTGGTTTTTTAAAAGCTAATATCTATAGCTGTAAAATATATTCTTTATTACGTGACGTATCACGTAGCCACGTGAGACGCCTCATGACGCGTCGCATAACCGTGACGTACGGCTCTGCAGCGCAAACAAAACCCGTAACGTAAGCGTGCCGGAGCACGCTTACAGATATATATATTTTTTTAACCTTAATTAGACAAAATCCACATGTGCACATATCTTGAGGCCTTTTAAAGGCACATCAAACAAACAGTCCCTACAATTTTGCCAAGTTTGCTGGAAATCTATTCCCTTAATTTTTTTTTTACGGTTTCTCTTGGTTTTCCCCTTGTTACGCTTACCGGGACGCTACCCGGTACGCGAACCGGACGCTCCAAAAACACAAGATGGCGGACTCCCGTTACGCTGCCGGTTAGCTGCCCGGTTCGGGTACCGGGAAGCGCCTCTACCGCGAAAAATCGCGGGGGACTTTAATATCCCCCTCATCAATCCTAGGGGGTCAGGAGGGGTTTACCTTGCCCCCTTTCCTTCATTTCCCCCTTCTTTTTTCACCACATCTTGTCTCTCGAACCTACCGAGAGACAAGATGGCGGCCGCTTCGGACTGTTTACAATGTTGACAGCTACGCTGCCGGTTAGCTGCCCGGTGAGCTGCCCGGTTCGCGTACCGGGACGCGCCTCTACGGCGTAAAATCGCAAAAAAATTTTTTTTTTATTTGTTGCCCCGCGGGGCACTTTAATATCCCCCTCATCAATCCTAGGGGGTCAGGAGTGGTCTACCTTGCCCCCTTTCCTTCATTTCCCCCTTCGTTTTTCACCACATCTTGTCTCTCGATCGTACCGAGAGACAAGATGGCGGCCGCTCCGGACTGTTTAGAATGTTGACAGACACCGGAGAGCCAATCAGCTTCGCTTCGCGAAGTTCCGTTACGCGTCAGATACGCGAACCGGGGCGCTAACCGGAGCGCTGTCACAGATATATATATTTTTTTAAACGTTAATTTCTCAAAATCCACTGGAGCACATATATTGAGACATAGCAAAGGCACGTCGGGCAAACCATATCTACAATTTTGCCAAGTTTCATGTAAATCTATTCAGCTGTTCGAGCTAAAAGTGAGTCCAACCGCCCTATGGAAAAATGAATGGGAAAAACGCGTTTTGGGACCCCCCTTTTTTCTCGGCCCCCCCCCTTGACGAAACCCCCCCCAAATTTTCAGGGGCTGCTCAGAAACGAAATGTGCCATTTTCCTGAAAATTTCAGCCAATTCCGTCCACAAACGCCAAAGTTATTAGACATAGAATTTTCAGAAATCCCATAGAGAAAAAATCCTAACTATATATACCCACTGGCTATCGCCAGTAGGTAATATACATATATAAACATATATAATCTGCATATCTATATAAATATAAATGCATGCATACATATACATATATGCATACATATGCATGTTATTTACATGAAAGTTTTAAAAACACTAATAAAAGCAAAGCTAAAAAGCCACCTCATTACAAACAGAATGGCTTTAACTTAAACTAGGGCGAGATCTATTGCATTTTCAATGCTTGTTTACTTTGGTTCTATCAAGAAGGCATTCAGATGTGTCACACATTTGCCATAAATTCTGAATGTTAGCACTCTAGTTGCTCATTAGATCACTGTAGTAAAGCTAGTGCTCACCAGGGAAGTCTGCTGCTAATCATGGTTTGCAGCCATTTTCCCGCATTTTTTATCCCGCAGACTTTCAGTCCGCATACCATTATCCCGCAAGGTCATTGACCTCGCATACCATTATCCCGCATTTTTTCAAAACGCATGTGCATTTATCGCGCATGCCTTTACAAAGAATTACGTTTTAAAGGCATGTATGGTAAATGCATTTGCGTTGTGAAAACCACGATGACGAGAGAGGTAAGTGGGTTTGTGTTAATTTTTTCGTGGGTTAGTGATTGTGTAGTGTAGTGTAGTGTTGTGTAGTGTAGTGTTGTGTTAGTGTAGTGTAGAGTTGTGGTGGTTGTTTAGTGTAGGGTCATGCTGGGGGTAGTGTTTTAGGGTTTAGGGTTGTGTTGTAGTGTTTGCGTAGTGTAGGGTCATGCTGGGGGTAGTGTTTTAGGGTTTTGGGTAGTGTTGTAGTGTTTGCGTAGTGCAGGGTCATGCTGGGGGTAGTGTTTTAGGGTTTAGGGTTGTGTTGTAGTGTTTGCGTAGTGTAGGGTCATGCTGGGGCTAGTGTTTTAGAGTTTAGGGTAGTGTTGTAGTGTTTGCGTAGTGTAGGGTCATGCTGGGCATAGTGTTTTAGGGTTTAGGATAGTGTTGTAGTGTTTGCGTAGTGTAGGGTCATGCTGGGGGTAGTGTTTTAGGGTTTTGGGTAGTGTTGTAGTGTTTGCGTAGTGTAGGGTCATGCTGGGGTGTAGTATTTTAGGGTTTAGGGTAGTGTTGTAGTGTTTGCGTAGTGTAGGGTCATGCTGGGGGTAGTGTTTTAGGGTTTTGGGTAGTGTTGTAGTGTTTGTGTAGTGTAGGGTCATGCTGGGGGTAGTGTTTTAGGGTTTTGGGTAGTGTTGTAGTGTTTGCGTAGTGTAGGGTCATGCTGGGGTGTAGTGTTTTAGGGTTTGGGTAGTGTAGTGTTTGCGTAGTGTAGGGTCATGCTGGGGTGTAGTGTTTTAGGGTTTTGGGTAGTGTTGTAGTGTTTGCGTAGTGTAGGGTCATGCTGGGGGTAGTGTTTTAGGGTTTAGGGTAGTGTTGTAGTGTTTGTGTAGTGTAGGGTCATGCTGGGGGTAGTGTTTTAGGGTTTAGGGTAGTGTTGTACTGTTTGTGTAGTGTAGGGTCATGCTGGGGGTAGTGTTTTAGGGTTTAGGGTAGTTTAGTTGTTTAGTGTATGCTAAAGGCATATTCGTTCTAAAAGTTTTCGTTATTTTAATTTGCGGCCTAATAGTACATGCGGGATTTTTTTTGCGGACTGATGGTATGCGGGATTTCGTCATATATTCGCTAATCATACTTTCTATGGCAAAATGAACCCCCTCATTTTGTTCCTTTTTAAATTAAATGTTTTAAGAGTTACCACTTTATTCCAATCAAGATGGCTTCAGGTGTGCCATACCTTTGTAATAAGTAGGACTGTTAGCACTCTAGTTGTTCTTTAGAACACTCTGGGACATTCTGTCATTGGGCTATAGTTGGGCTACATCTGGCTGATATTTGGGCTACATTTGTTTTTTTTTGTCTCTGGTGGCCATCTTTGGGCTACATTGGGCTACATTGGGCTACATTTGGGCTCCAACATATATATAGCCCAATGTAGCCCAATATATATTTTTCAAAGTTAATTTTCGTAAAAACCACTGGAGCCTATATCTTGAGACATAGCAAAGGCACATCGGGCTACCAGTCCCTACAATTTTGCCAAGTTTGGTGTAAATCCATTCAGCTGTTCAGGCTAAAAGTGAGGCCAAATTTTCAGGGGCTGCTCAGAAACAAAATGTTTCATTTTCCTGAAAATTTCAGCCAATTCTGTCCTCAAACGCCAAAGTTATTCGACATAGAATTTTCAAAAATCCCATAGGAAAAAAATCCTAACTATATATACCTACTGGCTTTTGCCAGTAGGTAATATATATATATATATATATATATATATATATATATATATATATATACGTTTCATTATTTTGGAAGCTAATATAGGACAAATCCGATTACATTTTTAGTCTGTACCTTGACTGAATTATTTTCTTGACTTTTGGATCAGGGAAACCATAGTACATATCCATGCCTCTTGTTTTCTGTAGCAACTTGAATGATTTGTTCATTTTTCAACCGTTTATGAAAACCATACTTTAAAGCTGTTATTTTATCAAGCACAAGGTAGCAGGGTTTGTTGAAATTGATAGGACAGACCTCAAAATGAGTTTCTGGTTGGGATGATCTGCAGCTCTTACTTTAGACATTATGATAATTCCTGAAACTGGATGAATTTCGGAAGAGTACCATCAATTAGAGACCTGATGGTGTTGTTATTGCTGAGAGGGTATGATGGCACGGCTTTAAGTTTCTGAGGTTGGCTGTTGTGCTTGAGCTGTGTGAGAGAGGTCTAAGAAGTGGACTCCCAGGGTCAGTTGGCTGACCTCCTGTTAAGCTGATGGGGCACAGAAGTTGAACTTTGACTTTCCTGAAGAGCCCAGCTAATCAGTTCCAAATGGATCTGCCTTGGACCCTGCTGGTGGCTTCAACTGAAGTGGAAGTGAGTACCGACCACCAAGTGTTGTCTCTAGTCCTTGGGTCCTTAACTAAGTGTCAAAGTGTACTCTTTCTGACTAACCCTAAAATCTGGGACTTAGAAACTTTTTGAAGGATGTTTGCCTGGAGAGCTGACAGAAGACCGCAACCAATCTTCCAAGTCAATCTAACGAAGGTGAGTTGCCACTGGGCCAAAGATTCAGGTTGCTCCCCCTCAGACCTTTTCTGCAGCAGCAGATCGGTTTCAGCCTGAACGTTGCAGAGAAGACATCTGGCCTCAAGGAGCCCTGTATGGCTTTAGATTGCAGCTTTGCCCCTCTGGAGGAATCTGAGCCCCAAAACGTGAATAAGTCCAAAGGTAGAAATCTTCATTGGGTGAAGAGCCCAAACGCATCTGTCTAGTGAGGGACCTTCCTTGGGCACAAATTTTGAATTTGTCCTGATCTGAGCTTTCCTGCGTAAGTCAGCAGCTTCACCAGGACTTCGTCCCATGACTAGCTAGCCTTGTGGAATCCATCTGAGCCACAATCTTCTGCCTAGTCATACAGAGGATTTGTGACTTCAATTTCAGAGACTAAGTCAGAAGATAAACCCTCCAACTAGGACTAACTTGGTCTCTGTAAACGATCCGTGCTCCGTCGCAGTTTACGTTAAACCTTACCCTTGCCCCGGTCTAGCAAGACCAATGGCCTGCTGTTGGGCGCTTTCCGACACCATTTTCTATATAAAATGTTAATAATTCATATCTCTGGTTTCCCTTATTGGATTTTTGTTGTTTTGGTGTCGTTTTGTTCATTAACATATCCTCATTTTATACATTGGAGTGGGTTTTTGTTGTGTTGTGTATCCTACTTATTAACAGTTTCAGTATTTCTTAATACTTTACACATTTTCTGAAGTTAAGCCTGTCTGCTCTCTGCTACAGCTACCAGGGCCGAGCTCATGTTTAAATTACTGAACCCCTTTACTGGACCTAACCAGGATAGTGACATTTTTACTTGTGGTGGACTACCATCCACACTAACTAATAATCCACTTTCTCACAGTAGTCACTATGACATGCAGTGAAAATGTCCACCTCTGGTGCACCATATCCACTAAAGAAATCTGCGTGCTTCCCCCCTACACTGCTTTCTTAACAGAATCTCCTCATGGTGGTTCTCTGGCTTAGGCATTTATTTTCCTGATCTTCTTTGGATCATGTTCTAACTAAATGTGACTTCATTTATGATCAGAGTCAATGGCTTAGACCTGTTAAAAGTGTAATGCATTTTTTTTTAGGAGAAAGGCTTAAATATGGGAAACAAGGCTGACCGTTTGTGATGCCTCAGTTTGCTTTCATTCTTACGTGCTATATACCTTCCATGTCAACAAGCCAGAATTCCAGTTCTTGTTCACAGACTTCTAGCAGAATTAATCCATTGCCAGGCAACCTCCTAAATGTTAACCACATTGCAGCTTATGACATAGTGGTGGTGATACCATTAGGCAACTTAAGGTGGTATCTCTTTGGCACTCCTTTGACATCTATGATAAGATGTATTGCAGCCTGCAAGTTCTAATGTTGGAACTAAAGTTGGTGACCCTACAGCCTGAGCCTTCCCCATCCACCTAGGCTGGCTCCTACCAATGACTCCTATTTGCTACTACACAACTGTAGTTGGCAGCTGGTATAGATGCCTCGCAGTATACCACATTACTACTTGAAATACCTTGGTGTGGATATTGCTTAGCACTGATTGGGGACAATTAAACTTCCCTCTAGGGAATATACAAAACAAAGATGGGGCTTAGTAGCTCTTTTGAGGGAATTAAACACATTGCTCTAGGAGGACTCCCACATGAAAATAGATTGTATTGTGTGTTTACTGGTCTAGGCTTATTTCTTGCTTCCTATGTGGGGATTTACCCACATAGGTGGGTAAATCAGATTATGCCACAATGTTATCTCCATTTGAAGGTGCAATGATAATACTTGTACAGCCTATTCGGTATCAACAAAAAAGGGAAAAAAATAACAGTAAATTTGTATTTTACAGGTCACTCCAGTAACAACTTCACGGTTTGGCCATTATTATGATGTAACAAAAACAATTTCTCCTGAGATGCTCCAGTCGGTCCACAGTAACTGCTTTTTCCTTCCTGAAGAAACAATTATAGACTTAAAACCTGCAGTTTGGTAAGTTATATTCTTTCGCTTTTATTAGGTAGCATGCAGCTTCTAAGTGTAATTGATATGTAATAATCTTTTAAGCAAACACAGAATTTATCTTTCTACAATAGTAGTTTCTACAAATGTAGTTGCTGTACCTGTGTCAGACACCCTTTGGTGAGCCACAGGGCGGGCAAGGCTACTGGGCATCAACCATGGACAGTTTAGGTCATTTACCATTGGTGTCCTGGGACCCATCCTACTATCGATTTGTAGACTTGGCCAAGCACAACCATTTCTACACTAGATAAACAAGGTAGTGGGGTGAGCAGTTCCAGGCTGTGCAGGGAGGTGGTCAAGCTCATCACTCAACAATTAACCAACAGAGACAATAACTATAATATTCAGCCAAACTTTATTTTTTACAGAAAAAAGTAATTTTAATCACACAGTTGTAGTAAATAGTATACCGTCCAATTAGCTGTACCAGGTAGTTCCCCTTGGTGCTATTCTCCTTTTTGGTGCTACATCACCTGATCCTCATTTTTCACTCCCAATTGTCCTCTTTCTGGTGCCCCACCCTGTTTGGAAATCAGCACAGGTGCTGCTTGTAAGCTACTCAGTTCAGGTTTGTTCATCAAGTCTTACCCCTTTTGGTGTATTGGGTATGCACAAGATTGATCCCTCATTCTTGGGTGTCCCCTCCCTATCTGCTGTGGGGCAGTTTACAAGGCAGCTGGGTACTGGCTGCGTCAGACTAGGTGCCCACCCTTATTTCGATTTTGGAAGCTGCATCTTCGGCACAGATGCAGATTCGACCAGGACAGTCTCTTTTAATTGTGGGTATGTGTAAACATCACACTGCCCTGGGTCAATGGCAGACACAGTGCCGAATAGGCTAGTGCCGATCATGGCAGTTGCAGCCCTGATCTGGATGGAGGTGGATTCAGCATAAACTGGCGGTACGATGATCAAAGCAGTTGTTGCCTCAGTCTGTGCTTATGATGCTCATGACAATTGTGGCCCAGTCCAGGTCTACCATGATTAAAACAGTTGTAGCCACCATCTGGACATACAGATCACAAATGTTGTAGCGGATCCTGTCGGGAACCGTGGTGAGCGAGCAGGAAGACTCTGTCACACTAATGATTCTTGACATTCCTTGAGGTAGTCAGCTCTTTTTGTACGTTCCTTGGACACCAGGGACACCCTGGGCCTACCTCCTTTTGGACAATCGCTCCTCTTGCATGGCTGGGCAGACTCCTTCACTCTCTCAGCAGGCAAGCAAGCTTCTACTGCTTCAGTGCGATCCACAGCTCCTGCAGTAGATCGTAAACTCTTCAGGTGATATCCTCTTACCCCTGGGAGATTGGCTGTCAGGCAGACATCAGTGCTGGTTGAACTGCAGCCCTTAAGTATTCTGCACAACACTAGGACTTTGAAGTGGAAAACAGTGGGGTGGTTTGGGTCCTGCTTATTGCACAACTTCTAAAAATGGGATGTGGATCCACTGTCTCAAACTACAGAACTGGTTTGTGGTGATTCTTCTTTCAGGTGTCAGCCTCAGGCTGTCCTCCAAACACAGCTGTTGTGTAGAGTGATGCCAGGTAGCACCGGGTCAGTCTCAAGCTTAGAACACCAATCACACGGGCACAATAAGTTGGGAGGTTTCTGCACCTGGCTGACATCAGGTGGCAAACAAAAGGGCAGGCTTGACCTACAAACGTCCTCATTTCACATCACAGAAACTGCTTTCCATGCCTCACCCCTACCATCAACTAAATGGTAGGGCTCGGGAAGACTAATCAGGAGCTGCTTGGAATTTCTAAAGGCATTGCTGCCTCCACCGTCCCTGCTTCAGTGTCTGGATCTCCTGCTTCTAGCCACACCAATGTTGGCAATACACTTCAATTGTCTGGGAGAACTGGTCTCACTCTCTATCTTGTACTAAATCGGTCCAGGAGCATCTAGAATGGATCCTACTTGCCCATTTATCAGGCTCTGTCAGCCACACAGTTAATCACCACGTGTTGCCTGCTCTGCAAATGCACTTGACATAAATCAGGGATGCCAGTGCAAGGTATCAATCAATCAATCAGGGTTGGTAAAGCGCAACTACTCCCCTGCGAGGGTCTCAAGGAGCTGGAGGGAAAGGGCGGCACTGTTGAGTGCTGGGGTCATCCGAAGAGCCAGGTCTTGAGGTCCTTCCTGAAATGGAGCAGTGTGTGAGCTTGCCGGAGGTAGTGGGGGAGGTCTTTTCATGCCTTGGCTGCGAGATCGGAGAAGCATTTTCATCCCGTTCTGGTCTTGTAGACACGTTGAATGATGACCAGAGAGAGGTCAGCTGATTGGAGGTGTCTGTTGGGTGCATGGAAGGAGAGGCGGTTGTTCAGGTATGTTGGCCAGGTGTTGTGGAGGGCTTGTATGCGTGAGTGAAGAGTCTGAAGGTTATTCTTCTTCCAATTGGAAGCCAGTGGAGATCGTGATGGTGTTGGGCGATGTGGCTGCTACGGGGGATGTCTAGGATAAGATTAGTCTGGCCGCGGCGTTCTGGAGTTTGCGAAGTAGTTTTTTTGTTGATTTTGGCGTAGAGAGCGTTACCGTAGTCCAGCCTGCTACTGATGAGAGCGCGCATGACCCTTTTTCTGGATTTGGACGGGATCCATCTGAAAGTTTTTCCGAGTAGGCAGAGGGTGTTGCAGCAGGCCGAGGAAACAGCATTGATCTGGAGGTTCATTATGAGTGACAAGTCTAGTATTATGCCAAGATTGTATGCATGGTCCATCGAGGTAGGGGGGGGGGATGGAGCCAAGGATGAGGACTTATGTTTTCTCGGAGTTGAGGTTCAGGCAGCTCTTCTTCATCCAGATGGTGACTGATTTGATCCATTCTTGGAAGTTGTGTCTGGTGGTGATGGGTTTGTTGGTGAGGGAGAGGATAAACCTGGGTGTCTTCGGCGTAGGAGACTTTTTTGAGCCTGTGGTTTCTGACTATTGTTGCGAGGGGGGTCATGTAGATGTTGAAGAGGTTGGGGCTGAGGGAGGGTGCCTGGGGCAATCCACAGGTGGTCTCTTTTGGTTCTGAAAGGCAGGGCGGGAGTCTGACTCGCTGAGTTCTACCGGTGAGAAATGAGCCAAATCAGCCAAGGGACTTTGCACGGATGCCGGCATTGTGGATTCTGGTGGCTAGTGTGTGGTGGGAGACGGTGGTTAAGGCAGCCAAGAGGTCCAGGAGGATGAGGGCTGCCGTTTGGCCCTGGTCCAGGAGGGAACAGATGTCAACGGAAGCATCAAATAGGTGGTCTCAGTGCTGTAGTTGCTGCAGAATCCTGATTGGGAGATGTCCAGGATTTGGATTTGATGAAGTTTGCTAGCTGGGTGTTGATGGCCTTTTCGATGACCTTGGCTAAGATTGGTAGCAGGGAGATGGGCCTAAAGTTTTTGAGGTCCGTCTGGTCTGCAAAGGTTTCTTTAGGAGGGGGTTGACTTTGGCATGTTTCCAGTCGTAGGGGAATGTGGGTGTTTCGAGGGAGCAGTTGACCCTTTGGCCCAATTCGGGTGTGATGGCCGTGGCGGCTCTGTGGAAGATGTGGGGTGGGCAGGGTTCTGAGGGTGTTCCGGATTGTATGCTCTTCAAAGTCTTTAGGGTGTTTTCTATCATGAGTGGGGTCCAAGTGAGCAGGGTCTGTTGGGTGGTGTCACTAGGGGGGAGCTGGAACAGTGCGGAGGTCTTAGTTATCAAAATTGTCGTAGATCATCTTAGTCTTGAGGAGAAAAAGGTGTCTTTGCAGTTGTCTTGGGAGGGTGGGATGTCTGTTTCGCGCAGGGTTTGGCACATTTCTTGATGATGAGGAAGAGTTCTTAGGTTTTATGAGCATTAGTGAGGAGTCAGTCTTGGAGGGATTTCTTCTTCTTTGTGGATTTGATGAGTTGGTGGTGTTCTGTGGTGGCTGCTCTGTAGGCGGTGCTTGTTTCTGAGGTTTTATTGTTCCTCCATGTCTTTTCAAGTCGTTGGCATGAGCGTTTGGATTCTTGGAGTGCAGGGGTGAACTAGCTTGCTTTCTTGATGTGTCTACTTCTGGCCGCGTGCCACGGTGTAAAGTGTCTGAAGTAGTCGGTGGTGTGGTGCTGATGAGGGTGGAGGTGAGCTGGTTTTCAGTGACTTTGTTCTAGTTTCTACCCGCGAAGCGGTGACCGTGCTTGTGTGCGGTGGCTTTTTTTTATGGAGAAGTGGATGCAGTGGTGGTCTGTCCACAGGAGTTCTGTGGTATGACTGTAGGAAACGCTGTTCCGCCCGCTGTGTGCGTGGGGGCAGTGGCTAGTTGCTTCACTCCTATGTTGGCTAGGTTCTCTAGTAGCAAGGTGGTGTTGGGGTCGTGGTGGTTGTCCAGGTGGAAGTTTAGGTCTCAGAGGAGGATGTAGTCTGTAGAGGCGAGGGCGTGAGGTGCAATGAGGTTGGTGATGGTGTTGGTGAAAGGAGGGGGGGGGCCTGCTGGGTTCCGCAGAGAGCCTTTTGAGGGTTGGTCTGGCTCTGGAAGTGGAGGTTTTCCATGAAGGTCGTAGCTGGTGGTCGTCATGCGGAGGGTGCTCTTGTGGATGATGGCGATGCCCCCTCCTGGGTGGATGGGGTGGTCCTTCTGCCGGATTTGTTTTCGTGTGGAATGGCGGTGGCGATATCGGGCGCGGAGTTGGTGTTGGTCCAGGTTTATGTGAGGAAGGCGACGTGGGGTGCGTAGGTGTTGATAAGGTGTTGGTAAGGTACTAGATTTCTATTGCTTGCTTGTCTAGGGAGTGCACGTTGAGGAGGATATAATTGAGTGGTTTCTGAGCGGTGACATCTGGAAGGCTGGGGGCTGCTGTTGGGGTCCAGAGGTGGGTGAAGGTGCAGCTGCAGTGTCGGCAGGAGATCGGGCCTTGGGTGCTGCTCGGCATTGAAACCTGGTAGTTGTTGCTGCGCCTGGGGTTGAGAGCATGGAGGGTGCTGGAATCATAGCGGAGGCGGGTCGGAGGACTAGGGTCCCTGGCGCTTGTCGTGGACGAGTGCCTTTTGCATGCCCGTGGCGTGGCCTCCATTAAGTAGGGAATGGGGGGGTTGGAAGGACACAATGGAGGGGGAGGGGCCGTGGGGGCAGCGGCAGCTTGGGAAGAACGGTTCAGGATAAAGAGGAATGAGAGGAAACGGAAAGAAACACAAAGGAAAGGAAACAGAACGAGAAAGAAAAACAGAAAGATAAAAAGAAAAAAGGAGCAGCAGAAGAGCAGAGTGCTCTCCCACTGGGCCACAAGGGATAAAGTGCAGGCAGAAGCCTCGAACACCCTGCAAGAGCCTTGAGGGGGCTCAGGGGTCCAACCCTTAGTAGTGGAGCTGCAGGGTGGGAGAGCAGTAACACTGACCAGGTCAGTGGTCATGGCAAACACATCCTAGTGGAACTTTACACAAGTGGTGCCAGTAGGCCTCACTTCCAGCGACACAGATAAAAATGTGTGGTAATACTGTTGATCCTTCTAAAAACATTTGCTGCCACGAATGCTCTGTGCACTGCACCGAGGACATGACAGTAGTCTTCACATAACGAGGGGATGCTTGATACACCTCTCCAGTTCACCTCACAGGTCAAGGACCTCACATAGTCAAGGATATTCCAGGACTCTGTGCACATGCTATATTAGTGTGCTGCGGGAGCCAAAATAAAATATAAAAGTCAGGATACCAGATAGACAGCTGGGCTGTCTGGACAGGAGATAATGTCTGTACACCATGCAGGGGACAAAACAGTAGTCTGTTTTTGAGGAGGAATTATAGCTCAACATATTAAATCCGTTTGTGTAACCAGTGTATCAACAAGATGACTGTGGGCCTTATTTCTACGTAGGATGGCTTATCTAAGCATGTCCACCTTGGCTCTGGGCAATTTCCCATTGAAGGAACTTTCTTACACACGGTGGAGGCAACTTCAGGGGGAAAAATTATCCACTTTAACTGATCAGAAAATCTATGATTGGTGTTATTCCTGGAGACGTTCATCAAAGTAGCTGACTATTTCCAGGAAAAATATAATCTAATGTCCCCAGCATGCTGTGAGTGTTGTTCCAGCACGCTGGGGACATTCCAAATGTTTTCAGTCTGAGATTACCACAATTTACATTTACAGACAGCAGGCCATTTTACTGATATCCTCTCAACCAACAGAGTTTTCCAGATGGCAGAGCCAGTTCCAGCTGTGCCATCAGTAACACCAGCTTCTCCAAACTGGGTGGACAGGGCATCTGTGTTTTTGACATAATATCCCATCCCATTTAGAGCCTTGACATCACTTGTAAATGAGACGGTGTCTGAACCCTGAAGAATCTCTGTGATACTTGTGAGTCTACATACCTGGTTAGGCAAAATGGCCCTGTTTATTTGGTCTTTTGTGATTACTCGTTCAAGTGCAATAGGCTATTTCACAACTTACCTAGCTTATAGAGATATATATCCATTTGGTGGAAGTCCCAGTTTGCCCGTTTAACTGTCAAATAAGCCTTTTATGAAGGGATATTTGGTTTACAAGGGGAGGTAACATGCTCATGATTGCGATAGACAGAGTCTGCTGAGGACATAATAAGACACTAATCCCGGTGTAGATATCCATACAAGGCTGTAGGGCAGAGCGAGAGAGTGAGGACCATATGGAATTGTACGTGTTAGGGGTTCAGTATGCTTTGCTCGCACTTAGAAAGCAAGACGCTCTAAAAGTATTGAACTCATGAAGAACAACTAGATGGGTTACCATCACAAGAGGCAGAACATTTTAAATCTCTAGAGTATCCCTTTCAAGTATAGTAAGGGTGTGAGGTTCAGAACACAATGCAGCAATTTTGGGACCTACTAGAAGACTAGTGAGAACAGATCATGCCATAGTAGAGGCTACTTTCTCTGATTCGAAACCTAAAGATTTCCTCCCAAAAATAAGGAGCTGAAAGATGTAACATTGGTAAGGGAATACAGATAATGGTGTTGTGTGTCATGGCTTTTAATGTTTTTTTATAATGTTACATACAACACAGGCTTTGCTATATGTTAACATGGTCATTTTGTTTGCAGTGAATTCTTTAATGTGTGTGAAGCACAAGATATAAAGTCTTAGGAGTACTCATTTCTATGCAAAATATGTACTTTTTTGTTACTTTTTCCAAGGCTCATGCTAACCTTCTCCAGAATGGCAGAAGAAATTACCTTGTTAAGTTCTGTACTGAAGGATGGAGAGGGATATAGAACAGTAAGCAATAAGCTTTGATGTACTTCATATACACTGGCAGAAGTATTGTTCACTATCCGGTATGGCAGAACAGGAGCTGAGCACAAGCTAAGCCTTCCTCGCTTCATACAGCACTTAATACAAGAAAGGCGCAACCAGTAGGAGTTACATACATGGACTGGTTGCTGGAGGGATGTTGGAATATTGAGTTCTGACTTTGGGCCTAACATCATGAAAGATATGCGTAGAGCTTTATATGACTCCACATTAACACACTAATCCAATCATGCTGTAAATCTGCTACTTAAAGTGTTGGTAGGAATAGACCAATTTATCAGATTTATTTGATGGAGTATGATTTCGCAGTAGCTATCCTTCGACCTTTTGTACAGATTATTTGATAAGCTGTTCCTAGTTCTCACTATTGTTCTTACTCATGAAATGTGTAGAATAATAGTGTTTCATAAATAATTATATAATGTAAACGGACAATATTATGTGTCTAGTGATTCTCTCAACAAAGAAGGGGGAGAGAGAAGGAGGTTAAACCAGACTAGGTCGGCCTCCAGTCAGAATCAGAAATTCAGGAACCCCCTGTCAAGGGTTCAGAGACCTAGTTGGTGTGTATGGTTACTGTCAATTATGTCCGTGTGTACCCATTATAAGAAAGAAAAATTTCTTTCTAGAGTCCCCTCACTCACCGGGGTTTCCCCACGGTGACATGCTTCATCATTGGGGCCATCCCAGTTCTCTACGAAAAGGGGCGTGCTGCGACTAGCGAACTACGCAGGAGCACTTCTTTGTGAAATGACTATGTGTGGTGTAAAGTGTAGTGATGGTGGAGTGGGTGTGATTAAAAATACCGTGCTAGTGGGCCTAACCAATTTATTTTGCTCCTAGTTTGGTATAATTTAAAATGGGGTAAACACTGTATTCTAACCTTAAATTTGGGCTAGATCAGTGTTACGGTCGACATGTTTCAAGCTCCCCAAGCTTTTCATCAGGACCATACAGGGTCCAGCCCTGTATTTGCCACTCCTATATTTCAATGAATAAAAATTATAGTTGTGCTATGCGCTGTTAATGATTAAACATGCGTTTTATACATACGATTTGTATCCTACTCGTATTTCTGTAAAAGAGAATGACACTTGATTAGTGGCAAACATCCCCCTCAAAAAAGAGCGAGGGGATCACACATGCAGCTCACTTCGTCTAGGGCGTGGGTGTGCCTTGGGCACCATATTGGTGCGTGCAGGTTTACAAAACTGTGTAAACATGAAAGAACTGTGAAAAAAGTGGTTTCGTGATTCCACACAAATAAATGACACAGGACTTAACGTGACTATAGACAATACACAACATATATACACAGAATATTTGTCATGGCAAATGGTATATTTACATGTGTAAGTGCTAAGTTACACTTCATGGTCTCAGGCGAGGGCAGGATCGCCTCGTGGAAACATTGCTGTGACATTTTAAGACGGGAGTTACATTTCTTTTCATTTATAAATGCACGTTGCCATCTTTAAAGAGTTCAAAACCTTCAGAAGGGCTTGAAACATCTGCTTTGTTTCGCAATATTGTACTTACTTCCTATCGGCGAACCCACTCGGTACTACCTGTTCAATCCTCACCCGACCGCATATTGATGCTGGTAGGGTACGCCGGTGTATTTAGAATCACCGCGCTTCCGGGTTCAGAGCGTTTGTGAACGCTAGACCGTTCAATATGCGGCGGCCATCTTAGAAGTATGTCGATGATGTCGACACGAGTACGTGATAAAAACATTTGTAAATTTTTGTTTAGCCATGTTTTGGAAAAAGGAGTTTTTTTAGAGTGATGGACCAATGTTGAGTTTTCATTCTATGCAATTTAGAGCCCAATCTTAGAAAAATTAATAAAAATTAATAGGTCGATATTTATTTAATTCAGATAGGAATCTGAAAAATAGGGTTGGGCCCAACTGCATGAGTTAGGTTAGATTATGGGTTCTGTAATAGTAGAATTTCGCTGTTCTATTGTTGGGTATAGTTCAAAATTGGTCAGAGATATTTTATGGAGAATCATGGACCTCCGTGGTCTATTGTTTCTCATAGTTATGTTAGGTTCTGAAGGCGCCCCATGGAATTTCATCGTTGAGCCCAAGCGTGTCTGTATGCAATCGATACACCCATCTCTGTTCTCGTTCATGGAGAATTCTCTCAAGGTTGTCCTTATTTCTCACTGTTTCTAACACTACCCAGGTCAGATCATTAGGTGTATGGTTTTGCTCAATAAAGTGGGTAGTCATTCTGGTGGTGGCTCGTTTGCACCTGATGGTGCTTCTGTGTTCCACTATGCGGGTACTGACCTTCCTCGTGGTCATCCCTACATAGTGTAAGTTACATGTGCATGTTATTAGATATACCACTCCACTGGTATTGCAATTAGAAAAACCTCTTAATTCCCATTTTGTAGCGTTGTTGAAGGTCACAGTTTTTGTTACAGCTGTCAAGTGACAAACACTACAATTGCTACATGGAAAATGTCCACTTGGTAGTGGTTGGGTTCTTATTGTCTGGTTTGTTGATATGGGGCGAGTATGAACCAAGAAATCCTTCAAGTTTTTCCCCCGTCGGTGGCTAAACATAGGGGTAGGTATGGTTAGTCCCCCACTATTGATCATGGGCCAATGTTTTTTGATTATTTTAGCCACTGTGTCTGAAACTTGGTTGAATGTGGTGATACAGATTGGTCTTGTGTTCACTGATACAGTTTTCTCTTTTGGTTCTAAAAGAGCATCTCTGTTATTGTTATGAAGGAGGTGCAAGAACTAGACCCACATACAGTGAAAGTTTTTCACAATACCAGCAAGGCTGAATTAACAGCAATACAAGAACTTTCAAAGAATGATCTCATTACCATTAAGCCAGCCGACAAAGGCGGGGCAATAGTCCTACAGGACACCGCTAACTACAGAATGGGAATTAAGAGGTTTTTCTAATTGCAATACCAGTGGAGTGGTATATCTAATAACATGCACATGTAACTTATACTATGTAGGGGTGACCACGAGGAAGGTCAGTACCCGCATAGTGGAACACAGAAGCACCATCAGGTGCAAACGAGCCACCACCAGAATGACTACCCACTTTATTGAGCAAAACCATACACCTAATGATCTGACCTGGGTAGTGTTAGAAACAGTGAGAAATAAGGACAACCTTGAGAGAATTCTCCATGAACGAGAACAGAGATGGGTGTATCGATTGCATACAGACACGCTTGGGCTCAACGATGAAATTCCATGGGGCGCCTTCAGAACCTAACATAACTATGAGAAACAACAATAGACCACGGAGGTCCATGATTCTCCATAAAATATCTCTGACCAATTTTGAACTATACCCAACAATAGAACAGCGAAATTCTACTACTACAGAACCCATAATCTAACCTAACTCATGCAGTTGGGCCCAACCCTATTTTTCAGATTCCTATCTGAATTAAATAAATATCGACCTATTAATTTTTATTAATTTTTCTAAGATTGGGCTCTAAATTGCATAGAATGAAAACTCAACATTGGTCCATCACTCTAAAAAAACTCCTTTTTCCAAAACATGGCTAAACAAAAATTTACAAATGTTTTTATCACGTACTCGTGTCGACATCATCGACATACTTCTAAGATGGCCACCGCATATTGAACGGTCTAGCGTTCACAAACGCTCTGAACCCGGAAGCGCGGTGATTCTAAATACACCGGCGTACCCTACCAGCATCAATATGCGGTCGGGTGAGGATTGAACAGGTAGTACCGAGTGGGTTCGCCGATAGGAAGTAAGTACAATATTGCGAAACAAAGCAGATGTTTCAAGCCCTTCTGAAGGTTTTGAACTCTTTAAAGATGGCAACGTGCATTTATAAATGAAAAGAAATGTAACTCCCGTCTTAAAATTTCACAGCAATGTTTCCACGAGGCGATCCTGCCCTCGCCTGAGACCATGAAGTGTAACTTAGCACTTACACATGTAAATATACCATTTGCCATGACAAATATTCTGTGTATATATGTTGTGTATTGTCTATAGTCACGTTAAGTCCTGTGTCATTTATTTGTGTGGAATCACGAAACCACTTTTTTCACAGTTCTTTCATGTTTACACAGTTTTGTAAACCTGCACGCACCAATATGGTGCCCAAGGCACACCCACGCCCTAGACGAAGTGAGCTGCATGTGTGATCCCCTCGCTCTTTTTTGAGGGGGATGTTTGCCACTAATCAAGTGTCATTCTCTTTTACAGAAATACGCGTAGGATACAAATCGTATGTATAAAACGCATGTTTAATCATTAACAGCGCATAGCACAACTATAATTTTTATTCATTGAAATATAGGAGTGGCAAATACAGGGCTGGACCCTGTATGGTCCTGATGAAAAGCTTGGGGAGCTTGAAACATGTCGACCGTAACACTGATCTAGCCCAAATTTAAGGTTAGAATACAGTGTTTACCCCATTTTAAATTATACCAAACTAGGAGCAAAATAAATTGGTTAGGCCCACTAGCACGGTATTTTTAATCACACCCACTCCACCATCACTACACTTTACACCACACATAGTCATTTCACAAAGAAGTGCTCCTGCGTAGTTCGCTAGTCGCAGCACGCCCCTTTTCGTAGAGAACTGGGATGGCCCCAATGATGAAGCATGTCACCGTGGGGAAACCCCGGTGAGTGAGGGGACTCTAGAAATAAATTTTTCTTTCTTATAATGGGTACACACTGACATAATTGACAGTAACCATACACACCAACTAGGTCTCTGAACCCTTGACAGGGGGTTCCTGAATTTCTAGTGATTCTCTGACAGGTTATGGCTGACTCCCAACCCTCATACCCATACTTCCCATTTGGACCTTTGTAAATCTACCAGGTATGACCCCAAGAAGTTTGGGAATTCGTGATAAGGAAGTAATGGTCCAACAATTAACCATTTTACATTTACAGTGATATGTTGAAAAGATGTTGTAGAGCTCAGGACATTTATCAACTGGTGCACATAGTTCTCTGTGATCCTGGCATTCAGAAGATAGTACATGGATGACAGCGCCCAGTGAAATGATAACTGTGCTGCTTAAGGACCTTCTCTGACTGATGAGACTAGTAAAGGCTGTACGACTTCGTTAAGTAAAAAATATATATTGTATCTGCTGTGATGAAAGGCCCATACTATCTAATGTATTCTGTGCCAATTCTAGGATTGTGGCCAATCTCTGGCAAGCAGAAATATCCTTAACTCTGCAAATACTTATTCATCTAGGCTAGTGCCTGCAGGAATTTGGGCTGGTATCTGTCTGTGTGTACAATATGTAGTTTGGACTATAAATAAATAAATTATGGCGTTTAAGTGACCATCTGGAATTAGATGTTTCTTTGTCCACAGGACTTCTCTTCAGTGGGTATTACATTGTAGTTTAGATCTCTTTCACTGTGTTTTAGTTTACACATTGGGCTTAAGTTCCATTGCTTTGGAAACTAGTCTTAATGTAGTAGAATTTATGGGGGCTCATTTTTGGAAAATGCTCAAGATGCAGTGCAGTCACTAATTGTTTATGGAAACAACATACCAGACCATATTGTCTCCAATTACTCACTTGACTTCCTGTTTGCAGTATGTAAGAATCTGCATTTGCAAAGGAGGTAGTTTTCCATGTGTCTGACTTGGTGGCAGTCCACATAAAGATAGGCTTGCCAATAAGAAAGCTGAACTAAAGCCGTATTTAGATTTTTGTGAAAGAGATACTCAGTCACAGACTTGATGAATATACCATCTGCCATATTACAGGTGCATTATATCCTATAGCACTTGTAATAAGAGGAACTGTCACGTTTGTGAGGGAGTATCCCATCTTCCAATCTTTAGAACAGGCTGTTAGTGCTTCTCTAGGAATGATAAAGCTAACCTGCATAGTAGCTACTGGGCAAGCTGGAAGCCCCCCTCGTACGCGCTGATGAGGATAATGTATCCAAGTGTTCAATGTTGAAGATGTTAGGAGGAACAAGTTTCTACACATAGTAGGTACTGAGGTAGCTTAAGGTTCCTTTGCCATCTCCCATCTGCATGAGTGTAGCAAAAACATTACCACCAGTATCACTACCAGCAGCTCTGACGTTGTCATCGAAGTTGAGTGAGGGTGAAGGTAGTGACAGGAAAGGCATTGTTGAACTTATAACTCAATTCGTCTTTATTTGGAACGGAATTGCCTTGTGCTCGAATTCTTATTACATCTCTGTGTAGGCTTAATTTTCTGTCAAAGCGTGGGATAACCATTGAATTCTATGCACCTACAATACTACACCTCTATCTAGACTTTATGGGGAGGTGGTGCTTTCCAGTGGGGTAAGGAAATCTGACATTTGGAATGTGGTTAGCAATAACAATGTAGCCAATTTAGGCTGAAATCGAGGGGAAAATGTGTCAACCGTCTTCCTTCGTAGAGAAGATGTGCGTGGAAAGACCATAAAAGTGCTATAAGAAGAAGCAAATATTATTAAAGGACAGTTGCAATTTAAGGAGCCAGTCATAAAAATGACTGGCAAGAATAGGGGGCTTCAGTGAAAATGTTTGTTTGAAATAGTATTTGTCGTTGATAGTCAAGCAAATAATCCACTAGTCCCCTGATGAACAGTGCATTGTTTTTACAGTTCGCCTTGTCTATATCAAGTGAAAAAAGCATTGGCATAGCCAATAAGTCTCACTTGTGGGACCTTATAAGTATTTAATTATGCAGCTCAACATCCTTGGTGCAACAAAATCAACTGTTGCATGGTTAAAAACTTATAAGGTCGCAAAGGCAAGACCTATTGGCTATGCCAATGCTTCTTTTTAGAGCTCTGTGGGACAGGCTGCTGGCTGGTCCTTACTATGCTAGATTGCTGCCCAGTGTAGACAGGGTCTGTGCCCTCCCTCCAAGTAAGAGGTGATGGCGGAGTGACACTCTGGGCGGTGGTAACGAAAGGGGCTGCAGGCCTCGGGGTGGGTCCAGTCTGGGGCAGTGTTTGTAAGTGTATTGCCGTGCTGGACTGTTGGTAAGGAAAGGGGCTCCAGGCCTGGTGGTGGTACGCAGTGTCCTATGCGGTTCAGTGTTTTAGTCTAGTGTCGGAGTTACTGATGATTTGCCGAGTCGGGGAGGTGCAAGCACGACTGTGTGCAACGAATTGTGCAATGCATTGTGCTGGGTGAGGGAAGACCAATCATGAGACCGAGCTAAGGACTGTGGGGGCGGGTGCGAGAGGGACGGAGGGACGGCTACAACTATTCACAAAGGATTGACTGACTAACGGCGTACAATCGTTGTGTAGCCGGAGGGGCGCTGTGTAGGCTCCTGGCCTCAGCATCATTTCTGTGGGCCACCCTCTGCGCAGTACGTGCTTGGAGCTAGGCATGCAGCGCTGCATGCCAGTCCTCACCCCAGGCCGCAAGTGAGATCCTGCTCCCAGATACACTTGTGTGAAAAGGAAGGTATTTGTTATGCGAAAGGGCTCCCTGCCTCAACAGGTTCCCAGGGCTGTACAGATGTCCATAGGACCTGCTGGGGCACATGCAGCGTAAGAAGGTGGTGGGAGGCCCGTGATGCTACCGATGGCAGAGGAAAGGGGTCTACTAGACCTCCAGTGTGGGGACCTTCGGGCACATATCAGCTCTTGGACACACACTCCTCACATGCACCATATATAGGGAGACCTGCAGGGGGTAAAGTGGGAGCCGCTGACAGCTGCAGACTGCGTAGCGGGTATCGGGGGTCCATGCCTGGCACAGCACGAGCGGTCTTGTCAGCCAGGGAGTGCAGCCTTTAATGCAGGTGGACAGGCCTGCCAGAAGGCATCCGTACCGGCTAAGGTGGTCCAGTCAGTGGCTGTAGACTGCCAGGCGCGGGAGGCCCTCCAAACCCGGTTTCACTTCGCTCTTCTGAGGACCCAGGGGGATTCTTTGTTGACGAAACAGAGAAGCCCTAGCAGAACCAAGCAGTACCAGCTGCATGGCACCTGCTTATATAATGGGTGTTTCTCGTGATCCTCCTTTGTGAAGACATGACGCGCTCGTAAAGTTACCTTGTGTCTCTGTGCAAATCGATTTTGAAGTAGCTGTCCTGGAACGAAAGGAGGAAAAAGCTACAGGGGAAGCAACCAACAAAAGGGGAGGAGTTGCACTGCGCCGTGCAGAGCGTGGCGCCTAGCTCTGCTCTTTAAAGATACATTAAAGCAGCACCGTTTAATAAAGGAGAATGTAAAATCTTAACAATTTACAGATGCTGCTGAAGTGGGAAACATGAGGTGTTGATGGAAGACACACGAAGATTAAGGGGACTGTGTCTGGAAGCAGTACCATGCACCTACAAGTGGCAAGGAGACAGCAGAAAAAACAAATTTTGAAATCTGACCTGAAACCGATCACGCTGCGCAGCTGCTGGCTCCCGAGAGCAAAACGTTCTGGGAGTGAACATTTTCCTAAAAGCTGGGACATCCACACGCCTTTGGCCAATTGCGTGCTAAAGCCAGACACATAGGCCAATGACGTGTGAGCACCACATGCACGAGCTTCTCCTGAAGTTGAAGTGATTCCAAGAGGTCGATTTCCTATGCAGCACATGCACGCTGCCATAGGCTCGACCTAAAAAACTGCTTCTGATGATGGTGTGAAGTTTCATTTATTTTAGATGGAGAGGACTGTGGAACCTTTAGAGTGGTGCCCGTTCTGTAGCATCTAAGGCAAGTCTGATGTCATCAAACACGCGAGTACAGGGAAAAAGTGGAACTAATCCGCTTCGAGGGCTGTTAATGAAAAGAGAGGACCTTGATCACCACCAGGCTCTACAGTCACATTATTGCACCCTCTATTTTTAGTTATAAAAATAGGTTACAGTCTGATGGCATTGTTTTTGCGAAAGTGATGTGTAGACTTGCACCCAGAAGACTTACTGAAGTGTTCACATTACAAAAAAAGTGTTCTAAGCGTGTTAGTAATAGTGGTTAATAATAATAGATAGCTCAGCTTTAGGTACGCTGAGTACTTGTTAATAGTGACCCATTAGTCTTTTTTAAGTGCATATATTTTATATGTATCTTATTATATCATAAATATCAAGCTCCTCCCACTTATGAGGGCTCACAAAGCCAAAACTGGTCCTAGCACTGATTAGCTTGTCACCGCCCATTCAGTGGGGACCTTGCATGACAGTTCAGTCTGCTCTGTTGTGTTGGAACAGGACCAAGTCTTAGTCCTGTTTGGTTGACTGCTGTCCATAGCTGACCAGTGACCAAAATAAACGATAGACTGAATACAGCCCAGAGTAACTACTGGTGACTGAGATTACTTCCAGAATTCCGTCAATCGCTTTTTAGGTCGAGGACTCGTCGCACTGCTGTAAGCAGTGTGGGCGGAGCTCTGAAGATTTAATATTTTTTAGTAAGGGGGCTTGAACCCGCCCCACTTCTCCATTGCTGGCTTCCTAAACGGAGGCCAGCCATTGGAGGAGAAGGGCGTCACTCGGTTCAAGCACCTTCTTTTTCGGATTAGGGGGCGTTTTTTTAAGCTTCTTTCTATTTACTTTCTCTCCTCTTCCCATTGGCTGGAATTTTACCTTCCAGCCAATGGGAAGAGGAGAGAAAGTAAACCACGCCCCCGAATCGGAAAAAGGCAACACTTTCTCCAAGGCATTTCTGCCTTGCCTCGGAGAAACGTGGTCGTGTTGGGTAACCCTTATGTACTTGTGTTACTTGTTTTTTTTCATGTTACTTAGCCTGGTTGGCGCAGATGGCTTACTTGTTTGAATACTGTTGTAAAATGTTCCAGCTTTGGAAATGTTGCATCGCACATTGAGAACCTAACACAAATGCAGAAAAAGTGTAGCTGGACGTCACGGCGGAACACCAGAACATCACTAATACCACCCGCCAGCCTCTACCAACAGCCATCGGCATCCCTGAGGTACGCTGCACAGACACATAGCGAAGTGGCAAAAGAGCGAGAGAGCACGAGGGGCAGCAGCAATAGCAAGAGGGGGTTGCATGGGCACCCTCAATGCATACTGCCCGGAGCGGTGATATGTCGCGCTACCGGATAGGCAGATTAGGTCCCAACTGCATTTGGCAACGTAAGGGAAGACTAATGCGAGCAAGAACGGGCTAAGCAAAATGAAACTGAAACTGTACACAGGGTGGTGGATCTCTAAAATGGCGCCCGCCGCAACAAAGACGTAGCGAAGTGGAACCATCTCGCACTAAGGTACGGAAGCTCAGGTACCATTGGGGGCAGAGTGCCGGCCATCGGAAACGGCAGCGCTCTAATGGAAATTATCCACGGAAGGCAAGGCTAACATGTCTGGGAACGAGAGAGATTAGCTTCTGCAGCAGCATTCGGGGGGGGGGGAAGGTGCAGGACTTCAGAGCCGCAGTGCTCAATAAAGAGCCGGAAAGAAAGTAAAACCCTCAGAAATAACCTAAACTAGCCAAAAGAAAACAACACAATAGAAGCGCTCCACAGTGCTCGCGTGAGGCAGGATTGATGAGGACAAACACGGGCCAAAGTAACAAAGCGAAAACGAAACTGAAACTGGCAACTGATAGACAACGCAGTGTGGTTGTCCCCTAAAATCACGCCCACAGTAGCAAAGGCATAGGGAAGGCATTGGTTCCACAACATAACAGAGTTCGAGTAAGTCAATTAAAACAAACATAAACTGAAGGCATCACTGTGTGGTGGATCTGTAAAGGGGATCTGTAAAGGGGATCTGTAAAGAGGTGCTCACCACAACGGAGGCATAGGAAGGCACTGGCAGTGCAGCAGGCTCAACCACCTAGGCAAGCAGATGATAAACCAAGACAACTCATTGCTTCTGCTTACATTCTTTTATTGTTTACCACTCGTCAAACTGAAAAAAATGATACAATTGGGGGTGGGGTCGCACACTACTCACACACCAGCGGTATCGCCCCTAAGGACTGTGGTCAATGTAGTTACGTGTTCCGCGATGCATCTTCTTTCGATTATCTGCTATCTTCGCTATCTTCGTCATCCCTGGACACGTGTTTCGGGGTAACACCCCTCGTCAGCAGGGATAGGCCGTGTTCTGGGGTTGCCGGTGGCTGCCAAATATCTGCCAGGTTTAGTACCACTCAGGCGTGTAGGTGCGGGGTCCCAGGCTCGTCAGCCAACTGCTCGAGGGAGCTTTAACATTACAATTGGGGGTGGGGTCGCACACTACTCACACACCAGCGGTATCGCCCCTAAGGACTGTGGTCAATGTAGTTACGTGTTCCGCGATGCATCTTCTTTTGATTATCTGCTATCTTCGCCATCCCTGGACACGTGTTTCGGGGTATCACCCCTCGTCAGCAGGGATAGGCCGTGTTCTGGGGTTGCCGGTGGCTGCCAAATATCTAGCAGGTTTAGTACCACTCAGGCGCGCAGGTGCGGGGTCCCAGGCTCGTCAGCCAACTGCTCGAGGGAGCTTTAACATTACAATTGGGGGTGGGGTCGCACACTACTTACACACCAGCGGTATCGCCCCTAAGGACTGTGGTCAATGTAGTTACGTGTTCCGCGATGCATGCATCTTGTGTCATTTTGTAGGCATGTGCATGCTGGGTCACGTGCCTACCAAAGGACAGGGTTGGCCGCATATGGTTATTATTTTCTTTGATTAAAGCCATGCTGTATATCATCGAGGATACCGTAGAGCATGGCTAGAACAACTGGAAACAGTCAATTGGTTCCAAAGGCGCAACCTATTGCCTTTGCTAATGTTTGTTACTGATGTGCCCTTAATTCATTTTCTTGATTTTGCGTATCTTATGTCATGTGCTTGTTCTTGTGCAAGGATTTACAAGTGTGAACATTTAAAAGTCATTTTGTATAGTTGTGTACCTTTTGCTAATTTTAGTCTTATAATTGTCAATCTTTAATGTTGTCGATATCTTCTGTTCTCGGTGCACAAACTGTAGGTGCGAGGGCTTGCTGTATACTTGCTAAGCTATATCCCTATAAGCACATACATGGTAAATGAAGTTGTATCTTACATTTTGTCATGGGTACTTCACAACCATTTTAATGTTCTTCAGGATTATTTCATAATTTCATATCTCATTGTATTGGAATTCAATTTGGCATCTTTGTCTTTCACAATGTGTTTATATGTCGGATTTCATATTGCAGTGGCATACCTAGAGCTTTGGATGCCCGGGGGGACCCCTTAGTCTGCTGCCTAGTGCCGATAAATAAAAGGAGGGGTGTGGCTGACATACTAGTGGAGGGTGTGGCCGACAGACGAGAATGAGCGGGGGAGGGGTGCGGCTGACAGACGAGAAAGAGCAATGGGGGGTGCGGCCGATAGATGAGAATAAAGAAAAAACAAAACTTACTTAGCCGCCACCCTCAAAAACGTGGCGCCCGCTCCCAGCTACGCCACTGTCATATTGTATTCTTCTTTTGGATCCATGGTTCCTAAGAGGATTTTTACCTTCTTGGTGAACTTTGTCTTATGAAGGCCAAATTCCATCTTATTGCCACTAGATAAGGTTTGTTTAGTTTAGCGCTTTTTTAAGGTAGGTGTGTGGCTCTGGGTATGTGTGTGTGGCTCTGGGTGTGTGTGTGTGTGGCTCTGGGTGTGTGTGTGTGGCTCTGGGTGTGTGTGTGTGTGGCTCTGGGTGTGTGTGTGTGTGGCTCTGGGTGTGTGTGTGTGGCTCTGGGTGTGTGTGTGTGGGGCTCTGGGTGTCTGTGTGTGTCTCTGGGTGTGTGTGTGTGTGTCTCTGGGTGTGTGTGTGGGGCTCTGGGTATGTGTGTGGGGCTCTGGGTATGTGTGTGGGGCTCTGGGTGTGGGGCTCTGGGTGTGTGTGTGGGGCTCTGGGTGTGTGTGTGGGGCTCTGGGTGTGTGTGGGGGGCTCTGGGTGTGTGTGGGGGGCTCTGGGTGTGTATGTGGGGCTCTGGGTGTGTGTGGGGGGGCTCTGGGTGTGCGTGGGGCTCTGTGTGCGTGGGGGGCTCTGTGTGTGGGGGGCTCTGTGTGTGTGTGTGGCTCTGTGTGTGTGGGGCTCTGTGTGTGGGGGGCTCTGTGTGTGTGTGTGGGGCTCTGTGTGGGTGGCTCTGTATGTGTGTGTGGGGGTGGCTTTGTGTGTGGGGCTCTGTGTGGGTGTAAATGCAATAGGTCATGCATTTGCGAGCGATTAACCTATTGGCATTGTAAATGACAATGCCATTTATTTAACGATTAAGCTATTGGCAATGTAAATGACAATGCCATTTATTTAAGATTTTTAAAAAAATGTTTAAATGACATGAGCAATGCTAATATCTCTACCTTTAATAATGCCGAGACCATTGCATTGTAAATGCTTGTTTTATATTTTTCTTAATAATTAGGTGATACATGTGTTTGGTAAAGTCTTCTTAAAGTAACAGGATACGAGCAATTGGATCCTGCGTTTTTTCCGAGTGCTAACAAAAAGCAGCTTAATTTCTGAGTGCCCTTTTACAATGTAAACTAAGGTAACAGTACAGAATGTTTGCTGATGCTAGATTCAGAAATTCGTGTTCAAAGGTCAGTATTGTTTTGTTGGTAATGCAGCGAGTTCCTAGTGACACTGTCAATAGAGCAATCTGTGCACCTTCAAAAGAATGGGGAAAGTTTTTAATGCGTTTTCTTTGGATGGCAAGCAACATTTGGACTGTTTACCGAACTAACACATTAATGTCCCATATACAATGTACTAAGTGCTAGGTGCTGTGCAATGAAATCTAAATTTCCTGTGAATGTATTAACTGATGGCAGAAAATCCTAAGGAAGAATTATTTTAAAATTAGCATGTTGTTAATTGCTTTGCTAAATTAACCCTGGTTAATCCACGTCCATAGCACATTTGCAGTCAAATATATTATTTGAACAGAAGGGAGGGTAGAGCATATATGTCTGCTGGTTCTTAAATATGCTTTTATCTGTTTATTAAACTCAACATTTACAAATATGCGAATAATACATTTATATTTTACAGTAGATTTAAAAATGGAAGAGCTTAGCGGATATATGTACCTCAAAAAATACATTTCCCATTTTAGGTTTCTCAAAAGTTTTTATTTTACAGTTACTTTTATTTGGTAATATTGTTTATTAATAGTTGAATTTACTCTTCTGTCGCTGCATAACGTTTTACAGTAGCAACTAACCTACATATTTGCACAATATAATTGAAGTAATTATAAAAAGAGATTTATTTTGATAAGGAAAATAAAAGCAAAAAAGCAAAACATGTATTCTTTTACTGGCTGTACAATCTGAAAAATGGACGGTTTTGGGCCTCGTTAATAAGTGGGCTATTGGGCAAGCATGGGCTACTGAGCTTCAACTGTGGGGGTGGGTGCTGGGGTCATTTGCCTCTCTAATCCCGGTGCCCATTCTGCGATGGCTCGGCAAACTGGACCAAGTACACCCCCTTCAGCACCGAACTCTCAATGGTAAAAATGTTGAGCAGTCATATGCTTCACATCAAATCCCACAGTCGTGCAGTAACTCATTGTTCATCCTAATACTTTACTTTAAAAAGGAAAATTACCTTAATACACACCAAAAGCTATATTCTGCAAGTGCAATAATTGTCAAGTACAGTTTATTGTGACTGGGCGCAGTGCTTCAGTCGGCTGTCTTATTCCTCATACCTACACTACCCTTCCTCCTGATCTAGGTCTTTGCAGGAATAATTGCATGTGAGTGAATTTAGGATCAGGTGCAGATTACCCCTTCATGAGTTCTCAGTGTGCCCAGTCTTTAACATTTTGTGCACTTTCTCTTACCTTGGGAAGTCTTGAAGGCATTCAGCTTTTGGGTGGCAGCCATCTGGCAGCAGTCTGTAGCACCTCACGTTACTTCTGGGAGGGCGAGCATGCAGTAGTTCTGATGAGGCCTCCTCTCGCTGCTGTGAGATCTTGGCTGAAGAGCGGCGCCAGGCGCAGATGACATAGAGCCCTCAGATTCAGTAGAACAGGTAGGCTAGGTTTACGGGGGTGCCACATGGGTGGATATCACAGCAACACTTCGGCTTTGTAGAGGCCCCACTTCTGGGCACTAGACACTCTGGCAAAAGTAACTAGAGCCAGTCATCTGTCGCCTTTTGCCCAGCAGCACATAGGTAATCCTTAGTCTTTGGATGAGGTGTAGAGGCCCTCAGCAGCCTCAAGAGTTATTTGGGTCTTAGTGGGACTGAATCCGGCGTGGTTCTATTTCTTAGGGACACACTGGCAAAGGAGCAGCCGCTGTGACAATTCTCATTGCAGCGACACTGGGCAGCTGTGAATTGTTTATTTATAAAGTTTTGTATTTACGTGAACATGACCCAAGCGGGTATCAGAGCACTTCACAGTTGAGGTAAATAGGATACAAAAGTGGGACAAGAGCAATCGTTACAATTAGGTTCAAGACGAGAGAGCATGATATCTGCGCAATTCAGAACATTTAAAACAAGTCTGGACGGATCCAATAATACAGAAGAACAGGCAATGTACACAGTACAAGTAAGATTATAGCCTGCCAACACTATTAATCACCGTATTGCACAAATGTAAAAGACAGCGTTCAGGTAATGGGTGAAAGCATTTCATAAATACCATACAAAGATGTGCAATGGCCTGCTCACACTGTTAATCCCTGGAGTACAACCATGTAATGGCCAATCATATAATCTGCGAGGAGGGCGGTATTGCAGCAGCTGAGCCAAGGACTTTAGGGCAGGAACTTCATCATTAGGATTTTTTTCACTTCTGTTTTGAAGGAAGCAATGTTTGGGATTCGATGGACTTCCGGTGGAAGGGAGTTCCAAATCTTCAGGCCATGCCAGCGAAAGCTCTGTTACTCGTTCTCTTTTTGTGGAAGACACGTAGTAAGCTAATATGAATCACGAGTGCGTGACCTGGACGAAGTTTCGCTTTCTACAAAATCCGTGTGCCCGGTAGCGTACCGGGGACACAGATTTTGTAGAACGCGAAACTTCGTGCCTTACTCAATATTATTCAGAGATCTACTTCATTATGCAGGGAGTGTGTCCATGTGCACATAACATATTTTGATAACTTTATTTAGTAAATTTTTATGGGAATACTTCTCGTTTGATGCCTACTGAACTTGCAAGAAAAGGTTTTTGAAGTACCTAATATACTACACTGTGGAGTGTCTACCTTTAGAATACTTTAGAACGCGATAAACAGACTGTCTTTGGATTTAGGCCCTGAAGAAGTCTTCTGTGCATTATACTGCGCGACAAAACACTTGTTGGCAATTTTCTCCATTTGAGAACATTAAGATCCACCTCTGTTTTGGAAAACGAACTGCCTGGTTGCATTGTGATTTGAAGAATACAAATAAAATGTGAACCTGGATCAAGATTTTGTTGGATACTATAATAGATTGAAAGTGTGCTCAGTGGTCCTTTGCATTAGGTCAGTGGGTTACTGCTTCTGTCAGAGAGCTAGTTTTGTTACTTGTAGTTTATTAGTCAAAATCCTAATATAGGACAGTGAGCTATTAACTGTAATCAAAGAGCTGCATTCAAACTGCAAGGAATAAATTTATATGGTTGTATATGTTTTTTTCCCCAGCCTTTCATTATCCTAATCTTGCAAAAAGGGTTAATTTGAGTAGAAATCAATTCTTATTATTAAAGAGATCCCCTAACAATGGTGTTACGTTTTAAATTCTGAATTTGAGCTTTTCCAGAATAAGAACTCTTAAACTATACTGTCTACCAGTATTGATGACATGTCACTCCTACACTACACCTTTTAGTCCTGTCTGATGAAACATTTCTTATACACTGATTTACACATATATGATTCTCTATGCAGTGTGTTTGTGATGTAAATTGCGCCCATACCTTACATTGGTATGAGTGTTGCTATAAAACTAAACGAATCTGATAGAGCGTGGTTTTGGAGGCTTATCGGACACGGTTAAATGGTGGTAGAAAGGGAATCCGTGGCAGAGGTGGTCAATGGTGGGGGGTGAGGGGGATAGGTGCCAACAAACATTGTCACACAGGCGCCACCAGTGTTAAAGCCGGCCCTGCTTTCTAGTGCGCTTGCCAGACACAACCTTTATGTAGAATGATGCTCCTCATGGCAGAACCATTCCAATGTCTGGGAAAACAACCTCATCTTGTACACGCGGTCCGACCAGGGTCATTAAAATGGATCCCGTAGGCCAACATTACTCTGATTGATTCTCTCAATGCGTGTATCATGCAGACCACATACACAAACAATGCACAACATACATGCAGGATGTTAGTGCATAGAAACTGAGAGACAGAGATGTAGAGTTTTTTGTACAAATTTGTATACACTCATAGCTCTTAGATTAGTTTTTGAGTTACTCTGATCACACATCCTGATCATGTCCTCAGAATCTGGGGACAGGCAGTAGAAGCGTCCTTGATCTGCGTTGAAGATGTAGGACAACAGCAGTCAGGGGGTTTTCAATTGTCTTTTCAAATCTAGTCTCTACATTGACATCGTAGTTGGACGAGTGATGAGCCACATGTCGAAAATGCGAGGAATCTCACGTAATGGACTTCCCTGGACGTTAGGCATTCACCATGTGTCCTTTGCTGGTCACAAGAAATGGCTCGGCATTGAAGGGATCCTCATATTTTCGTTTTCTAGGCTGATGGACAAGCAGTAGATCTCCTCTCGTGAAAATAACATCTTTTGCAGGTCGGCAGTTGTCTGCATAAGCCTTCATTTTTCTTTTTACAATCCAAGTCTTTTATATGGATTTCTTCTTCAGAACTTGATTTTCTGTTGGTCCATTGAGGTAAGTTGGTCATCATGGCTCTCCCGAACATCAAGGTTGCATGGTTTTCACATGTGGCCAAGTGAGGGGTCGAACTGTAAAATCGAAGAATAGAATTCAAGACAGTTTAAGGGTTGAGCTTTTCCAATACAGCATGCTCAATGGTTTTCTAAAGAGTACTCATGAAATGTTCTACAAGGTCATTGGCATGTGGCCAAAGAGGTGTGTTTTCTGTTGCTTCACATTGAGATAATTGAGAAAGTCTCTGATTTCTCGACTGTTGAAAGGTGGGCCGTTGTCAGATTTTAAGATTGCAGGAATACCCCATGTCCTGAAGATACCGTCTAACCTCTTGATGACTATCTCTTGAGTGATAGATGAGAGATCTTCTATCAATGGAAAACAGGAGTATTTATCAGCAATTACCATTGGGTTATGTCCATTGTCAAGAGGCATGAAGAAGAAAACAGCAATTCTTTCCCATACATGCTTTGGCAACCTTGACATTTTTAAGGTGTGTTGAGTGGTTTTTGATGTAAGGCAGTTGCATAGATGATAGGCTTTCAATTCACTCTCAACTCTCATCGAGATAAGGAAACCAGACTTTGTCTTGGAGAGCTTGTTTTGTGGCAACAATTCTATGATGCCCTTCATGGGCCACTTCTGTTGTCGCAGACTCTCCGAAATAACAAATCTCGAACCTCTCAGGATAATGCCTGCTTGTGTAACAGACAGTTCATCTTTGACATTTTTAAACTTCTGTTGTTCACCATCACTGGTAAGGGGACGAGTATGCTGATGTGTAATAACTATTATGACTCGTGGCACTGACAGTCGGCTGTCTTATTCCTCATACCTACACTACCCTCCCTCCTGATCTAGGAGGTTTCCGTCTTTGCAGGAATAATTGCATGTGAGTGAATTTAGGATCAGGTGCAGATTACCCCTTCATGAGTTCTCAGTGTGCCCAGTCTTTCACATTTTGTGCACTTTCTCTTACCTTGGGAAGTCTTGAAGGCATTTGTAGCTTGGAACGAGCAGTCAAGCGTATCTCAGAGCAATGTGTAAAGCATTTGTGCATACACTCAGTAACACAGTGAAAACACTACAAAAGGAGCCCCCACCAGTTTAATTTTGTTTAAAAATAATTTTGCATCAAAGACATAGAATGAAGCCAGTTATTCACTCTTTAAAATAACCTATCACATGAGGTAGAGCAAGTTAGCCAACAAAGAAAAAGATCCATATAGTAAACAAGAGGCATACATGTCTAAATAAAAAAATTGTAATAATACATGACATAGTTCTAGCAAGATAATAAGAACAAAAGTGGAACAGTTAGAGGCTATGAGGCAATGCAAAGCAATGAACAATAATATAAATAACAAACCTGAGATGTGCAGGTAATCCTTTGCCTCATCATCCATGGAGTCAACTATGGATGACTAATAATTTCGCAATGGTTTCCAAATATCTTTAGGCCTGGATGCGACTGGCTGTAGGGATGCATACAATTCTCAATTAGTATCACAGTAAGACAAATCTGAGTCTCCACCAGTTCAGATAAATAGCTAATATGTATCTGAGTAAAACAAGACCAAAACAATAAAAAAAAAGCAAGTTTAATCCATAGAAATCATTGGATGTGTTTGTTTTAGCACAAAGGCGCAAGGGAGGTGAGGCAACGGAAAAGCAAAGTAACGTGTTGGTACCTTACCACACCTGGGAGGTGAGGCGTTAGGTTTTACTGGCACAGGAGGTAATAAGTCAGTGCCTTATTGCTAGGCACGGTAGGTGATGCGTCGGTTTCTTACTGGCAGGAAAGGTGATACGTTGGTTTCCGGACATGCAGTCTTGGTTCCTTACTGCAGTGTAGTGTCGATGAAGAGTCGGCGTCAAAGGACGATGCATTGAAAATCCAGACAAGCTTTACCGATGTGACAGCGGCGATGCAGGCGCTGTGGTGATTCTTCAGCCGCGAGCCGGTGCTGTGTCGGAGCGGGTGCCACGGATGTCGGTGACACAGTGGTTCGGGACTGCGGCAATTCATCTGCGGTGCGAGCTGGGTCCTGTGGTGAAAGCTGTGGTCAGTGCTTCCAGTGGTACCTACTCTTCAAGGCAGGCAGCGGTGATGCGTAGATCTGTTGCAGCAGTGCCTCGAGGAAACAGGTGCTGAGAGTCGATGCGTGGATTTTGCTCCCTAAGATCACCAGATTGCTCTCCCAAGGGCCCAGGTACTGGATTTGCCACCGCTTGGCAAATCAGGACTCTCAGCAGATGAGCCCAGGCACTGACAGGTGAAGTCTTTGATGGCCCTGATACTTCTTAACAAGAGGCAAGCACACATAAGCCCTTGGAGACCTTTGGAAGCAGTATACAAGCAAATTCCAGTACTTGCACTCCCAGGACAGAATTAGCAAATAGCAGGCCAGCACAACAGAGCAGCAGGCAGAGTGGCAGTCCCCCCTACACTTCTTCCTGGCAGAATGTCGTCAGTCCAGACATTTTCTGAGTTAGGGCTGTCAGAGGTCCAATACTTATACCCCTTCCTACCCTTTAAGTAGGCATACTTCAACAGAAAGTCTTTGTAGTGCACAAGACCCTGCCTTTCCCCGACCTGGCTCCAGACACACTACAGGTGATGGACCATCAGGATATACAAGTCACACCTCAGCCATCTTTGTCTGACTGTCTCGAGTGAATGCACGAGAGCCAAACTGTCAGTCAACCCAGATGTGTATTCTACAGAGGCAAAGGCACAGAATGGTTAATCAAGAAAATTCCCACTTTCTAAAAGTTGCATTGTCAATCACGTAATTAAAAACCAACTTTACCAAAAGATATGTTTTTAAATGGTGAGCTTAAAGACCCCAAACTCCAAATCTCTATCTTCTTCCAATTAGAAATCACATTTAAAAGATATTTCAAGGCAATTCCCATGTTATTCTATGGAAAAAATAGTCCTTGCAGTAGTGAAAAACAGAATTAGCAGTATTTCACTATTAGGACTTGTAAAATACACCAATACATGTCCTACCTTTTAAATACAGTGCACCCTGCCCATGGGGCTACCTTGGGCATACCTTAGGCGTGAGGTACATGTAGTAAAAGGTAAGGTTTGGGCCTGGCATGTGGGTGGACTTAACTATATAAAGCATGGGTTGTCACAAGCACACCTATTTATGGGAAGTCATCTACTGTAAATGTAAATGTAAATGTGTTTGTATTTATATAGCGCACTTCTACCCAGAGGTCTCGTAGCGCTGTATTCATACCGCTGTGGAACCCATCCTGGCTTTCCTGTGAAATGTCCACTCCTGGGCACCTCCAAGGTGAAGCCAGGCATCCAAGCGCTGCTGGGGCCGTTGTGGAGATGAAGCAAGCTATTGCCCAGAGTCACAGAGTGGGACCCATGATTAGATTAGGCACCGAGGCGAGAATTATCAGGTCCGGGGAAATTTAGTCCAAGAACCGCCGAGGCGGGAATTGAGCCCTGGTTCCCGGCCAGACCTCTGCATCAGGGTCTGCCGCTCTAACCATTGATGGTACAAAAGGGGGTGGTAATGGACGGAGCATCTGAACCAATCAAACACTCACACCCAGTCAATAGATCTGGGTTAAATCCATCACCGTTCTTTAGCCCACTCTGCCACCCCAGTTCAGACATGGCTATATGCAAATCAGTCTGACCCTGTGCCTCATGGGAACAGTCCAGCCCGAACTGCCAAGCCATGCCTTGCCTGGACCGGAAACAAGCTTCCGAGGACCGGTTTCTGGCATTCCAGCCGTCTTCAGCCCGGCTTGCTTGAATCCAGTGGCAAAGTGAGCAAGGGACTCACGTCTGAGCATACCCTGCCACACTTATGGCGGCCAAAAGCGGTACAAAAGGGGGTGGTAATGGACAGAGCATCTGAACCAATCAAACACTCACACCCAGTCAATAGATCTGGGTTAAATCCATCACCGTTCTTTAGCCCACTCTGCCACCCCAGTTCAGACATGGCTATATGCAAATCAGTCTGACCCTGTGCCTCATGGGAACAGTCCAGCCCGAACTGCCAAGCCATGCCTTCCCTGGACCGGAAACAAGCTTCCGAGGAGTGAACTCCTTATTCACTTGGCCACTGGATTCAAGATAGCCTGGCTGATGAGGATTATGAATCCGAAACCGGTCCCAGGATGCTTGTTTCCGGTCCAGGGAAGACATGGCTTGGCAGTTCGGGCTGGACTGTTCCCATGAGGCACAGGGTCAGACTGATTTGCATATAGCCATGTATGAACTGGGGTGGCTGAGTGAACTAAAGAATGGTGATGGATTAAACACAGATCAGTTGACTGGGGGTGAGTGTTTGATTTGTTCAAACGCTCCGTCCATCATCCCCTTTTGTATCGCTTTGTTCGCCCTAAGTTTGGCAGGGTATGCTCAGACGTGAGTCCCTTGTTCACTTGGCCACTGGATTCAAGATAGCCTGGCTGATGAGGATTATGAATCCGAAACCGGTCCCAGGATGCTTGTTTCCGGTCCAGGGAAGACATGGCTTGGCAGTTCAGACTGATTTGCATATAGCCATGTCTGAACTGGGGTGGCTGAGTGAACTAAAGAATGGTGATGGATTAAACCCAGATCAGTTGACTGGGGGTGAGTGTTTGATTTGTTCAAACCTCCGTCCATCATCCCCTTTTGTATCGCTCTAACCATTGAGCCACGCTTCTCCACAACTCCATAATCAAAATAATTGACAGTTATACTCTTCTGTAACGTGCAGCTTGGTGTCATAGGGCTGCCTGTCTCTAGGTTATCTGTATCTAAGAGTAAAGGTACGTGACACACTATCACAACCTAACCAAGCGCACAGCTTTAGTCTATTTATTACTCACTTCTTCTCCAGTAGTTTCTAGCATCTGTTGTACTTCTATTTTAATCAACAAATGTACAATTCACAACTTATCTTTAGAATCTTAAATATTGTATTTATCGATTATTGTTTTAGAATCATCTCAATAATCCATGGACATGATTTTACAGCATTACACTGTTCTTAACATGGATTTCTTAACAACATAAACACCAGTGGTTTATTATTTGGCCCGATGCATTTCAGGACCTACGTCCCTTCCTCAGGGGTCGCTGTAAAGAAAACAATATAGTTTTATGTTACATAACATAGTACTTACAGTTTCTATGCTTTTTTCATAATTTTAACAAAGAATACTCAATTATGCATGCCACTAGAAGGCTGAGGCTCACATGTCTCTTGGGCGTATCAAAAAATTCATGCTTAGTCGCTCAAGAGGGTTTGGGTAGAAATGATTAAAGTGATTGTATGAGCTCGAGCACTAAGGAAGACCGTGAGCTAGTAGGTAGTAACACAGTGTATTGTTATTCATGTTGTTTATATTCAGTCATAGTCAGTCATAAGCTTTTATTCGATATGCAAGATATCTTATAAGCACATATACAAAACAATCATTACAGAGTACAAAAAGACATAGCTTTAAGAAGTCAGTGTAAGAACTCATTTAAAAAGGATAAAAGGACATAAAACGCCCATGAATAACTTAGCTAAAAAAGAATTAAACCGCTACTGACAGTCTCTTACATCGAATAAGCCAGAACTGTTTTAAAAATTTAGCTATTCCGCACACAATGGGGGGGGAAGTGTCCGTGGTTAGGATGCGCAGGGCGACTAAGTGGCTACGTGTACCCAAAATTTGGAAGAGGGGTTTCAACCAGTACCTCCGGGGCCTGGCATAGTCCGGACATTCAAATAGGACATGCACAATAGACTCAACCCTGTTCGGGCAACATGCACAATTCGGGGAGGCACGGGCCACTGATGTCCAATTTAATACCACAGCACCTAGCGGGAGGGATCCAACTCTAAATTTAAAATAAAGGGCTCGGTCAAAAGGGAGGGTGATCAGGTCCAGGTAGGGTTCAAAGGCCACAAAATCTTTAGTTTGTAAAAAGGAGACCGTGGACTTGCAGTGCTTCGAGTTTGTGATTAGGCGCTCCGCCGTCCATTTCCAAAAGAGCGCTTTAACAACTTCTTTTGGAGGGGCTGAGCGTGAAGACCAACAGTCCCCTAGACCAATCTTCTCCAGGAGCTTTTTGGTTTCACTCAGCCATCTGATCTTGGCCCAACCCCCCAGACTCATTATTTCCCCCAAACCCTCAGCGTAAGATTTTAAATCCTCACCCCTCCAAATTCGTGTCCATAGTAGGAGAGGGCGAAGCTGAGCCTGATCTTTGATGCTCTTACAGCCCGTGTCCAACAACACTGGTACAGATGGCGTGCTCAGTGGAATGGAAATGATGGATTTTAGAAGTTTGGTCTCCGCTGTCGCTAGGGCATCCAATCGGCAGTGGCCCCACAGCTCAGCCCCATACAAGGCTGATGTCACTACTTTGGCCTTGTAGATGTCAATTACTGGGGAAAGCGATCTCCTTGGTGAGGCCCAAAACTCCCTCACGAGTGCTCCTCCTACTCTTCTGTGGTTTAGGACCATTTTCTCAATGTGATTTGCCCAGGACATCCTATCCGTAATCCGAATACCGAGGTAATCGAATTCGGCTACTTTCTCTAAGGCAACCGAATTGAGTGTAGGTGGACGGCCAAGTTTCCTGGGAGGATTTAGGACTAGGTATTTTGTTTTGTCCACGTTTATAATTAAGCCTTTAGCAGCGCAAAACTCCTGGAAACGCGTTAGCAATTTCTGCAGGCCTTGGGGGGTCTTGGAGATCAAAAGCGTGTCGTCCGCAAAAAGCAAGGTGGGGATGCGGACTCCTCCGAGACAGGGGGCGTCAGCTGGTTCTTTTTGCAGATGTTTTACCACCCCATTCACATATAGTGAGAATAGGGTGGGCGCCAAGACGCAGCCCTGTCTTACACCCCTTGACACTGGGATCCTCTCAGTGAGTTCTCCGTCTTTGCCCCAGCGGACCTGCGCAAAGGTATGGTCATGGAGGCTAATGAGAAGGGACAAGATGTAAGGAGGTAATCCCAACTCATTGAGTACCCTCCAGAGCTCTTCCCGGGGGACTAGGTCAAAGGCAGTCTTCAGGTCTATAAAGGCCAAATAAAGACTACCCTTGCCCAGATCCACAACCTTCCACCCCAGGAGTGCCAACCTAAACACCTGCTCAATTGTCCCCATACCAGCCCGAAAACCTGCCTGAAAGTCCGATAGGATTTTGTTTTCCTCCACCCAATGTAAGATCCTTCCAAGGACAGCTTTACCGGCTATCTTTTGGGAGGAGTCTATCAGACTTATGGGGCGGTAGTTCCCCGGGGTTTCCCTACACCCTTTTTTGTAAATTGGGACCACCACCGCCCCTTTCCAGGATTCTGGCACTGCCCCTCCCATCATGATGTCATTTAAGAGAGCGGCAATGATCCTACCCCATTTTACTGGGTAAGCCTTCATAAGATCCTCTGGGAGACCATCTGGGCCCGGTGCCTTACGAGGCGCCACCCATCCTATGACCCCCTCAATCTCTGAGGGAGTGAAGAAATCATATGCATGGGGTTCAATCGCTAATCTAAGCCCCCTCCCAACATTTAGTTCCCCATCTGGGGGGAGGTAAAGGGACCCGAAGTGTTTTACCCAGTGTTGAGGGGGGATATTGCAGGGTCTCACAGATGCATCTGGTTTATTCCGTGTGCCTATGAGATTCCAAAAGGCCCTAGAATCCCTAACCTTACTAGCCTGAAGTAGGTCCTCCCAGAATTTGTCTTCCCACTCCTGCCTAGCAATCTTAAGGGATTTATTATAGGCCTTCCTTGTTTCCTGTATCTCACTTCGGGATTTGCGTTTAACTGCCTCAACTAGCTTTGCCTTATGAAAACTACATGTTTGGGTATACCAACCCTCAGCAGGTTTTCTAGATACTTTGTTGCCCAAGTTAATAGGATGAGGTGTAAACACACTTGATAAGGCTTCTACCAAGGAGACAAAAAGTCCACTCGCTCTACCCACCCCCTCTGAAGAGGTTCTAAGGTCTATTACCGCTTGATTTAAGAGGGTTTGGATTTCCCCTACCTTTCCCTCAGAGAGAATCAATTTTGCCCATTTTATTCGTCTTCCACAAGGGGAGACTTCGGACACGTCCGGGGGTACAGCGACCGGGTAAATGTTATCCTTCCTTAAGGGGCGCCACCACTGGTCCATACTCAAGGAGAGTGAGTTGTGATCACTTTCCGTCGTATGGGCCACCTGCATGTCCTTTACAAAAGACCATAGACACACATCTATTAGAATGTAGTCCAACCTAGAGGTGTGTCCTGGCCTATTATACGTGTGGGCACCCCCCCTATCTGAGGTTGTCCTCCCGTTTGCTGCCCTTAGATTAAATTCCAGGCTCAGGGAGTATATCTGGAGCGCCACTTCTGTCCACCTTCTGATCGGTGGGATGTCCAAAACCGGAATCCCCAACCTAATATCATCCTCATCCTGGTCGGCGGAAACGTCCGAGCCCAAGGGCTCGAACGTACAATTCATATCACCCGCCACCATTATACGCGTCTTATGAGGGGTATTTTTTAACAAGGTCTCGAGGAGAGATATTACAGAAGACTTTCTCCCACCCTTGGTTCCCCGGGCATAAATGTTATAAATATTTAAAACAATTCTTCCCCTTGGATCTATTAGGGTAATGTTTTGTATGTCCGGGCAACCTGTGGGGAACTCCACTACTCTACAGTCTAAGGAGGCTGCAACCCAAATGAGAAGGCCGCCCGAAGGTCGCCCTCTCCCTGATACCGAAACTAGTGCAGGGGAAAAATGTTGTTTATATTGCTTATGATCACAGATGTTTATAATGTGCCTTTTCTCAGCCTAGATTCAACATGTGGAGTTAGTGTTATTCACTGTTAATATGTAGTTTTTAGTCACAGTTTATTGGAACCATTACTTAAATAGCAATTCAGCAACAAGTATGTAACGTTTGGAATGTACTGAGACAGTGATCCCTTAGTTCGATCTATTCCGAGCACCATCACTTACACAATATGGCTGCAGTTTCGGCTTTGCTTAAATCACATTTAACTTACGCCGCCTCAAGTAAATACGTTTCAGCAGTCTCTCTTTTGTTTCGGCTGATCATGTGCACCATTAGCTTTATATGAGCCTCGGCAATTGAGTCAAGGTTGAACGCAACAGTTTACCTGTGTCTGAGCAAGTAATCCGTACGAAAAGTCATACAGCATAACTTTAGGTAAGTGGTCTATACAGGGAAATTGACGTAGTTGTGTAGAATTATTTTCTGTACTCCACTCGCTTTGTGGGGAAACATCGGTATGGACTAAGCAGTTCTTGTTTTGTTTGTTACAGAAACAGTGGTCATTTCAACTACACAGGTAATTTTCGTTAAATAGATGTGAGCACTGTCCGGTTTTTTATTAGAGGCCTGTACATATGTAGAAGTTAATTTAAGGCTCCTTCACTTATTTTAGATTCTCTTCTGGAACAGTCTGTATACCCCGACGTTTTTTCAGCTGTGATACTTGGATTAAAGGTCAGCGCCGTAGTTCTAACACACAAATACACCCATTTGTCGTCGTGGTTTGCGCTTCACTTCACTGGACGTGGAACGGGAGCATTTATGTCGCACTAGAGTTGACACTTAATAGTCAGTGAGTTGAACATCACTGTAGTTAAGCTACACGTTTCGCATTGATAGTAACCACTCTGCACTGCATGGAAAAAACATAATGCATCTTCCTTGCATGTTTGAGCTTACTGTCTTCCTTAGTGCTCTATCTCATACAATCACTTTAATCAATTCTACCCAAACCCTCTTGAGCGACTAAGCATGAATTTTTTGATACGCACAAGAGACATGTGAGATTCAGCCTTCTAGTGGAATGCATAATTGAGTATTCTATGTTAAAATTATGAAAAAAGCTTAGAAACTGTAAGTACTATGTTATGTAACATAAAACTATAGTCTTTCCTTTACAGCGGCCCCTGAGGAAGGGACGTCGGTCCCGAAATGCATCGGGCCAAATAATTAACCACTGTTGTTTATGTTTATGTTAAGAAATCCATGTTAAGAACAGTGTAATGCTGTGAAATCATGTTCATGGATTATTGAGATGTATTATGCATTTTTGTTATGGATCAATAATAACATTGAAATGTCTAGAAAATACAGAAAATAAATTCAATTCTAAAACAATGATCGATAAATACAACATTTGAGAATCTAAAGATAAGTTGTGAATTGTGCATTTGTTGATTAAAATAGAAGTACAACAGATGCTAGAAACAACTGGAGAAGAAGCGAGTAATAAATAGACTAAAGCTGTGCGCTTGGTTAGGTCGTGATAGTGTGTCACGTACCTTTACTCTTAGATGTGGGTGGACTTGCCAGGTCGACATGTCTGTTTAAAACTGCACACACAAACAGAGCAGTGGCAGGTCTGAGACATGTAGCAGTGTTACTCATGTGGGTGGCACAATCACTGCTGCAGGCCCACTAGTAGCATTTGATTTACCGGCCCTGGGCACCTCTGGTGTACTTTATTGGGGACTTGCTAGTAAATCAAATATGCCAATCATGTATAAACCAATCACCAATACGATTTAGACAGAGAGCATATGCACTTTAGCACTGGTTAGCAGTGGTAAAGTGCCTAGAGTCCTAAAGCCAACAAAAAGAAGGCAAAACGTTTGAGGATAATCCTGCAAAAAGGCCCAGGCCCAACACTCCTCATTCCCAGTTAAACCTGCATCAGCAAGTAAACAACATGCTTGCGGTAGAGCTATATCCTGCTCCTTCTGTGTAGCTTCGAAAAATAATGTTATTACTATAATTGAAAGTATTAATGGCAGACCTTATGATGCATTGAATGACCAAAACGTAGTCTTTTGTATTGGAACAAACCAATCTGTGTAGTAAAGGTTGTAATGCACCTGAAATTCTCCTCAAGTTTGAATGGATGATATCCTTTGTTCAGGTCAAGGCGAGAGAAGACCTTCGCACCATTAAATTGTATTAACATGTCGGCAATGTGCAGACCTGGATGTTCTCTTTCAATTGCCTTGTTCTCTTGACGCATGTCAGCGCAGATTCGTACAGCTCCTTCACTGTTCTTTTTGGGTACTACCATTATGGAAGAAAACCATGGCATTGGACCAGTGGAACGCTCCATGATATCAGGTTTGAGTAACGACTCCAGATCGCAGCGTTATTTTGCAATTTGCTGTCACTCTTAGCGGCTTTTTTTAAAACCTGGTTGCATCTGCTTTTAGCATTCTCACTCCGCATGATGTAGAGCTTTAGGTGGCATAGTAGCGCAGTACTGTTTTTTACGGCATTCCCAGCAGTTTGTTGGCTAACGAAGTGTAGACTTCTCAGTCAAGCTTTCATTATCTTCAAATACTTCACACTGTCTGGAGTTAAACACTGACTCCACATACACATGGCAGCGCTCGGACCCCCCCCACACCCACTGGCCATGCACGTAACCTCTCATTGACTCCTCGCTCTCAATGAACAGCTAAATTAACACCATCTCATCCTCCTGCTTCCACACGCTCCACCTGCTTCTAAAGATTTTTAAGTGGATCCCCACGGAGTCCAGAAGAACATTCACTGAGGCGCTCGTCAGCAGCAAACTTGACTACGGCAACACACTCTATGTTGGAACCACCCAGAAGCTCCAATAGAACTTGCAAAGAATCCAGAACGCCGCTGCGAGTCTTATCCTGGGCATCCCCTGCTGCAGCCACATCACCTGAGAAACCTCCACTGGGTCACAATCCACAAACGAATCACCTTCAACCTCCTCACGCATGACTACAAGGCCCTCCACAAAATCGGACCTGCATACCCTAACCACCACCTCTCCTTCTACACTCCCAGAAGACACCACTGCTCTGCCAACCTGGCCCGGGCCACTATCCCACAGATCCGCAAGACTACGGTCGGAAGAAGATCCTTCTCCTACCTAGCCGCAAAGACCAGGAACTCTCTTCCTCTACATCTCAGACATTCACACACTCTGCCTCAATTCAGGAAGGACCTCGAGACCTGGCTCTTTGACTGAACTGGCTGTTCGACTGAACTGCAAAACCCACTCCCCTGCGTCTTGAGTCACTAACAGGTGATTAGCCGCGCTCTATAAGAACCCTGATTGATTGATGCACCTAAAGTCAATTCTACACTTTGACTGAGGCACACGTGGCACGCACAAGCAGTTTGCTGGACAATGGCAAACTCTCTCGGAGAGCGCTGCCGATCTTTGGTTTACTTATCCCCTATCTTGACGCCAGTTGTTGCGTCACACACGCAACTTTGTTTTACACATCTTTATTTGTATCCTGCAAACCCAACATTCTTACCCTGCATTCATTTCACTACACCATAACACTTATTCTACTGAGTCCATCAGGAACCAAAAGGGCTCGGTCATTGCTAACTCACACGACACTACAACAGATAAAGTCTGATCACAACTGTGGATTCACAAAACACTGCAATCTGCCACTACCGCTCATACAATGGCCTTGCTCAATGCTTTCAAATATAAATTTAAAGATTTGAGGCACGGGATCGGAACTGCTTGAGTCTTCGTACGACCTAGTGAGGCATCGTAAAATTAAGTCTTAAGCAAATAATAATAAATTCTCATGAGACAAGATTCCAGGTTAAACCTTCAGGTTTTATTCAAAATTAAGAAAATTACAGAAGGCAAAAAGTAATAGTTTCATCAAATTCAAATTTACATCAGTAATGAATCAATTAAAGCAAATGTGAGCGTGTCATTATTAGGCCACATTCAAAGAATGTTATTAGCCAGAACCAAAGTATAGTTGTTGGAACTGGCACGTTCTGGTTGGCTTAGGCTAGGCCCTAGCCAGGCCGAAACCCACCACTCCCATCAGGGGGTGGGTGATTACATTCACTGTATAATCTACGTTCACCCTTGAGTAGCTTGCCACTGAGCAGTCAGGCTTATCACAGAGGCAATGGTGCAACGCATTGGTGCAGCACTCTCACACAATAAATACACTGAACTTCACAAAGGAGATTTCCCACAAGGTGCATGTAAATAAAGTTTGTATCCAACACACACATTAACTATCACAACATGAACATCATGTATTTCCGTGTTAAAATGACATCAGTAATATGCACACTTGGGAAAGATCCTATTTTACCCCCCAACACCGTTATGCTGTGCAAAATGTTGTCAGAATTATTATTATTCAATACCACACAGTTATAGGGTGCACCCCAGATCACAACGATTTTCAGAAATGTGTACACACAGATAATTACAATGCTTGTAAGCTGCTCCGTGGGCCAAGGCCACACGGGTAAACCCATTGCCAAACTTAGCATTCTTTTGGAAAGGAATCAATGTGTACATCAACACCGCCATGGTGTAATTTAATCACAGGCAGTCACTCCCAGACACTTGCTCTGCATGATACGCAGTGCCACAGGTATCTGGCTGGTCCGTATGGAGCGCAGACGCACACAGCACCATAATGCGGTGCAATTGATATCTGGCAGGTCAGTTGATAATGCACATGCAGACCCCGTGGCCCCAAAACCTTTTACACTCTCCAGCTAACACCGGCTACCCTACACCCACGGGCTGGTGATAAAGGAAACCTTCCTCCTGATACTAGGCTGATCGCCACCATAGTCGTACTTAGTCAGGGTCCCAGGGAAGAAGGTGGCGGGAGGTAGCAGGACTTATTAGGCGGCAGTCAACAAATGTGGATTTGGCCACTACTCCGAGTTCACCCACGGTATGCCGAGTAGAAGCAGGCTGAGGGCAATAGCCATTCAATCATGGGATTCCACAATGTGAAGCACGGAGGGGGTCACACAGAATCTTGACCTGCTTCCAATCACTTTCAGAAGTGTTTTTTAGCCCAGTCAATTACTCTCACCACCCAGGCCCAGGCCCAATCTGAGCATCACTACCTGGCAACATTAAGTCGTTGGGCTGGGTAAGGAGAGGGCAGTTGGTCTTCCACACTGAGGGCACGAAAAGGAGCAGTTGGTGAATGGGGGAAGAAGCAGGAGAGAATCTTGGAAGAAGGAGGCACCCCATCAGACACACGTCAACCAAAGTAGTGCCTAGGCAATCCAGGAGCACAAATCCACTCCTCCGCGCCTCCCTGGAAATGAGGCACAACGTCTGGTGTGCATTGGGACAAGTTCTCCTGGACTGTTCCTGTGACACTATGCAGAGTCGCAAACTCAGTACCTCCCTGGAAATGAGGCACAACGCCTGGTGCGCATTTAGTGGAATTGCACCAGACAATTCCGGTCACACACACGGGTGCAAGTTCAGCAGTGATGCACTAAGTGATGCACTAAGTAGAATGAGGCACTTCCATGGGTACGCCCTCAACTCCTAGGTTTGCAACGTGTGAATTGATCACTGCATGCAATGAGCATGCAGTCGTGTGGATCACACGATTGACGAAGTGGGCCACGTGGAGTCTTGCAACAGGTGAATCAGGAAGGGAGCACCTACCACTTGCTTCACCCTTAAGAATTACCCCAGGGATGCCCTAATAGTAGTGAAAGGCCAGCTTAGGATTGGCCAGTGGTTTAGGAAGGCCAACCAGAGCCTAACTGCAATTGCGCACACACAGGCCTGCAATGGTAGGCTTGACACATGTTTAAAAACATCATAGGTGCAAGCGCGTCCTGCAATGCATTTACAGTTGAAAAGTGCCCAGAGCCCTATGGCCATTAAAAGAGAATCCTCAAAACCCCTGAGGAAAAAGCAAACGTCTAACAATAGTTCAGCAAGGGGACTAAGACAGAGTCTGTTTAACTGGATAGTTAGAAGTCCAGGTGTTAATCAGAAGACTGACTAACGCAGAGTCTGCTTAGTAAAAAGGACAAAGTGCAAAAAGTCCTTGCAACGCTCCCAAAAACATATAATTGTATTAAGTTTTAGTCAAAGACGCCATACACTTGAAATGGTGAGTTTTAACATCATATGGCTGGATTAATAAAGATACATGTAAAAGCACCAATCACTATTCAAATTCACAAATCTTGAAATAGGAAACATTTAGGAACACCTACTTTGCTGCATATTAGTAAATACAATATGATTGAAAAATCAATAGGAGATGACTGTGCGTTTCATAAATGAATACAATACAGGTTAAGTTATGTGTATTTATAAAGTGCACTACTGTCCGTGAAATATCCCAGCGTTGAGCAGGTGTTTGTACCTAGCTCTGCCTAGGGTATATTATTTAATTGAAAAGCCTGGTCTTTAACTTCTTGCAGAAGTAGGATGGCGGATGAGGTTCTGATGTGGAATGGGAGGTCGTTATGTGCTTTTTGAGATATGTTAAGAACGTCCGTTCTCCTGATCTAGTTCTTTGTATGTGTGGAATATGTGCTATTTGGAGTCCAGTGGAGGTGTCTGGAGGTTGGGAAAAGAAGATGAAACTGTTTAGGCAGGTGGTGCTTATATTGTTTAGTGCCTTGAATGTTTGTGTGAATAGCTTGAAATTGGAGTGTCTGGACCAATAGAGCACCCTGAAGGGTGGTGTGATGTGAATTATGTGTGGGAGGCTGAGGGATCAGTCTGGCTTTCCAGTTCTGGATGTTTTGTGGTTGTCTGTTGAGTTGCTTGGTGATCCCGTCGTAAACGATGTTCCAATAGTCCAACTTGCTTGTGACTACTGCGCAAGTGATGGTTTTCCTCGTGTTGCTTGGGAGCCATTTAAAGATCTTTGTCAGCATTTTCACTGTGTGGATGCAGTGATGGCGTTGACTTGAATGGTCATGTCCAGTTTGCTGTTGATGATTTGGATGTTCTTAGCAAGGGTGCTGTGTGCGGGTCTTAGTGTGGCCGACCTCAAGGTAGAGTCTCATGGCAAGGTGTACTTTCCAAAGATCAATACTTCTGCCTGGTCGGTGTGGACCTTGAGACCCTTGAGTTTCATCCAGTTAGAGGCTTGGTCATGCAGGCCATGAACTTGTTTCTTGAGTTGGGAATCTTGCTTAACAGGGAGATTATGAGTCGTATGTCCTTGTAGGAGAAGATGCTGCTGTCATGTGTGTGAGTGAAGTTGACCAGAGGGATCATGTATGTGTAAAAGAGGGTGGGGCTGAGTGAAGAATCTTGAGGCATTCCTCAGATGAGTTTACAGGCTTCTGAGGACTACGGTGCTAGGCTGACATCTTGTGTTCTATCCATAAAGAAGGAGCGTATCCATTAGAGGGTATCATTGTATACCAATCTAATTCAGGCACCTAATAAGAATGGGGTTTAAACCAAGTAAAATGCTGTAAAGAGGTTCAGGAGAATGAGGGCTGCTGTGTCTTCTCTGTCAAGGATCATGCAGATGTTATCTGTATTATGTATGTATTGCGTACTTGTATAGCGCATACTGTCACCCAAAGGGTATCCTGGCGCTTTGACTTTTCCAGACCAACACAGAACACATCACTACACTGCCCTGGGGAATAGGTGGAACTTCAGGCCTTTTTTAAAAAGAGAGGAAATCCCCCGTGCTCCTTAGGGTCACTGGCAGGGAATTCCAAAATTTGGCCCCAGTGTATCCAAAGGAATGGCCTCCCATCCGTATCCTCCGAATCTTAGGGATTGTAACCAGAAATGCAGATGAGGATTGCAGGGTTCTGGAGGTCGAGTACCAGGAGAAAAGATCTTGAAGCGGGACAGGGCCCTGATCATGGAGGGCCTTAAACACTATACACAACGCTTTAAAGCAGATGCACTGGTGGACAGGTAGCCAATGGAGATCCTTAAGCGCCAAGGATGAAGAGGCCGAGCGCGGACGAGAGAGGGCCAGTTTAGCGGCCATGTTCTGGATACGCTGCAGTTTTCCGATCAGAATACCGGGGGCACCCAGAAGCAGTGCGTTGCAGTAGTCAAGCCTACTGAGGATAATGCTATGCACTACTTCTGGTCTAGCTTGAGCCGGAAGCATAGGGAGAATTTTTCGCAGAATGCGAAGCAGCATCATACATGTGGCGACGGTTTTATTTACAAAAACATTCAGTTGCAGATTGGATCCGAACATAACGCCCAGATTACGGGCGGAGTCTGATGCCGCCACTGTGCCCTGAAAAGCAGTGGGCCAAAAATCCGCCGGCAGAGGCCGAGGAATGCGATCCAGGGAGCAGTGCAACACCTCAGTTTTTGAGCCATTGAACTGAAGGGAGTTGGTACGCAGCAAATTCGCAGTGGCTGTCATGCAGCGTTGAAAAGTCTACTGAGACACAGCCTCTTTACCTTCCAATGAAAAAATAAGCTGTGGCAGTGATGAGTGCTGTTTCTGTCCAGTGGTTGTCCCTGAAGCCGAACAGCGTGACGTAGAGGAGCTGGTGGTTGGTGATGTGGTCACTGAGGCTTCAGTTGATTAGAATCTCTAAGTCTTCAGTTGGGTATGATAAGAAGTAGAAGGGTCTATGACAGTGGCATATTTCCTTGTGTCCAGGAATAAGGCAGAGTCGATGGAGACATTGAAGATGGTTGTTGGTACTTTTCTGATCAGTAAAATTCCTTTGATATAGGCGTGGTGGGGGAAAGGGTCAGATGGGGACCCCAAATAGATGGTCTTCATGGTAGCAGCAGTTTTATCGGTGTTGACGGCAGGCCATGCATTCTGGGTTCATATTTCAGCCATGATGGGAAGTTGAGTTGCAACCGTGATGGGATCCGGTTGAGTGTTAAAGTTGCCGTGTGTGGAGGTAATTTTGTTACAAAAGAATTCTGGGCGCTTCTTGCAAAAGTTTTGCCAAGGGGCGAGATGTTGCTAGTTCAGGTAGTGAATGCCCCTTGCAAGAGCCTTGAAGAGCAAAAGGCCTTGAATTGTTACAGAGATGAGAACATCCTGGACATGGCTTCTTCCAAAACAAAGTAAATTAATACATCATTGTTTATTTAATAAGCAGAGACCACGACTGGCTCTGTCTTTAAAATCATTTTCTGAACTGGAAAGAAGAGAAATATGCACGTGAAAAAAGACTGTAAAAGACATGTAAAATAAAAGCACATTTCTTTCTGAATGAAAATGCAATCTGGCTGCAGCCTAGTCATGTCAACTAAAACCTGGTTATCCTAACCCAAACATATCTGAATTTTTTTTTAACTAATGAAATCAGCCCCTCAAAAGTATTTGATTTTTGTTTCCAGAATCCCATAAAAAATCTCTAGTTTCACACTGATTGTTATTTTAGTGTATTCTCCCACATGCACTGAAATTCAGAAATATGAGGTTTGCCTGTTCCAAGTACATTTTGCTTCTTGAGCATCATTCTTTTCTACCTGTGTAGACGAGTTTCCAGTTTGATTTTCCTTGATCTATCTGGTCTTTAAATCCAGTCATGCACTCTTATTTCTGTCTGTTCTCTCAACCAGTTTTCCTCAATTGCGTAACTGAATTGCAAGAAAAAAACTTCTGTGTTGACACTTAGTGCAGTGATGAATACATTCTTTCAAGACCTACAGCAGGTAGATTGTTGAGCACACATGCTCATTTCAGCTTGTGCTACAATGATGTTTAAACCTGTTTAAATCTAAGCCCTTTAGGTGGGAATGATTTCTTTCTGTTTAGATTAGCCATCGTGATCTGTCTGTTTATGTGCAAAAGAATGCATCAAAGCCCTCAACTGTTGCCCTTTTTGCAAACGATAAGCTAATCTGTACAAATCAACCTGATCGCAATTTGCTCTACATCTCCTCTCAGTTGTTTTTGTCGATCTCCGGTTATACCACTCTCACTTTACAGCAGTTTCTGTTCAGGTTATCTGTGTTTCTAATACACCGTTAATAATGTTTTTATTAGCACACCTGTTGTAAAAGGAATGTGTAGCAGGTAAAACGCCAGGCGTAGCGTGTTTGAGAAGTTAAGCTTTATTGTATTTTAGATGCTGCTCAGCCGCTGGCAGTAACAGTCAAAAAGCTGCAACTGTCCCCACATATTTCAAAACGGAGATTCTATATTCTAAAGCAGAATGCTCCCAGCTAGAACATCATGGCGTGAACAATCTGACAAGCTAAGCATGAGGAGCAGACCACTACAGAATGTTAATGCATACATTGAAAACCTAGTGATAGCTAGTTAAACGTAAAATTGTCAATGGCATCACTCAAAGGTAGTGAATCATTTGCCCATTTAAGTTTCAAAAGTTCTTTTTATTATAGCCTTTATTTAGGTCTGACGTTGGCTGAGCCTTTTTTTTGTCCTCATTTTCCTTTTCACCGCCCAAAACTCAACGAAACCACCATGAGCTTTTCCAACGTCATTTACTGGGTGTAAAGAAGGGGGCAGACCAAACACTTTCTAGAAAAGAGGCTCCCCTCCGGGTAAACCCATCAATGGAAAGGACGGGGAGCCTCTCTCCACAGCGCAGTCAACCATTCCCCCAATTCTTCCCTGTAGCCTAGAAGACTCTCTTCAGCCGAGGCAGACAAGGATTAATCATTGGACTTATACCACCTATAACACCATATCACCCTACCCTCAGCCAAAACATGCCAAAAAAGGAGTCCATAATATATATCTCTTCTTTGTCTGATCCGAAACATCCAGTTTTGCGATAAATCTCATAGCCCGTAACCAATCAAATTCTGTTGGCGAGACCGGAAAAGCCCATAATTTACATATCTTTCTTCGTGCCAAGAGTGTAGAATAAAAAATAAGCTTTGCATTATCGTCAGTGCCCTTACCTTGCAGGTCAAGTCTTCCAGATATGACTAACTCCGGGCTTACCTTGATCTGCATCTCTAGGGCACTCGACAAACAGCTACTCACAGCCTCCCAGAAAGCCTGAATCTTCGGGCAAGGCAGAAACATGTGCAGATCATCTTCAATTGGGCTTTTGCACTTGGGACACACCACCACGCCACCAGAGCCAAATTTGGAGAGTTTTTGCGGTGACCAATATGCCCTATGCATTGTGAAAAAATTATTTTTCCTTAATTTCGCAGGCTTTACAATTTTATAGAGCATAGACATTGTTACTTGCCATTGGTCTTCCGTAGCGATCTCCGGCAAGCATCCTCCCCACAGGATGTCCTGTAACTTGAAGGGGCCATCCTCCATTTTTAACATCAGCCAGTACCACAAGGCTATTTCTTTCTTAAATACAGTGTTAGAAAAAAGCTTCTCCTCCAGCTCATTATAGGATCGAATTTGGTCACCCATTGCCGCCGCCCAACTTTGAATCTGTATATATTTGAATCTGGAGAAACTTTGACCCCACTCCTCCTACAATGCCTCCAAGAAATTAGCTTTCCATCCGTAAATAATTGCTTCCATCTCAGAAGACCCTCCTCCTTTAGTGGGTGAGCCAACAGGTCCCTAGACCATAGTGGCTATCCCCGCACATCCCAAATCGAAGCCATCTGACTATAATATGGAATTTTTAAAGCCCTCCTGATTCTAAACCAAGTCTCTGCCAAAGCTCTTACCAGCTTTAATCTAACCTTTTTTAAAAAAAATCGGATCAGCAAATTTGTACATGAAACCATCTTGATTATAATTTTGCTTCTTCAGCATTATTTGAAACATTTTCCCAATAACAGACTTAGTCGGACTATCCATCAGCATTCTGCAATTCTTAAAAAAAAGCCCATGAATAAAGTTGAAGGTCTGGGACCGCTAAACTACCTTTCGCCAATCTTCTCAGCTTCCTCCAAGAAAGACACGTCCCTTTTGATGCCCACAGAAAAGAACTGATCTCACTCTGTAAACCTACAAACCAGTCCTTCTTAAACATCAAAGGTATTGATTCAAATAAAAAAGTTAACCTCAGCAAAATCATCATTTTAACCAGGTTTACCCGACCATACAAAGTTAACGGTAAGTGCGACCATCCTCGTAAACTAGTGCTTATCTCTTTTTTAAGCCTAGTAAAATTAACTTTAGTGAGATCTGCTATATTATGAGTTATCCTAACTCCAAGATACCTGATCTCATTTTTACAAGAAATACCCTCCGTATTTATATTCCAGGTCATAACTTCTGTTTTTTTCTTTGTTGATGTCATAACCTGCGACAGCCCCAAACTCTTTAGCTAAGTCTAGGAGACAACTCATTGATTGCAGTAAATTAGGAATGTAGATAATTATATCTGCATATAATCCGATTTTCCTAGACCAGTCTGCAAACTCAAAATGGACAATGTTCTCAGCAGCCCTTATTCCACGCGCCAATGGTTCTATGTATAGATCGAACAGAAGTGGTGACAGCGGGCACCCTTGCCTGGTGCCCCCCATGATTGAAACTGGCTGGGTCAGAGTCTCGTTCACTAACACTCTTGCTGTAGGGGCCTGAAATATAGCTAATAGAAATTTACTAAAATTCAATCCCAGGTTCAAATGCTTAATTAAAGTGTGCAAATATACCCAGTTAACGCGATCAAACGCCTTGGCGGCATCTAAAGCGGTAACCGCCAAGGGAAGATCATAAACCGAGGACATGTCTATAGCACCAATACGCGAGAAAGTCAGCTCTTTCAAATATCTGCCTCTGATAAAACCTTTTTGGTCCTCCTGAACTACACCACTCAGCCTCCCTGCAATAATTTTAGCAAAAAACTTGGAATCAGTGTTTCATAAGGAAATAGTCCTATATGATTCAACATTCTTTGGTGATATCTGAGGTTTAAGTTATACCGTTATATTTGCCTCATTCCAAGAGAGGGGCAAGGAAGCGTCACCCAAGAAGATCTCATTAAACAGCTGGCATATAATCGGCGCTAAAATTCCAAGCAAAGGTTTATACACTTCAGCAGGTAGGCCATCTGGCCCAGGTGCCTTACCTCTTTTTCCCCCTCTCACAACCTCCTCAACCTCCATCTCCGTGATCTCTTGATTCAAAACCTCCCTCAGCTCATCTGATAAAGGATCCATAAGTTCCACCCATCTCTGAACAGCCTGATCTTCAACCGTCATATCTTCCTTATAGACCTTTCCAAAATAAGCATAAAAAGCTGCAGTTATTCCTTTATCATGTGAGATCATCAGACCCGAATCCTCATTCTTTACTTCTTTAATCAGATTTCGAACTTGGTCAGTTTTTGTCTTCCACGCTAACAACTTACTGCATTCCTCGCCAAACTCAAAATGAGCAAGCTGGCTAGTATCCTACTTCTCCTTAACTCTCTCTCTCAAAACTCCTGCTAGATCAGCTTTCAAGTCGGTGAGATCTTGAAGGACCTTTTCATTAGGCTTCCTACTACTCAGTTTTACCAGGCCCGCCTCTAATTTACGATTTTGTTCCTCCAAATCTGCAACCCTGCCATAATAGAGTCTCCTTTTCCTAGCTTTCAAAGTCCCCAGTTTCCCTCGCACAAATGCCTTATACGCACCCCACACAATCTCTATCCTTGCAGATCCCAGAATCATTTAAAAAAATACCTTTGTCTCCTCCTTCAAAACCTCTACTGCTTCCTGATCAGAGAGTATCGTACGATCTAACCTCCAGATTGAAGCCGAAGCGCTGTCCCCTATTACCAACCGAAGAAATACGGCTGAGTAGTCCGGGAGATGTACTCCCACATGTCCCACCTGAGTGACTAAATCCACCAACCTTTTTTCCACCAAATAATAATCAATTCAGGATTTATGATTCTATTTTTTATTATAAAACGTAAATCCTAACTGTTGTCTAAACCTGGATCTCCAAATATCACATAAGCCCAGCCGAGACATCATCAATCTATCTCTATTCGACATTCTAGAATTAACTGCTCTACTCCTCTCAGAACGGTCTAATTTATGATCTAATACTGTATTAAAATCACCTGCCATAATGAACTGCCCTGAAAAGTTCAATAGCTCTCTAGCCAAATCGTCTAAAGATCCTATGTCATCCTGGTTTGGACCATAATAGCCCACCACAATAAGCACTTGTCCATGAACCTTTAACTTAACAATCAACCACCTCCCTCCTACACTGGTTGCCTTCCCTTCCACCAAAATATTTAAACCTTGCTTAATAAGGACTGCAACTCCCTTAGTCACAGCTGTCTGTGGAGTATAAACTGCATGAGCCAGCCACCGCTGAGAAGAGAACAACTTCTCACTCTCATCTCCGGTCAGATGGGTCTCCTGTAAAATAATTATATGAGCCAAGGAATCCTTCAAATACTTCAAAATCAAGCCCCTTCTTCTTTTCACACGCATACCATTCACATTCCACGTCAAAAATCTCAACCTATTTAAACTACCCCCACTCATCCCAAACATAAACAAACAATCTCACAAATCCACTCATCCATTGGCAGCAAAAAAGCTTCTGAGGATTTTTATGTATTCTCCCTTTACCCCTCCCAAGCCCTCCCCAAAAACACCCTAGAATCCACCTTCTTACCCCAGAAAACCCGTTCCAATTACCCATGGCAACTAAGCCCTATGGGTGCCCTTTTACGGGTGGTGAAAATAGCAAACATTACATCTTTAATAAGAACTATGACGTACCTACCTGGAGTCATTAAGAAACAAAACATAACAAACAAACTGACAACCATCTACCAATCAACCTGTAACTTCTAACTCAAATATCACCAGGCTGACACTGTTCCAAAAACCTATCAACCTCATCAACAAAACGGAAGTAGTGCATTTTTTTGTTCCACATCACCTTCAAAAGTGCTGGAAACTTTAATTGGACTGCCGCTCCCAATTTCCTTAATGGCTCAATCCTTTTACCAAGCTCCCACTGTCTATTAGCAGTTACAGATGATGAATCTGATCTTATCTCAATCTTAGCACCCTCCAATTCAATTGTTTTCTTCTTCAGAGCAGTCGCTAAAATCTTTTCTTTTAAAGTATACGTCATGAAATTAATCCAGATTCTCCTAGATTTAGCACGGTTTGGGTTCACCCTAAAGGGATCACAATGTATTCTCTGAATATCCCTGGAGATCTCCTCCTCGGTCTCCTCCAACTGCAACTCACTCATCAGTAACTGGACTACATATTTTCTAATATCCGATCCTTCTCTACCCTCCGGGAGTTTTAAAATTTTCAGGTTGTTTTTTCTTTGCATATTCTCCAACCTTTCTTTTCAGGTTGTTTTTTCTTTGCATATTCTCCAACCTTTCTACCCTTTCCTCATGCTCCCTTTCCTTAACCTTGAATACTTCTAGCTCTTTCCGATTTGCCATAACCTCCTCTCTTAGGTCCTAAACCTCGACTTCTAATGACATCGTTCGACTACTCAGGTCATCCATATTTCTCCCTAATAGCCAGCAAGCTGCCCTAATGCTTTCCTAATTTGACTCTGACTCCTCTAATCTCTTATGCATCTGAAGATTTAAATTTTTAAGCAAAGTAATAACAGAGAGATCACTGCACTCCTGCTCTACCTCCCTCTGCTGCTCCAACTGTTCATATTGGAGGAGGAAAACATGGCGGCCGGCTAGTTGCGGGCTGCAGGTGTCGGTCAAGCACGGGTTGTGTCTAAATGCTTTTTGACGTACTGCAAGGGGTCTGGTGAGACACAGGAGGGGTTTGAAGGATGCAGTAGTCTTCGTGGCTGCTTTTTCGGGAGAGAATAGCAAGACGCTAGCGGTTAGTAAATCACCGAGTGAAGGTGGTGTATGGCGGGGTCAGCTGCGGGAGCCGTACCGAGTCTGGCGAGATGCGAGGCAGTCTGAGAGGTGGAGCCAGCAGGGTAAGCGGGGCTCAGCTGGGCGAGAGCGGCATCCGAGCTCGCCAAAGGTCGACGAGCTGCAGCCAGAATCCTTTTTCGAGGGGGAGGATGGGGGAGAGGAAAGCAAGCGGACAGAAGCGGCGGGAGTAGTATAGAGGAATGTTTTTTTGCAACAAAAACCCCAAAGTTACTTTTGTCATATACTGGTGCTCAGCAACGGTCATACAAGCCTCAGGAGATTCATGCTTGCATAAAAAACAACAGTGGTTCCGCGGCCACAGGGCGTTGAACTCCTGTAGTGAAGTGTGCGGGGAGGTCTGTGGAGCTTGGTAACCTATGGGGAGTAATAGAGGCTGTTGTAGAGGCAGGGGGTGGCTAGGGCAGGTACGCATTAAGGAGTGCAGGAAGGGGGGCACGGAAGCTGCTGTTCAATCGGGGTGGGTCTCCTCTTTCTCCTGTCTCTAACAACAAAGAGGTCATACAGGTTAAGGCAATTAAGAATAAGAAAACCTGCAAGAAAGTGGTTAGGGCAGGTTCTTCAGAGCCTAAGATTAAGGTTAAGGTTACTCCATCACTTAGCTCATTTTTTAAGGTCTTGCCAAAGACTTTGGTATTGAACAGGAAATCTCCCACAAAGTTAATTGGGCATGCGATATCCCCCAAAGTCGGACGAGAGTATCTAAGTGGGCAGAGTAATTTGGCCGTTGGGGAGTGTTTGGGAGAGGTGTCTGACTTAGATCTAGTGGATTGGTCCAAACATTTGAGTCCCAATCGTGTCCAGCTCCTGTCTCTAGATATGGGTGATGGTGAGGATGTAGTCCAGGTGCAGGATAAGGTTAATTTAAATTTAAATGTACCACAACAGGTTTCCCTCGTAGCAAGCAGTCCTGAGGCCATTGAGGCCACTGTTGGCCTAGCGTGGGGTGCGATCTCATTAGAGACGGAGGGAGTGCAGTTGAACCAGTTTGCTGAGCCTTTTTGTGTTTGCCACAATTATATATAGATATATTTATGTAATATAATTACTTTTAAGGGCCTTCATCCAGCCCTCTCCCAAAATCAGTCTGTTGTTGTGTCCTTAACATTTTTCTTCCACCCGCTACAGCATACAGCATGGGGCAGCGAATCAGTCATTGTATAACTTTACAGTGAGTGACTTTGTTCTGCTCTTTCACAAGGAGCACATCTGCTTTCAATGTAGTTCTCTAAATTGCTTAGGACTTCTATGGCAATGTGTGCTTCTTTAGACCCAAAATATTTTTCTTTTACCTATTTGTTTTTTTTATATTGGCGAGGGCTAGGCATCTCCCCAAAATATAGTATTAAAAAAATTATGAAAAAAGCATTATTAAAGCCAAAAGGCTGGCAGCCAATGACAGACCTGTTGGCTTTGTCTATGCTTGTGTGGCATTTTGTTTTTGATTGTAAGACGAGCAGTCACAATGACTTTTTTTTGTTTCAGACAAAAATCCATATTTGTATGAAGGAACATCATATTTCTGGCCTCCATCACTACCACATTTGTGTGGAACACTTAGATTCTTGAAGATTGAAATCTCGGGGGAGGGGGGCAGGGGGCTTTGCCACAGACCAAGATGGCCAGCACCTTTTCGAGTTCCACGACCAAGAAGGCCATGTCTGGTTTTTTTTTTGCTCCTCTCCCCCGATGTAATAACCCAGCAGAGCTGGGAGGTAGTCCCTGGTAGTCGTAAGGACACCTCATAAAGCCTGGAGCCACGGCAGAAGAGTGGATGAGTGGCGGTGCCCACTCGCTGTTCTGTTCTCTACCTTGCGACAGAGGTGCTGACTTTGAGTGAGGGTCGGAGATGAACTGGACCCCGACCAGAGCAGCCATCTGCCTGATCCATGCAAATCTTCAGGATCCAGTGCGGTCTGGATGGAGAGTCCCTGGTAGTGTTGTTGGCCTCCAAGCGAGATTGGATTAATGCACTGCCAAGGTGATGGACTTTAAGATAGCGGCATATAGATGGCTGCGCCTCCCTACTTGTGAACTGCTTTTATGTACGGTGGAGGGCCTAGAGACATGGACATGGTGTGGTCTAGGGGAGGCCCCAAGTGCCTTTTCCCTCCTGAATAGAGCTGCTAGACTGCGGACCAGGCTCTGAGGGAAGTTTCCTCAGAGTGGAGGGCTGGTGGCGCCGGCTTGAGAGATCGACGAGGACAGGGCCAACTGAGACAACTTCTCAGAAGACCACTGCCATTGAAAGGCCGAAGGTCGGCGGCACCCATAGAGCTGACATAGCTACCCCCACAGGAGACCTGTATGGCCACAGGCCCCAATCTCTATACCACAGCACATATATAAAGAGTGCTCTTGAATTCCTGAATACTCCCTACAAGAGGCTGCATCCGCTGCATATTTGTATAAATCGACTGCTGCCTGGCTCCTCCCATGCCTCCCAAAAAACTTAGAGAAAGTTCACTGGATTCTTCAGTGTGACTACTCCCCACAGGAGTGACATTTAAAGTGGAGACTGGAGCGGCGGATGAGCCTAAGAGGCGGCCAATGTGTCAGGGACAAAGGCATATATCTATTGGCAAGCTTCCAATGTTTCAAGACAGAGCTGCGGAAAAAACCTAAAGTGGATATCTCCTCTGAGCTCAGTGCCCTCCGATCTGACCACAGTGAATTAATTGAGACGTTGAGGTCTGACATGGATACAGTGCACACTAAGATCGTTGAGCAGAAGACAACCGGAAGGCACTGATACTGAAGAGCTTCACACTCATGGCCATGCGCTCAGATCTCCATGCCCAAAATGACGTCCTCACCAGAAAGTTTGTAGACCTTGAAAATCGCTCCAGGCAGGACAACGTTTGCATTTGGGGTGTCCGGGAAGGGGCAGTGGGCTCAGACCTTGAACACCTTGTTCTAGAACTTTTCTCATTTCTCATCAGTGTCAACCTCCACCTCAATTGCACTCAATAGAGTATAGTTTGTAGGTCCATGAAGGACAGACAGCTTGACTATGCCGCTGGACATATTGGCAGAGTTCCATGAGTTTAAGGGGCAAGAACAGGCCCTCCAGGCTGCTAAGTCCATGGACCGAATCCAGCATGAGGGCTACTCGTGTTGACTATTCAGCATATATCCCTGGCAGCGCTTCTAAGATGGCAATAGTGCAGACCAATCATGGTCTACTTGCACCATAACACCATCAGGTACAGATGAATCTACCCATTTGGCAGTGTCTTTGATTATGAAAGCAAGTCTCACAAAACCTCTGCACTGACAACGGCATCACACCTGCTGGGGATCACGTTGGTGGAGCCAGGAACAGAACTTCAGGAGTCTGGTTCGTCCGAGTGAGGAGATAATCTCTGGCCTACCTCCTAGTAACAAACCCAGAGAGCTCAGCTGCAAAAGTGCCTTAAACGGAACAAAGGTGTGACTTCATTCTGCTCTTTCACCAGGAGCACGTCTGCATTCAAAGTAGTTCTCTACGTTTCCAGGTACTATATGGCATTACATGCTTCCTGAGACCATATGATTTTTGATATTGTCTTGTGTTTTTGGCTTCACACTTGTAGCCGCCTGCTTAGGAGTTGGATATGCTGAACCTAAACTTTCCAGCACACCAGATTCAATATTCTAAAACGAACCTCAGGCTTTGGGGCTATCAGACCGCGTCAGTCCACAGTATCATCGTGCCCTATCTCACAATGGCGGTGCATTTGCATCTCCTCCAACCTAGAAGTGGGCTCCTGTCATCTGTATGAGAAGTCTCGTGGCACCGTGAGACTGTTTGATTTTATTTTCTATCAATGGTTCATTTGTTTTTCTGTGTTTGGGTTGGATATGGGAGGATTGGGAGAGGCTGGGGGCCTAAGCACCTCATGCAGAGACCTCTTATCATTGTCATAACAGACGCTCTGTTCCTTTTTATTTACTCATCCTACACGACACGGTATGCTGCCACCCAAAATTCTCATAAGGGCTATTTAGGTTGGCTCTTTGCTAAGGTGCTTTCTATTAATGTTAAGGGGTTTATTGTCCCCACTAAACAAACCAAGATATGGTCCTTTATGAAGAAGACGGACACAATATTATCTTGGTACAGGAAACAGCTCTGCAGATGAATGAGGGGACAGACCCTGGATTCAAATATAAACTCTATTCTCAGGCCTTTATTCCTTGGGCCCACAAAGGACATTGGGATCACAATCTTTATGCACAATGGTTTCTCTTTTCGAGCCCTTGAGTGTAAAAAAGATAGGGGAGGCAGCTACCTTGGGCTCGGTTGAAGATCACGCACTGATAGTGATGCCCCTAGCACTGGCCAGAAGGACTTTCTGTCAAAAACTGTTGACTTATTGGCAGAGTTTACTGTGAGTGGTATCATCCTCATGGGGGACTTTATTTCATTCTGATATCCCCAAGTTATGAGGACAGGATCGGGCACCCCACACACTCTGGGGGGGATTCTCCGCAAAATTAAATGCGAAGTTGAGGGAAATGGGACTCCATGGTGAAAACGACATGCCATAGATCAGGAATATACTTTTTTCCCCCCATGTACACAAGACACGTTAGAGAATTGACTATATAGTATATACTCGTTAGCTCTCCACTAACTGCCTCAACCATGGCCACAAAGATAGGTAAAATCTGTTTACCTATAACCGTGATGCTTGATCTGGGAAGCAGCCGTTGGAGGTGCCCCAGATAGATATTCAGTTCTGACCTTGTGAAAGATCCAGTGCTTAGGACTGAATTGACTGAATCCATTAACCCCTTCCACGAGGGGCTAATTTCCCTGTGGTGTGGGGGGAGGGGCCGCTGAGCTCGTCATAAGCATGGAAGGTGTTAAGGAGTATTTGCAGCATAACTACGCCATTGAGATGTTAGAGAGATGTCTTTGGGATGTCTATAAGTCAGTGTTACATCTTAAATAAGCTCTCCTATTTTAGGAGGCTCAGACACCAACACAGGCATGCCATTAAGAAGGAGCTTAAACCCCTGGAAGATCACTACAAGCTAGCGTCCACGTCCCAAAAGCAGAAGCATATCACAACTCTTAGAGGTCCATTTGCGCACTATGGACACTAATAAAGCTGAGCTTACCCTACACAAACTGAAACAGTCACGTTACATACACAGCAGTAAGATAATCTCACATTTGGCCCACCTCCTGCGACTAAAACAGAATGCCAATATGTTAAATAAATGGTTCTAGCTGATGGAACCAGGCTCACTAATGATACGGATAAGCTATCAGCCTTTTGCTCCTAATATACCCAACTCTTTGTGAAGGAATGCCCGGATATAGAAGCACAAAAGAAAATGTAAATACTCGCAATCTCCCACAAAACTCACTGCTTCACAAAGATCACAGATAGAAGATCATATTACAGAACACAAGGTCAAACTAGCTATTAAGACCCTGTGTTGTGTAGTTCCTACCGATCTGTAGGACCTGTGCGTTTGTGGATAACATAAACTTAGGGTGAGGTTCCTATGCTAATTCCATGCACCCCGCAGTATAGGTTGGCCTTGAGACCAGCTGGCTCACAATGCCACCGAATATCCCCCTAACCCAACCAGGGAGCAAATGGTTTCTGGACTGAACATGACAACCCTGACCCTCTGGCATCATGATAACGGATCTAGAACCTTTTCACTCAGACACTTGTGCGCTCTTGCTCTCGGAGATATATACATAGAATACACAATAGGACATTTTTATAAATTCTTTTTTATTAATAAAAACAAGAAAAACCAACGGCAGGTGCCTTACATCATGGAACAAGCAACAATTATACAACCATAACAGCGGAATAGACTGAAGATCCCGGAAGCCAAAGCTGGGCCATAGATTGTAACTGGCGTGCGGCCGTAAAATATGCAGGAGATGTGAAGTTCAGTTCAACCAGCACCAATCACAAACCCCACCACCCCTAGGAACAGGATCGTAGTGAGCAGAACAATTTCGAGTGGCAGGAAGCGTAATGCAGTAGAGCAGCAAACTAAACAACGACAGCAACTAGCACGCAATATTAAAACGTAAGACATTGTAGAGGACAGTGTAGACAATATCCCCCCCCAGGACCCGTCTACCCACCAAACAGGATTACCCATCAGGAAGGCACGTAATAGCAGGATATTAATAGGATATTAAACATAGAAACAAAAACATAAACAATACAAAGAACCCCTTCTCCCCACCCTGCACCCCTGCATATGGCTTTCGCCTAACCCCAACTACAAGTGTGCCTGTCGCCCCATCTAACTAAATATAGAAAAGTGGAGGAGGACATCTTCGTACAGGCTCCCGGTCTCCCCTCCCCCCCGTCATAAAAAGCAACCCCTGCAATATAACCAAAAAGCTATCAGGAAAACACAGGCAAAACGAAACAGGGGAAGCTGTAAACACCGCCCAATCTCCCGTAAGCATAATGGTAGTAAATCCCATATCCATTGAAGCCATGATATCAAACCCAGTCAGTCAATCTCATCCTTGGCCCTTCCGATCTTTCATGTGAACCCCTTCCGGTCGAACCACTGCATCCACAGAAGAATCAAAGTGCGAAAAGAGTTAAAAAAAAGTTCAGTCTGGAACTAGTCAAAAATGTTGAGTCTTTGAGAACCCCATCCGCACAGAAGATCTCCCTCACCGACATTAAATCCCAATGTTGTTTCCTCCGCGACCGTAGTAATGCTGCCAGGGAGGGAAAAGATGTTGTCTCAATCCAAGAACAGTCACCAACAGGAGTCTACGGGAATGGAGAACCGATTTGTCCTCTTTCAGTCGGCAGCAATGTCAGACGTAGCGATCCTTTCGGAGCCCCAAGCTCGCAGTTATCCATCAGCACACTGACCAAGGGCTTCAATACTTCTTGCTGCACGGGGCCCTCATCTTCCATTAAAATGGACATCGTGGGAATCTTAGCTCGCTTTAGATCTTGCAATGGAGTAGAGTCCGGTCTCACACGCCCTGTCTCAATTGTACCCGCAATCATTTTGTGGACAATGGCTTCCACATGTGAGTGAAGTGCCCCGATGGCGGCCAGTACGGTCTTCAGCGACGGTTCACACTCCGTCCGACCCATCCCCTCTCGCTCGATATCGAACATGCTCACTTTACCCAGAGAGCCGGGTCTCTCCGGGGGGAACAGACGAGCGGAATGGACGGGGACGAAGGGCGACTTATTGTTTGCCGCGGCAGCGATCTATACTCCGTTACCGCGAGCGAGGACCCCGACCCATCGAACACCGGCGGTGGGCAAACCGGGCCTCCGGGACAGGGACCCCCGCCCGCAGCCTCAGTCGTGCCTTGTCGCCACTCCTGCGATGTTAACCAGACCCAATGACCGCCATCAGAATCGGGCAAAGACAACCTCCACAGCGATAGACCTGACCCTGCCTGAGTCCCACGGCCGATGTTGTTCAACTGCAACCCGGCTGGGCCAGTACTCGAGGCCCCGGCTCACAAGCTGGGCTAGGCCGCGAATTAAAACACGACTTAACTCCGTCAAGCAATCCGGTAAAATTCTCGGGATTGCACAATTAGATTCTGCTACGGTTCATCCACACGGAGGATGGGCGTAAACTCAGGATATATGACAGGATCATCCGGCCGGAGACGGAGGTCGGCGGAGCCGGGAGCCTAAGCGGCCATCTTGTTTGCTAGCGTAGCTCCTCCTCCAATGGGACATTTTTAATATACTTATTGAACCAACGTTATTCTTGTAAAGAATACATGTGCTGCAATAATCAGTAGGCAGAAGCAGATAAAAGTGATTACAACCACCAAAAGAGTAAATAGCAAGACAGTGTACGTATGCAGGCATATAAAACAAGGTAGTAATCAGGTGTACTCCTACTATGCAATCCCTACGCTGTGTATGTCTAGAGTGTGTGTGGGTGTAGTGCCAAGAATCACCCCGCAGGAGGATCCAACTCCATTACTTGGCGGGAGAGAATGTAGGACTCTGTTTTGGACACGAATTAGACACCTTCACGAAGATGTCCAATAGCTGCTAGTTGAAGCCTCTGCACGCAGGGACCCTCGGTGTCAGCTGAAGTGTTTGTGGGTGTTCATAAGATGTTGGGCTACCCCATGCCAGAGACATTTTCATGTGTACATTTTTGGGAATGGTGGCTCAGGAGCTTCAATATCAATACAAGTCTGGTCAACTTTTTACGTTGACCTGCCTGGGAGCATCTAACACTGTGCATGGCAGGAGTGTGAGTTATAGTTACTTTAGGGCACGATTTCTAAGTACTTGAGACAACTATAAGGTTTGAATTTTAATGGTGTTGTTAATTTACGGTATGCTTTAGCTGTAATTCTCATCTAACTATAATGTCCTTTCAACCTTTCTTTTTTTTCAGTTCTTTTTTTAATGAAAATTAAGACAAAATTAAAATGCCTAACTTTAACGTCTCTTTAACTTTTGTTTTTTCATTGAATAAATACACACACACACACACACACACACACACACACACACACACACACGCACGCACGCGCACACACGCACACACACACGCACACACACCTCTCTCTCTCTCTCTCTCTCTCTCTCTCTCTCTCTCTCTCTCTCTCTCTCTCTCTCTCTCTCTCTCTCTCTCTGACATACACAATTATAAATTTAAAAAGAACATATGCCTTGGAAATCTATAAAGCCACTTTTTTTGATGGACGCAGCACCTCCATCAGGAACAGGAAAGTTTAAAATAGTCATAGCTTACGTAAATTCCGAATGCGCGCTCTTTCAGTCACGTCCATGCTAGTGCAGCCCTATCCAACCCTCCTGTTATACTTACATTGACTGCACTGAAGTCCGTGCCCACGGAGTCGTGTTCGCCAAAGGCTGGTTGGGTGCAGAGGCTTGCTGCTTTTTGGAAAGTTTTAAAGGAATGGACTGATCCACGTTGTAAGAGGGCATCTTGAAAATGATGGGCTTAGTTTTAACTGTATACTGTATGTAGTTATAAATCGAGTCACACATTAGCCACTGTACTCTCCAAGCATAAGTGCCATCTTTATATTTAGTACAATTATTTTTATTTTAGAAATAAGTATTAATTAAACAGTTGTATTATTCATTGTATTATTGTGGTACATTTCTGATGCACGTATTTGATTTTGACTATGTCCATAATGTTTTATTACATCTTTATTTTTTTATTTGATTTCACATTCATGCTATAGTCCTTTATTATTCTGGTTTTGGTCATTGGTTGTCAAAATGATTAATACCTGCATTGAAATTGGTGCCAGTAGAAACGTGCCCCTTGCTGTGATGGTTGTTGGTGGACTCTGGCCACACCCTGTTATAGACCCTATCCCTCCACACTTGCATAGTGAAGTGGCATCTTGTCCCGTGGTATGTGCAATGGGTCCTTCAAAAAGCAGCACCACACCGTCTCTATTTTTCCATTTGACCATGCCCATCACTCCATGCCTTTTCCCAGCATGCCAGAAACTAAGAGAAAATAAGGTCTACTGTGAAAGCCGTCAGGTTATTATTTTAGAGTCCGGTAAGACAGTGCAATAATAACGTTCAAAACATTTTTAGATCCGGCCTATAAAGCTCTAGCTGTATGATTTTATGACCTATACTGATGTATTTAAAGAAAAAGATTTATATAGCTTTATTACCTATTTAGATATCCTGATTTTTATCTAGGGATTAACTTGTTGCACAAAGCCTGTGAATTTGTATGCGTTCTCGAAGAGGCCGAAAATGTTTTAGTTAAGGCAATGCTATGAATATCACGGGCAGTGCTGCTTTTGGTTGAAACTTAAAAAGTCCACTCTTGCACCTACATAATTGGTAATACTACACCGATTATATATGGATTAAGTTAGGCAAACTGCTCTTAAATTATGAGTATAAATATATGTTTTAGGACGGTAGTGCATTTTAGAAATTGTATTTAAGAAACGAGAATTTTTTATGGACATTTTTAGATTAGTTGCACTAATTAAATATGTAAATGCTCATACTTGAAATTTTACGCCCGGAGTTAGATGCATTGAAACCGGCCGCTTGTATGCCACAATTTTAGAATCCTAACATTTTAAAAGTGTTTTTATACCATGTGGGATGTTTTACTTACTACTGCCATGCCTATTCCCAGCATGCCAGTCGTGAGAGTTGCCGGCTCACTACGATCTGCTGCAAGATGTTTCCCTCATGGGACATACTAAAGCAAGAAATTGCTACTGCTGCTAGACTGGCATTACTTATTTTGCCTTAGGTAAATTTGGACGAAGTTGTAATGCTGTGTCTGGTTTCACAAATTGCATAATCTCTGACTACTATTTTGTGGGCAGAGTAAAATACTTGGGTCAGTCCTAATACAGATTCAGATTGTACTGTCAACCAGGGGGATGTGCTCTCCATGGATTTGAGATTGAAGGTGCTTTCACTGTCTTACTTGTGTGAATGCTAGAAAGATTGGGAAATGAGTGTCAGCGAATCGATGATGATGATGGCAGTTTCTATCTCCACACTTGGCAGACTGCTCTATAAACTATAGTTATCATAGCTTGGAAATGTGAGAAGCAACTTCATAGGATTTAATCTTTATCTGTTTTTATTGCAAGAATCATATGTAGCACTTTCATTTTCCTCCCAGGTCATATAACTAACCGAATATTACTACCATCTTTCTGTGGCTGCCACAGAGAAAGGGAGGAGATGGTCTCAGAAACTTAGACCGGTTTTCAATAACTGCTTGAAATCGAACTTGTTGTCTTGTCTTCGTGTTATTTTATTACCTCACCTGAATAAAGACTTAAACCCCTGAAACTTTATATAAAGACATTTTGTACACGTTTTGCTAGTATCAGCACAGCTTTATTCTTTTCTTCCCATAAGCAGCCACCCCCCTGAGAATAATTGTCTCTTGTAGCTATAAGTAAACATTTATACTAGTGTTCATATTACTTGTAGAAAAGATCGAATTGTTATTCTTGATTGCTCCTCTTATGCAACATCATTGCTTCTCTGGCCAGTGCCCTCTGATACCTTCTCATCAGTCTTCCTCTAGCTCTCCAATTACTTAGGCAGTATTTTTTTCTCTCAAAGATATACTTTAAGTACAATTTAACTTTGCTGGGAACTGTAGACCTGCATTGACCCTCTCCATCAAAGCTCATCTAAGAGAATTATTGACTTTTCTTTTGTTTGGTGTGTTGGCTTATATTCTGGAAGAGATTAGTTTTCTTTTTCTTTTTTGAAACTGCAGTTTGCATTTCTGGTTTGCTGCTGCAGATAGTCTATGGATGCATCATTTTAATTGTCTTTCTAGATGTCCTACTTGAGTCTTTAATCTTGTAATCCATTCCCAGCGTTAAGAACAATGTGGTCATATGTTGCTTTTAAACGAGCCATCCAGTGAAAGAGGCGAACATAGGTTTTTTAGACTGTAGGAAATTAGGTTACTTGTTGAGGGCGTGAAATTTTAAAGATTTAGGTACAAATAGTTCTCAAAACTACAAAGTTACATCTGTGGTTATGCTGCAGGGAGATGTGTTGCACTGCATCGGTTCTGCTCAAAAGACCACAGCTGGGAGGCAGAGCACATTCAGTCTCACTTCCAAGGGTTCAGGACTTAAGGGGCACCTCTTGCTCAGACAGTCCAAATGGTGGGTTCAAGGTGGTTGGAGCCTTTTCTGTCCCATGCTCTGATCAGGAGACCAGTCAGCTAGCCTTTGGAGTCACTCTGGTGCCTCTGGGTTCAAGATTTTGGTCAAGTCCTTTTCACTCAGGCAGCAGGTCAGTAGAGTAGCAGAGCAGCACAGCAGTCCTTCTGAGTCTTCCACAGGTCCAGAGGTGTACTGAAAAGTTGGATCTCGGGTCTCAATAGTACCAGCTTTGAAGTAGGAGAAGGCTCTGCAGGTTTCCATCCCAAGAGATGTTTGTAATTTCCTGCCTCCCTGTCCTTGCCCTAGCTTGTCTGAGGGCACAGAAGACTAGTGTGAAACCCTTTATGGGTCTGCTGAGGCACAGCCTTTGTGATGTGCAAGTGTGATAGATGACTGCTCCTATCCACTATCAAGTTTGAGATAGCACATCCTGCCAACACCTATTCCCCCTTTGTCTCACTGCCACGCCTAGTCATGTGACCCAGGATAGAGGCTGCAGACACCAAATGGTTGGGTCAAGAAAATGCCAACTTTTTATAGTGGCTTTTTCAGAATTGTGGCTTAAAATATGACTGTACCATAAAAGAGGGTTTAAAATTGTGATTCCTTAGACACCAAACTCGACTTTCACAATTGAAAGTTATCACTTAATAAATGTACTAAGGTAACCCAGTGTTATCCAATGGGAGACGTAGGCCTTGTAGTAGTAAAAAACGAATTTGTGTTTTTCATTACCAGGACATGTAAAACTTAAAAGTACATTTCTAACTTTTATTGATACTCTGCACTCTGCCCTGTAGGCTGTTTAAGGCCCATTCTGGGGTGGCCAGTACATATTACCAAGCATTTGCAATGCAGTAGATCTCACATTTATGAGAGTTTGAGCTAATGGCATTGTAAATACCAGTGCCTTTTATATATGTGTTGTTTTTAAAACCAATAAATAAAAGGCATTATTATGTACAATGAGAAGGTAGCCAAATGGATAGAATGCTCGGGCCTATGGCTCAGTGGAGACAAGACTGAGCTTATGGTCATTGGCAACCACTCTATCTCCAATTTCGGACCGGGCTGGCCTAACTGTCTTGGCCCCCCACCAGCCCCAAAACCCAAGGTTAAAAGCTTGAGGGTCTGGTTCTATAGGTCTCTCAAATTTGACCACCAAGCAGTTATGTTATGTTATTATAGGTCTTCTATAGCGCACGGCTACTCCAATGGAGTGTCTCAGCGCTTTATGCTCCAGACCAGAAAGGAAGGAGAAACATACAAACATAACAGTAAAAGGACAGAACAGCAAGGAATTGTGAGACTCTAGCCAGTAAAGAGCCAGGTCTTTAAGCTCTTCCTGAAAGCAGATAAGTTGGAGATGGAACGCAAGGACAAAGGTAGGGAGTTCCAAAGCTGAGGGGCCAACAGCCTAAAAGATCGTCCTCCGATACGGGCTTTCTTCATGCGGGGGACTACTGCTAATGCTTGTGACTCTGATCTTAAAGATCGTGCCGGCAGATAGAAAGCCATCCTCTTTTGTAGGTATTGGGCACCCGCGCCATGCAAGGCTTTATGAGCCAATGTCATAGCCTTGAATATTAACTGCTTCCGGATGGGGAGCCAGTGTAACGTACGCAGTAGGTTTGATGCCCTCACTCGTCGATGCAAGCCGAAGATGGCACGCGCGGCAGCATTCTGGGCCTACCAGCAGTGAAGCTGGTAGCTACCTGCTTTGGCATCCTCAGACTGATCCAGCAAATCTTACCACTCCTTCCTATGCCAACTAGGAGAGACATGGTTCAAGCATTAGTCCTCTCCCACCTGGACTACGGGAACTCCCTTTACCTTAGTGCCCCAAAATCCACTATAAGAAAATTTCAAGTCGTGCAAAATTGTCCAGCCAGGCTGCTACTTAATACCCCCAAAACTCACTCTACCAAGCCTGCCCATAAAATTCTACATTGGCTGCTAATAAATGAACAAATAAAATGTAAATCATTGTGTATAGCCCACAAGACCCTCTGGGGAAAAGGCCCCACAATTAATCACTCCCTCATCAACTTTTATCGCCCATTGAGATGTCTCAACCAACCTATTCTTACCGTTAGTTAGGAGGCCACGCTTTCTCTTATAACACAGCCAGATTATGGAACACCCTACCTCTTCATCTTCGCTCAACAGCTTATCACCTCTCCTTTCGGAAGCTGCTGAAGACCTGACTGTTTCACAATACGGCCTGAGAACTATTGGTTGATGCTTTGCCTGTAGCCACTAGCGCTGGGATGCCTGCTGGTAGCTATGCGCTCAAAAAATGCAAAATAATAATCATAAAAGTAATAATAATGCCAATAGCTTATATTCTCGCAAATGCGAGACCTATTGCATTGGAAGTGCGTGCTATAAAATTTTTAAAAAGCGTTGGGAGAGCGCGTGTCCTGTCTGCTACAGCTGGCAGGAGAACTCTCTTTGAGAAAATACTGCTCAGAGGCTGTAATGAAAGCCTACTGAACAACAACACATGTAACAGCGGGTGTCGCTATGGAATCATAAAAAATTAGTCAAGGCAGTACTAAGGAGGGACTACTAAGCCTTTTTACCAATGAACAGCCATAGTTTTAAGTGGACAGTGACACAAGCCAATGAAAAATGTGGGCGGAGAGTGGGCAGAGCTTTAAGTCCTTCCCTCAATACAGAATCCCTTGCAGAGCAGCGCATGCGCTGCCCAGGCTCGACCTAAAAAGGAAGGTTTAGGTTTGGCAAAAGGTTTTCTTTGCTATGTCGAAATGGCAGTTTAAAACTGCACAGACAGGCCTGAGGCAGGCTACTTTAGTGGGTAGCAGAATCAGTGATGCAGGCCCTCTTTTAGCATTTAACTTTCAGACCCTGGGTACATGTAGTACTACTTCACTAGGGACTTACAACTAAATAAAATGTACAAACTGGGTGTAAGCCAATCTACCATGTTTAAAGGAGAGAACACAAGCGCGTTATCACTGGTTAGCAGTGGTAACGTGTGCAGAGGCCTAAAAGCCAACAAAAACGGGTTCAGAAAAAACTGGAAGTTGAAGACCAAAAATTTGGGGGTGACTGCGGAGAGGAGAAGTCCAACTCATACCTACTAGACTTCATGAAACAAAGGCACATTCTTCAGTACTTTTTGTTGATCATGCAAGATTGAGTAAGATGTCTAGAGCTGTTCATTTTTTTTTTTTACTGTCTTTCAATTACACCTCATACCCTGACGAACCCGAATCAGTGATAAGACCTTAAAACTCCGGAGTGTCTACAGTTCTATAATTTGAGACAGCTATATACCTACATGATGATATTTTGCTTTGCATGTAGATTTATAGTCAACTGACAAGGGTTTACTGTTGCTTATAGTATGCTGTGCCATTTTAGGTTTGGTGTAGGCATATACAGCCTGATTCATCAATCTCCCGTTTCGCGAGCCCCTAATAGCGATTCATAAGGAATCGCTATTAAGGACTTGCAAAACGGGATTCATGTAGGAATTGCTAAATAAATAGCGATTCCTACACAATCCTTATTTGCGAGTAGCAAATTGCTAATCACAAATAAGGAATAACTCCCCATGCATTCCTATGGGCCAAAGGCCAAAGGCCCATAGGAATGCATGGGGAGTTATTCCTTATTTGCGATTAGCAATTTGCTACTCGCAAATAAGATAGCGATTTAAAGGGTGCCAGGAGTGTCCAAAGGACACCCTGTAGCACCCCTTAAATGCAAATTGAAACAGATGTTGCGCACATACATGTCCAAAGGACATGTGTGTGTGCAACATGCAACTTAGAAAAATGCTTTTAAAAGCATTTTTCTAAGTTTTCGCTATTTACCACGAGGTTTGACCTCGCGGTAAATAGCGGGCCGAAATTGCGAATTCGCAATTTTTAAATGGATGATGAATTGCATTTAAGGAATCTCAAATAGAGATTCCTTAAATGTAATTCCTCGCAAAATAGCGAAATCGCTATTACCGATTTTTGCATTTGGGATGATGAATCCCAAATGCAAAAATAGCGCTCGCAAAGGGCCAAATTCTCAGAATCTGGCCCTTTGCGAGCCGATTTCGGCTTGATGAATCAGGCTGTAAGTGCACATTTGGTTTGGCCTCCTTGAGGCGCACTGGCTGTTTTGCCTCAGGACGTTTCAGCCATAACCTTGAGACATGTCATCTTGCATCAGCCCTCCTCGAGTTTTCTAGTCTTCAGTGCATTCTATTGACTCTCCGGATGTCTCCTTCCACATCCGTTCGGATGCACAAGCGGCTATTTTACAACAGACAATGATGGTCACACCCTCGTTTGGTGTGTGCTAGGTATAACCTGCAATCTCATTTGAATAAATATTAGCGAACTGGAAGCATTCTAGCAGCCCTGTTCCATTCTTCTGCGTCCTCTATGTTATGCCTAGGTTACGCTATTCTAGCAGAAGTGTAAGCAGTTTTTATAATACGCCAGGCAAAGCGGAAAATAGGGTATAATCAACAATGGAGTAAACATGAGGTGCAGGAAGTCTCGAGAGGAGAATAGAACACCGCACAGCAAGAATAGGCCACTTTTGTAATGAAAGATAACACCCCCATCTGTTTACTTCTAATATTTCTAGTGCTGCATTCACATTGTTTTTTACTATAGCCTTTTTTAAATTAATAAGTGTATATCACATTTGTGTGCTTTTTCTCGGTAGTATAGTAGCTTGCGTATGTGCTCTATTTGTAGCGAGTACACGTGTTCTTTTGCTTTTAATTCTAAGGTCTCTGATTTATCGCAGCACAGATTCTTGGGTACATTCGCTAAAACGCTTAGGCTGTCTTTGGTAATGGGGTCTACTCACTGATAATAAGTCTATTTGTCTTTCTCTTGATAAGCCAACCTTTGGTAAATGCTTAGAAACGGTATCAATGGGAAAGTCAAGGACTCGGCAGTAACTAGGATACCTTCTTGCCAACTTGCTTTATCAGTAACTAGATGGCTGAGCAAAAAAGGATGAAATGATGAATTATCTCGAACGATTGTCAGAATTAAAAAGTGTTTAGCTACGACCTGCCTTAGAAATATGGCTAGGAATTTCAACGTTTCACATCTTTGACGCGCTTTAAAACATTGTGGCAACGACCAGCAGTGGACCTAATACATTTAAACATGTTTACAACTTGTGTTTTGAATGTTTGTTCTGCCTGTGCTGTAAGCTTGCGTTTAAATAAACCTGCTATCTGCCAACAGAGGGAAAAAAGTTGTGAAAATCTGAATAAATTATCCCATGTTCTTTTGCCTTTCAAAAAACAAACTTTACTCAAGCAGAATTAATGTATACATTCATAATATTATTTATATTATTGTTAGCTGTTGTTGTCCTTTCAGTATATTCAGGTTTGGAGAGTAAATACTAAAATTAGGAAATAGATTGCATTGGTTTGCCTATGTCTGTTGTATTTCAAACACGCAGTTGTAATTTTCTTTATTAACCATTTAAGGATTTTGTACTTACAGCACTTCAGATTTCTGATTTAAATGCATCTTAAGCTAGACATTTGGTTTCTTTTTTATTTTAACATTTGGATTTTGGGGATTTTTTCCCTCGTGATTGTTAAAAAAACAGGTGAGAGAAAACTGTATTGGTACAAATGCAAATCAGTTAGTGGGTGTCACTAAAATGTGAATTGGGATATCACACTACACACCTCTATGTAAACTCTTGCTATACCAATTAGATAATTCTGAATGGTGGCTCCTGGGCCTTGGGGTTGCAAAGCCATTACCCTACACAAACTTTTATACATGCACAGCACTGTAAAGCCAATCGATCCTTGCTCTTTCTGTAGACATGAGAAGTGATCTGAGGAGACAGTTCTCCTTTCATGTCACTGCACTGTATGTTTTGCATGTGTTAGGAGTTTTCACAGTAGTGACCCCCTGTCATGACCACACTACAAGCCTCAGGCAGTGCAGTAAATTATCTAAATGAGCAACAAGGGGTCTTTTGCATCTTCTGCCCACTTCTCGAACCCTGTCTGGAGGGGCGAGATCAAGGAGAAAGAGGATGGTTGTGCTCCAGCTTGATCCCTGATTCTGAATTGGAAGGTTCTCATTGCGAGACAACCTCAGTGGAACAAGCAAAAGCTCGCAATCATGACAGCGTGTGCTGGTTCCAGGATGGGAGTGGAGCTGCTAAGCAAGGAGAGAATCAAAAGGTCCACTTGCCGTGTTAGAAAGTTTTGTGTGTTTGCAGGCTCCTAATGTATTCATGTTTGTGAGTGAATGGCTGTTGTGGGAGGGTGAAGGGTAAATATTCCTGGCATAACAGTGACCTTGAGCAGTAGCTAATGGGTACTATTTGACCTGTTCGTGGGATTCTGTATATGTTGCTGGCCTGCCATGACTAGGCCCCAGGGCTTGCTAATGGAAAGCATCCTTTCCATGCTTGGGGGTGTTTTGGACAGAACTGTGGCTGTGCTAGGTGTAATGGTCCTCCCGGGATAACGGTTATTATTTTTGACATAAAGGATTTGTTCTAGAAATGAGTGTTGCTACCACTGATACATAGTGGCTGTGCCGTAAGCTGCCACCCCTAACCTAGTCTCTAAAAGTCAGCCTTGAATAAAAGTGCTCTATTTGGCATATGTGTACTTGTGAATGCCGTAATGGCAGCTCTGACAAGTTAGTGCCCAACCTTGACATGTTGGAAACTTTCTGGGCACACCGGTGACTCATGCATAATGATGCCTTCTTTCAGGTGTGCTCAGAACATGTTGTGCGTATCTTTTACATTTTAGGCATTATCGACATAAAGCAACATCTGGCAGAACTCGGAGCACACATAAAACACAGCTCTTTTATTCCATATTGTTGGTTATCACAGAGCTCACTACAATACCACCCATAATCAACAGTCACAGCCTCCAGCAGAATGCATTTTTCAGAACAAGGCACATTTATCCATCAGAGCTAAGAGTCAACATATAGTTGTACCTCTTTCCAGTAGCAATCCTCTCTACATAAAAACAGTATACTAGATAGATCGAACACTAAACCAACACCTACAACTACACTGATTTAAATGGGTCCTGTTGACCCTAACAAGTTATTATGTTCCCACCTGCCTCATGCAGGTACCTCAAGCCAAGCAAGGGCATAACAAGTCTTAATAATGAATTTACCAGAATTGGTAAAGCTCTTTAGCTACACATAGCAAGCATGAGAACGCAAAAAACACATACATGGTTTAACATCCACACCCAGGCTACTGATGATCCTCCTCAGACAGGAAACACCCTGTGGTTTGTGACAGAATCTCTGAGATCTGGAGATAATCAAATATTACAGCTCTGCAAGACCATGGTAAGACAATAACGTGCTTCTGCCATAATAAAATTGTAGGTTTCCATGCCACATTGATCTCCTAGTTGACATATCTGTGCCTTCAAGTCCTTTAGCATATTTTATCCAGTCCTTCTGGTTGTGTGTGGGTGGGGGTGTGTCTCTCACCCAATTGGTGCGGAAAGTGAATGCAAATGTGGCCAAAGCAAGCCGCATCTTTCAAACCTGCCATTGAGTAGTTCATCTTAGAGAATGGCATTATTGTCTTGAATTGATCCAAGGTAGAAATTTTACTTCCGTATTACAGTACCAAACACTCAGTTTATGATTCCTACAGAAGCCAGACTACAATAAAAAAAAAAGTGTGAGACAAAGTTAGATTCTATACTTATTTACACTCCTTTAAACAATGCAGTATCTTGCTCCTGCTTTTAACAGCTTCGCATCTAAAACCTACAATCTGCTATAATACTTTTCAGCGCAAACTTGTAGTAGTGTACGCCATTGTATCTTCCTGTCTAGACCATTGTAATGCAGTTTATTTAGGAATGCTGAAAAAATCTATTGAAGAACTGGAGCTGATCTATTTTTGTCTTGTCCACCAATCATGTTTTGGAAATAGACCTTGCCATTTGTCCGATGACTTAAAACATTCATTTCCAACTTATCAGCACTGTGTAGCACATCTGCTACTTTAGGATCCTCCCTTGTAGAAAAACCAGCTTAGTCTAAGAAGCCTTCTTTGTGACCGCAGCCAAGCTCTGAGACTCACTTCCTCTGGACATTGAAAGCGAGACAGACCTGCTCAAACTGCTCAAACTGTGTAAATAAAGGGACAAAATAAATACTTTCATGAACAACTGCTATTAAATTAGCAAAAAGTGGATAAAGGATCAAAAAGAAATAGAATTGATTCAGGAATCAGTTTGGACTGAATTATCAGAACACTTAATGATATTCAATTGCGCCATCGCTTGATTACATGTGGCACAGTGGTTTGTTTTGATGTAGTTATGTTCATGTAGTGTTTTGTCCAAAGTATTGTGTATGTCAAAAACGTGTTGGTTTTGTATATTATTGTAAGTATCATGTCAATTGTTATGTATGTAAATAAGTATATGGTATTTATGTGTTCCATATGAAGGATATAAAGTCCTTTCAAAAAAAGAGTTGATATAAATAGGGTGAATAAATAACCCAATCACCAAAAGAATATAGCGTGGTTGTTGCAAAAACATTACATAAGTAATTAGGACACCAGGTTTTCTTCTGTTTTAGTACGTATAAGGCCCTACCTGGGTCCTGTCCATTGGGCCTACCCCCTTTGTGTATTTAGAGATGGGAATAAGAGCAGGTACTTATCCTCCTACTGTGAGTTTTCAGCATGCTTTTAAGATGTCATCGTCGTCTTTCTGACTCGTGTGTGTACCTGTTTTGAGAGCAGTATGCTTCTACGAATAATTTACTCTTGTTCAGCCACCTTGAAAGTTTTGCTGGATTATTTTCTGACGTCCTTTTACTCATATTGTGAAACAAATTTACATTTGGAAATGTCTCTTTTGAAAATGAGGGTGCAATATGCAATAACTAAAATCTCATTGAACAAGATTATTTCCACAGTTGTCATTTCCTAATTGTTGTTTTTAATAACAACACTTCTAAATTCCTTACTACCCTAGCATTGATCAAATGGGCTTTTGCTAAACATCAAGCACTGCTGGAAGCGGCGCTCAGTTGATCAGCGCACTGATCAGGTGTACTTGAGATCTCAGTTAATTAACTGTGTGTTCATTATCTGTGATTACTGCTGAAGGGCTGAGGTGGGTTCAGCGTTGATGTTACTTCATTAGATCATTAATTTTCCAAGAGCTAAGTAAGCTCGACATCATTAAGCCAGCTCGGTCTCTGTAGAGTTTGCCGTTCATATGGTATCAATCCACCAGCCTCGTTAGCACCAGGCATCACAAATAGTGTCCTGCATATTCCGAATCTAGGCTTTTTTCTTCTGTGATTTGCTGAGGTCCCATGATCATTGGTGGCCATATTGTAGTAAATGTCCGCAAAGTGCTCCTGCGCACTTTTTCTGCATTCGAGTCTCAAATATGAAAAAATAACCTTTCTTTCTCTCCACTCCCCACAGCGAGATGACCCCTGGCTACAGCCGGCTCCTTCGGGCCATCCAGAGCTATATTCAGAAGGAAGGGTTTGACGGCTCCTGTCCCCAGGTACGCAGCGCCTTCAGTGACTTCTGTAATCATGTTACCAATGTTGTTTTGCAGCCCTCTTGAGAGTGCCCCTTAAAGGTCTCGGAATCAGCAAAGGTGAACAAGCTGTTTGCTTGCACTAGGAAGTAAACAAGAAGCGTTCTCTACAGATGCCAGGCCAATGCTGCTGACCACTGGTAGCCTTCTGCTGCTCCATGTTTAGAGACTCCCCATGAGGACGTCCATATTGAAAGAAGTCTTCTTTTACTCGATACATCATCGGGGTCCCACGTGGTATTAGAACTGGAACTGGTTGCGCCAGTTTGCTTTACGTGGTCATTCGTTGTGAAATCATACTGTGTTGATATTACTACATGTATTCATTTTCAGATATACAAACAGGTTGAGCAGTTATATTACTGTATGAATTCATTTTCAGATGAGTGCGTCAGTAGGGGCAGCTTTTTAAAGATGAAAATATTACCTTTAGGTACAGGTAAGTAGTCAGCCATTTGCTCATTGAGCACATTCGTGATAGACATGTGGTAGCTTCCAGAGCATCCTTTGATTAACAAGTACGATTTACTACCTAACAATGTTAATTTTCCGAACTATTGCGAAGGAAAAGTCCGAATTCTACTAGGAGCACATAGGTTAAGGTTATGCTTTAACGTAATGCCTTTATTTTCAACGGCAACCCAGTTAAACAGAAAAACATCACCAGTTTCAATAAACTTCATTAGTCAGGCTCCCTGGGTTGGACATGTATTAAAATAAGTTCCTTGTGATAAAATAAAACCTACCTCAGTACATTTCTCTCAACTCTAAGGCTCTTCCTTTTCTTTTTATGTCACCCAACGACTTAATTTCACTTCCTTCGTGATTACGCTGATGTCCCCTCCCATTCTCGTCAAATAGTGGACTTTGGGTGTATTTCTAGAATAGATCTAGATAGAGGTTTACACACATTAACTGTTACAAATTCTGTTACACGGACATTAGATTTATCACCCAACTTTGAGCGTGATCATTCTGGCCTCTGAGTTTTTTGTGGAGAGAATTGTGACTTTTCTTCAGGACAGCTACGAATATCGAATATCGACCCCATTCTAGATTAGGAAACAGTGATAGGCGTTACACTTTTTAAAAACTCACTCCCCACCAGCAAAGCTGTGTTGTTAAGTGGGATGAAATACAAAGAAAGAGTGAAATGTAGGTTGCTCCAGACCCTTCCACAGCTTTCAAAATACCGTTTTTGATTTCACATATCTGGGGTCTGTCCAAAAAAAAGTTGAAAACATGTTTGGGATGTTAGTTAAAATTCATCTTGCCGCGTTGAACATAGCACTGGTAGATATGGCGGAAACCTTGTCTGTCATTAAGGCTTTGACATTAATGTTCTCATTGTTTTCTTAACTGAACCTGTTTTTTCCCTTAGGTTAGTATTTGTAAGAAGCCATTTTAGAATCGGGAGAGTGAATCCTTGCAGGTTCATGATTTTATCAGTCTGTAGACCCACAGACTTTTGCTCCATCAGTTTGTCATCAATTGCATCTTGGCTGTAATCTGCAAATCACTATGACTTTGTGATTCACAATTTTTTTTTTAAATTGAATGAAATCTGCTGAAATGGGATGAAAATTCTATTCAGCCAGTAGTTCATATAATCCATGCTATCTGCAACATTCTTTGGTACCAGCTGCCCAAGTTTCTTGTATATGGGAGTAAGCTTATACCAAATATCCCATTGTCTCTTGAAATCCTTCATGCAGCAGCTGCAATGTTCTATATGCTACTTTAAAATTTCTTCAGTATTCTGTAGGACAGCTGCATTGGAACTTTCCACAATTGCTGTAATGCAACCATAAAGTACACATATGTGGTCCACCATGGTGTGATCGTTACCACTGACGTTTGCGCCCCCTGATGTTTGTCCTGCTAATCATCCGAGACGCCCACGGGTAATTGTATGCGCTTTATAAATGTCATTAAATAAATAAATAAATAAATAAATCTGAAAAGGAAGGAGTTCCTATCTGACGCCTTGGCAACGATTTATTCAAATGTTAAAGGAACCACATCAACTACTGTTGCCATTGGGCCTGGCTGCCAACTGAAATAGAGACATACTGCTCTATTAAGTCAAAATGCAAAAATTCCTCTTTGGAAAGGTCCCCAAATTTTCTTAAGATATTGTAAATTCTGCAATTTTGCATCCAGTAATTTGCATTCCTGAAGTGCTGCGGTTGTGATAATGCTATCACATTCTGATCTCCCCGGTAAATATTCCGCCCTGATTATTTACCTGCCTGGCCAGTCAAATGTGCCAGAAATCATTGGTCAACTCTTCTAATATCTGAGAGTGGGTTTCTGCCAGATCATTCAAGTCCCTTACAACTGAAATACTTTCCAACCTCAGAAAAATGCGACAGGACACTGTGTATGACCCGACACATTCACCATGAAGGAGCCCCCCTACATTGTAGACACCACCTGCAGATGCACCCACAAAATGCAAACCAGCTTGATCTGCTGCGTCTGGTTCTATTACAAGATCTAGGAGAGAAACCTATTTTTCTAATATCCTTCTTCTAAATGCTCCAACCTCTCCAAGCTCTATCCACTACTGGAGATCTACTCTGGCTGCCTGGTTCAGAGGATGCTCTACACAAAGCGTAAACCTTCCTTAAGGAACTCTGCGACAAACTCAGCTCATACTTCCATCTGAAGATCAAGGCCCTCTACGACAACTTCAGTGAACCTGAGACGAACTACACCGCCCAGGGCAGATAAACCCACCATCACATCCTGGGACCCAGCCACCGCCGAACTCATCACTGCTACCATGAAGAAGACCCACTCCGGAGCCCCAACAGACCCCTGCCTACCACACATCTTCCACAGGGCCGCCACCGTCATCGCACCCGAACTAGAACGCACCATGAACGCTTTCCTCAGCTCAGGCATCTGCCCAGATGACTGGAAGGGAGCAGAGGTTAAACCCCTCCTCAAGAAGCCATCGGCCGACCCAATGGACCGGAAGAACTACCGGCCCATTTCTCTGCTCCCCTTTGCAGCCAAAGTCACAGAGAGACTAGTGAACACCCAGTTGACCGCCTTCCTGGAAGAAAGCTCCATCCTGGACGCCTCCCAGTCTGGATTCCGCAGCAACCACAGCACCGAGACCGCCCTCCTCTCCGCCAATGACAACATCCGCTTGCTGCTCGACCAGGGAGACACCGCATCCCTCATCTTCCTTGATTTCTCTGCAGCCTTCTACACCGTGTCACATCGCACCCTCGCAGCCAGACTACATGACGCAGGAATTCAAGTAACCGCCCTTGAATGGATCCATCCTTCCTCTCCCGCAGAACCCAGAGGATCCGACTCCCCCCTCCTTCCTTTCCGAGCCCACCGAAATCAACTGCCTACGACACCCAGCTCATCCTCTCGCTCAGTAAGAATCCCAAAGACAATAGACTCTGTTTTCGGGAGGGCATGAAGAACGTGGCAGCCTGGATCAACAGCAGCTGCCTGAAGCTAAACTCAGAGAAGACCAAGGTCTTAATCCTCGACCCCTGCTCCTCTGCCTGGGACAACACCTGGTGGCCCTCCACCCTCGGGAGCCCACCCACCCCCAAAGACCACACTCGGAACCTCGGTATCATCCTGGACTCCTCCCTCTCCATGAACTGCCAGATCAATGCCATCGCCTCAGCTAGTTTCAACTGCCTGCGCATCCTCCATAAGACTTTCAAGTGAAACCCCCCGACTGCAGAAGGACCGTCACCCACGCACTCATCACCAGCAGACTAGACTACGGCAACGCCCTCTACGCCGGAATCAACAAAACTCTCATGCACCGACTCCAGACCATCCAGAACGCTGCAGCCAGACTCGTCCTGGGAACATTGCGCCAGGAGCACATGACCCAACACATACAAGGCCTTCACTGGCTCCCTGTCAAGAAGAGGCTCACTTTCAAACTCCTCACCCACGCCTACAAATCCCTCCACAACATCGGACCCAAATACCTCAACGAGAGAGTATCCTTCCACGTACCCACGAGGGACCTCTGCTCCGCAGACCTCACCCTGGCAGAGGTCCCCCGCATCCGTAGAAACGGGACCGGCGGAAGAGCCTTCTCCCAGATCGCAGACAAAACCTGGAACACGCTCCCTGTGGACATCAGATGCTCCCCGACCCTACACACGTTCAGGAAGGACCTCAAGACCTGGCTCTTCAACTGATCCGGAGACGGCGCCCCCCCAGCTCCTTGAGACCCTCACGGGTGAGTAGCGAGCTACACAAACCCCTGATTGATTGATTGATTGATAATGTCCATGATATTTCTTCTCTGTAATATCCAGTAATATAGGCTTGTATAGACTTGACCAGAAGGCTAAGCAGCCTGTCTCACCATCTTAGACAAAATGAGTTTGCTGTCCACACACTCCTGCTGTGCTTTTTTGTCTCTTTGAGACCCTGTAATGCCATGGAGCTAATGTGAAAAATATATATATCTATAGGTGGCAATTGCTTTCGCACTCAAACATTGGAAGTGTGAAACTAAAAGTGGATGTAATGCAACACTAAATATCTGTAAATAAATGTATATTACAATGTCTGTAAAACCATAAGGAAACTACGCATCCCAGAATGCCTCATGATGGCACATGGGAATAGCAGTATAAATTGAAAGTGTAAACAGACTTCCCTAACCGTGAACAAGCCTGAATGGTGAAACACGTTGGTGGTAGTGGTAAATAAAACCACTTAACATAGTACTACTGGAATGCAACATTAATTTGTTATATATATATTTATATATATACATCCTACTGGCGGTCGCCAGTAGGTAGTTATAGTGAGAACCTTGTTTCCATAGGAAAAGCATTTTTTGATTTGCTAATAACTTTGGTGTAGTTTGACGAATCTTTGCGAAAGTCCATCCGCTCCTATCCTAAAAGTTGGGGGTGATTCGTCAAGCGGGGGCTGAGAAAAAAGGGGGGTCCCAAATGCTTTTTCCCCATGTTAATTTTTATAGGAAATTTTGAGGTGGGCTACAGCCTGAACTGCTGAACGGAATTACCCCAAATTTGGCAAAAAGGTAAAGCTTGGTTCAGAAAGCGACCTTTTTTTTAAATAGTGTAAACCCATTTAGTAGTTTTTTAGAAATTCAAAAAATAAGAGTCAAAAAATCAATTTCCCATAGGAAATTTTTGGCAAGGCTACAGCCGAAACTACTGAACATAATTATCCCAAATTTAACAAAAAGGTAGTGCTTGGATCAGAAAGCGACCTTTTTTTAAAATGATGTAAATCCGTCTATTAGTTGCTGAGAAATTAAAAAAATAAAGGTTTAGATATCTAGGGATGTGGTGGTGTCGCGACCCCTCCCGACCACAAACTTCATTCTAATGGGCTACCACGACCACAAGCTTTATTCTAATTGGCTGTCAACACTCCAAACCAGGAAGTGTTGGCAGCCATCTTGTGACTCGGTAGAACTGAAAACCGAACAAGAAAACAGAAAATCAAAAGTAAAAAAAAAAAAGAGAAGGGGGCAGGGTAGACACACCCTGACCCCATAGGCCTGCTCAGGGTGTCTCACAAGGACCCTCAGGGCCCAAAAAAGCATTTTATTTTTTAAATCAGCCAAATTCGCACTGGGGGTTGCGAATCCGGTCGAGGAAAAAAAAAAAGACAACCTGCCCGGGGCTCAGTTTAAAAAAAATTTAAAAAAAATTGTGGGGAGGGCACTAACTCCCCAACACGCCCCGGGGATTGGTGTTTTGATGGTTTCGAAAATGGTAGTCTGTATTTTACAGACTACCATAATCAAAGGTTATATATGAGTGTGAGGAGGTGCATCAGATTTTGACCTGGATGATGTCATCAGTGATGTCATTTGTGATGTCATCAGTGATGTCATTAACCATGTCATGAATTACGTAATATGTGACGTCATCAGCAGTGCATTGCGGGGACGCGAGTTATAGTTAGCTGAACTAACTATAACGGGGGAATTTTTATGGTTTTGTACGAGTGAAATGTCCAGATAACTATAACGTCCCTGAAATCTATGGTTTTTTCAGTGAATTTCTAAGGTTTTTTAAATGCTCTTTTCTAACTATAACGTGCCTGAAAACAAATATATATATATATATATATATATAACAAAGTTTTGCCTGCAAGGGGGAGAAGAGCCCACAAGCAAGGTTCAGAATTCGGCTTTTATTCAGTGTTAGGAGCAGCTTGCGAAATGGATCCAAATCCAGCAACAGCTTTCAAAAGTCAGCCTGACACGTTTTGTTTTTTAAAAATTCTTCAAAGGCTTTTGACTCGGACTCCAAGGAAAACAGTTTGTGGGCAACTACACAGCAATCTATCCTCCGCCTCAATGGGCATTGCCAAACACATGGCCTCATGGTAATTGTAGTGTCCTGTCTCCCTTCAGTGAGTTGCCAGCCTCGGGCCCACTTATTATCCAGTTCAATAAAACCACAGTGGGGTATGCTGCTTTGTACCTCAAAAGCGCAGTTGTCCATTATCTTCCAACAGCAGCCCCCCTGCTCCCTTTCGGTGGCATTGTAAATCGTCTCCGTGGTGGGCTGACACAGCCCCAGGGCTCTCTCCGCGGCTCAGACATGCCGCTCAAATACAACAAAGTTTTGCCTGCAAGGAGGAGAAGAGCCCAAAAGCAAGGTTCAGAATTCGCTTTTATTCAGTGTTAGGAGCAGCTTGCGAAATGGATCCAAATCCAGCAACAGCTTTCAAAAGTCAGCCTGACGCGTTTCATTTTTTAAAACTTCTTCAAAGGCTTTTGACTCGGGCTCCAAGGCAAACAGTTTGTGGGCATCTACACAGCAATTTATCCTCCGCCTCAATGGGCGTTGCCAAACACATGGCCTCATGGTAATTTTAGTGTCCTGTCCCCCTTCAGTGAGTTGCCAGCCTCGGGCCCACTTATTATCCAGTTCAATAAAACCACAGTGGGGTGTGCTGCTTTGTACCTCAAAAGCGCCGTTGTCCATTATCTTCCAACAGCAGCCCCCCTGCTCCCTTTCGGTGGCATTGTAAATTGTCTCCCCACGGAGACGATTTACATCGCCACCGAAAGGGAGCATGGGGGCTGCTGTTGGAAGATAATGGACAACTGCGCTTTTGAGGTACAAAGCAGCACACCCCACTGTGGTTTTATTGAACTGGATAATAAGTGGTCCCCGAGGCTGGCAACTCACTGAAGGGGGACAGGACACTACAATTACCATGAGGCCATGTGTTTGGCAACTCCCATTGAGGCGGAGGATAAATTGCTGTATAGATGCCCACAAACTGTTTGCCTTGGAGCCCGAGTCAAAAGCCTTTGAAGAAGTTTTAAAAAACGAAACGCGTCAGGCTGACTTTTGAAAGCTGTTGGCTGGATTTGGATCCATTTCGCAAGCTGCTCCTAACACTGAATAAAAGCCGAATTCTGAACCTTGCTTGTGGGCTCTTCTCCTCCTTGCAGGCAAAACTTTGTTGTATATATATATATATATATATATATAAAGTCTGTAAAGGTACTCCAATACGCTCTCAGTAAACATCCACGAGTCAACTCTTAATCCAAGGGTGTTTATTCCAAAAGAAACAACATGTTCCGGCTTACCAAAAGCCTTGTTCACGTCAATTGGAATCGTGCTCACACTGTGTTAATAAAGCATTTGGCAATCAAACAGTCACATGTAAATTATAAACATGGAAACGGGACTAACAACTCAAAGGGTTGTGAGTGAAAACTGTCGGCCATGTTGGAACGGGCAGAGTTTGCCTGTTAAATTCACATAGGTATACTCTTAGTTGTTGTAATTAAATACTGAATGAATAAACTCACAATTGCGAGATATCATCTATATACTTTTCAAAGAATTAATCATAACTATTCACCAACATCTATATTACTGACGTATAGAAATTGCAGACTTATAAATACAACTTCAAGTTCTGCATTAAAATTATATGGGTTGTATACTAAATTCATCAACCGTTCCTAGCTCGTAAATTAATACGTAAATAAATAGCCTTAACCGAAAGTGATGCCAATATCATAAGACGTGTTCGTACACAAATATGCATTACTCAGTAGCTTCGTAAGGCATCAGAGATTATCGTGAAATACACTCGTATCAGTCATTAAGTTACCAGTAACTATGTTAAATACACATATAATGTCCTCTTATCAATTTTAGACACCACTTGTGTGTCATAACACTTATTGCCAAATGGTCATCAAAAAACCGCTGTGCTCAGTGATGAAGAATAGACTCAAATGGTCTGTGCTCAAAATTGTAGTGAATGGACCAAATCATTCTCCCTATAGAGAAAAGAAAACAATAACTATAACCAACATAAAGTGCGTTAAAATGCAGTAATTCTCATACATACACTGTACATGGAGGAGGCATGTGATACAGAAGAGCATGACTCTTAATTGCACATAATAGATGACATGGGCACTGTCACAGAAGGGAATAAAATGTGTTAAAAAGCAGAAGTTTATAATGCAATAGGCACACAGGGATCATAGAAGCAGCTAGTTTATTCCCTAAGGTGAATTGCAAGTTCTTCATCCTGGTTCAACCCCCCAGGTTCTTTAGACTGAAACTCAACTATATATTTGGATTCTCTTTGTCTGAGTTTTAAGACTCTATTGCCACCTCTGGGGTTTCTCAAGATTTGTTCTAAAATGAAGAATTGAACCTTAGAGGTGTCAGAGAAGTGTTTGTCCCTATAGTGTCGCGCAACTGGATATTTTTCATCGTTGTTTTTTATAGCTCTCAGATGTTCTAGGATTCGTTTTTTTGCTGGACAAGATGTGCTACCTATATACCACAGTTTGCAAGGACACACAATGACATAAACCACGTGCGTGGTACTGCAAGTAAGGAATTGTTGTATTTCCTTGTGGTTGCCATTGTAACTTGTTTCTTTGGTGAAAACACTATTCTTGCAAGCTTTGCAATGGCCGCAAGGGAAAAATCCCTTGAGGCCATGTTCGGAAGCTACAGAGTAAGAGATAACATCACTATGGACAAGAAGGTCCCTGAGGCTTTTGCCTTTTCTATAGGTAACACTAGGTCTGTTTGGCAACTCATCTCCTATGATGTTGTCACATTTTAAGATATTCCAGTTTTTTGCCACGATCTTCTTTATATTATGTGACTCGGCATTAAATGTGAGAATCAACCGTGTGTCATTGGCTTCTGCTTCATCACTATTCAATTTCTTTTCTGCAAGGGTATCAGATCTGGAAACAGTATCCGCCCGTTCTTTAGCTTTGTGGAGTACCCACTCCGGGTATCCCCTAACTGAGAACCTGGCAAGCATGTTATTAGCCTCTTCCATATAGGTTTCATCAGTATTACAGTTTCTTCTTGCCCTCAGCAGCTCACCATATGGAATACTTCACTTAAGTGTCTCTGGGTGGCTGCTGAGGGAATGAAGAATACTGTTACCGGCGGTACTTTTCCTGAAAAGAGCAGTCTTTATCTTATTGTCAATAATAGTAATTTTGACATCAAGATATTCAGCTGTTTGATTGCTGATATGACTCGTCAGCATTATGTTCTTGTCATTTTTGTTAAGAGAATTGATGAAGCATATAACTTCCTGTTCATCCCCGTCCCAAATGACAAAAAGATCGTCAATATATCTCCACCAAGTGACAACCTGATGAAGATATTTGTTATGTTCGGGGTCAGATATGATACTCTGCTCCCAGTTTCCCATAAAGAGATTCGCGAAACTGGGAGCAAAGCTGGAACCCATCGCAGTCCCGACCATCTGTTTATATAGAACCCCATTGAAGAGGAAGATGTTATTGGAGAGAATATATTTCATCAGACTCAACAGCATCTTATTGTGCTCTCTATATCTGAGTGGACGTGCACCTAAGAATTGACTACAAGCGTCCAAGCCATCCTTGTGATCAATTATGGTATACAAAGATTGTACATCCAAAGTGATCATCAAGTACCCTTCCTGCCATGTGACTTCCTGAAGTTTATTGAGAAAGTCTTTGGTGTCTCGTATATGACTAGGTAGGGCGGCCACCCATTCACGGAGGTAATGGTCTACATATTTTGAGACATGATTCGCTATACTTCCTCTAGATGACACGATGGGCCTGCCCGGGGGATTAAGGGGATCCTTGTGTAATTAAGGAAGCAGGTAAAATACTGGGAGAATGGGTTGGTCATTTTTGAGATGGTTATACTCTTCCCATTCAAGGATACCTTTGTCTTTCCACATAGTTAGTTTGTCCCAGAGGTTTGAGATGCTCTCATTGTACATTTCTTGGGACACTGGAATGTAAAATTTCTCATCTTTTAACTGTCTCAGAGCTTCGTTGATGTAAGATTCTCTGTCTAAAATGACCACATTACCGCACTTGTCTGCCGGGCGTATGACAATGGTATCATCCTCCATGAGGGTTTTAAGTGCCTCCCGTTGACTAAACGTCATGTTATTATTGGTTTGCTGTAGCCTGTTCTTTTTATGTTTGTAGGTACACAATGACTTGGCCACACTTTCCTGAAAAGTATCAAGTGAGTCATGATATAATGGAGGAAGAAAAGTAGATTTGGGTTTGAAACCAGACTTTGCACTATTATCAATAGTAAATTCAGCTTCTTGTAGAATTTGTGTATCACTAGGTGGGTGCTCCACTTGTGTGGTCAAATGTGGAGTAGCCGAATTGTCGTGGTCTATGATATCCTGTCCCAACATAACCATATTAACAATAGTGTCCGTGTCATTGACGGTAATGTTGTCTGGCTCCCCAGTGCGAATATGTTCACTTTTCCTGGTCCAACCTAACCTTTTCAATTTATGCCATTTTTTGAGTTTGAGCATGCGTGTAAATTCCAATAAGTCAATACGTGATTCAGCAACTTTAAAAGGCATCGATGGACAAAAGGATAATCCCAAACATAAGATCATTTTCTCAGTGTCATTAATCGATCTTTTAGAGAAATTAATAACTGTCTGTGTATCAATATCATTCTTACTTAATAGCCTCTTCTGGCCCGGGCTCTGCTCCTTCCCTTTGCACCTCTTGTCTTGCCTCTTGCTCCATCTTTGTTGTAACCTTTTTCCTCGGTTGTTGCGTTTCCCCGTCCTCGACCTCTGCCCCGGCCTCTTTGACCCATTGTTGGAAGTGCCGGGGTCTCCTTCACAGTCCGTCTGCTCCGGCGCAGATGACTGTACTCCTCTAAAAAATTCACCTGACGAGTTGGTTTTGTAATGTTGGTTGCTCCATCCATTGAGATGTCAGATTCCGTTTCACTGGTTAAAGAGGGGGTGGTGTGGCGGGTTGTTTGTTCTTCTTGTCCTCCCATAGCCATAGTATTGGATGCATACAGATGATCATATTTCCGGCTAAAGGTTAGAATCCTACCGCTTTCATAATCATTGTAGTCGCGATCAAGTTTCCTTTATTTACGCGCTTTTACATTTACATCAATTTTAAATTAAATCAAGAAGCTGAATTTACTATTGATAACAGTGTGAAGTCTGGTTTCAAACCCAAAGCTACTTTTCTTCCTCCATTATATCATGACTCACTTGATACTTTTCACGAAAGTGTGGCCAAGTCATTGTGTACCTACAAACATAAAAAGAACAGGCTACAACACACCAATAATAACATGACGTTTAGTCAATGGGAGGCACTTAAAACCCTCATGGACGATGATACCATTGTCATACGCCCGGCAGACAAGGGCGGTAATGTGGTCATTTTAGACAGAGAATCTTACATCAACGAAGCTCTGAGACCGTTGAAAGATGAGAAATTTTACATTCCAGTGTCCCAAGAAATGTACAATGAGAGCATCTCAAACCTCTGGGACAAACTAACTATGTGGAAAGACAAAGGTATCCTTGAATGGGAAGAGTATAACTATCTCAAAAATGACCACCCCATTCTCCCAGTATTATACCTGCTTCCTAAATTACACAAGGATCCCCTTAATCCCCCGGGCAGGCCCATCGTGTCATCTAGAGGAAGTATAGCGGATCATGTCTCAAAATATGTAGACCATTACCTCCGTGAATGGGTGGCCGCCCTACCTAGTCATATACGAGACACCAAAGACTTTCTCAATAAACTTCAGGAAGTCACATGGCAGGAAGGGTACTTGATGATCACTTTGGATGTACAATCTTTGTATACCATAATTGATCACAAGGATGGCTTGGACGCTTGTAGTCAATTCTTAGGTGCACGTTCACTCAGATATAGAGAGCACAATAAGATGCTGTTGAGTCTGATGAAATATATTCTCTCCAATAACATCTTCCTCTTCAATGGGGTTCTATATAAACAGATGGTCGGGACTGCGATAGGTTCCAGCTTTGCTCCCAGTTTCGCGAATCTCTTTATGGGAAACTGGGTGCAGAGTATCATATCTGACCCCGAACATAACAAATATCTTCATCAGGTTGTCACTTGGTGGAGATATATTGACCATCTTTTTGTCATTTGGGACGGGGATGAACAGGAAGCTGTATGCTTCATCAATTCTCTTAACAAAAATGACAAGAACATAATGCTGACGAGTCATATCAGCAATCAAACAGCTGAATATCTTGATGTCAAAATTACTATTATTGACAATAAGATAAAGACTGCTCTTTTCAGGAAAAGTACCGCCGGTAACAGTATTCTTCATGCCCTCAGCAGCCACCCAGAGACACTTAAGTGGAGTATTCCATATGGTGAGCTGCTGAGGGCAAGAAGAAACTGTAATACTGATGAAACCTATATGGAAGAGACTAATAACATGCTTGCCAGGTTCTCAGTTAGGGGATACCCGGAGTGGGTACTCCACAAAGCTAAAGAACGGGCGGATACAGTTTCCAGATCTGATACCCTTGCAGAAAAGAAATTGAATAGTGATGAAGCAGAAGCCAATGACACACGGTTGATTCTCATATTTAATGCCGAGTCACATAATATAAAGAAGATCGTGGCAAAAAACTGGAATATCTTAAAATGTGACAACATCATAGGAGATGAGTTGCCAAACAGACCTAGTGTTACCTATAGAAAAGGCAAAAGCCTCAGGGACCTTCTTGTCCATAGTGATGTTACCTCTTACTCTGTAGGTTCCGAACATGGCCTCAAGGGATTTTTCCCTTGCGGCCATTGCAAAGCTTGCAAGAACAGTGTTTTCACCAAAGAAACAAGTTACAATGGCAACCACAAGGAAATACAACAATTCCTTACTTGCAGTACCACGCACGTGGTTTATGTCATTGTGTGTCCTTGCAAACTGTGGTATATAGGGAGCACATCTTGTCCAGCAAAAAAACGAATCCTAGAACATCTGAGAGCTATAAAAAACAACGATGAAAAATATCCAGTTGCGCGACACTATAGGGACAAACACTTCTCTGACACCTCTAAGGTTAAATTCTTCATTTTAGAACAAATCTTGAGAAACCCCAGAGGTGGCAATAGAGTCTTAAAACTCAGACAAAGAGAATCCAAATATATAGTTGAGTTTCAGTCTAAAGAACCTGGGGCTTGAACCAGGATGAAGAACTTGCAATTCACCTTAGGGAATAAACTAGCTGCTTCTATGATCCCTGTGTGCCTATTGCATTATAAACTTCTGATTTTTAACACATTTTATTCCCTTCTGTGACAGTGCCCATGTCATCTATTATGTGCAATTAAGAGTCATGTTCTTCTGTATCACATGCCTCCTCCATGTACAGTGTATGTATGAGAATTACTGCATTTTAACGCACTTTATGTTGGTTATAGTTATTGTTTTCTTTTCTCTACAGGGAGAATGATTTGGTCCATTCACTACAATTTTGAGCACGGACCATTTGAGTCTATTCTTCATCACTGAGCACAGCGGTTTTTTGATGACCATTTGGCAATAAGTGTTATGACACACAAGTGGTTTCTAAAATTGATAAGAGGACATTATATGTGTATTTAACATAGTTACTGGTAACTTAATGACCGATACGAGTGTATTTCACGATAATCTCTGATGCCTAACGAAGCTACTGAGTAATGCATATTTGTGTACGAACACGTCTTATGATATTGGCATCACTTTCGGTTAAGGCTATTTATTTACGTATTAATTTACGAGCTAGGAACGGTTGATGAATTTAGCATACAACCCATATAATTTTAATGCAGAACTTGAAGTTGTATTTGTAAGTCTGCAATTTCTATATGTCAGTAATATAGATGTTGGTGAATAGTTATGATTAATTCTTTGAAAAGTATATAGATGATATCTCGCAATTGTGAGTTTATTCATTCAGTATTTAATTACAACAACTAAGAGTATACCTATGTGAATTTAACAGGCAAACTCTGCCCGTTCCAACATGGCCGACAGTTTTCACTCACAACCCTTTGAGTTGTTAGTCCCCTTTCCATGTTTATAATTTACATGTGACTGTTTGATTGCCAAATGCTTTATTAACACAGTGTGAGCACGATTCCAATTGACGTGAACAAGGCTTTTGGTAAGCCGAAACATGTTGTTTCTTTTGGAATAAACTCCCTTGGATTAAGAGTTGACTCGTGGATGTTTACTGAGAGCGTATTGGAGTACCTTTACAGACTTTATGGAATAATTACCGGCGTGCTCCGCCGGTGTGTATACGCCAATTCCCTCGGGGCAGCAGGAAGTCGGAAGGAGCACCGTTTGTATATATATGTATATATATATATATATATATATATATATATATATATATATATATATATTTATTTATTTATTTTCTCCGGGCAAATTTGGGCAGGGAAATATTACTTCATATTCTGTCTCTGCCAGTACAGACCTGTCAATTACTCTTGTAGTCTTCTAGAAGTTGTATTGTTGTTTTGATGGTAGCCTTATTAATGATACACTCTTGTGGCTCTACACTTTCCGCCTTTTTTATCAGATTTAGATAGGAACTGTGTCCTTTTATACACATTAAAAGCACCTGTCACTTGTGTGAGATTGAGCCTCCTCCATTTCTTGAAATTCAGAGAGACTTGTCATTTGCCCAGAACCCTAATTGTACTTCCCAGATTCAGTCCTCCTCCCTCACCTGATCCTACTCATTGTGCCACAAAGCATTTCCCTGTATTCCGTTAAAGTCTGAATAGGCTATTCATAGTTGATGATAGTCTTTCCATTTACCTGTCCCTCTGGCACCATGTCACTCGCTGGAGCCTTCCTGAACCACACTATTTAGAAGAGTTCAAGAGACACCCAGTATTGCTGTGCTGAACACGTCTTCTTAAATATATTGAATTATTTGACATTGATGAATGGTCTTTGATGTGCATCTGGAAAATACTGAAAAAAAATCCTCTGGGATATATGTGTCTTTTAAGTCCTGTATTTGTTAGACCTAACCAGGACATGTAAAACTTAAAATTACATGTCTAATTTTTTTAATGCACCCTGCCCTTGGGCTGTCCAGGGCCTTTCTTTGAGGTGGCGAATATGTGTTAAAAATGGCCAAGTCAAAATGGCAGTTTAAAACTGTACATGCGCAGGCTGCAATGGCAGACCTGAGACATGTCTAAAGTGCCATTTAAGTGGGTGGCACAATCTGTGCTGAAGCCTCACTAGTATAACTTAATTTACAGGTCCTGGGCACAGGTAGTACTTAAACTAGGGACTTACAAGTAAATTAAATAAGCCAATTTTGGGTAAAATCCATGTTTTAGGTAGAGAGCACAAGTACCCTAGCACCGGTTAGCAGTGGTAAAGTACGCAGTGTTCCAAAGACCAGCAAAAACATGGTCACAAGTCAAAAAATGATGGGAAAACCATACCATCGATGCCAGGACTAACAGTTGGTGACATATTTTGCTATGAATAATACATCCTAGTGTCTATGGCAGTTTGAACATCATCATCATGCTGCCCTCCACTCAGGGGATTGGGCAGTCACTTTTAAGTCTCTGTCTAAAGGTTTGTGTAGTCTACGTAACTACAGGCTTAATCAAAAGTTTGTTTTTTGTGGTTCTCTAAGGGGCTCAAAACGGGCTCAATAACCAGGTTTCCTCTGTTTTTAACATATTTGTTTTCTATTAACATTGTTGCCAAGGGCCACTGGGCAGCATTTCCTGTGTCATTTTGCTTTTTTGCAGCATACATCTTGTCCCAGCTTCTGAATAAGTGTCTTCCATGAGTATCCATCAGTCTCAATATTTCTAATAATAAGGCATTTTTCTTTTTGGCCAACTTGTGATTCTCTTCCTGGTGCTGTATTTTTCCTTCAAACTGGTCCAAGCTACTTGATATGTGCAGATTCACAATCTCTGTCTCCTAGACACCACTAGTGTAAGAAATTAATTTTTAAAGCAAATTTTAACTTACAGACCATATTAGAATTGCACTTTCGAAATAAACCGTGGCAGAAAAGTTTTTAACATACAAAAATAGGACGTAGGAAAAATGTGCTTGCTTTAAACATGTAAAAGAACCATTTTAAAATGCATTACCGATTTGATAGACAAAGAAAATAACATGTCGGAAAAATGTGCTTGCTTAAATGTATATGAAAATAGCGTTAAGAAAATGTTTTTTTTTTTTACTAGGCTATCATTCTGAATGTTCACCTTTTAATTAGGCCCAAGCCTTTTTGTTTGACTCCTGCTCATAGCTAAGTAGACTTTTTGCCCAGCACTAGCGACCTTCTAAGGAATGTGTTATGTTATGTTATGTTTTGTTAAAATCAATTTGTAAAGCGCTCGTACGCCCGTGGGCTTCATGGCGCTATAGGAAAAGTGAAGAATCCGTCCAACATAACACTAAGCTAACAGCCAAGTTTTTAATCCCTTACGAAAGGTGAGTAGATCCTTACTCTGCCTAATCGGTAAGGGGATAGAGTTCCAAAGTGAGGCTGCTAGATGGCGAAAGCAGCAGCCTCCCTGTCGCATCCTTTTAAAGCGAGACACCTCCAGTAGGGATTTATGAGCAGAGCGCAGACTGCTGGTGGGTATATATTTAGAAATCAGACGATGAATAAAGGCAGGGCCTTTATCTTGTGTGGCCTTGAAGGTGATACAACCTACTTTAAAGGCTATGCGCTGGGAAATCGGAAGCCAGTGTAGCTTTTCTAGTCCTGGTTTAATAGAAGACCATTTTGGCTGTTGTAAAATGAGTCTAGCCGCCTGATTCTGGACAAGTTGAAGTCTCTTCAACAGGCCCACTGGAAGTCCCAGATAGACGCTGTTGGAATAGTCCAGGCGGGACATGACCAAGGCGATAGTAACCTGGATTAAGGCAGACTGGGTGAGGAGGTGAGCAATTTTGTTTTTATTTTCCTCATTTGGAAAAAGCTTGCTGAGACCACGGCGCCCACCTGGGTTTTTAAGGACAGGTCCGAGTGGAGCGTGATGCCTAGGCTCTTTACAGCAGTGGACCTTACAGGGGGGATGCCCAGGTCTGCTGGCCAGAAGTTAACACTCCAGCTGGATAAACTGTTCCCGGGTGTGGTGACTTCAAGGTTATGTTCCCTTAGCTTCATCATACCATAGTAGATCATTCCCATATAACAATGCACCTTGCTGTAATTTCATAATGAATAGACTACTAAAATGAACAAATAATTTAGATGTATTTTATGTATTCTAACTAGAACAATATTGAAATATTTGTTTCAGCTCATCTGACTAGCCTTTGTATTCACAGTAGACATTGAACGTAGCATTAGCTTAGGTTAGAAGGCTCTCATGAGAACTTTCCTCCATGTTTCTAGTAATGGCAACATTGTTTTACTATGTACCGGTGTGAATGTTTACAGTGGGATTCAGGAGGAGAAGGAACGGATGTTGACAACACCATCGGATGAGCAGTTTCCATTGTTTGAGAGATTTGGACACCAACTAATTTTTATTTGTGATTTTATATATTAGAGAACGTGTTCCTAGTTTGTTAGAAGAGGACCTCTTATGACTGTGCTAGGGGAGGGTTGCTCTTTATATCCTTGCATTTTTGTCACTGACAGCTATTGCTAAAATTGACTCTATTCTTTTTCCTTTGATTTTGATTTTCTCTGATCAATGCTACTGCTACAATCATTCCTCTATCACTATAGTTGTGGGGAACTCTGCTAAGTTTCCGGAACGACTCTTTACAGGAAGTTCTAAGTCTTTATCTATGCTCTGAAAATCTTGCTCATTTGTAGAAGGGACTCTTCTCGGGTCCAACTTTAGGGTAGATTAGGCTGTTTAGCTAATTATTGACAATTGCCTTTATGTAACACTCTGTATATATTTATGATGTCACTAATCAATCTTTTAGACAATATTTCTGTAAACCAGACTAACCTGAAAAAATATGCCAAAACCATACTAATCCTTAAACCCCTTTGCCGCGCTGCAAATCCCGCCGTGGTGCGAGGGGGTGCGGGGCTGGGCGTGGCACTTGGGACGGCTCCCGGCCATCATGAGTCCCAGTAGGCGTGTGCTCATGACGGCCGGGAGCCGTCCGAACTCCGCCCACTGATTAATTCTCCCGCACAGATGTGGAATTAATCGTGCGTGGGCGGAGCAGCAACTGACGTTGTTGTATTAACGAATAAAGTTTAAGCAAAATCTGTGGCATCGAGATCCATATAATAGAAAAATATAACACTCACAGGTAACACGAGTTTGGTTGTTACAGAACTAGTAATAAGAACCTTGTCTACAAGAAGATGCAATCTCATTTTATGGCGTAAAATGCTGCATACAAATTACATTAATTAATAAACATCATGCCTCAGTTACTAAAGGCCATTATTGTTCATTTCTTTTGTGATTTACTTGTAAAATATTCAAGTTTGTGTACATATGCGCTATGTATGATCAATTGCCTTGATTAAGGTTGGTTCACCACAACAGTAGGTGTTACTTTCAAGCCTCTAACTGCAGAGGCCCCTCCCCCTCCCATGCTGAACCTTTTTTATGTTGAGGGCATTTCATGCTTAAGCCTTGAGAACTTTTTTCCACAAAAATGATCTTGGCCACATTTGCCTCCATTTTCCCATATGTTGAGGATTCTAGAAACCCTGTGTTAGGGGATTCACCGAAAAGCTGAGAAAATAGTCAAAATATAGCAAAATATTGTTTTCTTTTTAGAAATTGAATAAATAGTGCTACCAAGAAAGTACATTTTATTTTTTCAAAACATGACATAATTCAGGTACCCAGCTTTCAGGTACAGGCAAATTTGAAATAAAGGTTTTTACCATATTCTTTTCTTTTTTCTAAGGGGTAGTTGATTTTTCCTATTTTCTCCCTACTTGCAGTTTGTTGTGGAATTAAGTGACAAACCCATGGGTGTACCTGGAAAGCTATATGTTCCTGAAAAGTGGACACCTTTTGGAATCTAGCAGGGTGTCATTTGTGTAGTTTTCCCAAAGAAACTGGTGGTTGAAATAAAAAAATTAAAAAATGAACGAAAATTAGGAGGAAAAAATATAACTAGGTACCAACATTTCCCACCTGTAATTTTTTACCCTGATGGTCACAGGGATCGTCTGGTCACAGGGATATGCACTGTTTGTTGGTTGACCTAAAACATGTGATACCCGTAGCCAGCAACTCAGTTGAAGATTATAATAACTTGTCATTGGGCACTGACCATGCATCAATTCATATGGTAAATCTAATGGATGGAAAATGTGAATGTTTGCAATGTACCCAAGATAACGAGTTTAGGAATACTGCTTATTTGCACAACTCTGAATTTGGGGTTATCAGTACTTTTATGTAGTTCAGAGAGCATTTTGTGAAATTCGTTTTTTCATGCACATTGGCTAACGTTTGGAAGCCCAAATTGGAGAGAATTAATTGGTAATAGCAATTGTTCTGTGTTCCCACACTTCTCCCTACAGAAATGCTATCCCACTTGTTTGGCTGGATTTATCTCTTTTGACAGGAAAATCCCCAAAACACAAGGACACATCAAGATTAAGACATGCAAATTGGCTCATTCAGGCGATATGTGTATTTGCGATGGTTAGGTCCAGGAATGTCACATGGGTGTGACGTGTGAGAATCCACTATGTTTTCTTACCCTGCAAATGTCAAACTTCCCTCACGTTTTTTTAGGGAATGTTCTGGAAGCTGATTAAAATTCCTACCACTCACTCTTCCCACACTTCTGCCAATAAAAACAGTATGCAGTTTATTTAGCTGTGTCTTTCACCTGTGACAGTAACTGATAAAAACGTATACCCTCTACAGCAGAGGTCTTCAAACTTTTTGATGCCGAGACCCCCTTGTAAAACCTGTTTAGGCGTAAGGACCCCCTTCTGACAAAAGTTTCTAAAAACTGGTACTCCTCATCATCAACTTTTGACAACCATAAATGCGCCTGTTAGACCTCATCACATCCCTCCATCCATCATTCATACAGCCACACTTTCACACATCAATCCATCCTTCATTCATCCACCCTTTCATCGTTCCATCCATACATCCATCCTTCATCCATCCACCCATAGGCTGTAACAAACTCTCACCATGAAGAACAGACTCTCAGGCACATTTTCTCGCGCACATGCGCCAGGTATGAGGGCTCCTGGGACTTGAAACAATGATTTATGGGACGTGTCGCAGGACCCACAGATCCAGGTGCTCAACGTCCATTGAACTCAAAGGGCTACAGCCTCCTCCCCCATCCCCCCCCCCCCAGCTCGTGTATGTGAGCCTGGCTGAAACAGCTTCAGGGACACACACAGCCACACCCGAGTACTTCACAGGTTAAAAGACCTTTTACTTGTTAATGAGTCTTTGATGTTTTTCACCCCTCGGTGTGAATTAGGCCTCCGCCGTGAGCACCCTCAATCAGCCCGACGCCAGGAACTGTACTCTCTGTCAGAATCTGTGACCCCCTTCCAAGGACTCCACGACCCCCCAGGGGGTCGCGCCCCACAGATTGAAGACCTCTGCTCTACAGTCAGTGTAGTGTCAATGAGATTTGTTAGTTTTGGTCCTTTTCAGTGACCTGTGTTAGGTCCACCCACACATGGAAGACAGTCTCAGGAGAAGTGTGTGAACTATGGCCATTGACTGCAAGTGCCCGAGTTTCCTGTCACATAAATATGGGGAAAATAGCCTTAAAATCCATACTTTGATGTTTACAGAGAATTCAGTTTAATCAAATGTGCTGGGATCCATGCAAGTCAAACCACCCTAGATTTTCCTGGGCATTAAGTTTCAGAAAGGTTCAGAGCAGATGGGGTTCCTTGGTTATCGGCTGACCTAGAACCTGAATAGCGCAGGCATGCACCATGGCAAGTGAGGAATTAACAGGAATGTGTTGCCTTTTTAAAGAGGAAAACGTCAATCTCCTATTCTCAACTTGATGTATGCCTTGGTTACAGCTACTTCCACAAACCTGCACACTTTTTTTACAGTCATTGTGAAGGTATATGACCTTATGTGAAGTTGTTATTACAGTTAATTCCCTACCCACAGCTTTGGCCCACATTTTCATTCTCTGGCTCATATATGTATGCATGTACATATATGGCATTTCTGTAGTGGGAGCCTAGCTCAAAAGCAACGCAGCACTGTAAAAAGATATAGCTGGGTTGTAGACGGTTAATACATTGTGAAGTAGATTGGTTTAAAGAGGTGAGTCTTACTTTTTAAATTTGGATCAGAGTTGTGGCCGATGGATTTGGAGGTGTTGTTTCAGATCATGGGTGGGTAGATGAAAAAGACCTGCTGCCTTATATTTTTTCTTTTACATTTCTAAGTCTTCATTCTCATGGTGTCCTGGCGGCACGTATGTCAGAGGTGGTGAGCTTGTCTGCAGGATAAGCAGAAAGGATGATGTTTATGGATTGAAAAATGATTCAGCTAGTTTTGAAGATTGTGCAAGCTGGTCAGGGGAGCCAATGGAGTTCCATCAGGGTGGGGGTGATGTCTGATCCATGGCCTAAAGAAATGTGATCACATTACCCACCATACAGATGAAAGATTGCAAGGGCTTTAACAGCAGTTCTATAGTTGAATTCTGGAAGAAACACTTTAATTCTCTTTAGAAGGTGGAGCTGGTTCCAGGCCGCCTTTGTTTTTTGGGGCAAATTGTTTCCAGAGTATCAGATTAGTGAACAGGGTGAATCCAAGTGAGTTGCCATTTGGTGAAAGTTTGGGTTCAAAGCCGGCAAGGTTCATTTACTTGAGCCAAATTTGCACTGGATCATGCTTGTTTTTCTTGGCAAATAACAGGAATTTTGTCTTGCCTGGGTTTTGCTTCAGGTAGACACTGCACATCCATGTCTGGATGATGTACCGGCAGTGTTTGTGATGTTTGATGCCTGAAGTGGGGGGTCTTTTAATGTGTAGTTGTTTATCATTGGCATAGTGATAAAGCTTGATGCCATTAGTTGTGAGTAGAGCACCAAGTGGCTCCATGTAGAGGTTGAAGATGACAAGAGACAGTGTTGAACTCTGAGGGGGCACCACAGGTGCTGGGTTCTATCGGGGCCTGGAGGTGTCCATGAGAATAAATTGGTGTTGGTTGCGAAAGTGAAGTACAATGCCGGTGAATCGCTTTGGAGACACCAGGTGTGTATGAGGGTAGAACGGTCGTCTGTGTCAAAGGCATCTGAGAGGTCCAGCAATATCAGTAGCCAGGAGTCATCTTCATCTGTGGTCAGCAGGGCATCATCAACTATTTGTAAGTTAGCCATCTCCATGCTGCAGAGTGATCTGAAGTTAGACTCTGCAGGCGGTGGTTATCATTGATGTGAGCATTTCGTTAAACATAGACTACTCTTGTTTTTAATTTTTTAATTTATTTTTTGATTTAATTCATTTACCAAAAAATCCTACTGACACTAGGTGACTGTAACCCGACAGGGCTAGCAAGGAAGGAAGGAGCCAACAAGCATAATAATAATAATAATAATAATACATTTTATAACGCGACTGGTTTCACTAGGAACAGTGAGTCCCCGCGCTGAGAAGACAAAGAACCAAAACAAGCTGCACCAACTAATCAAGCAGAAAGCTCCGGGGCACCCGGCAGAACCGAGCTCTACTTTTTGGGGAACAGGTGAGTCTTCAGTTTCTGGCGGAACCTCAACACCGATGGTTCCTTACGGAGCTCAATCGGTAGAGTATTCCATTGCTTGCTGGCCAGGTATCTAAAGGATTGACCCCCATCCGTGCCCTGTTGATTCGCAGCACTTGAAAGAGCATAGTCCCTAGCGATCTCAAAGACCGCCTGGGCTGATACACCGTCGATAATTTTTGGAGAAAGATGGGACCCTTCCCCTGAGCGATACGCCGGGCCAAACACATAGTTTTGAACATAATACGCTCACGGACAGGGAGCCAGTGCAGAGTAGCTAGGGCACGACTTCCGGACGACTTCCGGGGGAGGTTCTGAGCCAGTCTAGCCGCTGTGTTCTGCACACTTTGCAACCGATGCAGGCCTTTTTTACTCAGACCAACATACAGTGCATTCCCATAGTCTAGGTGGGGAGTAACCAACGTATGAATCAGCGTTTTCCTACCAGCAGCGGGGATTAGGGCTAAGGATTTGCTCAGATTTTTTAAAATGCCATAGCATTTACCTTCAACCCCTCTAATGTGGTGTTCAAAGGACAGATTGACCTCCAGATGAACTCCCAGGTTTTTCACCTGCTCCGAGGGGGTGGGGGTAGGTCCCAGTGCGGGAGGCCACCATGCTGAGGACCATATGGACGGTGCTTTCCCCACTACTAAAAGCTCGGTTTTACTAGCATTAAGGAGCGGACAGTTGTTATTCATCCAGTTTGCTAGGTCCCCCAGTCAGGCGGAGAAATTCGCGGCCGCCTCCTCCGGGGCCTGGGATAGTGTCACTATTAGTTGCGTATCATCCGCGTAGGACACTATATCCACCCCATAGACTTCCACCAGCTTGGCCAGGGGTTCCATATACAGATTAAATAAAGTAGGGCTCAGAATTGAGCCCTGCGGAACCCCCTGCCTTAATGCTCGTGCCTCCTATTTAAAGGGGGGTCAGTGGACCTGAAACCTACGGTCAGCGAGGAACGAGCCTATCCACTCATGAGCCGGTCCTACCACACCTGCCTCCGTAAGGCGGGAAAGTAGAAGGGGATGAGAGACGGTATTGAACGCCGCACTTAAATCAATTAACAGCAGAGCGGCCGTCCGCCCCTCATCCACTTTCCCACGCAGCAGTTCCGTGGAGAAAAGCAGCGCCGACTCTGTAGAGTGGTTTGCCCGAAACCCCGACTGAGTAGGGTGAAGAAGCTGACACTCGTCTATGGATTTAACTAACAGGGTATTGGCCATTTTCTCTACCACTTTGGCACAGAAGGGTAATAATGATATGGGGCGAAAATTGTCCAGGTGGGCCAGGCCAAGATTGGCCTTCTTTTTAATAGGGATAACCTGAGCTGTTTTCCAGTCCTGGGGAACGTAGCTTACTTGGAAGGACAGCTCGGCTAAACCTCTTATATGGTTAATAAGAATTTCCAGTGAGTTTTTAAGGATCTTAGGTGGAGCTGCGTCAGTTGCGGAGCCTGACTGGATATCTTCAACAGTTCGTCGTTATCGAGGATAACAAACTGAACAAGACGATTGTCCCCCCTAGGTCTAGCCTCTTTAATTTGTCCCTGGGATACCTCCTCTGATCCCATAGGGAAGGACATATATATGGTTTCGACCTTCTGAACAAAGAAGTCTGGGAGAGACTCGCAGATCTCTCGAGAATAAGTGTCTGATGCCAAAGTCCTATTAAGTGACGTAAGATCCCTGTAAATGGCGAAGAGCTCCTTGGAAGAATTTTCCGCCAGCTCAATTCACTCTTTTAAAAATTCTCTATTAGTTTTCCTTCTCAGACGATGGTATTGTTTTATACTACTCCCGTTTGGCCGACTCATCATATTTCTTGCGCCACACGCGTTCTAGGCCCTTACATTCAGATTTTGCAGCTCTTAACTCGGCATTAAACCATAGTGCCGTCTTAGTGCACCTTGCTGGGGCCTTATTAGTCCACGGCGAGGCCCTATCAAGAGCTCCATTCAGCCATTCCTCATATTCCCTCCATGCCTCATCAAGATTATCTCTCAACGGGGGGCATCCTAACCTTAGTGCACGCTCTAGGTCAGCCTGATTGAATTTCCCCCATTGCCTCCGTTTCTGAGCCTTCGGTCTACCTATCATGGGGGTTTTAGACCGGCCCGGTATGGAGAATTGAACCAGGTAATGATCAGACCATGGCACCGGGGTCGGGGTCTTAATCTCTATTTCCTCCCAATTCGCAAAAATAGGATCAAGAAGGTGACCCACTTGATGGGTGGGCAACTGGGACAGTAATTTCAGCTTGAGTACCTCCAGCGAGGTAATCACCCCTTGGGCTTCCCTGTTATCATCCTCCTCCAGGTGCAAATTGAGGTCACCTAAAATTAGGAGCCTCTTATATCGTAAGGCTGGCTGCACGATCACCTCCATCAGGCTGTCAACAAATTGCGCTGACCTCTCCCCCCCCGGCAGACGGTAGATCAGGTAGCCATTTAAGATCTTATTCGGCCCACATTTAATTGTAAAAAAGCCTGCCTCACTATTTTTAATGCTCACTGCCTCCAAGGTACACATCAGCTCGAGTTTATGTACCACAGCAATCCCCCCTCCCCGTTGCATGCCCTGGTCTAATCGTAACATGCCATAGTTATAGGGGAGTGCTTCCAAGATTTCAGGTGTGGACTCCGCATCCAGCCAGGTCTCTGTTAAGAAGAGCACATCTGGCTGTAAGTCCGTTAGAAGGTCAAAGATTTCAAGTTTGTTTCTCCTTAGGGAGCGGCAGTTAATCTGTAGCATGGTCCAGGCGCCCACCTTACTCTCAGACCCCTGCTTCTCCCTAGGGTTAAACAGGCAGACCTTACACGTCTTGGGCATCTGTTCCACCGACATACCGTGCTTGCATGCCTCATCCAACAGTGGGCACATGAGTACCAGTTGTTCTTTGGAGTATTTTAGTCTTCGGGGGCCATCTGAGGCCTTTCGGGCAGGGCTCTGTGCCCCTGTTTCCGGACGGGCGCAGACGGGCTTGCCTTTGGCGCGCCTTCGGCCATAAGGACTGTAAATAATGTAGTTTTATTTGCGGGTACAAGAGGGGGCGACGTGATTAAAACCAGAGTCCGTCGTGGTCGAGGAGTTGGGCTGAATTGTTCTTGCCGTCCTTCTTCTCCCTCGGATCTCTTGCTTCCTCGTCTCACATCACCGGACGTACCCCAGAAAGAAAACAATATGGAGTGATTAGGCAACCGTTCTGAACACTTCCAACGATTCAGGGAAGTGAGTGAGGGTATCGCTTCGTGAATCAGTCACCACTAGTGTAAACAATGGAAAACCGTGAGAGGCAGTATCCACACACCATAACCCGTGAGGTGCTCGTAAACAAAAAGAATCAAGGCCGAAGATACCGCAACACCTTTGACCGCCCACTAGCAGTTACCCATTCCCACCCTTAGGGTACAAGAGGCCCCGGAGTTTTCTCCGTACCTGATTTAGCCACGCTTCTCCGCGAGCGTGGCTGGGCGAAGCGTTTTGCCGTTGGCCTCCTGGCTCTCCTCCCGGTGGTTCCTCTGGTTGGTCTCCGCTGCACGACAGTCCCTCCGGCCGATTGTTGAGTCTGCAATCTGGTCTCCTTATTCTCCAACTCTCTCCGTCTTCAGTCTTGACTTCCGCACCAGACTCTTCCGTATCCGCCCTTTTCTGTAACTTAGCCGGTCGTGATAGGCCGAAGAGCGCTGTCGTCATGGGGGCAACCTCCGCCTCTGTAAAGTCCGGGTCTTGTTTAAAGGACCCGCTCCAAATCTGTGAAGGAGATGGACAGTCACTCTCGGGGGCTATTTCATACAATCGAGTGAACTCGTGACAGGGACACAGTTCAATTTTGAACACATCGCCATCAGCAATATATTATATCATGACGTAAGGCCCTATCCAAACCACACTTACAAGGTCAGCAGCAAGAGTATATAGCTGGCTCATAGTTCAAAGAGACACTTAATGAAACCCACAAGCCAATATACAATTCATTACAGCATCATGACTCCGGGACAAACTCTTGCAGTAGCAGAAAAGATCTAAGGGGTCCCAAAAGTCTTTTGGGTGAGCCTTAAGATATACCATTTCAATGTTTTTGCCCATCCTTTCACTACTATAAGTAAAGTCTGCGCAATGTTAAATGTGTGGGTAGTCTAGCCCTCGTCCAATGCATCGCCATTCTTCTCTTGCCAAGTGCACAAATTTGCTAACCTTTGTTGAAATTTAGGCTGTGGAGCTCAGGGTATTCACAACTAGTGACACAGTGATGGTCTACCAGCCATTAGCTTCAAAGAATCAAATACTTATTTTCAGAACTCCAGTACTTGGAAGGGGAAGGGGAGGTTCATGGCATATGGAGAAAAGCTGCATTGGTCTTTCTACAATGCTCCCATTCCACTCTTTTTCGATTGTGGGGTATGAGGTCTCCCTAGGGAACAATTTGCGACTCAGATACAGAATGGGTCTTTCCCTGTTCTCTAAGTCTAGTTGGGACAAGACAGCACCTAACCCTACCCCTGAGGCATCTGTCTGTAGAAAGGAGGGCTTCTCAAAGTTTGGAGTTGTTAATACTGGTGCGGACGTTAATGTGTTTTTGAGCATTTGAAAGGCGGAACAAGCCTGGGGGAAGGATGTTTTAGGTGGGAGGATGTCGCCGTTTTCTAAAGCAGGTCAGTAAGTGGAGCAGATACTGTAGCAAAGTGAGGAATAAAATGGCGGTAGTACCCAACCAACCCAAGGAACGCCCTTAAATCCGTTCTAGTAGCTGGGAAGGATTGGGACGGGATCGCTCTTACTTTCTCTTTTTGTGGAAATATAGGTCCTTCTCCCAAGACGTACCCCAAGTATTTGACTTGTGTAAACGCGATTCTTGACCTCTTTGCGTTTATGTGTAAGCCCGCATCTTGTAAGGCTCCTAGGACCCACCCCAGGTGGTGTAGGTGAGAATCCTAGGTAGGGCTGAAGACGATTCTATCGTCCAAATAGGCAGAAGCGCACTGGAGATGGTGAAAGGTCGCTGGAGCACCGTGCGACCCAGAGGGAAGAACAGTAAAATGAAAAGGCCATCGGGTGTAGAGAAAGCCATTTTTTCCTGATCTGGTGGGTGAAGGGGGACTTGCCAATATCCCTTGGTGAGGTCAATAGTTGTTATATACTGAGCCTCACCAAGACGCTCAATCAGTTCGTCCACACTAGGCAAAGGATATCCATCTTATTTGGAGACTCTATTAACGGCGCGAAAGTCTATACAAAACCTAGTGCTCCCATCAGGTTTTGGAACTAGGACCACTGGGGAGGACCAGTTGCTCTTAGAGATTACGATGATCCCAGATTCTAACATTTTCTCGACCTCCCTTTTCAACAATAAGCGGCGGGCTTCAGGCACCCGATATGGCTTCTGTATTACTACTATGCCTTCGTGGGTGGGAATAGAATGGACCGCCAGGGAGGTTCTGCCTGGTTAATCCGAGAATACTGTGTGGTGTTCCATAAAAACGTCTAACACTTCCTCTTTCATGGTTTCGGAAAGATCAGGGTTTATAATGGTATGGTCCACTGTATGAAGGACCGGAGAAAGGGTGGCTACCGTTTGGGAGAAACGGGGGGGGAGGCCCCAACTATTTCTTCAGGATATTGATATGGTATATCTGTGTTCGGGTTGGGGAGAGCCGTAACACATAGGTGGTTTTCCGATCTTTTATTGTACGGGATAGGGCCCCTGCCATTCCTTTCGGAGTTTGTGGGTAGTAAAACGAGTGCCCAGTCACCTACCGCCAACTCTCTCCATTTATTTCCTTTATCATAAAAGGTCTTTTGTTTATTCTGGGCCTTCTCCTGGGTCTCATATGATAGTGTTCTCAGTTTATGTAGTCTTGTTTTGAGTTGATTGGTATAATCAAGTAGTTCTTGTGCGTCCTGAGCCCCCTCCCTTTCCCAACTATCCCGAGTGATTTTAAGAAGGGTGCGGGGTTTCCTACCAAAAAGGAACTCAAACAGGGAAGACCCCAGGCTGTTCTGTACCTGGCTGCGTAGAACAAACAGAGCCAGGGGGAGCAACTGGTCCCATTGTTTCCCATCCCCTGTCAGTAGCTTCTTCAGGGTGACTGTAAGGAGGCCATTATAACGCTTCACCAACCCGTCGGTTTGCGGGTGGTAAACCGAAGTGCGAAGGTGTTTAATGTGCAGGAGTTCACACACTTGTTTCATCATGTGAGAGACAAATGGTGTGCCTTGGTCAGTTATCAGTTCCCTTGGAAATCCCGTTCGTGAAAATAGTTCTACCAGATGTTGAGCTATTGCTGCTGATGTCGCAGCCCTTAAGGCGAACACCTCCGGGTAACGGGTGGCGTAGTCTACGACCACCATGATATATTGAAATCCCGGGTTGATTTGGGAAGGGGACCGACGATGTCTACCCCTAGGCGGTCGCATTGCTTCCCGATGATAGGCAGGCGAACTAGTGGAACTTTTGGGGGTATGTAGGTATTCCGTTTTTGACAGATATGGCACTCTTGACAAAAATGTTTCACCTGAGCATACACGCCTGGCCAAAAGAAATGTTGGGTAATGGAGTCAGTGGTTTTCTCTGTCCCTGAATGCCCTGCCAACAGATGTGCGTGGGCATAAAACATAACTTGTTTGCGGAAATCGCTTGGTACGATCAGCTGGGGTTGGGCTTTTTCGGTCCCTAGTCTATAGAGAAGACCCTTTTGTTCGATAAAACAGGGATAAGTACGGTTGCCCCGGTTTTTGTTGTCTTGTTTATTTTGCCATGCCTGAGCTAGAGAGGCATTGTTTAGTTGGGCAGTCCGAAAATGGGAGTCAGTGTCACAGGGCTCGGATACTAGGAGACCAGGTATTGGAAGTGCCAGTCGTTCTATTCTTTTGTAGGGACTCTGCCATAAGGGTGGAGAAACACAGGTTATCTGTACCTATAATGAGGGGTTTGGGTAACTCTGGGAGTACTCCTAATTCACACTGTAGCCCTCTACCGTTTTCGGTTGTGACCGTTACCCTGGCTAATGGGTAATTCCTGACATCCCCATGTACACACTTGATCCCAACTGTGCGCCCTATCAGGATAGATGAAGCAGGGATAAGGTTTTGTCTGACAACAGAATGGCGACAACCGGAGTCTAACAAAGCACGTGTTTTGCGTTTGTTCATGGTTACACTTACATAAAATGTGGGATCTGTTTCTTGGGCGTACATGATGGCATGGGGCATGTAGCCTACTTCCATCGGTTCTTCCTCCCCTTTTTCTCTTCGCTTTCGGCAATACCGGGCTATATGCCCCCATTCCCCACAGTCATAACATTGTGGTCCCGTCGCTGCAGGCGTTTCAGGTCTAGTGGGGCGTATGCGAAAAGGAGGCTCTGAAATGTTTTTGGGATTCTTCTTCTCAACCTTAGCAGGGGGCATGGTTTTGGCTGCCCTTTCGGGTTTCCTGGGGACGTTGCGTGACTGGGCCCTGGCATAGGAATTGCCAATTTCTACTGCCTGCTCTAGGGTTAACCCTGCATGTTGCCTAAGCCATCTCTGGGTTCCGTATGGCAGGGCTTCAAGGACCTGTTCAAGATAAATCTTGTTCATAACATCTTCCATTGTGGAGTCCATGGGTGTCAGCCACCTATCAGCTGCATCTTTCAGTTTAAAAAAAAGAGTTTTAAGGGTATCGGTGGGGAGTCCTCTTTCTTGTCTGAAACGCAATCTATGACTCATCGTCCACTCCCAATCTATCCAGAATAGACTCCTTTACGTGGCCATACGTGGCGGTCCCATCTTTGTTGTCTAATTGTTAAGCCGCTTAGGCTTCCCCTGACAGAAGGGGGGCTAGGTAGAAGGGCCAAAGTTCTCCTGGCCATGCACTAGCCCTTGCCGCTCTCTCAAAATGAAAAAAAATCGAGATGAGATCGCCTCCGGCGACATACTTTTGTAGCGGCACAACAGCCCCCGGGGGAGCGTCACTCCGACTTTGTCATAGCGTAGCCAATAGCTGGGTTTGTCCTTCAGCTAATTTTGTTAAGTTGTCTGCCTGCTTTTGAATCGCAGCTGTGAAAGCCACTCGGTCATGATCAGCCTGATCGGTCGACTGTCCTATGACCCATTCAAGTTTGGCCTGTCCCTCCCTCATTTGATTTATTAAGGATTCCATCTTTGGCAGACGGACAAGCTCCTAACTGGCTCGCCACTTGTAACCCGACAGGCCTAGCAAGGAGGGAAAGAAACAACAGGCATAAGGACTGTAAATAATGTAGTTTTATTTGCGGGTACAAGAGGGGGCGACATGATTAAAACCAGAGTCCGTTGTGGTCGAGGAAATGAAATGAAATGAAATGGTGTTTTGTAGAGCGCACTTCTACCCTGAGGCCTCGTAGCGCTTAGGACGGGTGGGTGGAGGCAGCCATCAGACTGTGCAATTACTGGAAGAGGAAGGTTTTCAGAAGTTTGCGAAACTTGAGTAGGTCTGGTTCGCTACGTAGGGTAAGGGGCATGGAGTTCCAACAGGAGGCGGCGTTCCATGAGAACGAACGTCCCCCCATCTAGCTCGTTTAATTTTCCGAGTTATTGCCAGGAAGGTGGTACTGGAGCGTAGAATTCTTGGGGGGTTGTAAGGGGTGACTAGGGAGCAGATCAATGCAGGGCCTGCGTGCCACATAGCTTTATGGGCTATGCACATCGCCTTGAATTGGATCCTGGCCTGTATAGGCAGCCAATGGAGTTTTTTCAAGGCGGCTGACCCTGAGTGTCTCCGAGGCAGTCCCAGCAATAGGCGTGCTGCAGAGTTCTGAGTGACCTGAAGTTTTTTGATGGAGCTCGCCGGGGCGCCTAAGTACAGGGCGTTCTCGTAGTCGAGGCGGGATAGGATAATAGCCTGCACCATGATCTTCCGAGCCTGAAAGGGGAGGAGAGGCAGAATTTTCCTCAGCATCCTCATCAGGCCGAAGCAAGTGGCAGAGAGCTTGGTGGCTTGAAGGTTGAAACCTAACGTGCTGTCTAGCCATACTCCAAGACTTTTGATCTGGTCTTTGGGTTCTGGTAAAGTGCCCATACAGGTTGGCCAGTCAATGGCTGCTCTGGGTGATGGGGTCTTACCCACGAACATCAGTTCCGTCTTGTCCCCATTTAATTTTAGATGGGAGAGTGCCGTCCAATCGGCTACTGCTTCCAGGCAGCTACCCAGAGTGCTAGACGAGCCCTCAGGATGGTTGGAAGCAACCACCAGTTGGGTGTCGTCTGCATAGGTGACAATTTCGATGCCGAAGGGGCGCACTATCTCCGCTAAGGGCTCGATATATATATTAAAAAGGGTGGGACTTAGGGAAGATCCCTGAGGGACCCCGCAGTGAGGGGCCATGGTTTGGATTGAGTGGCACCCTCCGAGACCTGGAACACTCGATCTTCCAAGAAGGATTGCATCCAGGTGAGAGCTAGCCCTGTGACTCTGAGGTGTCTTATGCGTGAGAGCAGGATGTTATGATCCACTGTGTCGAAGGCGGCACTAAGATCCAGCAAAATAATTGCTGTAGTGCCGCCTTGGTCCAGGTACCGCCGAGCTGATTCGGTCACTGCCAAAAGGGCAACTTATGTCCCGAGCTTCGGGCGGAAGCCTGCTTGAGAGTCGTGGAGTAGGTTGTTAAACTCCAGATGGTTGACCAGAGTGGAATTGATATGCTTCTCTAGCAGCTTGCCCAACCATGGCAGGAGGGAGATCGGGCAGTAATTAGCCATGATTGCAGGATCGAGGTTGGGTTTTTTCAGTAGTGCTCTGACTTGGGCGCGGCACTGTTCCTGCAGTGATAGAGGCATTTAGAATGTTCAGAATTAGTGATCTGATTATATCAGCGACTAGCAACAGATGGCGCGGAGGGGCTGAGTCCGTGGGAGAGCCAGATGATACTTTTAGCATTAGAGTATTCAGTGAATCCTCGTCAAGCAGGGGGAATTCCGTTAAAGGGCAGTTGTAGTTGCGGGAATGTCCTCGACCCCAGGGGAATTGGATTCGCTCCTTGTTGAGGTAAAAGAGAGGGAGATGAGCTGAATTTTTGTGTGAAAATATTCCACCTGCTTGTCGCATCGGTTTTGGGCCTCTTTGGGGTCAGGGGGATTTTGAGGGATATTAATGAGTGTTTTAGCGATCTGGAAAATTTCCCTCGGGGAGTTGGCTGCAGCCCTTATCTTTTGCTCATAGAATGAGGATTGCGCCGTTATTATTTCCGCCTTATACTTCCTGATCGCTTCTCTATAGTGGATTATACTTTCCACCCCTGATGCCTGTCTCCATTCCCTCTCTAGCTTCCTGCACTTTTGTTTCAGCTCTCTGTTTAGAAGTCAACCATGGTGCTTCTTTAGACTTAGTTTTTTTTGTGTAGGCTTTTCTGGGGGGCTACAGAGTCAAGCGAGGTCTGTATCCAGGCGTTGAAGTTCCTAGTAGGCATATCCGGGTCTTCGCCCGTCCACGGGGGAGTTGTGGTCCGGGAACGTGCCCACTGGCTAGCGGAGAGATTCGACCAGTTCCTCCCCATCAGCGGGGCTGGGGTTTGAACCGGGGGAGGAATCAAATTTTCCCAGTCTAATGGCACAAGCAGGTGATCGGTCCAAGGGAGAGGAATTGGGAAGCCCTTGTGGAGCTTTTGTTCGTTACTGAGCACAGCATCTAACAGATGGCCCTTGATATGTGTGGGTTTGGAGCCCTTCTGTATAATTTGAAGAGCTGCTAAGTTGGACAAAAGAGCCTTAGCTTGGTGATCAGCTGGGTCATCTAGGTGAAAGTTTAGATCTCCAAGAACTGTGAAATTTGCCGGGGATAGAGCTAACTCGGCAACGTAGGAGGGGAGGGAGTCAAGAAACTGGCCCATCTGTCTAGGAGGCCGATCGAGTAGCAGACCAGAGAAGGTCATTGTGGGTGAGAATTCAAGTGCAAAACTCATGCGTTCACAGTCGGGCACTTCGGCTGAAGAAGAGCGACAACGGAAACAATCCCTGAAAATTATCCCTAGCCCCCCACCTCTTCCGATTGTCCGGTCAATTCTGTGAAGTGAGTATCCTGGTTGTAGGATCTGCGTGATGGCAGGATCCACCTCGTCTCGCAGCCATGTTTCAGATAGGAAGATAGCATCTGGATTTAGAGTTTACAGGAGAAATTACATTTCTACCGAATGCTTTGTCAGGGAGCGACAGTTTAGAAGAAACATTTTTATAGGTGGCCGGGGGTCATGGACCGTTAAAGTGATGGGTTTAAATTTAAAATCACAGTGGGAGCAATTTGGGACGTTGTTAGCTGGGCACATAGCATGGAGACACGTAGCATCAGTGACTGCCTTTAGGTTCCGCAGTGTCTGTGAATCGTATCCAAGACAGGTGGTCTTACTTTTGTTAAAATGGACAGGGGTCCTGGCCCCTGGTCCCGGCCGGACGCGGACGGGCTTGCCTTTGGCACGCCGCCGGCGCGTCCGCTGCGCGTGCGCGTGAGGTGCTGTTTAAATACAGTGGGCATCTCCAGAGCTAGAGCGCTGCCCCTACCGGAAGTGAAGATCTTCTCCCGGAGGCCCTCCTCACAAACGGCAATTGCCGCGACGGACTGGGGCCTGGGAGGGTGGAAGAATGCGCAAATCAGGTGAGCAATAGTACAATTCAGTTTTTAAAATTTGTGATTCTTTTAAAAATATTACACAGATACCGCAATGATCGTTCCAACATTCAGCAACACACAACTAACAGTGTCTCTTAGCCGAGATTCACCGCGTCCGCTGCACGTGCGCATGGGGTGCTGTTTAAATACAGTGGGGAGCTCCAGAGCTAGAGCGCTGCCCCTACCGGAAGTGAAGATCTTCTCCCGGAGGCCCTCCGCACAAACGGCAATTGACGCGACGGACCGGGGCCTGGGAGGGTGGAAGAATGCGCAAATCAGGTGAGCAATAGTACAATTCAGTTTTTAAAATTCGTGATTCTTTTAAAAATATTACACAGATACCGCAATGATCGTTCCAACATTCAGCAACACACAACTAACAGTGTCTCTCAGCTGAGATTCACCGCGTCCGCTGCACGTGCGTGTGGGGTGCTGTTTAAATACAGTGGGGAGCTCCAGAGCTAGAGCGCTGCCCCTACCGGAAGTGAAGATCTTCTCCCGGAGGCCCTCCGCACAAACGGCAATTGACGCGACGGACCGGGGCCTGGGAGGGTGGAAGGATGCGCAAATCAGGTGAGCAATAGTACAATTCAGTTTTTAAAATTCGTGATTCTTTTAAAAATATTACACAGATACCGCAATGATCGTTCCAACATTCAGCAACACACAACTAACAGTGTCTCTCAGCCGAGGTTCACCTGAATGGTTCTTGCCGTCCTTCTTCTCCATCGGATCTCTTTCTTCCTCTTCTCACATCACCGGACGTACCCCAGAAAGAAAACTATACGGAGTGTTTAGGCAACCGTTCTGAACACTTCCAACGATTCAGGGAAGGGAGTGAGGGTATAGCTTCGTGAATCAGTCACCACTAGTGTAAACAACGGAAAAGCGTGACAGGCAGTATCCACACACCATCACCTGTGAGGTGCTCGTAAACAAAAAGAAACAAGGCAGAAGATACCGCAACACCTTTGACCGCCGACTAGCAGTTACCCATTTCCACCCTTAGGGTACAAGACGCCCCGGAGTTTTCTCCGTACCGGATTTAGCCACGCTTCTCCGCGAGTGTGGCTGGGCTAAGCGTTTTACCGTTGGCCTCCTGGCTCTCCTCCCGGTGGTTCGTCTCCGCTGCACGACAGTCCCTCCGGCCGATTGTTGAGTCCGCAATCTGGTCTCCTTATTCTCCAACTCTCTCCGTCTTCAGTCTTGACTTCCACACCAGACTCTTCCGTATCCGCCCTTTTCTGTAACGTAGCCGGTCCTGATAGGCCGACGAGCGCTGTCGTCATGGGGGCAACCTCCGCCTCTGTAAAGTCCGGGTCTTCTTTAAAGGGCCCACTCCAAACCTGTGAAGGGGATGAACAGTCACTGTCGGGGGCTATTTCATACAATCGAGCGACCCCGTGACAGGAACACAGTTCAATTTTGAACACATCGCCATCAGCAATACATTACATCATGACGTAAGGCAGTATCCAAACCACACTTACAAGGTCAGCAGCGAGCAAGAGTATATAGCTGGCTCATAGTTCAAAGAGACACTCAATGAAACACACAAGCCAATATACAATTCATTACAGCATCCTGACTCCGGGACAAACTCTTGCAGTAGCAGAAAAGATCTAAGGGGTCCCAAAAGTCTTTTGGGTGAGCCTTAAGATATACCATTTCAATGTTTTTGCCCATCCTTTCACTACTATAAGTAAAGTCTGCGCAATGTTAAATGTGTGGGTAGTCTAGCCCTCGTCCAATGCATCGCCATTCTCCTCTTGCCAAGCGCACAAATTTGCTAACCTTTGTTGAAATTTAGGCTGTGGAGCTCAGGGTTTACACAACTAGTGACACAGGGATGGTCTACCAGCCATTAGCTTCAAAGAATCAAATACTTATTTTCAGAACTCCAGTACTTGGAAGGGGAAGTGGAGGTTCATGGCATATAGAGAAAAGCTGCATTGGTCTTTCTACAATGCTTCCATTCCACTGTCCCTCCTCTTCCCCCCCTCCCCCCGAGTAAATGTAGCTAAACTATCGGGAGTGTAATACAGTTGATGTATAAATTTAAAATGAATCAATTTATGTCTATAATTAAACGGTACATCATTGACCTGAGTACAGCAATACTTCCAGCATGTGTCAGAAAAGGGACACTCCAGTTCGGTCACCCAAGCCTCAGCAATTCCTCCATGTCTATGGTTAGACCCTGTGGATATTTTATCCCATCAGATTTCCACTTCAGTGGATACTCCCCAGTACATCGGGGTGTACAGTTAGAAAATGAGAATATTTCTGACTTGTCCTAGTAGATTTGTTGCCCAGAATAGACACAAAACTTGATTACAACCCTGCTGGTAGGGTCCATGTTCTTCTCTGGATTTTGAATGCATAAAACATCATCATCAGCATGAAGGGAGAACAAGAGAGGCCTCCCCCTAAAGTAGAGTCCCCACCTGAAGGGAAATTCTTCCAGTAAACATGCAACAGCTCAACAGTTAAAGAAAAGATCAATGTAGACCGTGGGCAAACCTGTTGAGTTAAAATCTGAGGACCATTGAGCGTATGAACCCGAACTGCTCAGCTAAGACCAACTTCTGCATTAGAGGCTGTAATCTCTGTGCTTACATTTTAATCAGTATCTTATTATCCTTATTTAATATTGAATGTGGTCTACATGAAGACCACTGGTAAGGGTCATGACCTTGCTTAGGAATATGATTACTATAGCCTCCATCATGGACAGGGGCAGTCTTCATTTAACTACTGCCACAGAGTAGACATCCAGGAGCCTAGGACCAGAATATCAACAAACTCCTTCCAAAACTCCATTAGGAGGACATCTTCTCTAGGCGCCTTACCTCTTGGAAGACTATCTATTGCATTCTGAACATCCACGATAGTTAATGAGGACTTAAGAATCTTGAAGTTCTCACCTGCCACGCAGGCAAAAGCAAGATAATCCAAATATCCAGCTCTATCAGCAATATAAATCATTTTTTAATGCTTTGAACATTTCTTGTAACTTACCCACATCAGGATCCATCACTTACTTAAGCATGAAGTACTCCAGTAAACTGAACCTGATCGCTGAACAGAAACAGTCCTGTAGTTCAGCCCTCTTGAGACTCCATATCTAAGCCCCGCATAGGTGAGGATCTATCCAAAGAGAGTACAAGTATCTAGGTAAAATATGTACTTTTCGGATCTTCCCCATCAGGGAGTGTGAGGCAAGCCACATGTCAAAATGGAAGCTTGTTGCATGCACTGACAAATAGTACGTATATTTTGTATCTACCGTGTGCAGAATTCTCCATGCATCCGCTAAATTATACACCCACATGATATGCGACAATGCATTGCTCGCTTTTGGAATTGGTATGTGAGCAGCAGAAGTTCTGTTGTCTTGCGGTGCTAGCACTAAATTCAAAACACTCCCCTACATCATAGCATTGGCAGATCTGCAATACCGAAGACATTTGAGCATGACATCATCGAAGAATTTTGGTGTGTCCACATTGGGGCCACATATGTTTACCACTACAGAAGGCACCACCATAACCACCCTCCTTTGCGGATCACCAATCCATTCCTGTACTGTAAAGTAAATAGTCTTCCACATAAGAGTCACAACCTCCCTACAAATATGGGGAAGAGGAGGAGAAATGCTTTTCCTGACCCCAGGAAGTAGCAAAAGTAGTTTATAGTGATGATGGTGGCGATAATAAATATGTTTGCATGGAGGTGAACTGCAACAAGTTTGAAGATCAGGATAGGAAAGGACTTCTCAGGATTTATGAGGATTATCAATACCTTGTTATATTTGAGCTATTTATTTTCATTGTGGCAGCAAAATGAAGTCCTTATAGGGATAGTATATAAGTGTGCACTTCGTACCTCATATATTGTGTCTCCCTGATGTCCAGTAAGCATGCAGTCAAAAGATTTGAAAAACTTCTAACACCCATAGTGCCACCCTCTCCCAAGCTAATCCCAACCATTAGCAAATGCCCCAACAACCACAAAAAGAAAACGAAATAGCACAGTGACCCACAACCCCACTGAAGTTGTCCTGCACACATGGTGGGGGGGAGCCTGAAAGCACTGTCCAGCCCAGAGTGAGAAATCACCCATTACTGCAATGAAACAAAGCCTCCTTGACCAGCAAAAGGCAATTAACACTGTCAACTATATTTAAACATAACTCAGCAGTGTATGGATTCTTAAGCATGACTGAAATCTAATTGGTGCATGTCACTGAATACCCACAATTAGGCAGTGTTCCTGACACTCAACACTATTACCTAAATGCATAACAATAAATTAGCATGGTTCCTAAAATCCATACATTTGTTACAGCATAGCAGGATACTTACAAGAAAACAAAGCAAAATAAATACCTAATCATTACCCCTCAAGCCAGCAACCACAGTTCTCTGATCCCCACAAGTGTAGTTTAGGCTACTGGATCCAGTTTGCGCTCTACCTTTATGTGTCAGATGTGCTACAATGAATTCCAGAACAGAGTCCAGCTGACTAAAGAAGTGAATGTTCCCTGATGCTCCTCTCTGTTTGAATGATATAGCATAGAGTATCTGATGGACTTTTTCGGCAGTTTTTTCTTAACTTCTATGAATGATCTTCCGGTCTTCTGTACCATCTGTGTGAAGTCAAGATAGAATACTATAAGGGAACCAGCATATTGTAAATCTGGATTTGCCCTATTCAGGCGTAGTACCACATCCCTGTCCCTGTAGTTAAGTAAGCATGCAATTATGGGCCTCACATTCTGGCCTGATTGTGATCTGGAAGCTAGGGATATATGTGCCCTCTCAATGATAAAAACCTTGCGATCAAACAAGTACTCCAGCTAACCCGTGCCAAGTTATTCTGTATTTGTTAAATTTTTTATCTCCATAACCCCACCAGATTCGGCTGTTGTTTTAGTGTGAACATCCTCCCGGATCTTCATTTTCAGCTTCATCAATTTTAATGTATATACCGACTTAGCCAGGGTATCTAGGATCACGTGAATGGCCACCTGCCTTACTGCAGTACCAGATTTCAAAAGGTTGTGGCCCTATGGATATCTGTTTGCACACTATCATGTCAGCCTGCAGTTCAAGCACAAGGACCACAGAGACCAGTGTGCAGCTCACAAGTTCACTCAAACTCCTGGTCAAGCATATGAATTTTAAGTGTAGAACCTAGTTGCGCTGGCAGCAATGCCACTCACATTAGGCAAACGTATAAAAAAGCATGACCTTATCCTCCACTCCCCTGTCCCCCAAAGTCGGCTCTGGACAGGACAGGTCATGGAGTACACCTGAGGCTTTGTCAGCAGCTATGGATTTAAGTAGCTTGCCTCTTTCAGTGAATGGAGGCTCTTTGAACTACTCTCAACGAGAGCAAACAGACCGCCTTTGCCAACCTGGCCTATGCATTGGCACAGTCATGCAAGGCAGGGTTCCTCAGGGCTTGCAGCCCCAGCATGCCACTATCCACAGTAGCCTGCAGGCCACACCAGCAGAGCAGGAGGACCACCCATGTATGAGCACCCCCAGCCCTGTGCTCCACTGTAGCAGGTCGTAGCCAGTAAGTTCCCGCAAGGACCCTACCAGGTGGGTCCTTCCAGCACATCCAATCTCAAACCTGGCACTGATTCCCAGTCAGGCACCCTGTGGGCATTTGGCAGCAGAGATGAGAGTGAGTCAACAGGGTAGTGGGTATAAATAAGCAGCTGTAAGACTGGCCTGAGCGAGCACACCGTTCAAGTGGCATTATTGCTTCCCGCCTCATTGGTACCAATGAGCCGGGAAGCAATAATGCCACTTGAACGGTGGGCTTAGACTGCTTTTTCAGTGTACTTTATGATGAATGGTAGGTGACTGATGGGCCGGTAGTTGACAAGGTCATCAGAATCTAGTGTAAATTTTCTTGGGAGAGGGAGAATCGGGCCTCTCTTGAGACCTTCTTCGAGATGCTTTGAGTGAGGTAGGCATTGGCACTGGTGAATAGGGGTGCAAGGGAGTTGCTTCAGAGAGCTTTGATGAAGGAAAAGAGCAAAACATCATCTCATCGTAATAAGATTTGGCTCTGGGGTTGTTTAGTATGTCGACGAGATCTGTGAGTGATCAGTCTTGAAGGCTGACCATTGCTATATTCTGTGAGAATTGGTAAGCATAAGATCTGAAGCAGGCTTAGTGTACTCGTTGTGCTGTTGGATCTTCTGTATGTTTTCACTGAAGTTGATGCACTTTTCTGTTGAGTAAGCAATATGTGAGACTGGCAGTGGGTTGATGCAGTACTTGATTGTCTTGAGAAGTGTTCTGCTTCTATTGGAGGATTCATTCATTGATAATGTTGGTTTAGTACTTTTGTTTGTCTGATGTGATGAGCTGTCTGCATGTTGTGTGGGGACACTTAAGTATGAGATTGAGTTCTGTTTTTCAATCATTTTGAATACCAGGACGCTAAAGGCTTCAGCTTGCACTTATGTGTTTTTACATTGGGATATGGAAGTCTGCATAGTGTACATTTAAGGTTCGAAGTTTTTTGGAAGAGTATTGGCGTTGGCTGTGGAGTTGATAGGATAAGAGATGAGTTCAAGCATTAGGTTACTTATTGAAAAGTCTTTGAAGGATCTGAAAATGTGTTCTTCACTTTTTCTATTAACCCTGGTTTGCTGGTAGGACACTGGGCAGGCAGTTAGGGGTAGAAAAGTGGTCATTCCAGGAATCTGATGGGTTTCCGTTAGAAAGTTGGTGTTTGGGGAGATGTGGCCTTCGAATGTGTTGGCTGTGTGATATGCTGTACCCTGATTAGTAACATTGATGAGATTAAAGAGGGTGTCCATTGACTTAAACCTGGGAGGTTGAAGTCACTCATCAGAGTCGTATAGCATGTTGGATGGATGAAGTGATGGTGAGAAATATGTTATAACCATTTTTGTTATTATTGTCACTATTATTGTTATTATTAAAACAAGTTATACTTTTAAATTTAACAAAGAAGCAATCAACCCATCATATCAACCTTAGAGAAAAAAAGCATACGTCTTCTCTGCATCCTGCAACCCGTAAAGCTAGAAATAATCAAGCGCAAAAACAACAATTGATGGACAGAATGCAGAACAATGTCATGCATTCACCCCAGTACAGAGATCTGGGCCTAAATCCATCGTTTTTTTAACTCCACACCACCCCAGGTCAGACATGGCCATATGCAAATCAGCCCTGACCCGGTGCCTCATGGGAACAGTCCAGCCGAACTGCCACGCCATGTCTTTCCTGGACCGGAATCAAGCATCCTATCATATGCTGATATGATTACTGATTGAAGCTGATATTAAAAAAAAATCTATTCTTGACCTGTGACCATGTTTTTTATTGTGAAAAGTATAACTATCTGCAACAGTTCCAGATTTAACCCCTTTTATAGACTAGATATCTACTAATCCTAAGTCAGTCATCAATTGCTTTACAACTGCCCTCATTTTTGGAACTGCCGTCATTCGCCTCTTAGTTGTAGAATCTTGTGTTGAGCTTAAAGGTATGTTAAATTCCCCCCCCCCCCCAAGTATGATCGGTGCGCTAAATTCAACTTAATTTAAAAATAAATGTTTTAGTGGTCCCGGGTTATCTCGGTTGGGACCATAGAAGGGAGCAAATACTGTCTGTCTTCCCTGGAAATTTAACTTTGCGATTACCCATCTGCCTGATGAATCAACCTGTGTTTCCTCTAATATGGCATTTGAGGATTTCCTAATCAAAATTGCCACTCCCTTTATTGTAGCTGTTTGTGATGTACATATACATTGATCCACCCATGGTTGGTATCTTATTATTTCTGACAATTCTTCCTTGGTTAAGTGGGATTCCTGAATAAATATTACATCTGCACCAGAAAGCTTGAGATACTCTAGGATTTTTTGTCTTCTTAAAGAAACCCTCAGACCGTTGACATTCCATGTCATGACCTTCAGGCAATTAATTCTAGTTTGTAATGCCATGCTTTAAGATTAAAAAGAACCTAAAAAAAAAAAGAAACTCCGACTTTGACTGTACTTTAATGTCAGCAAAGAAAATAAGACTATCACAATTGAGGACACTTTTTTTTTTTCTTTTTTTCCCCAATGCTCCCCCACCCTTTGTGAAAATTAAGGTTTTAGTCTTTCCCACACATTCTTGGTTAGAACAGATGAACCAGGGATCAAGCAAGCATTTATGTGCTTTTTCCAAGAGTTATATACGGAAAACTTGACCCCGAGCAAGGAACAAGTAGCCGCCTTTTTGCAAGACTTAGATCTTCCACATCTTACTGACCAGCTTAAGGAGGAGATCTCAGCTCCTTTCACAATAGAGGAGATCCACAGAGTTATCAATAAAGTAAAGAAAGGCGAAGCCCCAGGCCCTGACGCTCTCCCTAATGAAATTTATTCTGTGCTAGAACAAGAACTAATTTCGATTTTGCTAGAGCTGTTTAATTCTATTTATATCGAGGGAAGAGACTTGCCAGAGTCATGGCGAGTAGCAACTATAATTGTCTTGTTGAAGCCGAATAAGGATCCAAAGCTTTGTGAATCATATAGGCCGATCTCCCTCCTCAATTCAGATTATAACATTTTCACACAATTAATAACTAAGCGACTGGAGAGGGTGATCGGTCTTTTGATTCATGAGGATGAGAAAGGTTTCATTAAGGGAAGGCATTTGCATGACCTCATACACGAATTATTAGGAACAATAGACATGGCTACTACCAATGCTTTACCGTTATCAATAATGACATGTGATGCGGCTAAAGCGTTCGACCGCGTTAATTGGGTTTTCCTTCAAGAAATCATTTTCCGTTTTAATCTAGGTGGCTGTTTTTTGCGGGCAATCAAAGCACTTTATAAGAATCCGGTGGCACAAGTCCTGGTAAATGGCTCTCCTTCGCCAGAGATTATAATTGGGAGTGGTACCAGGCAGGGGTGCCCCCTCTCACCTTTGCTTTTCGATATGTACATCGAGCCGTTAACAATAAAACTGAGGCAATGTCAGGATATCAGCCCCTTTCAATGCAATGGGTGGGAAAAAAAACTAAGTTTATATGCGTATGATTTAATGATTTTTACGGGTCATCTGCAGGAATCCATAAATCCCATTCTGGGATACTCTAAAAAGTTTTTGGGAGATTTCAGGATATGCAGTTAATCAATCCAAGACAGAAGTGATGCAATGGAACACACATTATACTTGTGATCAGATTCGACAAAGTATTAGATATTTGGGGATAGAAGTAGTGCAGAACATAGATCTAATTGCAAAAGTAAATTTTGATAAAATAACATCTGAGGTCAAGTCTCAACTACAGAAATGGGATTCACTGCCCCTGTCTTTTTTAGGTAAATCGAATTTGTTAAAAATGGCAATTCTTCCCAAATATACTTTTATTTTTAGTTCTATTCCCTTGGAATTCAGGAAAGAATGGATAGCTAAGATCCAAGGCCTGTTTAAAAGTTTCATTTGGGCAAAAAAGAAACCCCGGATAGCTTGGCGAAAACTCGGGGAGAGAAAGGAGGATGGGGGAGTAGCCACACCGTACCTTCTGCAATATCAAAGGGCATTCCATCTAAAAATCTTCAGGCAATTGTTAGGGGACTCCACTTCTTACACATCTTTATTTAAAGCTTTAACTATAGGCTTTCAGGATCAAGCCCGGTACTTTTTGTTTAAATTTGGGGACCCAAAATTTTTCAAGAAAGTTAAACTAAAGATTTTATTAGCAGCATGCAAAGGATGGTATCAACTAAGAACATCGCAACGTATCCACTATTACAGTACACTTGCCCCTATTTGGAGCTCACCAGGCACACCAAAGTGTCTTCAAGATTCTTTGGCGGTTCCAATTCAAATAAACGGCTTAGCAAGATGGGGTGAGCTGTTGGAAGGCTCGGACATAATTTCTTGGCAGAAACTTCAGGATATCACAAGTGGGACTGTTTTTAAATTCAAATACTACCAGTTAGCAAGTTGGGCCAAATCTCTTAAAAATCTGGGCAAGGGTAATGATCTTTTTGAAAAGAAGGCAGCTACCACAAACATTGGAGGTAAAGAAATATCCGTTTGGTACAGAATATTAACTCAGCCTCTGGAAGAAACTCAGCAGTGGTTCGATGTGATCTGGAGGAGAGAGCTGCCAAGCTACGATCGGGAAACCATATGGCAAGTATCTTTTGCGGTTCTATGGCAGAATGTCAAGGCTGCTTCGTTAAAAAAAAATCATTTATTTACTCTCCATAAAGCGTGTTGGACCCCATGAAGATTATCTAAGATGGGCTCTAAAAATGCGATCTGCCAAAAGTGTGGGGAAGCAGATGTGGATGACGTGCACATGTTCTGGCGATGTCCATCAATACAAGGCTTTTGGAACAAAGTAGGTGTAACGATTTCCAGCATTGTGGGGTTTGAAGTTAAGGTGAGTCTTTCTCAAGTTATTTTTGGCATGACCCCGGATGAGGAAGTCACAACCCAGATATCTAAGAATCACAACATTTTAATGTTTGTGCTTTTTCTACTGGCGCATAGGGAATTATGTATAAAATGGATTTCCCCTGTTTCCCCACTAGAGTGTGAATGGGTTAACTCAATACATAGATTTGCAAAATTAGATAGAGCGATAAGCGATACGAAGAAAACTGCATTTTGGAAGATTTGGGATGAATGGTGTAATAGAGATAATAACATAATTGCTTAAAGATATCTATAAGAACAAGGGTAATAGTTAGTATACCTTTGTGTTTGGTCTGGGCCTCTTTTTTTTTTTTTTTGGAGTCCTATGATTACGTTGGTAGCCGTACAGGCCAGGAAAAGCCTACCGTGGGTTGGACTGAAATTCCTGGAGCAGAGATATCTGCAGGACATGTAAGAGTGGAGAACATTTGAAAGGGAGCATGCGGAAATGCGAGGCTTGGGGGGGAACGAGACCCCGGTGTGTAAAGGTAATTTGCACCTCCTCTGCAAACAGAGCGGGTCTCTACCCTGGATTGCCTGGGTATAGGCAATAAGAAAAACTCCGGCCATCGCTGATTTCTTTGCAGTGTTCTTACTCCAAAAAAACTCCTAATTACAAAAGGGCTAGTAACAAATGAGGACACACAAAAAAAAAAAAAATCTTTATCTAACATTTTTAGATTTAAATCTGTAATTACCTGTTAGGCGTGTTTTGTTACTATTTCAGTGTCTTTTTATTTATCAGTATTTATATAGTACTGTACTTTATGTGAGGGGTTGGGAGCAGAGCGGCTCCTCTGCTAAGGTGGAGGAGTGTCACCCCACTGCCTTTACAGCACTGTAAAATAGGAAAAATAAAATAATTGATAATACAAAGTTATTATCATTTTATTTTTCCGTGCTGAGGCAGTTTGCAGGGTGGGGTGGAGCTGGGCAGCGCAGCTCAGGGGGAGGAGTGCAGGCACTCTCTTAGTGCCCATGACTGTTTGGTCGGCTGGCTTGGGCCTTTCCACGCCCAACTGCTGCTTCATGAGAGCAGCTGCTACTGGTTGGGAGACGATCTGCAAGATTAAGATTACACAAATACATGTTACACACCTTACATTTCACAATTTTAAGACAAGGGAAGTTAATTGATTTGTAGGGGTGGGCGGAACTCGCAGAGTTTCGCTCTGTAGAATTCTGTGGAGTAACATGAAAACTCTATGAGATTCCGTGGAGAGCCTCGAGCGGGAGGAATCGGCATATTGCACTGCTGGCGCTCATTTTTTGCACGGGAAGCTTGTACTGCGTTGCAAAATCAGAGCAAATGGCCCCACTCAGGTCACCAGAGTGCGCTGCTGGTTTGCTGCTGCTCGAGTAGATTTTCTACTCAGGCGGCAACTTTGCAAACAGTTGTGGCCTGCCGCATTGAGAAAACCTCGCTTGGTGCTGTCCTAGCACCTCAAAATCGCACTAAGGGACGCCAATACTCGCTTTCGCTCTCCAACTCACTGTTGGCGAGCTGCATGCAAGAAAAATCTCTGCCATGCTTCAGTTGGCGGAGTTTTGCCAGAACTCTGCATTACAAGCAAATTTATCACCCACCCTTAGTGGTTTGCCTTGAATCACACGCTGTTGATCCCAGCACAAGGCCAGGCGTCAAACCTGGGTCCCCAAGTTCCAAAAGCGGCAGCTCAAGTCGCTATGCAACTGTTCCTTTGTCTATTTATAAGAATCTGTCCTGAAGTGATAAAGTGGATAAATCATTTGACAACGCCTAATGTAACTTAATATTGTATTTCTATTATATACAAGCAATTTATTCTCACAATCAAACATATGCGACTCACTATATATTTGATCTAAACTTGTGACTGTTACATGCATATTAGGAAATAACTGCTCTAATGTATTTATAATATTTAACCATGCAAAAGCGCTTGAATAAGCTTACCAGAGTTTAGCTGTGGTCAACTGGAACAATGACAATAAATCATGTAATTTATAGTTGATCATATTTCTTACACATATACAATAAAACATTTCTTTTGAGATTGTTGCCAATAACATACACAGGATACTCTACCTAGAGTTCTAAGAATGAGGTGAATGGCTATCTTTTATGATCTGCTCCGCTTCATATCAGATAGTGCATGCTGTGACAAGTTCTTCAGGGACACTAGTAGCTGAAACTGATGCTGAGAGCTATTCAGGTATCGCAGTGGCTCATCGATCCTAGTTTTGGACCCGGACATGAGATTGATAATTATTATCCCGAGGGGTTGAGACAGCAGGTGTATTAGGGATAGTGATGTCGAGTTAAACTCTAAGTATGATCAATCCAAGATAAAGGAACACAGTAAGAAACCAGTACTGAATTAGTAAAGGCAAAGATAATATCAATTACATGTTCACCCTAATGGGTGGCCTTTTTTCCTTCCTGTGTGCCCCAAGTCTTAAAGTAAGATCGAAAAAGGTCTTAGTGATGCTGGTTGAGGGAGCATAATATCACAGATTGAAATCACTAAGCACTATCACATAGGTAATAGCTTTGAATACAAATATTACAATTAATTATGTTTAGAAAGATTTGAATGAATATGTTAATGAGAACTCTTCCAGTAGTCAACATACTAGTCATAGGTGTGATTCTCCAGAGATGGCCTTCTACCACACCACTGTGCCATCATGCCTCTTTTCTACTTTTCTATTCAACTTATACCCTGATGTCTGATAGGACACAAGACCTGTAGTTTGGGAGACAGACTGGTAGTTCACTTCTATAATGCCGACACTTAGGTTGTCTAATCGTTTATAGAAGTTGTAGACCTTACAGAAAATGAGATCCTTTTGGATTGTGGTCAGGAGGGCAACAATCTTCCAAACAGAGCTCGACAGCCCTTTTATTCCACTGGTTAGTTCCCTGGTGGACTGTAGCCCTCAGAAGCTGGTTTTACGAGAACCACTCTTAGTACCTCTGTCACTTTTTCCAGCTTGCCGAGTTTGATTGCAGAAGGCATAGGGAGATTTCAAGAGCGAGAGGAGGGATATTGAAGGAAAATGGAAATGATCAGTGAGGCGGAAGAGAAAGATATTGGATGGACGAAAAAAGAAAGTGCTAGGAGACAAAGGAACTGCAGCTGATTTGCCAGGGCTATTGGTTTCCCAGTCTGGCCATACTTCAAAGAGGTCTTAAGGGTGGGTCACCAACTAGTAATAGTTCTGTTCCTCTGGCTGAAATTAGGGTTCTAGGATTGGCATGGCTCCTCTGCATGAAAAAAGAAGTCAGTACAAGCTGGTTCTAACGACATAAAGTAGTGGGTGGCCTGAGAGCAACCAGAAACACTTCAGTCAGCTAAGCATTGCCAATTGCCAGTTGAGCTTGGCATTACAGTGGTTGATCTAGCATGAGGGAGCTTGAAGTAAACAAAGGACTTTACATTTTGTTAAGACTTTTTTTTATCCTGAGCTTGATGTTATGTTCTACGCACTCCTTGCAGGCAAGAGCAGAGTCTGCAGGTGTGGTCCAGTGACCCAGTGTGCCTTGCCTTATTCACAATCAGTGACTACGATGAAAGGCCCAACCAAAGGCCAAGACACTCCTTCCCATGGTCATATAGACATATCATGATATATGACATGGTCTGGTGGCCAGGTATGCAAGAAATAAGAACATGTGTTGAAATCTTAACTTCCCCTGGACACAAGTGTCCTATGATAGCTGGGTTGTGCCATACTAGCATTTTCCATCTTGTGAAAACGTTGATACCTGGAAAAGTTAGCTATAATATACTTTGAATCAGTTTTCTTTCACACGTAACCATGAACTTAATGCAGAACTGTAACACCATCCCTGGTGTGCTCAGTAACATAAGGCTTTTGCTCTTTTTTAAGATTGTACCAGATTAGAGGACATGACATGCCTTTGACATCTAAACTAGTTACAGTACATTGAAAATCTTGCATCTCAGAAGTCCATTGCATAGCTCACCAACAATTTCAGTAGAAAAATATTTATACAAGCAGTTGCTTTTATATACAAGGACATACATTATCACCCACCCGCTGTGTCTCAACAGACCCATTGACTTGGAAATTTAACACCTAAATTCGGTGCCCACATGAAGATCAAACTTATTTAAGATTCATTCACTTCTTCTGTCATGCCTTTCTCCTACTGAAGTATTTGTGGAACATAAATATCTGGTTTCTGTGGATTGTGAGTTTAAGATGGAAAAGGTTATATTTATTTCATTTAGGATGACTGGACTAGACACTATCTCAAAGCCACAGCCGTTTGAGGCCATCTCAAAGTAAACCTTTTGCCAGGCACGCACCTTCCTTTTTATTAATACATATAAGTACCCCCTAAGGTAGGCCCTGAATAGTCAAAATAGTTACACATGTATTTTTAAGTTTTACATGTCCTGGTAGCTAAAAACTCTTTAACTCGCTTTTCATTGCTGCAAGGCCTACATTCTCCCATCGGGTAGCATTGAAGTTACCTTATTCCAATTAATTTGCTGTAACTTCCAATTGGGAGCAGCTAGGCAGGTTGAGTTTGGTGTCTAAAATGTTTTAATTAAAAGCCCTATTAAATGGTTAAATGGTATTGTTGTGTTTTTAGTCGCAATTCTGAAAATGACACTTTTTGAAAGTTGACAATTACTTTGTCCTAAACCATTTGACGCCTGCAGTCTTTTCCTGGGTCACATGACTAGGTGTAGCTGGCAGCTGATCTTTGTGTATTGCTCCCAGGTGATGAGACAAAGGGAAGCTAGGTGTTGGCTGGTTGTGCCACTCTGAGTTAATAAGCAGGAGGAGCTGCCACCCATCCCTCTCGCACATCACAAAGGCTCTGCCTGTGCACTAGGTTTTTCACTAGTCTTTTGTGACCCAAGACCGGCTGGGGCTAGGGCACGGAAGAAGAGGATGCGTGACGCCTCGGGGGAGAGGAGGGGAGGGGGTGAAAACCTCTAGAAGCTTCCTCCACTTCAAAGTGGGATTCAGGTATAAATATTGGACCTCAGACCCCAACTCTTCAGTACACTTCTGGTCCTCTGAACTCTGTCTGCTGTGCTGTTGAAAGGATTGGCACTCTGTTGGACTACTGCTCTGAAGTATTGCTACCCTGCTGTGCTGACCTGCTGCTCTCTTGCCGAGTTGAGAAGGACTGGGCCTGCATCTGTTGATCCCAGAACCACCAGAGTGATCCGTAGACTAGTTGGTAGGCCTCCTGACTACAGCCCAGGTTCAGAAGACTCCACCGACCTTGAACCCAGCACCTGGACTCTGCCGTCTGTGGGTCCCACTTTCATGGACCCATGGAATTGGGCCTGAAGGTGCTCTGCCAGACAATCTGTGGATCCAGCAGAATGGACGCATCTCCTCTGCTGCGTAGCACAACCGTGAGCAGAACAGACTTTCCAGAGGCAAGGACTTTGCATCACAGCCCATTGTCCCATTGAAGCCATCGCTGCATGACGCATCCCTGACAGAGGCCCTCGCATTGCAAGCCCTCAACAACGGGATCCTCGACGACTCAGGATCTCACTGCATCCTCCAAGGTCCTCGGAACAGACTCATCTTTGACGCGGGACTCCGCAACTCTTTGCAACTAGGATTTAAGATGCTCTTGTTCAGCTGGCCTAACTGGATCCCTGTAGCCAGCCCCTGCTCCATCGCGATTACCCTGAACTGATGACTGTGTTTCGGTCTAGAGCGACCAGAAGCCACAATTGGCACTGTTAGAACTGGGGGTCTCTCGTTGGCAGAGGTAGGTACCACTGTCCAAATAGGGACCCTTGCTTCTAGTCAGGGTAAGGAGGAACCTCTCTTTAAATAACCCCTGCTCACCCCCTTGGTAGCTTGGCATGAGCAGTCAGGCTTATCAAAGGCAATGTGCTAAGTATTTGTACCAACACTCACAGTAACACAGTGAAAACACCACAAACTGACTCCACAACAGTTTAGGAAAATAAAGGTATTTAATCTAAACTACACAAGACCAAAACGTCAAAAATCCAACATACACAGTTCAAGATATGGTTTTTAAAGAGTTTTTAGTGGTTGCGTCAAAATAATCCACAGTTGCGTTTGAATAGTTCACATTTGTATTTGTATTTGTATTTGTATTTGTATTTATTATTTATAACGCGCAACTGTCACCCTACGGGTATCCTGGCGCCAACAGAAAATAGTCAGATGGAAACAACAATACACTGGCTGTCATATCATACAAAAAAAACCCCGCCTGGACTGTTAGATGGACTCAAGAAGAATCAAACTTTGACGAACAGCCATGTTTTCAGGCTCTTTCTGAACCCCAACAAGGTGTCCATTTGCCTGATATTCTGGGGGAGCTCGTTCCACAGCCTAGATGCAGAAGTGCAGAAAGCTCTGCCTCCCATCCTCGATCTCCTAATCCTGGTAGTTGCTGCCAGACCCAGGCTAGAGGAGCGCAGGGACCTTGTAGGCTTATACCAGGAGAGCCTTTCCTGTAAGGGAATAGGTCCCATGTTGTGCAGGGCTCTATACACAATACATAGGGACTTAAAAGCGACTCTGCTCCCGATTGGCAGACAATGTAAATCTCTAAGCGCCAACGTAGTGGAAGAACTACGAGGTCTATTGAGAGCCAGCTTAGCCGCTATGGACTGGATCCTCTGGAGCCCCTGTAGGATGTATGAGGGGGCCCCTAGATATAGAGAGTTACAATAGTCCAGTCTGGCCATGATCACACTCCTGACCACTAGCGGTCTAGACTCATCAGGCAAAAGGGGCAAAATCTGTCTAAGTGCTTTCAGCAATCCAAAACAGACGCTGATGGTTTTATTGGTCTGGGAGGTCATTTGGAGATCCGCATCAAACAGTACCCCTAAGTTACGCACGGTCTTCACTGGGATGCAAGGATCAGCTCCCGGCGCAAGCCTGATCTCGCAAGAAGGTTGGTGACTCAGTTTGGCTGACGAACAATAAACCACCTCCGTCTTCCCTTCGTTAAATTGGAGGGAGTTTATTTTCAGCCACCTGGAGACCCTACTCATGCAGTCCTGAAAGGTCTCCATGGTCACTGCCTGTCTACCTTCTAGGGAGAACACCAATTGGGTGTCATCGGCGTAGTTTATCAAATCAATTCCATAGGATTTGATCATGGGGATCAGAGGCTGCAAATAAAGATTAAAAAGAATAGGGCTGATCGAGGAGCCCTGAGGAACTCCATGACAGACCTTAGACTTGGAAGATGAGAAGGGTGCTAAGGTCACCACCTGTTGTCTGTCTGTTAGGTGAGACTGTATCCACCTCAGGGCCTTGCCCTTCACGCCCAGTTTTTCCAATCTACTTAACAGAACCGCATGGCTAACCGTATCGAATGCGGCCAACATATCCAACAGCACCAGGACTGAGGAATTGCCATTGTCGGCTCGCATTCGAAGGGTATCCAGCATGGTTGCCAATGCAGTTTCTGTTCCGTGGCCTGGGCGGAAGCCAAATTGGTCCCTGTCCAATAAGCCATTGTCTTCCAGATATCCTGACAGGGACTTACTGACCACCTTTTCCACTATTTTTATCGGGTAGGGCAGGAGGGATATGGGCCTGAAGTGCGCCGGAATAGTAGGGTCCAGCGAAGGCTTTTTAAGCAGGGGGGGTAACCACTGCCTGCTTCCATGCTTCCGGCACTATGCCTTCCTCGAGGGATTGGCGACAGATCCGATGTATCCAAGGAAACAGCTCTGGCCCATATTCCTTCCAGATCCTATGCGGGAGGGGGTCTAGAGGCGACCCTGATGCCACAGTATGGGCCAGACTATAAAAGAGCTCCTCTGTAAGAGGGGTGAAATCTTCCAACGATTACAATATTGGTAGAGATTCCTCTTCTTCTGTCTGTGCCACTACATCTTTGCAGCTGGTCCTTTCCTCCTTCAGCCCCCCCACAATTTTGGCAATCTTTTCCTCAAAATAGATCGCGATCTCATCGCATAGTTCTTGAGTTGCAACCACCTTATTACCCATACAGGTGGGGTGCGAGAGATCCCTTATGATATTAAAAAGGGTTTTAGTACTGTTAGGGGACTGAAGAATAGTAGTGGCATAGAAGAGTGCCTTAGCTTTGGCAATGGCTCCTTTATATTTTGCCTGTTCCACTTTAAGTGATATTTTATCCGGGTCTAAATAGCCTCTACGCCATTTCCTTTCTGCCTCCCGGCGTGCATTACCTAGGGATTTCAGCTCCTCATTAAACCAGGGGGCTGATGGTTTCCTTTTATTCTTTATATTTGTCAAAGGGGCAAATCTATCCAGGGTATTTATGATGTGATTGCAATACTTTTGGTAGTTCACGTCAACCGATTCCACTGGATCATAGGATATGTTGCCAGTAAAAGTAGGTTTTGTTTTATCCTTAGGTAATTTAGACCAAAACCGTCCCTTCCTATAAGTCACCGGGCACTCACTTCCATTGCCCTCCATGGGTATGGAGATCTGGAAATGGATTAAGGAGTGGTCGGTCCAGCACTGAGGTAAGATTTCAATCATCTTAGTCTCAGTCGGTTTGGCGAAGACCATATCAAGGATGTGTCCCCCTGAGTGAGTTGGTTTCAGTACCAGCTGATCCAAACCCCAGTTTCCACATATGTCCTTCAGATCCCTCAGATGACTCCCCAGGGACCCTTTGTCCCATAGGTTAAAATCTCCCAGAATCAGCAGTCTGGAGTGGGTCAGGGCAAGAGCAGCAATGCTGTCAAACAGTGCCTGGTATTGTGTATCCGCACTGGGTGGTCTATAACATATCAATCCAGTCAGGATCCTACCTTTAGGTTCTTGCAAGGAGAACCCCAGTAGTTCCACCCCCGCCACCTCATCGATCTGTAGAGTGGAAAAGTCCCACTTGTCTTTATGAATCACTCCAAGCCCCCCACCTCTCTCTTCCTACTGGCCTAGGTTTGTGGAATAGCTTATACCCTTCCGGGCACGAAAAACCCAACTCTACGGAGGTGTCCACGCTGATCCACGTCTCCGTGATGAATAGGGCATCTAGGTCCATATCATTTAGCAGCTCAGACACTTCCTGGTGATGTTTCACCAGGGATCTGCTATTGATCAGCCCACAATCCAACATTACAGGGGGCTGTGGTAGGGCATTTTGAGATGTCCCCTCTACCCTCTTACCTATGGCCAATAGCTCGTCCTTGAAGTACCTGCAACCAGCAGCGGACTTAGCCCTAAGCTCGTCCGTGACACGGACGGGCACAGACGGGCTTTCCTCCGGCGCGACGCTGCGCGCGAGCGCTGCGCGCGAGCGCTGCGCGTTAGCATACTGATCTTTAAATAGTGTGTGGCAGAAAGGTATTTGCAAACACTAGAGCGCTAGCCCCTGAAGCGCTTCTGAGCCCACACCCAAAATGGCGGTCGGGAGTGAGGCAGCACTGAGTTTACCCAAAATGGTGAGTTCTGTCAGGTCTTGTTAATTTCTGAGCAGTACAAACACGTTTAGCCAACAATACCTTTAGATGCAACAAAGTTCCAAAACAGAAGCTGGTGCGGTGGAAAACAAGCAATGCGTCACTCCTGAGACCCTGGGGATGCGATGTGACAGCCCCGCTGGACGCAGCGGGCGTGTTGCAACGAATCCAGTCTGTATGGGGAGGGAGGCGATACCTTGTATGGATTCCGGTGTGTAGGATCCGTAGGGGGTGTCTCGCAAAGGCACAATGCGACGATCTGTGGGGCGGGGACGATCTCAGGTCCGGCGGCGATGCGCGGCGCAGCATCGATCTTCTTCCCTTGCGGCCCCTCGATGCGATGGCTCTGTGACGATACTCGCAGCGACGTGATACGGTCCGCCAGCAAGCGGTGCGGCGATCTCACCCAGCGAGGACAGGCTCTGCGACTATGCTCGCAGCGATGGTACTTTTCCCACACCGGAGCGATGCATTCTGCAAGCGAAGGATGCGTTGGTTCTTGCAATGGCAACAGGCGCTGCGACGATCTCGATCTTCGTGGCGGCAGGAATTTCCTCACACTGACGTGGATGCACTCAGCAAGCGAGCGATGAGTGAACATTTGCAGATAGTCTTAGTTTCTTGTTCTCCAGTTTTCCAAACAGCAGGCCACAACTTCCGGATGCCCCTCAGTCGGATTCAGCACTCAGGAAGGGCAGAACTCTCTCAGCAGAGTTCAGGGAAAGCTGGGGGGTGAAGTCCTTTTGTTCCTGGGACTTCTTAACAGGAGGCCAGCTCACAACAGGCCCTTGAAGATCTCTTCAAGCAAGGGGACAAAGCAACAACAAAGTCCTTCCCCTCTCCTTGGCAGCAAAGCAACTGCAGGTCAGTCCAGCCAAGCAACAGCAGGACAGTTTTCCTTCTTCAGTCTTCCAGCTTTCTCCTTGGCAGAGGTTCCTTCTTGATTCCAGGATGATCTAATTTTCTGTAGTCTAGGTTCCTATACTTATACCCCTAAAAGTCTTTGTTCCCTTTGTGCAGGAGGGCTCTGAGCCCGGTCTGAACCAGTTCTGGGTGTTCCTTGAGCGCTTTATTTTTTCTGGCTTCTCCTTTCCTTTCAGAGTGTGGGGCAGGTTCGTGAGCCGCCCAACGGGAGGTGGAGCCAGCATTGTGGAAGGCAGGCACAGCCCTATTCAGGCCCAGGTGCTATCCCCTTCCACCACTCAAGATGCAGATGCAGTCATTCAGCCTAGGGCTGACTCCTCCAGCCTCCTGGGGGCTCCACAGCCCAAGTCACTCTCAAACCAGACAGTCAATTCACAAACAGGCCAAGGCACACAGAAAGGTCCGACAAGAGTACAGCCACATTCTAAAAGTGCTGTTCTCAAACACAGGATTTAAAAACAACCTTTCCTAAAAGATGTGTAATTAAATTCTGAGTTCAGGGATACTAGACTTGTATGTCCCATCTTGCTCCTATGGGCAGATATGATGGTAGTCACTGTAGCCAGCATTCCCCATGATAGCCTATGGGGCAAGATAGCCTTAAAATAGGGAAAACCGAAATTGGCTGTAATTCACTACCAGAGCATGTCACCTGCACTAGTACATGCTCTACCTTTCACATACACTGCACCCTGTCCAATGGGGTACCTTGGCCTTTCATAGGGGTGACCAATTTGTACAGAAAGGGGAGGATTAGGCCTGGTCAGGGTGGACACTGACCAGGAGGACATGGCAGTTCACAGACTGCACACAGGCACTGCGGCGGCAGGCCTGAGACACCATTTTAGGGCTACTCATGTGGGTGGCACAATCAGTGCTGCAGGCCCCCTAGTAGCATTTGGATCACCAGCCCTGGCACACTCAGTGCACTTTACTAGGGACTTCTTGGTGAGACAAATATGTCAATCATGGATAACCAATTACAATAACAATTTACATAGGGAGCCCTTGCACTTTGACACTGATCAGCAGTGGCAAAGTGCCCAAAGCATTTAAACCAGCAAAAACGAAATCCAGCACAGCATCAAAAATACAGGAGGTAGAGGCAAAAAGACAGGGGAAACCACGCCAAAGATGCCAGGTCTAACAGCCACTTTATTATTTTTTGCGCTATTTTCACTGAAATCAGTAAACTTGCATATCTCCGGTTCCACTGATTAGAATTTTGTCATTTTGTTTTTGATTTAGTATATTTTATCTTTCTAAATTGGTGTGGGATTTTTCTTGTGTTGTGTTTTCACTTTAATACTGTTTGAAGTGCTGCATACATATTATATGCATGCCTCTTAGTTAAGTCTGACTGCTCTGTGCTATGCTACCGAGGGGTTGAGCATAAGCTAACGTGGGGTTTGCTTGTGACTTTGCCCTGATTACGGTTGTTGTTGCTTGGGAAGTTTGAATCGACCCAGTAACCAAACCTCTAACACATACCAGTGTATATTTGCTAGGAATTTTCCAAGCATGCACAAAGTGATGCAGCATCTGAATTCCTACACATCTTTGGTGTGGTAGGCACTATTAGCATTCATCTTGTGCATTCATTTAGTATTTATGTAGGGATACAAAGACCTGATGCAAGTTATTCGTGAATTGCGGTGCTCTCGTGTGCCACTCTTTCTGTGTTCACTAGTTTTTAACTTAGTAGGTAACAGCAAAATCTTGTAATGTCTAGAGGAATGTGTTTGGGCATTGCAAACTGAAACCTTTTCTTTGAAATCATAGATTGTGGCCAGTACAACAACCAAGGAATTCACTGCAAATCATGTATTTAATCAGACTTTGAAAAGTACTATAGGAATGAAAAAAATACTACACATTTGGATCAAAAAGGTTTATTGCGATAAAAAAATACTTGACATTAGTGTAAGTGCAGTGCCACTGGGGCACAAAGGTTCAAGGATCTCGCTAGATCCCAATTATCATTGTCATTTACTAGCGGACTGTGAGTAGCGGCGCCCATGTTCCATGCATGCACGAGGTTCCGTGGTACCCTTGATATACCATTGCAAGAAAACTAACTTCAAACAAACTGGGTCGCCTTTACAAAAAAAATCTTTTTAAATGAAACATTTTGATGCACTGAAATAGTTAAGAATATTTTCTAAACATGTGAGGTCATGAACAGACGTGACCTGCTGTAAATCCTATATTGCCAGTACACATTTTAAGAAATAACAGCATGAGCATACTATTATTTTTTGCGATGAGTAATTACCTTTTTCTTAGTTCAGAGATACACTTGATATTCAGTGTCTTTTACCCAACACTCATGCCTTGCTGTAGAACCCTGCATCTCTCTGTTTCTGTGTATGGAGGTCGTTTAGTAGAGGGCATTCGGCCCAACGACTTAAATTGCAAAGGGGAATTTTACGTGAAATATTGATTCATCCTCATATATTGAAGGTGTTGGACACTTTTTTGTGTTAAACTATTGCTAAAATGTGTTAGCTCACACGTAGCATCTCCCCCTATTTAACCAGAATAAACGTCAATTTTTATAAAAATGTACCAAACCGGTTTGCCACTGTGATTCATTGCAGCTACAAAGAACAACATCCTTCAACTATGCAAGAAATGCAAGTTTCGAAATATTGAATTATTGGGAGTGATTGTTAGTTGCGTTACTTTTTATGTTCTTGGTAGCTTACAGTTTGTAATACGCTTCTGTGTGAAAAATTTACGTTTTTCAAAATTGTTTTCATTTAGTTTTGCGAAACAGAAACTACATTTCACAGGCCTTGAGAGGGCCAACGTCCTCAGAAGTACACGGCTTTTAAAAAACGACATACCTTAGCTTTGATGAGGGGGTTATTTACTGAAGGTTCCTAGGGTGTACATGTCACTTTGCTGCATTTGCTTTTCTGCATTCTGTAAAATTGCCTGCGTTCAGAGGACCTGTCAACGTGCTGGGGAAGCAGCTCTGTACACTGTAGTGTGGGAACTGTTATGACATGCCTGTTGCCATGGTTACCACAGCGAGTGGGGAGAGGTGGCTGTCAGGGACCAATTTGCTTCTCCAGAGGGGCACTGCCACCAGGGGAAGACGCGCTTGCCCATACATCTTTGCAAAGGCTGAAAACTGAGCATTAATAACATAAACGGGCAGACAAGTATTTCAGATAGCTAATGGTATTGGGGAATCTTCTACACAGCACGAGCCAAACGTTATCCAAGGAACTGTTTGTTTTATTTGTAACAAAATTAGCCTTGACGTCGAGGTTAATAAAAAGAAGAGTTACAGATCTGCGTTTTCAAAGCTCACAACTTTGTTAATAGACTAAAATTTAAAAGAAAATACAGGAAAGGTCCATCATTTGCATAAATCCCTAATGCACCTCTCGCACAGCTTTTCTATTTTATGTGAAGCGATAAACATTGTGGAAGAAGTAATTGTAGTATATCGGAAATATTTTATATGTATTCCACAAAAATGTAGAACTTAGCCTTGCCCTGATGGAAAAAAAATCACATGTAAATATTTTATCTACTTGAACTTTTTCTGCAGTGCTTGTTTGAAAATTAAAATGATTAATAAAGAAAAATACATGTAATGGAAATGACCAGTATTCGAGATACCCAGTTGCCGTTTCAAGTTGCGGCTTAGACCCTTAACCTATTCTATACTCCTGAAATGCTGTGCCCCCTACCTATTTATAGTGAACTAGTGAAGTGTTTCTCGGTGATCATCAATACTGTGCCATATGACTGAAAAAACAGATTTTCTGAAACCAGATCACCAAGTTCTGAACTGAAAAGGAAAGATGTAAATGTTTCACTTATTTCTGTAGCGTGTATAAAAAAACAAATGGCCTATGTTGCGTCCTTAAGAGAGGAAGCAGCAAAAAAATAAATAAATAAATATATATATATATATATATATATATATATATATATATATATATATATATATATATATATATATATATATATATATATATATATATATATTACCTACTGGCGGTCGCCAGTAGGTATATATAGTTAGGATTTTTTCTCTATGGGTTTTTTGAAAATTCTATGTCTAATAACTTTGGCGTTTGTGGACGGAATTGGCTGAAATTTTCAGGAAAATGGCACATTTTGTTTCTGAGCAGCCCTTGAAAATTTGGGGGGGGTTCGTCAAGGGGGGCCGAGAAAAAAGGGGGGTCCCAAAACGTGTTTTTAACATTGAGTTTTCCATAGGGCGGTTGGCCTCACTTTTAGCCCGAACGGCTGAATGGATTTGCACGAAACTTGGCAAAATTGTAGGGACTGGTAGCCCGATGTGCCTTTTGTAGGTCTCAATATATGTGCTCCAGTGGATTTTGAGAAATTAACGTTTAAAAAAAGATATATATCTGTAACAGCAGACCAGGCAGCGCTCCGGTTCGCGTACCTTACGCGCAACGGAGCTTTGTGAAGCGAAGCTGATTGGTTCTCCGGCGTCTGTCAACATTCCAAAAAGTCCGTAGCGGCCGCCATCTTGTCTCTCGGTAGGATCGAGAGACAAGAGGAGGTCAAAACAAAGGGGGAAATAACTATAAGGGGGCATAGTAGATCCTCGCTGACCCCCTAGGTTTGATGTGGAGGTTTTAAAAGGGCCCCGCGGGGCAAAAAAAAATAATAATAATCGAACGGCTGAATGGATTTGCACGAAACTTGGCAAAATATTAGGGACTGGTAGCCCGATGTGCCTTTGCTAGGTCTCAATATATGTGCTCCAGTGGATTTTGAGAAATTAACGTTCAAAAAAAGCTATATATCTGTAACAGCGCTCCGCTTCGCGTAACGGAGGTTTGCGAAGCTGATTGGTCATTCTGTCACTGGGCTATAGTTGGGCTACATCTGGCTGATATTTGGGCTACATTTGTTTTTTTGTGTGTCTGGCGGCCATCTTTGGGCTACATTGGGCTACATTGGGCTTCATTGGGCTACATTGGGCTACATTTGGGCTCCAACATATATATAGGCCAATGTAGCCCAATATATATTTTTCAAAGTTAATTTTCGTAAAAACCACTGGAGCATATATCTTGAGACATAGCAAAGGCACATCGGGCTACCAGTCCCTACAATTTTGCCAAGTTTCGTGGAAATCCATTCAGCCGTTCGAGCTAAAAGTGAGTCCAACCGCCCTATGGAAATGAAGGAAATGAATGGGTAATTTGTAATTAGCAAATAGCTAATCGCAAACTAGGAATGGTAAAGAATCGCTATTTATTCCTTAAAGTTCGCTATTTAGGAAATGCAAAAAACTTTGATGATACATATGGCGGTTCATCTCTAACAAGATAAGAAGCATAGGGATACATTTATGATGACTGGCGCATCACCAGGGATGTGTTAGTCATTCTGTGCCGCTGTTCCGTCACCTATGGTGTGCTGCATTTACAATGCGGCGCATCATGGGGCAAAAACAGCACAGATGCGTGATGTATCTGTGCCGTAAAGGTGGCGCATTGCTGGAGTTGTATCGCAAGTGTGATGAAGCTCCAGCAAGGGTCGGGGGTGCCCCTGTCGCAGGGTTTCTGTTCTCACACAGAACTGTGGACAGAGGATTGGAACCTCGGCGAATTAGGGTGTCCCAAAACTCACGTTAGTAATCAAAAACTCCTTAGCAAGCTAGGTACAGTGTCACATTGGATATAACAAACTCTCAATGTTTAGACAATCCAGAATATGAACTTATAGTACCTCAGGATACGTGGAACTCATGAACAGTCGGTCGTTATATATTTCTTAGAAACCAGAACATGGAGTTAAGAAGAACACATGTGTATTTGAAATGTTTATTTACTAATGCCGTCTTCTCAGGCGTAGTATCTTAGATAATAGAAGTACACATATTATCAGTAGCAAAATTACCAGCATAGTTACTAGTACATAAAAAGCGAATGGTGACAGTATGTTAACATGCTGTAAATGAATAAGAGTTAGCAACACTTATAAGCAGCCGCGGGCCGTGGAGGGAGTTACGGTGGGGCAGGGGGGAGGGGGAGGGGCAAGGTAGAGAGGGCTCCACCCTGCTTCTCCCCCTCCCCGCCTCCCTGCCTCACCGTAACTCCCTCCACGGCCCGCGGCTGCTTATATCTCACCCTCCCTAATACACATATTATATTATTTGCTAAGAAGGTCTCTTTGTGTTGGTTTAGGGCGTGCCCATACTTTAGTGTCTTAGATTTGAAGGAATCACATCAGCATACACCAGCTCTCTCTTCATGTGAACCGCATCAACTGTTGTGTATGTGTGTTCGGCAAAGCAATATAAAACTCGCCTCATGCCCAGAATTGGCAGAAGTTGCACTTATGTTATGAGTATGAAGTCGTGGAGATCAGACCTCATAACAATTCTGTATCGTGTTGTTCTTGAAACTTTAGCACTCGCTGTACAGATATAGTTTAACAAGCAAAGCAGATAGTAGAGCAATAACATATTATTTTCATGTAAACCACGATGAACTACTAGGTGGAAAGCTAAAGCAACAACTAAGTGTCGTGTGCAGAAGTTGCAAAAAAGGAAAAATGGCGTTTAAACCGGTAATGAGCCCATGCTAACTTAACACGGTGTAAAGATATCCAGGACCTAGATGACACCTCCCCATGATCCGGAAACGAACTGAATAAGATAATAGAAGTGCCATCTCATGAGAGCAGATTGCAAGTTTATATGTGGACGGTCCGCAAGGTAAAGCATTAAAAACTAGGAAAATTTAATGCTAAAGAAAAATAAAACAGCCAAGTACTTTATCGAGTCTTAAGCCAATAGGCAAGGTAAATAATAAAAACTTGACAAATAAGTCAATGAATTGTCAATGAAATGCTAGTACTCAGCATATCAAACATGAAAAAGGTCTATGACATAACTGTGTATGCAAAATAAGCTGCAACAGCCTCCAATAGGAAGTCACCGTCTTCATCCGAAAACAGTTCAGCCATCCAATTTAAAAGCGGAAAAGAACATACGTGCTCTCCCAGCACCGGATCCTCTATCACCATCAGAGGACAGCTCGGTGGGTTTTCAAGAAAGCTCTGTTCCAAGAAAGACTGTGCTGCCGCCAGTAAATTCCAGGGACCAAGTAGTCCATGCATCAATGCCACAGCCATAATCCTTTCGCCAGGACAAACCAACTCGTGAGTAATGATAGGAGTCATCAGCTGATTAAAGTCGACGTCAGGAGAAACCGGTCCGCAGAGACACAAATCAATGGCCCAATCGAAATCACAGGTCAGGCAGTGAAATACAGGCTGGACACAGGTGAAGTAGGAGAATCGAAAAGATAATCCATATGCCGTGCTTAATATCGCCAACGGCATTGTGCCATAATATTCTAGCATGCGATTGCGGAACAGTGTCAGCAGCTGCAGGGTGGGAGGTTGCATAGGAGGGACATCCATATTTAAAAATGTAAAAAAGCACAAGAGCGTCCGCTGGTAATGCAAGTAAAAATGCCAATCCACGAACCGGAGTGGAGAAAATGGAATGAAAGGAAGTAGGGATGACTCCAAAGATTTTCTCAAATGAAGTCACGAGACCACTGGTAACAACTTTAAAAAAGTGCGCCAGGGTCTTTGTGGAGGATGCGTTAAAGATAGTCGGAACCATCTTGCTGAAATTGAAAGGCAAATCTGAATTAAAAGTATTCCTTTTATCGTAACAGTAAGTGAACGGGTTATTTGCTGCAGAAATGTTCTATTTCCTCCCACACATGAACATAGGGAGTTTTCAATCTGGCCACAAATACCAACCTTGGGACAGATTTCAACGGCATGGCAAGAATAAGAGCTCTTTTGTCTCAGAGAGAGGTGGCCTTGAGTTCGGCCTGTGAAACTTTCGTGCTTCACATAGCGAACACCCGTACAGAGGTGCAGACCCTTTTCAATTAACTCAGAACAATCTTCATTATTGAGCATCAAATAACTACCATTTTCCAACAACTTGAACGTGGGGATGATAGCAGGAACTGGCGTGCCTTGCAACACGCAAGCCATATTTGGTCGGTGTTTGTTGCATGAACCGTGTAACTGTATGTGCCTACACATTAGTGAATGATCTGGCGTCTCAGTGCATTCCTCTCCATTCAGATAAACTTCTTGATCATCTTTGAAACATCTGTATGTGTATGGAAGCGACCAGACCTCATGAAGAAATGTACTACCTAAAGGTTCATAACGACCTATTGGTATATATTTCATACAATTTGAAAACTTATATAAAGCAAAAGGCAGCGTTATTAAACCGTGGATAAGGCACGTTGCCAAAAAACCCGCAATCCTCTGCTGATGATGTCACTGAGCATGTCATGAATGATGTAATATGTGACATCATCAGCAGTGGATTACGGGTAATAGTATCTCTAGTTTACTCCCCTATAGCTGTCTTTCTTTTAACATAAGTGTCTGTTTCCTTCCCTTATACTTACTGTTTTTGGTTCGCTTCTAGTTCGCGTACCGGCGAGCGAACTGGGAAGCGAACTAAGAGAAATAGAGGTTGGCACAGTTCCAAATATTGTACCAATTTTTTAATAACGGGGAGGTAGTTCTGAAAAGAACTTTTTTTTTAATTGTTTTTGTTGTTTTATATTTTTTTTATTATTTTTCGGAACATTTTTTTTGAATTTTTCTGAAGTTTTATATTTTTTTGGGTTTTTCTTGGAGGGGGCAATGAAAACGATTCATTGTAAAGGGCTCAACAGGAGCAACAAAACAAAAAAAGAAGTATTTATTATTTTGGGCGTTTCGTACAAACTTGCATATGATAGTCAATAGCTCTGTTGATCAGAGTGATGCTTTTTTCTCCGTAGGAAATGAATCCATCGCAAAATACGCAGGTGTGTTTTACTTCACCAAATTTCATTTGTATATTTGGCACCATCTCCCTGCCCTCTGGTCCCGTTACTTCCGGTACAACAGATCTTCTGGCCATAATAGGGAGATTATCTAGGTCGTTCCGAAACTGTGCAGCACTGTAGTTGTTAGGATGCCACCTAGTCATATGGCGATGCATTGTGTAGTTTCCGAAACTGTATTTTTTCTCGGTTCCTCTGGACAGTCTATCTTGACATATAAGGCAAGTTACGTATCTTGCATTTACTTTTTTCTGACCTTTGGGAATTTAAAAAAATTGCCAAATGAAGTTTTCTTTCCGGTGAGACGTCCTGGGCTGCTCAGGCAAAAACTGCCTCTCTTCGTGCTCGTCGTCCTGTTCCTCTTCTTCTTCTTCTTGTTGAATTATAACTTGAGCAGGTGGTCCACTCTTCCTTGGATGTGGTGGAGGTGGTGGGGAAGCACCAGCTGAAGCTACTAAAGAAGCCATTGCTCAGTGATCACAAAGGGTCTTTCTCTCACAATGATGAAAGTCAGAGTGAGGAAAGAAGGAGGGATTTTCATCATTTGGGAAAAACAAGAGTTCTCAACCAATCAAAAGTGTTCATTTTAGATTATATGACCTAGTCTTACATCATTAGGAAACCAAAAGTGAAATGAACCAATGAAAAGTGTTATTACCAAGTCACATGACTTGCTGTGTTTACGTTAAGCGCTTTGCAGGGCCTCCCGGTTTGCTTCCAGAAACCTGCGCTTTGCGACTCGCTTCGCGTACCAGTTCGCTAACGTAGCACGTCATATGACGTATCACGCGACAACGTGAAACGTCATGCGGACGGGAGGCGTCACGATGTTGTTTTCTAACGCGGCACTTGCGGTAAAGAAACGTTTACCGGCTCGCGGTCTATTTCGCGGCATCAAGGTCAGCTAACGGGAAGCTTCCCGATTCGCGAAGCGGGAACGAAGAAAAAAAAATATTAAAAAAAAAAATTATTCATAAACATATAAAATATATTTTTGGATTTAAAGAAGAATACATTTTACAGCTACAGATATTAGCTGTTAAAAAAACAATGAAATTCACAGAAAAAACCATAGGTTATAGACCATATATAGTTAGGAATTAGCATTTACAAAACCTTGAAAATTCACTGAAAAAACCACAGGTTATAGACCATATATAGTTAGGAATTAGCATTTAGAAAACCTTATTTTACTCACACAAAACCATTGAAATTCCATATATAGTTAGTTGCACTAACTATATATCGTGCACCCGCAATCCACTGCTGATGATGTCACATATTACATCATTCATGATATGGTCAGTGACATCACTGATGACATCACTGATGACATCTCAAACGATTTTTGAAGTTGTTTTCGCTCGCAATATTGGACATGATCTTATGAGTTTTGTTTAGACTTTCAATTGGATACAGTATGAAGGTCCAATTTATAGTGCTAGATTCCTTTGTCGATATCCATGTATGCACTAGGCACTTTATTGAGTAGCGTATTTGCATATTTATATCTCTGATGCAATATTTTAAACAGGCACTCGGTTTGAATTTTAAGACTGGACTCTATCAGTTTTTTTAGCATATCTAATTCGCATTATGAACGCTCTGATTCTGTTATTATTTCAAAATGCTGTTTTAGATCTTACACATAGCACTTTTTTCCATCTGTGTATCCGTGCACTTTGTGACCAACATGAGTTTAATTATTATAATATCAAGTATTATTATCTAGTTGCACTGTGTACAGACTATTACAATTGATTATTCAGTATGTTTATCAAGAGCGTTACTACCATCGTGCATTTTTTAGCTATTGCCTTACTGTTCTGTGTTTTTATGTGTGTGGAAAACATTGAGACTTTTTTCTAAGGCCATTCGTGCACTTTACTCACTTTTGACTACTTTAAATGTCGTCATAGCTAATGGACGCATCATGTGACCAAACTCCCACGAGGAGCAAATAAAAACTCTGCACTGCTTCACCACAATGCTTTATGTGGAGGTCCTTTATTTGCTGGAGGAGATTTCTTGAGGTCCGTGCCTGCGAGCTGTGAGCAACTGTCCCTTGACGAGGAGGTAGTTATAGTTAGGACCTAGTTTCCATTGGAAAAGCGTTTTTTGTTTTTCCCAATAACTTTGGCACCGGTTGACGAATGTTTGCGTAATTTTTAAAACTAGTGGCCCGCTCCAGTCAGCTCCTGTCTTGAAACTTTCGTGGTGATTCATCAAGCGGGGGCTGATAAAAAAGGGGGGTCCCAAAACGCGTTCTCCCCATGTTATTTTCCATAGGAAGATTTAGACAAAGCTACAGCCCGAACTGCTGAACGGAATTACATCAAATTTGGCAAAAAGGTAGCCTTTGGTTCAGAAAGAGTCTTTTTTTTGTTAAATGGTTTAAATCTGTTCCGTAGTTCCTGAGAAATTAGAAAAAGAAAAAATATCGATATCTAGGGCTGCTTAGGGGGTCGCACAAGGTCCTCCAGGGAATTTTTTCTTTTTTTAAATTTAAAAACACTGCAGAAGTTGTGTTGGGGTGGTGACCCCCGCCGAGAAAAACAAACAAAAAAAGAAGCGTGGACTGTTGTTTTCAAAAAGCCCCCAGGGACCGCCACCTCCACAGGACACTTAATATTTAAATACGCGGGCTGTTGCGGGCCCCGGTTCCCGGGACGACCACCTCCCTGGGGCAATGAAAAGTAGGGAGGGGGCCCCCCTCGAGGCACCCTCGAAGGCCCTGGGGACCGCCACCCCCCAGGGCCAGCTCTTGCAGTGTCCCGAGGTGCCCACCCCCGGGACACTCTTGTTTGCAATGACAGTGTGGGAGCCGTGGGGGTCCCACACTGCGCACTGTCATGGCAAACTCCTACATTGCTTCATGGAAGCAAGAGCAGGGAAACCTGCTCTTGCTTCTAAGAAGCAAAGCAGGATCGCTTTTCCACAAGGGGAGCCAGCAGCAGCTCCTATTGTGGAAAAGCAATGCTTGCTACTGGAGGAGGCGGGGACCCAGCGGGACCGTGGGGCATTTGGGCTCCCGCCACAGTCCCCAACTGTGAGGCCATACCCTGGGGGATGGGGTCCTCGGGGCGAGTATAAATTAATAATAGTAGATTTTTTGCCAAAACTTTGAGTCGCAACACTTGCGCGGTGCTCAGCGCTGCCCGCTGGGGTGCGCGGCACTCAGCAAGGCCCCTTGTGTGCACGCGAGTGGTGCGTGGTTACCTTGTGTAAACGTGAGGGGTGCGCGGCCACCTAATGTGAACGTGAGGGGTACACGGCTCTCAGCACTGCCCCCTAGTGTGAACGCGAGGGGTGAGCGGCTCCCATCGCCTCCCTTGAGCACTACATATATAGTTAAGTAATCTACCTAATACTACCTATGCATTCCTCCAATAATCCAGCCAGTCCCATGTCCTTCTCTAATCACTGCGCCAAAACCCAAGCACCTATAAATTCACTATGCACTCTCATGGTAGTACTCTAATCATCTAGTCACTTCCAATGCAATGACCCAGGCACTAGCTCACGCACTTCTACAATCCCTTGAGCACTACATATACAGTTCAGTAATCTCCCTGTTACTACCTAAGCACTTCTCCAATCACCCAGCCAGTGCCATGTCCTTATCTAATCACTGCACCAAAACCCAATCACTTATAAATTCACCATGCACTCTCATTGCAGTACTTTAATCATCCAGTCACTACCCATGTAGTCATGCAATGACCCAGGCAGTAACTCATGCCCTTCTACAATCCCTTGAGCACTATGTATACAGTTCAGTAATCACCTTGTTACTGCCTATGCATTCCTCCAATGTTATGTTATGTTAATAACTTTTATTCGGCGCACAGCTGCTCCAGCGAAGGGGCGTCCAGGCGCCTGATCAGATACCACAACACAACAGGTCAGAGCTGAAAAGAAGAAAGATCAATTAACAGAAGCGAACAGGTGAGTTTTAATGGCGCGTCTGAAAAGAGTAAGGCTATCCAGGGCACGGATGTGTACAGGGAGGGAGTTCCATAAATCAGCCACCAGAACACGAAAAGAGCGCCCTCCCATCCTACTCAGTCTGAACCTAGGCTTAATCGCCAGATGGTGAGATTCAGACCTGAGGGACCGTGTGGGGAAATACGGAGAAATGAGGCCCGCAAGAGCAGGAGGGGAGGAAAGCTTCAGAATCTTAAATGTCAGACAGAGAGCCTTAAATTTGATTCTCTGTCTAACCGGAAGCCAGTGAAGGGAGGTCAGGACAGAGGAGACAGAACATCGTCTCGGGAGGCCCACGATGGCGCGTGCAGCAGCGTTCTGCACAATCTGAAGCCTAGAAGCCTCAGCCTGGTTCACTCCAAGTAGCAAAGCACTCCCGTAGTCCAATCGCGACAAAATGGAGGCCTGAACCACCAGTTGCCGCGTGGGGGGGTCGAAGAACTTAAGGACAGGTCGCAGTCCTCGCAGGATACCGAAACAGTCCCATGTCCTTATCTAATCACTGCACCAAAACCAAAGCACTTATAAATTCACCATGCACTCTCATTGCAGTACTCTAATCATCCAGTGACTACCCATGCAATGAGTCAGGCACTACCTCATACACTTCTACAATCCCTTTGAGCACTACCTATACAGTTCAGTAATCTCCCTGTCACTACCTATGCAGTCCTCCAATCACCCTGCAAGCACAATGTACTTATACAATCACTGCGCCAATACCCAAGCAATTATAAATTCACCATGTACTCTCTTTGCAGCACACTAATCATCCAGTCATTACCCATGTACTCCTGCAATGATCCAGGTGCTAATAAATGCACTATTAAAAGCCTCAATCCATTGCTGATGCAGTCCTCTAAACACCTAAACAGTACTCATTGCACTCCTACAATTATCCAGGTAGTACCTGTGTACTGCAGCAAATGCATTGTGATTTCAAAACAAAGCGTTTAAATGTTTTTTCTGTAGAACGTGTTTGTTTAGTAATAGAATGGTATATTTTATAGATTCATATTTGTAATATTAAACAAAACAGATATTCTTCATCATCATTAAAAAATACTTACCATGACTAAAAAAAATAGTAAAGCGAAAACAACAAAAGAAAGACTACTATTTGAGGAAAAGACAACAGCAAGAATCAGATGAACTACAACATATGAGAAAAAAGAAAAAGTCTTGCAGTAAGTGAACAAAATAATTTATTAAAAGACATTTTGCATAATGTGGAAAGTAGGAAGACTACCTCAACAACAAATAAGAATGAAAAGAAAAAAGGAGAAATTAATGAGAAATCATGTTTTTAAAAATCAATCTGTTAAAAGTAGGAAGAATTAATTTGATGAAATAAGTTAAAGAATGTTTCAGAATAGAGTAGTGCTTAATTTGTTAAAAGATGCCAAGACATTTTTAAAAGATCAGCATTTTATAAAAAGGAGAAACAGATTGAAACTATTGCTGAAAAGGCTTTTGAATTTAAAATGAAATTATTTATTTTACTTTTAAACAGAATTCGATCATTAGATAAGCCAATACATTTTATGAAAGCCAAAAGTAAAAAGAAGAGACTAATTAAGAGAACTAACTTTTGTGATATTTCTTTGGGTGAATGGAAGCACAGTTCAAGTTCAGGGCCTTTTTTTAATGAAGAGAGCTATTTTCAAACTAATACATTAGTGCATGCAGTTGATACCAGTGGTCGTGCTTATGAAGTGAAGAACGGTTGTCCAATTGAAAAAGAAAAGATGGTTCCTAGAAATGTAGAAGTGATAGCTTATGAAGTTCTAGCGAGATGTAGTAAAGCCTCAGTGTATACTTGGAATTGTAGTAGTATGTGTTGTATACAACAGGAGTCTATTGATATTTTACAAAATTTCTTGCGATCGTATAGTAAAAAAGTGTTAAACCGAATATTAAGATGCCGCAAGGACTAGATCCGTGCAAAGTGAGAACAAATACTGGTTTGCAAGGTTATTCTGTAGCTTGTCTTTCTAGTAAAAGTATGTCAGTGTTTCTCATGATTTTAGAATGTTAGCAGTACATCACTCTCAAAAGCGGAAGTTAGTCAGAAGTTTGTATTATGCACAAAGTCCAGCAATAATGTTAAGTGACTTAAACAGGGCTCTTTTGCATGGTTCGGTATCCGATATAAAAAAAGTTTGTGATAAAATAGAGCTTCATTACTTTGTCCTGAACCAGAGTGTAGAGAAACTGACACATTCATAGAAGTAGGTGTAGAAGACGTGCAAGATAGTAGTATTGAGAATTTTCAAGAAGAATTTACAAAGTTTAAGGTAATTTGTTGTGAAAGACCAAATTATGTTTGTATTTGTTGTCGACGAACTCACTATAAAAATCAAACTAGGAATGTTGATCTGTATTTAAAAAGTGAAAAAGAAAACAAAGATAAATGGAAGGAATTTGCAGCTTATTTGTTGGTAGAAGATTGCTTTGATTTGGGTAGTGATCAAAGTATTTATAAATATCATTTTACCAAATTAGAGGATAACAACATGCCAGCTAGAGCTGTATATAATAACCTGGAGTTGGTAGCTATTCCTCTAGAGCTGGTAGATTTAAATATTTATGAGTCCATTCTGATTCAATCTGTGCACCCATTTCAGGCTATTGTTCATAGGGAGCTTAAAACTATTAAGTTGTCTCCCACAGATTTACAAAGAGGATTAAAAGGAAGAGTTGTGTATTACCTTTAGATTTAAAGAAAAATATTGAAACTTATTGGTGAAGAGAAAGAGCAAACTGAACCTGTAGTTATTCTAGTTAATGGTGTTCCTACGAAGAGTTAGGAAATATGGCAAGAATTAGTAGATGTGAGCAAAGTGCAAAAGGCTACGTTATATTTCATAAAAAACAATGATTACTACAAAAATGTGTATGTGGAAGAAGAAGAAATAGTTTGAGAAGATAATAGCGAAATTTTAAGTGGCCAAATCAAAAAAGTGGACATGTCCAAAACTGAAGAAATTTATGAACATTATAGTGTACATCCTTTACATTCCAAAGAAGTGATGGGAAATACTATTGAATTACTGCAAATGATAAAAGCGAAGGGGACTCCCATGAGTGTTTGGGAAAAAAAGTTTAGTGGCTCGTTGTTTTCCACAGCTCTTCCCCTCTCGAAAAGGTGAAGGTGGACGATATGACGAACGAACAGTACAGATTCCCGCAATAGAATATCGGACAACAAGATTGTACTCGGAAGATCCAAGATTTCAACAATGTATCCCATATATATTTCATCTTATGTTTGAAAGTGACTTGTCTGGAGTTTTATATGCAGTGAACCACATATTAAAGACAGGAGTGCATCTTCAAAATGTTTCTGCAAAGGAACTTATGGACAAAGTACATCTGAGAGATGATCATTTAGAATCTCAATTGATTAATTTGATGGCGTGTCAACGTGGTACTAATGAGTATTCGTATCGTCGTCATGGAGAACTTAATGTATGTTAAGGAACTTAGGAACCCCTACATAGTTTGTTACCGTAAGCTATGCTGAATACGCACGGGACGATTTGCTTGAATTTCTTAGAGAAGCAAATTCAAATATTAAAAAAATTGAATTCAAGACACCTGGAAAACTATGTTCCTTGAATCCTGTAAATGTGTGCAGATATTTTAATCATAGGTTTCAAGCTATGATGTCTTTTATCTGCAATAAAAACAATCCTCCTCTTGGAGAAGTTATTGATTTATTTTGGAGAAAGGAGTATCAAGCTAGAGGTGCTCCTCATATACATATGCTTTTATGGATCAATGATGCACCCACATTTGGAACTGATTCGTATGAGACTGTTTTATCTTTTATTGAAGACAATGTTACATGTGCTATACCAAAAACAAAAGAAGAAAACACCTTAAGGCAACAAGTTTTACGGTTTCAAACTCAGCGATGTGGCAAATATTGTCGACGGAAATACAAGTAGAAGGAAAAGTCTCATACCAAATGTCGTTTTGGATTTCCACGTCCAGTAATATCCAAAGGAAGAGTCAACCGTTTCATGTCAGCAGTGAGACATACCATCACTAGAAAATCTCCCAAAAATACTTACAATTTGAAAAGAAGTGAACAATCAAAGTATATTAATGATTAAAATCCAGGTATTTTGTCAATGTGGAATGCTAATATGGATATCCAGTATGTTGCTGATAATTCCATTGCTGTTGCTCAGTATGTAACGTCACACATAACAAAATCAGAAAAGACGGAGTTGAAAGAAATGTGGGAAGAAATTTCTCACGAGAAGAGTCTTAGTAAGAAATTCCACAGCTTTAGTTTGAAGAAGCTGTCCCATCGAGAGATTGGATCCTATGAATGTTCAGATCGGCTGACCTCTGCAAGTTTATATTTAGTCAAGAGGAATCACTTTGGTTAGTCTAGGTCTTGCTGTAACATGAAATAGATTACTTAAATCTATACAAGAAATAGAATATTTACCATTAATTGAACCGGAAAGCACATATATTGTTAAAACAAACATGTTGGATACGTACTTTCCAAATAGAAGCCCTCATCTTGAAAACATATGTCTCTATGATGTGCTGCAATATTACAGTTTTAAGAGAAATATTACAGAGAACATACATGAAGAAAAATATGCAGTGATTGGTTCAGAAGGATGTTTGGTGAAACATAGTAAAGGAAATCTGAATAATCACAGGAAACTGAGTTGCGATACTCCTGATAAAAGGCAATTTTACTATTTAGCACTTCTGCAACTCTTCAAACCTTGGCGTACGGAACTGGAATTACTTGGAGATTTTCAGTGCTATGAAGATTCTTTTAATGCATGTAAAGAAAGCATTGAATGCACAGTTTTTCCAAATTATCTCCAGATGTTGAATGAAGAAATTGAACAGGAACTTAGTATTGCGGCTATGATTGCTAGAGACCGTTCTCAAGATAGTCAAAGTTCTGCTCCACTGAGTCAGGATCCACTAGGAGAACCAGTCCTTGAAAATGAAGCGGCAATTGACATGAGTGAAGTGGAAACAGCAATGCATCAAGCACAACACAATATTATGGACTTAGGAAATTTGGAAGAGCAACTAAATATTGAACAGAAAGAAATATATCAGCAAGTGACAGAACAGATTGACCGTGCTTTACTTCATGCAAAAAAGAATGCAACTGCACATCTTTTAAACCTATTCAAATGTATATCAGTAGTCAAGCTGGTACAGGAAAAAGTTTCTTAATTAAAGTTTTGACCAGTTATTTACAGAAAACCACTGAATCACATGTATCTTGTGTTGTAACCACTCTAACTGGGATAGCAGCACACAACATTAAAGGGATTACCTTACATTGTTTACTAATGTTACCTGTTGAACATGAAAACAAGTTGGAATATCACAAGCTTTCTGGAGAAGCTTGTTTGGAAATTTCAAGAGTACTAAAGAAAATCAAACTACTGATTATTGATGAGGTGAGCATGGTCTCAAACTTAATGCTTGCCTTTTTGCATTTAAGAATGCAGCAAATTTTAAAAACAGAATATAATGTGTTTTTTGGAGAAAAACGTGATAGTTTTTGGCGATCTAATGCAACTTATTCCTGTAAAAGGACAACCAGTTTTTTAAACACTTGTGCATGAAAACACCAGAAAATCTTTGGGAAGTATTGGAAATGTCAACATTTGGTCATATTTTGAATACAAAGAACTTATTAAAAATATGCGACAGGCAAGTGATGAAGATTATGGAAGCATTCTCCAACATACAATAAGAATTGGTGTATTGACAGAACATGGAAAAGAAGCTTTGCAAATCCGGCTACTTATACATTTGTTTCCAAATGAAAATGTTGCTTCTGAAAGACTATACAAAAAATTAGAGACAAAAAATCTATAATTTGTCTAATGCCAACACTGCAATAGTGTTCTACATTCAATGAAGAACTTTTAAAGCTAGAAAAGCAACAAATAATACAAATCGAAGCCATTGATGAAATAGACCACGCAGGAATTACTATTTTGTCAGAAAAGTTAAAAACAATATTGGATTCTTTGGAAAAATATACATCTAAAACTGCTGGTTTAGGAAATAATTTATATGTATGTGAAAACTGTCGGGTAATTTTATGGCGTAATTTGGATGTGGAAAAAGATTTAGTAAATGGAGGAATGGGAAAAGTTGTTGATTTTGTTCTATATCAAAATAGAGATGGAATTGAATTTTTAAAGATTCAATTTGATCATATTGAAGAAGAAAAACAGATTGTACGTTGTTCTGTTCGTTTTTTGCTTGTTAAAGATTTGTATGTTCTTAAAAAACAGTTTCTACTTTCTTTAGCATATGCGGTGACCATTCATAAATCTCAAGGTTTAAGTGTAGACAGCGCTTTGGTAAACATTAGAAGTACCATGCTTAAAGAGGGAATGGCATATGTTACATTGTCCCGAGTAAGAACTTTATCTGGATTGTATTTGATTGATTTTGATGAGAGAAAGATTAGTGCTGATGCAAATTGTATAAGGGAGTATAATCGGTTAAGAAGACTGTATGCTCCCAATTTAGGTGAATATCCTGTATATGAAAAGCGTGTAGTAGGTCGAAAACTAGAATATGAGAATCTCTATAGTGAAGTTGGAAAGAAGAAAAAAAATTAAGACAATGTTGAGATACCAAAAAAAAAAGAAAAAGGACACTGTTGAAGAGATTGTAGGATATCAGTTAGAAAATAGTTCAGGTATCCACAGCTATGGTAATGCAGTGGTGATCGTCGTATTTTTTCTAGAAAATCTCCAACAGCAAATTACGGAGAATCAAGAAAAAAGGTTTTGTTCCTTGTTGCATTCTATTTTTGAAAACTTGAGAATTGATGAAACAAAAATCAAAGTGTTTCTGGCATTCGGAATCTTCTGGATATATATGTTCTGGTTCTTCACAATTTACACAGAATGTTCAACAAGATGCTCAGGAATTTCTCATGGTTATGCTTGCTGTATTGGGAGTTGAAGCAATACAAACTGCAAATCTGTTTGGACTTCGTTACAGTTGGAAACATGAATGTGAAGACTGTACATTTATTTTTACCACTGAAATAGACACTGAAAGATTCATACATTTGACAATACCAGATTGTAAAACCGTGTCTTTTAAAAAATTTGTAAAAACAGCCAATCGAAATATGGAATGTAGTCCGTGCAAATCTGAAATGTTATCAACATTATTTATAGAAAGATTTGGACAATATGTAATTTTAATGATACAATATTGCAGACCAGATGGAAGAACATTGGAAATTAATATGAACGATTTTGTGGAAAGTCAACTGTCAATTTCAGGAAGAACTTACACTACACTGTGTATTTAAAGTGTAATAAAGGATGAACACATTGCTATGATACCCATTTGCAATTCAAATATCGGTTGCCCAATGAATTACCAAATTCATATTGAATATTTTTGATTCCAAAGTTCTGAGAACATCATTCGGCCTATTGGGAAGATGTCAACAGGAATTAATTAGGTTATTTTGGAAATTATTAATACAAATAAATTCAGAAACATCATTCGGCCTATTGAGAAGGTGTGAATATGAATTAAGAAGTTTATTTTGGATATTTTCAATACGAACAATTTCAGAAACATCATTCGACCTATAGGGAAGATATCTAGAATTGCTGATTCAATTATTGTTTGTTCTTTCGTATTGTATTTACAAAATTGTTTTAGAAAGAAATATTTGATCTTTATATTATTTGCAATATTATTGTGGATGTTTATTTTAGGAAGATAGTTAAGTTTGTTGTAAATATTTTGAACACAGATTTGTTTTTTTAACAATCTTATTGATTGTATTTTTTGCCCGCTGTTATATGATGAGCAACATTGAAATCACTTTCTATGGTGAAATTCAGTAGATTCTGAGAACTGCAAAAAAGGCAAACTGAATATGTTATGTAATGGTAGAACTATGTTGTGTTCTTAAAACTATATCATTGTATATTATTACTCTATTTTTTATTCTCTTTTACAGACCCAAATTCTAGAGTTTGAAACTTTTTAAAATTTAGATTATGATAAACAAGTGAAAACATTGCTTCAAAGACTTTCATACCTACTATTGAAAAGGTAAGATTAAGTAACCCAAACACTACCCATGCACTACTACATTCACTTCTGCACTATCCATACAGTCCTCTAACTGCCTAGACACTGGTGATTCACCCCTGTGTTACCCATGTAATACCCATGCAGTCCAGCAATCCCCCTGTCACTCCCCATGCACTACTCCAATCAGTACCATGTACTTGTCTAATCACTCCGCCAAAACCCAAGCACTTACAAATACACCATGCAGCCTCCTTGCAGCACTCTAATTATCCAGTCTCTACCCATGTACTCCTGCA